>NC_090445.1:138363726-139600869 GCF_031143425.1 Pleurodeles waltl | reverse complement strand
AGAATTGTCCAGCCTTACATCAGATGTGTTCAAATGCAACCGCAAAGGACATTTTGTCAGGGTGTGTTGTAACTCATGTTAATCTACTGTGTCTGTGATTGATGAGTGTACCATGGAAAGTGTTGATGTGGATGAAGGTAATCTCATACTCACAATTGAAGTGGTGGTGATGAGCTAGCGAATTCCAGGAGTTTTGTATCATCTGATACAAATGAGGAGGACAGTGAGACTGTCACACAAGTGAAACCGTTCCCTTCTGCAATATTGTGATTAATGGTATTGATGTACCTTCGATGACTGATGCAGGATATCCTTTACGTTAATCGGACCTGGTGAGTTTAAGCAATTTTTGCCACAGAGTCTGCAAGAGTCTAGGGTAAAGATGAATGATTATAGAGGGAAAAGGATTGACATAGAATGGCATTTCCGGGGTGTGTTTGAGTTTTATGGTAAAAAAAAAACATGTGTGATGTTTGTGTGGCAAAACAAGGTTTGAATCTCTTAGGGTGGAATGACCAGGATGAATTGGACATAGTGCTTGACCACGGTCATCTGGAATATGTGTCTAAGTTGCTGTGCACGAATATAGCGCTTGTAAATCAGTGGGTGAAGAAGTTCCATGAAGTATTTGCTGAACGACTAAGGAAGTTGTAAGGTTTCTGGATGATTCTGGAAACTGGGTCTGTACCAGTCGCACATAAGGTCCATAAAGTGCCTTCGTCTTTAAGAGTTGATTTGTGCAAAGAGTTAGATGTGATTGAGCTAATTGAAGACTGCGAGCGGTTGGCTCCAGTGGACACGTCTATACATTTGTGTGTTGATCTCATGGATCTGAGTCAGAAAATATTGGTTGATAGAGAACATTTACGTAACATAAATGAAATGCTTAGTACTCTTGGAAGTGCTTCAGTATTTACCACATTTGACATGTCCGCTGCATACCACCATGTGGTTTTGCATCAAGAGGTCTAGCATCCTTTGTCACCCTTGGGGGTGTAATAGGCCACCTTCAGCACCTAGGTTGGGCACCCTTATTTTAGCATTAGGCCCATAGCCTGTGCCTTTTATATTTTGCTTTATTAATTTCAAATTTTTAGTACAAACCTGCTTTTTTTCTGGTTGTTGCTTTTATATTTTATTCAGCTGCTATTTTCTAAGATGACAGAGTTGTTTGCCCTGCAAAATGTATCTGTCATTTGTACAACATGTACCCTGCTTAAAGCTGTCAAGTACGGTACATGATATGCTAACTTGTATTGCCAGTCCAGGAGCTCAGGGGTCAGCCCCTATTTTCTAAACACATCAGTACGTCAGGCCTGTTCCTAAAACCCTGTATGGGTTACTATATAAACAACATGTAGGCCTAAGGGAGGCAGAGGGCATTCCAGTCATGGCTGTTCTGGGACACACACTTTTCCACAGACAGCTCTACTGATTCTGCCACTGACTTCAGCTTCCTGAGAGGATTGCCATCTAGACAACAGGCAGTCCCTTGCTATCGTACTCAGGTATGGGGTTGGGTTACTCCATTAGATTGGGATAGGCAGAAGGGTTGTCACTACTATCCTATTAGACCTAGACATATGGGGGGTCATTACAACATTGGCGGTAAAAGCCGCTTACCGCCGTGCAGAAGACCGCCAATACACCGCCGCGGCCGCGGAATTCCGCCACAGCTATTATGACCCACATCTCGGAATCCGACGAAATTCAGACACCCACACAAGCCCGCCACACCAAAGGTCAGTGTTAAACTGGCGAATACAAATCCTCCACCTCCACGCCAACAGAAACACGCCCATGCTATTACGACCCACGAATCCACGCGGCGGTCTTTCAACCGCGGTATTCCATTGGCGGTACACACCGCTGCGCTCAAAATACACACACATCTCCAAAACACCACCACATTGGACAATTCCAAATACACACACCTGATACACATACAAACAACACTCCCACACACCCAACACAATATAAAACACACACCCACATGACCCACAAACCCCTACGACCAAAGATTAGAACCAAAGGCCAGAGAGACAGCACAAATTAGACAATCCCACCACACAGAGGCACACAACACCATCACCCACACAACATCCACGCACAAAACACCACACACCACTACACATCACCACACTCATCAACACATACACCTCCCCACACATCACCCACACCACCCCATGTCACGCCAAAGACACCCCCGCTTTTCCGAGGAGGAGCTCAGGGTCATGGTGGAGGAAATCGTACGAGTAGAGCCACAGCTATTTGGCTCACAGGGGCAGCACACATCCATAGCCAGGAAGATGGAGCTAGGGCGCAGAATAGTCGTCAGGGTCAACGCTGTGGGACAGCACCCAAGAAATCGGGAGGACATCAGGAAGAGGTGGAACGATCTACGGGGGAAGGTGCGTTCAGCGGTCTCCAGGCACAATATCGCGGTTCAGCGGACTGGCGGCGGACCCCCACCTCCTCCCCCACAACTAACAACATGGGAGGAGCAAGTCTTGACCATCATGCATCCTGAGGGCCTCGGGGGAGTCGGTGGAGGAATGGACATTGGTAAGTCAAATCTTAAATATCATATCCCCCACCCTACCTGCATGCTATCACACACCCTCACCCCCTCCCCTATCACTCCAACTCCTCACTAATGTACTCATAACACAAACCACCCATCCCAACACCAAGCCCTGCATGACACAACTAAGCATGGACACCCATCACGAAAGCATGCCCACTGCACATACCCATAACAACCCCCTAACCATCATCACACAAAGCCCCCACACAGGAATGCTTGCACTGGGGAACACACCCACCCACCCATTGCACACCATGACACACACACATGCAATAATCATGCTCTTATGCCCCTGCAGGATCACGAAGGACCGTCACCACACCGGAGGGTCCAGACATCTCCACTCCACCCACAGAAGAGGCCCACAGTGACGATAGCAGCTCTGCCCTACTGGAGCCTGATGACCAGCCCGGACCATCGTGGGCCTCGGGACAGTCGGTTCCCCTTGCACAGGCACAGCCCAACACTGACCTTCCACCCTCTGGTAACACCAGTACAGCACCCACCCAGCAGACCCAAACCTCCGTACCCAGGACAGGTCAATCAGCTGTGTGTCCACCACTACAGGGAACCCAGGATAACCCACCACCCCAACAACAACAGGGACCTGGGGGCAGTGGTAGTGGGCACACGGTCCAGGGGACGGAGGCACAGGAACACAGGGGAACTGGGAGGGCTGCTGTGCGACAGTGGGCGGACAGGCCAAGGGAACCCACTCTCCACGAGGCCCTATCCTCCATCATGGGAGCATACCACCACCCCCAGGAGACGATGGCGACGGTCCTGGTCAAGTTTCAGGAGACCCAGCGCCTGCAGGAGGAACAGTATTTGGGGTTCAGGGAGTAGCTCAGGACCATCAGCTCCGCCTTGGTCACCGTCGTAGGGGTGCTGAAGGACATACAGCAGACCATGAGGGACACCGTGGCACTCCAAGGGGCCCCTGACACTAGCATGGACGATGAACTACCCACCACCTCCGCCGGCGCTAGTGGACAGGACGCCCCGCCACAGGACCACCACACCAGCACCCCACCCCCTGCAGACGGACAACCACCACGCAAGCGGTCCCTGAGATCCAGGAACAGGACAGAGCAAGATGGCAAGACCCCGACAGGAAATGAGACCACCCTGATTGTCCCCCCACTGTCCCACTTTGTTACCCTGTCCATACTTAAACTGCCCCAGCACCACTTCCTATGCCCATATGGGCAGTGCACCTGTGAGACTAATAGACTGGACTCTGCCATGGACATTCCTCCACCATCACCCATCCTCATTTTACAACCCCCCTCCATTTTTGAGCACTTAAATAAACACCCTTGAACCACAAAACAATCTGGAGTCAGTCTATGATTTGGTAAAATGTATTATCAATGACAGTGTCAAAATGCGTTTCTAGTTGTAAAGGCAACATACCTATGTCACACATCACAAGTCCTTGAAGGATGCAAGCAGATGACACACGTTGGTAGCCACACCTGTGAAACCGTAATGGAAAGGAACAACTCAGTTACCAAATAATCACATTAAATTACACGCAGGATAGAGGAAGACGTGTGACAGTGAATGTAATGGTAAAAATGAAAATGTTCTCACCTGTGTGTCACTGGAAATATTGCTGTATGACTGACTCCCTGTTGTCGTTGTCTTCTTCCTCAGCTTCCTCCTCATCACTGTCCATAGGCTCCACAGGCTCCACAGCTGCCACAACACCGTCATCTGGACCATCCTCCTGCAGAAAAGGCACCTGGCGTCGCAAAGCAAGATTGTGAAGCATCGAG
Organism: Pleurodeles waltl; assembly: GCF_031143425.1. Classification (NCBI taxonomy): domain Eukaryota; kingdom Metazoa; phylum Chordata; class Amphibia; order Caudata; family Salamandridae; genus Pleurodeles; species Pleurodeles waltl. Next base: position 139,596,501 of record NC_090445.1, on the reverse strand, counting down.
CAGGCGATGATGATCTGGCACACCTTCTTCGGTGAGTAGAATAGGGAACCACCTGTCATATGGAGGCACCTCAACCTGGCCTTAAGGAGGCCGAAGGTGCGTTCGATCACCCTCTTAGTCCGCCCATGGGCCTCATTGTAGCGTTCCTCTGCCCTGGTCCTGGGATTCCTCACTGGGGTCAATAGCCAGGACAGGTTGGGGTAACCAGAGTCTCCTGATAGACACACCCGGTGCCTCTGGAGTTGACCCATCATATCAGGGATGCTGCTATTCCGCAGGATGTAGGCGTCATGCACTGAGCCAGGAAACATAGCATTTACCTGAGAGATGTACTGGTCTACCAAACATACCATCTGCACATTCATGGAATGATAACTCTTCCTGTTCCTGTACACCTGTTCACTCCTGTGGGGGGGGGGACCAGAGCTACATGGGTCCCATCAATAGCACCTATGATGTTGGGGATATGTCCAAGGGCATAAAAGTCACCTTTCACTGTAGCCAAATCTTCCACCTCAGGGAAAATGATGTATCTCCTTACGTGTTTCAGCAGGGCAGACAACACTCTGGACAGCACGTTGGAAAACATACGCTGGGACATCCCTGATGCCATGGCCACTGTTGTCTGAAAAGACCCACTTGCAAGGAAATGGAGCACTGACAGCACCTGCACGTCAGGGGGGATTCCAGTGGGATGGCGGATTGGTGACATCAGGTCTGGCTCCAACTGGGTACATAGTTCCTGGATTGTGGCACGGTCAAACCTGTAGGTGACGATTAAATGTCGCTCCTCCATTGTCAACAGGTCCACCGGAGGATTCCGCCATCTTCTCAAATGTCCCAGCTGATGGCGCCTAGGAAGGACAACAGTGACCACAGAGTCATTTTTTTTCAAGGTATGTACCCACAGTTACACAGAAGACGACACCAAACACAAAACCCTTCCTGTATGTGTGTTGAGTGTAGGCCTAGCTATGTGTGACGCAGAAGTAAATGAAGCCATGTGGGCCCCTGAAATGGCAGCTGCCTGACCTCTAAACTGGGACAATTGGATTGTGGGGTAACTGCGTTGCTGTTGCACACCGTCGCGGTAGGTGGTCGTAGACCGCGGCGCAATGCTGCATTGGTTAACATTGGACCCTATGGGGTCCCAGGAGCCAATGAACAAGTGCGCCGGTGGTGATGATACGCACCGCCGCGGACGTCACCGCCGCAGACGTCACTGCCATTTTCTATCTGTTCAATCACTAGATACCTGATCTTCGACAGGAGAAGACCTACACTGCAAGTGCTGCTGTGACCTCGGTCTGGAAGCGACGATGGCTGCTGCGTCTGGGGAAAGGGCCCCTGCCTTCACTGCTCAGGAGTTGGAGAAACTGGTAGACGGGGTCCTCCCCCAGTACACGCTCCTCTACGGTCCTCCAGACCAACAGGTTAGTACACAGGTAGCAAATTGTATGGGCTAAGCCTGGGTGGAGAGGGCTGGTTGTAAGAGGGAAGGGGGCAGAGTTCAGGGAACATAAATGCATGTGAATGAATGTGCCACATGGCTAGGGTAGGGAGGGGGTCCACTCACATCGACGGTGCAGTTGGTAATGACTTCGCTTCTTCCCTTGTGCATGTCATGTAGGTCAGCGCCCACCAGAAGAAGGACATTTGGCGTGCCATTGCCAAGGACGTCCGGACCCTGGGGGTCCACCAGAGACGGGGCACCCACTGCCGGAAAAGATGGCACAGACAGGAGAAGATATATAGAACCAGGCATCAGAAAATCTTCACACATGGAAATGTGTTCCTTAATTTTTCAACACACTTGCAAATCACTAAGCAACATTTGTTTCTTAGCTAACCTTGCAACCTAGTGAAATTGAATTTACAGAATTTCAAAACATCCACACATCGTTCCACAAGTTCATCACTTCATGTTGGTATCATTATCTAGTAAACTAGCCAAACAATAAGTCACCAAATTTCTTGACCCAGAAAAGTTGATATCAAACTTGCATTCATATAATTTAGAAAGATTTGTAATCCAAAACGTGAAGATGCCTTATTATGCCATTACCAGTAAGAAGAGAAAGTAGGGGTTGATGATTAGTTCTGATGACAATGTTTCCCTATCGATAGGTTGAAGTGTTCAATAGCCCACAAACATGGTAGCCGAGCATCTCTATAGTGTAGTACTGTGTTTCTACAGCAGAAAATGGTCTAGAGGCAAAAGCTATTGTTTTACAGCCACAAACTCCTTCCATGAGCATGCCCCCCCAGACCTGAGCCACTGACATCCAGAGAGACAAAATGGAAACAGTGGAGGAGATGCAAACATACAGCTGCTTAATAATTCAAACGCCTTCTGGTGTTTCTCCAACCAGAAAAATATTTCTCCCTTTTTGAGCAGATTTCTCAATGGTGCAGCTGTGTTGGCAAACTTGTCCAAAAAATGTGAATAAAACTTACAGAATTGTGAACTCCACGCAGCAGGTTTTGTTTAGGGCAAATACCTTCTTGAGTAATATTATGACCCAAATATTCAACATCACTGGTCGAAAATTACACTTTTCCATCTGTAGAATCATTCCCTTTTCTTATAAAATATTCAAAACATGAGATAGTCTACAGGTGTGTATTTTCACAGTGTCAACAAACACACATATATCGTCTTGCAAGATAATGATGCCCTCCAAGTCTCCAAACAAAATGAACATCAGCTTGTGAAAAACTGAGGCAGCTGATAAGAGACCAAAAGGCATCGCTATGCTGCAAAAGCCAAATCAGGTGCAATAAAAGTAATTATTAATTCTCTACAACTCTTACCTAACTCAACTTGATGGTAAGCTCACTTCAGATCAAGAGTTTTTAAACAATTTAGCATCTTCCAATAGAACCAAAACTCTTGAATTTTGGCAAGGGGGCAACAATCAATTTTGATTTGTTTATTTAGCTATCTAAGGTAGGCACACAGCTTCAGGGTCCCAGATTTATTCACGCCAAAAATATTTTGCAAACCCACTCTGAAGAGCCAAAATGCTTAATAACTTCTTCAGCTTGAAGTCCCCTAAGCAAGAGCTAAGTTCCTTTCTAGAAATGAGCGGCTAATCGCTGAGCTTGTGTTTAATGGGTGCGCTGTTAGGATTGAACTCAATATTGTATAAGAATCCTTTCACTTTACCTAGATCTTTTCTAAAGACATTTTACTGGGAAATAGTGATTTCAATACCTTTTTCTACACTCATGCAGTAAATAGACAAAATCTACAGTTGAGTCCAGATCCATTATTCTGATGCCTCCAACCCAAAATATGTTGTACATCCTTTGCTACGTATATTTTCCCATAATGGTGCAAAGCTGGGAAGTAATAGATGCAAGAAAATAACCCAGAGTATTCATAGAATTCCTCCATAGCCATGAGTGTTAATGTCACTGATTTCGAAATGTAGTTCTTTCCTATTTTTGTTACAGAACCCATTATAAATAGCTGTAAGCAGTGAACTAAGGCACACCAATACATCTACAGCAATTCCAATTATGGTAAATTTCAGTTCAGTGGTTTCACACGATCGCTGTCAAAAGAAGAACTTGTGATTGTTAACAACACACATGCTGATTGTTGTCACTTTGTTTAGCATTTAACATCACTTTCTGAACAGAATTACACTTCTTCAGGAGTTGCATACACTTCAAAAATTTACAGATTTGCCACACATGAAATATTCTTTGTGTAAAGCAGGACACACTACTTTCCCAACGTGTCCTTTTCTTCCACACCTCATACAAGTGGTGATAGCGGATTTCCACAGTGCTGCATGGTGTCCCTAGTATGGTAAGGAAGGTGTAAAGATAAATAATGATTCAAAAACTCACCTAGGGGTTAGCACAGTAGTATATTAAAAAGTATTACACAGACAGCTTTTGAAAATGTTTCTTTAAAACAGTTAAATTGTGTCGGAGACCCCGTTTAGGAGGCCGACGACTTACCAGTAGAACTTACCTGGGTTTAGGTCCTTCCTGCACCTGGAAGTGAAGAACAAGAATCCCTTTTGATTTTACAGGACTTCAGAACTTCTGCGACAGGCTGACTGCATCTGGATAAGGGGAAGTGAGCTGATTGAGGGAAGCTACCGGAAGAAGGCAGAGTCATGCAAAAAGGATTAGGAGCATGCAGGAAGCAGAGAAGAGGAAGCTGATCCATCTATTGAGATGCAGGACCAGAGGAAAGCAGCTGAGGTATCTAAGGTCCTACGAAGACGAGACGGTGACAGGAAGATTTGAAACCCCAAGGAGAGCTGCCGATCAGATGAATCACTATGCTGCACTCCAGGAGGAGCATGGCTCTCTGAGGTACGTGACCAGTTATGGTAATGGCACTCCACAAGAGAGGAAGCCGTACAGGAGCAGACTGGGGGCTGAAATAACCTATATATATTTAAACAGGAGGGACTGTTGTAAAAGTGTGGGTTCTGTTCAGCGTGATTTCTAACTCAGGGCTGTGAAAATATATTGGGCTCACAGTTTGATACTGTTAGAAATTGGGTCTTTGGTTGGCAGTCAGGTTACCCCCTGTCCAAGCAAGGACCCTCACCCTAGTCAGGGTAAAAGAGAATCATCCTCAGCTAACCCCTGCTTACCCCCATGGTAGCTTGGCACAAGCAGTAGGCTTAACTTCAGATGCTAGGTGTAAAGTATTTGTACCAACACACACAGTAACTTAATGAAAACACTACAAAATGACACAACACAGGTTTAGAAAAATAGAAAACATTTATCTAAACAAAACAAGACCAAAATGACAAAAATCCACAATACACCAGTCAAGTTATCGATCAAAAACCATAAAGATTCTTCATGTAATTCTAAACACAATGCTAATGCTGTTAGCGTGAAAATAACCCCGCACGGGTGAGTGTGCGTCAAAAAGGGCTTGAGATGCGTCGATATCACTCACGAGCATCGTTTCTCCTTTAGCCGGGTCGGTGTGCGTTGTTTCCTCTCTCTGCAGGGCAGCGATGCACCAATCCGGTCAGCGCTCTCGGGTCCGGGCAGGCCTTGCGTAGTTTTTACACACCCAGCAGTGTTTGCGTCAGAAATTCAGCCGCACAATGGTCCAAAAACCACACAGCGCGGTTTGCGATCTCACCGGTCTCCATTAGCGATGCTGCGCGTTGTTTCTCCAGCCGCGGGCGTCGATCTTCCGATCGCGTTGCAGGTGAGCATCGATTTTCAGCCGCAAAGCTGGCTGTGCGTCGATTTTTCAACCGCAGATCGGAGTCGCATCGATCTTTTTCCCACATGGCGGTCTGTGCGTGGATTTCTCACTCCTGGGCTGTCAGCTTCTCTTCTCAGGGTCCCAGGAACTGGATGGGCACCACTTGGCAGAGTAGGAGTCTCTCCAGAGGCTTCAGGCTCTGGCGGAGAGAAGTCTTTGCTGTCCCTGAGACTTCAAACAATAGGAGGCAAGCTCTAAATCAAGCCCTTGGAGAGTTCTTCACAAGAAGGAAGGCAACACAAAGTGGAAGCAGAAGCAGCAACTGCAGGATAGCTCCACAAAGCATAGTCACAGGCAGGGCAGCTCTTCTTCCTCAGCTCTTCAGCTCTTCTCCAGGCAGAGGTTCCTTTTTTTTCCAGAAGTGTTCTAAAGTGTGTGGATTTGGTGCCCTTCTTATACCCATTTTGCCCTTTGAAGTAGGCTTACTTAAAAAAAAAGTCTCTCTTGATTCTGAAATCCTGCTTTGCCCAGGCCAGGCCCCAGACACACACCAGGGGGTTGGAGACTACAATGTGTAAGGGCAGGCACAGCCTCTGTCGCGTAGGCTATCATTATTCTAATGAGACTACTGGATTTTGAACGGCAGAATCGCTCGATGTGTGGGAGACTAAGTCTGACCCATGGCGGGTGACACCTGTCGCTCCAATCTGGGTTTTGCTCCGGCCAACTACCAGTGTTTCATCTCCACCCAAGGGCGGGAATGACTGGGCAGCCGAGCGCATGACATAATTGGTTTCTCAGGGAAGCCGTGGTCACTCAGGTCTCATCCGTTTCTGTCAGTTACCTTAGTCTCATATATGCAATGACAAACAGAGGCAGTATATGTTTCAATGTTTTTAATAAAACAACTGCATCTTAGATAGCAAAGTGTGAGCTGCAATAACCAGGATGAAACATCATGACTGTATTAAAATTGTGACAAGAAGTGTGAAGTATAAGAATAACGCTATCATATTGTCACTACGGTTGATAGACTAACTCCTACCTAGGCTATGATAGAGCACAGCATGTTAAGCTCTAATTCTGCCCTTCAGGTTCCCCTAGGAAGACATCATTCCCCATGCCTGAGCAAAGGCCTATGGTCTGCATTAGCATCTGTAGCGAAGCATTCAGCAATCAGCATACAGTCGTGGTTCTCTGGCTGGAATCTCCCTCTAACGTGTAAGGGACAAGGAAGTGTTTTTATAATAAAACAGCTGATGTACTGAGAAAATGTTCTTAAGTAAGGATGTGTATTTTCTACGAATGTTGGAGACTAAACTTATACCACGTTCACCGGCAATGTTCCTTGCTGTAGCCTTGGAAGAAGCACAGAGTGAGCAAGAATGTCTTGTTTGAGAACAGAATGCTGGCCTAGGCAAAAACAGTTAGATAAACAGAAAATAAAACAAGACTGTGAAAGTGGCTATTGTAACAATAATAAAATAAAGCCGAATAAAATAGAGTGCACAGCTGCTTGGCCTAGTGTGTTAAAATAACGTGCATGTGAGCTCGGAGACCCCAAACTCCACATGTCTATCCGCTCCCATAGGGAATCTACAAATGTAATCATATTTAAAGGTAGCCCCCATACTAACCTATGAGAGGGACAGGCCTTGCAACAGTGAAAAACGAATTTAGTAGTATTTCACTGTCAGGACATATAAAACACATTACTATATGTTCTACCTTAACCATACAGTGCACCCTGCCCCTGTGGCTACCTAGGGCCTACCTTAGGAGTGTCCTACATGTAAGAAAAGGGAGGGTTTAGGCCTGGCAAGTGGGTACACTTGCCAAGTCGAATTTACAGTTAAAACAGCACACACAGACACTGCAGTGGCAGGTCTGAGACATGATTACAGGGCTATTTATGTGGGTGGCACAACCAGTGCTGCAGGCCCACTAGTAGCATTTGATTTACAGGCCCTGGGCACCTCTAGTGCAAACTAGGGACTAACTGGCAAATCAACTATGCCAATCATGGATGAACCAATTACATACACATTTTGTATAGGAGCACTTGCACTTTAGCACTGGTTAGCAGTGGTAAAGTGCCCAGAGTAACAAAAACAGCAAAAACAGAGTCCAGCACACATCAACAACCTGGGAAATAGAGGCAAAAAGTTAAGGGAGACCACGCCAAGGATGAAAAGTCTAACACGTATCCCCCCCTGCTGAAAGTAGGGAGCAACTACCCAACCTCATGGGAGTTTTCATCACCAAGGCAGAAGAACCTGGACAGACCATCAGCATTGGCGTGTTCTGTACCAGGACGGTGTTCCACCGTAAAGGCCTTCCCTTGTATGGAAATGGACCACCTCAACAGTTTTGGATTCTCACCCCTCATCTGCATTAACCATCTGAGGAGCCTGTGGTTGGTCTGAACCCAGAAGTGAGTCCCAAACAAGTAGGTTCTTAGCTTCTTCAGCGCCCAGACCACAGCAAACGCTTCACGTTCTATGGCACTCCACCTACATTTCCTGGGAAGTAACCTCCTGCTAATGAAGGCTACGGTTGATCTAGGCCCTCTTCATTAAGCTGTGAGAGTACTGCTCCAATACCATGCTCTGAGGCATCTGTCTGCACAACAAACTCCTTGGAGTAGTCAGGTGCCTTCAGCACAGGGGCTGTGCACATGGCAGTCTTCAGGGCATCAAAAGCGTTCTGGCAAGCCTCTGTCCAGATCACTTTCCTGGGTTGCTTCTTAGAAGTCAACTCAGTCAAGGGGGTAACAATGGTACCATACCCCATGACAAACCTCCTGTAGTATCCTGTGAGACCTAAGAAGGCTCTCACTTCAGTCTGGGTCTTAGGAGGCTCCCAAGCCAGAATGGTATCAATCTTTAGCTGTAGAGGTGCCACCTGGTCACTCCCGACCTGGTGTCCCAAGTGCACCACCGAACCCTGCCCTATTTGGCAATTGCCTGCCTTAATAGTGAGGCCTGCCTTCTGCAGGGCCTCTAACACTCTCCAGAGGTGTTGCAGGTGTTCCTCCCATGTGGAACTAAACACAGCAATGTCATCCAGGAAGGCGGCACTGAACTCATCCAGCCCAGCCAATACCTGGTTGACCAACTTCTGAAAGGTGGCAGGGGCATTCTTCATCCCAAATGGCATCACTTTAAATAGAAAGTATCCAACTGGGGAAGAAAATGCTGACCCCCTCTGTTAAGGCAATCTGCCAGTACCCAGATGTTAAGTGAACCGTACTGAGGTACTGGGCAGCTCCCAACCAGTCAATGAGCTCATCAGCTTGGGGGATGGGGTGGCGTCAGTCTTGCTGACCGCATTGAGTCCCCGGTAGTCAACACAAAACCTGATTTCTGGAGTGGCACCAGGTGCTGCAGCCTTTGGGATCAATACCACTGGGCTGGCCAAAGGACTGCTGGAGTGCTCAATAACCCCTAGGGTTAACATTTTGGATACTTCATCCTTAATGCAAGCCCTGACCCTGTCAGTCACCCTGTAAATCTTCTGTTTAATGGGTGGACTGTCCCCAGTGTCCACATCATGTGTGCACAAGTGTGTGACCCCTGGAATCAGGGAAAACAGTGAGGCGAACTGTCCCAACACGTGGCGACAGTCATCCTGCTGTTTTTCAGTCAGGGAAGGGGAGAGGAACACTCCCTCCACAGGCCCATCTTTCTCTCCTGCAGACAGGAGGTCAAGAAGAGGCTCACTCTCCTCCTCCACTCCATCATCTGTCGCAAGGATCATGGACAGTTCAGTCTGCTCAAAGCGCGGCTTGAGGCGGCTGACATGCAGGACCCTTAAAGGGTTCCTTGGAGACTGCAAGTCCACCAGGTAGTTGACTTCACTTGCGCTCCACCACCTCAAGTGGCCCAGTCCACTTGTCCTGGAGTGCCCTAGGCTCCACTGGTGCCATCACCCACACTTTTTGTCCAAGTTGAAACTCGACCAGAGTGGCATTCTGGTCATACCAGTGTTTCATGTCCTCCTGGCTTGCTTCCAGGTTCTCCTGTGCGAGACTCCTGAAGCGGGCAGTCTGGTTTCTCAAAGCTAGCATGTAACTGACTACATCCTGGGGGATTTTACTAGGAGCTTTTTCCAAAGCCTCCTTGACCAGACTAAAAGGTCCCCTCACAGGATGGCCATAGATGAGCTCAAAGGGACTAAACCCAAGACCCTTTTGAGGCACCTTCCTGTAGGCGAACAGAAGGCATGGCAAGAGGACGTCCCACTTCCGCCTCAAGGGCTCTGACAGGCCCATGATCATGCCTTTCAAGGTACGGTTGAATCTCTCAACCAGACCATTACTTTGGGGGTGGTAAGGGGTGGTGAACTTGTAGGTTACCCCACACTCCTTCCACAGAGACTTCATATACATGGATATGAAGTTGGTACCCCTATCAGATACCACTTCCTTGGGGAACCCCATGCGGGTAAAAACCCCCATCAAAGCACGACCCACCACTGGGGAAGTGATTGATCTCAAAGGAATGGATTCTGGGTTCCGGGTGGCATGGTCCAACAAGACCAGGATAAATCTGTTGCCCATGGCTGTCTTGGGATCCAGAGGCCCCACAATACTGACAACAGGTAAAGTTTGGAGGGGAGCCTTACATTTCCCCCCACTCTTGCCACTTGACTGACAAGTCAGGCAAGACCTGCAATGTGCATCTGAGTACTTGCGCATTAGGGGCCAGTAAAAGTGGGTGACAAGCCTCTCAAAGGTCTTCTCCTGCCCCAAATGTCTAGCTAAAGGCACATTATGAGCCAAACCCTGTAGGAAGGCCCTGAAGCACTGGGGTACAAACAGCACACGGGTTGACCCAGGCTCAGGAACCTTATGCTCACTAGACAGGAGGTCATCCTCCCAATACATCAGGTGCGATCCTGGCTCCTTGCCAGCTGCTTGGTCTGCAGCTTGCTGCCGCAAACCCTCCAGAGTAGGGCATGTCCTCTGTGCTGCACAGAATGGTACACTGGTGGGCCCCCCTTCCTGCTGCCACTCCAACAGCTCATGGACCTCACAAAGTTCAGCCACCTGTTCCCCTGTAGGTTCCGGGGTGTCACCCGCAGGCTCTGCCTCCTCCCAGACCGTGGGACCTTCTGGGGCTGGTTTCCCACACACCCTAACCCTCCTCTTCTTGGCAGTCCCCTGGGCCACTGTTTCAGGCTCCAGGGGCTCATGACCACCCTGACGGGCTGCCATTCACCGGGTGGATACGCATACCCACCCAGGCAGACCCAACATCTCCAAGTGAGACCTGTGTTCCACCTCCTTCCAAGGGGAATCCTCCAGGTCATTGCCTAGCAAACAACCTGTAGGCATGGTTGGGCTCACAGCTACCTTCAAGGAACCTGAGACCCCCCCATTCAAAGGAAACCTGCGCCACTCTGCACAGGCGCTCTGAGTTGTCCACTGCAACTACTTGGTGAAGTACCCAGGGATCAATCAGTTCCTCAGACACCAGCTGACTCCTCACTGTAGTCACACTGGCTCTTGTGTCTCTCAGAGCCTCCACCCTCTGTCCATTGATGGTCACCCACTGCCTGTACTTTTTAGTGTTTTCAAGCATGAGGGTTGTCTGTACTATCTCACTGTCCCCTAGTGAGACAAGGGTCATCTCAGCTGGCTCCCACCCACCTGGAACCAACTCCTCCCCAAGCGCTACTCTAGCCATACCCTGGGACAGCGCACCAGTGGGTGCTGGTGTACTCTTGTGGCATTTGGGGTCCCCCTTGTCACATGCATAGCACTTACGTGGGGGACCACCTGCCACTGGCTTCCCTTTGGAGAACCATGGCTTCTTCTCACTGGGGGTTTGGATATCCTTACCCTGGGAGTCAGTTTGGGGTCCTTTAGAGAACTCCTCCTGTTTACCCTTAACCCCCTTTATTCTGAGAGGGACTCTGCCCACCCTTGGGGTGGTCTCCCCCATACCTCTTTTGACCTTGGTGAACTCCCAGTGGTCCGCTTCCTGGGGAAGCTTCCTAGGATCAGTCAGCTTGCTGTCAATCAGGTGCTGGCGCAGCTCTGGAAAACTGTACAAGTGCTCCCAAGCAATCAGATTGTAAAGCCTCTCATACGTAGTTACCTTACTGCCCTTCACCCAACCATCCAGTGACCTGCAATAAGAATCAACACATTCTAACCATGTTTGGAGTCCTTCTTCTTATAGGACCTAAACTTATCCTTGTACTGCTCAGGGGTAAGACCATACCTTGTGAATAGGGCATCCTTCATGATAGTGTAGGTGAGATTCTGAGCATCCCCTAAGGCTGTCGGTGTATCCCTCCCCTCTACCTCAAAGTGCTTCCACAGACCCACCCCCCAATGAGCTTCAGGGACCAGATTCATGCGGAGAGCAGACTCATACCCCTTAAACCACAAGTATATGTCATCCTCCCTCTTGTAATCCTTCACAGGATCTTTAGGGATGTGTACCCTCCTCTCAGGCTGCACTGTGATGTAGCTGCAACCATCCGTCCTACTAGACTGGCTCCTCTGATCCAGCTCCCTTAAGCTGAGCTCATGAGACAACAACTTTTTTATCTCTATGGCCATCCTCATTTTCTCCAACTCCCTCTGGTGCTCCCTCTCTGCCTGTCTGTCCTGCAATTCTTCAGGGTTCAGACCCTTAGATGAAACACTGCTACCTGCCCTGGAGACCCTCTCCCTGGACATAATAGGCCCACCCACAATACCATTGTGTATGGAATGCTCTTCCTCCTCTTCGGGCCCTTCAGTGCTCTTGGCTGTCACCCAGGCCCTCAGCGCCTTTTGTAGCTCCTCCTTTCTGAATGAGCTCTTAATGGGACAGTCAAAACTTTTACAGAACTGCTTCAACTGAACCTTTCTATAGCTCTCTAATTTCTCTAGATCAAAAGCAGCTCCAACTGATGCATCTCCAGATTGGGACGTGATGAAAAGTCAAAAAAGTGCAAAGTTCCAAAAGGCAGAAAACAAGTTCCCAAGTTCAGAAGTCAATCAAAGATTACCACAAAAATGGATTTAGGGACAAATCCAAGAAAAAGAGAAAAAGCAAAAATCACAAGACAAGTAGAATGTGGTCATGTAGTGGTCTGCACTCAAAACAGTAGTGTACACTTAATCACTGTATGTCAAGTACAAATACAAGTCCAATCCCACCCGCTGATCACAAATGTTAGAAATGGAGTCTTTGGTTGGCCGTCCGGTCCAAGCAAGGACCCTCACTCTAGTCAGGGTAAAATAGAATTACCCTCAGCTAACCCCTGCTTACCTCCTTGGTAGCTTGGCACGAGCAGTAGGCTTAACTTCAGAGTGCTAGGTGTAAAGTATTTGTACCAACACACACAGTAACTTAATGAAAACACTACAAAATGACACAACACAGGTTTAGAAAAATAGAAAATATTTATCTAAACAAAACAAGACCAAAACGACAAAAATCCACAATACACAAGTCAAGTTATCAATTAAAAAACAAAAAGAGTCTTCATGTAATTTTAAACACACGGCTAACGCTGTTAGCGTGAAAATGTACCTTAGGTGCGTCAAAAATAACCCCGCACAGGCGAGTGTGCATCAAAAACGGCTTGCGATGCATCGATATTCCTCACAAGCGAGACCTTGCGTCGCTTCTCCTTTAGTCGGGTTGGCGTGTGCTGTTTCTTCTCTCTGCAGGAGAGCGAGGCATCGATCTGGTCAGCACTCTTGGGTCCGGGCAGGCCTTGTGTCGTTTTTACACAACCCAGCAGTGTTTGCGTCAGAAATTCAGCCGCCCGTTGGTCCAAAAACCATGCAGCGCGTGTTGCGATCTCACCGGTCTCTGTCAGCGATGCTGTATATAATTTCTCCAGCTGCGGGCTTCAATCTTCCGGTCACGTTGCAGGCGACGCTGTCGATTTTTCAGCCGCAGATCGGAGTCGCATCGATCTTTTCCCCGCACAGCAGTCTGTTCTTGGATTTCTCACTCTTGGACTGCCAGCTTCTCTTCTCAGGGTCCCAGGACCGGCACCATTTGGCAGAGTAGGAGTCTCTTCAGAGGCTCTAGGTGCTAGCAGAGAGAAGTCTTTGCTGTGCCTGAGACTTCAAACAACAGGAGGCAAGCTCTAAATCAAGCCCATTGTAGAGTCTTCACAAGAAGGAAGGCAACACAAAGTCCAGTATTTGTCCTCTAGCAGCACAGGCAGAAGCAGCAACTGCAGGATAGCTCCACAAAGCACAGGCAGAACAGCTCTTCTTCCTCAGCTCTTCAGCTCTTCTCCAGGCAGAGGTTCCTCTTGGCTTTCAGATGTTTTCTAAAGTATGTGGTTTTGGGGGCCCTTGTACCCATTTTGCCCTTTGAAGTAGGCTTACTTCAAAGAAAAGTCTCTCTTGATTGTAAAATCCTGCCTTGCCCAGGCCAGGCCCCAGACACACACCAGGGTTTTGGGGACTGCATTGTGTGAGGGCAGGCACAGCCCTTTCAGGTGTGAGTGACCACTCCTCCCCTCCCTCCTAGCACAGATGGCTCATCAGGAAATGCAGACTACACCCCAGCTCCCTTTGTGTCACTGTCTAGTGAGAGGTGCAACCAGCCCAACTGTCAAACTGACCCAGACAGGGAATCCACAAACAGGCAGAGTCGCAGAAATGGTTTAAGCAAGAAAATGATCACTTTCCAAAAGTGGCATTTTTAAACACAGAGTCTTAAAATCAACTTTACTAAAAGATGTATTTTTAAATTGTGAGCTCAGAGACCCCAAACTCCACATGTCTATCTGCTCCCAAAGGGAATCAACAAATGTAATCATATTTAGAGGCAGCCCCCATATTGATCTATGAGAGGGACAGACCTTGCAACAGTGAAAAATGAATGTAGTAGTATTTCACTGTCAGGACATAGAAAACACATTACAATATGTCCTACCTTAACCATATGCTGCCCCCTGCCCCTGGGGCTACCTAGGGCCTACCCCCCTGACATGTAAGAAAAGAGAAGGTTTAGGCCTGGCAAGTGGGTGCACTTGCCAAGTCGAATTTACAGTTAAAACTGCACACACAGACACTGCAGTGGCAGGTCTGAGACATGATTACAGGGCTACATATGTGGGTGGCACAACCAGTGCTGCAGGCCCACTAGTAGCATTTGATTTACAGGTCCTGGGCACCTCTAGTGCACTGTACTAGGGACTTACTAGCAAATCAAATATGCCAATCATAGATGAACCAATTACAGACACATTTTGTATAGGAGCACTTGCACTTTAGCACTGATTAGCAGTGGTGAAGTGCCCAGAGAAACAAAAACAGCAAAAACAGAGTCCAGCACACATCAACAATCTGGGAAACAGAGGCAGAAAGTTAAGGGAGACCACGCCAAGGATGAAAAGTCTAACAGATACCAATTGCATGACAAAGGGCAGGGGGGGTCATGTTTTGTGGTGTGGCTGTCCCTGTTTACGTGTCAGTCTCTACAATTCACATGCGGCTAGCCAACATTGGAAAGGCTCCGCTTTTACCCGCGCACAGTCCTGGGAGTCAGGAGACTCAAACATACTTTTTCAGCAAGTACAAGCAAGAAGCTTCTCAGACTAACGATGGACTTTCTAGTGGCAGTTGGTGACCTCTAACAGTGGTGTGGCATAATCCTTGGCTTGAATTCCAAAGAGCTTTTTATTGAAGGGTTCTCTCACATTTTCTTGCACTAAGTTTACTGCCTCACTCTAACTCACTCAGTCTCACTTCGCCACACTAATTCATGTAGTCTCATTCATTTTACTTTGTCTAAATTACTCAGTCTCACTGTGACTCAGTCTCACACACAGTACATTCAATTACACTCATTGTCATTCGCCGCCCTCACTCACTCACATTCATTCTCACACATACTGTTCCTTACTGTCACTCATTCTCTCTCACTATGACTTATTCCTTCACTGACTTTCTGTTACTTTAACTCACACACATAGTTACACAGGCATGCTTATCGTGCTGGGATTTCACCAGCTCTGAACAGTATCTCTGATGGCTGGCACAGGCAAGTTCATGGCCCTGTGTCAGCAATCGGACACTGTCACTAGCTCTAGCTGCCTCAGTTTGTTGCTGGACCCGAAGCGGGTCTGTATTTGATTTTTATTGTATTGAGATACAATAAACATGGACCACAAAACAAGGAGGAGTGTTTAGTGTAGCTGTGGAGCCCTTAAAGGAGAGCCACACCTGGTGCAGAGACACCTATCTATCAAACTAATCCATCCACTCAATCATTTGGCACTTGTGCAGTAGGACATCTACAAAGTTCACTAGAGTTTATCCAGGAGATTCAGTACACTGTCTCAGACCAGTGATTTATTTTCAGCTGCTCTGTGTTTATTTCTCCTCTCCCCAGAGGGTGGCAGGGCAATGCCCCTTTTACCCATGGGCACGAATTGCCCCTGGCACCTTCTCGTAAAACAGCTCCCAAGTCAAGAGTGCTTTTTTTATTTTCTGTTTTATTTTTCTTCCTTACTGTTACACCTTTGTTTCAGATTTTCTCTTTTCTTTTGTCACAGGCGGCAACAAGATACCTCCTCTCCTAACTAACCTCACCTTCCCCATTTTAAAACTCAGAGAAGGAAGGGACACCATTATTTTATTTACCCTAAATCTGAGAAACCAAATATACAGGAACTTACCTGAGTTCAACGGTGCCGGTGGACACAAACATCGGGGTTCTCCTGGAAAAGAAAAAGAAGACAAGAAGATTTATGAAGAAACAGTGATTTAGATAACTGTAAAAATAAATCAAAATTACTGAGAAAACAAGTATGTTGTGTCCAATATCACATGCCAAGTGTCAAATTTAAATTGTGATTTGTGTGCACGTCCCTTTTACATGCTGGGCAGTACCTGTGGGTGATTTGTTTGCAGCACAAGGTAGCAGCGAACTAAAACATAGAAGATGAATAACTCACTGCACAAGAAATAAATTCATAGCTAGTATGGTGTTGCATTAAACTGCCAGTGGCTGGTATTGTTTAACCACAAACCTACTGCAGAATCCGTGAAAAGGTTGCCAAACGGTGAAAAGTGTTTTTAAGCCAGAAACAATACCTCCATAAAGAATTGTTGTACAGAAATTTTCATTTTAGATTTATGTTTTGTATCATTAGAGAAGAAATTTAGTTTGGGTAGACATTGCTAATCCGGGCCGACTTTTTTCTGGAAGACATTTTAAAAAATGGTGGATGTGTTGCAGTGATGATGTCATATTTCAGAAACCATGTGACTTATAAACTTCATTTTGGTGTCAAAACATAGGTTTTGGGGGTCCAGTAGTTTTAAAGAGACAGAAAATAACCCCTCAGAGTAACCCTTCTGCCATTTTCTGAAATGGCGGCTCTATAACGATGTGTTTTAGCCATCATATTGGTAATTTATTCTAATATTGTCTTTGTTCAGGTTTTCCGTTGTTTCAAATTCAGTGGCGGCTCCTCCACAGTGGCAGAGGAGTGTTGCCGCTCTGCCAGCAGCAGCCACTGAAAACCTTTGACACAAAACAATAATAAACCATGTTTATTATTGTTTTGTTGCTAAAGAGGCGAGGCATTAGGGATGACGAGGATGAGAGGGAGTGCACTGTGCACACCCCTCAGTGCGCATGTATGTCTCTGACCAGCCAAACAAACATGTGCACTGTGCTCTCTCTCCAGCCCGACACTGTGTTGCCGGGCTGGTGAGAGCATGCACAGGCTCCAGCCAATCCTAACGCTGCTTTGAGCAGCGTCAGGATTGGCCGCAGTGCAGGCTAGGAGCCTGTGCCTCCTGTCAGAAAGAAGGAGCGGCGGCGTGGTGAGGAAGAGAGACAAGTACGTTTTTATTTATTTTTTTATTTAATGTTTATTCCCCTCCTCCCCCACTTCACTGCGCAGTGAGCGAGACTGTTCAAATTCATAAACATGAGCGAAACAGGTGGTGGCAGAAGATCTTTACCTCCAGACAAAGCGTTGCTAGCTAAAAAATCAGTGAACTCCTTCAACAAAGAAAAATGTGTCATATGCCAAACTAATCCAAAAGAAAAGCTAACATCAACTGTGGCTGGACAGAAGAGAGTTGAGATGCTGAAGAAATACGGCAAGATGAAGTTCACAAAGACTGAAACTAATGGGTGAAGAGGATCAAATGTTTTATCATTGTTACAAGTTTTACAAGTGGTATACAACAGTAAAAAGCCTGAAAATATTGTCAAAAATAGCAGAAAGCACTGAATCACAAACATCTGAGGCCCATATTTATAGTTTTTTTTATGCCACATTTGCGTAATTTTTTTGCTTCAAAAAAGCGGCGCAAATGCGGCACAAAAAAAGTATAAATATGGGCCTGAGTCTTTTGAGATAGCAACGACAACCAAACCCACTACCCATCCATTTAGAAGATCGATGGGTACCCCTTGTCCACCTGCAACAACTGATCAGAAAGAAGACAATCTTCAGTGTATCTGTGGTTTAGCCAGAACAAGGGCCAAAGAGATTGATGAAAGAACAAAGTACAGATTCTCAAAGGGCAAACATGTTTTTATATGCAGCTAGTTTCTTCCAGGATTAAGTTTTCAGCCGAGTAGCTGATCTGATCAGCGAGGTGTTTTTGCAGCAGACTTGTATGCCCATCTGAACTACATGTGCGCATACATTCGAAAATATGAATGTAAAATGAGCTCCCAGCAGCATACTAACTGTCACCCTTCAGTTGAGTTTGCACTCTTTGAGAAGGCAAATTACGTTTTAAAGCCACTATGGCTACGGGTTCACACTCAGTGAGATCAGATAAATAATGGTCAACATTGATGAAACTGTATTGATCAATAATAATGAAATTAAGTTTTTTCTGGTGTGAATGTTCAATGACAGAATTTGTTTTTGCCAGTCTAACAAAAAGAATGAGCCACTTATGGTGTTCTCAGCTGATTTGACTCCTGAAGTTCTTGCTGTCAAAATAAGATCAGAGGATACAGTACAATCAGCAGGAACCATTTTAAGAAACATACTGAAAGATTAAAATTTTGGACGTAAATGACACATTTTGTGATGCCCCAGAGCTACGCAAATCATTGGAGTCAATAGGAATGCCTGATGTTGTCTTAACATTTTTTAATCATTGTTCAATATCAGCAAAGCAAAGCAGTTACAAACTAAAGTTCTTGAGTTTGGAACAGAAGCCGACAACATTGATGATGGCTTTGAAGAAATAAGCGAAGAAGTGGAAGACAATCCCATGAACCAACAGGCATATGCTGTGCAAATGTACCGTCTTTTCCAAATCATGTTTTGTGAATTATATCACAGCAAAGTAAAACCTCTGCTACACATGATTACTGCAAACGCAATCTATGACAAGTGCAAAAGTAGAGAGCTAATCACTTCATTGAATAGGATTGGTGTATCAACAAGTTATAATGACATCGTATGGAGCAGGAACTTGTTAGCAGCTAATGCTAAATCTTGTGAGTCGGGCAGCACACCACTTCCAAGTAACTTTACCAGGGAAGGATGGACAATTTCTGCCTTTGATAATTTTGATGACAGCTCTTCTTTGTCTGGAACATCCAGCATACATGATACTGCCATGGTGCTTTTTCAAGACTGTACCAATGAAGTAGCTGCTGGAAAACAAGCTGTGTCAGCTGTAGGCATAACCAAACAAAGCTGCAAACTTACAACTTAACTGCCCTGCCAACATGTGCAAAATCACTACAAGCCATCAACACGTCCCAGTCTACCAGAAAGTTTTTAAGTGGCTGAGGACATGGATCTTCTTCTACCTGATGCTGAGGTCTACAAAGCTGATTTAACTGAATTTATCAGATTGCTTATTCGGTGTGGATTGAAGAATTAAGAAAAGCCAGTTCCTCCATGGGATGGAATCCATGCTCTGAGCCTCCCGAATACCATCCCACTGAAGAAAGTTAGGTTTTTACCAGTAATACCATCATCTTCTGTCATAAACTATGCAACAGTAGAGTATACACAACTCTAAAAAATGTCCAAAAACTGCATGCTTAAAGACCAGCATATCCTGCACATTTTCTGCAATGAAGGTGTTTTCCGTATTGTAGCTGACATTTTTATTAGCAATCCAGTAGAATTTGATGATCTTTATCCAATGATGGGAGTTTTTCCAAATGACAATAGTTGTGTTGTGGTGTGCAGGAAGTTATCTCAGTGGATGTGGCATAGATGATGCCCTTATTGAGGCTGAAATCTTTGGAAGCAAAACTGTCCAGTCAGTACTCAGCACAACTCAATGTGTTCATTTGTTACAAGGTATGCTCATCATATCCGAGGCTTTAGAAACATTGTGTTGGAATGCTTTCTGGAACAAGAATGACAAATTAGGTTTTGCATATCTTATCACAGAAGTGAAAAAGGCCCAGGGTGCTCTTCATTCAAAAGAAGTAATGCAAATCCAGGCAAAATTCAATACACTCAGTTCAAAATCAGAAAACCTGAAAATCAAGTTCGTAGAGTTTGTCAAAAAATGTGAAGAAAAATCAGAACTTTGCAAGTGCTGGGGAAATGTTTTACACATGTTAGCGCTAGCTTCACATGGAGACTGTGAAGTCACTGATTACTGTGTTTTGCAAATTCGATTGCATAAGTTACCTGAGATATGGGTCCTGCCATTTGGAAAGAGTGAAGAAGCTAGAGGTGGATATCCTATACTTCTACAGAAAATTCATCCAAAGACATTTTTGTGGTGAAAGACTGAGAGGGAAGGTTCAAGGCTGTGGCTCCAGATATGAAACTGGAACAGACGATCCAGAGATCATAGAAAAGCTCCAGGGGAATTGTTGCCCCCTTGGACAATGCACCTGTGCTACCAATAGACTGGATTCTACCCTGGACTTTCCTCCATCTTCACACCAGCCCATTGCACATCCCCTTCTACCTCTTAGCACTTAAATAAACACCCTTTGAAAAAATACACGTCTGGAGTAGGTCAAATGTTTTAAGTATGTATTAGTCCAACAAGGTTTAAACATTGCAAATCAACTGTACAGAAATGTAAACATAGGACTGACCTGTAGTTGGCTGCAGTCTACCCACCAGGAGCGATAGTGGGGCACACATATCTCTAAATAGAGATGCCAAAGGCTACAGTGAGTAGCCATAAAAGTGGGGAAACAGCCTGCCAGTGATAAAGTCAATTAAATGTGAAAATACGCTTTCTTACCTGTGTGTCATTGGAAGTATTGATACATTATGGTACTTCTGTTGTCCTCATCTTCATCCTCTGCCTCCTTATCTTCACGGTCCACAGGGTCCACTGCTGCGGCCATCTCCAGCCTCATCCTCCTGCAGAAAAGGCACCTGGCGACGTGAGGCAAGGTTGTGCAACATACAACATGCCACAATGATCTGGCACACCTTCTTGGGTGAGTAGTACAGGGATCCACCTGTTAGATGGAGGCAACGAAACCTGGTCTTCAAGAGGCCGAAGGTCCTCTCTATAATTCTTCTGGTTCACCCATGTGCCTCATTGTAACGTTCCTCTACCCTTGTCCTGGAATTCTTCACAGGGGTCAGTAGGCATGAGAGGTTGGGATAAATTGAGTCATCTGCAAATATTGAGGGTCAACTGCTAGCCACACATCAACCCTTAGGGCCCACACCATACCCATATGCCAACATCCACTGGGTGGGAACCAGGGCTCACCTATTAGCCACACCCTGTGTCTCTGGAGTTGACCCATCACATATGGGATGCTGCTATTCCTCAGGATAAAGGCATCATGCACAGACCCAGGATATTTCACATTGACGTGGGAGATGTACTGGTCCGCCAGGCACACTATCTGCACATTCATGGAGTGAAAGCTCTTTCGATTTCTGAACACCTGTTCATTTCTCTGGGGGGGAGGGTACAAATGCAATATGTGTACCATCAATTGCCCCAATAATGTTGGGGATATGTCCCATTGCATGGAAGTCAGCTTTCACTGTGGCCAAATCCTCTACCTGGGGGAAAACGATGTATCTGCGCATGTGTTTAATCAGGGCAGACAACACTCTGGTCGGTACTATTGAGAACATTGGTTGAGACATTTCTGCTGCCAAGCCCACTGTCACTTGGAAGGAGCCAGTTGCCAGGAAATGGAGCACTGATAGCACTTGCACAATAGGGGGGATCCCAGTGGGGTGACGCATAGCAGATATCAGGTCAGGCTCCAATTGGGCACACAGCTCTGTGATTGTGGCCCTGTCCAGTCTATAGGCGAGGATAATGTGCCTGTCCTCCTTGTTGCCATGTCCACCAGGGGTCTATGCACAGGGGTATGTCTCCATCTCCTATTCATCCGCAACGGTTGCAATATATGGGGCAAAATGGTGAGGAGCTGGTTAGTATCTCTTATTTCCAACCACTACGCTTCAATGCATGTCATGATTGTAATAGTATTTTTTGGAGAGGTCCAAGTGGTGCATATGTGTACCGTGACACAGTTAGGAGCCATTGCCTGCCCCTACCCTCCCCGAAATGGCATCCGTCTGTCCTGTTTGGAGGGGCAGGTGGAAATGAGGTAATTTCGCTAACGTTGTGCGCTGTTGCGGGAGGCGGTCGAAAACCACTGTGCAACTCCTCATAGGTTAACATTAGGCCCTATGGGTTACAGTGGCCAATGGTGATGTATGCTGGCAGTGACGGTATGCACCTCCGCGGACGGCACCGCCATTTTCTAGCTGTTCACTCATTTGCTACCTGTCCTTCAACAAGAGAGGACCTACACTGCAAGAGCTGCTGTGACCTGAGTCTGGAACTGACAATGGCTCATGTCACTGGGGAAAGGGCCCCTGCCTTCACCTCGGCGGAGTTGGAGAGACCGGTGAGTACACCGTGAGCATGATGCATGGGGTGTCAATGCATGGACTGCTGTGTGTGAGGGCCTCAAATGGGGGAGTTGGTGGATGGGCCCTGGGCAGTGTGCTGCATGTATGGTGGGCCATGTGTGTGCTAATGGGGATGGGAAGGGGCATGGTGGCCATGAGTGTAACAGGCAGGATGGTCAGACTAATATCTTTCCCTGTGTCCATTTCCCTGCAGATCAGCACCCATCAGAAAAAGGGTATATGGCGTGCCATCGTCAAGGACGTGCGGACCCTGGGGGTCTACGGCAGGCGGAGCATCCACTGACGTTGGGCATGGAAGATGGCAGAGGCCCAGCTGAAGATGGCCTACCAACGAGGAAGGGGTGCCCGATAAACCCTTACCCCACTGATGCCCGCATACTGGCGGTGGCCTATCCGGAGTTGGATGGGCCTTGGGGGCATCACAGCAGCCACAAGGGGGTGAGTACAGTCCCTCAATATACAACTTGCGCATGGTGGGGTGGTAACCAGGTGGGGGATGTGCGCCTGTGGGTGCCCCTAGGCCAGGCCTGACATTGCATCGTAGGTCCCATGTTAGGCAGGGTTCTGATGTAAAATACCTCCAACCAAGCTAGTAGGCATCCACTACTGGGCAGGGGTCTGTGGGTCTCAGGTATGCTGCAAGTGGTGTTAGGTGTCCCTATTCCCTGGGCTGGAGACTAGCATTGTGACTGGTAGTGCATTGCATAGTGCGTAGGACTGTTCCCTGTGTGTGTGTGCGTCACGCACGCCAACGTTGGTGTTGTTTGCCCCATTGACAGAGTGCATCCTTTGTCTCGCCCCCCCCTTTTTGTTTTGTCACCCTGTCCTTATGTGCATTAGCATCATCTGGCGGAGGAGCTGAGGCACCGGCGATGGAGGGAGCTGCATCCCACAGGGCCCAGGAGGCAGAATCCACCGATGGTGAGGGCACCAGTGGGACGGAGGGTGAGGGGAGCACCACGACAGGAGGGGACAGTACTGACACAGATTCTTCCTCTGATGGAAGCTCCCTGGTGGTGGCTGGCACCTCTGTGCCCACCCCAGCTACAGGTACAGCCTCCACCCTCGTACAAGCACCGCCCTTCCAGCAGCCCCTCGGCGTGTTTCCCATGCCCGCTCACCCAGGAGGGTGGGCATCTCCTTCGCCCCAGGCACCTCAGGCCCTGTCCCAGTTAGCCCTGCTGCCCTGAGTGAGGAGGCTATTGACCTCCTGCGATCCATCTCTGTTGGGCAGTCAACCATTGTGAATGCCATCCAGTTGCTGGCAGCCCAATTGCAACAGGGAAAATGCATTCCTGGAGGGCATTCACACTAGCATGGCAGCCCAACAGGGATCAATCCAGGCTCTGGCCTCCTCCCTGATGGCAGCCATTGTCCTTATTTCTAGCCTCCCCCCTCCAACTTCTTCTACCCATTCCCATTCTCCTCAACCTCAACCTATCCCAAGCACTCAGTCAGGCGAGCATGCGCCCAGGACAACACACAAGAGTGGACATGGCAAACACAAGCACTACACTTCATCCCACAGTTAATCACACACACACCATCCAGATGCATACATACCAATCAATAAATCAATCAATCAGGTGATTTGTAAAGCACACTACTCACCGTGAGGGTCTCAAGGTGGGGAGAAGGAGGGGAGGGAGGTGCTGCTACTGCTCGAACAGCCAGGACTTGAGAAGTTTCCTGAAGGTAAGGAGGTCTTTGGTCTGGCGCAGGTGGGTGGGAAGAGTCTTCCACGTTTTGGCAGTGAGATGTGAAAATTATCTACCGCCAGTTGTAGTTCTGTGGACGCGGGGGACGGTTGCGAGGGCGAGGTCAGTGGAGCGGAGATGCTGGGTCGGGGTGTAGAAGGAGAGACGTTTGTTGAGGTATTCTGGTCCGGTGTTGTGCAGTGCTTTGTGAGCATGGGTGAGGAGTTTGAAGGTGATTCTCTTGTTGACTGGGAGCCAGTGCAGGTCTTTTCGGTGGTCTGTGATGTAGCAGTGGCAGGGGATGTCCAGGATGAGGTATGTGGAGGCGTTCTGGATGTGTGGTAGCCTCTTCTGGAGTTTGGACATGGTTCCTGCATAGAGGGCATTGCCGTAGTCCAGTTTGCTGCTTACGAGGGCTTGGGTGACCGTTATTCTGGTTTTGGTAAGTATCCATTTGTAGATCTTTCGGAGCATGCGGAGGGTGTTGAAGCAGGAGGAGGAGATGGCGTTGACTTGCTGGGTCATAGATAGTGAGGGGTCCAAGATGAATCCTAGGTTGCGTGCGTGGTCGGTGGGAGTCGGAGCGGTTCCGGTTCCGGAGCCGAAGATAAGGACTTCCATCTTGTCCGAATTAAGTTTGAGGCAGCTGCTCTTCATCCATTCGGCAATGGCCTTCATTCCTTCGTGGAGGTAGGTCTTGGCGGAGTCCTTGGTGAGGGAGAGGATCAGCTGGGTGTCATCGGCGTATGAGATGATGTTGAGGTTGTGGGATCAGGCGATGTTAGAGAGTGGGGCCATGTAGATGTTGAAGAGGGTCAGGCTGAGGGACGAACCCTGGGGTATGCCGCAGAAGATTTCGGTGGCCTCCGAGCGGAATTGGGGGAGGTGGACTCTCTGGGTTCTGCCGGTGAGAAAGGAGATGACCCAGTCCATGGCTCTGTCGCGGATTCCAGCATTGCTGAGGCGTGGGCGTAGGGTGTGGTGACAGACAGTGTTGAATGCGGCCGAGAGGTCCAGGAGGATGAGGGCTGCGGTTTCGCCACTGGTCAGTATAGTTCTGGTGTCGTCGATGGCGGCATTGAGGGTGGTTTTGGTGCTGTGGTTGCTGCAGAATCCAGATTGGGAAGGGTCCAGGGTGCGGTTCTCCTCTGGGAAGCGGGTTAGTTGTTTGTTGACGGCCTTCTTGATGACTTTTGCCAGGAAGGGGAGCAGGGAGATAGGTCAGAAGTTCTTGAGTTCCTTTGGATCCGCCTTGGGTTTTTTGAGGAGGGCGTTGATCTCGGTGTGTTTCCAGCTCTCCGGGAAGGTGTCAGACTCAAAGGAGCTGTTGATGATCTTCCGTAGTTGGGGTGCGATGACAGAGCTTGCTTTGTTGAGGACGTGGTGAGGGCAGGGGTCAGATGGAGACCCGGAGTGGATGGTGTTCATGATTTCGATGGTGTTGTTGTCGTTGACGGGGGTCCAGGAGAGCAGGAGGTTGATCAGAGGTGAATCTGTGGTGTTGGTGGTTGCCGGGGGGGGGGGTCTGGGTGCTGAAGCTGTGGTGTATGTCTGCAATCTTGCGGTGGAAGTAGGAGGCTAGGGATTCACAGAGGTCTTGGGATGGCGGGATGATGTTGACATTGGAGCTGGGGTTGGAGAGTTCCTTCAAGACATTGAAAAGCTCCTTGTGGCTGCGTGTGTTGTTGTAGATTCGGTCTTTGAAGGCGGTTCTTTTTGACAGCTCAGATGAGTTGGTGGTGTCTGCGGATGGCGTTTTTGAAGGCTGTGTGGTTGTCCAGAGTCTGATCTTGGTGCCACTTTCATTTGAGTCTTCGGCAGCTTTGCTTAGATTGGTGGAGGTCAGCTGTAAACCAGAAGGCCTTTCTGTCGGTGCATCTATTGGAGGGATTCTTGATTGGGGCGAGAGTATTGGCACAGGTGTTGACCCATTGCCTAAAGTTGGGGGCAGCTGCATCAGTGTCAGTGGTGTCAATGGGTGGGTTCTGGGAGAGGGTCGCAATAAGTTGGTCTTCAGTGACCTTGTTCCAACTGCGGTAGGGGATCCGTTGTGGGTGGTGGTGTGTTGTGGGTTTTTTGAAGGAGAAGTGGATGCAGCGGTGGTCTGTCCAGTGGAGTTTGGTGGTGTGGCTGAAAGAGACGTGATTGCTAGCAGAGAAAATAGGGTTGAGTTTGTGTCCTGCGGAGTGGGTTGGTGTTGTGACGAGCTGTTTGAGGCCGAGGTTGGAGAGGTTGTCGAACATCCACTGCCTCCACTGTGGCCCCCTCCTCGTCCACCTCCCTCCCAGTTGCGTCTACACTCACACCTGCATGCACACACCCCTCACTGGCAGTCACCACATCCACATCCATGCACACGTCCCCTGTGTCCTCTCCCACTGTGTGCCCCCTCCTCCCAAAGTACACAAATGCCTAACAGCCATCCACCTCACAACAGCGTCCAGCCCATGCACCTGTACCCAAACTCAGCAGACAGACACCTCATACAACCACTCCCTCTACCTCCACTCCCCGACCATCTCCCTCTTCCTGCCCAAATGTCCCTAAGAAGCTTTTCCTCGCCAACATTGACCTCTTCCCTAGCCCTCCCCCACCCCATCCCTCACGTCCGGCCAGGGTGGTCAGGCAAGCACCTCAGTCACCCAGTCCAGGGGCATAGCAGTGTCCACAGCTGCACCAGGTGGGAGAGGATCCTGGGCACCAGGCAGCCACACTGATAGGGTGCCTGCACCAAGTGCTGCAAGGAAGGGCAAGGAGGCACCCCCAGCTGCTGCAAAGAAGGGCAAGGAGGCACCCCCAGCTACTGCAAAGAAGGGCATGGAGGCACCCCCAGCTGCTGCAAAGAAGGGCAAGGAGGCAACCCAGCTGATGCAAAGAAGGGCAAGGAGGCACCCCCAGCTGATGCAAAGAGGGGCAAGGAGGCACCCCCAGCTGGTTAAAGGAAGGGCAAGGAGCAGTCCCCAGCTGCTGCCGAGAGGAGCAAGGTGCCATCCCAAGCTGCTGGTAGGAAGGGCAAGGGGCCTGCACCAGCAGGCAAAAAGGACAAGAGGCCTGGTGCTGGGACTCAGTCGGAGCCCCCATCACCAACCAAGGTGGGTCAGCCATCCGAGGCTGCAGGGGATGGGATGGAGCTTCCCCCCACCACTGCCAGCACCACCACCAGCACCACTGCCAGCATCAGCAGCCCAAGTGGGCAGCTGTCCGAGGCTGCAGGGGAAGGGCTGGAGCCTCCCCCACCACTGTCAGCACCACCGCCAGCACCACTGCCAGCAGCAGCAGCCCGAGTGGGCAGCCGTCCGAGGCTGCAGGGGATGGGCTGGAGCTTGCCCCCACCACTGCCAGCACCAACACCAGCCCCACTGCCAGCAGCAGCAGCCCCAGTGGGCAGCCGTCCGAGGCTGCAGGGGAAGGGCTGGAGCATCCCCCCACCACTTCCACGACTGAGCAGCTGTCACCGCTGGCGGACAGTGTATAGTCCTGCATCCATGGGCTTTTGTGCTTCCTGACCCCTGCAAATCCTGTGGGTCTGACACCCAGGTGAGAGACTGTGACCTTGCACTCAACAAGATCTGCATCACAGGGCACAATGCCCCCCCAGAATCAGTGGAAGAAGCCACCCACTCACTGCATCCTCCCCAAGAGGAGGCTAACTGGGCACAGTGACCCCTCCAGAACCAGTGGAAGTAGCCATCCACTCACCCCATCCTCCCCAGGATGAAGATAACTGGGCACAATGCCCCCTCCAGAACCAGTGGAGAAGCCATCCACTCACCGCACCCTCCCCAGGATGAAGATAACTGGGCACAATGCCCCCTCCAGAACCAGTGGAAGTAGCCATCCACTCACTGCATCCTCCCCAGGATGAAGATAACTGGGCACAATGCCCCCTCCAGAACCAGTGGAAGTAGCCATCCACTCACTGCATCCTCCCCAGGATGAAGATAACTGGGCACAATGTCCCCTCCAGAACTAGAGACTGTGGCCTTGGACTCCCCAGGACCAAGCAGTGGGCAAATCACCCACTAGAGAGACTGTGGCCTTGCACTCCCCAGGACCAAGCACAGGGTATGTTGCCCCCCTCAAAAGCATGTGGGCAAGTCACCCACTTGAGAGACTGTGGCCTTGCACTCCTCAGGACCAAGCAGTGGGACAGAGTGATGGGCATGTTGCCCCCTCCAGGACCAGTGGCGTTGTACCATCTTCCAGCTGAGGTGCCCCCCCTTTCCTCGTCCCCCTTAGGTGCCTGTCTATTTTCGACCCGATGCCCCTGCATTGTTCTCTCCGTGTTGTTGCAGGAGTGAGGTTGGGCCTTGGACTTTGTGATGTGACCCTGTGGCCCACGGACATTGAGGACTGGGCAGTGTCCCTTACATTTTAAATATATATATACTTTTTGATTTTGATGCCCGTATTACTAATATATTTATCTTATTACACTCTTAATACTCTATTTTGGATGTCCTTGCATTATTCCTCAGGGGTACAGGGGGAATATGTAATGTTATTGCATCTAGTTGTGTGTGTGGTGTTGGAGTTGGGGGTGTTGCGTGTGTGTGTCACTCTCTTTTTCCTGCCCCCCTCCCCTGTGTGCTAGGCGGCAGTACTCATCATGGTCGTCTTCGCCAGTGTTGGTGTTCATAGTGGAGTAGAAGGTAGAAGAGCATGGGGCAGACATGCAACTCGGGCTCATGGCGGCATGGTTCTTCATTGAGTGTCCAGAGGTGAGTCGTTTCCCTTCTGTGCAGTGTTTCCACCAGGCTTTTGATGTCGTTGGTACCAACCCAGAAAAGGTGGGGGATAGGTGGGTCATATTACTGTGGGCGGTACTTTGTCTTCCGCCTGGTTGTTGGCGGTTATCGCCGTGGTGCCTGTTGATTTCGCCCTGGCGGTCGGTGTGTTAAAGTGGGTGCCTGTCTGAGCCGTTTCCGCTGTGGTCATAATTTCATATTTCTTACCGCCGGCCTCTTGGCTGTATTACCGCTGCTTTATCCCCGACCGTCAGGGTTGTAATGAGGGCCCTTGTTTTTTTTACTGACCAGCTAATGTTTGTCTGAAAGCAAACATTCCTTACACTTATTATCCTTCTCATTCATGCTGTTATCTTGTGACAGTTACCAATACTGTTTTCGGATTCATTTCATAGTAGCTGCAGCCCCTGCATGACCTCAATGGGCAATCGTAATAAGTTCCTCGCTCTGAGCTCTCAGCAGAACAAACAACCCATTCTGTATTAACATTTCACTTTCAATAGACAACTCAGCTGAAACCTATGCAAAACCTTTGATGTCATAATCAATATTCTTAAAAGCAAGCAAACCAACCACAAATTGTTTTTTTAACAGGAACCAACTGTTCACCATGGATACAAGTATCTAGACACTCTACTTTAGTCACTTATCCTACACAACTCTTCATTTCATCCAATAGTGCCACAACAAACTTGTTTTCATCCATTATACAACCATCCATTTCATCTTCTAGGGGCGCGCTGGCCAATTTGTCCACAAATTATCACTACCTGGGATATTTTAATCTGAAAATTAAACTCCTGTAATCTAGAAACTAGTCTAACCCGACTAGGTGGGGCTCTACTTGAATCTCTTCCACCCAAAGTGTGTGATCTGTGACGATATCAAAACACTTGTCCCACCAAAATGCTTTTAGTCTCTCAACCACCCATACGCATGCTAGCTCTTTTCTCTTACTGGCACTTTAGTGAAATTCAGACTCGAAGGGTTCAAGAAAATAAGATCATTTTTACCAAGTGCAGTCCCTAATCCTATTGTACTTGCAAGCATTGTTACTGTACATCTTCCATCAGTCATGAACGGTTTAAAAGAATGTACATTCACAATCATGCTTTTAATAGTCTCAATGATGTGTCATGTTCTTGTTGCCCAAGAAAGTTTCTTTCTTTAACACTTTCCCTTGCACAAATCTTCTGTAATATTCACCTATCCCGTAAAAGAACCGTAACGCATCTTTGTCAGTTGGCTTAGATAATATCCTCATAGAATTCAATAAATCGTTGACCTCTTTTTTTTTTTTTAAACTTGCACCTCTCACTGGCTCACTGTAATGAGTTAGCTCTCTAGAATATACAACACTCTATACTACAATGCATTATGTCCTTAAATATCTGCAGCATAAACCACAATGTCATCTCGGAAGGCTGGCATCTCCCTGAAGAATATGTCCATATGTTTTTGGAAGACACTGGCTGCCGAGGCCAGCCCAAAGGCTGTCCTAATATGGACCATATAGGGAAACTAATATAGTAAGGTCACAAGATTCCTTTGATAAAGTAACCTGACAGGAGGACGACCTCAGGCCTATTAAGGAAAAGTATCAAGCACCACCCACTGCAGCCAGAAATTCATGGAACTTGGTGACAGTGTGGCAATCAACATCAATAATTTGTGTGTTAATTGAGCACAAACTGGCATACAGCCTTATCTCACCAGACTATTTACGGATAATGACTACATTCTGACTGTCAATTGGTTAAAAAATGACCTCATCAGAAAGATCATACACGTGTTTTTTTTTTTATGTATCCCTGACATCCCTGGCATTCAAAGGCACAGGTTGCACCTTATGAATCACATGTACACCTTTGTTTAGTTTCATTTTGTGTTCAAACCCTTTCACAAATCTTGTTTTAGATGCAAACACTTCTTTATGTTCCTCATTAGCATTTTTTAACATCAGTCTCAACTTCAGACAAGAGAGAACTCAGAGTCGTAAACTCATTTTAAAGTTTCATTTAACATCATAGGGTCATTGGAAACTGGTTTCAATACCCCCCCAACCTATCCAGGTCTTTCCAACCTACAATCGTTCTCCCTTTTTCAGCCACATATATCTTGTTGAGAATAGAAGACCCTGTGAATTTCATAGTGTCTTGAAAGTAACCCAGCATCAAGATTCTGAATTCCCCAAAATGTTCATGGGTTAAATTATCTTCAAAGGATTTTCTTTCAGTTAGTCCAAAAAAGAAACATCTGACAGTATTTTAATAAGCG
The DNA here is from genome assembly GCF_031143425.1 of Pleurodeles waltl. Lineage (NCBI taxonomy): Eukaryota > Metazoa > Chordata > Amphibia > Caudata > Salamandridae > Pleurodeles > Pleurodeles waltl. The sequence continues at coordinate 139,565,719 of NC_090445.1, read as the reverse complement.
AACCAGAATCAACCATAATCTTAATACCTACATTACCAGTATACTATTTAACAGTACATGGTTGATGTACTATATATATCAATTCTTTATTGATGCTTTATTAGTGTTATTTGTTTATGCTTCACTGTATGTTCAATGTTTCACTTTCACATGTTTACTTACCTTGTTATTCTTTCACTTGGTTCCATGCTCTGAGATGTTGCTCCTCAGTATGTTCCACTCAACTGTCCCTAGACAGATTCCATTGAACATCACTTGAGGCAGCAGCTGTTGTTGTGGACTGTGCATGTAGCGCAAGATCAGCTGCTCTGCCTGATAGGATCAAGTGCCCTGCACAACCATGATGAATCAGATGATGACATCACATGCTCCGTGACTCTGTGCTACTGGCACATAATGTAGGATTTGTCTGCAATTTTAGATTATGGTTACTTTGAGTAAGCACCACTGCCTGCAAAAACACACTGGTAATCAACATTATCAGTATACCATTTTTTAAACATGTGTGGTTGATGTACTGTGTATTCATATGCTAATTATTTTTTTATGTTTTATTAATGCTATTTGTTAATGCTTGACTGTATGTTGAATGCTTCACTTTTAAATGCTTACTTACTTTCTTATTCTTTTATTTGTTTCCTTGTTCTGGACTGTTGCTCCTCAGTATGTTCCAGTCAGCTATCCTTAGGAAGTACCCATTGGACATCACTTGAGGCAGCAGCTGTTGTTGTGGGTTCCCATTTTACTGCGAGAATAAACCACTTATGCTTCACTATTCCGGTGTGTGGCCCTTCTTGACATTTGATGACAAGCAAGTCTTTGTGGGATTCCACCACTGCCTCATCTTTTTCTCTTTCTACAAGCCTGCTGGTCGTCCCGCCTTGTTGCTGGCTTTAGCTTTGTATTGCCAACTGCCATTTTTTATATTGATGTCTCTACTCTCGATGTTGTTGCCGACTGCTGAGCTGAAGATATCATCACCTTTATAGGTACATTTTGGGAGGTTTGAGAGACACTCTGATCATACAGCGTGTGGTGCTGCCTAGCACTAATGCTGTGCATGTAGCATGAGATCAGCTGCTCTGCCTGACATGGGCAAGGGCCCTGTACAACTACACTGGATTGGCTGATGCACCTGATGACATCACATGCTCTGTGATTCTGTGCTACTGACACATCATGTAGGATCTGTTGGCCATTTTGTATTGGGGTTATTTTGAGTATGCACCACTGCCTAAAAAAAAACTTCAGCGTGAGCAACGTAGCAGCCGTTTTGAACCTTCATTCTTTGGAGTTTTGCCTGCACTGTCAGTGACAGACACACCTTGTGGAGTAATTAATTTGCATTAGTTTGGTCCTTCCTTACCTCTGTAGAAGGTACTAATTCAGTTAGTATTATCTAACCATCTTGTTTGTGTGCTTTTACAACCCTTTCTTTGTTTTAAATGTTGCACTGCATCAAGAAAGCTACTGCTGTTTCTATATTTGTTAAGGTATTTTCTTATTCTTTATGACTTCTAGTCAGTAATTGATACAAATTCCACCTTTTCTACAACAACCGGGTAAGCCAGCCTCCCATGAAGTGGAATTGTTTGTTACGTTGCTTTGAAAACTACATAGGAGCTGTAGATGCTACACAATTTGATCCAGTCAGGAAAATGGTTTTGCTGTTCAGTCATTTGGGTCAGGAAGGGCAAAACATTTTGACAATCTTCCTGAATTGGGTGATCCTCCTGATCAGTTTGGGTGTTGGGACTAGTAGACAAGCAGTGGCAAGACCTACCAGAAAGTTTTCAGACGAGCTGAGTGCCTCATTAGAAAGATTTAACTTATTTAAGAGGAAACAAGCAGCAGATTAAAGTGTCAAAGAGTTTGTTTAGGCTCTGAGGTTGTTAGCCTCGACGTGCAATTTTAGATCTACTTTAGACATCTATATAAGAGACCAATTTATCTACAGTTGTTTTTGGGGGATAAAAATCATAAACATCTCTTGAGTTGCAGAGATCCTACTGTGTTGGAAAAAGTGGATATTGCTAAATTAATAGAACATTCTTTGATTTCAAGCTGTAAATCAAAGTGAATCTGTATATGTTTTATCAGATGTCGAAACTGTGGGGATGATCTCTGAAAAAAAAAAGAAGTTGGGAATTACGCAGAAAAACTATCTTGCTATAAATGTGCATCTAAAGCAATTTAAATACCACACACCCACACCACTATAAAACACAAACCCACATTACTCACAAACCTTTATGACTACAAACCATTGGCACGAGACAGACACGAAGTCCACAGACAAAACCAGAGCCACATACTACTTACACATATACACCACCCATGCACCCCACATCACACACCCCAACACATCACCCTACACACCCTCACCTACACACAACACCCATGGCACCACATAGACACTCATGATTCACAGAGGAGGAGCGAAGGGTCATGGTGGAGGAAATCATCAGGGTAGAGCCACAGCTATTTGGAGCACAGGTGCAGCAGATATCGTAGCTAGGAAGATGGAGCTATGGCGGAGAATCGTGGACAGGGTCAATGCCGTGGAACAGCACCCACGTACTAGGGGTGACATCAGGAAGAGGTGGAACGACCTACGGGGTAAGGTACGTTCCACTGCAGCAAGACACCAGCTCGCTGTACAGAGGACTGGCGGTGGACCCCCACCTCCTCCCCCACAACTAACAGCATGGGAGGAGCAAGTCTTGCAAATCATCCATCTTGAGGGCCTAGCCGGAGTAGGAGGAGGACTGGACTCTAGTAAGTCAACTCTCTACTACTACTACTACCCCCCTACCTGCATGCCATCACATACCCTCACCCTCACTCCCATCACTCCACCACTTCCCACACACCCCACCATCACATCTCACTCATCCCAATGCCAAGCCCTGCATGCCATACCAATGCATAGACACCACTCACAGCCCTGCATGGACACCTATCACAAAAGCATGCACACTACAGAGAATCAGCCATCCCACCATATACCAACTTAAACAAGTTAAAGCTGCCAGGGCAAATACAGCCAAAGAGGGCAAGCCACGGATGCACAATATGTAATACACAAAAACAATAACACAGCATTTACATCCCCCATGTACCCCAGCCAATGTCAGCAGAGAGGAGGTGGCAGCAATATCCAGTCCCCCAACAGAAGAGGCCCACAGTGATGACAGCAACTCTGGTCTTCAGGATCTGTATAACCAACCTGACCCACCAGGGACCTCTGGACAGTCGGTTACTCAGGCCCAGTCACACACCACCACAGAGCCTCCCTGTAGGAAAGTACCATCTTGCCTGGCATGTTACCCCCATTTTTACTTGTATGTCAGTTTGTTTTTGCCTGTCTCACTGGGATCCTGCTAGCCAGGACCCCAGTGCTCATAGTCTTTTGCCTGAATGTGTGTCCCTGTGTAGTGACTAACTGTGTCACTGAGGCTCTGCTAATCAGAACCTGAGTGCTTATGCTCTCTCTGACTTTAAAATTGTCACTATAGGCTAGTGACCACTTTCACCAATTCTAATTGGCACACTGGAACACCTTTATAATTCCCTAGTATATGGTACCTAGGTACTCAGGGTATTGGGGTTCCAGGAGATCCCTATGGGCTGCAGCATTTATTTTGCCACCCATAGGGAGCTCAGACAATTCTTACATAGGACTGCCACTGCAGCCTGAGTGAAATAACATCCAAGTTATTTCACAGCCATTTTACCCTGCACTTAAGTAACCTATAAGTCACCTATATGTCTAACCCTCACTTGGTGACGGTTAGGTGCAAAGTTACTAAGTGTGAGGGCACCCTGGCACTAGCCAAGGTGCCCCCACATAGTTCAGGGCAATTTCCCCGGACTTTGTGAGTGCAGGGACACCATTACACGCGTGCACTACATATAGGTCAATACCTATATGTAGCTTCACAATGGTAACTCCGAATATGGCCATGTAACATGTCTAAGATCATGGAATTGTCCCCCCATGCCAAATCTGGAATGGGGGGGGCAAACCCATGTATCCCCGGGGCTCCAGCATGGACCCCGGGTACTGCCAATCCAGCTCTCTGAGGTACCGCTGCTGCCAACCCACAGACAGGCTTCTGCCCTCCTGGGGTCTGGGCATCCCATTCCCAGGAAGGCAGAACAAAGGATTTCCTCTGAGAGAGGGTGTTACACCCTCTCCCTTTGGAAATAGGTGTTAAGGACCTCAGAGGAGTAGCCTCTCCGGGACTCTGGAAATGCTTTAAAGGGCACAGATGGTGCCCTCCTTGCATAAACTAGTCTACACCAGTTCAGGGAACCCCCAGCCCCTGCAACGGTGCAAAACTGGACAAAGGAAAGGGGAGTGACCACTCCCCTGTCCATCACCACCCCAGGGGTGGTGCCCAGAGCTCCTCCAGTGTGTCCCAGACCTCTGCCATCTTGAATCCAGAGATGTGAGGACACAATGGAGGCCTCTGAGTGGCCAGTGCCAGCAGGTGACGTCAGAGACCCCTCCTGATAGGTGCTTACCTCTCTAGGTGGCCAATCCTCCTCTGAGGACTATTTAGGGTCTCTCTGTGGGCTTTTCCTCAGATAACAATTTGCAAGAGCTCACCAGAGTTCCTCTGCATCTCTCTCTTTGACTTCTGCCAAGGAACGACCGCTGACTGCTCCAGGACTCCTGCAAAACTGCAACAAAGTAGCAAGAAGACTACCAGCGACATTGTAGTGCCTAATCCTGGCGGCTTTCTCAACTGTTTCCTGGTGGTGCATGCTCTGGGGGTAGCCTGCCTTCACCCTGCACTGGAAGCCAGGAAGAAATCTCCCGTGGGTCGACAGAATCTTCCCCCTGCTAACGCAGGCACCAAACTTCAGCTTCACCAGTCCTCTGGGTCCCCGCTCATCGTGACAAGCGTGGTCCCTGGAACACAGGTGCTGGATCCAAGTGACCCCGACAGTCCAGTGGTTCATCTGTCCAGATTTGGAGGAGGTAAGTCCTTGCCTTCCCTCGCCAGACAGTAATCCTGTGTACTGCGTGAACTGCAGCTGCTAGGGCTTATGTGCACTTTTGTAAGGAATTCTTCGTGTGCAGCATAGCCCAGGTCCCCAGCACTCAGTCCTACATTGCTCAACTCGCTGAGTTGACCACCGGCATCGTGGGACCCTCCTTTGTAGTGTTAAGATGACCGCCTTTCTCAATTTTCTTGAACCTGTGTTCAAGTGCTTCTGCAGGTGCTGCCTGCTTCTGCATGGGCTCTCTGTTTTGCTGAGGGCCCCCTCTGTCTCCTCTTCCATGTGGCGACCTCCTGGTCCTTCCTGGGCCCGGGCAACACCCATTTTCTTCAGCTGCAACCTTTGCAGCTAGCAAGGCTTTATGCAGTCTTTCTCCAAAGAAACGACACTGCATCCTCCAGCACTCCGTGGGACATCTTCTGTGCAAAGGAGAAGTTCCTGGCACCTTCCGTTGTTTCAGAATCTTCAGCTTCTTCCACCCGGAGGCAGCCATTTTGTACCTTCATCTGGGGTTTAGTGGGCTCCTGCCCCCCCTGGACACTTTCATGACTCTTGGATTTGGTCCCCTTCCTTTACAGGTCCTCAGGTCCAGGAATCCGTCTTCAGTGCTTTGCAGTCTGTTGTGGTCTTTGCAGAACCTCCTATCACAACTTTAGTGTGTTTCTGGGGAAGTAGGGTCACTCTACTCCTACTTTTCAGGGTCCTGGGGTGGGTTATCTTGGACACCTTTAGTGTTTTCCTACACTCCCAGCGACCCTCTACACACTAGGCCAGGGGTCCCTAAGTGGTTCGCATTCCACTTTCTTAGTATATGGTTTGTGTTGCCCCTAGGCCTATTGCATCCTATTGTATTCTAAAGTGTTTGCACTACTTTTCTAACTGTTTTCTTACCTGATTTTGGTTTGTGTGTATATTTTGTGTATTTTGCTTACCTCCTAAGTGACTATATCCTCTGAGATATTTCTGGGACATTGTCACTAAAATAAAGTACCTTTATTTTTAGCAACTCTGAGTATTGTGATTCTTATGATATAGTGCTATATTATATAAGTGGTATAGTAGGAGCTTTGCATGTCTCCTAGTTCAGCCTAAGCTGCTCTGCTATAGCTACCGCTATCAGCCTAAGCTGCTAGAACACTACTAATCTACTAATAAGGGATAACTGGACCTGCCACAAGGTGTAAGTACCATCAGGCACCCACTATAAGCCAGGCCAGCCTCCTACATTGGTGGTGCAGCGGTGGGACAAGAACTTGTGACTGCTTTACCACTTTGTCATTGGTGCTTTTCATAAGAAAAACATATTCCAAATACCTAAAAATATACACAGTTAACCTAAACAGTTTAACTCTCTTTCTAAAAACTTTCTAAAAGTTTCTACAAAGTTTTCAAAAGTTTTGAAAAGTTTAAAAGTTTCTAAAAACTTTTTTTTCTCTATCTTAAACTCTTTCTTACAACTATGTCTGCAGTAGAGCTCACTCCCACAGTTGTCCAGGCAACCTATGATAGTTTAAACTTTAAAAGTTTGAGGGGTCTCTGCATAGAAAGAGGTTTAAACATTGGTAAGAACCCTACTAAATATCTTCTCAATAGCCTTCTCCTAGAAGGTGACTAGAACCAGTCTGGCCCATCCCAGGATCAGGAGATAGAGGAGGAGGGTACCCAGCAAGAATCGGGGAGGGGCCTGAGGACTCTGGGGAGGGTTCATGCAAAAACTTGTCAGCTAACAGGCCGTCTAGTGAAGCTGGTAGTGGGAGGTGGTCACACATCGGTAGGGCACCTTTCACTCCAAAAGGCCAGGTAACTAGAGTCCAGCCAGTTAGAGACAGGTCCACTTCTGCCAATTCCCACATTACCTCTGCGTCTCAGAATTCCCAAGCCTCCCACCCTGAGGATAACACCCTAGACAGGGAACTCAGAAAGCTGAGGTTGGAAGAGGCCATATTGAAGCTGAGACAGCAGCAGTTGGCCTTAGACAGGGAGTCTCTAGATGTAAAGAGGGAAAGACGGAAGCTGGGGTTTGTTCCCCATGGTGGCAGCAGTGTTCTTGATAGTAATCCTGTAAGAGAACAAGATTCTAGGAACCTGCACAAGATTGTCCCCCCTTAAAAGGAGGGGGATGACATCAACAAGTGGTTTGCTGCACTTGAGAGGGCCTGTATGGTACAGTTGGTCCCTCAAAGGCAGCGGGCTGTTATCCTGCAGTTATCATGTACTGGAAAGGGTAGGGATAGGCTCCTTACTGACAGAGAAAGTGATGCCAATAACTACAAAGTTTTGAAGGATGCACTCTTAGATGGATTTGGCTTAACCACTGAACAATACAGGATAAAGTTCAGAGATACAAGAAAAGAGTCCTCTCAAGACTGGACAGACTTTGTAGACTGTTCAGTGAAGGCCTTGGAGGGATGGTTACATGGCAGTAAGGCGACTGACTATGAAAGCCTATATAATCTTATCCTGAGAGAGCATATCTTGAATAATTGTGTGTCTGATTTGTTACATCAGTACTTGGTAGACTCAGATCTGACCTCTCCCCAAGAATTGGGAAAGAAGGCAGACAAATGGGTCAGAACAAGAGTGAACAGAAAAGTTCATACTGGTGGGGACAAGGATGGCAAGAAGAAGGATGGTAAGTCTTCTGACAAGGGTGGGGACAAAGATAAAAAGCATTCTGAGTCTTCACAGGCCCACAAAAATCCTCTGGGGAAGGTGGGTCCAAATCCTCTTCTAACAATCAAAAGAAGCCATGGTGTTATTTTTGTAAAAGTAAAGGCCATTGGGCAAGTGATTCCACCTGCCCAAAGAAAAACACCAAGGGCTCCCACTACCACAACCCCAACTGCCTCTTCTAGTGCTCCTAAGTAATAGCAGTGGTGGTGGGAAGTCTACTACAAATAGCCAATCAAAGGGTGTAGCTGAGCTTACCATTGGTAGTGTAATTGGGGTTGGTCTTGTTAGGGAGACCAGAGTCTGTTTTAGTCGCTGATGGTGGTATTGACTTTGCCACCTTGGTTGCTTGTCCCCTTAATATGGGTAAGTACAAGCAACTTCCCCTAATAAATGGTGTTGAAGTTGAGGCCTACAGGGATACAGGAGCCAGTGTCACTATGGTGATTGAGAAACTGGTTCACACTGATCAACACCTACTTGGTCAGCAGTACCAAGTGATTGATGCTCGTAACAACACTCTTAGCCACCCCATGGCTGTTGTGAATCTCAACTGGGGGGGAGGGGGTTACTGGTCCAAAGAAAGTTGTGGTAGACACTGATTTACCTGTAGACTGCTTACTAGGCAATGATTTGGAGACATCAGCTTGGGCTGAAGTGGAGTTGGAGGCTCATGCAGCAATGCTGGGCATTCCAGGGCATATCTTTGCTCTCAGAAGGGCTCAGGCCCAGAAGAAAAGAGGACAGGGAAGTTTGGATCCTGGAACAATGGACCAAGTGCTCCCAAAAGCTAGGGGTAGAAAGGGTAAAATCCTTGCCCACTATCCCTCCCTCTCCAGAAGATTTCCCCTTTGAGGAAGAGGAATCCTCTCCCTGTGCAGGAAACACCACCACAGCACCCACCCAGCATACCCATACCTCTGTCCCTAGGACACTTTAATCAGCAGTGTGTCCACCTCTACAGGGACCCCAGGGCACACCTCGCCCCCAAGACAATCAGGGACCTGGGGTCAGTGGCAGTGGGAACAGGGTTCAGGGGACAGAGGCACAGGACAACAGGGAAACTGGGGGGACTGCTGTGCGTCGGGGGGAGGACAGGCCTAGGGAACCGACTCTCCAGGAGGCACTTGCAGAGCTCCTGGGAGCATATCAACATTCCCAGGACACGATGGGCCAGATCCTGGACAATGTGCAGGAGAACAGGTGGCTGCAGGAGGGACAGTACCAGGGGATCAGGGAGGGCTTGCAGGCCATTAACAACACCCTGGTCTCCATAGCAGGGGTGCTGGCAGACATGGGCAATATTATGAGGGAGGTAGTCTCACAACAGCAGGTCCCTGCTACTAGCCAGATATCTGAACAGTCTTCCACCTCCATTGCCGCTAGTGGCCAGGAGGCCCTGCCACAGGACCAACAGGCCACCAGCACCCCGCCCCCTGCAGAAGGTGAACCGCCCGCAAACGTTCCCCAGCGATCCAGACAGAAGCCAGAGCCACATGCCAAGACTCCCGCCAGGAACTGAGACTCTCCTGATTGTCACCCTTGTGTCCCACTCAGTCACCTTGTCCACCTTGAACTACCATTGCTCCCCTTCCTATATCCCCATGGACAATTCACCTGTGCTACAAACAGACTGGAACAATTCCCTGGACTTTCCTCCATCATCACCCCCATCCCATTGAACTTTCCCCTCTATATTTTAGCCCTTCAATAAATACCCTTGGGAAAAAAAGAAGTCTGGAGTACGTCATATTTTCAATTATGGATTCATTGAAACAGGTACAAACATTGCAATTCATCTGTACTGAAAATTAGTATAGATTAATGACCTGTAGCTGGCTGCAGTGATCACACCAGGAGCATGTGAGAGGTCAACCTCATCTGTAAAATGAATTGCCAAAGGGTACAGTAAGTGGGTATAGAAGTGGGAAATAACAGCATGCCAGTGCCACAGAAATTCCAAAACCTTTCATTGAAATGTGAAGTAACACTGTCTTACCTGTGTGTGATTGGAAGTATTGTCTGATGACTGATGTTCTGTTGTCCTCACCCTCATCCTCTGCCTCCTCATCCTCACTGTCCACAGGGTCGACTGCTGCCAAATGGGCTCCAGCCTCTTCTTCCTGCAGAAAAGGTACATGGTGTCTGAGGGCAAGGTTGTGCAACATGCAGTATGCCACTATTACCTAGCAGACCTTCGTGGGTGAGTAGCAAAGGGATCCACCGGTTAGATGGAGGCACCTGAACCTGGCCTTCAGGAGGCCAAAGGTCCTTTAAATTATCCTTCTGGTTCACCCATGGTCCTCATTACAACGTTCTCCTGTCCTTGTCCTGGCATTCATCACAGGGGTCAGCAGCCATGATAGGTTGAGGTAACCAGAGTCACCTGCAATATTGAGGGACAACATTTTGCCACAAACTATCCCATATGGTACACACTATACCCATACACCAACATATACTGGGTGGGAACCAGGGCTCACCTATTAGCCACACCCTGTGCCTCTGTAGTTGGGCCATCACATTTGGGATGCTGTTATTCCTCATGGCAAAGGCATCATGCACCGATCCTGGATACTTAGCATTGACGTGGGAGATGTACTAGTCTGCCAAGCACACCATCTGTACATTCACAGAGAGGAAACTATTTCGATTTCTTAACACCTGTTCATTTTGACGGGGGAACAAATGCAATATGTGTTCCATCAATCGCCCCAATTATGTTGGGTATATGTACCATTGCATAGAACTCGGCCTTCACTGTGGCCAAATCTTCAACCTGGGGAAATACAATGTAGCTGCACATGTGTTTAATCAAGGCAGACAACACCCTGGTCAGCACATTTGAGAACACTGGCTGTGACATTGCTGCTGCCAAGCCCACTGTCACTTGGAAAGAACCAGTTGCCAGGAAGTGGAGCACTGATAGAACTTGCACAAGAGGGGGGATCCCAGTGGGGTGACGGATAGCAGATATCAGGTCAGGCTCCAATTGGGCACAGAGCTCTGTGATTGTGGCCCTGTCAAGTCTATAGGTGAGGATGATGTGCCTGTCCTCCATTGTTGCCAAGTCCACCTGGGGTCTGTACACGGGGGTATGTCTCCATCTCCTATTCATCTGCAGCAGTAGCAATATATGGGACAAAAGAGTGAGGAGCCGGTCACAAACTGAATACTGGGGCTACAACAGAACTTTGCATGCTGTGAACTTGTAATGGGTAAGTGTGAATTGTCTAGTATGTTCAAATTTCACCAGTGATGCAGCAAATGTCCAGGGCCTGCCATCCCCCTCTCCTTGAAATGGTGTCCGCCTGTACTGTGTGGAGGGACAGGTTGAAGTGAGGTAATTCTGCTGACGTTGTGCGCCGTTGCAGGAGGCGGTCGAAAACCGCTGTGCAACTCCTCATTCAATAACATTGGGCCCTATGGCTTACAGTGGCCAATGGTGGTCTACGACGGCAGTGACGGTATGCACCACCGCGGACGTGACTGCCATTTTCTATCTCATCCCTCACATGCTACCTGATCTTCAACAGGAGAGGACCTACACTGCATGTGCTGCTGTGACCTGTGTCTGGAACCTACCATGGCCTGTGTGACCAGGAAAAGGGCACCAGCCTTCATTTCTGAGGAGTTGCGAGACTGGTGGATGGGGTCCTACCCCAGTATGGACTGCTGTATGGGCCTCCAGACTAACAGGTGAGTACACTGTGGGCACGATGCATGTGGCATGAATGCATGGAGTTGTGTGTGAAGGCCTCGTGTAAGGGGGGTGGGTAGATGTCCCCTGGGCAGCGTATTTGTTGTGTGCTGGACCATGTGTGTGTAAATGGTGATGTGAAGGGGTATGGTGGGCCATAAGTGTAACAGGCAGGACTGTTTGACTAATACTATTTTCCTGTGTGTATTTCCTCTGCAGGTCAGCGCCCATCAAAAGAAGGTTATATGGCGTGCCATCGCCAAGGACGTGTGGACCCGGGGGGTCTGTGGCAGGCAGAGCACCCACTGTCACAAATGGTGGGGGGACCTGAGACGCTGGACACGGAAGACCGCGGAGGCCCAGCTGGGGTTGGCCTCCCAATGAGGAAGGGTGCCCGTCGAACCCTGACCCCCCCTGATAGCCCGCATACTGGCGGTGGCCTACCCTGAGCTGGATGGGTGCTTGAGGGCATCACAGCAGCCACAAAGGGGTGAGTACAGTGCCCATCATTATAACTTATGCATGGTAGGGTGGTACTCGGGTGGGGGATGTGGCATTGCAGTGTAGGTTCCCTGGTGGCTAGGGTTCTGAAGGGATAATCCTTCTACCTAGCTCTTAGGCATCCACTACTGGTCAGGGCTGCGTGGGTCTAGGTGTGCTGCATTTGCTGGTGTGTGCCTCTCCCCATTCCTTGGTGGCTAGCAATATCACTGGTAGAGCAATGCATAGTGCGCAGGCCCGTTCCCTGTGTGTGAGGGTGCTGTGTACGCCAACGGTGGTGTTGGCGCAGCCATTGACCAAGTGCATCCCTTGTCTCTTCCCCCCGCTTATTGTTTTGTCACCCTGTCCTTATGTGCATTAGCATCAACTGGCAGAGGAGCAGTGGCACTAGTGATGGAGGGAGCTGCATCCCACAGGACCCAGGAACCAGAGTCCACTGACGCTGAGGGCACCAGTGGGACGGAGGGCAAGGGGAGCACCACGGCGGACACTGGAGGGGACAGTTCAGACACAGATACCTCCTCCAATGGAAGCTCCCTGGTGGTGGCGGACACCCCTGTGACCACCCTAGCTACAGGTACAGCTGCCACCCCCGTACCAGCACTGCCCTCCCAGCAGCCCCTCACTGAGTTGCCCGTGCCCGCTCACTCATAAGGGTAGGCATCTCCTTCGCCCCAGGCACCTCAGGCCCTGCCCCAGTGAGCCCAGCTGCCCTGAGTGAGGAGGCTATTGACCTCCTGAGATCCAGCTCTGTAGGGCAGTCAACCATTGTGAATGCCATCCAGGGGTTGGCAGCCTAGATGCAACAGACTAATGCATTCCTGGAGGGCATTCACACTGGCTTGGCGGCCCAACAGAGATTGATCCAGGCTCTGGCCTCCTCTATGATGGCAGCCATTGTCCCTGTTTCCACCCTCCAACTTCCTCTTCCCAATCCCATTCTCCTCAACCCCAACCTATTCCAAGCTCACAGGCAGACAAGCATGCACTAAAGACAACACACAAGAGTGGTACAGGCAAACACAAGCACCACACTTCATCCCACAGGCACTCACACAAACACCATACAGATGCAGACATACCAACATCCACTATTTCCACTGTCTCCCCCTCCTCCGTCTCCCCCCCTCCTCCACCTCCCTCCCAGTTCCGTCTACACTCACACCTGCATGTACTACATCATCATCTACTACCAGCATCACCACCACACCAAGCAGAACACACACCTCAGTGGCAGACACCTCCACAACAGCCATGCACAAGTCCCTGTGTCCTCTCCCACTGTGTCTGCCCCCCCTCCTAAGGTACACAAATGCAAGCACTCAGACACCCAACAGCCATCCATCTCACAACAGCATCCAGCCAATGCACCTGCATCCAAAATCAGCAGACACCTCCGACAACCACACCCTCTTCCGCCACTCCCATTCCTTCTCCCTCTTCCCACCGCAGTGTCCCTCAAAAACTGTTCCTATCCACCACTGACCTCTTCCCTACCCCTCCCCCCTCTCCCCACATCCACACGTCTAGCCAGGGTGGGAAGAACCCAGCCAAGCACCTCAGCCACCCAGTCCACGGGCTCAGTCGTCACCACACCCACTCGTAGTGGAAAAGGATCCAAGGCACATGTCCTGAGGGTGAAGGAGCCTGCACCAGGCAGCCTCATGGGAAAGGAGCCTGCCCCAGCTGCTTGAAAGAGCGAGGAGCCTGCGTCACCTGCTGCCAGGAAGACAAAGGAGCCTGCCCCAGCTGCTGCCAGGAAGACAAAGGAGCCTGCTCCAGCTGCTGCCAAGAAACGAAAGGAGCCTGCCCCAGTTGCTGCCAAGAAAGGAAAGGAACCAGCCCAAGCTGCTGTAAAGAAGGGAAAGGAGCCTGCCCCGGCTGCCAGGAAGAGCAAGGAGTCAGCACCAGGAGGCAGGAAGAGCAAGGAGCCAGCACCAGCAGGCAGGAAGAGCAAGGGGCCTGGGGCAGAAACTGTGACGGAGCCCCCACCACCAACCACAGTTGTGCAGCCGTCCGAGGTTCCAGGGGATGGGCAGGAGCCTCCCCCCACCAGCAGCAGCACCACCACCTCCAGTGAGCAGCCATCCGAGGTTGCAGGGGATGGGCAGGAGCCTCCTCTCACCAGCAGCAGCACCACCACCCCTGAGCAGCCGTTACCGCCGGTGGATGGTATGTAATCCTACCTCCATGGGCTGCTGTGCGGCCTGCCCCCTGCAAAGCCAGTGGGTATGACACCCACCTGAGAGACAGAGACCTTGTACTCCTCAGGATCAAGAGCACTGGGCACGATGCCCCCTCCAGAACCAGTGGGTAAGACACCTACCTAACCCAGACTCCCAGGATTAAGAGCACAGGGCACGATGCCCCTTCCAGAACCAGGGGGTAAGACACCCACCTAACCGGGACTCCCCAGGATCAAGAGCACTGGGCACGATGCCCCCTCCAGAACCAGTGGGTAAGACACCCAACTAACCCGGACTCCCCAGGATCAAGCGCACAGGGCACGATGCCCCCTCCGGAACTAGTGGTTAAGACACCCACCTAACCCGGACTCCCCAGGATCAAGAGCACAGGGCACGTTGCCCCCTTCAGTACCAGTGGGTAAGACACCCACCTAACCCAGACTTCCCAGGATCAAGAGCACAGGGCACAATGCCCCCTCCAGAACCAGTGGGGTATTCACCCACTTGAGAGACTGTGGCCTTGCACCCCCCAGGACCAAGCACAGGGCATTTTGCCCCCTCCAGAGCAAGTGGGCAAGTCACCCACTTGAGAGACTGTGGCCTTGCACTTCACAGGACCGAGCACAGGGCATGTTGCCCCCTTCAGAGCAAGTGGGCAAGTCACCCACTTGAGAGACTGTGGCCTTGCACTCCCCAGGACCAAGCACAGGGCTTGTTGCCCCCTCCAGAACCAGTGGTCTTGTTGCATCTGCCGGGTGAGGTGCCCCTTCATCCCCGTCCCCCTGAGGTGCCTGACTATTTCCAAAATGATGCCCCTGCAGTGTTCTCCCCGTGTTGATGCAGGTACCATGTGTGGCCTTGGACTTTGGCCTGTGTCCATGTGGACTACGTACATTCTGGACTGGGCTGTGTCCTTTTTTGTGTACATATGTATATATCTATTATCTTGCCTCACTTATTTATCTTGATGTGTTGCTCTCTTTACATTCACTTTTCCAAAATCTTTTTGACCTTGCATTACTCATCTGAGGTACGGGGTAAATATGTTTTAGTAATGCAGCTGATTGTGTGTATGGTGTTAGGGGGGTGTGGTGCGTGTGTGTCACTGTCGTTTTCCTCCCTCCCTCAAGGGTGTGCTAGGCGGCTGTACTCACCGCCGTTGTCTTCGCCGGCGTTGGTGTTTGTGGTAGAAAATCATGGGGAAGACATGCAGCTCGAGCTCCATGGCGGCGTGGTTGTTCCCTGTGTCTCCAATGGTGAGTCCTTTCCCTTCTGAGGTCTGTTTCCGCCAGGCTTTTGCTGTTGTTGGTACCACCCCAGAAAAGGTGGCGGTTTGCAGGGTCATAATATGGCGGGAGGAACATTGACTTCCGCCTGGCTGTAGGTGGCTACCGCCATGGTGGCTGCTGTTTCCACCCTGGCGGTCAGTGTGGTACATTGGCTGTATATCGGAGATATTGCCGCCATGGTCATAATTATCGCCGGCCTGTTGGCGGTATTACTGCCACTTTAACACCAACCGCTAGGGTTATAATGAGAGCCATAGTGTGCACAGAGTCCAGGGGTTCCCCAGAGGCTTAACAGAGGCTAAAGTAAATAATACTAATGCTCTATTTTGTGGTAGTGTGGTCGAGCAGTTAGGCTTATCAGAGGATAGCGTTAAGCATTTGTTGTACACACACAGGCAATAGAAGAAGCACACACTCAATGACTTAACTCCAGACCAATAGGATTTTATATAGAAAAATATATTTTCGTTACTTTATTTCTAGAACCACAAGATTCAGTTCAGAAGTAGATACTGTTGCAGGTAAGTACTTAACATAGACATCAATGTAACCTTGTTTCACTTTAGTCAAGTAAACAGTTTTTAAGAAAACACAGAATTTCTATTTTAAAAGTGGACACAGTGCATTTTCTGAATTGTTCCTGGGGGAGAAAATAAAGCACAGTTTTAGAGGTAAGTACACGACTTACAGTTCAGGTCTCCGGGGTATAGGTAGTCCACTGTGGGGGGTTCAGTTAACCCCAAACAACCACCACCAGCAACACAGGAGCCAGTCGGGTGTAGAGGTCAAAGTTGAGCTATTTTAAAGAGGGCTCCTATGGAGACATGGGGTACTCGGAATTCAGACTACCAGTAGGTAAATACCTATGGCTCGGAGGGCAGTCCAGGGGGGTTTGGAAGAGCACTGGAGGGGCCACAAGTAGGCACCAAACACACACCCTCAGCTGCACAGGGGCAGCAGGGTGCAGGGTGCAAATAGTATATTGTGCTTCTAATTCTGGTCTATGAGGGGACTCCGGGGTTCACTCAAAGGCTGCAGGTGAGGTCCAGGAGGGTGTCTCGGGCACACCATCAGTCAGACAGGGAAGAGGGCCGCCTGTTGATCGTTGCTGCACTGGGTGTAGGTTTCTCCAAGGCCTGGGGGCTGCAGGTGCATTGGGTCCTTTGGCATCGGATATCTTTGTCCGGAGCTTTCGCAGTCAGGGGGGTCCTCAGGATTCCCTTTGCAGGCGTCGTCGTGTAGGGGCAGGCGGGTCAACCCAGGGTGAGCACTTACTCAGAATTGCCTGGGGACCCTCTCTGGCTGGGTGGACCACCTGGACACAGGCAGTGGGCGTCGGGTGCAGAGTGGTCAATACTCACGCTTCTGGAGTGAGGTAGGAGTCCTTTAGAAGAGGTTTCTTCTTCTTTTCTTCTTTGGACAGGGCCGCTGTCCACTGGGGTTCTTAATCCTCTGTGATGCAGGCAGTCCTCTGGAGGTTTTTCAGAGGTCGCTGGACCTGCAGGATGCATTGCCTTTCTTCTGCAGGTTCTTTAAAGCAGGAGACAGGCCAGTAGGGCTGGGGCCAAGTCAGTTGTTGTCATCTTTCCTTCTCTGCTGAGGTTTCAGCTAAGCAGTCCTTCTTCTTCTTGTGAGGTCATCAGGAATCTGGGGAGTTGGGTTCAGGGAAGCCCTTAAATACAAGATTTAGGGAGAGGGTCGTTTCAGCTGTGGACACCTTAGGAGAGGTCCCAGTCAAGTGGTCACTGTTCCTTGTTTTGCTTAAGTTCCCCAATGAACTAGCCGCCTAAAGTGGGGGCTTGCGCGGGGTCAGGCATCTCCACTAGCTGGAGTGCCGTGGGACACTGTAACACGAGGCCTGAGCCTTTGAAGCTCACTGCCAGGTGTTACAGTTCCTGAAGGGGGGAGGTGTGAAGAACCTCCACCCAGAGCAGGCGGCTTTGTTTCTGGCCTCAGAGGGCCCAAAGGCCCTAACTCCATGGGATCAGAAACTAGTCTACTAATGGCATGCTGGCACAGAACAGTCAGTCCTACACTAGAGGATTGTGGAAAATACAGGGGGCCTCTCTAAGATGCCTTCTCTTTGCAGTTCCTTAATAAATACCACACTGGCATCAATGGGGGTTTATTGTGCTGAGAGGTATGATATCAAACTACCAAGTATTAAGTGCAGCCATTATGAAACTGGTGTGTTCGTTTAGACAAACTCCCAGACCATATACGTAATATTTCCACACTGCACTTACAATGTCTAAGAATAGACTTATACAGTGTAGGGGCATATTGCTCATGCAGCTATGCCCTCACCTGTGGAATAGTGCACCATGCTTTAGGGCTGTAAGGACTGCTAGAGGGGTGACTTACCTACGCCACAGGCAGTATTTTGTGGGCATTACACCCTGAGGGGGATGCCATGTCAACTTTGCCTTTTTCTCCCCACCAACACATACAATCTGCAATGGTCCCTTATGGTGGCACAACACATGCTGCAGCCCTTAGGGACCCTCGGTGGTCACAGGGCCCTTGGTACCACTGGTACCTTTTACAAGGGACTTATCTGTGTGCGAGAGGTATGCCAATTGTGGGAACAATGGTACATTTTTAGGGAAAGAACACTGGTGCTGGGGCCTGGTTAGCAGGATCCCAGCACACTCTCAGTCAAGTCAGCATCAATATCAGGCAAAAAGTGGGGGATAGTTGCAAGAAGTGCCATTTTCCTACAGCGACTCAATTCAACACACCCAACGGAGCACCTGGGTTTTGGATGTGCTGAAATTGGTAACTATTTGGTAACATTGGATTGTCTGGCTGGAAGCCGCGTTGGCTAACGGGTCTCCACAGGACCCTCCTCCTATGTGTTGCAGATCTCTAAGTGAGCCTCCTACTGGGAGCCCAAACGTCCTTGCTAATTGTTGTCAGATCGGCTGTTGTCTTTCCTCCCCCCACTTTGCCTCAGGGTTCCTGTGAAGTGTGACTTTGCCTGTGAGCGACCTAATATCCAGGGAAAGGTTTACTCAATTTTTGATGCATGGTGTGACGGAAAAGCTGAAGCTGGTTGGTGGGTGAAGGATGGTTTGGGACTTAGGGTGCCTTCCGACACAGTGGCATCCAGTGGCCAGATATCAAGACACCACCTTAGGGTGCCTGGAGCGAGTGCATATGAGAGTGTGCATGCACGAGCTGACTAATACCCACAGAGTGGTTGTGTGGGCGTGAGCACAGGCGAATGCGAGGGTAGCACCATAGTGTTGTTGGTCGGATGTGTGTGAATTAATGGAAAACTAAAACTGAGAAACCATTTAGAAGGAAACCAAATCATGGAAAACCTATTTTAAAGAAAGACAAGTTTAAGGAAATACAAAAAAAAAAATCAACAATTAAAGAAAACATTTTAAAGGAAAGATATTTTTTAGGAACAATCTAAAATTACATTCAACTTGGGGGGAGTTTAAGACTACTATGAGGTTTTTGGGTTCTGCGATAGGTAATGCTTAGGGTGATGAGGGGATTTAAGGGGACAGGAATACTTGGGGTTCAGGCATATAAAGGGTTTTTAGGGTTCAGAGATGGGTGGAATGTAGGGATGATGAGGGGCTTTTAGGGTTCATGGTTGAGTGGTATTTAGTGCAGGAGTTGTTTTTAGGTTTCCGGGATGGGTGGAGTGCATGGGTGTTATGGGGTTTTCGGGTTCATGGATGGGGGAAGGTTAGGGCTTGTGAGGGTTTTTAAGGTTCAAGTATGAGTAGTGGTTGTGGTGGTGAGGAGTCTTTGGGGTTCAGGATGGGTTGCAGTTTAGGGTGGTGAGGGATTCTGGGTTAGGTGGAATTTAGATGCAGAAAGGGATTTTTAGAGTTCAGGGATAAGTAGTCTAGGGTGAGGAGGAGTTCTTATAAGTCATGTATGTCTGGTGTTTAAGGACAGGAGGGTTTTGTAGGGTTCAGGGATCGGTGGAGTGTGGAGTGTGGGTGTGCTGAGGTGTTTTACCCATATGGGATGGGTGGGGTTTAGGTGTGAAAACGGGGTTTTAGAGTTTAGCAATGGGTGCATTTAGGGGTAGTGAGTAATATTCTGTTTCAGAGATGGGATTTTGGCATAGAAAGAGCTTTTAGGCTTCAGGGAGGAGTGTAGCTTAAATGTAGTGAGGGATTTTAGGGGTCAGGATTGATGGTGTTTTGGGGGTTGTGAGGGGTCAGCAATGGATGGTGTTTATAGGTGGTGATTGGTCAGCAAATTAAGAGCATCCATAGTAATTGTTTGACAACGTAAAAGTTATAAATATGAAATATTGCCTCCTGAAGCAAAGCACTGTAACAAATATCTCAGACAAAACTGTTTCTGAAAGTAAGTCTTGTAACCATTGCATTCACACTTAAAAAAAATAAGCATTCAAAACTCCATTTCGACCAAAAAGACATTCTATGAATTGATTTCAACGAAAAGTTAAATCCCATTCATTCTGAAAAGTTCCATTTAACAGTTTAGATTAAATGGTTTCTCAGTAAAGGTAATCAATAAAATCAGTCTGCCAGTGAATTCCTGAGGTTGGCATTACAATTTAATAGTGAGACCTAGGCTGTAGTGCTATGTGAAAGTGTTCAAAACCTTAAATGTACTTATTGCTGCTAATGTTGGGAACCAGTGTGCACCCTGAATTTATGTGTAACATTGAAGCTGGTAAACTCTAGGGTGGGTCTTGTGCTGACACGTGTGGCACCGCATGAGGATGCGGGGAGGGTAAGTATAGTTTTCTCACTTGTATATACTGTTGTTGGCGTTACACACAGTTAGGCCTAATATTGTGAATTCTATTACTAAAAGTGATTTATGCTCAAGTTTGCATGATACTCATGCTATGTTGGCAAAGTATGTGTTAAAAGCAATTTCTATATACCTACACAGTGTGTGAAGTCTCATTTGTGCCGCTCAGCATTGTTGTGGTGGGGAAGTGCAGTGCCATTGCTTTGCATATTGCATTTGTGATAATACATACTACTCTGTGCTAAGCTACCCAAGAGTGAGTGCAGGTTATACAGCAAGTATAATCACCCACCCCTGACGGGAGTGGCAGGTTCTGCCTGGCAAAGGGCCTTGCCCCAGCTAACCAGAACATGCCACCTCCAACAAAGACACATTGCTCCCTGTATGTGAGCTGGTCTCCACTCCTGGGAGAAAATTACCCTTCCCTTCACCTAGTTGCAGTCCACGACCCTCCTGGGGATCTTGCTCTGATCCTTCCTCAATTTCCAATTCCTCATCATCATCATCTGCCCACACCCTCAAGGTCTTTTGGAGTGCAGCCTTTTTAGTGCTCCTCCTAGCTGGCAGGCCTCTGGCCTGACAAAACTCCTTGAGATGGGCCATGGTGCAGCTCTCCAGATTGGCCAGCTCAAACTCCATCTTTGTAGGTGAGGTCACAGACACAAAAGCCAGGTAGAGAGAGGATAAATTTAGAAAAAAATCAAAAAGGGCCAATTAGGGAGAATTTACTCAGACTGATCTTCAATGTGGAATGACAGTGTACATGCGGGTCGGCTACAGGGATCCAGCTGGGCTTGCTGAATGAAAGTACCGTACACCCTAGTTGTACTGGTACCGAACCACGCAGTGGAGGAGATACGTTGATTTTTCTCACACAGTTAAGATGCACCACAGTTCCTCATGCAGCGGTGGCGATGTGTCGGAGCCGAGATGTGATGGAGTTCAGGTGCGGGTGCTGACTGCGTTGACATTGAAGCGATGTGCTGATTCTGATGAGCCCAGTGGCTGCAATGCAGAGTTTGTTGTCGTTGTTGAGGCTGTCATTGACGGAGATGTAGGGATCTTGCGCCGAGGGAAACACCGCAGTGCTGGTTCCGAATGCGATGCACCAGTTTTATCAACGGAAGGGCAGATATGTGCCAGTTCTGCTAACGCAACGGCAGAGATGCAGTGGTTTTTCTGGAGCAGTGCCTGATGATCTGCTTCCAAAGGCCCAGAACTGGAGTGTTACCACTTGGCAGGTCAGGCTCACAGCTTGCAGAGCCCATGTGCAATGTTGGGTTTATTGAATGTCTTTTATGTCCCTAAGACTTCAGATCAGGAGACCAGTCAGCTGGCCCTTGGAGTCACTCTGGGTTCTAGGTTGGAGAGTTGTAGGTCTAGTTCACCTCATGCAGGCAAGAAGGACAGAATTCCAACAGAGTGACAGTCTTTGTAGCAGCACAGCAGTCCTTCTTCCTGGTAGGGTTTCCACAGGTCCAGAAGTGCACTGGAGTGGTAGAGTCTGAGGTCCAGTGGAGTCTTTGAATTGGGGGAGACTTTAAAGAAGTCTCTGAAGTGCATAGAGGTCCTCCCTTCCTGCCGTGGCTCCAGGCTCACTGCAGGGGGGATGCAGCCCTTTGTGTGGGGACAGGGCACAGCCTATTCAAGTGTAAGTCTGAGGCTGTGTGTCCAGCTCCTCCCATCCAGTCGAGATGGCCCATTAGGGCCTATCAAGTCACACCTAAGCTCCCACAGTAACAACACCACAAAAAAACTCCACACTAGTTCCGACCTGTGCAATGTCATAGATGCACAGGTTCTGACAGTTGCAGCACTTTTTACCCACTTCCAAGGACACAGGAATGGATTGGCACCACTTGGCAGGGCAAGTCCTGCAGCAAACAAAGTCCAGGTGCTGATGCAGGATGATGAGAAGTCTTTGATGTCCCTAAGACTTAGAACAGAGGGCAATCCAACATGCCCTCGGAGTCACTCTGGGTTCAAGTGAGATATGTGCAGTCCTTCCTCAGGAGGGCAGAGGGCAGAAGGGCAGCACAGCAGAAAAGCAGTTCTTCCAGAGCAGCAGTCCAGAGTGGTCCGCTATTGTAACTCGAAATGAGTAGAGACCGGCTGAGTTAACAGTCTGTTTATTAGTAGACTCCTTGCATAACACCTCCACAGCTCACAGCTTCAATCCAACTGTCTACTCTCTTCATCAACATTCTAAGGTGCACTCCCGGTCATACCATAGCCAACATTCCAAAGGAGAGAAAGGGAGTGCACCATTTAACCAATAAGGATAACACAATAGAAATATAAGGAAATAATAATGGGGTAATTGGGTTAGGAGAATAATAACAGTGGTGATGTATAATTAGGACAACATACTATATTACATATGTTTATGTCATTCATACAACAATATTACAACACTTCCCTTTCCCCACCAATGTATAAGGGATAAAAGAATATGACGACCTCACTTGTTAAGGTAGAATATATATATTTTTTTTTATATCAGAAAAGTCTTCCTCCTGGGACAATGAACTTGCTTCCTTTTAGGATCATTGTTGCTCCGCTCAAGACCATTCTCCTGACCTCCTTGGGTCGTCCTGGATGGCAGATATGCGGTCCATACTCCATACACGCCCATCTTCCAAAGTTACTACATTCTTATGCACTTCAGTAATTCTTAAAGGTTTGGAGAACCGGCTTCCTTCCTTCCGAGTAGATCCCGGAAGTTTTACTCTGACCCATTGTCCCACCATCCCTTGCTTACTTTTAGTACCAAATTTGTTATTATACCAATCCTGATACTTCCTCTGATTCTTCCATAGTCTTGTCATTACTTCTTCACGATGAACTTTAACAGGCTCCCCACCTCTCAACCAATTCGGGTTTAACTTGGTTCCTGGTTGCCTACCTTTGCGGGATACGAAGGGAGATACTCCTGTGACCAAGTTGGGTGTGGTGTGGTATGACCATAACATACTCTCAATTGCACTTTCTCCTGATTCTCAAGATACGCTAGCTAACTGCAAACACTCTTTGACCATCCTGTTAACCCTCTCTACAAGACCATTTGCCCTTGGGTTGTATAATGCTGTCCGGAAATGTCTGATCCCACTAATTCTCAAGAACTCCACCATGGCGCTTGAAGTGAACTGTACCCCATTGTCTGTCACAATAGAGTTTGGAATCCCTTCTCTGGTAAAGGCTTCTTTAAGGAATTCTATTACATCAGGTGTAGTTACATTATGTACGGCCTTTGTCATCACCCAGTGTGTGTGATAATCAAGTAAAACTATTTTGAACCTGGCTCTCGATCCTGGGCAAGTAAGAGGTCCTAAGATGTCCAACCCTAGCTTGTCCCATGGTTTGGTGGGGACCTCAACTTGGGACAAAGGGGACTTGTGCATACTTTTAGTTTTGTCACTTAATGCACAATGGGCACAATTGCGCACGGCATCCTCTACTAATCTATCCATGGTGGGAAACCAGTAGGAGGCTCGTAGTCTGTTTTTAGTCAAAGTTCTCCCTAGATGTCCCTCGTGTGCTAACCCTTTTAATTTTTCCCAGAGTGCCTTAGGGGGAACTATTCTCTCACCTCTCATTAATAGTTCCTCTGTAAAATGAAGTTCAGAACGTACCTCCCAATACCCCCTTAAGTCTTCTTCGAACTGTTGACATCTATCAGGCCACCCATTCAAAATCTTATATTTCAAAGCTTGCATAGTCCGATCTAATGTTGTAGCTGTGACCCATTCTTCTTTAGTAATACCTGACAGTTCTATATGGAGCACCGGATCAAGGATCTCATTAGTTTCTCCCTTCCCTCCCTTTCTGGGTAGTCTTGAGAGACAGTCAGCTACTATATTTCTTTTGCCTGGAACATATTGCATGTCGAAATTAAAGCCTTCCAACCCCATGATCCATTTCGCAATACGAGGGGTAGCTTGGTCTTTCCCCTTAACAGTAAATAAGGAAATGAGGGGTTTGTGGTCCGTTCTAACCACGAACGGCAATCCCCACAGGAAGAATTTGAAATGATTGATGGCCCAAAAACAGGCTAAAGCCTCCCTCTCTATCGTGGAATAATTTAGTTCTGCCTCCTTTAATGACTTGGATGCAAACGCCACAATTCTCTCCTGCCCATTTACCACTGAGACAAAGTGGCACCTAACCCTTTTCCACTCGCATCTTTAGTGAGCCAAGTTTTCCTGGTGGTGTCAAAATTTCCCAATGTGGGGCAATGGACAATGGCTTCTTTGACTTCTTCAAATGCAATTTGACACTCTTCACTCCACTCGAAAGGTACGTCTTTCTTCAATAATGCTCTCATGGGAGCGGTGACTGCAGCAAAGTTATGAACAAACTTTGACATAAACTCAGCTAAACCCAAAAACGATCTCAATTCATCTTTATTGGTAGGAGCTGGAGCTTCCTTCACAGCCGCTACCAGATCACACTTGGGTTCTACACCATCCTTACTTATTTTGTGTCCTAGGTATTCCACTGATTCAACACCCAGTTGACACTTTTCTTTCCCGATGGTCATGCCAGCATCATCTAAGGCTTGGAACACCTCTCTTAAGATAGAATTATGCTCGCCTTCCGTACTTCCATAGACTAGTATGTCATCCTGGAAACACATAACTTGCTTGATTCCCTGCAAAACTTTCTGCATGATTCTTTGAAATACCGCAGCAGCGGATGCAAAGCCGAATGGCATTCTGCGATATCTAAATGCCCCAAATGGAGTGATAAAGGACGTGAGCGAGCGTGATGTAGGGTGCAACTCCACCTGGTGGTATGCGGAAGATAGGTCGATTACACTAAAATATTTAGCGGACCCCAACACACTCATCATTTCGTTTATATTGGGTAAGGGGAACCTGTCTACCCATATATTAGCATTCAAGTCCCTCAAGTCCACACACAGACGAATGCCCCTACCATTGGGTTTCTTGGTGACCACTATAGGTGGTAACCATAAGGAACTTTCAATCGGTTCTATGACTCCCAATTTGACCAATTTGTCCAACTCTTCCTTCAGAGGTTCCCTCATTAGATATGGTACAGTTCTAACTTTATGTACCACTGGTGTAGCTCCCTCCTTAAGTTTGATTTTGTGTTGGAAACTTTTCAACAGCCCTAATCTATCTTCAAACAATCCTGGACATTCCTCACAAACACTTTCACAATATTTCTGCAAATCCACTAATAACACTTGTTCCTTGCTATTGGGATCCAGTTTGATTCCAAGCTCCCTCTGGTGCCTCCATCCCAGTAAGTTGGATCCCTTCTCAGTAATGTACACCATTCCTTTAGTGTGTCTACCCTTGAATGTAATATCCAGTTTTAGCATTCCCTTAAGAGGTATAGGATCGTTGTTGTACCCTCCCGGTTTAATGTTGGCTGGGTACAATTTGTAACCACGCGTTTGCAACTTGTCAACAAAGGTTTGGTAATTCAAAAATGTATAAGGTGAGCAAGAATCGGCGTAGACCTTCACCTCAGTGTCGTCAAGTTTGATGTCGCACAAAGGATAAGTGTTACTGAGGGGTTCCGTCCCATGATTGTCCTTAACTTGCAAAATAAACTTAGTACCTGAATCAGTGATTTCTTCCACCCTATTTACCTTCTTCTTGGTATTCTTATCATTTCTGCATACCCGCGCATAGTGCCCTTTTGCACCACACTTCCTACACATGCAACCACACGCCGGACACAAGGGACTATTGGCTAGATGTTTGGGGTTCCCGCATCTGAAACATCTTCCTTTTGTTGTGTCCTCATTAAGATTTCTCCTTACCATGGTGGCTAACACTATTGACTCTTCTTCCTTATTATCCACCCCTTCGCCCTGTGCATTACAACCTTTTATCTCTTTCACACCATCAACCTCAGGTGTGTTTTTAATCTCTCTCATACATTCTACTGTATGCTCGATACTCCTTGCCATGTCCACAGCTTCTTTAAGAGTCGGGTTGTGAGTAAGGAGCTTCTCCTGCACCCTTGGGCTATTTGTACACCTAACTAGCTGATCACGGATCAATGAGTCTTCTAAATCCACAAATGCACATGTTTGGGCAAGCCCACGCAAGGAAGCTATGTAGGTGGCTACCTTTTCATCCTTGGCCTGTACTCTACTGAAAAATCTATGTCGTTCTAAGACAATATTAACTTTATGACCAAAATGACTCTCCAACCTGTAAAGCGATTGTTGAAAAACATCTAAATTATCTCCCTCATCCTCTCCTTCCTCTTCATTAACTGTCAGACTCTCATACACTTTTCTTCCCTGTATTACTAGGTTATGTAGTAGTATATGTTGTTTCCTTAATGCTGTGAATTTTTCTCCTCCAATAGCAATTAATTAAGATTCAAACAATTTAGACCACTCCTTCCAAGGTAACAACGGTTCACCTATTTCGTTTAAGAACGGGGGAGGTTGGGACATTCCCGCCGCAGCCATTACGTTCTCACTTATTTTATAGTGGATTAGGTAATTAAGTTGCTAAAATATGTTTGTATGTGTGAGTTCTGCCTCTTTCCCGACCCCTTCAAAACATACACTCTTGGAAAACTGTTGCACTATGACGTGCAGCCTTTACATTAATAATTCAATTTCATGCGATACATTACAGCTAGAATTAAAAATATGCACTACACATTCTAACTATTACTAATTATAGTATAAGCACAAACCTATAACAATATGTACACAATAAGGTTGCACTTATTTGAAACAGTCTCAACTCAAGTAATGGCTTTTATTTTGAAGCGTGTCCGTCCGCTGCCTGCGCTTGCTCGAGCAACGAGAATTCAATCTCTTCCACCAGTCCATGTCCACACGATGAGCTCCACTGCTTCCCCATGCCAATGGGTCCTCAGCACTTTATAGGTAAGCTCCAAACGATAGATTCAATGTGAACTGCGCATACCTCGCCCGTGGTTCCGTAGGCAAGGACACTAGAAGAAAATTTCCTTGAGCGCTTCCCCCGTTAACGCCGTGCTGGAGCTCTCCACATTAGCGCAACACGGAGATACCAACCCGCCGCGCTGAGTCAATTAAATCAGGCCATGTTGTTCATACACGGCCAGCGCAAACCAATTTGCTATAGGACTCTCATTTCAAGAATTGCCTTCAGCGCTTTACACATCAGTGCTTCTTATATTTATTCTTCGCTCGCTGTACTTGTAAATTAGTAAAAGTTCTCATCAGCGCTTCACCTGATTGGCGCGCCGCCAGGATGAAACGGTCAAGCTGCGATGATTTGACTAAACCACATACGCGATCTAGCCCTATACTCTTCACACAGCACCCTCCTTGATGACGTGCTGAAGTGCCAGACAGCCCTCAGCGCTGAGAATGTCAGTATAAGATAAGCAAACGTCCTCTGTTGCTACTCTGCCTGCTTACGACACACAGGCGCAATTTGACTATACCTTCTTGGTTAGATACGGGCAGCAGATACATCCACTGTGGTGCTGAATAAATCAGGGGCAAGTATCTTCACCGCCCCTGCGCAGTATCCCATCCTCGTCGCCAAAAGTTCCGCTGTTGTAACTCGAAATGAGTAGAGACCGGCTGAGTTAACAGTCTGTTTATTAGTAGACTCCTTGCATAACACCTCCACAGCTCACAGCTTCAATCCAACTGTCTACTCTCTTCATCAACATTCTAAGGTGCACTCCTGGTCATACCATTAGCCAACATTCCAAAGGAGAGAAAAGGAGTGCACCATTTAACCAATAAGGATAACACAATAGAAATATAAGGAAATAATAATGGGTAATTGGGTTAGGAGAATAATAACAGTGGTGATGTATAATTAGGACAACATACTATATTACATATGTTTATGTCATTCATACAACAATATTACAACACAGTCCTTTAAGCAGCACAGCAGTCCTTCCTCCTGGCAGAGTTTTTC
The DNA here is from genome assembly GCF_031143425.1 of Pleurodeles waltl. Classification (NCBI taxonomy): domain Eukaryota; kingdom Metazoa; phylum Chordata; class Amphibia; order Caudata; family Salamandridae; genus Pleurodeles; species Pleurodeles waltl. The sequence continues at coordinate 139,537,677 of NC_090445.1, read as the reverse complement.
ACAGGTCCAGGTGTGTACTGAGTTGATAGGATCAGAGGTCCAGTACTTATACCCAGCCATGCCTCTGAAGTGGGGGTGAGCTCAAAGAAGGGTCTTTGAAGTGCACAGAGGTCCTTTCATCCTGGTGCACGCCCCCACCTTACAAGAACACCTTGCCCGCCTGCGGATGGTTTTCAAAAAGCTGAGAGCCTGCAGGCTGACACTCCACAGAGACAAGTGCGAATTCTTAAGGAAGGACATCAGCTTCTTTGTATACAGAAGTCCAGGGTTGGACCTAACCCCGCCAAGGTGAGAGACATCCAAGAAGCCCCAGCCCTAACTTCCGTGTCAGGAGTGCAAAGCTTTCTAGGCATGGTAATTTCTGCGGGAGGTTCATAAAAAAATCTATCGGATCTAACAGGCCCGCTGCGACAACTGACCAAAGCCAACAGTCCGTGGCTGTGGGAGGAAGACCAAGAACAATCATTTTGCAACACCAAACAAGCCCTCTCAGCCAACTCAACCCTGGTATTCTTTGATCCGCAACGAGTCACAGGTGGTTGTTGATGCCAGCCCCATCGGTCTTGGCGCGGTTCTCACTCAGAAACAGGACAATTACGAGTGGTCACCCGTGGCCTATGCCAGCAGGACTTTAACACCAACCGAACAGCAGTCCTCGCAGATAGAAAGGGAAGCAATAGCGATACACTGGGGCTGCAGACACCTCCACCTATATCTATATGGAAAGCCCTTCACTGTGCTGACTGACCACAAGCCATTGCTCCCATTGTTTCGGGGGATAGCCCTCAAAGCCACTCCGAGGATAGAAAAGTGGATCCTCCAACTGCAATAGTTCGACTTCACTGTTGAGTACCAACCAGGAGCGAGGAACCCTGCAGACTTCTTATCCAGGCATGCACGCCCAGTCACACCACAAGAGGCCCAAGAAGCCAGAGACACCGAAGATTATGTCCAGCTTATTATAGAACGAGCCAGATCCCTTCCCATACCCCTCACGGAAGTGATAGAATCAACGCCCTTAGACGACTGTCTAGAGCTAGCAGTTGAAGCCCTCCCGTCTGATGACTGGCGGCCACTGCAGCACCCGGCGAGTTCCCGCACCCCTGAAGCCAGACCCACGCTTTTGGCCCTGCACCATACCTGCCAAAAGCTCTCCATGAGTGGAGATGGCTGCCTCCTAAAAAAAGGCCCTAGGCTGGTCCTTCCTGCAAATCTGAGGTCTTGAGCTGTGGCGCTTGCCCACGGAACCCACCAAGGTATTATAAAATCCAAAAGCAGACTCCGGAGCAAGGTGTGGTTCCCGGGCCTTGACCGGCAGGTGGAGGAGACTGTGAGGAGTTGCACAATCCGCCAAGCAAGTGGTCAGGCCAATTCCCAAGCCCCAGTCATGGCGGAGAATGGTCCCACAGCTCCGTGGCAGCGTGCCAGCGCCGACTTTGAGAGCATTCCAGATGGAACATACATACTGGTCATCGTGGACAACTACTCATGCTACCCAGTGGTGGAGTTCGTCAAGACGACTGCAGCGGCCGAGGTAATACCGAAAGTGGAGAAAATGATGGCCACCCATGGCCTGTTCGGTGAAATTCGCACGAACAACGAACCCCCATTCCACAGGCAGGAATGGGACAAATTCCTTCAGACCCAGAACGTCAAGCATCTGCAAGTGACACCCCGGTGGCCCCAAGCTAAAGGGGAAGTGGAGCATTTCATCAAAACAATATCCAAGACGCTCCGTATAGCAATGGCAGAAGACCACAATGTGGAACGAGCCATCTACAACTTCCTGCTAGAGTATCGGGTCACTCCCCATGCCACGACAGGTGTTGCCACAAGCCAACTGTGTTTCGGGTGAGCAGTAACCGACTCGATACTCCATCATCCCACGTGGGCTGCGCAAACCCATCCAGTGAATATCTCGAAATCCCACTGAGCTCGAAACAATGGATATGCCTCCAAGAACCGAAGAGCTAAACAGAGGGGCATCGAGTGAGGCGACCTCGTGCTTGTGAAGGACCACCACCCAGGGGGCAAGTTCAGATTGCCCTTCGAAAAGGACCCATGGACAGTCACCAGGGTGAAAGGTACCATGGTGACAGCAGAGAGGAACGGCGAGATCGTCACGAGGAACGTATCACTGTTCAAAAGACTACCACCCGGTGTTTCAGCAGATGAGCCCAACGAGTTGCTACCTAGTGACGACCTCCAGGGCGAATCCCTTGCAGTAAATCCCGCTGGGAGCAACGTCACTGCCAGGGCTATGATCCGGCAACCCCTAATCCGGCAGGACCATCAGCCACACTAGACGGGTTGACACCCAGCATATCGGTTGCCCATGACCCTGTTGAGAACAGGCTGCTGGTGATTCGTCTGGGCAAGCCAGGTCTGCACATTATCATCTGAGGTTAAATCCTGACCCCTCAAGGCGTTATACTGGCTTTGTAGTGCCATGAACTATGCCATCTACCCTGCAAAAATTAATTCTGTTACAGGTTATGTTTAGTTAACTTTTGCATAAATCTTTGATTGTCTCCTTTAAAAAGGGGGAGGGATGTAGTGTCATCAGTAGCGAGCGACACCATCACCCACCACGCCATCAGGGGGAAAGGGGTTAGACCCCTGCAGCAGACTCACCAGTGGGACCGGCCCACGGATGACGTTAATATGTTTAAAAGGTCGAGCGGGGAGATTAGGCGGGGTCTTTGGATCGGGGAAGCGAGCGCAGAGAATCAAAATAAAAAGTATTTCGCCTAACACTCTGGTATTGTGTATGTCCTTGGCATACACTACATGCTGATCCTCAGTCTGTTCCACTCAACTGTCCTTAGCTAGTTTCCGTTGGACATCTCTTTAGGTGGCAGCTGTTGTTGTAGGCACCCATTTTACTGCGAAAATAAACTACTTATGCTTCACTATTGGGGTGTGGCCCTACTTGACAATGATCGATGTATTAAAACAGCACAATGACTAGTGTATGATGTGGAAACTCAGCTTCAATTCCTCTTAGATTGCAAACAAAAGCAGCTACTTTAATGGTAGATACCAATAGGTCCATAAGGGCTGAACAACAGACTCCGCTTCGACAGCTCACAGACTGGCATTCATGCAGGGAATGATCAGCAGCATTCCAAACAGCGAAATAAAATGCCAAGAATTCAAAATTGTAAAAATAGCCATGACAAAACATCATAGTATGATACAGTCTAATGAGTAATGTGCAGCTGTAGAGAAAAGCTATTCTTAACAAAGCCCCCGGTCGCCTCCACGCTAATCAAACGATGGAGAGTTTGAAAATAAGTATAACTGCAAGTTTGCAGAAGGGGAAGCGCGAGTCTCTTTTGCAGATCTGAAGAAAGAGGACTAACGATAATCATAATAATACGATCCGCCTATTTACGAGACGTTGTTGCTGCGAAACGTTAATCAAAAGAAAAAGGTCATTTAAAATCCATACCCATATATAGAAATATATATTCAAAGACTCCAAGCAAAAACAATATATACATTCATAAGACCGCAAATGTCTACTTTAAAATAGTGACATCTGCTTTTCTTACAAAGTATAATTCTAAAATATAAATTATTAAAGAAAAAGTACTGTAATTTTCCTTTGTCATCTGTCCTCGGCGATTTGCTTGATTCGCCCACAACGCGTTGGTCTTCACTTCTTTCCATTACAGACTTATCGTTTAAAGATGGCGCCTTAATTTTTCGATTTTACGCTTTAGTTTTCTCTTCCATCATGCGAACGGTTAGTTGGACTCTGGGTAGAGTGCCTTCTGTATCCATCATGGCTGCCCTGTTTGTAACTTTTACACAGATTCGTCACTGATTGTTTTCGCAGACGATGGATACTTTTGGGCTCAAAGAAAGAGGGGCAGCGGGAAGGACAGTGCGTGCATACGGACTTTTTTTGTGATCTTGACTTTTAACCGAGTGAGGTAGGTAAGACGTGACGAATGTTAGAAAACGAAAGCGCAGAGGCGGCGGAACCGGAGAGGAACAAAGGGGTGAAACGAGAAGGAAGGCCGCTGCGTAGGAAGGGGAGGATGTGATGAACGTCCTGGGGCACGATAATTGAGGTAAGGTGGGGGGAAGGCAGAGAGGGGCCCCTGGTGAAGATACCACAGGGAATGTGCACGAAAAGTAAGCGGCACACAGACTTGCCACTGCAGACCTCGCCGTGACCACGGTCGGGCTGGACTTAATTGGTTATATCATGGAAGCTGGGGCGACCTCCAGTAGTGATGCTGGGAATGTGGCGAGATGTTGAGGGCACGGGGAGATCTCAGGTATTCAGGGAACATAGTGCGGTCCACATAGAGGACGTTTGTGTGGATAGTGGACAGTACTCGCCCATGAAATTTAACAGGTGTATTTTGTTAAGCGCTTTCTCGCACCGGGACGAAACTTGATAAAGAAAACATACCTATAGTGTTAACTTACTTTATCACCCTCAGAACTATTGATGGTTGAGCATACCTGCCAGGAGTTAAACTTGCTATCCCCGATCTTAGCGCTGGACGCTTTAGCCCATTAAGCAACCCGGTCTAGCGTTCTGGGTATACGATGATCACCACAGGCAGAAATACAGAGAAGTCGATAATTGTCACAAGAAGAGAGATGTCAATAAAGAGAGCCAGCGGTGGAAAAAGTCAGTGCCTCCTAGAGGGGTGGGGCACATGTACCAGTACCTGACGTTAGGGATGTTAAATTAAAATTGCATTTATATAGCGCTTACTACCCCGATGAGGAATTGAAGCGCTTTAGAGTGATTAGCATTCTACTTCGGTGCCCAAAGTTAGTGGTCAGCCCCTTGGTTATTGGGGTTAGTGTTGCATGCTAAAAGAAACAATTCCATGCCATAGTTTCTCTATGTTACATTAGTGACTTAGGTGTGATCATTAGAGGGGCCGTGTGAGAGGCAAATGATTTAAAAAAACCTTGAAGACCGACATACTTGAGTAGTTTATAGAGGCATATAAGCAGAGGTACATTCAAAATAAAGGAAATAAATAGTAATTTAATGTCATGCCGGATTTTGAGGAACATAGCGGGTAAGTATTCTCAACAGCATTCAACCTGTTGATATAAACCTGCGCAAAAAAATGTTCACAAATAGCGCTCTAAAGGAAAGTGGCGCTTTGAAGATGTCGCAAATACACTTCAGCGCAAAATGTTTGAGAGACCCCTTTACCGGCGACCGGAAATAACTGTGACAATGAAGCACATCCCCCATGTTGCCATTTGATAATACTTCCATTGCTCTGTTACCATTTGATAATACTTCCATTGATCTACTGTATGCAGTGCAAGCAATAATACCTAGAAAGACTCCAATGTGTACATACTACAGCAGTGTATGCGCTCCTGTAAAGCATTGTTACAGTTTTTGCTAATCATTTTGTCATACATAACTATATAACATAAACATGTTATTCATAACACACATCAACTTAAAATGTAACAAGGCAGCCGATAAATACATAGCAGCAGTCAAAATGTAAATTACATTTATTCCTGGTTCGGAAGGTGGTGTCTGTCCTCTGTGTCCACCTGAAAAGCACCTGAACAGAACAAACTCCTTGTCCAGCAAAATGTATGTGTCTGAGGTCACCTTGATGTTTTTTGCTCCGAAATGAGGCTTAACGTGTGTGGAACTTGTTTAATGCACACACCCTGCATGTTGTGCCTCCCCACACCTTGTATATTTTCCCACAGTAAATAGCACATTGTATCTGGTAAAATGTACACAAGGGGTGTGGTGGGTGTTAGTGGGTTTATCACGAAACCTGGAATTCTGGTCCCACTACCAAAATGGTTAATGTAATTCCCCCTCAATTGAAACTAAGTCTAAACGAGGCAATTGGGGCCCAATGGAGAAATACTGGGGAGGCAGTGAGAGTTAGCAGGGGGGAATACAGAGAAAGAAGAAAGTGCCTCAAAGAGCAGTAGTGGACCTAAGGATTGGTGTAAATTATGGGTCAAGCTCCTTCATGGGAGGTATTCTGATGAGATGGGAACTGGTCCAAAGAATGATTATAGTGAGACACATGAGGGACATTTAGGAAAAGTAGTATTGAACTGTGAGGCAATCTAGGTAAGCTTACTGGTGTAGCAGTGTCGACGCCAGGGAGTTCTACTACAGAAACAATTCAAACCTGGGGTGAGGCTGTATTTGTACTGATTCAAGATTTTTCGCCTTGCCTTCGGAGTGGTCGAGGGAGTAGTGAAGGGTACATGATGGCTCCAGCCTTTGGGATGTATGTGACAGCGCATCATTTACCATGTAGGATACACTGTTTCAAATGCCTAAGTCATTTTGATGTGAATCGTGTGGTCTTTTAATACATTGGAAATCTGACTGTTGGATAGACAAATGAACCATTTGGTGTTTTCGTGAAGCTGATGGATTGGGGAGATGTCGTGAGGGAAGGTGTTTTTTTTTTTTTTTTTGCACACCAATCCTTGTCCCTGCACTGGTACTCAGTAAAACCACCACTGGATGAATTGTAAGGGGCGGAAGGAGTGACCAGACCCTTCTTCACTCTTCCGCAAAGGAGGCCCCCAGCGATCTGGACACAAACCTTGCAGATTACCTACTGCAAAATGGCAGGGAGTCTAAGGAATTGGCAAATGCTGCTGAATGTGAAAGTATCTCACAATATTTTTATATTCAATGTACTTATAGCTGTTTTCATCACTGAAATTGTACAGAAATCCCCCGTCTTGAAAAATTATAAGAATGTTACTAGATCTGCACGTCGAGTAATTTGAATAATCTACTCGACCTAACTGTAATGTACTTGACCTGTAAACGGGTCTCAAATTGTGTGTTCCTAGACAAATAGTTTAGAGTCACCTTTTTCTTCATTCTCACATATGATTGCACTTTCCAATATGAGAAGTCAGCATTTCTGTAGTATAAAAAAACCTCTTGTGTGATTAAGTACACTCAAGTTTGCTGCTTGTATCACCAGAATCTAGCCCACATATAGGGGGACATGAACAATGACTTGCTGTTAGTTTACCAATAGCATTGCCATCAGGGCAGGAGAGTTTCTCAGTTTTTTTTAACCTTCTCTTTTAATAAATATATTACTAAACCATGATGTGGCAGCATATTGTCATCTACACACAGTAAAGTTCCAAGAAATATCCAAAAACCTTTCCACTAACTTTGAGCTTTACTGATAAACTATATAGTGTATTAACAATCTTTGAACATTGTTTCAGAAAACTCATCCTTCGCATATCAAAACATAAAGTATTTTGATTTTTCATCCTATCAAAACATTTTTTTATCACACAAAAAAATGTTTTTCACAACTACTGAAATATATTTTGAAATGTTTGTACAGTTGACTTAGGTTTTTTCTAACAACATTTAAATTGACACCCTATATCCTTTTATTTCACACTCTAAACAGCAGGTCAGACAGTTCACCTTACAAATTCCTGGAACTCTGCTGTCAGAAGAAAAATTAATTATAAGGCAAACTGACTTTTGACCCCTGTCTGTGAACACAGAGCAAATGTATCATACAAGAACACAATTTAAAGTTGTCTTTTATTGCTCCTCCACTTTCTGACTGAACAGATCAACTATTCTTTGTCAACTTGCCAGAGGGGGCGGGTAAGTCCTCAAAATAGCTCGACATGATCAAATAGGACTCGCCATAGTGAGTGGTCAAGTGAAGTTTTCAAGCTCTGTGCATACAGTAATGCGGTCCGTATAAGATCCTAACCTCACCTGTGTTTGTATGCTTCTCTGTAATTTAAGCTGCAATTCATTTGTTAGGATTAACTTAAATATTATAACAAAGGAATCTAGCTTGGTGCAACATATGTTTAAATGTACATAGCCCTCTGTACTTTCGGGGTCATCCATCGACACAAGGACCATTATTAATTTGCATATACATATCTAATGCTTGTGTCCATTTTAAAAATCTTCTTTATTTTGTCTTTCAGAACCAACGTTTAAGAAGAAAGCTGTCAACATGTCAAGTAAGTGTAGAGAATGTAGTGAGCATTTCTTTTAGCCAGGCACAATAGCACCACTATCACCTGACGTTTTTATAGTCCCATACCTCACAGAAAATATTTGGCTCAGAAGGGAAGTGTGTGTGTAATTTTTTTTTTAACACATATACTATGAGCTACACGGAAAAGCCGCTACTTGCCATGTAAGAAGTTGCCAGAAAGGTTTGGATTGCATTTCTGACTTTCCCCTAAAATGGCTGAAGCCCCCTATCTTGGAGATGCTTGGGTTCATTGGTTAAAGGGCACAATTGAAAGCTTGCTGGAACTTAATTGAACAGCTTCATAATACACATTGCCTGTTTAGTTGCTAGCCAACCGCTATGGAGGGAGTGACTTGCAGGAGTCTGCTACGGGTTGTATTTATTTCTAGCCTTATCCTTGTATGTTAGACGCTAGTTAGTTTCAGGAAAGCTTCCATGCCCACATTCTCGCGGTAGGGAGAATAACAGTGCAGCGTCTTTCTCTGCGCCAACTAGTACATAATGCCGTGGATGAAAGTGCTTAGCAGAGGACATTGTGGCCTTGGTTATGACTGCTTCAAAATTACCCCCACTTCAAGCTTCCTGGAAAATTCAGGACAGTGAAATAATAGACATTACAAGATTTTGGGGCTTAAGTGGGAAATTGGTGTTTCCATGCTGACTCGTGCATGTTTTTCATGAGTAGATTTTGACTGCTTTTTTGCAGACTCTATCTTGGTGTGAAAAACAAAGTTCAATTAGCCGACCCATCACAGTTTATGGCCTATTTTTAATGAGGGCCTCTGTGTTTCTCAGAAAACTGATATCCAGATGCACTGCTTCAGCACAGAGGCTTTTTGTTACTTTGTTGCCCCGTTTGTCTGTCTGAATCTCATTGAGGTCGGTTCCTCTTGCGCATAATAAAAAATGTACTATTATGCTAGCATGTTGGGATGTAAAAGCCTCTTTCTCAGTTCAAAAAGGGGGATAGAGATTTGTAAAAGAATCCAGACTCGATCTGCAAAAGTCTTGGGTGTTTTTTTTTTATTTTAATTTTTTATATATATATATATATATATATATATATATATATATATATAAACTCCTCAACAGATGGAACCGTAACCATCTGACAGCTGCACCACTCCCTCGGTTGAATCCCAATCCATCGAACGAAGTCAAGTTCAACAATACGGAGTTAAATTGTATCAAGTTTATTCCGTATAATAATTACACAGTATAGTCACCTCAGTGAAGTATTGACAGTAGGTGCATGCTTGGACAGTTTTGAAATTTTGGTAGGGTCTTGTTGCTACTCTTTGTATATAAAGTTGTGGCTTTGGGAATTTTTTATTAGTATAATGCTTACAGGTTGAATTTTGTGGATGTTAGACCTGTCAGCTTTTGGCATGGTTTCACCTGTCTTTTTCCTTCTGACCTCCTGGTTTTGATCCTGTGCTGAATAGTTTTTTCTGGCTTTAGGACTCTGGGCACTTTACCACTGCCGACCAGTGCTAAAGTGAATGTGCTTCAGTGTAAATTGTATTGGTGATTGCTTTCTCCTTGATTGGTATATCTGATTTACTAGTGAGACCCTAGTACAGTGCACCAGGTGTGCCCAGGGCCTGTAACCCAAATGCTACTAGTGTGCCCGCAGCACTGATTGTGGCACCGGCATGAGTAGTCTTGCAAACATGTCTCAGGCCTGCCATTTCAGTGTCCGTGTGCAGTTTTAAACTGCCATTTTGACCTTGCAAGTGCACCCACTTGCCAGGCACAAACATTCCCTTTTACTACATGTAAATCACCCCTAAAGTAGGCAAAAGGCATCCCCATGGGCAGGGTGCAGTGTATTTAAAAGATATGACATGTTCTGGTGTGCTTTACATGTCCTGATAGTGAAATACTGCTAATTCCGATTTTCAGTATTACAAGACCTGCCTCTCCCATAAGGCAACATGGGGATTGCCTTTAAGTGTAATTTTCAATTGGGAACTGGAGTTTGGGGGTCTCTGCTCCCACGATTTAAAAATGCATCTTTTGGTTAAGTTGGTTTTTGAATTGTAGTTTTGAAAATGCCACTTTTAGAATGTGGGCATTTTCTTGCTTAACCATTCTGTGCCTCCTCCTGTATGTGGAATACATGTCTGGATCAGGATGACAGTTGAGCTGTTTGTGCATTCACTCTAGACAGTCACACAAAGAGAGCTGAGGTGTGCCATGCAAATCCTGATGGCCCATCACCAGGCTGATGAGTCTTCCTGAGCTCGAGTGGTAGGACTAGCTGACACCTGCACCTGAATAGCGATGTGCCTGTCTTCATACAAAGCAGTCTCCTTCCTCCTGGAGTGTGTCTGAGGCCAAGGAAGGGTCTTGTGCACTACAGACACTTCTTTTTTGTCTTTGAAGTTTGACTACCCCAAAAACAAATGGGTATAAGTACTGGACCTCTACCACCACAAATTTAGAATTCTTCTGGACTGAGGACATTCTGCCAGAAAGAAGAGCTGGATGCTGTAGGAGGGACTGCCTCTCAGCCTGTTGCTTTGTTGTGCTGGCCTGCTGCTTGCTGCGTCTGTCTTGAGAGTGAAAGGACTGGACTTTTTTTATTTTTTATTTTTAACACTGAATTGGTGTGAGAGGGACTTGTGGTTTTCCTTTATGCCAAACAGAGCTTGGATGAATGACTTTGAAGCTTGGACGTCTGATTTCTAAACAGTTGCAACTTTGTGGCTGGATGCACAGATTGATTACATATACAAAAGTGTGTGTTACAAGTATACCCAGAACATCTGAATATATGTAGTGACCCTGTTTGTCAGGTTTGACTGATACTAGTTGAGAACTTAGCCTGCCTTGGAAAGCCTTTGTTAAGGTGAAACGCGTTGGCTGCGCTTGTGCTTTTGGATGAAGAATTTGAATAAAAGATAAAAATACATGAAAATGATCTACTAGTCCTATTTTGGGTGAAGGTTGTGTGTTGACTAACTTGTCTGTTGTCTCTCTTTTTTTGGTTTAGAAGTTTTACAGTGCGGTCTGAGGAAAAGGTGCATATGCCCAAGAATGTGGTGAAGCACTTTAGTGTGGGAGGGTGACATAGAGCAGTAGTTCAGGGGTTATGAGGTAGCATTGAGAATTAATAGAGTCCCTGAGAAATATTGGAGGCCTGTGCAAGTATTTCTTAATGAAGGGTAGGGACACCTTTTTGGCATTAGAGCTAAAAGATCAGGTAAGGTATCCCACTATAAAAGAAGCCCTAACCACGAGGTATGCTCTCACCCCAGAAAGTTACTGGGTGAAGTACTAAACTTGGTTCTCAAACTTTGGTGGAGTATGTTGATTCCTTTTGCAAAGCACTGGATGATGGGTGAAGGGCAGCAAGGTAACAGAATATCAGGGGCTGTACAGGGGTGTGGAATTTATTAAAATATCTACTTGTCCAGGGGACAGGTTGCTTCTCAAATCTACTTGTCCTGTAAAAAGATCTACTTGTCCCTTTGGTGACATGTAGTGTGGCGACAAATTATGGCAGCAATTAATAGCCTCTCTGATTATGCCAGGGCTACTACCATAGTAGGGCTTGAATACTTGGAGTTTCAATCCCTACTGTAGCAATTTCCTTATTTTGCCACCTTTCTGCAGATCTGCATACTGGGGCTGGAGGAAGCAGTAAGCAATAGTTCCAGGGCTGGAATGCCTTTGAGTCTGCAAACCTACTAACCTGCATGTTTTAAAGATTTTTACCAGCTTCTCCCTAATATTTTCCCATAAAAGGAAAGGTTGGACATTTACTCCTGACAATGGCAGAATTAGAACTTCTTCCAGGGTTGGGAAGAAAGTGGCTGGAGGGAAAATGAACTTGCAAATGCTCAATAGATTTTCACATGAGCAAATCTACACATCGTATTTACCCACGCTAAAATACAGTTCACGAATATTTTATAGGGGTACGACATATACCATGGGTGCACTTTTGTGACTTTCTTTAAGAATTTGGGGCCACAAGTAGGTAGGTTCAGATTTGTGACCTGCAAATTGCGAGTCGCAAATCCGAATGTAGGATGGTGTCCTCGACACCATCTGTGATTCGCAAGGGCTTGGCAAATGCCCACATCATGAATAATCATGATGTGGGTCGCAATTTGCGACCCCCTCACGAATGGTGGCCTGCTGGAGACAGCAGACCACCATGTCTGTGACTGCTTTTCAATAAAGCAGTTTTTTTTTGTAATGCAGCCCGTTTTCCTTAAAGGAAAACGAGATGCATAACAAAAACGAAAAATGAAACGTTTTCGTTTCATTTTTTCAGAGCAGGCAGTGGTCCATAGGACCACTGCTTGCTCTGAAAAAATGTTTACAGTGACATTCACAATGGGAAAGGGGTCCCAAGGGGATCCCTTCCCTTTTGCGAAAGTGTTAGCACCCATTTGAAATGGGTGCAAACTGCGATTGGTTTGCGCCCGCGTTCGCGGTCACAAAACAATCCTACATTGCACTGCGAGTTGCAATTAGGAAGGGAACACCCCTTACTAATTGCGAGTCGCAAACCCGTTTTGTGATTCGGTAACCAGGTTACTGAATCGCAAAACTGGGTTTGTGCATCGCAATGTGCTTTTTGCACGTCGCAAACAGCGAAAGTCGCTGTTTGCGACATGCAAAAAGCTACCTACATGTGGGTCTTGGTCCCTAATTAGGTCTGGTGTTAACAAAGACATTTTGTTTTTTATTAAACTTCTATTTCTCTCTCTTTCGGCTGGCTTTACTGTGAGTGATCGCATTCTGCTCTTCCACAAGGAGCGTATTGCCACACAAAGTAGTTTTGTTCAGTGTCAGGAACTACTGTGGCAATCAGTGACGTAACGAAACTGGAGGGTGCCCCTTTGCAAAGAACATGGAGGAGCCCCCTCTCCAGACTCACTCAGGGCAGGTGCTGTGCTGACGGGGCCCCCTGGAGGGCGGCTGCAGGGCCTTTGTTATGCCGCTGGTGGCAACGTGTGCTTTAAGAGTTCAAAAACTTTTTGGGGGGGTTTTGCCAATGTTTGTTACAATGTTGAGGGCCTGGTAACTCCCACAACAATAAAGTGTTACAAAAGCCATGTCAAAACAAGACACGCATTGATGGAACTAAAAGACTTATAAAAATATGTCAGATCAGTTGGCTTTGTCAGTGTTTGTTTATTTTCATGCTTCCCATAATCGTGTTGAAAATGGTTACACTGATTTTCCATTAGAAATATTTTTGGGAAATACTAGCATGCATCAACACATTTTACTAAATGACACTTCATTTGCATATAATCAGAGAGCATTCTGGGAGCATTATACTTAGCCTCTTAGCCTAAACTTTTCAAACATGTGTGTACACGTTTTTTTTTTTTTGTACTGGAACCAAAGTCAGTAGTGAAGTGTGACCTTAAAACATTTATTTACAGCACGCACCCTAATAATGAAGGCTTTCAAATAATGAACCATAAATACAAGTTCGAACAGCATTATCCTTTGGAAACACATTACCTCAACTGCAGAGAGTTCAACTCTCTGTAAACAGGCAGCCAAAGGGTTTGTGCTGCAGGGGGTTGGGCCTACTTGTCCCAAGGACAAAGTAAACATAAAAACTTGTTGCCCTTGACCCCAAACAAGATATCCCGGGCGTCGGGCATAGGAATTCCACATCCCTGCTGTACAACTTGATTGCATTGGAGCACTTGACTAGTTGTTGTTGTCTGGAGCTGCGTCAGCACTTGATACAGCTTCCGGCAGCTGACAGCAGGGCTCCACAGGAGGGCTCCTGTAGGAATCTGTGTGCGGAGCTGAGTTGCAGAGCTGGTTGGGCATCAGGTGGGCCCGGCGCAGGGGGCGAGAGCCGTGCTGGGCTTTTTTGCCCCGTTTGCCTGTCTGCCAGCACATCTCTGTAGTAGCAACGAGTAAGGCCGCAAGGAGGCTGCGACTGCTGCGCAGCCCGGCCCGTGGGAGTCTGTGAGACCTTGTGTGACCTTTAAAGTGCCTCTGGGGTTGACTTTTTCCATTTTACTTAGGCTTATCTGAAGAAGCACAGAGCTCCATCAGGCTAACGCTCGACGATGTGGAGTCTCTCTCCTTTCAGCTATGAACCAATGCGGCGGCCATAGTCGGATGCCATGAAGTGTGTATCCCAGGAACCTGCGGAAGCGCCCCAGTTAGACCTGGGTGCGATTTGAGGGTAGCCTGGCGTGCCCCACTCGCATCCTCTCAGTAATCTCGCTGTCAGACCGGGATAACTGCTGTGCCACCCAGTAAGCAAGGAAATAGTAAGTAAATAGCGGGAAATGGCGGGTCCAGGAGCCAACTGGATTGCTATCCAGGCTGGGCTTCGAGGCACAGCAACCAGTAACCCTGCACTTTTTTCTACTTTCCCCTACACCTGCACTTGCAAAGTAGTACTATTCCCTAACAGTTTTTAGGGGGCCTGGAGTTAATGAATCAGGGTTTAGTTACCCGAATTGGTCCTGCTCTTGAAAGCTAATCCAGTGACAGCTATCCCCCTCTGAATTCTCAGAATTGGCCATCAGCCGTCCATTTCTCCTTTTAGTAGTGGTAATTTCTGACATCTGTTTACTCTGGACTGTGACTCACTTAGAGTTTTCAGATCTGTTTGATCCTGACACTGATATAAGAGACCTAGAGTCTGGGTTTTGTTCAAATTCAGTTCAGCCTCATGATAAAGCAGGCCCCCTCCCCAGTCAAGCGAATGGCTGGCAGCTGTCAGGATGCCATGCTTGCTTAGGTCCAATCCGGAAAGATCATGCAAGGAACATAGGAGGGCCCCTGTCTTAACCTCTGTCATTATTACTAACTCACCATCTTTATTTGGGGGCTCCCCCTTCTACCGTTTCCTTGGAGAAACAATGCACAAAGCACCTGCCCAGGGTACCTAGAGTGCCAGGGTCTCCTTCGTCCACTCAGGTCCCATAATTCAAGACCACCAGCCGCTAAATAGTAACTCTTCCATCCTAACATCACAAATGATGGTTCTGTGGTCTTGCTCAGCACTATTCAGTCCATGGCTGCTGCTTCGTCCTACCACTGCGACAGATTAGACGCACAAGTGGACAGCTTTGATTCTCTTGTGACCTTCATCATGGATATTGATAGGAAGCTGGACACCTTGAACAGTCTGATTAAGCGCAGTAAGTCAGCGGCTGAACTGGCTGATGCCCCTATAAAGCCACCGGGCGTTTGCCCATATTCTCTGATTTTAAACACATTGTCCACCAATGTTCCCTGTAAGGCGCGCGCGCACCTTTCCTTCCCCCATCGCGCAGGCCCCTTTGGCAAGCGTGCACGTTTGCTGTTATCAAATGTTCCACCATTCCTATACTTTGTGGTAGTTTATATGCGTTATCACTTTCTAAGCCTAAACAAGCCTTTTAGAGCAATATACGTGCTCCCCTAACAGGTCATGTCCTTGGGGTTTGCAACCAGATCACAAAACTGCCTTGATGCCCTATTGCATGGAGCAATGATATCCCTTTTTTTGCTTTAGTGGTATGGAGAGGCTAATGCCAAAGATCTTGGCTAGTTATGCGCTGCGCGCGCGTGAATGGTCAGTTTCTTGGCGCACGTATCCTTGGCTGCAGCGCACAGAGACCGCACACTGCCGCACACAGTGGAAAAAAATTAGAGGGAACATTGTTGTCCACTTTGCTGCCAGCTATGGAAACTCTGTTGCAGGACTTTTAAGTCACAGCTTCCTCTGTCCAACTTTCCAGCAAGGAAGTGTGCCTCGCAGCACTCCATCTGGGGCACCGGCAAGTCGCACAAAAATGCCCTCCGGTAATTTCAGCTACGGCTGAAGGAATAACCATCACTCTACTGCCTGGGAATGAAGTATCTTCCTTTGGATCGGTGACAAAATTACAATCTCTTCCACAGACTACAATTTCTCTTCTCCTGTCCAGCAACACACTCCCAGTAGGATTAAGTAAACTATCTTGCAAACAGCTAAGGAAACAACAGAACAAGATTCACAGAACATCTACTACAGCAAAGCATGAGTTGTTATATCCCATCTTCAACAAGTACAAATATAACAAAATGACATTGCCCCTTCTCCCCCCCTCATCCGTCTTTCCAGTATTCTACAGCTTTGATCCCCGTGTCGCCCTTAAATACCTTAGCGCCAGAAGCTGCCCTGCCGGAGCAACTAATTCCCCAGGCTCTTCCTGGAGCAGCAGCAAGTTCCAACACTACATGGCTCCCAGTACTTGATAACAGTCCGGTATAGGGACAAGTTCCCCTAAACAATCAAGAAGGGCTACCTCAGGCCCCCCTAAGAGTATCAACGCACACAGTTTGCACAAATAATTTGAGCAGCATGCAAGCAAATTAGACACCTACCAGGGTCCCTGTTCTAATTCGTCCATCAGAGCACTTGAAGGGTGAATGTAGATTGACAATCCATCCCACCACTGTCCCCCTCCAACGCCGGATGTCTGAGACCATAAAATTGAGAGAGTAAGAGTTAAAGGATATATTTAACTGTGCTGTTGCACCAGCATAATCCTTTAATTTATTCTGTTTTAGCAAGGAACTCAAGGCTCTAAAATCCCTGTCCTGCTAACCCGCATGATTACCCAGACCAGGCACCGAGCTGCAAAAAAAAAAAATAACATATGGAGCACACAGCTTTAGGAAGGCAGAGATTGGCCAATCTGATTGGAACTGGTTGTCAAGGAATTCTCTGTGACAATGTAATCTAAGCTACACTAGATAGCTTTCAGATGGCACCAGACTCGGCCATTGCTGATGGAACATACATGGTCTCTTGTAATAATTGGAAGACAGCAAAGTTACAACACTTTGGAGGGACTTTGATCTCCATTATGCTAGAAGAAACTTGGGCACAAACAACTATCCTTTTAACTGGCTACGTCAGATTCCAGAAACCATACATTAAAATCAACAGGCATGGTCGCCCAGTGGGTGGCCTAACAGTCTATATTTTGACATCCCTGCACTACTTTGCAGAAGAGATTACCCTGAAAGTACCCTGTACCCAAGCAATCCACCTTAGCATATTTCACACCGACAAAAAGTATTCTCTTTTGATTATCAATGTCTCTACCAACCCCACCAAGTCTAGGAAGACAGAGAAACTCAGGAACTTAGTATCAATCCTAACTGAACTCAAGCTAAAATTGCAGTTAGTAAACATTCTGTTCTCTGGTGATTTCAATGCCAATCTGTTTAAGGGGTCAACCGGTCACAAGGCTAATAATCTGGACTCGGAGTATGACCTCCCAGTTCAAAATTTACTAGTGGTAAATCATCTGAGTAAATTAGCAGAGTTCTTCCTAACAGATTGTGATCCTCTAGGCCTTGGGCTCCTTAACGGGCACCTTAGTGGTGATATACCTACTGGCTGGACAAGGGCAGCGGTGAAAGTCCAGCACTTATTTTGACTCTACTCTGTACAGTTGGACTTTTCAAATACATTGACTAATTTTCCTTAGGGTCTTGTTTTGATGGTGATCAGACAGCAGCACATCAGTCTCTCCATTCCTCCATCAAAATTGGAAGCTGCTTCTTCCACCAGTACTAGGGGTGTGGACTGAAAACCTAAAACGGCTAAAATTGGACAATGAAATTAGCTGGGAAAGCTCTACCATGAATAAGAGCTAAATTTAGTGTATCCATAGCTCAAAGTAACTCCCCTATCAGACAGTGGTGTTTACTGGTCTAATTCGTCAGAAACTTCAAGTTAATTTTCAGCCACGCACCTGCTTCCAAACTAAAATGATGAAATCTCTGAAGGCCCTTAATAAGTGAAGTTAATCGCAACATGCAAATCTTTGTCAAGCAGCCTTCCTCACTAATTTCAAAATTCAATCTAAGCAAATCAAGGTCTCTGTAGGAGAGCAATTTGGTACGCTAAAAAGGAAAGAAATTAGAACTTTTGGACCCAGTTGCTGTTCGCAAGTGAGGAAAAAAACACACACATTCTGGTTGTTGATCATTCTAGTTACAATTGGAAGGAAGAGGGGCACTAATGTGAACATCACAGAACCTGCCTGTCTCATTTCTGACCGCTCATTTTTCATCACATGCGGAATATCTGCCCATCGAACCCTCTTATAGTTCATAGAGTGATTTTCCTGTTAGTCTGGAGACTACAAAAACACCCTAATGTACTCGCCCAAAGCCAGCTCTCCAACTGTCCTTTAAACATCTAGTCAAATAGAGGAACACAGTGCGTCCACGCTGGCAAGGGTTTAGAAAAATGGGGCTCCCTACGGTGCTTTTACATCTGGCCCTTCATTTTGGGCCAAGGTCTTAACTCCCCTGTTTAAACACTGCCTGGCAACCAGCAGCAGCCCAGATTCCTGGGGAGTGTCCATTATCCAGCCAATTTATAAAGGGGGCAAAATCCGACCCCTGCCACTACAAACTCATTGCCTTAATCAACAATGATGATAAGCTCTGTGCAATGATCTTAGATCCTGGGCAGAGGAATGCCAGCTCATTTCAAGAAATCGCAGGTGTGTGGAATTCCCTGGGACATTGTTCGGGGTCAAGGGCAACACGTTTTCATGTTCACTTTGTCTTTGGGACAAGTAGGCCCAACAAACCCTGTGGCTGCCAGCTTACAAATAAGGGAACTGTCTACAGTTGAGGTAATGTGTATGTCCATATGTTAATGCTTTTCGAACTTGTATTTATGGTTCAATAATAAAAGGCCTTCATTAAAAGGGTGAGCGCTGTAAATACGCGTTTTAAGGTCATGCTGCACTACTGACAGTGGTTCCAGTTAAAAAAAAAAAAGTGTACTCGTTTGAAAAGTTTAACAATATAAGGCTAAGTGTAATGCTCCCAGAATGCTCTCTTGTGAGATGCAAATGTTTGCAGAAGCTTGTAAGCAAGAGTGACCATTCTTTGCTTTAAAAAAAAAATGCAAGTAGGGAAAAAAACTTTTCGCTACTATGAAATTTTAGGTGCTATTTCTTTGAAGCAGCATTTAGTAAAATGTGTTGACACATGCTAGTATTTCCCAAAAATATTCCCAATGCAAAAACAGTGTGACCATTTTCAACAAGATTATGAGAAGCATGAAAAGAATGATTGGCAAAGCCAACGAATCCAACACTTTTTGTGAGTCTGTTGGTTTCATCAATGCGTGTCTTGTTTTCACATGGCTTTTGTAACACTTTATTGTTGTGGGAGCTGCCAGGCCCTCACCATTGTAACAAACAGTAGCAAAAAGAAAAAAACGTTTTTGGTCTAAAAATTCACACATTGCGACCAGTGGCGTAACAAAGGCCCGCAACCCTCTCGCCCCCCCACCCCCTCAGCACAGCACCTGCCCTGAGTGATTCTGGAGGGGAGGCCCTCAATGTGCTTTTTTGCGCAGGGGGCTCCAGTTTTCTTATGCCACTGATTGCCACAGTAGTTACTGGCACTGAACAAAACTATTTTGTGTGTCAATATGCTCCTTGTGAAAGAGAAGTATGTGATCACTCACAGTAAAGCCAGCCAATAGAGCGAGATAGTTTAGTAAAAACAAAATGTCTTAGGTAACGTCAGACCTAATTAGGGACTCAATTCTTAAAGAAAGTCACAAAAGAGCACCCATCGTATACGCCTATACGTGGTATAGTGGCTTTCACAAATTCACAAGAACTCACAGAAGTAGACCTGGAAATAGTACTCCCAGAAAATATTTGTGAACTGTATTTTGACACGAGCAAATTTGCATGTGTAGATTTGCTCGTGTGAAAATCTGTTGAGCGTTTGTAAATTCACTTTTCCTCCAACCACTTTTTTCCCAACCCTGGAAAAACGTTTACTTCTGCCTATTGTCAGGAGTATATTTCCAACCTTTCTCATTATGGGAAAAGATTAGAGAAGAGCTGGTGAAAATCCTTGAAACATGCTAGTTAGTAGGTTTGCAGACTCGAAGGCATTTCATGGCTGGAACTATTGCTTACTGCTTCCTCCAGCCCAAGTATGTAGATCTGCAGAATGATGGCAAAATAAGGAAATTGCAATCGTAGGGATTAAAATTGTAAGTATTCAAGCCCTACTATAGTAGTGGCCCAGACATAATCAGAGAGGGTATTTTCAGAGCTCTTACATAATGAGATTGCTGCCATAATTTTTCACCGCACTACATGACACGAAAGGGACAAGTGGATTTAAGAAGCAACCTGTCCAAAAGACAAGTAGATATTTTATTAAATTCCACACCCCTGAATCAATGCATCCTTAGAGATAAATGCAGTACCACCTCAAATCTGATGGCACTGGCCCTCCTGTGCGACAAAGCAATCAGGAATAAACACGCACTTTACTCTTGCTTTGTGGGTTTTAGAACCACTTTTGACAGTATACCAAGATGCCCCCTATTTCGCAAACTGCGGGACTAGGGTCTGCCAGGTGTCTTTTGAGAGCAATTGAATAGCTATATATTAATACAGGGGTGTGGGTCAAACTAGGAGATGGCTCTTGTATCTCAGGAAAGATTCCTCCAAAATCTGGACTGAAGCAAGGCTGCATGCTTGTTCCCAGCTTTTAAATTTATATATAGCAGACATGTCGAAGCTACTTGACAAAGTAAATTGCCACCTGCCTAAATTGGGAGGTCAATGAATGTCTCACTTGCTATATGCTGATGACCTCGTGCTCCTCAGCCAGACAAAGATCGGTCTTCAGGGGCAATTCTCCACCTTACATGCCTACGCTATTAGGAATGGGCTGGAAATCCATCACACAAAAACCATTACAGTTACATTCAGACCAAAATCAACCCGTCATTGCAGGTGGCAGCTTAATGGCGTATGGCTCCGCCACAGTAATGATTACAAATATCATGTAATAGGCATTCTCCTAGACAGTAAAGGATCATTCACATCTCACTTGCGCTCTTTGAAACTCAAAGGCTCTAGCTTAATGTTTGTTCTTTCAACTGTCACCCTGAAACTACAAGGACCAAGCCTTGACCTCCCTCTCCAGGTGATGAAAGCAAAGGTTATCCCCGCATTAATTTACGGGAGTGAAATTACCTTGGGCAGAAGTGTTAGGACACCAGACAAACTGATTACTAGAATTTACAAAGCTGCTCTTATCACCAGCGCAAGTGAGACTTGGGTACAGCATTATAAAACAGCACTGGGCTAGAGGCAGCTGTTTCCTTAACTTCTGCCACAGGTTCAGATCTGCACCCTAAGATTCCATGCAAAGTCTAATCTGATGTGAATTAGAGGGTGCTGGTCTAACATCGTCATAGAGGCATCATCTGGATGATAAACTGTCTGAATTCTCACTGACTGAGGCTTGGAGTAAACATCTTTCTCATCAGATTCTCAAAAACTAACAACCATAGCAAAAAAACTGTAAAGACTGGAGGATTTAGCTCTCATGCATGGTCCGTTACTAACTCCTTTTCCTCCAGCGCACAGCAGAACTGTAGCACCAGTACTTACCCTTTGTGGATTAAGACTAGGCTTGTGGCATTAAGACTTGCCGAGCAGAACCTGTGTGCTCACCTTCTGGCATGGCGTTGTTCAGAATCCCAAGACACAAGATGCCATCTTTGTGGCCAAGAAAAAGAAACAAATCCACATATTATGTACCACCCTTTAGTGCTGCATTAAAGGAGAATCCTTCTCTGTCCTGACTTAATTTGTTTTGAAGTTCGCTCCTGCCAGCAGGCAGTAATTGCTAGCCTAAATCCTACTAACAATTTATTAAGTGTCACAACTGTCAAGTTTCTCCAGATCGTTGTTACCAAACTGGACAAAGTCAATTCTACCAGTGCTGTGGTAACATGCTGGTAAAGGCTCTAGTCTACTTTTACTATTTACTTGTTTTGTACTGTGCACCCTTCATCTTCTAACATCTGTGCTCTTTAACATTGCTTGTTCAATTTCGGGCCAGTCTTAGCCCGTTTAAAAATGCTACTACTTATACGCGCGGTCCTAATATTAATTTCATCACTGTCTGCGAACAGGCTGTGGCTCATCATGCTTCCAGCACAATTTGCACATTACACTTTAGTGACTATACATGCTGTTTACTGACTGGTCCCCTCCCCCATTGCTGTAATTGCATATTGCAATGACCAAATCGGCTGTTCTCTTTTTGGTACCAGTTGCTGTTTAGTGTTTTTACAATACGACATTGTTCAAAACCTCTCTTTGCACCGGTACCCTTTAAATAGCATTGCTTGCTCCTGCATTGGGGTAGTCTGGGATCAAGATAATCCTGTAACATGTCTCTTTTGTGTGCTGATTGTAGTTTTGTTTGCCCTACAATGGGACCCGACCTTGCGTGCTTTGCACATTGTTTTTTCAATTGAGTCAAATGTCTGTCCTGTTTTATGTTTTCGATTGATCGAAAAGAAGAGCAAGAATAAAGGTAGAGCTATTTTGCACTTTGCATTTATTTTTTCTTGTTTTATCTTTTAAATACTGGCTCAGTGGAATCTTTCTGGTCTGAGTTTTGTGGTGTTTGTTTTTTATAATATGGTGTTTTTAACTTTGCAAGCTGAAAACTCTCAATTGCTTTGTTTGTAAAGGTTTTAAATAATCATACAATAAAATTGACTTGACGTGCTTCTCAATTTGGTGAAGGAGAGCTGGGAGCAAAAGCCCCCTCAGGATGTATTCAGTTACATGCTGGCCTTCAGTAACCGGACAGCTTCCGGAAGCTCATACAGGATAATCTGGAAGCTAGCCAGAAGGACATGAAATGCTGGTGTGACCAGAATACCACTCAGATTGACTTTCAGCCTGACCAGAAAGTGTGGGTGATGTCCCCGGTAGAGTCCTGTGTGCTCTAAGACTATTGGTTAGGGCCATTTGCAGCGAAAGCGCACGAGTAAGACACTGATCAGGTGGACAGTCAGTCCCAGAGGAATCCTTTGAGGGTCCTGCACATGAATTTCATTAAGCCGCACTTTGAGAGCTCTGAGTTGGCCATGCTCTTGGTCACGGATGATGAGGTGGAAGAGGAGAGTGAAGCTCACCCCGACCTCCTGTCTTCCAAAGAGTAGGATGGGCCAGTAGAAGGTGTGAACTTCTCTACTCTGACCCTAACACAGCACAATGACTCACTAGTTACTGGGACAGTTCACCTCCATGTTCTCACTCATCCCTGGAGTCACCTAGTAGTGTACCCACCAGCTTGACCCTGAGGATAGTCTACCTGTTTAGCACAAGTCTTACAGGTTGACTGATAGAGTGAGGATCAGCACCAGACAGGAAGTCTCTAAGATGCTAGAGCTAGGGGTGAGTGGGCATTCCAACAGTCCTTTGTACGGCCCAGTGGATCTGTTCCCCAAGGCTGCTCCTCCTGGTCTCACCCTGGAACTGATGTTCTGTGTTGATTACTGTGGGCTCGATGCCATCGCTAAGATTGACGTTCTTTCCATCCCCTGTGATGATGAGCTCATTGACCAGTTGGGAGCTGCCAAGTTCCTCTGCCCATTTGATCTAACGTCTGGGTACTGGCAGATTGCCTTGGCCAAGGAGAGGTCTGTTCTCAACGCCAGAGGGGCATTATCATTTCCATGTTATGCATTTTGGGTTGAAGAATGTCCCTGGCACATTCCAGAGGCTGGTCAACCAGGTCCCTGCTGAGTTGTAGAACTTCAGTGCCGCCTACCTAGTTGACATTGCTGTCTTCATCTCTAGCTGAGAGGACCACTTGCACCATCTCCAAGAGGTGTTGAGGGCTCCGCCGAGTGCAGGCCTCGCTATCAAGATTATTAAGTGCCATATAGGGCGGGGCTCTGTGGTGTATTTGGGACACCAGGTAGGAAGCGGCCAAGTGGCACCTCTATAAGCCAAGGTTGAGACCATTCTGTCTTGGGCACCCCCTGAGATCCAGACAGAGATGAAGGCCTCTTTAGGCCTCACCGGATACTACAGGAGATTCGTCAAGGAGTATTGGACCATTGTTGCCCCCTTGACAGAGCTGAGTTCCAGAAAGCAACCACATCAGTTGATCTGTACAGGGGGTGCCAGACTGCGTTTGACACCCCGAAGAAGGCCATGTGCAACGCACCCGTGCTCAAGGCTCCTGACTTTTTTCCAAGGAATTTGTGATGCAGACAGATGCCACAGAGCATGTGTTCGAACTGTCAGCTCTTCGCGTGGTTTTCCCTGTCTTTTTGCTTCTGACCTCTTGGTTTTGACATTGTGCTGAATTTCGTTTTTGCTGGCTTTAGGACTCAAGGCACTTTACCACTGCTGCCCAGTGCTAAAGTGCAAGTGCTCCCCCATATAAATCATATTAGTGATTGGTTTATCCATAATAGTCATTTGATTTACTAATAAGTCCATAGAACAGTGCACCAGGTGTCCCCAGTGCCTATAAACCAAATGCTACTAGTGGGCCTGCCTCACTGATAGTGCCACACATATTAGTAGCCCTGCAAACATGTCTTAGGCCTGCCATTGTAGTGTCTGTGTGCAGTTTTAAACTGCCATCTGGAACTGGCAAGTGCACCCACTTGCCAGGCCCAAACCGTCCCTTTTTATTGCATGTAAGTTACCCCTAAAGTAGTCCTAAGGCAGCCTCATGGACAGAGTGCAGTGTACTTAAAAGGTAGGACATGTACTGGTGTGTTTTACATGTCATGATAGCCAAATAATGCTAAATTTGGTTTCCACTATTACAAGACCTATCTCTCCCATAAGGTATCCTGGGGATTGCCTTGAAATATCTTGAGTGTAATTTCATATTGGGAGCAGATGGAGATATGGCATTTCGGGTCTCTGAACTCACAATTTAAAAATATATCTTTTGGTGAAGTTGTTTTTTTGAATTGTATGGGGCAGATGCCACTTTGAGAAAGTGGGCGTGTTTTTTGCTTAACAGTTCTATGCCTTTACCTGTCTCGGGTATACACGTCTGGTCAGGATGATATCTTGTTTGTGCATTCACTCTAGAAATTCACACAAAGGGAGCTGAGGTGTGCCCTGTATATCCTGATGGCTCTTCCTGAGCTTGAGTGGTGGGAGGAACTGATACTTGCCTTTGTATAGGGCTGTGTCTGTCCTCACAAAAAGCGGTCTCCAACCTCCTGGAGTGTGTCTGGGGCCAGGGCAGGGGAAGGACGGGTCTTGTGCACTACAGAGACTTCTCTTTGAAGTTTGCCTATCTCAAAGGAAGAAATGAGTATAAGTATTGGATCTTTGACCCTACATAGTTAGAATCCTTCTGGACTGAGGACATTCTGCCAGGAAGAAGCAATTGTACAATAACAAAATGTGCTGCATTGTGCCACATAATATGGCTTTTCTTGCCACATAATTCCAGTGGCCTTGCTGATAACTGACCGTAACCATTAATACAGGACATATCACTAACTGGACAGCCTACTGGCAACATTACTCATTTTGAATCGCCCTAGAAACAATAAAATGCTGCATCATTCCTGCCTGCACATATAGAACCTGTCACATGTCCATGTTTGCACAGGACGTTCAACCCACTGAGCTAAAAACCTGGAAGGGAGGAGGAGGATGAGGAGGGAGAGGGTGGGGTCTGAGGGCGAGAGACGGAGAGAGAGATTGAGATCGATTCTCTTAAACCCAAGCACGGCTCTGTAAACATCATGTGGCAACAATGAGGATTTGTAATTGTTTTGGTATTTGTGGAGATTATGCCGTTTCTTAAAACACCCTTCATGCTCTTGCTGTGGGAACCCTGTGTCATAGTTGTACTCTGCTTGTGTGTCTTGAGTTACACATTAAACGATACCAGTGAACCAGGTTCAGAAATAATCTCTTTTAGCACTTGATTGTTTTAATTTGTGCTTGAACGAGTCGGTCCATCTTTAGGATACGGATTCTGTAGTAGGGAGCCGGAGGCCTACAAGTGAGGTGCAAAGGTACAGTCGCCACCCAATCCTCTTCAAATAACTCATTGATTCCTTGCACACTTTGCTAATAACACTGTGACATCACTGCTTGGGTTTTTTGGCAGTAAATATTGCGTTTTTTTAAATTTTTTATATCGCTTAACGTCACCGTTTTGTGGGTTTGTGGCACTGTAGACAATGTGTGCTTCTTACAAGCAAAGTTTGGCTATTGATATACTGC
Source organism: Pleurodeles waltl (assembly GCF_031143425.1). Lineage (NCBI taxonomy): Eukaryota > Metazoa > Chordata > Amphibia > Caudata > Salamandridae > Pleurodeles > Pleurodeles waltl. The sequence goes on along the minus strand of NC_090445.1, from coordinate 139,511,588 downwards.
CGTCCAGGTATCCATTTAGCAGATGGAGACCATTACGGATGAAAGAGTATACATTAAAGCCTGACACAACCTCTTAGAGTGCTGAACTACAACAAAGAGCGCGCTAGCATCTGCAGCGCACGATACCATTAATAAAAGTGATAATAAACAAAATATAAATTGTAATCGTAAAAAGAAATGATGGGAGTTAAGTGTAAAGGCAGCAGTAATGTATTCTTTTTTTCACTTTGTTCTTCATTCTTTAAAGCATGGTGTCATGTCTTTTGTCTTCACTGCCGTCTTCTTTCATCTTCGTCGCATGCGCCATGCCAGTAGATTTCCCCTTTTTCTTCTTTCTATCTGACTTGATTACAAATATTAGAAAAATGTTATAACGTTTTAAATTTGATAAACCATTATTAGTTGTTTTATGTAGTGATAACGACGATTTAATAAACAACTATTAACGGTTTATTAAATTTAAAATAAACATTATAATTTTCTGATATTTTAGTATCCAGTTAGATGAAAAGAAAAAACAAAGGTGAAACCTATTGACTTTGCCACTGCTTGTTAGGTCTGCTTTTAGCCAAGACCCTTTGTTTTTACTGAAATTTATCTATAATTTAACTGCCCACAGGAGCATTCAGACTGCCATTTTTACCCATTGGTCAGTTGTTTCGTTCACATTTTAATTCCTACTAATGCAGCACACAGCATGGTCTGCCCACTCAAGCCATTGGCTTACCTGAGTTACAGCATTCTTCTCTCTCACAAGTAGCACATCCAACCACAAAGTAGTACCCCTCACTGTTAGGGACTACAGTGGCAGTTTGTGGAGCTTTTGTTAATATATTTTTGATTTTAGCAGTATTTATTTATTTATCCAAACAAGGGCCCTGGACTGCAGGGGCAGTGTGTAAGGAAATGCCTCCTTGGCATGGTTGCCCCCTGACTTTTTGCCTTTGCTGATGCTATGTTTACAATTGAAAGTGTGCTGAGGCCTGCTAACCAGGCCCCAGCACCAGTGTTCTTTCCCTAACCTGTACTTTTGTATCCACAATTGGCAGACCCTGGCATCCAGATAAGTCCCTTGTAACTGGTACTTCTGGTACCAAGGGCCCTGATGCCAAGGAAGATCTCTAAGGGCTGCAGCATGTCTTATGCCACCCTGGAGACCTCTCACTCAGCACAGACACACTGCTTGCCAGCTTGTGTGTGCTAGTGAGAACAAAACGAGTAAGTCGACATGGCACTCCCCTCAGGGTGCCATGCCAGCCTCTCACTGCCTATGCAGTATAGGTAAGACACCCCTCTAGCAGGCCTTACAGCCCTAAGGCAGGGTGCACTATACCATAGGTGAGGGTACCAGTGCATGAGCATGGTACCCCTACAGTGTCTAAACAAAACCTTAGACATTGTAAGTGCAGGGTAGCCATAAGAGTATATGGTCTGGGAGTCTGTCAAACACGAACTCCACAGCACCATAATGGCTACACTGAAAACTGGGAAGTTTGGTATCAAACTTCTCAGCACAATAAATGCACACTGATGCCAGTGTACATTTTATTGCAAAATACACCCCAGAGGGCACCTTAGAGGTGCCCCCTGAAACTTAACCGACTGTCTGTGTAGGCTGACTAGTTCCAGCAGCCTGCCACACTAGAGACATGTTGCTGGCCCCATGGGGAGAGTGCCTTTGTCACTCTGAGGCCAGTAACAAAGCCTGCACTGGGTGGAGATGCTAACACCTCCCCCAGGCAGGAGCTGTGACACCTGGCGGTGAGCCTCAAAGGCTCACCCCTTTGTCACAGCCCAGCAGGGCACTCCAGCTTAGTGGAGTTGCCCGCCCCCTCCGGCCACGGCCCCCACTTTTGGCGGCAAGGCTGGAGGGAACAAAGAAAGCAACAAGGAGGAGTCACTGGCCAGTCAGGACAGCCCCTAAGGTGTCCTGAGCTGAAGTGACTCTAACTTTTAGAAATCCTCCATCTTGCAGATGGAGGATTCCCCCAATAGGGTTAGGATTGTGATCCCCTCCCCTTGGGAGGAGGCACAAAGAGGGTGTACCCACCCTCAGGGCTAGTAGCCATTGGCTACTAACCCCCCAGACCTAAACACGCCCTTAAATTTAGTATTTAAGGGCTACCCTGAACCCTAGAAAATTAGATTCCTGCAACTACAAGAAGAAGGACTGCCTAGCTGAAAACCCCTGCAGAGGAAGACCAGAAGACGACAACTGCCTTGGCTCCAGAAACTCACCGGCCTGTCTCCTGCCTTCCAAAGATCCTGCTCCAGCGACGCCTTCCAAAGGGACCAGCGACCTCGACATCCTCTGAGGACTGCCCCTGCTTCGAAAAGACAAGAAACTCCCGAGGACAGCGGACCTGCTCCAAGAAAGGCTGCAACTTTGTTTCCAGCAGCCTTGAAAGAACCCTGCAAGCTCCCCGCAAGAAGCGTGAGACTTGCAACACTGCACCCGGCGACCCCGACTCGGCTGGTGGAGATCCAACACCTCAGGAGGGACCCCAGGACTACTCTGATACTGTGAGTACCAAAACCTGTCCCCCCTGAACCCCCACAGCGCCGCCTGCAGAGGGAATCCCGAGGCTTCCCCTGACCGCGACTCTTTGACTCCAAAGTCCCGACGCCTGGGAGAGACCCTGCACCCGCAGCCCCCAGGACCTGAAGGACCGGACTTTCACTGGAGAAGTGACCCCAGGAATCCCTCTCCCTTGCCCAAGTGGAGGTTTCCCTGAGGAACCCCCCCCTTGCCTGCCTGCAGCGCTGAAGAGATCCCGAGATCTCTCATAGACTAACATTGCGAACCCGACGCCTGTTCCTACACTGCACCCGGCCGCCCCCGCGCTGCTGAGGGTGAAATTTCTGTGTGGGCTTGTGTCCCCCCCGGTGCCCTACAAAACCCCCCTGGTCTGCCCTCCGAAGACGCGGGTACTTACCTGCAAGCAGACCGGAACCGGGGCACCCCCTTCTCTCCATTCTAGCCTATGTGTTTTGGGCACCACTTTGAACTCTGCACCTGACCGGCCCTGAGCTGCTGGTGTGGTGACTTTGGGGTTGCTCTGAACCCCCAACGGTGGGCTACCTTGGACCAAGAACTGAACCCTGTAAGTGTCTTACTTACCTGGTAAAACTAACAAAAACTTACCTCCCCTAGGAACTGTGAAAATTGCACTAAGTGTCCACTTTTAAAACAGCTATTTGTCAATAACTTGAAAAGTATACATGCAATTTTTATGATTTAAAGTTCCTAAAGTACTTACCTGCAATACCTTTCGAATGAGATATTACATGTAGAATTTGAACCTGTGGTTCTTAAAATAAACTAAGAAAAGATATTTTTCTATATAAAAACCTATTAGCTGGATTTGTCTCTGAGTGTGTGTACCTCATTTATTGTCTATGTGTATGTCCAACAAATGCTTAACACTACTCCTTGGATAAGCCTACTGCTCGACCACACTACCACAAAATAGAGCATTAGTATTATCTCTTTTTACCACTATTTTACCTCTAAGGGGAACCCTTGGACTCTGTGCATGCTATTCCTTACTTTGAAATAGCACATACAGAGCCAACTTCCTACATTGGTGGCAGCGGTGGGATACAAGACTTTGCATTTGCTGGACTACTCAGCCAATACCTGATCACACGACAAATTCCAAAATTGTCATTAGAAATTGATTTTTGCAATTTGAAAAGTTTTCTAAATTCTTAAAAGACCTGCTAGGGCCTTGTGTTAGATCCTGTTTAGCATTTCTTTTAGAGTTTAAAAGTTTGTAAAAGTTTGAATTAGATTCTAGAACCAGTTGTAGATTCTTAAAAAGTATTCCAACTTTTAGAAGCAAAATGTCTAGCACAGATGTGACTGTGGTGGAACTCGACACCACACCTTACCTCCATCTTAAGATGAGGGAGCTAAGGTCACTCTGTAAAATAAAGAAAATAACAATGGGCCCCAAACCTACCAAAATACAGCTCCAGGAGCTTTTGGCAGAGTTTGAAAAGGCCAACCCCTCTGAGGGTGGCAACTCAGAGGAAGAGGATAGTGACTTGGAGGAAAATTCCCCCCTACCAGTCCTATCTAGGGAGAACAGGGTCCCTCAAACCCTGACTCCAAAAATAATAGTCAGAGATGCTGGTTCCCTCACAGGAGAGACCAACACCTCTGAAATCACTGAGGATAACCCCAGTGAAGAGGACATCCAGTTAGCCAGGATGGCCAAAAGATTGGCTTTGGAAAGACAGATCCTAGCCATAGAGAGGGAAAGACAAGAGATGGGCCTAGGACCCATCAATGGTGGCAGCAACATAAATAGGGTCAGAGATTCTCCTGACATGTTGAAAATCCCCAAAGGGATTGTAACTAAATATGAAGATGGTGATGACATCACCAAATGGTTCACAGCTTTTGAGAGGGCTTGTGTAACCAGAAAAGTGAACAGATCTCACTGGGGTGCTCTCCTTTGGGAAATGTTCACAGGAAAGTGTAGGGATAGACTCCTCACACTCTCTGGACAAGATGCAGAATCTTATGACCTCATGAAGGGTACCCTGATTGAGGGCTTTGGATTCTCCACTGAGGAGTATAGGATTAGATTCAGGGGGGCTCAAAAATCCTCGAGCCAGACCTGGGTTGACTTTGTAGACTACTCAGTAAAAACACTAGATGGTTGGATTCAAGGCAGTGGTGTAAGTAATTATGATGGGCTGTACAATTTATTTGTGAAAGAACACCTGTTAAGTAATTGTTTCAATGATAAACTGCATCAGCATCTGGTAGACCTAGGCCCAATTTCTCCCCAAGAATTGGGAAAGAAGGCGGACCATTGGGTCAAGACAAGGGTGTCCAAAACTTCCACAGGGGGTGACCAAAAGAAAGGGGTCACAAAACCTCCCCAGGGGAAAGGTGGTGAGACAGCCAAAAATAAAAATAGTAAAGAGTCTTCTACAGGCCCCCAAAAACCTGCACAGGAGGGTGGGCCCAGAGCCTCTTCACAAAACAATCCTGGGTACAAGGGTAAAAACTTTGATCCCAAAAAGGCCTGGTGTCGAAACTGTAGTCAGTCTGGACACCAAACTGGAGACAAGGCCTGTCCCAAGAAAAGTCCCACTCCAAACTCCAATCCAGGTAACACTGGAATGGCTAGTCTCCAAGTGGGATCAACAGTGTGCCCAGAGCAAATCAGGGTCCACACTGAAGCTACTCTAGTCTCTGAGGGTGGGGTGGATTTAGCCACACTAGCTGCCTGGCCTCCTAACATGCAAAAATACAGGCAGCAGCTCTTTATTAATGGGACAAGTGTAGAGGGCCTGAGGGATACAGGTGCCAGTGTCACCATGGTGACAGAAAAACTGGTTTCACCTGGCCAATACCTGACTGGAAAAACTTATACAGTCACCAATGCTGACAATCAAACTAAAGCACATCCCATGGCAATGGTAACTTTAGAATGGGGAGGGGTCAATGGCCTGAAACAGGTGGTGGTCTCCTCAAACATCCCAGTAGACTGTCTGCTTGGAAATGACCTGGAGTCCTCAGCATGGGCTGAGGTAGAACTAAAAACCCATGCAGCCATGCTGGGTATCCCTGAACTGGTGTGTGTAAAAACAAGAGCACAATGCAAGGCACAGGGTGAAAAAGTAGAGCTGGAGTCTGGAAAAATGGCCCAGCCTACTAAGAGAAAAGGAAAGTCAGTTGGGAAACCAACTGCAACACAGTCAGAAAAAGGGAACCTCTCTTCTCAGGAAGAAGTTCTGCCCTCTGAGGGAACTGAGCCTTTGGAACTTGAACCTTATCAGGTTGAGCTCTTAGGCCCAGGGGGACCCTCAAGGGAGGAGCTGTGTAAGGGACAAGAAACCTGTCCCTCTCTTGAAGGCCTTAGGCAGCAAGCTGCTGAAGAGTCCAAGGGCAAGAAAAATGGAACACTTAGGGTCTACTGGGAAGATGGACTCCTGTACACTGAGGCCAGAGACCCCAAACCTGGTGCCACTAGGAGAGTGGTAGTGCCTCAGTCGTTCAGAGAGTTTATTCTGACCTTAGCCCATGATATTCCCCTTGCTGGGCATTTGGGACAAACCAAGACGTGGGAGAGGTTAGTCAACCACTTCTACTGGCCCAATATGTCCCAGAAGGTTAAGGAGTTTTGCCTCTCCTGCCCCACCTGTCAATCCACTGGTAAGACAGGTGGGCACCCAAAGGCCCCCCTCATTCCACTTCCAGTGGTGGGGGTCCCCTTTGAAAGAGTGGGTGTGGACATAGTTGGTCCACTGGAACCTCCCACAGCCTCAGGAAATATGTACATCCTAGTAGTAGTGGATCATGCTACTAGGTATCCTGAAGCTATTCCCCTTAGGTCGACTACTGCCCCTGCAGTAGCCAAGGCCCTCATTGGTATCTTTACCAGAGTGGGTTTCCCTAAGGAGGTGGTGTCTGACAGAGGTACCAACTTCATGTCAGCATACCTAAAACACATGTGGAATGAGTGTGGAGTGACTTACAAATTCACTACACCATACCATCCACAAACTAATGGCTTAGTTGAGAGATTCAACAAGACATTAAAAGGCATGATCATGGGGCTCCCAGAAAAACTCAAAAGGAGATGGGATGTCCTCTTGCCATGTCTGCTTTTTGCTTACAGAGAGGTGCCACAGAAGGGAGTAGGATTCTCACCCTTTGAACTTCTGTTTGGCCACCCTGTAAGGGGACCACTTGCTCTTGTTAAAGAGGGCTGGGAGAGACCTCTTCATGAGCCTAAACAAGATATAGTGGACTATGTACTTGACCTTCGCTCTAGAATGGCAGAGTACATGGAAAAGGCAACCAAAAACCTTGAGGCCAGCCAACAGCTCCAGAAGTTTTGGTATGACCAAAAGGCTGCACTGGTTGAGTTCCAACCGGGGCAGAAAGTCTGGGTTCTGGAGCCTGTGGCTCCCAGGGCACTCCAGGACAAATGGAGTGGCCCTTACCCAGTGCTAGAAAGGAAGAGTCAGGTCACCTACCTGGTGGACCTGGGCACAAGCAGGAGCCCCAAGAGGGTGATCCATGTGAACCGCCTTAAGCTCTTCCATGACAGGGCTGATGTAAATCTGTTGATGGTAACAGATGAGGATCAGGAGGCAGAGAGTGAACCTCTCCCTGATCTTCTGTCATCAGACCCAAAAGATGGCTCAGTAGATGGAGTGATCTACTCAGACAACCTCTCTGGCCAACAGCAAGCTGATTGTAGGAGAGTCCTACAACAGTTTCCTGAACTCTTCTCCTTAACCCCTGGTCAGACACACCTGTGTACCCATGATGTGGACACAGGAGACAGCATGCCTGTCAAGAACAAAATCTTTAGACAGTCTGACCATGTTAAGGAAAGCATCAAGGTGGAAGTCCACAAGATGCTGGAATTGGGAGTAATTGAGCGCTCTGACAGCCCCTGGGCTAGCCCAGTGGTCTTAGTCCCCAAACCTCACACCAAAGATGGAAAGAAAGAGATGAGGTTTTGTGTGGACTACAGAGGGCTCTATTCTGTCACCAAGACAGATGCTCATCCAAGTCCTAGAGCTGATGAGCTCATAGATAAATTAGGTGCTGCCAAATTCTTAAGTACCTTTGACTTGACAGCAGGGTACTGGCAAATAAAAATGGCACCTGGAGCAAAAGAGAAAACAGCATTCTCCACACCTGATGGGCATTATCAGTTTACTGTTATGCCCTTTGGTTTAAAGAATGCCCCTGCCACCTTCCAAAGGTTGGTGAATCAAGTCCTTGCTGGCTTGGAGTCCTTTAGCACAGCTTATCTTGATGATATTGCTGTCTTTAGCTCCACCTGGCAGGATCACCTGGTCCACCTGAAGAAGGTTTTGAAGGCTCTGCAATCTGCAGGCCTCTCTATCAAGGCATCCAAATGCCAGATAGAGCAGGGAACTGTGGTTTACTTGGGCCACCTTGTAGGTGGAGGCCAAGTTCAGCCACTCCAACCCAAGATCCAGACTATTCTGGACTGGGTAGCTCCAAAAACCCAGACTCAAGTCAGGGCATTCCTTGGCTTGACTGGGTATTACAGGAGGTTTGTGAAGGGATATGGATCCATTGTGACAGCCCTCACTGAACTCACCTCCAAGAAAATGCCCAAGAAAGTGAACTGGACTGTGGAATGCCAACAGGCCTTTGACACCCTGAAACAAGCAATGTGCTCAGCACCAGTTCTAAAAGCTCCAGAATATTCTAAGCAGTTCATTGTGCAGACAGATGCCTCTGAACATGGGATAGGGGCAGTTTTGTCCCAAACAAATGATGATGGCCTTGACCAGCCTGTTGCTTTCATTAGCAGGAGGTTACTCCCCAGGGAGCAGCGTTGGAGTGCCATTGAGAGGGAGGCCTTTGCTGTGGTTTGGTCCCTGAAGAAGCTGAGACCATACCTCTTTGGGACTCACTTCCTAGTTCAAACTGACCACAGACCTCTCAAATGGCTGATGCAAATGAAAGGTGAAAATCCTAAACTGTTGAGGTGGTCCATCTCCCTACAGGGAATGGACTTTATAGTGGAACACAGACCTGGGACTGCCCATGCCAATGCAGATGGCCTTTCCAGGTTCTTCCACTTAGAAAATGAAGACTCTCTTGGGAAAGGTTAGTCTCATCCTCTTTCGTTTGGGGGGGGGTTGTGTAAGGAAATGCCTCCTTGGCATGGTTGCCCCCTGTATTTTTGCTTTCAACTAGTTTTTGCTAGCGTGGGCCCAACAGCTCGCACAGCAATAAAGGTTTCACAAAAAACATGCAAAACAAGCCAAAAAGCAGTCAACCTAAGCCAGACCTATTGGCTTTAACAGTGCTGGTTTATACCAAAACTAAATCCTCTTGTCTTGGCTGTATGTGTTAAAACATGTTTCGACAGCTTCCCTAACCTCAGTAAGTGCGTTTTATGTATTATAGAGGTATTGACAGTACAAATCTTCTCTTTGCAGTGTGTTTATAATCGCTTAATCTTAAAAGAATGCCCAGATCCCCTCACGAGTGATTAGCTGCGCTCTACAAATCCACATACCATGTCACTGTGGTACTTGGTGTGGGCGGATGATGGGATGGGGTTAATATATTAAACAAATGTTACACAGGGTTTTATGCTGCTAAACTATTTGAAATGAAGGTTTCATGCTTATTGTATGGAAGGCGTAAAGCTACTTTTTTCTTTGGTGCTCTTTGAACTATCTGAATCTGACTCTGGGCGGGATAAGCATAGTGTTGAAATGTTCATATTGCTTGAATACAAATTATTTTACTTTAAATTTATGTATTTTTTTTTTTTTTTTTTTTTTTTTTAATCAGAGAGACTCTCATATGCCCCGGCGCCGGTTCCGGCTCCTGCAGCAGTAAGTGACACTATTTAAACATTTTACTGAAAATGTTGACATCAGTAGAAATGTTAAGATAAATCGTATTTCCTTAACTCGTCTAATGTGTTGCATACCGAGTGTATAGGAATATGTACTGTATTTACCTTAGATTGAAAAGACAAAAATATTTATTCTGCTTAAAAGGGGTTTGGGGAAAAAAAAAAGTTTTAAAGCGCACTTACCTTTTCACATGTTTGCTTTTCAGTTGGCAGGTTCATATATCTAGCATATAAACATTGTATTTTAAGGCCATGTTATCTTTTGGTATATAAAGATTTATTGCTCAAATGCATTTTGCCCGCAAGTATCTTTATTCTATTTCGACTCTAAATTCAATGGAAATTCCGGAAACAAAGGCTTACATTCTACCGGAAGGCGAGGGCGTTCCCTGTGAGCGGAACGTCATATGATATGAAATTCCAGTTCATATATGTATATGGATTCCACTGGTGTAGCTGGCAATTACTGCTTTACAGCATTTTGGTAGAATGTGGACGTTTGCTAAAACTTTTATTATGTTTAGTACTCTAGGGAAGCAACCTGTTGACCTTGTGGATGTTTTTGTGTGATTATTGGAATGGTTCTGCACTCGTTTACTTAAATTGGGAATTCTGTCTTTTGATAGTAAGATGTTACTAGTTTAAAATTGGGGAGATTATTTTCTAGTGATTAGAGGTGTTCAGTGAAAGTTCTATTTGTTTGTGTTTGTCTGTGGCCCCGGAAGATAAGGGTTTTAGGACCAGTCACTACATAGTTTTGCAAAAAATGCATGCTTTAGATTTGAAAATACTTCTTTGCCTTTGCAGTACTGTCATTCTTTCAGTCAGTCCGATCTATTCACGTCATTCAGGTCTTTTGTAGAAAAACTGATGTGAACTTCATGTGCTAGGTAAAGTAGGTATTTGGAAGAATGTGGGTGTGGAGTGAATGCACTTCGAGCTTAAAGCATGGGGTTCTTTGTTCAAAATTGCTGCTTCTTTTGCAGATGCTAGTTTTGATAGTAAAACCAGATCTTGAAATACCTAATTTAACACCTGGAGAATCCCCTGCTTTTGCTCTGCTTCTTATACAACTATTTTTGTAAAATGTATTTTTAAGTGCATGTTAGGACCTACACTAATTCTAAAGCAAGATGGCTCCCAATGTCATTTTCTATGTAACGTGTATCTACAAGCCTATAGGTTGTTGCCAATATTTGTTCTGCGTGCAGTCAGGCTAGTTGCTGCTGTATCAACTAAGTGAAGCTCTCGTTACACTTGTCTACAACATAATCCTTTGTTTTTTGCCTGTTTTTTATTTATTTTGTTTGCGTGAGCAGTTATTACCCAATCCCATTGCAAATTATAGCTTCCGTTATTTGGTTATTTGAAAGAAGACTTGTATACTATGAAAGTGAGAAGCGCACATGTTGCTATATTTTAGATGGGGGCGTTGGTGCATTCTTATGTGTCAGTCGATAATACTTGTGACTAGTTTTCTTTTTGTATCTGGATTTCATAGTGAATCGTCTGTCAAGGACGTTTATGGACAAAAACTGTGGCCAACCAATCCTGTTTGGCTTTAGTTTGTCTCATTTACTTCCATTTCTTAAACATTAACCTGTGCACTTTTATTCCGAAAATGCACATCTATGTAGAATATGATAACTAACATAGAGTCCAAGGGCCTGCTACATCCGAGGCAGTTTCCCAGTGACTAGTTAAACATGATCAAATGTATCCTGACATGTCTCGGTCACATTGTACAGCATTGCCCCTAGTTACTATTAACCAGTAGAGTTTGAAGGAGTTGTTTTAAATCGGTTTAGATTAATATAGGTATATTTCTTACATTACAGTATTTTTTTCTCTTGTTGACCTTTTGAAAATGTTATCTATTTTTGTGGGGTGAACAAGAAAGCAACATTTTTATTGTAAAATTATGTTCAGGAAAAAGTCTGGTTGCAGCTGGCTCACCACCATCTCTGTGCTCACTCTTCCTGCTCCCAAAGCAATCATTCCTCCGTGGTGGTGTTAGGGAACAGTTACACACTATTGGGGTCTATCACAAATGGCATTTAGACCTGCTTCTCATTCCATTTTTGCTGCTGTGGTTTTAGGATATATATATATATATATATATATATATATATTTGGTGTGCAGAATTGCTGATTGTTTGCTTCTAAAACATCAGTAGACAGAAGTACATACTTGAAGGAATTCTCCAAAAGAGCAATACCACCGACCAGCCTGTAATTGTGCTCTCTGTAAAGACCATCCATTTTTTTTTCTGTGGGGAACGTTTTTTTTTAGGTATTTGCTTCTGTACCCTTCGTTGCTGCTTCAATTTTTGTTTTTCAATAAAGCAGCAGTCTTACCAAAACTGCAGGTTAAGTTGAATGTTCCTGGTACATTTTTCCTTCTGCGTTGATCCTTGTTGCCGCTCCCCTCTTATGTCATACCGTTTTTCATGCACTTAGGAATATCATTTATGGTTTTGTGACAAGAAAACATGTTTGATGTGGTCTTGGTGTTGTGAAGAGATATGAGCTATTTTACATAGTGTTTATGCGCTAGGATATTATATGTAATTTTACTCGTGCCAGGGATTGAGTTGGAGAAGGATTTTAAAAACTTCAAATGCATATTTTTCTCGTCTGAGGATTGCTCTACTATTCAGGTAACACTAGGTGCATGCTACTATTTTGTGCTAACTTCTTGCAGGTGCAGTTCAGGTTTTGGTGGTGCTGCTGCTTTAAATTACCCAATTTTTCCAACTTTGTATTACTTTGGACATGTTGCCATTTTTCCTGCCTGTTAAAAACCTTTTTTGCTCAAAAAGGATTTTAAAGGGACATTTCACACATTTACGAAAAGTATGCGCAGCATATCACTGCTTGTCTAAATTTTGAGTTGCCTTTACATGCTTTCTGCAGACCCATTTTCATTGGTTTCTTGTTTTTAAACTCATTTCTCATCCGTGTTTTTGTCTCATTTGTTTCCATCAGCAAGTTCCAAGCACACCAGGGTTTGTGGGATACAATCCATACAGCCATCTGGCCTACAACAACTACAGGCTGGGCGGGAACGCAGGCAGCAACAGCCGGGCTACGGTAGGACACTCAAAACTACTACATTACAAGGCCTAGCCTGGAATCCGGCCTGGCTTGAGCTCGGCTTAGGCTGTCCATAAATATGGCTGCTTACAGATTGTGATTTCACAAGCTAATTGCTGTTTAAAAGAAAAGGTCAATGAGCACAACAGTCTTATTATGGCATGTCGATATTGAGTTCTCTGGGGGGAAACGCATGACGGTGAAAAGGCATGGAAGCGGATGAATACGTTGTTTAAGAAATGTTAAGTCAAAGAATTAAACCGCTTTCATGTGCAGAAGAGAGAAATGGGGATTTGGAAATCAGTAATAATTTAGCATGGGTTTCTTAGCTCTACATACATGTCTAGCTTTGAAATATGCTTGCATAGCTAGTTGTTCAGTGGACGGTAGACGCCCGACCAAGTCTTTCAGCTAGCTGTTTAAATAGATAAGTATTATGCATTCAGCCTACACAGCAAACCGTTATCTCATTGTGAAACTTGATTGAGAAATTAAAACAAGCATTGTAAATTGAGCAGACTTTAAAATCCAAAAACCATAACCTTCTCTGACAATAGAAATAGGCCTACAGTTTATCAAATTTTGATTGGCGTAAGAACATAAAATTCCTTATTTGTCGGCTATTTAAATGCTGATTTTACGCTCCGTATATTTTGTGTTAATTAAATTGCTTTCTGGTGAAGGCTGCTACTCTGGCACAGAACACATGAAAATTCGTCTCCCAATATGTTCTGTCGACCTTCTCTGAAGACTGGAACATATGCTAAATTTACTGCATTTTGCTAGGGCAGATTGTGAAAAAAAACACTATTGTCGCAAATCCATGACGCCTGATCACACTAAAGCATTAGCAAACTAGTTGGTCATGCCTATAAAAGCCATTGGCTGACTATTTGGCTTTGTCAGTGGTAGTTGCTTTTGCCATTTAGCATCAGCAAAAAGGCAAAAAAATGTTTTGTTTTTTTAAATGGTTGTTGGCGCTGAACAGCATCTGTAATGCCCCCCTCGAAAATTTCTGACCACAGCATGATGACATATATGTACATGTCACCATGCATGCATATTGGGAGATGCTGGAGGAGCAGGGGTGTGAGGAGGGAAGTAGCACATTGGGTGGAGCAAGAAAATGCATGCACTTCCATGAAGTGCTAAAAGAAAAAATATTCCCTGAATGTAAGCGGTGGAGGTCTACCATTAATCCAATCAAAAGGATGGTGAAGAAACTACACTCCTGGGGAGAGAGAAATGCAAGAGAAAGGTAAGCCATCTCAAAAGAATCAAGCAGATGAGATTGTTATGAAAACCAATCAACGATAGGCACTGGGCCCATAGTATTGTAGAAGAGGTCTCAGGGAACCGGACAGCTAAAGCAGTCTGCAGATGAGGCCTTAAAATAGTCTTGAGGAAATATTATTTTAGGCTGTTTTTCAACATCATAGAAACCAATCTTGTTTATGAGTAAATTGGCCGTGTCATCAGTATTTCTAGGAGGCATATTAGCAAGATTTAGGGGATACAGGTGCAGTGAAAAAGACTACTGCTAGATTCAGTGTCTTTTAAGGTGTTCCGGAGTCAGTAAAAGGCTTTTGTAGTTTATCTGTACATTCAGGAACAGAGAATATAGAGATTGCAGTTCCTAACTTTGGCATCCCAGAAGCAACAATGACTAGATTAGGAGTGATTCTTCCTAGTGGAAGAAGCAAAAAAAAAAATGTTTCTCCCTAATGACTAGGCATTGTGGCATTTAAAAGTTTGTAGCATTAGACATTGAAATGTTTTTCGTATTTGAGCCAGCTTTGAACCTATCACCCTGGATGAAACCCTATGTAGGGAACTACAGTTCAAGTCACATGCAAGTCCTAATGCTTTCCTTTGCCCTTCCCATTATTTTGTTATTGGCCACTTTGAAGATAATTAATACAATTCTACTAATCTATCGAAAAGAATATAATAAGCAATCAATAAAAGCAGCTGGTTTAATAGTTTTCATTTGTCGTAGCCTGGATGGCAGGTAAGGAAAAAGAGGAAAATACACCATTTGGTTGGTATGCTTTTCAGTCTGTCACCTACAGTTCTATATCTTTCCATTTGGGTGATCTCAGTCCTGAGGTTGACAACAGATGTCTTGGAGTTGAAGACTTGTCTACACTACCATCGCGTCAAAGGTGTCCTCTGAAATACCCTGTGTCGTAAGTGTGTATAGAGTGTATGTTGGAGATGTAACATCATTGTGTAGGCGGATAGTTGGAACTTCACTCACTTTGAATATGTGTCCATCCAAAGGATAATATTTAATTGTGTAAAAGAGCTCCCTAGGCAAAAACTGTGTACCATCAGTTTAGATACCTATTTCCTATTTAAATGGGGTCTTGGGTCAATGTAAGTATGCCGTTTTTGCCCAGTCTAGCTATGGAATGCTCATGCGTGCTTTAGAAGACACCACAGTTTGAAAGTAGGCGTCTAAAGATCTTGTAATAGTTCTATTAAGCAGCTGTTTATGGAATTCCTGTTGACCTACCAGTTAAACAATTCATCAAGTGGTTTGCAAGTAGTATGTCTTAATGAATTATTCCCGTGGGGAGAGGGGTGGGAGAGTTTTCTAGATCGCTTGATGTGGCCAAGCAAAACCCTTTCTTTTTTTCTAGTCTAAAGACAGTACTAACTGGAACTTGGTAGAGAATAGGACAGAAACGAAGCCACTGTCATTGGTAGGTTCTTTTTGTGGAAACTTCATTTGTTGTGTTACTGTTCCTTCGTCTCTGAAGCCGCATAACGTGTAGGCTCTTTGTTAGAAAAATTGCTGCTTATTTAACCACATCAGACACATTCGTTGTGTTTTCAAGCTTGTGCTCTTGGGCAGCAAGAGCTAATTTTGTATGCACCAGTTGTAGCTCCCAGGTTTGAATCCCCAGAGGGCCAACTCAGCAACTGACTTCTCCAAGGGAGACAAAGAGGATTTCTTGTCCACTTTAATCCCCTCGGAGGGGGGTAAAATGAGTACAGTTGAATTGGGTATTTCTAGAATGTCTCAATAAAAATTAAAGTAAAACACTAGAAGCCCACTATATATGTGTAGCTTTAAATATAGACCCATTTGATTTTTATATCTGAACAATTTTGTGGATCCGTCGGTATGGTTGACCGATGAAGTCTGTGGCCGTTTACTGGGCTTTCAAATTCTTGCCCTTGGATTTCAGTAACTATTTAAAAACTGCTGCATGCATGCTGCTAAAATAACTCTTAAGCTTTTTGCATAGGTGAAAATAAACTCTATGCCTGTACCACCAGTCTTGTTTTTTTGGTGTCCATTCATTTCATATAGTTTCCAGCGTCTTCCCATCTGTATTTTGTAAGTGTACTGAAAATGCTTGTGCTTAGTCACCGCCCTTGCTTCAAAATACATTAAAATTCCATACATCAAGCGATATTGCATTCTAGTATTGTACTATAGTGGAGCTGCATCCAAGCAACCTGAAAGTGCATCAAGTTTCTGTCAACCGAAAGTTGCACATGTCTGGGAATACAGCTTGGCTCTTTAGCTGTAGGATGACTTTCAGGTTCAAAGGCCTTTGTTGATGATATGTCTGACTGGTCTCTTTCAGGCATCCTCTGGTATAACCATCCCCAAACCACCTAAGCCACCAGATAAGCCGTTGATGCCCTACATGAGGTACAGCAGAAAGGTAGGTGTTAAATGATGGACCAATTTTCCAAACTAATCGATGTTGCCCGGGTAAGAGTTTGTTTGCTGCCAAACACTGACTAAACAGCTTCTAGGCACTGCTAGAAACCGTAACCCACACACTAATCATGCAGAGGACAAGGATCCTCTGTACAATCGGGGCCCATTAGCCTTTCGGCTCCCTCCCCTTGACCAGTCCCGTACAGAGAGAGGACAGAGCACAGCTCCCCTGACTGCTCCTAAAAGTAATGCAGCTCTACGTGCCGCCTTGTACCTACCAGTTTGTGTGCGGTATTTTCTGACAGACCCAACAGGAGCATGCTTTAGACAAGTGCATTTTAAGATGATGGTAAAGCTCCTTCTGTCTCTGTCCAGGTCTGGGACCAGGTGAAGGCATCCAACCCTGACCTGAAGCTGTGGGAGATTGGAAAGATCATTGGCGGGATGTGGCGAGACCTTACCGATGAGGAAAAGCAAGAGTACTTGAATGAATATGAAGCTGAAAAGGTACGGAGAGACCTTTCACTAGTTACAAAAATAATCTGCCATCTCCTAATCATAGCCTAATGCCGACTTTTATTCGGCATAGCCCTTTTAATTTTTTACCTTTTTATGTAGTGCGAACCTCTCCCCTACAGATCTAGATTAGACGAGAATATTATCGTAGCAGGTCTTATCACCTAAAAATAAAATCGGGTCCTATTTGTCCATTTCCGCAAGGCAGCCTCTGAGATCAAGCGACTATGTCCATATAATAATAAAATAACACCCGCAGGGAGTGGGGTTAGATATACCGTTATCAGCATCATTAAGCACCCCTAACTGTAAGGGAATCTTATTTTACCACTTAAAAAGCATGGTTCAACCTTGAGCTTTAGAACTAGTGAGTTTGAGTCACTGCCAGGTCATTTTGTTTTTTTCAAGCTGAGGTTATCTGAACCGGCTCAAAGTCGACTGTCAGAGGATCTGGAATTCCACTGAACTCTGCTTGAAGCTAGTGCTTTGTGTTCCTCAGCAGAAAGGTGTGATAATAGTTTAATCACACAGCAACAATACCCTCCTTAATTTCCAAATCGCTATGTATTTGGTGCTCCAGCATCTAAGTATCTTTAGGTGGTTCTGTATGCAGGCCCTAAATGAATCAGTCTTACTGAGAAACTGATATGTATCTGAAAAAGAAGTGATATCAAACTTGAGTGGGCTTCTGTGAGCTACCAGCTAGCAAATATAGACAGTCAGGACTATTCTAAAACACTCTTATTGTAAGGTGTTATATATATATATATATATATATATATATATATATATATATATATATATATATAATATAAGATTATTCATCATAAGGTTGTCCTGATGGTTGCATAATGGAAACCGGGTGTCTCAAACTTTTCATTGTTTGATATGATCACATTTTACATTAAATAGGTATGGTTTAACAGTGACATGTACTTCTCCGTGCCCCTTAAAGTATTGCAAATTGGTTGTTATTTATAATTGAGTGATATGCTCTCAACTTTTTTTTTTTTTTGACCCCACGAGGTTTCACAGCCAGTCCTGAAAAGTAAAGTCTTGATATTCGCCGAGGTCCTCAGTCCAATATGTTCTGTTAGTCTGACATCTTAAGCCTCCTTCTGACCAATTACTCTGATACAACCTAGGTGAAAACAGTGATTTCTCATCCTAGTGTTGAGATTTGGGGCATCCATAATCCAAATGCCCCTAAATGTTTGCACTTCTGTAAGATGTATAAGGCTTCATACCTATGATTTTAAATGTTTGATTGTAATGTACATTTTATGTCTCTGGTTTTATAGTGGAGATATTGTTCCGTGCTGAGATGAAGTGGTGGAAAAAAATCATTGGTGTTTTTATTGCAGAAAATCGGGGACTGTTCCAGTCAGTCTTTTTGGCTGCGACATGTACTGCCTTGATAGCATGGATTTAACTGTGTTTTCTCTTGTTTAAATTTCAGATTGAGTACAATGAATCTATGAAGACCTACCATAACTCTCCTGCTTATCTTGCCTATATCAATGCAAAAAGCAGAGCTGAGGCTGCACTGGAGGAAGAAAGCAGACAGAGACAGTCCCGCATGGAAAAAGGGGAGCCGTACATGAGCATTCAACCAGCAGAAGACCCTGATGGTCAGTAAGACTTGTATTTCACATATAAATAATGTGAATTGTTCTAAACTAACCCACATTTAGAGCTTTGGCAAATGAGCAGAACTGGAACCAAGTTTATTACTACCATGGTACAGAAACGTATGTTTACAATACTGTGTTTTAGTGCACATCAATTTCAGGGTGGCATGCTCTTGTCGTTTTATGCAACACCCATTTTTCACTTTATTGGAACAGTAGACACATGTTCTATGTGGCAGTAGCTGAATCAGCTTAAAATATTTTTCACGAAAGCCATGTTTGTCATGCAATATCATTTTATAGTGTTAGACTGTAATGGACAGTGAAAACTGCAAAACATCTCCTCCCCTTTTTTTATCATATTTCCATGTCCCTTTTCCTTTTCACATCTTGCTTTCCTGGCAAGACTCTGGTTAAATTACTGAGTGCTTGTTGATCAGCTACACTCGTAGTTAGTTGCACTTCTGTTTAAGATTTTATTAATCCAGAGTGCAGAATAATTAATTGTCTTAGATCACACATCTCTTCAATTTAATTAACAAATGTAGAACATTGAAGTTAGGCCAGTATTAAAACAGTACAGTTCAAGAAATAAAGAACTTAAAAATGTTCACAGCAAGTTTAAATAAAAGCTGGGCTAAATGGATAGAAGGATGAAAATCTTAAGTAAAGGACTAAAATTGTAGTATTCATCAGTGAGATAGTTTGTGGCAAAAAATTACAGGGTCCTATATGGCAGTCTTGAGAAGCCGTCTTGTGAAGTCCTTTGATTTGGTTGGATGATGAGATGGGGTTGAATGTCACGGAGTATTTTCCCTTAAATTTGGAAGATATTTCAAGTGTAGTCAGTCCAAGCAGGTCAAACTATGAGGCATTGTTAACATGCTTTGAGTTCAGATGTGGTTACATTGGTGCCATGGCCACATTTATTGGCAGGTAAATGCACTAGCCAGAAAGAGATGGCTTCTAGTGACTAAAGCTCGATTAGAGCCCTTTGAGACCTGAAGTTGTCACAATGTTTACATATTCAAAAGTCGATCCCTGTTGCAGTGTTTGTAGAGCGAATCCCTAGAGGCATTGTGTCGGAACCGAAGAGAAACTGGTACAGCAAAAGGTTCCAGCTAGTTAATTGTTTGTTTGTGGACATGACTCAAAGTATGTTTGACCACTACTTTTCAAATGCTCCTCCGATTCCAAAGACCTTTTGTGTGGGCAAGGCGTTTGTTTGGTTAAAGGAAGTTTCTCTCTAATCCAGGTTTTCAGTGGTACTATTGAGCATAGTACCCTTGGAAAAGTCTTTCTCGTGGCACTAGCTAAGTGGTACCAGTGTCACAGCATCAAAGCCTTGGGACCCTCTGAGGTTGTAGCAACTACAATTCTGGAAGGAAGTGTTTTGGTGTAAAGGCTGAAGTGTTCCTTGTTAACTTCAACCAAGACTAAAGACATGGTAAATATTCTAGACAATAATGCAATTTTAAAATTAAAATGTTTATTCCAAATGCGTGATGGTACAATATTACAGACACATTTTTAACTCCGTTTAATGCACTTAAATAATCTTCCTTCATGACTGATTTGAACTTTACCAAAGTGACACTTTCTCCGGTAGAACCAGTAGTACAAGTTCACAACCAAATGCTGATCCCTGTGCAAACAGGGGTTTGTGCATGCATCAGAATTATGATTTATGTAATTATTATCTTGCCCTCTCACGTTTACTCTGATAGCTTTTGGCAGATCACATGTCCTGAAATATGTCTAGGAGCAATGGGAAATCCAGAAACCGGGCGAATCCTGTGAAATGTACTGTTAAAAACAGTTGATACATGTTATCTCTCATTTTCATATTGACAGCTGAATTGGTGTTTACCACACCCAGGGAATACCCCAACCCGGTATAATAACATTTACTGTGTTGTAAATATCCCAAATCTATTCCGCTTAATTTGTAATTAAGGCCTATGTAGTAAGAGCATCTCTCTGATTCCAGGAACACATGCCTGAGTAATACATACGTACATCTCACAGTTACTTAAGCCTAATATTTAATTGGTCGCAATGCTTGTAAATATTGCAATCTAGCCATTATGCACTCGATGATTCTGATTGTATTCTGATTAGTAGTATTATTCAGATTTAATAAACTGCTACTTTTAAGGACCAGAATCTCACATCTGTGTATATTTGAATAAAATCTCCACACTGGGGTGTATTTCAGTGAGCTTCCAGATTGACCTGATATTAAAACACAATTAATAATTCGTCTCGACAATGCCGTTACATTTGTTTTGGATGTTTTTTTTTGTGACGCTGGCTAACCAGACATCTGTTTGAAAATACATGTTTTTTGTTACAAATTGGTAAAGAGGAAATGTATTTGTACCGGCCCTGTTTTTCTATATTAATAGATGTAGGAATGTAGCCTCTTTTTTAGCATGGTTACTCCCACTTTTCGCCTGTTTGTCAGTGTGTTTGACTGTGTTCACTGGGAGACTGCTAACCAGGACCGGAGTGATTATGCTGTCTCCCTTCTAAGTTGGTTACTTGTTCCATTTTTTACCCCACATTTCGCATACTGGGGCCCCCATGTAAGTCCCTAGTATATGGTACCCAGGTATCTAGGGCTTTGGGGTACCAGTGGGATCCCCATGGGCTGCAGCATGTATTATGCCACCTATGGGGAGCCCATCCAAAGTGTAACTGCAGGCCTGCCATTCCACCCTGCAGGAAAAGGTGCATGCACCCTTTTTCACTACAGGTCACTGCACCAGGTCACTGTAAGTCACCCCTATGGCAGGCCCTATTAGCCCAAAGGGGAGGGTGCAAGTACCTGTGTGTGAGGGCACTCCTGCACTAGCAGAGGTGCCCCCACATACCCCAGTTCCATTTTCAAGAACTTTGTGAGTGCGGGGACGCCATTTTATACCTGCCAGACCTGACCACTCAGATGCTCCCAGGGGCCTCTGCACTTCTTGGTTTCAAGATGGCAGAATCGAGTGGCCACCTGGGGGAGCACTGAGCACCACCACTGGGGTGGTGATGGATAGGGGAGTGGACACTCCCCTTTCCATTGTCCAATTTCATGTCAGAGCAGGGGCTGGGTGCCCCTGAGCTGGTGCAAACTAGTTTATGCAAGGAGGGTACCAAATATGCCTCTCAAAGCAAACCGGTGGCTTGAGGAGGCTACCCTTCCCAAGCCTTGTAACACCTATTTCCAAGGAGCAGGGTGTTGCTTCACCTCTCCCACAGGAAATACTTTGTTCTGCCTTTCCCTGCCTGGGCTGGTCAAGCAGCAGAAGGGCAGAAACCTGTCTGAAGGGCTGCAGCAGCGCGGGCTGCCTGGAAGATCCTGGAAGGCTGGTAGGAGCAATCAATAATTTTTAAAGCGCGGCTAATCACCTGTAGAGTCTCAAGGTGCTGTTTGTGGGCGTGCTGCTCAATCGAAGAGCCAGGTCTTGAGGTCCTTCCTGAACTGCTTCAGTGAACCTGTCTGCCTGAGTTTGAGAGGTAGTGTGTTCCATATCCGGGCTGTGAGGTAGGAGAAAGATCTTTCTCCTGCTGTGTTTTTCTAGATCTTGGGAACGGTTTGAGGGCGAGCTCAGACGAACTGAGTCTTTGGGTACGTTAGGTATGTAGGAGGCGAGGCTGTGGTTGAGGTATGCCAGTCCTATGTTGTGTAGTGCCTTGAAGGTGTGAATCGAGAATTTGTATGGAATACGTTTGGTGACTGAAAGCCAGTGTAGGTCTCTATGGTGGGAGGAGATGTGGCTATTTCGGGGGATGTCCAGGCTAAGTCTGGCTGCTGCATTCTGAATTCTTTGTAGCTTTGATTACAGTTTCTTGGTAATGCAGGGGTGTGAAATTTATTAAAATATCTACTTGTCCAGGGGACAGGTTGCTTCTCAAATCTACTTGTCCTGTAAAAAGATCTACTTGTCCCTTTGGTGTCATGTAGTGTGGCGACAAATTATGTAAGAGCTCTGATAATAGCCCATAGTAGGGCTTGAATACTTGCCGTTTCAATCCCTACTGTAGCAAGTTCCTTATTTTGCCACCTTTCTGCAGATCTGCATACTGGGGCTGGAGGAAGCAGTAAGCAATAGTTCCAGGGCTGGAATGCCTTTGAGTCTGGAAACCTACTAACCTGCATGTTTTAAAGATTTTCACCAGCTTCTCTCTAATATTTTCCCATAATAAGAAAGGTTGGACATTTACTCCTGACAATGGCAGAATTAGAACTTTTTCCAGGGTTGGGAAGAAAGTGTCCGGAGGGAAAATGAACTTGCAAATGCTCAATAGATTTTCACATGAGCAAATCTACACATGCGTATTTACCCATGCTAAAATACAGTTCACAAATATTTTATAGGGGTACGACATATACCATGGGTGCACTTTTGTGACTTTCTTTAAGAATTTGGAGCCACATGTAGGTAGGTTCAGATTTGCGACCCGCAAATTGCGAGTCGGAGCGACTCGCAATTTGCGAGTCGCAAATCCGAATGTACAATGGTGTCCCTGACACCATCTGTGATTCGCAAGGGCTTCGCAAATGCCCACCTAATGAATAATCACGAGGTGGGTCGCAATTTGCGGCCCCCTTGCGAATAGTGGCCCTCACAGGGATGGTGGCCTGCTGGAGACAGCAGACCACCATGTCTATGACTGCTTTTCAATAAAGCAGTTCTTTTTTTTTTTTTTTTTTTTTTTTTTTTTTGTAATGCAGCCCGTTTTCCTTAAAGGAAAACGAGATGCATTACAAAAACGAAAAATGAAACGTTTTCACTTCATTTTTTCAGAGCCTGCTCTGAAAAAATGTTTACAGTGACATTCACAATGGGGAAGGGGTCCCATGGGGACCCCTTCCCTTTTGCGAAAGTGTTAGCACCCATTTGAAATGGGTGCAAACTGCGATTGGTTTGCGCCCGCATTCGCGGTCACAAAACAATCCTACATTGCACTGCGAGTCGCAATTAGGAAGGGGACACCCCTTCCTAATTGCGAGTCGCAAACCCGTTTTGCGATTCGGTAACCAGGTTACTGAATCGCAAAACTGGGTTTGTGCATCGCAATGTGCTTTGTGCACGTCGCATACAGCGAAAGTTGCTGTTTGCGACATGCAAAAAGCTACCTACATGTGGGTCTTGGTCCCTAATTAGGTCTGGTGTTAACAAAGACTTTTTGTTTTTATTAAACTTCGATTTCTCTCTCTTTCGGCTGGCTTTACTGTGAGTGATCGCATTCTGCTCTTCCACAGGGAACATATTGGCACACAAAGTAGTTTTGTTCAGTGTCAGGAACTACAGTGGCAATCAGTGACGTAACGAAACTGGAGGGTGCCCCTTTGCAAAGAACATGGAGGAGCCCCCTCTCCAGACTCACTCAGGGCAGGTGCTGCGCTGAAGGGGCCCCCTGCGGCTGCGGGGCCTTTGTTATGCCACTGGTGGCAACGTGTGCTTTTAGAGTTCAAAAACTTTTTTTTTTTTTTTTGCCAGTGTTTGTTACAATGTTGAGGGCCTGGTAGCTCCCACAACAATAAAGTGTTACAAAAGCCATGTCAAAACAAGACACGCATTGATGAAACTAAAAGACTTATAAAAATATGTCAGATCAGTTGGCTTTGTCAGTGTTTGTTTATTTTCATGCTTCCCATATTTGTGTTGAAAATGGTTACACTGATTTTTGAAAATATTTTTGAGAAATACTAGCATGCATCAACACATTTTACTAAATGACACTTCATTTGCATCTAATCAGAGAGCATTCTGGGAGCATTATACTTAGCCTCATAGCCTAAACTTTTCAAACATGTGTATACACGTTTTTCTTTTTTTGTACTGGAACCAACGTCAGTAGTGAAGTGTGACCTTAATACATTTATTTACAGCACTCACCCTAATAATGAAGGCTTTCAAATAATTCACCATAAATACAAGTCCGAACAGCATTATCTTTTGGAAACACATTACCTCAACTGCAGAGAGTTCCACTCTCTGTAAACAGGCCGCCAAATGGTTTGTGCTGCAGAGGGTTGGGCCTACTTGTCCCAAGGACAAAGTAAACATAAAAACTTGTTGCCCTTGACCCCAAACAAGATGTCCCATCGGGCGATAGGAATTCCACATCCCTGTAATGCCGGCATAGAGTACTTTGCTGTAGTCCAGTTTTGAAGATCTTTCTAAGGATTCGGAGGGTGTGGAAGCATGACGAAGAGACTGTGTTGACTTGGCCGGTCATGGATAGTGAGGAGTCCAGGATGATGCCTAGATTGTGGGTGCGGCCTTTCCCAGTGTGGGAGGCCACCGGGAGTTGTTTCAGGTGGAAGGGGGTGAAGCTGATTACGAGGATCTCTGTTTTGTCCAAGTTGAGTTTGAGGCAGCTGGCTTCCATCCAGGCAGCAACTGCTCATCCTCTAAGGAGCTCCCAGAAGACTGGTAGGAGCAATACTTGGGGTCCTCTAAGGAGCCCCCCAGAGTGCATAGAATCGTACAACCGGTACTGGCAACAATATTGGGGTATCATTCTGACATGTTTGATACCACATTTATGAAGTCCAGTGCAATGGAACTGGAGTTGGTAGGGGCACCTCTACTCATGCAGGGGTGCCCTCACAGGAACCTGCACCTTGCCCTGTGGGCTAGGAGTGCTTACCATAGGGGTGACTTACAGTGACCTAGTGTAGTGCAGGACCTGTGGTGAAAGGGTGCATGCACTTTTCACGTAGGATGCAAAGGCAGTTCTGCAGACACAGTTTGCATGGGATCCCATGGGTGACAAAATACATGTTGCAGCCCATGGGGGACCCCTGGTGTTCCAATGCCCTGGGTACTTAAGTACCATATACTAGGGGCTAATAAGGGGACACCAGTATGCCAATTGTGGAGTGCACAAAGGTCCTAGGTAACCACATTTGGAGGGAGAGGCAGAATCACTGGGGTCCTGGTTAGCAGGATCTCAGTGAAAACAGTCTAAGCACACGAATGGCTGGCAAAAAGAAGGTACTTTCCTACAGTCACAGACAACACAGAAAGCTTCATTTAAAGGACCAGATGCAGTCTGTCTTTGTTCTTCAAACACCAGATGAAATAGAGAGCACATTGTGAAACTTTTCATTCTGTGCTGCGTTGATGTGTTTTGTTTTAACTTTTTGTAGCTAAGACATTTAGCAAAAAACATGCTTTGCTTGTTAGATACAGCAACTATTGTCTATGTAAACTTCACATCTTTTTCCCTAGGCCAACTTAACATTCTTATTACACTATGACTGAACACTCTTGATATGTTTGGGTGACCCTTCTAGTTTGTCTTGTTACTCCCACGTGGCAATTTGTGTCTTTGGGTGGGGGGGGGGGGGGGAGGGGGGGTTGCGTTAGCTAGCCAGCCAGAAACTCTGATGGTGGGATGGTGACAGTGGTGTTCTATTGGAATAAGCATGGCAGATTTAAATTAGGACGCTAAAGGCAACATTTTCATTATTTTGCTCCAGATAGAGGAGGAAGGTAAATGCAAGTGCTTTCGTTATATACAGGGCCACTGGAATTATGTGGCAGGAAAAGACAAAATTAGGAGGCAGGGTTGACCAGTTTGTGGCAAGAAAAGTCCAGATAGGAATTCACAACGCCAAAAGCTCTAACTCAAGCAAATGCAAGACCTATTGCATTGCACATGCTTGTTTGAGTTCTGTGATCCGCGAGCTGCTGGGAAACTCTGATGTCCATCTGCCTCACACACACTACCAGGGATATTGAGTGTACCATACAGGGCATGGTCATTTCACAAAGGTGTAGGTTGCTTTAGCTGTTCTCACTGACTACCCTGAAACCTGTCAGTATTGTTTAAACTGAGACCAGTCTTGATTGGTTAAAAAGTTGCCAAATGGAATTGGTAAAACAAGTTACTTTGCCAGTGGTGGGTGGGTGGGAGAGTGCCAAAAACGTCAGACTCTGAGCATGAAGCGTTTTCAGCTGCAAACAGCCTTTATCAAATTGCATAGCGCCATTTTATCAGTAATTAAATACAGCTGGTAAACAAACAAAAAAAAAAAAAACACTAAAACTTGGTTTGCACGTTAATAAATGAATGTTGCAGTTCCTAAAGATATAAAATGTTTGCACACAGAATGATTACAAATGTGATAAGCCGCATGCCACACGCACTGCACTGCTACTTGCAAGGTCGCATTTCAACATGCCTAAAATTCATGCCCTATATCTGTGCTGCTGCGAACGGAAATACGTTTACTTCATCCCATTTGAAAGTTCACAAGTTAGACATATATCAGTTCCTCACCGCATGCAGCTATAAACGTATTTAAACACTTGGCGTATTTTCAGTGCATGTGACCAGCGTCATGAAATTAATCTCCACTTTTCGATTCCGGTTCGTGTGGCATGCATTTATTACCCAGATCTTAACATTTAAAACAGTTTGTTCAAATATTAGGCACCTATATGCTTGGCTGCCGTCAACTACAAATAAAATCCCTTTTGGATTATGACAAGAACCAGAAGTTTACAAAGAAATAACGTGTTACTTCTTAAAATCCATTGATGCAACGAACCAGACGGCAATTTGGGCAGCCTATCACCCTTGTGAACAGTAATTTTAGAATTGGTCCTTACTCCAGTAAACTGACAATAATGGTCTGTGCTTCCTATCAGCGATATGAAAGTAAATTGAAATAACTTTGCACCAGGAGCCATCAGATCGCCAGTAGGTAGTTATAGTTAAGACCATGTTTCCATTTACAAAAAGAAAAAAAAAGAAAAAGTTTTTTGACTTGACTATATTTTTGGCACCCTTTGATGAATCTTCATGAAATTTCCCCCGTCACCCCAAAAAAGTGTACCAGAGATTCTTGTTATGCACCAAAAGTTTGGGGGTGATCCGTCAAGCAGGGGCTGAGAAAAGGGAGGGGGTGGGGGACACAAAAGTTGTTTCCCATGTTAATTCCCATCTGAACTTTGAACACGATTAGAGCCCGAACTACTGTACTGAATTACACCAAATTTGACAGAAAGATAGCTTTCGGTACGTGGATTGTGCTAGCCGTTCAGTAGTGCAGGAGCAATGAAAGAAAATCTAAATTTGAATATCTGAGGTTGTGAAGACTTAGCAAATCATAAATGCAGAGCATTGATTGGCTGTCAACATTCCAGCCAGAAAAGTGTTGACAGCCATCTTGGGACTCTGCTTCAGCTCAGTCCCTGAAAACAAAACGTAAGGAAAAGGGGTCATGGTAGGGGCACCTTGACCCCTTAGCTTTGGTTTTGGGGTCCCAGAGGGACCGCACCAGGGGAAAAAAGCACTTAAAAAAAAAAAAATGTTTTTACTGCGAATTTGCAACATCGTGGGGAAATTGCGGTAAAAATTATTTTTTAGAAACTGTGATCTCCCGCACTTTTTTGGTGGGGGGGAGAGAGAAAGTTTCATACAGCCCAACCCAACTGGGGGGGTCATCCAGATGGCATGGCCCGAGGGTGGTTGGATTAACATATACTAATGAAAATTACTTTGTTAAAAAAAAAAAAAAAACTTAGAAATTCACCACAAAAAAAAACAAAGGTTACAGGGATGTTATAGTTAGGAAATAGAATATTTTTAAAAACATAGAAATTCACTTAAAAAAAAGAAAGGTTACCGGGTCATTACAGTTAGGCTCATATGCTAAACATACAAAACCATAGAGATTCAGCTGTTATAGTTAGTTCTCAAGTAACTGTAACTCGCGCCCCTTCCATGCACTGCTGATTACCCCACCAATTATGGCACTCATGACATCTTTGATATCATCATTGATACTATCAATATAATATTTGCAGTAAAATTTTTAGGGTGCGAGTTATACCTTAAGGCATGATTCATAGTTACTTACGGTAACTCAAACTATAACATTTGAATTTCTGGTTTTGTACTGTAACCTTTGCCTTTTTTTAAGTGAAAAAAAATAATACATATATATTGTATTGTAATAGTATGTTCGATGGCATGTGTAGCTGCAGATACACATGCTGTGCACATCCCGCCATCTGGTGTTGGGCTCGGAGTGTTACAAGTTGTTTTTCTTCGAAGAAGTCTTTTCGAGTCACGAGACCGAGAGACTCCTCCCATTTCGACTCCATTGCGCATAGGCGTTGACTCCATCTTAGATTGTTTTTTTTCCGCCATCGGGTTCGGACGTGTTCCTTTTCGCTCTGTGTTTCGGGTCGGAAAGTTAGTTAGAATCTCGGAAAAATCGTCGGTATTGTTTGCGTTCGGTATCGGGTTAGTTACAACAGATCGACACCGAATTGAGAAGTGCTCCGGTGGCCCTTCGGGGTTTTTCGATTCCCGTCGGGGCCTGGTCGGCCCGGCCACGTGTCTCTACAAGGCTGATGGAACGGACCCCATTCCGCTTCTGTCCAAAATGCCATAGCAAGTATCCATATACAGATCAACACCTGGTCTGTAACTTGTGTTTGTCACCGGAACACAGGGAGGATACTTGTGAGGCCTGTCGAGCGTTTCGGTCGAGGAAGACACTCAGGGACAGAAGAGCAAGAAGACTGCCAATGGCGTCAGCGCCGACAGGACAAGGGTGGAGGAAGAAACATTCTCCATCCAGGAATCTGACTCGGAGGAGGCGATCCCGAAGAAACGCCGAAAACCGTGAGTAAGACGTCGAAACAAAAAACTCACGAAAAGACTGCCAAAGCCCAGGGGACGCCACCGCCAACAGGCCATGGCTTAACCCGAAAAGTAGGGGACCGTCCATCGGCACCGAAAAAGGGCGAGCTGGTGTCTAAGTCATCCGACTCCGGTCGAGATACAGGCACGCAGCAATCTCGGGCCCGAGAGAGTGGCTCCGAAAAGATTCGGCACCGAGAGGGCACGACGCCGAAAAGAAAAAAGATTTTGTCGGAGCCGAAGAAAGCAGCAGAAAAGGTTTCGGTGCCGAAACATCCGGCATCCGAACCGAAAATTAGTTCCTATTCAGAGGAACAAGGACTGTCCTCTCAAATGACACACAGATTTGAAGAGGAATTGCAAACAATAGAGCCAGATCACACGCACAGGCGGCTCTTTATTCAAAAAGATACAGGGAAGATCAGCACTCTTCCCCCAATCAGAATGAAACGAAAACTTGCCTTCCAAAACAAGGACAAGGACAAACAGCCACAAGCAAAAGTGGCTAAACAAATAACACCACCACCATCCCCACATCACTCTCCACAACTATCACCGGTAGCCACTCCACCAATGATGCAATCCCCAACACATACGGGGATGAGTCAAGATGACCCTGACGCATGGGACCTTTACGACGCACCAGTGTCAGACAATAGTCCTCAGTGCTATCCAGCAA
This sequence comes from Pleurodeles waltl, assembly GCF_031143425.1. Taxonomy (NCBI): domain Eukaryota; kingdom Metazoa; phylum Chordata; class Amphibia; order Caudata; family Salamandridae; genus Pleurodeles; species Pleurodeles waltl. The sequence goes on along the minus strand of NC_090445.1, from coordinate 139,481,933 downwards.
GACCCTCGCCACCTGAGGATAGTACAGGCTACATTCAAGTGGTATCAAGGGCAGCAGCATTTCACAATGTCAGCCTTCACTCAGAACCCATTGAAGATGACTTCCTTTTTAATACACTGTCGTCTACGCACAGTCAATATCAAAGTCTGCCAATGTTCCCCGGAATGCTAAAACACTCCAAACAGGTGTTTGAAGAGCCTGTCAAAGGGAGAGCCATTACTCCAAGAGTAGATAAAAAAATATAAACCGCCACCAACAGACCCAGTGTACATCACACAACAGCTATCACTAGACTCTGTTGTAGTTGGAGCAGCGCGCAAAAGAGCCAACTCTCATACCTCCGGAGACGCGCCACCTCCAGATAGAGAGTAGAAAATTTGACGCGGCAGGCAAAAGGGTGGCGGCACAGGCAGCAAACCAGTGGCGTATTGCAAATTCGCAAGCTTTGCTAGCCAGATATGATAGGGCCCATTGGGACGAGATGCAACACCTTATTGAACACTTGCCAAAGGAGTTTCAAAAAAGAGCGCAGCAAGTGGTCGAAGAGGGACAAAATATCTCCAATAACCAAATTCGATCCGCAATGGATGCTGCAGACACAGCTGCTAGAACTGTCAACACAGCAGTAACGATAAGGAGGCAGGCATGGCTGCGTACATCAGGATTTAAACCAGAGATACAGCAAGCTGTGCTGAATATGCCATTCAACGGACAGCAGTTGTTTGGGCCGGAAGTGGACACTGCAATTGAAAAACTTAAAGACCCTGACACAGCCAAAGCCATGGGCGCCCTCTACTCCCCGCAGAGCAGAGGCACATTTCGGAAAACACAATTTCGAGGGGGGTTTCGAGGGCAAACCACAGAATCCACAACCTCACAAACAAAGCCCACTTACCAAAGCCAGTATCAGCGGGGAGGTTTTCGGGGACAATATAGAGGAGGACAGTTTCAAAGAAACAGAGGAAAGTTCCAAAGTCCCAAAACTCCTCAAAACAAACAGTGACTTCAAGGTCACAAATCCCCAACACATAACACCTGTGGGGGGGAGAATAAACAAGTTTTACACACATTGGGAGGAAATAACAACAGACACTTGGGTCTTAGCAATTATCCAGCATGGTTATTGCATAGAATTTCTCAAATTCCCTCCAAACGTCCCACCGAAAACACACAATATGTCAAAACAACATGTAGATTTTCTAGGACTAGAAGTTCAGGCATTGCTACAGAAAGAAGCAATAGAATTAGTACCAAAAGATCAATTAAACACAGGAGTTTACTCACTGTACTTCCTGATACCCAAAAAGGACAAGAGCCTGAGACCGATACTAGATCTCAGAACATTAAATACCTACATCAAATCAGACCATTTTCATATGGTTACTCTACAAGACGTAATCCCACTGCTCAAACAACAAGACTACATGACAACACTAGACCTAAAGGATGCATATTTCCATATACCAATACATCCTTCACACAGAAAGTACCTAAGGTTTGTATTCCAAGGGATACATTACCAATTCAAAGTGTTGCCATTCGGAATAACAACTGCGCCAAGGGTTTTTACAAAATGCCTGGCAGTAGTATCTGCACATATCAGAAGGCAGCAAATACATGTGTTCCCATACCTAGACGATTGGTTAATCAAAACCAATACGCTAAAACGGTGTTCACAACACACAAAATATGTCATAGAAACCCTACACAAACTAGGTTTCTCAATCAACTACGCAAAGTCACACCTGCAGCCGTGCCAAACACAGCAATACTTGGGAGCAACAATCAACACAGCAAAAGGGATTGCTACTCCAAGTCCACAAAGAGTACAAACATTTCACAATGTAATACAAGCCTTGTATCCAAAACAAAAAGTACAAGTCAAAATAATACTGAAACTACTAGGCATGATGTCCTCATGCATAGCCATTGTCCCAAATGCAAGGTTACACATGCGGCCCTTACAACAGTGCCTAGCATCACAATGGTCACAAGCACAGGGTCAGCTTTTAGATCTGGTGTTGATAGACCGCCAAACATACATCTCGCTTCAATGGTGGAACAGTATAAATTTAAACCAAGGGCGGCCTTTCCAAGACCCAGTGCCACAATACGTGATAACAACAGATGCTTCCATGACAGGGTGGGGAGCACACCTCAATCATCACAGCATCCAAGGACAATGGAACATACAGCAAAAACAGTTACACATAAATCACCTAGAACTGTTAGCGGTATTTCTAGCGCTGAAAGCATTTCAACCCATGATAACCCACAAATACATTCTTGTCAAAACAGACAACATGACAACAATGTACTACCTAAACAAACAAGGAGGGACACACTCAACACAGTTGTGTCTCCTAACACAGAAAATATGGCATTGGGCGATTCACAACCACATTCGCCTAATAGCACAATTTATTCCAGGAATTCAGAATCAGTTAGCAGACAATCTCTCACGGGATCACCAACAGATCCACAAATGGGAGATTCACCCCCAAATACTGAACACTTACTTCCAAATTTGGGGAACACCACAAATAGATCTATTTGCAACAAAGGAAAACTCAAAATGCCAAAACTTCGCATCCAGGTACCCACAACATCAGTCTCAGGGCAATGCGCTATGGATGAACTGGTCAGGGATATTTGCTTACGCTTTTCCCCCTCTCCCGCTCCTTCCATATCTAGTAAACAAGTTGAGTCAAAACAAACTCAAACTCATAATAATAGCACCAACATGGGCAAGGCAACCTTGGTACACCACACTACTAGATCTGTCAGTAGTACCTCATGTCAAACTACCAAACAGTCCATATCTGTTAACACAACACAAACAACAGATCAGGCATCCAAATCCAGCATCGCTGAATCTAGCAATTTGGCTCCTGAAATCCTAGAATTCGGACACTTACACCTCACACAAGAATGTATGGAGGTCCTAAAACAGGCTAGAAAGCCTACCACTAGACACTGCTATGCAAATAAATGGAAAAGATTTGTCTATTACTGCCATAATAATCAAATTCAACCCTTACACGCATCTACAAAAGATATAGTAGGATACTTACTACATCTGCAAAAAGCAAAACTAGCTTTCTCTTCCATAAAAATACATCTTGCTGCAATTTCAGCTTACCTGCAAATTACGCACTCAACTTCATTATTTAGGATACCAGTCATAAAAGCGTTTATGGAAGGCCTAAAGAGAATTATACCACCAAGAAGGCCACCAGTTCCTTCATGGAACCTCAACATTGTCTTAACACGACTCATGGGCCCACCTTTTGAGCCCATGCACTCTTGTGAAATGCAATACTTAACGTGGAAAGTTGCATTTTTAATTGCCATCACATCTCTAAGAAGAGTGAGTGAAATTCAAGCGTTTACCATTCAAGAACCATTTATTCAAATACACAAAAATAAAGTTGTTCTACGAACAAATCCCACATTTTTACCAAAAGTAATCTCACCGTTCCACTTGAATCAAACGGTAGAATTACCAGTGTTCTTCCCACAGCCAGATTCTGTAGCTGAAAGAGCACTACATACATTAGACATCAAGAGAGCACTAATGTACTACATTGACAGAACAAAACTAATCCGAAAGACAAAACAACTATTTATTGCCTTTCAAAAACCTCATACAGGAAATCCAATTTCAAAACAAGGCATTGCTAGATGGATAGTTAGGTGCATTCAAACCTGCTATCTTAAAGCTAAAAGAGAACTGCCTATTACACCAAAGGCACACTCAACCAGAAAGAAAGGTGCTACCATGGCCTTTCTAGGAAATATTCCAATGAACGAAATATGTAAGGCAGCGACATGGTCTACGCCTCATACATTTACCAAGCACTACTGTGTAGATGTGCTAACTGCACAACAAGCAACAGTAGGTCAAGCTGTACTAAGAACATTATTCCAAACTACTTCAACTCCTACAGGCTGAACCACCGCTTTTGGGGAGATAACTGCTTACTAGTCTATGCACAGCATGTGTATCTGCAGCTACACATGCCATCGAACGGAAAATGTCACTTACCCAGTGTACATCTGTTCGTGGCATTAGTCGCTGCAGATTCACATGCGCCCACCCTCCTCCCCGGGAGCCTGTAGCCGTTTAGAAGTAGATCTTAAACATTTGTACATTTGTAAATAGATTACTTGAAACTTTATTATGTACATACGCATTCACTCCATTGCATGGGCACTATTACTAGCATACACAACTCCTACCTCACCCTCTGCGGGGAAAACAATCTAAGATGGAGTCGACGCCCATGCGCAATGGAGTCGAAATGGGAGAAGTCCCTCAGGCTCGTGACTCGAAAAGACTTCTTCGAAGAAAAACAACTTGTAACACTCCCGAGCCCAACACCAGATGGCGGGATGTGCACAGCATGTGAATCTGCAGCGACTAATGCCACGAACAGATGTACACTGGGTAAGTGACATTTTCCTTATATGTGTGTGTGTGTAAACCTTGTTGTGGAGGAACTGGATGTCGTATGTAATCAGGGTTGGGATTGGCATTCTTTGAATTGCATAGTTACAATTCCATTCACATATTTACATTTTAGACTGCGATATTAAGTGACTCGGCAGAAATCCCACTATTTTCATTTTTGTGCATCTGGAATGGAAACTCAAGTGATAGCAGCTTAGCCACTAAATCCCATATCCACCTTGAAGACCAGGTTGATGGTGGTAGGTCATCAGTAGGAAGAATCAGCAAATGACTTTATAAAAGTCTGCCATTTTAAAGCAAACAGAGGGATAGATACAAGGGAGTGCACCAGGTGAAAAACTGAGAGATATGCGTCGTTTTTGTGCAGGCATAACTTTTGATGAACAGCAAATGTTATGTTTCAGAGAGTGCACGGATGGTCTAGATAAGCCAAGATCTGCACTGATCATCACTGAACTTAAAATAACTACAACCACAAGAGGGTCTGCGGAAGAGTATAGACCTCAACAAGCTTCAGTTCCCCATAACAGAATAAACCGCAGAGATGCAGAAGGTCATGTGTAACTCAGAAAAAAAAATCTATAACATGTATCTTAGGAAACTTTTCTTTTTTAGGATGAAAGTCCTCACCAACGCTGAGGTGGCATGCGTAATCATCAGCCTCCTCCTTAAACTATGAAATCAAATTCTGTGATGTAGGATAGAACTTCCTTGCCTAGATTTAAAAGTGAAAGCAACGGAAGGGGCTCTTTCGAGTCTTTTGATGGCTCAAGTGTTGTTCCTTTGAGAGCTAGGTGTGGCTTGGGTATATGTGCAGAGTGCAAAGTGCTTGTGAAATAAAACTTCCTTATGGTGGACCAATAATTGTATTGAATGTCCCCAATAGGCATGTTAAAACTCAGATGGCATTGAAACCTTCAACTAAATATCCACATCGACCTGTTTCTGCCCAACCTCACTATAATGAGGTTATATAAAAAAATTAAGCTCATAGGTTTACTGTTGCCATCAACCTTTAGTCAGGTACTAGGTTTCAACTTGTGCCTATGTTGATTAACATGAACAGGGCTGTATGCGTCCGCTGTCCTCTCTATTCGTCCAGGAGAGGAGTCGCCTTTCTCAGTTACACGTGACTTACTGCAACTCTTTGTGTGATTTACATTGCAGAAAATACCCAAAGCTGCTAAACCCGTTTACTAGATAGAAAACTTGATATGGTGCAACCTATTTGGTTGAAAAACGGACTTCTCTACAAGTATTGTGAAGATCTGTTAGCCTCATGCTGTGAGTGAATTTTGGTATTCTCCCGCTACTCGTAGCATCCCCTGGTGCTAGTCTGAGAATTTTGTTCTACCATCAACTGAGAAAAAGCCCAGTTGCTTGCTCCAGAGTTGATACTTGCGGGTGAAGTAAGCCAAAAGCCAAGGCCAATACAAGCCTGCCTCTCAGAGAAGCAGATGTCCAGTTTTTTTTGTCTGCATATATGTGCACATTTGGACTTATTTAGCCTACACCTAGCTAAAAAGCAACAGTACATTCTGCCTAACATAATAACACCCTATTAGTTATGAACATGACAGTATGCGAGTAGACTTCAGGGAGTTAATGTGCGGACTAAAGGACACTGAATATGCTCCCTGGTGAAAATATGCAGCTTGCATATGCTTGATTGGCACTCCTGCAAAAGGAATAACATGTTGGTCCACTAGACGTATGCAGGAATCAGTTGATGTATATCGCAGCAAATGCACTGTATATGGGGGTGAAACTACTTTTTTTTTCACACTAAGGTTCTTAAATTTCTCTTCTTATTAAAGATTGTGAAAGCCTAGTTTCTAACTTTATTCCTGACCAGAAAGAAGCCAGGTTGCTAACTTTGGATCTAGGAGCCTTTGGTTCCAATGACTGCTTCTGCACTTCACTACTATAAGTCATCCTAAACAAATTACTACTTCTGCTCCTGAGTTAACACACATTCCAAATATTGGAAGCACTGAGTAAGATTGAATACATGAATAAAATGTGAACTCAATGACTTGATATTTAGTGGACACAAGACGTTTCCAAGCACTTCTAGTCCTGTCGATTCTAGTGTGTTCAGTGTAGATACAGGAGGATGTAGATCCAGAACGACCTAACCACATTCAACAACTGGATCTCAGACTCCGCCACCACATTGGCTGGCTCCCTTAAAGAAAATTAGGCAAATAGCCTATGCTCAACCACTGGAGATAACACCTCTATGAAGCCTACAAATCTGCACTCGGATGAAATCATGCACAGATCAAAGAAGCCAGGAAAGCAGCTCTCTTACGGAGTCTAGATTCCTGCTTCAACTCTGGCAAAAAGCTGTTTTAACATCGTCCAAGATTTCACCAATCCAGTGACAGCCTCCAACACTATTGCCCTCTTACCAGACCTCTGCGATGAACCCCTCCAACTTTTTCCACAACAAAATACTCAAGATCTACACTAACTTCGCACCCAAACTCACCACAGAAGATATCATCACACAACCACCCACCATCTCCAAGAACACCCATCACCTAACAAATTGAAGCCACCTCACCTCTGAAGACAGCACCAGAATTATGAAGACCATTGATTCATGGTCCACCCAGACCCCTTCCTGCACCACATTTATTTACAACCTGGGAAGAACCCACATCAGCGCCATCGTCTCCACCATCAACGTCTGCATCCTTAGCAGAACCTTCCCAGAAAGCTATAAACATGCAGAAATTACAGCTCTCCTGAAGAAACCCTCACAGACCTGAAAGAACTCGGCAACTACAGATCCATCTCACTCCTTCCATTCTTGTCCAAGGTCTTGGAGAAAGAAATCAAGAGGCCACTCTCCTCCCATTTATAAGAGTATCACCTCCTGGACTTCACCCAGTCATGGTTCCGCAGCAACCACAGCACAGAAACCTCCCGCTAGCAGTAGCAGATGACATCTGGTCCATCATGGACAGCGGTGAAACCACCGCTCTCATCCTCTTCGATATTATATCCCATGGCCATGCGCATTGCTAGACTCTGGGACTTGGGGAATTGAAGGGCCACCTAAAATAGATTTCCTCCTTCCTCTCCAACAGAGCTCAGCGAGACAGGCTACCACCCCCACCCTGTCCCCCCCTCCCATACACTGAACCCAAGAAGCTTGTCTTCCCTCAGCCTAACCCTCTTCAACGTCTACATGACACCCCTTGCCTACATCATAAGACCCAACGGCATCAACATTGTCTCCTGTGCTGATGAGTCACAGCTAATCCTTTCACTCACCAACGGGAACACTACCACAAGGACTGTCTACACCTCCTTCATGACCAACTGGACGAGGACGAACTGCCTAAAACTCAACACAGGCAAAACAGAGAACCTGCTCTTGTGAAACAGGAGCTCACCATGGGACGCCTCCTGGTGGCCATCCAAACTAGGACTCACACCCATACTCACCGACCTCGCCAAAAACCTTGGCATCATCCTAGGAAACAAACTCATGATGAATAACCAAGTTCACGCTGTGACCGCATCCTGCTGCCTCATTCTAAGAATGCTTCTCAAGATCTTTAAATGGCTCCCCACACACATGAGACGCACGGTCAGTCAGGCCTTCATAACCAGAAGACTTGACTACAGCATTGCGCTTTACTTTGTCGTCTCCAGCCAGCTCACACAAAGACACCAGGCTATCCAAAACACAGCCGCCGGACTCATGCTAGACGTCCCCAGGCACGCTCACATCTCTTCTACCTCACTGAGCTACTGTGGCTACTCCTCTAGAAATGTAATTTCAAACTATTTGTCCACGCCTACAAAGCCCTCCAAAATACCAGACCACCATACCTCAGTGACTGACCTCAAACCTACCATCCATTCAGGCACCTATGGTCAACCTCTCACCCTGTCATGGGTCCCCTGCATCTGCAGAAGCTAGTGAGGAGGGTTCTCCTCCATTGCTGCCAGGACCCGGAATAAAGTTCCTCAACACATCAGGACAGCTTGTTCGTTACTTAACTTCCGAAAGGAACTGAAGACCTTTCTGTTTAGCTATTAGCTCCGTCCAGCCTACATTCCTGCTCCAGCGCCTGAATACCCTCACGGTTGTTAAGTTGTGCCTTACTAATAGACCTAAAATAACATAACGTAACCTGTCTTGTTTATCTATAAGCTTTCTAAATGGTTCCAACTTCCATAGTCCTTGTATTTTACGTAAATTTGGTAAGGAGATGGCCATGCTGGACATACTTTTGGCACCCCTTATTTAAAGCAGCAAGGCTATCTGCCTGCGAACTCAGTTAAAAATGCAGTGCATCAGGAAGCGGTAATATAATGCGTTGTTAAATCTGTGAGACAACTTGGTATCTCTGTGGGAGTCTTTATCTAGTTCCTCCAGTGCTTTGAGGATGGTTACTTTGGGCCCATGTTTGCAGTAACTGTTTCATTTTTTCTCTTAAACTGTATCAAATGCTTTACCACTGTAACAACATGTCTGTGCTATGCAAAACCAAACATAAACATAATTAAATCCCTGCAGAAAATGTGGCAGCGAAGAAAGAGCAAAGTGGGGAGGGGAATGAGGGTCCTTTATCATTTAAATGTTCAGTGGAAAAAAAACTTTCACTAAGGGCTCTAGATAGATGTGATGGGAGTAAGTAATACTGACGAAGACTTTCCACAGTGATATTTTTAGGGAAGGGTCGAGTCTCTGGAAGTACTTGTATGTATCAAGATTGAAGGCATGTATTAGATGATGCAGTTTTTGCAGAATTAAGTGTTTGGCTAACCATTCGCTATGGTTACCTTCTTTAATTGTGGTGTTTTTAAAGGATGTCTGTGTGTGGGGGGGCAATGGGGGGCTGTTAAATCCCAAATCTGTGAGCGTCTTATTCTGATGTTGGATACATTCAGTGTTTTTCCAAAGGCCATTTAAAAAAGTAACTCCTTTAATACCTTTCATTCTTATTTCAGATTTTGATGATGGGTTTTCTATGAAGCATGCTGCGACTGCACGTTTTCAACGGAATCACCGTCTTATCAGCGAGATCCTGAGTGAAAGTGTTGTGCCTGATGTCCGTTCTGTCGTCACCACTGCTAGAATGCAAGTTCTCAAACGCCAGGTTCAGTCCCTCATGGTTCACCAGGTAAATATGGTTTGCCTTTCGGTATAGAATTTTTGGATTTGTAGCTGTGAGGTGTAGTGCTTGGGCATGACTAAACATGTGAGCTTACTGTGCTATCATAACATAAAATAGCACTCTCACACTTGAGAGCAGCAGAAGGCGATGAACCTTTTTAGAAACATATGGTCTTTGATTACGTTCTTTTATACTTTTGTGAAAAGTCTATCCAGCGCGGACATACTTATCCATGAATGCTTACACTGTTATTCTCAAGTCCTTTCCTTGTAAAACACCATAGATTAATCACAAAATCACTAATGGCTAATTAGGGGCAGTTGGTTGCTTAGTTGTTGCATTGTAAGAAGGATTTTTTTATTTTTTTATACCACATTCTGCCATGAATATGGTCTTGTGTTTTTGTAGGTTTCAATGAATCCTTTACAGATGAGTCAGATTTCTGCCTGTTTTAACCTGGTGCATCAGTAGTGTCAGTAGTTAATTTCCACTTTCTACAATGTGCATGTGGCCACAGATGTTTACCAACTTGGCTGTCTCTCATCTATGTGCATTACCTGTTACATTGTTAATAGGAGATGCGTGCAGTAGTTGAAAGTATGATGTTCTTGTGGTTGCAAATAAGGGTTTGGTGCAGGGACACCCAGCGTATTTTCAGGAATGTTGGATTCATACCATATGAAGTTTCATACAGTGGCTTTAATTGGAGCTCATATAACAGTTGGAATCTCAAAAATCTGTCAAAATCAAGTCCACCAGGACTTACCTCTGATAGCCCTTGTGTTTTAGTGCTGTGTATGGGTTTGTGTAGAATTCAGTGCTTTTGAGAGCTCATTGATATTCTACTATTTGTTCTTTGTAAGGTATGTTTGAGGTATGCACATAGTTCTGTTAATTTGTTCTATATTTGTGTTGTAGTGGCCACGGTGACTTCAAACTGTATGGCATATCATAGTTTGAATGTTTGATCATTCTTTTTTCCAATGTCAAATGCCAGTTAATCAAGAAGAGACCTTTTCCTTATTTGTATATTACAGAAACAGTGTAGTATAATACAGATCTAGAGGTTTGCTGCTTTACACTGCTTTGTCACTGGGTCCAATGTAGCACCACTGTTTGGTGGTCAGCCATCTATTCTGCAGGGAATTGAGCACAAACGCCCCATAAGATTCAGTAGTATCCACCTACAACTTCTAAAGAGACAATGTTAACCTGTTTTTTTCTGTATTGTTTGTTTACTATTTTACCAAATATGATTTGTGGACACTATAAGCTAGCCAACTACAATAACCAGATTCATACAAATGTGCAGTAATGTGGAACATCTTACATTTTAAAATATTGAGTGAGTTTGCTTTCACGATTTGTCAAGATCTACAGAAGTTGAAGATCGAGAAACCACACTCTACCTTTTACCTACCTGGACTGCCTTTACATGCATTATTTCTTTTCATGTCCATATATCACTTATTCGAACAGATTCCAGTATTGCATAAACACTGCTGTGTGCATATTGGCACTTAAAGTACAATAACCTGTAATTGACAAGCCTCTGACAAGCATTTATTTGGATCTGACTTTGAAACTTTGAGAATGAAAAAAATTAACAAAACAGCTAGCACTACGGAAAGTGTTAGACCTGTCAGCTCTTGGCATGGCTTCCCTGTCTTTTGGCTTCTGACCTCCTGTTTGGTTGGTCCAGTGCTGAATTTCGTTTTTGCTGGCTTTAGGACGCTGTGCTGAGCAGTGCTAAAGTGCAAGTGCTCTCTGTCTAAACGGTACTGGTGATCACGTTTCTAAGTTGTTCCTATGGTGGATTAAAAAGAAATTTACCAGAGCAAACAGTATGCATCTCGATGAAGAGGCTGACCGAGTGAAGGCAAAGCAAGAGAAAATGAAAGCAAGTTATGACAGCAAGTGCAAAATGAGAGTACTTGATTTTGTGGTAGGTGATTTGGTGAGGCTCTGCAAACCATGCTTCAAAGTTTGATATGCCTTCAAGGTGGTTAGAGTGAAAAACAATAGTGTGGTCACTCAGGATGGCAGGGTGTGGAATGTGAGAAAGATGGTCGTCAAGTGCAGGTCTGGAAGTGTTCAGGACGAGTTAGATTGTGAGTTGTCATCGGATTCCACTGGAATGGATCGTTCTCGTGGACTGGAATGCGCGGCGTCAAGAGTAAAGAAGAGTGACCGGATCAGACGCCTGCCAGCAAAGTATAATGATTAAGATGTTGTTCATTTAGTCTTAGTAATGTTATTAAGGATGGAAATATGTTGCTATGCATTGTTTTTTTGACGTGCTTACTTTCAATATTGTATTGATTCTACTGTTGCTAGAGTAATGTTCTAGAATCCTCGGGAAAGACAATATTCTGTGGACTTGCTGTTTGCAGTTGCTTTGTACTGTGCTTCTGCCACTAAAATACTTTTATAAGAAAATAGTTTGGATTCAACACGGGCTAGTTGTACAGACCTGCACACGTTATAGGTCCACCAATACCCGCTCACAGGGAAACAGATACCCCATCATAGTGCTAGACTCTCTCAGGGTAACTAAGCAAAGCAGTCCAAGGCGTCGGAGGTGGTTTGGGTTAGTAATCACCATTCACTGAAACACAGTAATAGCACTCAATAAAGAATTGTCCATTTTGTGTTTTTTCTTTAGCACATAACCATATAGAAGAGTGCCACTTTAAATCAACTAGGCCTGTTGGATTTATCACTGTTACCACACATGAAAACCAGAATATCATATTAGATTGCATCACTGACTTCAGTAACCATATTTCATCTGCAGTCAATATAATAAAGCATTGCAACCATTTTCACTCATTATAATTAATAAAGCATTGCAGCCTTTCATGGAAAATCATTACGGCCAGCATTAATAACACTTTTGAATCAAATCTTGTAAAACCATAACACATGTCTGTGATTTTCTTTATTCAACTTAGGCCACAACCATATGACCGTAGAATTAACCAATAGATGTTGCTGCACTCCCAGTCTGCAAAACAAAAGTTTCACTCTCAGGAGTGCTTAAATATTAGGCAGAAAGGGGTGGGGGAGGGGGTTGTTGCGCCAGCCTTTCTATTTTTTTCTTTTCCTCTGGTGCTTCTTTCACCCTGTCTGGGCGCAGTCCATTTCTTACCACCAACTAGTCTTTAGGGAGTCTAAGGGGGACCAACTTCCCTGGTCCTGGAGAGACCCAGTGGCCCTGTGTTCAACCGTAGGCACGGTCCTTAGTCTGAGGGCATTGGTGGGGGTGGGGGAGGGGGTGGCTGTCCTTGGTCCTGCTGCCATCCATTTCCAATGGCAACAAAAACGCTCTCTCTCCCTAGTGCACAAGTTTTTTTTTAATGGGGGTGGAAGGTTCTAGAAGCCAGGTTCCCTGGGCCAATTCTAGGGTGCCACAACACCCCTACATCCCTGTTTCAACCCTCCTGTACAGAATGCTGGGACAATTCAAGATGGTGCCATTTAGAAGTCACTGGTCTCTGGCAGCCTCCGGTCTGTCCCTCTCTGACATCACTGCCAGGGCCTTTCCTACCAAAACTTCAAAAGAGGTACACCCTCCTGTGTTGACTCCAGAGGTCGGGGCTTCCTTCTTTGCTCAGTGGAACTGGGCTGTCCCGACCATGATACAGTGTGACAGCTAATTAATGGGTGCAGGTTATTTTCTCCCACCCCTTCCTCCTCAGGAGCTGAGTGAAGCACTATCAGTTGCTTCCTTCATGTGGGGAGGTCTTTGTTCTGCTGGGGAGCAGGGTAGTTAACATGGCCCAACAGGGTGACAAAAGGCCTAGGGACTGATCTTCAGCTGAGCTAGACAAATATGAAAATTCGACCCAAAAGGTGTACATCTACCTGCTTGAGACTTGCATATTTGAACTGGCCGTACACTTTTCACCCCAGTTAGATACCTTACTGGACTGTGTAGGCCAAAGATAAGCAAAACTGCACTCTAAGGCAGATTTCTCCCTATATGTATAATATTGGCATAGCAGACAAAACAGTAAACCATTTTTACTTTACCTATGTGTGCCCACTATTATTACAAGGCCTACCCCATGTCAATAACTCTGCAGAATCTCCTCTGCGCCAGGCTGTCTGTGCACATTTACCGGGCTTCAGACAACAACAGTCTTACACGTGCAGCTCTTGCAAGTGTGCACGTGTTCACGTTCACGTGTAACCAGCCAAGTTTCCCTTACCCTAGCTGCATCGCAGTGGCCTTATCTTAAAAGGTGGGCACTGGTGGTAAACACGTTCAGTTTGTCTACTATGTGATTAACGTGGGTGGGGCACCAGTTGTGAGGGTCTCCCACAGTAAAAAGTCCAAAACCAGTTGGTCTAAAAGCGAAAAATCCAGTCGAATTAAATGGGCAGAACCCATTTTTCTACAGCTTTATTTTAAAGAAATCATAGACCGGGTGACCTGCTTACCCCAGCAGGCCACCATGCTTATGACTCTAGCCAATTGTGTTGGGTTGCAATTTACGACCTGCCATATGCATATTAATGAATTAGGTTGAGTTGGGACCCACTCCGCTTTGAAATTATTTAGGGACATATGTATCAAAGCATTTTCCCATTGACACAGAATGGGTAAAACCCTTTGATATATCTGGCCCTTAGTCCTGTCAATTCCAGTAATTCAAACGTGAGCTTAACCCATGGTAGCTAAGGCATATACCAGACAGGCTTACATTAATTGTGTAAAGCATTTAAAAGTACCAAAATAGTTGGCTATAGATACAACACAGTAAATATCTCACTTCAGTTTATAACAAGAGAGAAAAAATTCAGAAAAACAAAATGACAAAGCTTAAAAACTCCAAAAATGGGAATCAGAGATATTAATTTTTAACATATAGTGACATAAAGCGTCAGTGATAGTCTATGGAAGCGGACACCAGTACCTAAGCACGATTTGAAGCCAACTGCGATTGAGCTCACATCAGATAGAACAAGTGGATTGATCCCTATTTTAGGGAGCTGGCCTGGTGTGTGGCGGACACCTATAGTGTTTGCACCTTATACCAGGTCGAGGCAACCCCTATTAGTGAGATAGTGTTTAGGAAGCCAGGGCTCTCTAGTGGTAGCTGTGGTGAGCAGCCAAGACTTATCTAGTAGGAGTGTAAAGTACTTGCAGTATCACAGCAGTCACACAGCAACTTATCTCACATGTAAGGAACCACACAGTGTTAGAAAAATAAACTTACTTTATAATAGTAGCACTAAACTAGAGCACTTCTGGGCAGTCCCCCAACTGTAGGTGAGTACACAATCTATATACGCAATATGTATTAGGAATTATCATTGGAAAATAGCAAGCATTGGCAAGAAATAGCAGAAAATAACTAGGGCCCTGTAGGAGGTCATACCATATACTAAAATAGTGGAATGCGAAGTTAGGTCCCCCACCCAAGGATGTGGAATAGTTAGAAAGGAGCTGGTAGAACTCTAGACCGCAAGAGGTGAGTACCTAGATGACCCCCAGCGACCAGGAGAGCAAAGGTAAGTTACCCGGTCTTCCCAAAGACTAACAAGGGGACTTGGGAAAGTAAGATTGCAAGACCAAGACCAGTCCAGGAACTCAACTGAACCCAGAGGACCTGCAAAAGAAGGGGGCAAAGTCTAGTCCACATAGGAGTGTCACGGTGAGGCAGGTACCACTACCCACCCTTCTGTGGATGAAGAGCAGAGTCAACGATGGAAGATGATCAGCTGTGGAGCCCAGAAGCTCCTTGGAGTTGTGAAGATGTCCCACTCCGGTCGCTGGGTCGCAGATGGTCAGCGGTCAGAAGGCCCACCAACTAGCCTTGGCAAACGCAAATCTCACCAGAAGAGGATTTGCACAAAAGAAGAGGACCAGCAAGGTCCAGGGGACTCTACCCTTGGAGGGGAGTCCGAGCTGACCCTCAATAGTTGGGAGAGCCAGCAGAAGCAGTTACAGCCCCCCACAGGCACCCACTAGCAGTAGGCATAGTAAATTGCAGTGAGGCCTTATTCAGCACACCCAGAGGGGAGTCCCACGTCCCTGGAGCAGCAGAGCAGAGACCAGGATAAAGTACTGGAGGCCTGGGCTACTTGGAGCCTGAAGATCCCTCGGAACAGGGGTCAACAAGCCTTGGCTGCTGCAAGAGTCATGGTGTACAGGGGCACTGTCCCGGAGGAAGAGGCAAGGGCTCACCGTCTCTCAAGTTGGACAGTAGGTAGGACCTAGAGGAGTCCTCCACACCACCACCTGTGCTGCAGATTCTTCATGGAGCCGGACTCATTCAGTCCAAGGGAAATTCCTTGCTTCTTTGGTGCAGTTGAAGTCTTGCCGACCCCAGAGGATGCACAGCCATGAAAATGTTGCAATTGCTGGAAGGACCCGGAGAAACAATGTTACAAAGCGAGGTCGTCTCTGGAGTTGCAGGCTTGTTTGGTTTCTATGAAGTCCAGCAGCGGTTCTTGTGGCCAGGAGCAGAAGCTGTTGATGCAGAGGAGTCCTAGTGGAGTCTTGCATGCCGAATCTAGGGACCCATTTGCAAGGGAGTCCTTAAACAGCCCTATCAGGGGGCTTGGTCACTCTGCAGGGTGGCCACCTATCAGAGGGGGTCACTGATGTCAAGTCACCTGTCCTGACCAACTACATGCTCCCAGGGGACTGTGCACAAGATGGCAGAATCAAGTGGACACCTAGAGGAGCTCTGGGCACTAGCCCTGGGTTGGTGATGGACAGGAGAGTGGTCACTCCCCTTTCCTTTGTGTAGTTTTGCACCAGAGCAGGGACTGGAGGTCCCTGGACTGATGCAAGCCAGATTATGCAAAAAGAGCACTAAATGTGCCCTTCAAAGCAAGCCGGTGGCGTGGGGAAGCTATCCCTCCCCAGCCTTGTAATATCTATTTCCAAGGGAGAGGGTCTTGCATCCCCTCTCCCACAAGAACTCCTTTGTTCTGCCTTCCCCCTGCTTGAGCTAGTCAACCAGCAGGAAGGCAGAAACCTTTCTGAGTGGCTGCAGCAGCGAGGGTTTCCCGCAAACCGTGGCAGACTGGTAGGGGCAATACTAGGGGTCCTCTAAGGCGCTTCCACAGTGCATGGAATCATGCCACCAATACTGACTTTAGTATTGGGGTGTGATTCTGATTCCAAACATGCCTTGGTTCGGAGTTGCCATTATGTAGCTAGACCACAGGTAAGTGACCTGTGGCCAGTACATGGGTAAAATGGCTTCCCCACACTTACAAAGTCCACTGCAGTGAACTGGACTTTGTAGGGACACCTCTGCTCATGCAGGGGTGCCCTCACACACAGGGACCTGCACCCTGCCCTCTGGGCTTGGAGGGCTTAACATAAGGGACTTACAGTGACCTGGTGAAGTGACCAGCAGTGAAAGGGTGCATGCACCTTTTCACCCAGGCTGGAATGACAGGCCTGCAGACACAGTTTGCATGGGATCCCATGGGTGGCACAACACAGCGCAGCCCATGGGGACCACTGGTGCACCAATACCCTTGGTACCTAACTACCATATACTAGGGATTTACAGGTGTACACCAGTATGCCAATTATGGGGTGTAAAGGGTACCAAAGCAACCAGATTTGGAGGAGAGAGCACAATCACTGGGGACCTAGTTAGCAGGATCCCAGTAAAAACCGTCTAAACACACTGACAAAGAGGAGAAAAGTGGAGGTAACCATGCCAAAAAGAGTGACTTTCCTACTCCTGTGAAAGTCTGGTAGTCAAAAAGTTAGAAAAAAATGTTGAAATCCCAATATAGAAGGGGATTTGTCACTTTTTGAGAAGAACAATCCTACATGGGTGGTCCGCCACTGATATTGTGGCTGGGAACGGAAGGCAGGATTCCAGAAGCGGTTTGGTCCCTCTGAAGTTTTGGAGATTCTCACTGGAAAATTACAAACACAGAATGGGACCTTGTAGTTGTTTCAGTGTTTTCAGAGCTTTTCTCTAGTGCCCATACAACCACAGGAGTACACTTGTAAGGTCCCCTGGACCTTCGGGAAGGTCCTTGGAGACTCGCAGAATGTCAGGCATAGCCCCTTAGCAAAATCTAGTCAGGTCTGGGTGATATTGGTCATTTGGGCATCTGAGAGAACAGTTCTCTTGCAGCTTGTTGTGTCCCTGTAGCCACACAGGAAGTCAGTTAACTAACCCTTCGGGTCCACTTCTTTGCCCTGGGTTCAAGGGGGAGCAGGTGCAGTCCTTCTTCTATATGTCCAGGGAAAGTTCTGAGGTGGTATCTTAGGGTGCCACATTTTATGGTGGGTTTGGGTGACTTCTGAGTACTCCATAGCCATTGTGATAAGGTTCTGGAGGCAACTCTGCCCACCTTTTAAGCAGTTCCTGTTTGCCCTACTGTAAACAGTCCCTCTCATTATCGAAATCCAAGATGGGGAAACCCTTTTCTGCTTGCGCATGTCCACCCACAGGTGTTGCTAGGGTAATGAGCAGTCCCATCCTCTGTGGTCACTCAAAACTGGTTCTGGGGTTATGTCTCCCACTGGGGTTGGTGCTGGCCTTTCCAGATGAGACCTAACATTTGATTGTGATGGAACATGATCCTTTAAATCAATGTAGGTTCCTGGTGCCACTTCATCTGGTCTTCCTGTTGTCGTTCCCACATCCAGGCCATTATCCCTGCCTTGGTAGAATTTTCTGTGCACCTTTCAGGGCCAGCACATTAGCCTCCAGTAGCTTCAGGCAACATAAAGGTAATTTTTTTAAAGTTACATTTCCCAAAATGTTAATAAAAATCTGACATCACCATTAGAGGGGATTTTTATTAAATATTTAAATAAGTCTTTGAAATGTCGCGTTACAGAATAAAGTGTATCATTTGTGCTTTGGCTTTACCTGTGTGTCAGCGCTTTGGCTTTACCTGTGTGTCAGCTAGAGCTTGATGAGTGACAGTGTCATTTTGGGCATAGTCATTGTGGTGGGGAGGGGATTGTGTTTCTTTATTTAATGTCACAAATGTCCCACTCTTAAATACTATGCACTCTACCTTGTGGGCAGCAAGGTGTGCTTAGGGCTGACCTATTTAGTATTTAAAATCCTATTTTTCTGCTTGTCAAAAGGGTGATTTTTGAAAGTTCAGGACAGCAGGGTTCAAGCTGCTGCTGTCATGCTACACAGGGTATGCTTGAAGCTATGTTTTCCTTGCCTAACTAGTGGATGGCACAATAAGTGTGGTAGTCTACAGGTGACGCTTTAAATTTCTATGCATAGGTGTATTTGCTACACCGTATACTATGGCCGTATCAGAAAGGTAAATAAGCCTGTCTGGGATTTACCAGTTTCTACACGTATTAGGGATCAGAGCACATAGACATTTTTTGGGTGAATGTTATCGCTGGCCACACAGAAAGGAGCCTTTCTCCTAAATCAAACTAACTTTAAAAAATGCTTTCATAATTTGCAATGTCATCATTCGGAAGAGCTTGCGGGTTACAAGCTCTAATTATTTTCGCACTTGATTATATAAAAAGATGGGTGGCAATACAAAACAATCCACTTTTTAGAGATGGATTTATCTTCTCGCATTAGTCATATAATCCACTTATCAACTTTCTTTAAAGTCTTCTTCAAAAATCTTTCCAGGTCTGCAAAAACAACTCTGCAAACTTTTATATATATAAAGAGCAGTTGCTTGTAAGAGTGAAAGTGCTGCTTTTTGCTGCATGCTCCTCCGTAACCATAAGGGTGCCATATTGCGTTGGATTGAACAGACTATTCAGTTGTGCTACTTTTTAGCCAGCAAACTGTTAAATAACAAACTACACGACTATTTAACTTTAAACCCCAAAACACTATTTGTACAGCATCTTGGAAGTCTTCAAAATACACCTTCACAAAGCAGTGGGCTCAAATTGATCAAGTGAAATTAATTATTTGTTCAGCACTAGTGACTCCTCAATCCCTCATCTACAGTAGTACGACAATGGCACATATTGTATACACTGCATCTTTATCTAGGAAAGATTGACACTGAAATAATAATAATATTGACTTACCTTGAACAATAGTTTTGTAGCTTGAAGTTTTTTTAGAATCATGTGATCCACGACTCCCTGCTGAAGGCAGGGAATTAATGCTATATAAAAGAAGGAACTGTGCAAAACACCTACAATGGTGGCCACATTGGGAGTTTTTGGGGTTTACACTCAACTGCATAATGATTGGTCATGACTGCCTCCTTTCAACACCGAAAAGAAAACTTTAAAAGCTTACCTGCAATTCAGAAACCAACCACTAGATGGTGGTTTAATACACAGCATATGAATCTAGAAGAGCCTTAAGCTGCAAAACTATTGTTACAGGTTAGTAACTAGTTTCCTATTGCGTAACTTACTGTTTATCTTCTAATTAACACACATTTACTTAGATGACCTGTATAATTTCTGAAGCGGTTTGCTGCAACATTTGAACACCCAACCAATTTGAATACAGTTGTAGAAGTTAAAATGTACATTATTGTTTAAGAGAAGTTTACTAATTTTGCCCACATGGACAAGCAGTACCCAGTTTTGGGTTTTGCTCACAAATTATTCAACAAACGATGTGCCAAGACTGTGTGTCCAACCGGACCTTATACATGAGGTAGCAATTGCACAGCTTCAGGTCTCGTACCTAGCTTAAGAATCACTACTGTGTACACTAAATACACAGGAAACATTCTGCACCAATAGTTGAGCTGTAGCATGCAGTATTAATAAGGATCTTCCTTCAAATTGTACGTGAAGTTTGGTGTTAGTTTTTTAACTCAGTGATTGTGGAGTGGACAAATATTGTAATTATTGTCCAATGTTTCTCTGAATAAATGGTAAATTGCTGCTTTAATAGTAACCAGATGGTAATCCATAAATGTGTTTGGCAGGATATGTCCCAAACTAAAAGAGTTATCATTTCTGTTTAGTATAGCTTTATTTGTAGTACTTGATGAGCTGCGATCTTAAATGGCCAAAGTTGTTAGGTGTACATAGAGCTTGCTAATAATTTTACCATGTCTGTTAAAAGAGAAAGCTGGAAGCTGAGTTGCTGCAGATAGAAGAACGCCACCAGGAGAAGAAAAGGAAGTTCTTAGAAAGCACAGACTCCTTCAACAATGAGCTGAAGCGGGTAGGTGTTTGTCAGATATCGTATCCTATTTTTTGTTTCATCTTAGTCAGGCCTCGAAAAATCATAAATATATTACTAGACCTGCAGGTAGAGTAGCTTGAATAATCTACTCGACCGGACTGAAATGTTAAATTGTATGATCCCAGGCTAATATTGTATTTTACAGTCTCCTTTTTCTTCATTCTCATAAGTGCACCTTCAAATATGTGAGTTCATCATTTCTGCTATGAAAAAAAAAAAAAAAAAACTTTTGTTTGATTAAATACACCAAACATTTGCTCCATGTATAATAAATCTAGCCCACATATAGGGTGCACATGATCCATGCATGACTTTGCCTCTTCCTTTACTAATAGCTTTACCGTCCGGGCAGGAGTGTTTCTCAGTTTGTTTAAACACTCACTTTCAATAAATATATTTATGAAGCATATGATGTGGTAGCGCACTGTCATTTACTAACAGTAAATTTCCAAGAAATGTCCCAAAAACGTCCCACTAACTTGCAGCTTTACTGATAAAACTATATAGTGTATTAACAATACTCTGTGAAAATTGGGTTTCAGAAAACGTTTATCACTTGCACATCCCCAAGTAAAGTGTTCTGACTTTTTTTTCCATTCCATTAAAATATTTTTTTCATCACACAGAAATGGCCTTTCACAGTTACTGAAATATATTTTGAAATGTTTGTAAAGTTGAGTTAGTTATATAAATGTTGTGTGTTAGGAAAAACCTGATACCAAAAGCCTTTCATTTCACATAGGTCTGATTGTTCATCTTACAAAATCCTGGAATTCTACAGTCACAAGGAGAAGTACTTGCATTACAAGAAGACAAAGTGACTTTTGGCCTCTGTCTCTGAACACAGAGCAAATGTGACAAAAATAAGATTTAAAGGCATCTTATTTGCTAATTCAGTTTTTGACTGAACAGAAC
The DNA here is from genome assembly GCF_031143425.1 of Pleurodeles waltl. Classification (NCBI taxonomy): domain Eukaryota; kingdom Metazoa; phylum Chordata; class Amphibia; order Caudata; family Salamandridae; genus Pleurodeles; species Pleurodeles waltl. The sequence goes on along the minus strand of NC_090445.1, from coordinate 139,460,250 downwards.
ACCTGTTCTTTGTCCACTCGCCAGAAGGGTTGAGTGGAATCTAAAAATAGCTCGACCTCATAAAATAAAACTCACCAATGCAAGTGATCGAGTAGATTTTTCGAGCACTGTTATTAGTGGTAAGGATTATTTGGGAGAGAGCTGTGGTTAGTAAACTCATGGGTGCATTGGGCACTTAAGAGTATGGGTTACTTGGAAAATGTTTTACTTTTTCGTACCTCCATGCAACCTGGTTAGATAGGAGAAATGATCATTGATCTGTAGTGTAACTTTGAAAAATGGAACGGAAAACAAATAACTAAGAAAATCAATTTCTTGAAAATGTAAGTGTACTCCACAAATCTTAACACAAACAAATGAGACAAGATAACTGGTAAGGAGAAAAGGGGAAATAAGAAAAAGGGAAGTGAGTAGGTGGAAAATGAAGATGCAGTGGTACCTGGATATAGTTAGGGATGTAGACTCAGTATGGATGGGAGTAGAGGTGCAGTGGTATAGGCCAATCTATAGGTTTTTGGGTATGCATAGTAGTAGAAGATCTAGTTTGTATACTGGGGTAGAGGCACTAGGATAATGCTAATATGGTATTATTAAGGCCAAAGGTGTACTATGTTCTGAGTAGGGGTACAAGTGATTATAGGATGAGGCGATAGGATATAGTTGTGTAGAATTTCCAATATGTAAGTACCAGGATGATGGACAGCTTTCCAAAACGACCCCAGTGCGTTTACCGCCGATTCCGGTGGTGTGTTGTTGATGCTCAGAAGCACGAGGACATCTCCACAAAGACGCACTAGTAACAATCACATTGCCAAAGGCACACAAGGTTGCTAGAGACTTTCTCCCTTGGTCCATCACGTAGCCTCCGTGTACAACATAAACGGGGCATATAAAACATGCTAGGTAACGCTTACTGAATTACTCGTAGAAAATAATCCTGTTGGGTAGGCCACGATGCTCATTTTACAGACACTAAACCTCAACAGGAAGCACTTACAAATATAAACGTAGCAGGTGCCCCAGTTGAAGCTCAGCTTCTGGAAAGGACAAGCCACCCTAACTCCTGGGCTTGGCAAAGATAAAGCAAGGCTGTGCGCTCAGAGATTCCAAAGCAGAAAACAATCTAGAATCCTTCCTGGAGGTGAACTGATGATGTACTGGAGCGTAATCTGTATCTGACTGTGACGCGCGGTTTCTATCTTCCTCTCCTGGAGAAACAGAGTTGAAGGTTCTCCCTTTATAAAGCACCTGTAAGCTCCGCCCGCTGAGCCACGCCCCGTCCACCCTTGAAGTAGGTAAAGGAATTCCCGCCTTTTACCTTTTTACCAGGATGATGGACAGCTTTCCAAAATGACCCCACTGCGTTTTACCGCCAATTCAAGTGGTGCGTTGTTGATGCGCAGAAGCACGAGGACATCTCCACAAAGACGCACTAGTAACAATAACATTCCCAAAGGCACACAAGGTTGCTGGAGACGTTTACCCCGTGGGCCATCATGTACCCCTAGTGTACAATATAAACACAAAATCGTTTTTGTAGTAGGTTCTCCCTTTATAAAGCACCTGTAAGCTCCGCCCGCTGAGCCACGCCCCGTCCACCCTCGAAGTAGGTAAAGGAACTCCCGCCTTTTTACCAGGATGATGGACAGCTTTCCAAAATGACCCCAATGCGTTTACCGCCGATTCCGGTGGTGCATTGTTGATGCTCAGAAGCACGAGGACATCTCCACAAAGACGCACTAGTAACAATCATATTGCCAAAGGAACACAAGGTTGCTGGAGACGTTTTACCCCGTGGCCCATCACGTACCCTTAGTGTACAATATAAACGGGGCGCATAAAACATGCTAGGTTACGCTTACTGACATACTCGTAGAAAATACTCCGGTTGGGTAGGCCACGATGCTCAATTTTACAGAAACTAAACCTCAAAAGAAGCACTTACAAATATAATCGTAGCAGGTGCCGCAGTTGAAGCTCAGCTTCTGGAAAGGACAAGCCACCCTAACTCTTGGGCTTGGCAAAGATAAAGCAAGGCTGTGCGCTCAGAGATCCCATAGCAGGAAAAGATCTAGAATCCATCCTGGAGGTGAACTGATGATGTACTAGAGCGTAATCTGTATCTGACTGTGACGCGCAGGTTCTATCTTCCTCTGCTGGAGACACAGAGTAGAAGGTTTCTCCCTTTATAAAGCACCTGTAAGCTCCGCCCGCTGAGCCACGCCCCGCCCACCCTCGAAGTAGGTAAAGGAATTCCCCGCCTTTTACCACGATGATGGACAGCTTTTCAAACGACCCCACTGCGTTTACCGCTGATTCCGGTGGTGCGTTGTTGATGCTCAGAAGCACGAGGACATATCCACAAAGACGCACTAGTAACAATCACATTGCCAATGGCACACAAGGTTTGCTGGAGACGTTTTTTACCCCGTGGCCCATCACGTACTCTTACTGTACAATATAAACGGGGCGTATAAAACATGCTAGGTAACGCTTACTGACATACTCGTAGAAAATACTCCGGTTGGGTAGGCCACGATGCTCATTTTACAGAAACTAAACCAATAACAATAAAATACACACACACACACTCTTTTAAACCTGTCTGACTAAGTATTTTTTACCCATGATTCTATTTATGTATTGTATGTGCATATGTGTGTTTTATTCATGTGTGTGTGTGTATAAATATATATATATATGTGTATGCATGTGTATATGTTGTTTCTGTGCCTGGCATGTTTGTGGATCATTGCATGGCTCCTGATATCTATGAATTTCTGCTCTCTTTTTATCACACTTATCTACCCATCACTCTTATGTCATGTCTCTATCAAACTATCCTCCATTCTCACTCGGACTCATCCCAAATCCCTTCGACCACTTTCATCTCCTAAATATCTCTGCCTAAGCTCTTCCCCTCCACCTCCACATCTAACTCACCAAACCTCACTCTACCTCTGACCTCCCACACAACCCTACTAAATTCTCCTGCATTCGTCTCACCCTACTTCTATGCTCTCCCTAACCCATCCACATCCTCTTTCCCCTCCGCTCCCCTATTATTCATCTCAAGCCTTTGGATTGAGTAAATGAAGGATAAACTCCCAATTAACACTTCTGGATTTCTTGCCTCCTCCACCCCTCCATTACTCCAGTCAATCTAACTAACAAACTCTCATATCTGCAACTCAAATTAACTCATAATAATACTAAAACTGTACTCCTTATTAAATTATACTAATCCATCACTAATTCTTGTTGGGTACCGGAGTAGCGTGCTACTCATCGAAAAGCGCTTTGACGCCTCGTCAGGGGTAGTAAGCGCTATATAAATACGATTACAATTACAATTAAGTAGGAGTACAGATGGAGAGCAGAGGTAATGGGGTATTAAAATAAGTACAGCATGAAATAGGTTGTGGTAGATGTAGTACAGGATAGGTAGGTGTAGGATCAAAGATTGGGTTTAGGTAGGGATACTATACAAAGTTATATGGCAGAATCGAGTGACTAGAGTGTGCTCAGATAGGAGTTGTAGAACTATGGTTTAGGGCCTAACTTTAAGCAGAGATGGACATTTCAGTGTATAGATGTGAGTATTGGGTATAGGCAGTGGGTACTAGAGTAGTTCCAGGGTTAGAGGTAGGTAGAGGGCCTAGGTTATTGAAAGACATACAGGTGGACATGGGCAGGAATCGAGCTGGGGAAATACATGGATCAGGAACTAAGATGAAGAATAATACATAAATGAGGAAGATAAGGGATGAAGAGTGAAGGGGATGGGGTAGGGGAGTTTGCTCCAGTTTATCATGGGAATAAAACTTGAATGGAGTTTGTGGTTGAATAAAACATCATGGAAATGCTATTCATTGGGGAAAAATATTTCCGGAAACAGATTTATGGAGAAAGGTTCCCCAGTATAGGTTTCCTTAAATCAGTTTTCCATTAGAATCACATACAAGTGTTTACAAGTGGTAATAGCAGTTGTGATCATTATTTCTGAAATACTGCATTTGTGGCATTACAAAATCTGCCTTGTTTTGTTTAAATCTTTACATTTTGTACAGTCCACAATTGTAAAATGTATGGCTGTTACCCGTGAGAAACTACTTACCGATACATTTAGATCATTGTTCTTTTGTTTGAAACTGCAGTTCTTCAGTTTTTTTATTAGTCAGTTAAGTAACTATGCATGACTTGGTAGTTATGAACAGAACCGCTGAAATAATGCGGCAGTGGAGGACCATATAGTTAAACACTCAAATACAGCTCTAAGCAATTAAAAGGTGACCATTCAACATTTGCGAAGGGGCTTTCACTGCACAGCAGCTCGTATTGCAGGATTTGTAGTAAGTTTTTATCCATTTGAGTACAAACCATTTTTTTCTTTGAGTAAAATCAGCAAATTCTGCAGCAGATGATGGATTATGTGGCAAAAGCCTTAAATCCACAATTATATTGAAAGTGCGACCGGAGAATTGCATAATTCCAGTAGCCCTCGTCACGAAGTCTCCAGAGCTTGAATATCCAGTAAATGCATGACCCTGAAATGTGGGAACATGAACATCACAGCCGTTTTTATTTTTGGAAATGCAAACTTCTTGGTGGGGGGGGGGGGGGGGTGCCTACACTTATTTGTCTTGACTAAGCCTATGTTAAAGATCTTTAGCCTGTTATAAAATTATCTTAAATGATTTTCGCACTTTCCAGGAAGATAGTTTGTTTAAAAAAATAAAAAAAAAATCACTGTCCACGCTGCCATGGAAACAGCAAGCAATCCTTATGCCCTTTTTACGGGTCAAAAAGGAGTAAAGGATTGCTTTCAGACCTTTGTAGAAATTTTGGGTTTAAAACCAGAACTCAAGTTTCGGGTATGTTGTGTTTCTTACGGTTTTCACTAAAAGTATTCTTAAACTTCTAGCAAAGTTGAGTTTTTGAAAACTAGTCTACCAACTACTCATTTAGAAAACTAGTACCTTGTGTAGGAAGTTGGCTCTGTATGCACTATTTCAAAGTAAGGAATAGTATGCACAGAGTCCAAGGGTTCCCCTTAGAGGTAAGATAGTGGCAAAAAGAGAGAATACTAATGCTCTATTTTGTGGTAGTGTGGTCGAGCAGTAGGCTTATCAAAGGAGTAGTGTTAAGCATTTGTTGTACATACACACAGGCAATAAATGAGGAACACACACTCAGAGACAAATCCAGCCAATAGGTTTTGTTATAGAAAAATATCTTTTCCTAGTTTATTTTAAGAACCACAGGTTCAAATTTTACATGTAATATCTCATTTGAAAGGTATTGCAGGTAAGTACTTTAGGAACTTTGAATCATTTCATTAGCATGTATACTTTTTACATAAAACACAATAAGCTGTTTTAAAAGTGGACACTTAGTGCAATTTTCACAGTTCCTGGGGGAGGTAAAGTAATGTTAGTTTTAACAGGTAAGTAAGTCACTTACAGGTTTGTTTTTGGTCCAAGGTAGCCCACCGTTGGGGGTTCAGAGCAACCCCAAAGTTATCACACCAGCAGCTCAGGGCCGGTCAGGTGCAAAGGTCAAAGAGGTGCCCAAAACACATAGGCTTCAATGGAGAGAAGGGGGTGCCCCGGTTCCAGTCTGCCAGCAGGTAAGTATCCGCGTCTTCGGAGGGCAGACCAGGGAGGTTTTGTAGGGCACCGGGGGGGACACAAGTCAGCACAAAAGGTACACCCTCAGCAGCGCGGGGGCGGCCGGGTGCAGTGTGCAAACACGCGTCGGGTTTTCAATGGTTTCCTATGAGAGATCAAGGGATCTCTTCAGCGTTGCAGGCAGGCAAGGGGGGGGGGGCTCCTCGGGGTAGCCACCACCTGGGCAAGGGAGAGGGCCTCCTGGGGGTCACTCCTGCACAGGAGTTCCGTTTCTTTAGGGGCTGGGGGCTGCGGGTGCAGAGTCCTTTCCAGCCGTCGGGAAATGGAGTTCAGGCAGTCGCGGTCAGGGGGAGCCTCGGGATTCCCTCTGCAGGCGTCGCTGTGGGGGCTCAGGGGGGACAACTTTGGTTACTCACAGTCGTAGAGTCGCCGGAGGGTCCTCCCTGAAGCGTTGTTTCTCCACCAGTCGAGTCGGGGTCGCCGGGTGCAGTGTTGCAAGTCTCCCGCTTCTTGCGGGGAGTTGCAGGGGTCTTTAAATCTGCTACTTGAAACAAAGTTGCAGTTCTTTTGGAGCAGGGCCGCTGTCCTCGGGAGTTTCTTGTCTTTCTCGAAGCAGGGCAGTCCTCAGAGGATTCAGAGGTCGCTGGTCCCTTGGAAAGCGTCGCTGCAGCAGGTTTCTTTGGAAGGCAGGAGACAGGCCGGTAAGTCTGGAGCCAAAGCAGTTGGTGTCTTCTGTTCTTCCTCTGCAGGGGTTTTTCAGCTCAGCAGTCCTCTTCTTCTTGTAGTTTCAGGAATCTAAAGTTTTAGGTTCAGGGGAGCCCTTAAATACTAAATTTAAGGGCGTGTTTAGGTCTGGGGGGTTAGTAGCCAATGGCTACTAGCCCCGAGGGTGGGTACACCCTCTTTGTGCCTCCTCCCAAGGGGAGGGGGTCACATCCCTAATCCTATTGGGGGAATCCTCCATCTGCAAGATGGAGGATTTCTAAAAGTTAGAGTTACCTCAGCTCAGGACACCTTAGGGGCTGTCCTGACTGGCCAGTGACTCCTCCTTGTTGTTTTCTTTGTTTCCTCCAGCCTTGCCGCCAAAAGTGGGGGCCGTGGCCGGAGGGGGCGGGCAACTCCACTAAGCTGGAGTGTCCTGCGGTGCTGTGACAAAGGGGTGAGCCTTTGAGGCTCACCGCCAGGTGTTACAGCTCCTGCCTGGGGGAGGTGTTAGCATCTCCACCCAGTGCAGGCTTTGTTACTGGCCTCAGAGTGACAAAGGCACTCTCCCCATGGGGCCAGCAACATGTCTCTAGTGTGGCAGGCTGCTGGAACCAGTCAGCCTACACAGATAGTCGGTTAAGGTTTCAGGGGGCACCTCTAAGGTGCCCTCTGGGGTGTAGTTTACAATAAAATGTACACTGGCATCAGTGTGCATTTATTGTGCTGAGAAGTTTGATACCAAACTTCCCAGTTTTCAGTGTAGCCATTATGGTGTTGTGGAGTTCGTGTAAAACAGACTCCCAGACCATATACTCTTATGGCTACCCTGCACTTACAATGTCTAAGGTATTGCTTAGACACTGTAGGGGCACAGTGCTCATGCACTGGTGCCCTCACCTATGGTATAGTGCACCCTGCCTTAGGGCTGTAAGGCCTACTAGAGGGGTGACTTATCTATACCTGCATAGGCAGTGAGAGGCTGGCATGGCACCCTGAGGGGAGTGCCATGTCGACTTACTCGTTTTGTTCTCACCAGCACACACAAGCTGGCAAGCAGTGTGTCTGTGCTGAGGGAGGGGTCTCCAGGGTGGCATAAGACATGCTGCAGCCCTTAGAGACCTTCCTTGGCATCAGGGCCCTTGGTACCAGGGGTACCACTTACAAGGGACTTATCTGGATGCCAGGGTGTGCCAATTGTGGAATCAAAAGTACAGGTTAGGGAAAGAACACTGGTGCTGGGGCCTGGTTAGCAGGCCTCAGCACACTTTCAATTCAAAACATAGCATCAGCAAAGGCAAAATGTCAGGGGGTAACCATGCCAAGGAGGCATTTCCTTACACGTTGGGTTTACCTAACTGTATAGGATCACAAAATTGAAAAAATACGACTAGCCTAATGTATAGAGTGTCTGAAGAATACAGATTGTCGACTGGAGCATTGCCATCTAGTGAAATCGGCCTCAACCATTATGTCCGTATTTTACATACTATAGTGATACAGTCCATTTTGCATAATGTTGGTGCTTTCAGCCAGCTGTTAACATGTTACCATTTGATTTAATCCTGACCAGCCTATCTTTATTTCTAGTTGTGTGCTTTGAAGGTTGAAGTGGACATGGAGAAAATTGCAGCAGAGATTGCTCAAGCTGAAGAGCAGGCCCGAAAACGTCAGGAAGAAAAAGAGAAGGAAGCAGCAGAGCAAGCAGAGCGTAACAAGATTGCTGCTGCAGCGGCTGCTGCTGCTGCAGCAGCAGCAGCAGCAGCAGCTACTGCTGCTGAAGAAGAGGCGGCAGCAGCAGCAGCAGCAGCAGCTGCCTCAGCTGCCAAAGCCGAGGAAAAGACAGAGGAGGCTGAGGAGAACTTGCCCATGGAGACTGGTAAGCAACCATAAACTAGAATTCATATATGCCAAATAAGTCTCTGGAATGGAACCGAGCTATACCTGGTTGAAGAGCCTGAACTAGGGGGAAAACCAGGCCTAAGTTGCTTGTGTTCCAGTTCAGAAAGGACCTGGCCTGGCTTGTTCCCATGAGGAGTAGGGTCAAGGCTGATTTGCATATAGCTGGATCCAATCTGAGGTGGCGTGGTGGGCAAAAAACACAATGGATTGGGATGCTGTCCGTGCGATTGCCAGCGGCTGAGATTATTTCAGGCATTGTCCATCACCTTGTTGTTTTTACAATTAATTTAAATCACATAATCCAGCAATGTGATTGACTCTGCTGTATGACTGAATGAACCAACCATGTTTTAATTTGCACTCCATAGCTAGCTAGTCCCAGTGAGCCTTTCTGCCATTAGGTAATTCATGAATGTGTTCTGCTTTTAACTTCCAGTGTGGCATTCAAATGTAAGGTACATCTGTATAAGGTACTTGTTTAAAAAGGTTCAGCTAATCGTTTATCACTTCCAGTATGAAATGGGGAAACTCTTTGTCTGAAGCAACAAAAGGCTTTTGTGAATTTTTTTTTTTTTTTTTTAACTGGACAAGATTCCAACAAAGTTCTTAACATGTTTCATATGATTAAATGGTTGTTTGATGGTGACTAACTTGATCGTAGGGGACACTAAAGTCTGTGTAGTGTCAATTTTAGTTTTTATTAGTTTTTTTTCCTTTAAAAAAATAATAATCTTAACACACTAGGGGTTTGTAAAAGTTGGTGCATGCGCTGCAGCACTGTGCCTCATTTTAACCAGCTCCCATCTTCACCAATTTAATGATTGGTATGTTATTCTGTAGATAAGGAACCATCCGTGTCTTCTAAGAAGAATCATCTAATTTATCATCCCTTCAAAGACAACGATTAGATGTGGTGTTTTTCCAAGTAGTAAACAATACTAAGAGAGAAAGAGAACAATGTTTGGTTCATCATTTTGACTGTGCTTTCTAACACTCATATCCACTAATTTATATCTGTTGACAAGCTTGGTTTACCTTCTTGCTCCTCAAGAGTAATTTTCATTTGACTGCTGGATATATCCTTTGGTGTGGTCTTTATCCAGCTCAAATGCTTCAGAAGCACTTAAAAAGAAACTGCAAGTCAGTACAACTATTGTCTATTACTTGCTGTATTCAATAGTTAATGCCACTTCACTACATTAGCTTGTATCATACTGCACTTTGTTGACATTGCTTTATGTCTGAACATTCCCTCTTCTATTGGGGGGGAAAAAACCTCTAGCTCTCACTCAGAAGCGTGCCCTGCCAACTCGCTCCTTATATAAAGCTTTGTATATTGGTGCAATTTGTGTAACATTTGTATATGTGCAGCATCCTTTTTGCAAAATCGATAAATGACAAAATTACGTCACTCCCCATAATAGTGAGGTTGTAAACAACTGCGAAACGTAATCCCTCACTTCTTTGTCATGTGCCCTACTACTGCTCTCCTTACTTGCCTGGGGTTAGGTCCACATAATAATGATAACCTTATATAAAAAAGTAAACACACAGACCTTTGCAAAGAATGGATTAAACATCTGATCTGTAATAGGGTTGGGACTTGCTGCAGGTGTCAAACCCATGTAAAGTGACTCAGCCTGTCATCCTTTCAAGATCTATTAAACTGAATACAATTTTGCTGGTTAATTACCACTAACTTCAGATTTGCATAACTCTGAACATTTATATTTCTCCCTTTATCTCACTAGTACAGATGCACTGGTTTGTAGCATAAAATCCCATTATGATAGTACGGTTAATTCAAATATCTTAAAACCCTTTCAGGAGAGGATTCATTTATAGGACTTAATAAAATACAACGGAGAAGTGCATGCAATATGTATCAAGCAATTTCTAAATGTGTAATGCGAGATAGACTTTTACAGAAGCAAGCCATCATAGACTCCATAACTGGTATCATGTAGAAAAGGCATTCATTCTGGTGCTGCTACCTCTTCAGATACCTCCAAAATTGGCAGCTGGTGGAGCTACTCTTTTGATTCCCAGTGGTTGAGCAGCGCTCATTACAGTAGTGCATTATGACCACAGGAAGTGGTTAAGGTTGGGACTGACCACGTCCTCGCCATTACTAGGTGGGTGTGTACCAAACTCTGGGGGAGCAGTGACCTACTTATCCAGTCTTACATTTAATGTTTGCTTTTTCTAGACCAAGCACCTGTAACAGCACCACCTCCCCCTCCACCACCTCCTCCCCTCCCAGAAGAATCTGTTGAAAGCCACCAGAATGGTGAAGAGGAAGCCTCTATTCCAGAGGACAAAGAGAGTGGGCAGGAAGCAGTGGACAGCACCTTGGACGAAGGGACCAGTGACAGCAACACTGGGTCAGAGAGTACTAGTGTGACAGTGGAAGAAACACCAACCGAGCCTGCTCTGGAGGATGAGGAGAAAAAGGAATAAAACCTGGATGTAGCTTTGTTTTGTGTACAGCAATAGTTGTTGCATTTCCTGTCTGTATAGTGACAGTTTGCATTAACTTGGTAGCTGTACTGAAATCCGCAGACTGTGACCAGATAAGTGTTGAGGTTTTGCCATCTTAGTACAGATAATGTTAATATATACCTCACCAATCTAAATATTGTCTTTGGTTTGGTTTATTAACTCGGAATAGAAAGAGAAGTAAAAGAATCTTAACTGTATTTCGTTCAAGCTGTATTTTATTGTCTTTTGTGTTCGGCACATTCTGGTTTCTAAAATTTCCAAAAGTTACATTTTGTCCTGACTGACGGTGCTTCCTTCCCCTCTCCAGAGGACGGTGATGGATACGTGTTAGTCTCTGTATTTAATACTGTGATTTTCCGCTTTGAATGCGTTGTCAGAACCTATTTGGTTCTAATTATGCAATCTTGTTCTCATTTGATATTGCTGCGTTTAAGTCATTACTCTTAGAGTTAACTTAATTCTTTACAGTGAAATCCTCAGCAGCACAGCCATGTTTGCTTAAAGGCAAACATAAATTGAGCTCTCCCAATAGTAACTTAATTTTTTTCTCTGGTAGGAAATGGCAGAACTTCTGTTAAGATTGGATGGCCTGTTTCATCTCTGTACTGTGCCCGTCTTTATGAACACTGTACTTCCCTCCACATTGGGACATTCCTTTTTCAAGTGAAGCCACTGGAAAATAGCTTGTGCACTTCAAAGCCAGTGGCTTTTTTTTTTTACTAACAAATTGACATTGTGTTGTTGTACAACTTTTTTTTATTTTACAGATAACCTAAGGTTTTAATAAAGAAACCCGTTTAGCTCAAGGCTGAATTTGTGTTTGTGTTAAACAACTGAACTCTCATGTCATTGCTGACTTTTTGATGGAGAAAGTCTGGTAATACATTTCGTAGCATGTGCAGCTCTGCATACTTCTGCCATCTAGTGTTGGGCTCAGATGTTGCAGGTTATTTTTTCTTCAAAGAACTCTTTTGAGCCATGAGATGTTAAAGATGCACATGGTCATAGACTCTATTGTTAAAATCCTTCTCTCTGCCATTGTGTTTGAACGTGATCCAGTGTGCTCCTGGTCTCAACGAGTTTGTCTGTCTGGTCCCACTGCGGCCTTGAGTCCACTCTCTTCCATCCTATAGCAAGAAGACTCTTAGCTGTTGCACCTGTTCCATTCTTTGATCCCATCTGCGACGAGCGACCAGGCTACAACCTGCTCTGGACACTCTTCAGAGAATTGCGACGCTGCGAGGTAATGGAACGAACACCCTGTAAGAGATGCCATAAGTGCCACCCTAAATATCCCTGGGCCGACTTCCACCTTGTCTGTAACTTGTATCTCTCGCAGGAGCATGCCAAATGCTGCTGCAACAATTGCTCTGCTTTTCACAGCATAATGACCTTATGCCGAGCCCAACAAAAAGCACACAGCAGGATAGCCCAGTCGTCTTCAGAGATACCTGACATTTTAAGTCAGGCTGATCCATTGGGTGCCAAAGAAGTAGAGGCAGCATTGGGCTACCTGCCAGAGCTTTTGGCATACCAGTGCGGTCCCTAATACATTGCCTCTGATGGACCCACTTTGGCTCTGGTCAATGCTTGAAGACCATGCCAAGCATGAGTACTGTTGATGCCCCTGCCATCTCTCATAAGCTGCTGCACGTCATAGACATGCACCTCCCATCGTGGAGGGGAATTGAGTCTGGTGCCTAAAATGCTGCCACCTTCAGGTGTGCCACTTCCTTTCAAGTACTCATCGACACAGAGCCAAGGCCTCAGACCCAAGGCGAGACTCAGCCAAAGCCCAGGATCCTCAACTGGCTTCTATTTTAAGTAGACCAAGCCACCAAAGCAATCTTCTGTGCCGAAGCCTGCTGCACTCAACATCGAGGAATACCTATCCTCAATAGGTTTCAGCAGGAGGTGGGCAACAGACTTGGAATGATTGTCATCCGTCCAAGCACACACAATTTCAGACAGAAACAGAAGGGCACCTCCGAAAGCTTCATATGGGGCGAAGTAAACTGACTAAAATAAAGGTATTCCTGTCCACTTGTATTCCTTAAATACAATCACAAATTTCAAACTGACCCCATTAATTGGTTTATTTTTTTCATTTCTCGTACTTTATTTTATCATAATGCAACAATAATTTCCAAATTACATCACAAACCCATCATTCTCTCCAATGCATCATTAAACATCAGTGAGTGTGTGTGTGTGTGTGTGTGTGTGTGTTGAGATATATATATATATATCTATATGTTCGATGGCATGTGTAGCTGCAGATACACATGCTGTGCATTATCCTGCCATATAGTGTTGGGCTCGGAGTGTTAAAAGTTGTATTTCTTCGAAGAAGTCTTTTCGAGTCACGAGACCGAGGGACTCCTCCCTTTCGGCTCCATTGCGCATGGGTGTCGACTCCATCTTAGATTGTTTTCTTTCCGCCATCGAGTTCAGACGTGTTCTTCTTCGCTCCGTATTTCAAATCGGGAAAGTTAGCTAAATATCGAAAATTCGACGGTATTGTTCTCGTTCGGTACCAGGTTAGTGTTATTCTATCGGCACTGACAGCAGGATCGCTCCGGCGGCCCTTCGGGGCCTCCGTTCTTCAGCGGGGCCTGGTCGGCCCGACCACATCCATCGTCAAAGACTAATGGACCGGACCCCCTTCTGCTTCTGTCCGAAGTGCCATTCCAAGTATCCCTATACAGACCAGCACCTGGTCTGTAATCTGTGTTTATCACCAGGACACAGAGAGGATACTTGCGAGGCTTGTCGAGCGTTTCAATCTAAAAAGACCCTACGTGATCGAGCGAGAAGACTACAAATGGCGTCGACACCGAGAGAGCAACTCGACATCGGAGAGGAGGAAAGAATTTCCAACCAGGGATCGGACTCGGACGAATCCGAAAGTGGCCGAACCTCGACGGTGCAGCGAACAGTGAGTAAACCTGCCCCGTCCAAAACTCACACAAAGGTTTTCAAGGCCAAGGGGACGCCACCGCCAGAAGGCCATGGCTTAACCCATCGAAAAGAAGGTGACCAAACATCAGCACCGAAAAAGGCCAATTTGCCGAAGACTTCCGACTCCGGTCGAGATTCCGGCACCGAACGATCTCGACACAGAGTTCGACTCACCCAAAGTGAGAAAAGCAGCATCAGAACCGAAAAATACATTTTCGGAAACATCGGTACTGAAAAAAGCGGCTTCGGAGCCGAAAAGAAGCTCTTACACAGAAGAGCAAGGACTTTCCAGCCAAATGAAAGAAAAACATAGGTTTGAGCAGGACATAAGTATGGACGAACCGGACCATACACAGAGGAGGTTGCATATCCAGAAAGAGACAGGAAAAATACTAACTCTCCCTCCAATTAAGACCAAAAGAAAACTGGCATTTCAGGAGACAGAAATGCAGCCGAAGACGAAGGTGGCTAGGGAAAAATCCCCACCACCAAGGTTTTCACCACATCCTTCACCACCACACTCACCACAACTGTCTCCAGTGGGAACACCTCCAATGCAGTCACCCACACATACAGGGATGACTCAAGATGATGCTGATGCATGGGACTTATATGACACACCAGTATCAGATAACAGTCCGGATTGTTACCCAACAAAACCGTCACCTCCAGAGGATAGTACTGCATCTACACAGGTACTATCCAGGGCAGCTACGTCCCACAACGTAGCAATGCATTCTGAGCCAATAGAGGATGATTTCCTGTTCAACACCTTGGCATCCACCCACGCTTCCTACCAGAGTCTGCCAATGCTCCCGGGTATGCTCAAACACGCAAAACAAGTATTCCAGGAGCCAGTTAAAGGAAGGGCTATCACGCCTAGGGTGGAGAAGAAGTACAAGCCTCCCCCAACGGATCCTGTGTTCATAACACAAAAACTTACACCAGACTCGGTGGTTGTAGGAGCACCAAGAAAGAGAGCAAACTCTCAGTCGTCAGGAGACGCACCACCGCCTGACAAAGAGAGTAGAAAGTTTGACGCAGCGGGTAAACGAGTGGCAGCACAGGCAGCCAATCAATGGCGGATCGCTAATTCGCAAGCCCTACTTGCTCGCTACGACAGGGCACACTGGGACGAGATGCAACACATTATACAACACTTGCCCAAAGAACACCAAAAATTCGCCCAGCAGGTTGTGGAAGAAGGACAGGCAATATCCAACAACCAAATAAGGTCCGCACTAGACTCGGCAGACACGGCAGCACGAACGGTCAACACTGCAGTAACCATTCGCAGGCATGCATGGTTAAGAAACTCTGGATTCAAGCCAGAAATCCAACAAGCGGTGTTGAACATGCCATTTAACCAAGAACAATTGTTTGGGCCGGAAGTGGACACAGCAATCGAAAAGTTGAAAAAAGATAAGGACACGGCCAAAGCCATGGGCGCGCTCTACTCCCCACAAGTCAGAGGCGCATTTAGGAAGCCACAATTCAGAGGAGGTTTTCGAATGCAAACACCAGAGCCTTCTACCTCTCAAACCAGACCCACCTATCAGGCACAATACCAAAGGGGAGGGTTTTGTGGCTCCTATAGAGGAGGACAATTCCCAGGAGGAAGGGGAAAGTTCCAGACACCCAAAACAAGCCAAGCCAAACCAAACAGTGACTTCAATGTCACAAAACCCCAGCACTCATCACCAGTGGGGGGGAGACTGACCGCATACTATCAAAACTGGACACACATTACCACAGACGCATGGGTCCTAGCCATTATCCAACATGGTTATTGCATAGAATTCACAAATTTCCCGCCAGATGTGCCACCAAGAGCACACAATCTGTCCAAACAACACTTAGACCTATTACAAATAGAAGTACAAGCACTATTACAAAAACAAGCAATAGAGCTAGTACCCAACCATCAGAAAGGAACAGGCGTCTACTCTTTATATTTCCTAATTCCAAAAAAGGACAAAACGTTAAGACCTATCTTAGATCTCAGAACACTGAATCTCTTCATCAAATCAGACCACTTCCACATGGTAACACTTCAAGACGTGGTTCCCTTACTAAAAAAGGAGAGTACATGTCAACATTGGATCTCAAGGATGCGTACTTTCACATACCCATCCATCCTTCTCACAGAAAATACTTAAGGTTTCTAATACACGGCGTACACTATCAATTCAAAGTGTTACCGTTCGGGATAACAACAGCCCCAAGGGTATTCACAAAATGCCTAGCAGTAGTAGCTGCTCACATAAGGAGACAGCACAAGCACATATTCCCATATTTAGACGACTGGCTAATAAAAACCAACACTCAACAACAGTGTCTTCTTCACACGCAATATGTCATAGAAACTCTACACAAACTAGGGTTCTCTATAAATTACCAGAAATCACATCTGCAACCATCCCAAATACAACAATACTTGGGAGCAACACTCAACACACAAAGGGCAATTGCCACTCCAAGCCCCCAAAGGGTCCAAGCGTTCCAAAATCTAACATCAAGCATACAGTCAAACCAACACTACCCAGTAAGGTTTGTAATGAAACTTCTAGGCAGGATGTCTTCATTCATAGCCATTGTCCCAAATGCAAGATTACACATGCGGCCCTTACAACAGTGCCTAGCAAAACAATGGACACAAGCACAGGGTCAACTTCCAGATCTAGTGTTGATAGACCGCCAAACACACTTCTCGCTTCAATGGTGGAACCCTAAAAAGTTAAACAAAGGGCGGCCATTCCAAGACCCAGTGCCTCAAGCTATCACAACAGATGCTTCCATGATAGGGTGGGGAGCGCACCTCAACAAGCACAGCATACAGGGTCAATGGGACAATCAACAACTTCACATAAATCATTTGGAACTGCTAGCAGTGTTTCTAGCACTAAAGGCATTTCAACCACTGATACCCCGCAAACACATTCTTGTCAAAACAGACAACATGACAACAATGTATTATCTCAACAAACAAGGGGGGGGGGGGACACTCGTCACAACTGTGTCTCTTAGCACAAAAGATTTGGCATTGGGCAATTCACAATCACATTCGCCTGATAGCACAATACATACCAGGCATTCAGAACCAGTTAGCCGACAATCTCAGTCGAGGTCACCAGCAAACTCACGAATGGGAAATTCATCCCCAGATCCTACAGGCTCACTTCCTCCGCTGGGGAACACCAAACATAGACCTATTCACAACAAAAAACGCAAAATGCCAAAACTTCGCGTCCAGGTACCCACACCCTCAATCCAAGGGCAATGCACTATGGATCAGTTGGTCAGGGATATTTGCTTACGCTTTTTCCCCCTCTCCCACTCATTCCTTATCTGGACAACAAACTAAGTCAAAACAAACTCAAACTAATACTCATAGCACCAACCTGGGCTCGCCAACCGTGGTACACAATACTGTTGGACTTATCAGTAGTACCTCACATCAAATTACGAAACATACCAGATCTGTTAACACAACACAAACAACAGATCAGACACCCCAATCCAGCATCGCTCAATCTAGCAATCTGGCTCCTGAAGTCTTAGAATTCGGACATTTAAACCTTACACAGGAATGTATGGAGGTCATTAAACAAGCTAGAAAACCTACAACAAGACATTGTTACGCAAACAAATGGAAAAGATTTGTTTGCTACTGCCACACTAATCACATTCAACCACTACATGCCTCCACAAAGGACATTCTCTCGTAGGGGATTTCCATGTATAGTCATAAGCACTGAATAGTTCCGCGCGCCTGCGGGGACCCCGGAGCACTGATGTGAAGAATATTCTTAAGTGCAAATACTAGCCCTTTGAAAAAAGGTCTGTCAAAAAACACTTAAGAATAACACTGTGCAGCCTATGCGAACAGCTACACAGGCCAAATTGTTGAAAAGAAAACAGTTGTAGTGTAAATTCACGTTCAAACACCTATTTATTCTAGAAATGTAATAACAAATACATTCTCCTACTTTATTTACACCTCTCATGAGAATAAACAATGCAGGGCAGTGTATCCCATAGGCTGCCATTATACAGAATGTAAATATAGAGCTGTGCCTTTAAGAAAGTAAAGTCTTCCTGTATCCCATCATGCACAGCAAAAGGCAGTTGCCTCAGTTCTTTTTTCCGGCTCCTTCCTGACAGGACCCTGAAGCATTGAGCTCTACCTCACAAAGCCTTTTTTTGACAGAAATTCATTCAAAATCTTTTGAATTTCAATTTCACTCGACGTTTTTAATATTGAGTGATCATTTCCTACTCTTTTCTGTTAAATTCTGACAGAAATTTGAGGTTTTTCTAGTTTAGAAATGCCTTCACTTTTTGATAAATGCCGTTCTTGTGGCAGAAAAAAGGCTAAAACAGATCCACATCGAGTCTGTATAATTTGCCTTCCATCCAGCCACAAACCTGAATCGTGTGACATCTGTAAAACTTTCTCCAGAAGAACTCTTCGTGATAGGGAGAAAATCCGACTTCAGGCAAGAGAGGACAGGAGGAAAAGTGGTCATTCTACCACAGAGCGAGGAGAAGGTCAGTCTTCTACCAGGGCTCACCCTGTTTCCTCTGCAACTCCTACCAGACCTGCTCAAAAACGGCACAGGTCTCCGACGACGTCGAGGGCGTCGACGTCGAGACCGTGAACGGCGCCAACATGCTCGCCGTCGAGGACTGGTTCACTGGTGAGGAAGAAGCATTGTTCGCCGTCGAGAGGATCTGGGTCGCTGTCAACACGGCGAGGACGTTCCACGTCGAGGAGATCTGAGTCCGGTTCGCCGTCGACAGGGCGATCGGCGTCGAGGGAGAGTGCTCGCCGTCGGAGACGTTCGCCGTCACCACATCAACGGCGAGAGGAATCGACGTCAAGAGGCACTCGCCGTCACCGCACTTCGACGTCGAGGAGTGTGTCGACATCGAGGCGACAATCAAAGAGACCTAGAAGGGTTTATACCACTTCAGAATCCTCGGCCTCACTCATCCTGCTTCCAGCGTCTCCACAGCTCTCTCCTCAACAGTCGCCGTTGCCGCAGACACCAGTAACACCTACGGCTCCTCTTCCGGCTCCTCTTTCAGAGTCTGTTCTGAGGACTCCAACGCGATCCATAAGGCATTCTATACATTCCTCTAGACGTTCGTCTTCCTCTCGGCACCATCGCCATGAGTCACGGCAGAGATCTCCGCATTCACATCATAGACATTCTTCTTCGTCTACACGGGACTACTCTCCAACCCTATCGGACTCACCGTCCCCGAGAGTGTCCCCCATAGATGAAGTGAATACATTCCAGGAGGTCTTAGTGCGAGGGGCGACCAAACTGAATATCCCGCTGGCGGTACCTGTCCCATCGACATCAGTAATCTTCGAGACCTTGTACCAGAGGACATCTTCAAGACCTTTGCTTCCACTGGTTCCGGGTCTTATTGAACCGGCAATGGATATTTTTCTTACACCGGCCACAACGAAATCTGCTCCTTCCAGACTTATTAAGCAGTATCGTCCACCAGAACAAGATCCTCTATTCTTGAGGTCGGACCCAGTACCGGACTCAGTGGTTATAGTAGCGGCAAAGAAGTTGCACTCTACATCACAGTCTTCCTCCTCACCTCCGGATAAAGAGAGCAGAAAGATCGATGCTGCAGGCCGAAAAGTATGCTCCACTGCAGCCATCACAATGAAAGCAGCCAGCGCCACTGCTTTATTAGGGAGATACGATCGGGCCCTCTGGGACTCTATACTGCAGTTTGCGGAGCATCTTTCTAAGGACAAAAGGGAAGATTTCCTGGAGGTCGTGGGTGAGGGAGCCATGGTTTCTAACCAGGTAATAAGCGCTGCTGCTGATTCTTCGGTGCTGTCTGCACATAACTACGCTCACGGAATAGCGCTAAGAAGACATGCATGGTTGCGATTAACATCTCTCAAACCAGAAGCACAGCAGGGAATACAGAATTTACCTTTCTCAGGCTCCACTTTGTTCGGCTCTCATGCCGATGACGAGATGGCCAGGATGAAGTCTGAGCTAGACACTCTAAAAGCGGTAGGCATGGAACACCCGAAAGAACAACGAAAAGTATTCCGTCCATATCAGCGAAGACTTTTCACCCACAGGTATCAGATACCACACTGGATGTCTTCACGCCCCCAGCAGCATCAAAGGGCCTTCTCCACACAACGAAGGTCGACAAGGGGTCGTTCAACACCACAAACTCAGGCAACTCAACAGGCTCCCGCGTCTAAGCCCTGAATCTTCGCTTCCCCCTCCTCCGTTATCCACTCCGGTAGGGGGAAGTATCTCAAATCATCTGGACGAGTGGCTACACATCACATCAGACGCCTGGGTATTGAATATTGTGCGACATGGTTACGCTCTCAGATTCACCAGTCCTCCACCATCTGTTCCACCCAAACCAGCCAGCCACCACCTCGAAGCTCTTCAGTTAGAAGTCACTATTCTATTACAAAAAAGAGCTATAGAACCCGTCCCGATCAGCCAGCAAGGGAAAGGGATTTATTTGAGGTATTTTCTTGTGCCAAAAAAGGACAAGCAAGAGTTTCGTCCCATTCTAGATCTTAGGACAGCAAACAAGTGGATTCGCAAAGAGAAATTCAGGATGCTATCTTTGCACCAAGTTTACCCACATCTTCGTCAGGGCGACTGGCTCTGTTCGATAGACCTTTGCAACGCTTACTTTCATATTCCGGTGACCAAGAAACATCGAAAATTCCTAAGGTTCACCGTCGGAAAACGTCATTACCAATTTGCGGTTCTACCCTTCGGCCTCAAATCAGCGCCGAGAACTTTTTCCAAATGCATGGCGGTGGTAGCCGCCCACTTGAGGAAACATCGAATATTTGTCTACCCCTATCTAGACGATTGGCTCATAAAGGCCTCCAGTTATATAGAGGCGCAACAACATTTCAAATGGGCTCTACAGCTGTTACAGAATCTCGGTCTTCAAGTCAATCTCCTGAAGTCCACAGCAACACCTGTTCAGAGGTTGCATTACTTAGGGGCTATTATAGATACCAATCTAGGAAAGGTGTTTCCTTCGGAGGAACGACGATTATCGATTCTCCAAAAGTGCAAACAACTACAGAGAACTCCACAGACCACTGCAAGAGTAATAGCCTCTCTACTGGGCTCGATGGCGTCTTGTATCCATCTCGTTCCCAATGCTCGCCTCCATATGAGACCCTTACAAGAAGACCTGGAGGATCAATGGTGTCAACTGATGGACGATTGGGAGAGCAAAGTCCTCCTTTCTCCCCACACCCTACAGTCCCTCAAGTGGTGGTGTTCACCCAACAATCTCTTGGTGGGGATTCCTTTCCAACAACAGCCTCCAGCTCAGACCATTGTAACAGACGCGTCACTGCTCGGATGGGGAGCTCACAGGGATCATCTTCGAGTCCAGGGCAAGTGGTCACAGAGAGAGAGTCTCTATCATATCAACCTGCTGGAGCTTCGCGCAGTCCACCTTGCGCTCAAAGCCTTCCTTCCCTCTCTGAAAGCGGAAACTCTCCTTCTCCAGACGGACAACGTGGCCACTATGTATTACGTAAACAAACAAGGAGGCACCAGGTCCAGGATTTTATCCAGAGAGGCTCAGACAATCTGGCATTGGCTTCTAGCCAGGAACCGGTCGCTAGTGGCAACTCACCTGCCTGGCAACCAGAATGTTCAAGCGGATGCTCTCAGCCGCGTAATGGACGAGAACCACGAATGGGTGTTACACGACGACGTCGTTCGTTCCATTTTCGCACTATGGGGTACCCCCTCTATAGACCTATTCGCAACCCCAGAAAACAAAAAATGCCAAAACTTCGCCTCCAGATATTACCATCCAGGGACACTGGGGAATGCCCTGTGGATAAGCTGGTCAGGAGCATTTCTTTACGCCTTTCCACCACTTCCCCTGATTCCGGCGGTCCTCCAGAAGTTATCCAATGCTCAGTCCAAAATGATCCTAATTGCTCCGGAATGGCCACGCCAATGGTGGTTTCCAGACCTTCTTCACCGGTCACTCAAACCACACATCAGGCTGCCTCATCGTCCGGACCTGCTCACGAAGTTCAGAGGGCAGATATCTCATCCCAACCTCTCATCGTTGAGTTTGGCAGCATGGCTCCTGAGTTAGTGCAATATGGACACTTGAACCTACCTCAGGACTGTATGGAAATCCTGAAAGAAGCAAAGCGTCCTTCCACACGATCGGCTTATGCAAGCAAGTGGAAAAGATTCTGTGTGTGGTGTTTGGGCAACAACATTGACCCGGTATCCTGTGGAGAGGAATCTATCCTGCCATACTTGCTAAGTTTGGCAAAATCGGGCTTACAATTGTCATCAATAAAGGTACACTTGGCGGCTATAACGGCATACAGAAAGAGCCCCTCACAAACTTCCTTTTTTCGGATTCCAATTATTAAGGACTTCCTGGAAGGTTAAAAAAAAGGTCTTTCCTCCCATTAGGAGGCCATCTCCTCCATGGGAACTGAATGTTGTCCTATCGCGTCTGATGCTACCTCCATTCAAGCCAATACATAAGGCATCACTTCAACATCTCACATGGAAAACTGCTTTTCTGGTGGCAACCACTTCAGCGCGTAGGGTCAGCGAAATCCAGGCCCTTTGCGCTCAAGAGCCCTTCACGGTTTTTCATTCTGCGAAAGTGGTAATGAGGACTCATCCAAAATTTTTACCAAAAGTTGTCTCGGACTTTCATGTGAACCAAACCATTTCATTGCCAACTTTCTTTCAAAATCCAACTACTCCTGCTGAGAGAACTCTGCACTCTCTGGATGTAAAGAGGGTTTTGAAATTTTACTTGGACAGGACAAAATGCTTACGTAAATCACAACAGCTCTTTGTTAACTATGGCCCAGTTAGAACAGGGTTGGGCACGTCTAAGCAATCCTTATCCAGGTGGATTGTTTCATGTATAATGTTATGTTATCAGTTAGCGAACAAATCCCTTGGTGGTAGGCCAAAAGCCCACTCTACTAGAGGGAAGGCAGCTACTGCAGCCTTGATGAGAAATATCCCTTTGGCAGAAATATGCAAGGCTGCCACTTGGAAGTCGGTCCATACCTTTACTCAGCATTACTGCCTTGATACAGACGCTAGGGCAGATGCGCAGGTTGGACAGGCCTTGCTTAAGAATTTATTTGCATGACTCATGTTTTTTGTCAGTATTCTTCTGTCTACTCCACCACGGTTATGGGGATGGGCTTGCTAGTCTATTCAGTGCTTATGACTATACATGGAAATCCCCTACGAGAGAAGGAATGGTTTCTTACCTGTAACTCCAGTTCTCTCATAGGGGTATTTCCATGATAGTCATAAGCAACCCTCCCTCCTCCCCGGTGGAGTTGACATAGAAAAGGTTGCCATAAAATATTATCGATGTTGGTACTCCAACGATTGGTTTTGTTCCTTCATGTCAGGTTACAAGCCTTCAAAAAGAACTGAGGCAACTGCCTTTTGCTGTGCATGATGGGATACAGGAAGACTTTACTTTCTTAAAGGTACAGCTCTATATTTACATTCTGTATAATGGCAGCCTATGGGCTACACTGCCCTGCATTGTTTATTCTCATGAGAGGTGTAAATAAAGTATGAGAATGTATTTGTTATTACATTTCTAGAATAAATAGGTGTTTGAACGTGAATTTACACTACAACTCTTTTCTTTTCAACAATTTGGCCTGTGTAGCTGTTCGCATAGGCTGCACAGTGTTATTCTTAAGTGTTTTTTGACAGACCTTTTTTCAAAGGGCTGCTATTTGCAGTTAAGAATATTCTTCACATCAGTGCTCCGGGGACCCCGCAGGCGCGCGGAACTATTCAGTGCTTATGACTATCATGGAAATACCCCTACGAGAGAACTGGAGTTACAGGTAAGAAACCATTCCTTGTAAGCTACTTATTACACTTACAAAAGTCTAATCTAGCATTCTCTTCCATTAAAATACATCTCACTGCAATATCTGCCTATCTGCAGATTACACATACAACATCGCTTTTTAAAATCCCAGTCATTAAAGCTTTTATGGAGGGACTAAAAAGAATCCTACCCCCAAGGACACCACCAGTACCTTCGTGGAACCTTAACATTGTATTAACACAATTCATGGGACCACCATTCAAACCCATGCACTCTTGTGAAATACAATACTTATCTTGGAAAGAAGCCTTTCTACTAGCTATCACATCACTTAGAATAGTAAGTGAGATACAAGCATTTACTATTCAAGAACCCTTTATACAAATACATAAACCTAAAGTGGTTCTCCGTACAAATCCCAATTTCTTACCAAAAGTCATATCACCATTCCACCTAAACCAAACGGTGGAACTCCCAGTCTTCTTTCCACAACCAGACTCAGTAGCCGAAAGAGCCTTGCTTACATTAGACATAAAAAGAGCACTACTGTATTACATTGACAGAACAAAACATTTTCGTAAAACAAAACAATTTTTTGTAGCCTTTCAAAAACCTCATGCAGGTAATCCTATATCCAAACAAGGCATTGCCAGATGGATAGTTAAATGTATTCAAACTTGCTATATTAAAGCAAAAAGAGATTTACCTATTGCACCAAGAGCACACTCCACTAGGAAGAAAGGCACCACAATGGCTTTTCTTGGGAATATACCTATGAAAGAAATTTGTAAGGCTGCCACCTGATCTACGCCTCATACATTCACTAAGCATTACTGTGTAGATGTGTTGGCAATACAACAAACCACAGTAGGACAGGCTGTGTTAAGAACATTATTTCAAACAACTTCAACTCCTACAGGCTAAACCACCGCTTTTTGGGGGGAGATTACTGCTTATAAGTCTATGCACAGCATGTGTATCTGCAGCTACACATGCCATCGAACGGAAAATGTCACTTACCCAGTGTACATCTGTTCGTGGCCTGAGACGCTGCAGATTCACATGCGCCCTCCCACCTCCACGGGAGCCTGTAGCCGTTATTAGTTAAATGAAAATTGTACATTTGTAAATAAATATTCTTTTGATACACACTATGTACATACATACCTACTCCATTGCATGGGCACATCTAGTATACTCACAACTCCTACCTCACCCTCTGCGGGGAGAACAATCTAAGATGGAGTCGCAATGTAGCCGAAAGGGAAGAGTCCTTCGGTCTCTTGACTCGAAAAGACTTCTTCGAAGAAAAACAACTTGTAACACTCTGAGCCCAACACTAGATGGCAGGATAATGCACAGCATGTGAATCTGCAGCGTCTCATGCCACGAACAGATGTACACTGGGTAAGTGACATTATATATATATATATATATATATATATATATATATATATATATATATATACTCATTTAAAATTGAAAGCCCCACATCCACTCTTTCACACTTAACACATATTTATTAATAGAACATCTATTAGTGTCTCCCGAGAAAAAACTGTTTTGCAGTGTGAATCTTTTCTGGATTCACATACTCTGCATTATTCCTCTATCTAGTGGTTGGGGCTGGAATTCTCCAGTATTTTCTAGTCCGTTCCTTGTTTTTTGTTTTGTTTACAAAGTCCTTCTTCTTTCTTGTTTTTTGTTGGTGGGCGTCGACGCCACCTCAACCATTTGGTGTCCCCTGTGACATTGTTGTGCTTCCTTGGGAAGCTCCCACCTTTGTTCACCATCTTAAGATTATTTTTTCACACCGTTGATTATGGATGCCTGCTGAAGGAACTCCAACTAAGGGAAGACGTTTGCGTCAAACAAGTTAATAAAACAACCAAAGAAGTTCAGAAAACATCTGAGTAAGACTCCGTATTCATCTACACCACTCACACAACCACAGGAAGAAAGTTTTTCAAAGAATAACAGGGAAACGTTAGCGAATACCCAGTATGAGGGCTCCCTGAAGGGGCTAGATGGAGAAGACACCATTTGAGATCTTTAAGAACTGCCATCAAAGGTTTGCGCAGAAGGATACTCGCCCAGTCTGTACCCTCTGCCTTCCATTGAACCATTGAAGCGAAGACTGCAATAGTTGCTCGGCTTTCGCACCTAAGACATTGTGCAAGGGAGAGACACAGGAAAGATCACTATAATTTGCAGAACGACGCCATCTTTGAAAGATCTAGGTGCCTCAAGCAAGAAGAAGAATATTGTCGCCGAGGAGCTGGGGGAGAGACGTCGGACGCGGAGGTGAAATTCATGGAGGGGACACAGCCACAAAAGAAAGAGGAACCTCGAACCTTAAAAATCAGAGGAGTTGAAAAACTGACCCTCAAACATCAAAGGGAGCAGTTGCATCGAAACGCGCCGCCGGCAAGCGTCCCCGAGATGAGTCGCACAAATCCCACAAGGGGACATCAAGTGGAGAGAAGACTCCAGAAAACGCTAGATCGTGGAAGGACAGACAGGATAAAGACACAGTGGCGTTGAAAAGAAGTGGTTAGAGACTGGATTAACTAAACTTTACATCCGCTACATCATCGAAAGAAGCTCCCTCAGATAAAAAGGAATACTCCCTCTCGACCCTGATGAACGGGTTGTCGAAATAGAGAAGAAGCGGAAAATGTTGGAAGTCCAAATGTCCGCACTCTTACAGAAAAAAGAGGAGTTAGACGACAGCCTCAGGGGCTACAGAATTCCATCGAAGACCCCAAAGCATGAGGACTTTGAGCGACGAGAGGTTGAGGATTTTGACCCTCTCCTAACTCCAGACCGCCAAGCTGAGGTGGAAGAACACTTCTACGACGACGAAAGGGATTAGATCATGGAAAGCTTTCACGGCTCGAAAGTGGAATATCAGTGGCAGGAGCTAGAAGCCGACTCCCCAGAAGAAGGGGTAGATGCATATTCCCTTGAGGCCTTCACCGTCATCAAACAGGCTGCGGCTAGGTTCAGGGTACAACGTGAGGAAGAAAGCCCACATTCTTGTTCCATCAGCGATAGCACTAATCCCAACACAAGCAAGAAACCAATTCTTACCAATGCTGCCTGGTGTTTTGGATCCAGAAAGGGAAGCCTTCCAGAAGCCATCCTCTTGCAGGGTAGTAAGCCCTAGGGCTGAGAAGAAGTTAAAAAAGTTCACAAAAGATTCACCTTACATTAAGGGCTCAGTACCAGCAGACTCAATCATTGTCTCGACGACGAGGAAGCTAGCTAACGTACCTACAACAGTGGTCCCACCACCAGAGAAGGAAAGCAAAAAGTTGGAACTAGTGGAGAGAAATATGGAACGTAGTTTTGCCAGCCAGTGGCGGATTGTCAACTCAAATACACTATTTAACCGTCATGCACATCAACATTGGGATGAAATTAGAGAGCTTATAAAAACACCTCGCAAAACAATTTAAGAAAAAAAGCAACACACTTTTTGGAATGTTGTAAGAACATTGCAAATGCATGCCAGAAATCAGCTTTGGGTGCAGCTGACACAGCCAGTCGCCAGCTAATGATGGGGATAACCCTCAGAAGACACTCGTGGCTACAAATTTCAGGCTTCAAGCCATATGTCCAGGGCAGCGTCCTCAATTGTCCTTTGAACGGGGAACAACTTTTTGTCAGCTCTGTAGCCGACAAGCTGAACCAATTAAACAACAAGACTGGCAAATCAATAGGTGTCTTGAAATACAGAGGTGAGTATACGCAGGGGATCAGCACCTCTAAGCAGACCTGTTGGAAGAGGGAGTTATCAGACAGGCAGCGCACACTTAGGTTTCCAGGGAAACACTCAGATTCTGAGTTCCCAACAAGGGTAGCAGTCCCAGCAACAGGGCAGATAACCTTTCGAGGAAGAGGCAGAGGAAGGGGTCGGCCCCACCGGTGAGGAACAAACCTCTCCCACAAGTGACTAGCCACATCCGTAAAGCCTTGAACATATAACACCAAACAGAGGCAAGTAGCAGCCTTTTTACCTACTAACAACACCAGAAGAAGGCAGATTAAAACATTTTCTTAAGGATTGGATGGATGTAACGTCAGACAAATGGATCCTAAACTTAATCAAATTTGGATATTGCATAGAGGTAATAAAAACACCACCAAGGTGGGTGGGGGAAGGGGAGTTCCAAGGAGAAAGCTGCACACCTGAAAGATAACATTGACTCCTCAAAGAAGTAGAAGAATTATTGGAAAAGAATACAATAGAGAAAGTCCCAGGATTGGGAGCTCAACAAGGGAAACTACTCAACATATTTCCTTATCCCCATAAAGTGTACGGATCACTTTGTCCAATATTAGACTTGAGATTTTTAAACAGGTTCGTAAAGATGCAGAAATTCAATAAGACAACTCTACAGGCGGTCATTCCACACCAGGATGGAGATTTCATGGCAGCTATAGACTTAAAAGACACTTGCTTCCACATTCTCATGAATGTTTGCCACAAAAAGATTTCTATGCTTTGTGGTAAACAACTCACTACCAGTTTTCAGTACTGGCATTCGGAATGAAATCTGCACCAAGAGTCTTCGGAAAGTGTCTGGCAGCAGCCCACCTAAGAAAAAAGGATATACATGTGTACTCATACTTGGACGAATGATTAGTGAGAGCAGACTCTGACGAAATAGGCAAAGACCACATTCGACAGGAAATAGAGACTATTTATCTTGGGAATCACAATAAACATAGGAAAATCAACCCCACATAAAGAACAAGAAAAGTTGTTCTTGGAGTAAGAATAAACTCCGTACAGGGAAGAGTGTTTCCCAATGAGAAGAGAACACTATCATTGATAGTGGAGACTCAACAAGATCTGCAGGGGCAATCTCTGACAATGAAGACAGTGGGGAAACTTCTGGGAAAGATGGCATTCATCCCAATAATACCATATGCAAGACTACACATGACACCGCTACATGAATGGCTGCAAGCACACTGGTCTCAGCAACAGGGAGTCGGGAAGATCTAGTGGTTATCACGCAGAATAGAAACCGCAAATATAACAGAAGGAATAAAATGTAATCAACCAACTCCTTAAAAAAAAAAAAACAGATGCCTCACATATGGGCTGAGGAGCTCACATGAATTCACTCAAATTCAGAGGAATTTGGAAGGAGAAGGAAGCAGTGCAACACATTAACGTACTAGAATTGAGAGTGGTGTTCCTAGCCTTAAAAGCAATTCAGAAGCATCTATCAGGGCAATCAGTGTTAATCCAAACGGACAACACTATAGCTATGTTTTACATCAGCAAGCGAGGGGGAACTCAATCCCCACATCTATCAAAACTAGCTCGGGAGATATGGAACTGGGCCATACAAAAGAAGATGTCTTTAATATCCATACACCTGCCTAGGAAGGACAGTAAAGAAGCAGACAAACTCCGCATACATGTATCTTGTTCACACGAGGGGGAGTTGAACCAGAAGGTCCTCCTTGGAGCTTTGAGGTGTGGGGGACACCTTAAATCAACCTGTTTGCAACACCAGAGAATGCAAAATGCCAATTTCGTGTCCAGACAACATCACCACCAGTCTCTGGGGAATGCCCTGTCGATAAGCTGGTCAGGGAAATTTGGTTACTCTTTTCCTCCAATACCACTTCTACACAAGGTAATAAAAAAATGCAAGAGAAGCAAAATGATGCTAATCTTAATTGCACTACGGTGGGCAAGACCAACATGGTTTTCGGAACTCATTCAGTTAGCAAAGGAAAGGATTCTAATGTTACCAGTAAAACAAGGCCTGGTATCCATGGACAGGGGAAGAGTTATACACCCATTGCCAAAAAGCTGAAGTTTAGCAGCCTGGCTCCTGAAGACATAGAATTTGGTCACCTAAAACTATCCACAAGGATCATGGCAATACTTGGAAAAGCAAGAAGACCAACAACACAAAAGTGTTATTTTTTAAAATGGAAACTATATTTCTTATGGTGCCTCAAAAAAGGTTTGTTACGAAGTGTAGGAAGTTGTCTCTGCATGTACTATTTCAAAGTAAGAAATAGTGTGCACAGAGTCCAAGGGTTCCCCTTAGAAGTAAGATAGTGGCAAAAAGAGATACTTCTAATGCTCTATTTTCTGGTAGTGTGGTCGAGCAGTAGGCTTATCAGAGGGTAGTGTTAAGCATTTGTTGTACACATACAGGCAATAAATGAGGAACACACTCTCAAAGACAATTCCAGGCCAATAGGTTTTTATATAGAAAAATATCTTTTCTTAGTTTATTTTAAGAACCACATGTTCAAGATTTACAAACAATACTTTAAATGAAAGGTATTTCACTTAGGAACTTTAGGAACTTTGAATTAGCAAAATAGCATATACAGTTTTCACACAAATAGCAATAAGCTATTTTAAAACTGGACACTTAGTGCAATTTTCAACAGTTCCTGGGGAGGTAAGTGTTTGTTAGTTTTGCAGGTAAGCAAACCACCTACAAGGTTCAAAGTTGGGTCCAAGGTAGCCCACCGTTGGGGGTTCAGAGCAACCCCAAAGTTACCTCACCACCAGCTCAGGGCCGGTCAGGTGCAGAGGTCAAATTGGTGCCCAAAACGCATAGGCTACAATGGAGAAGGGGGTGCCCCGGTTCCAGTCTGCCAGCAGGTAAGTGCCTGCATCTTCGGAGGGCAGACCAGGGGGGTTTTGTAGGGCACCGGGGGGGGGAAAACAAGTCAGCACAAAAAGTACACCCTCAGAGGCATGGGGGCAGCCGGGTGCAGTGTGCAAACAGGCGTTGGGTTTGCAATGTAGTTCAATGGGAGACCTGGGGGTCTCTTCAGCGATGCAGGCATGAAAGGGGGGGCGCCTCGGGGTAGCCACCACCTGGGCAAGGGAGAGGGCCACCTGGGGGTCGCTCCTGCACTGGAGGTCGGATCCTTCAGGTCCTGGGGGCTGCGGGTGCAGTGTCTTTACCAGGCGTCGGGTTCTTAGAAGCAGGCAGTTGCGGTCAGGGGGAGCCTCTGGATTCCCTCTGCAGGTGACGCTGTGGGGGCTCAGGGGGGTAAACTCTGGCTACTCACGGGCTCGCAGTTGCCGGGGAGTCCTCCCTGTAGTGTTGGTTCTCCACAAGTCGAGCCGGGGGCGTCGGGTGCAGAGTACAAAGTTTCACGCTTCCGGCGGGAAACGTGTGTTCTTTCAAAGTTGCTGCTTTGTTGCAAAGATGCTTCTTCTTTGGAGCAGAGCCGCTGTCCTCTGGAGTTCTTGGTACTTTTAGATGCAGGGTAGTCCTCTGAGGCTTCAGAGGTCGCTGGACCCTGTGGAACGCGTTGCTGTAGCAGTTCTTTTGAAGTGGGGAGACAGGCCGGTAGAGCTGGGTCCAAAGCAGTTGATGTCTCGGTCTGCTCTGCAGGTTTTTCAGCTCAGCAGTCCTTCTTCGTCTTAGGTTGCAGGAATCTAGTTGCCTAGGTTCTGGGAGCCCCTAAATACTCAATTTAGGGGTGTGTTTAGGTCTGGGGGGTTAGTAGCCAATGGCTACTAGCCCTGAGGGTGGCTACACCCTCTTTGTGCCTCCTCCCTGAGGGGAGGGGGGCACATCCCTAATCCTATTGGGGGAATCCTCCATCTACAAGATGGAGGATTTCTAAAAGTCAGAGTCACCTCAGCTCAGGACACCTTAGGGGCTGTCCTGACTGGCCAGTGACGACTCCTTGTTTTTCTCATTATCTCCTCCGGCCTTGCCGCCAAAAGTGGGCCCGTGGCCGGAGGGGGCGGGAAACTCCACTAGCTGGAGTGCCCTCGGGTGCTGTAACAAAGGGGGTGAGCCTTTGAGGCTCAACGCCAGGTGTTACAGTTCCTGCAGAGGGAGGTGAGAAGCACCTCCACCCAGTACAGGTTTTGTTACTAGCCACAGAGTGACAAAGGCACTCTCCCCATGTGGCCAGCAACATGTCTGGTGTGTGGCAGGCTGCTAAAACTAGTCAGCCCACACTGGAAGTCGGGTATGGTTTCAGGGGGCATCTGTAAGATGCCCTCTGGGGTGTATTTTACAATAAAATGTACACTGGCATCAGTGTGCATTTATTGTGCTGAGAAGTTTGATACCAAACTTCCTAGTTTTCAGTGTAGCCATTATGGTGCTGCGGAGTTCGTGTTTGACAGACTTCCAGACCATATACTCTTATGGCTACCCTGCACTTACAATGTCTAAGATTTTGCTTAGACACTGTAGGGGCATAGTGCTCATGCACCTATGCCCTCACCTATGGTATAGTGCACCCTGCCTTAGGGGTGACTTATCTATACCTATAGGCAGTGTGAGGTTGGCATGGCACCCTGAGGGGAGTGCCATGTCGACTCAGTCATTTTATCCCCACCAGCACACACAAGCTGGCAAGCAGTGTGTCTGTGCTGAGTGAGGGGTCTCCAGGGTGGCATAAGACATGCTGCAGACCTTAGAGACCTTCCCTGGCATCAGGGCCCTTGGTACCAGGGGTACCAGTTACAAGGGACTTATCTGGATGACAGGGTGTGCCAATTGTGGAAACAAAAGTACAGGTTAGGGAAAGAACACTGGTGCTGGGGCCTGGTTAGCAGGCCTCCGCACACTTTCAAATCATAATTTGGCATCAGCAAAGGCAAAAAAAGTCAGGGGGTAACCATGCCAAGGAGGCATTTCCTTACACAACCCCCCCCCCCCCCAAATGAAAGAGGATGAGACTAACCTTTCCCATGAGAGTCTTCATTTTCTAAGTGGAAGAACCTGGAAAGGCCATCTGCATTGGCATGGGCAGTCCCAGGTCTGTGTTCCACTATAAAGTCCATTCCCTGTAGGGAGATGGACCACCTCAACAGTTTTGGATTTTCACCTTTCATTTGCATTAGCCATCTGAGAGGTCTGTGGTCAGTCTGAACTACAAAGTGAGTACCAAAGAGGTATGGTCTCAGCTTCTTCAGGGACCAAACCACAGCAAAGGCCTCCCTCTCAGTGGCACTCCAACGCTGCTCCCTGGGGAGTAACCTCCTGCTAATGAAAGCAACAGGCTGGTCAAGGCCATCATCATTTGTTTGGGACAAAACTGCCCCTATCCCATGTTCAGAGGCATCAGTCTGCACAATGAACTGCTTGGAGTAATCTGGAGCTTTGAGAACTGGTGCTGTGCACATTGCTTGTTTCAGGGTGTCAAAGGCCTATTGGCATTCTACAGTCCAGTTTACCTTCTTGGGCATTTTCTTGGAGGTAAGTTCTGGAGGGCTGTCACTATGGATCCATATCCCTTCACAAACCTCCTGTAGTTCCCAGTCAAGCCAAGGAATGCCCTTACTTGAGTCTGGGTTTTTGGAGCTGCCCAGTCCAGAATAGTCTGGATCTTAGGCTGGAGTGGCTGAACCTGGCCTCCACCTACAAGGTGTCCCAAGTAAACCACAGTTCCCTGCCCTATCTGACATTTGGATGCCTTGATAGTGAGGCCTGCTGCTTGCAGGGCCTTCAAAACCTTCTTCAGGTGGACCAGGTGATCCTGCCAGCTGGAGCTAAAGACAGCAATATCGTCAAGATAAGCTGCACTAAAGGACTCCAAGCCAGCAAGGACTTGATTCACCAACCTTTGGAAGGTGGCAGGGGCATTCCTTAAACCAAAGGGCATCACAGTGAACTGATAGTGCCCATCAGGTTGAAGAACCAGAACCTTATGGGCCTGGCGGCGCAGGGTACGCCTGAAATCTCCTTGGATTCACCTGCCTCAACTAACAGAGACACGGGACACTCTGTCAGGCGTAAAAGATCAGATTTTATTAGCTGCAGCTAGTACAGTTGTCCAAGAAGTACACAAGGTATGTTCTCAGGAGACTGCCACTTTACTTTGTGGCGCACAATCTTATATACCGTATAAAAACCATTTATTAACTACATACACTCCCAGAACACATAGAAAGGAGCCAGTAAGAATAATGTAAAGATAGAACAGAGCCAATAGAAATGTCGGAAAACAAGACAGCACCAATAGAAGGAATTGGAAAACAAAGTATCAAGTGACTTAAGGTTGCCTCCCCTCCAGCTGTGTTTGTCACCCCTCCCTTGAACTAATTCATTAACCGATCCACAACGAAGTTGCATGTGGTGTGATAAGTTTGTGTGCGTTTGGAGGACAGTTGTGAAATGAGAGAATACTAGCAAAGGACAGCGAAGGCCAGACGATAAGATAAGATCGGCGGAGAATAGTGTGAGCCTACAGATAGTTGAAACAAGGATTAGAAAACCAGACAGGGATTAGTGTACTCGGTCAGACCTTAATACCAGCCTTGTAAAGATAGAGGCAGAAGGCTGTTTTGAACACCATGTTGCAGAATAAGCAGAAAAGGCAGAATGGACTTCGTTCGCTGTGCTGCCTGAGTGAAGGCAACATAAAATGGCGGCGGGCCACAAAATGGCGGGTCGATACGATCGTATTAAAAATCGAATTTCCTCAGACCCTCCTTGTAAAGAAATGGCTCCCTGTTGCAGTTACCCCCCCACTTTTTGCCTGATACTGATGCTGACTTGGCTGAGAAGTGTGCTGGGACCCTGCTAACCAGGCCCCAGCACCAGTGTTCCTTCACCTAAAATGTACCATTGTATCCACAATTGGCACACCCTGGCATTCAGATAAGTCCCTTGTAACTGGTACTTCTAGTACCAAGGGCCCTGATGCCAAGGAAGGTCTCTAAGGGCTGCAGCATGTCTTATGCCACCCTAGAGACCCCTCACTCAGCACAGACACACTGCTTACAAGCCTGTGTGTGCTAGTGAGAACAAAATGAGTAAGTCGACATGGCACTCCCCTCAGGGTGCCATGCCAGCCTCTCACTGCCTATGCAGTATAGGTAAGACACCCCTCTAGCAGGCCTTACAGCCCTAAGGCAGGGTGCACTATACCATAGGTGAGGGTACCAGTGCATGAGCACTGTGCCCCTACAGTGTCTAAACAAAACCTTAGACATTGTAAGTGCAGGGTAGCCATAAGAGTATATGGTCTGGGAGTTTGTCAAACACGAACTCCACAGCACCATAATGGCTACACTGAAAACTGGGAAGTTTGGTATCAAACTTCTCAGCACAATAAATGCACACTGATGCCAGTGTACATTTTATTGTAAAATACACCCCAGAGGGCACCTTAGAGGTGCCCCCTGAAACTTAACCGACTATCTGTGTAGGCTGACTAGTTTTAGCAGCCTGCCACAAACCGAGACATGTTGCTGGCCCCATGGGGAGAGTGCCTTTGTCACTCTGAGGCCAGTAACAAAGCCTGCACTGGGTGGAGATGCTAACACCTCCCCCAGGCAGGAATTGTCACACCTGGCGGTGAGCCTCAAAGGCTCACCTCCTTTGTGCCAACCCAGCAGGACACTCCAGCTAGTGGAGTTGCCCGCCCCCTCCGGCCAGGCCCCACTTTTGGCGGCAAGGCCGGAGAAAATAATGAGAAAAACAAGGAGGAGTCACTGGCCAGTCAGGACAGCCCCTAAGGTGTCCTGAGCTGAGGTGACTCTGACTTTTAGAAATCCTCCATCTTGCAGATGGAGGATTCCCCCAATAGGGTTAGGATTGTGACCCCCTCCCCTTGGGAGGAGGCACAAAGAGGGTGTACCCACCCTCAGGGCTAGTAGCCATTGGCTACTAACCCCCCAGACCTAAACACGCCCTTAAATTTAGTATTTAAGGGCTACCCTGAACCCTAGAAAATTAGATTCCTGCAACTACAAGAAGAAGGACTGCCTAGCTGAAAACCCCTGCAGAGGAAGACCAGAAGACGACAACTGCCTTGGCTCCAGAAACTCACCGGCCTGTCTCCTGCCTTCCAAAGATCCTGCTCCAGCGACGCCTTCCAAAGGGACCAGCGACCTCGACATCCTCTGAGGACTGCCCCGGCTTCGAAAAGACAAGAAACTCCCGAGGACAGCGGACCTGCTCCAAGAAAAGCTGCAACTTTGTTTCCAGCAGCTTTAAAGAACCCTGCAAGCTCCCCGCAAGAAGCGTGAGACTTGCAACACTGCACCCGGCGACCCCGACTCGGCTGGTGGAGACCCGACACCTCAGGAGGGACCCCAGGACTACTCTGATACTGTGAGTACCAAAACCTGTCCCCCCTGAGCCCCCACAGCGCCGCCTGCAGAGGGAATCCCGAGGCTTCCCCTGACCGCGACTCTTTGAACCTAAAGTCCCGACGCCTGGGAGAGACCCTGCACCCGCAGCCCCCAGGACCTGAAGGACCGGACTTTCACTGGAGAAGTGACCCCCAGGAGTCCCTCTCCCTTGCCTAAGTGGAGGTTTCCCCGAGGAATCCCCCCCTTGCCTGCCTGCAGCGCTGAAGAGATCCCGAGATCTCTCATAGACTAACATTGCGAACCCGACGCTTGTTTCTACACTGCACCCGGCCGCCCCCGCGCTGCTGAGGGTGAAATTTCTGTGTGGACTTGTGTCCCCCCCGGTGCCCTACAAAACCCCCCTGGTCTGCCCTCCGAAAACGCGGGTACTTACCTGCAAGCAGACCGGAACCGGGGCACCCCCTTCTCTCCATTCTAGCCTATGTGTTTTGGGCACCACTTTGAACTCTGCACCTGACCGGCCCTGAGCTGCTGGTGTGGTGACTTTGGGGTTGCTCTGAACCCCCAACGGTGGGCTACCTTGGACCAAGAACTAAGCCCTGTAAGTGTCTTACTTACCTGGTTAACCTAACAAATACTTACCTCCCCTAGGAACTGTGAAAATTGCACTAAGTGTCCACTTTTAAAACAGCTATTTGTGAATAACTTGAAAAGTATACATGCAATTTTGATGATTTGAAGTTCCTAAAGTACTTACCTGCAATACCTTTCGAATGAGATATTACATGTAGAATTTGAACCTGTGGTTCTTAAAATAAACTAAGAAAAGATATTTTTCTATATAAAAACCTATTGGCTGGATTTGTCTCTGAGTGTGTGTACCTCATTTATTGTCTATGTGTATGTACAACAAATGCTTAACACTACTCCTTGGATAAGCCTACTGCTCGACCACACTACCACAAAATAGAGCATTAGTATTATCTATTTTTACCACTATTTTACCTCTAAGGGGAACCCTTGGACTCTGTGCATGCTATTCCTTACTTTGAAATAGCACATACAGAGCCAACTTCCTACATTGGTGGATCAGCGGTGGGGTACAAGACTTTGCATTTGCTGGACTACTCAGCCAATACCTGATCACACGACAAATTCCAAAATTGTCATTAGAAATTGATTTTTGCAATTTGAAATTTTTCTAAATTCTTAAAAGTCCTGCTAGGGCCTTATGTGTTAAGTCCCTGTTTAGCATTGTCTTTTAGAGTTTAAAAAGTTTGTTAAAAGTTTGAAATTAGATTCTAGAAACAGTTTTAGTTTCTTAAAAAAGTATTCCAACTCTTAGCAGAATAATGTCTGATACAGAGATGCAGGTGGTGGAACTCGACACCACACCTTACCTCCATCTTAAGATGAGGGAGCTAAGGTCTCTCTGTAATATAAAGAAAATAACCATTGGCTCCAGACCTACCAAAATTCAGCTCCAGGAGCTGTTGGCAGAGTTTGAAAAAGCCAACCCCTCTGAGGATGACTTCACAGAGGAAGAAATTAGTGACTTGGAGGGCAATTCCCCCCTTCCAGTCCTAAATAGGGAGACCAGGGCCTCTCAAGCCCTGTCTCCAAAAATGATAGTCAGAAATGTTGCTTCCCTCACAGGAGGGTCCAGCATTTCTGAAATCACTGAGGATGCTCTCAGTGAAGATGACCCCCTGTTAGCCAGGATGGTCAAAAGATTGGCTTTGGAAAAGCAGCTCCTAGCCATAGAAAGGGAAAGAAAAGAGATGGGCCTAGGTCCCATCAATGGTGGCAGCAACTTAAATAGGGTCAGAGATTCTCCTGACATCCTAAAAATCCCCAAAGGGATTGTAACAAAATATGAAGATGGTGATGACATCACCAAATGGTTCACAGCTTTTGAGAGGGCTTGTGTAACCAGAAAAGTGAACAGATCTCACTGGGGTGCTCTCCTTTGGGAAATGTTCACTGGAAAGTGTAGGGATAGACTCCTCACACTCTCTGGAAAAGATGCAGAATCTTATGACCTCATGAAGGGTACCCTGATTGAGGGCTTTGGATTCTCCACTGAGGAGTATAGAATTAGATTCAGGGGGGCTCAAAAATCCTCGAGCCAGACCTGGGTTGATTTTGTAGACTACTCAGTAAAAACACTAGATGGTTGGTTAACTGGAAATGAAGTGTGTGACTATGTTGGGCTTTATAATTTGTTTATGAAAGAACACATTTTAAGTAACTGCTTCAATGAAAAGTTGCATCAGTATCTGGTAGACCTAGGTCCAATTTCTCCCCAAGAATTGGGAAAGAAGGCAGACCACTGGGTCAAGACTAGGGTAACCAAAACTTCCACTGGGGGTGACCAAAAGAAAGGGGTTACAAAAACTCCCCAGGAGAAAGTGGGTGACACTAGAAACAAAGAAAAAGAGTCCTCTGTAGGCCCCCAAAAACCAGAACAGGTGGGTGGGCCCCAAGACACAACCCAAAACAAAGGTGGGTACCAGGGTAAGAACTGGGATGCCACTAAGGCCTGGTGCCACAACTGTAAACAGTCTGGGCACCACACCAAGGACACTTCTTGTCCCAAAAACAAACCCCAGAACAAAATTCCTGGGGTAACCAGTGTAGCCATGGGAGATGACTCCTCAGATGAGGAGGTCTTCCTAGCCTTCAACTGGAAACAGGGCCCAACAGGTGAGTTGGAGATTCCAGAGGGAAGTAGACACTTCCACCACCTACTGGTGAATGGAATCCCAACCACTGCCCTGAGAGACACTTGTGCCAGTCACACTATTGTGCATGACAGGCTGGTGCTCTCAAACCAGTACATCCCAGGTGAGACTGCCAGGGTAAGAGTTAGCCTAGACAGGGTCACTAAGAGGCCTGTGGCTTTAGTGCCCATAGAAGTGGGTGGCACTCTTAGCTGGAGAAGGGT
Organism: Pleurodeles waltl; assembly: GCF_031143425.1. NCBI lineage: Eukaryota > Metazoa > Chordata > Amphibia > Caudata > Salamandridae > Pleurodeles > Pleurodeles waltl. Next base: position 139,421,639 of record NC_090445.1, on the reverse strand, counting down.
AGTAGTCAGTACAGACCTCCCCCTTGATTGTCTCCTTGGAAATGACTACCCAGAGGTTAGTCAGAGCTCAAGAGAGGAACTGGTCCAGTGCCAGTCCTCTCCCAAGGATTCTGGAAGTCCTGCCTCTGCAGTAAATGCAAGCAGGCCCCAGAAGAAGAAGAAAAGAAAACAGAGTAGGAAGGGTGGACAACCTTTAGCCAAGGTTACAGCAAGCCAAGGAGATTCTGCTCCAGTAGGGGAGAACTCCAAAAATGGCCCTGATAAAGTCCAACCTGACCCACAAGAAGTCCTGGCTAGTCAGGCAACTGTTAAACCTGAGTGGGTGGCTCCTCAGCTAACAGAAGAAAGAGTGGAAGAAGGGTGTTTACTACAAGATGTGGTAACCCCCCACTCCAATACAGCAGACAGGCAACCTGAACCCAAAGAAGCCTGTAACTTAGCCCCTTCCCTTTTAGGTGAAGAGCTAAAGGTGTGGTTCTGGGCACTGACAGCTGTCAGTGGCCTCTGCTGGGTGTTAGCCTTTGTGGCTGCACTATCCTTGGCATGGTGGTCAGACCCCATGCCAAATAGCAAGTTAGGCCCCCTGACCCTGTTGGTCATGGTGGGGTTACTCCAGCTCTGGGTAACCTCTTTGGGTAAGCTAGGGATGACCCTGGCTAAGATAAGATTAGCAGAGGTGGATACCTCTAAACCCAAAATAAAAAGAATGGGTGGAGACATTGAAGAAGCAGACAAGAGGCAATTCAGACTAGGTCCTATCACTGTGGAAGTGGGTCAGTTCCCCAAAGGGAATGACCTGAACAGAAGGATGTAAGGCAGAGTAGGCCCTGCAACTAACCAGCCTATTTCTCCTACTCTTCCTCGCCTGACAGACTAGGAAGACTCTCCCAGCTTGGGCTGAGTCTCCTGGCCTGTGGGCTGGGGGGGGCTTGTGTAAAGAAATGGCTCCCTGTTGCAGTTACCCCCCCACTTTTTGCCTGATACTGATGCTGACTTGGCTGAGAAGTGTGCTGGGACCCTGCTAACCAGGCCCCAGCACCAGTGTTCCTTCACCTAAAATGTACCATTGTATCCACAATTGGCACACCCTGGCATTCAGATAAGTCCCTTGTAACTGGTACTTCTAGTACCAAGGGCCCTGATGCCAAGGAAGGTCTCTAAGGGCTGCAGCATGTCTTATGCCACCCTAGAGACCCCTCACTCAGCACAGACACACTGCTTACAAGCCTGTGTGTGCTAGTGAGAACAAAATGAGTAAGTCGACATGGCACTCCCCTCAGGGTGCCATGCCAGCCTCTCACTGCCTATGCAGTATAGGTAAGACACCCCTCTAGCAGGCCTTACAGCCCTAAGGCAGGGTGCACTATACCATAGGTGAGGGTACCAGTGCATGAGCACTGTGCCCCTACAGTGTCTAAACAAAACCTTAGACATTGTAAGTGCAGGGTAGCCATAAGAGTATATGGTCTGGGAGTTTGTCAAACACGAACTCCACAGCACCATAATGGCTACACTGAAAACTGGGAAGTTTGGTATCAAACTTCTCAGCACAATAAATGCACACTGATGCCAGTGTACATTTTATTGTAAAATACACCCCAGAGGGCACCTTAGAGGTGCCCCCTGAAACTTAACCGACTATCTGTGTAGGCTGACTAGTTTTAGCAGCCTGCCACAAACCGAGACATGTTGCTGGCCCCATGGGGAGAGTGCCTTTGTCACTCTGAGGCCAGTAACAAAGCCTGCACTGGGTGGAGATGCTAACACCTCCCCCAGGCAGGAATTGTCACACCTGGCGGTGAGCCTCAAAGGCTCACCTCCTTTGTGCCAACCCAGCAGGACACTCCAGCTAGTGGAGTTGCCCGCCCCCTCCGGCCAGGCCCCACTTTTGGCGGCAAGGCCGGAGAAAATAATGAGAAAAACAAGGAGGAGTCACTGGCCAGTCAGGACAGCCCCTAAGGTGTCCTGAGCTGAGGTGACTCTGACTTTTAGAAATCCTCCATCTTGCAGATGGAGGATTCCCCCAATAGGGTTAGGATTGTGACCCCCTCCCCTTGGGAGGAGGCACAAAGAGGGTGTACCCACCCTCAGGGCTAGTAGCCATTGGCTACTAACCCCCCAGACCTAAACACGCCCTTAAATTTAGTATTTAAGGGCTACCCTGAACCCTAGAAAATTAGATTCCTGCAACTACAAGAAGAAGGACTGCCTAGCTGAAAACCCCTGCAGAGGAAGACCAGAAGACGACAACTGCCTTGGCTCCAGAAACTCACCGGCCTGTCTCCTGCCTTCCAAAGATCCTGCTCCAGCGACGCCTTCCAAAGGGACCAGCGACCTCGACATCCTCTGAGGACTGCCCCGGCTTCGAAAAGACAAGAAACTCCCGAGGACAGCGGACCTGCTCCAAGAAAAGCTGCAACTTTGTTTCCAGCAGCTTTAAAGAACCCTGCAAGCTCCCCGCAAGAAGCGTGAGACTTGCAACACTGCACCCGGCGACCCCGACTCGGCTGGTGGAGACCCGACACCTCAGGAGGGACCCCAGGACTACTCTGATACTGTGAGTACCAAAACCTGTCCCCCCTGAGCCCCCACAGCGCCGCCTGCAGAGGGAATCCCGAGGCTTCCCCTGACCGCGACTCTTTGAACCTAAAGTCCCGACGCCTGGGAGAGACCCTGCACCCGCAGCCCCCAGGACCTGAAGGACCGGACTTTCACTGGAGAAGTGACCCCCAGGAGTCCCTCTCCCTTGCCTAAGTGGAGGTTTCCCCGAGGAATCCCCCCCTTGCCTGCCTGCAGCGCTGAAGAGATCCCGAGATCTCTCATAGACTAACATTGCGAACCCGACGCTTGTTTCTACACTGCACCCGGCCGCCCCCGCGCTGCTGAGGGTGAAATTTCTGTGTGGACTTGTGTCCCCCCCGGTGCCCTACAAAACCCCCCTGGTCTGCCCTCCGAAAACGCGGGTACTTACCTGCAAGCAGACCGGAACCGGGGCACCCCCTTCTCTCCATTCTAGCCTATGTGTTTTGGGCACCACTTTGAACTCTGCACCTGACCGGCCCTGAGCTGCTGGTGTGGTGACTTTGGGGTTGCTCTGAACCCCCAACGGTGGGCTACCTTGGACCAAGAACTAAGCCCTGTAAGTGTCTTACTTACCTGGTTAACCTAACAAATACTTACCTCCCCTAGGAACTGTGAAAATTGCATTAAGTGTCCACTTTTAAAACAGCTATTTGTGAATAACTTGAAAAGTATACATGCAATTTTGATGATTTGAAGTTCCTAAAGTACTTACCTGCAATACCTTTCGAATGAGATATTACATGTAGAATTTGAACCTGTGGTTCTTAAAATAAACTAAGAAAAGATATTTTTCTATATAAAAACCTATTGGCTGGATTTGTCTCTGAGTGTGTGTACCTCATTTATTGTCTATGTGTATGTACAACAAATGCTTAACACTACTCCTTGGATAAGCCTACTGCTCGACCACACTACCACAAAATAGAGCATTAGTATTATCTATTTTTACCACTATTTTACCTCTAAGGGGAACCCTTGGACTCTGTGCATGCTATTCCTTACTTTGAAATAGCACATACAGAGCCAACTTCCTACACTCCTTTTGCCAGAACTCAGGCAAGATACACAAACTCATGTTAATCTGAGTCGATGTCTATGGCCATGAGGTCATCAAGCTGTTGCTGTACCATCATTTTGATATTCTCTGCTCTTTGTGACTTGGGTTTGGGAATACATGCAGTAGCACATAGGTTGCAGATGGCAGGACCGCAGTGCATACAAAGACAACAAGAGAATATAAAAGCTAAAATTACTCCAAAGAATGTCAATACCTTCCAACCCCATTTGGACAGTAATCCCCAAAACCACTCTGAAAAGGACCAATCTCCTTCGTCCTGATGAATCGACTCGGAGATTATGTGTAACTTAGAGATAGCTTGGTATACTGTCGGAGCGTCATTAGGTATGAAAATACAGCAACTTGATCCGATCAATTTGCATACTCCACCACGGTCCGCAAGAACAAAGTCTAAGGCAACACGGTTCTGCAAGGTCATAAGACGATCAGCCTGTAGTTCAGCTGTAATGTTACTTAAAGCTCCTACAGTGATGTCTATGGTGGTTTCTACGACACGAACCAATTGCCTTATATTTCTGCTGTTGGCCATTGGACCCCAGAAGGGAAGAAATCCTTTGAGGAAATCTCCTCCCTCTTGTCCTGCTGTGTCTTTCGAATCCACAATCCCTCTGCCATATCTATTTTTATGATGGTTCGCAGGAGCGGTGTATGTAGGGGGAAGAAGAAAGGCTATATAACAAGTACCAGAGAAATCAGCTGGCAACCATGTATAAGCCCTATCGTGGCAAACGAAGTATGTACCTTGAGATGGTGCTAACGGCAGTGAATTCAGGGCTGAATAAACATATGTATGGGAACATAAACTTTCTCTTTGTCCGGTGTTTGGAGTTTTACCATTTATTTGCAGACAGAAATTTCCTTGTTGGGGTATGACCCGTATCGGAGGAGATTTTCCTTGCTTAACCTTATCATTGAGGCTGGAAATGTAATTAGTTATGTTCCAATTGGTATATGCTTTTCTTTCATCTATGGAAGCTTCACTTTTTTCCATGATTTTAGCCATAGCTACCATTCCCTTTATCAATAAACTATGACTGAAATTTGAACCAACACTATGTGAACTGACAGGTTGTTTAATTTTACTTTGATATGCATTATTGAAAATGACAAAATAAGCCCAAGCGGAACCTTCATAGGAGAATGGAAGAACTAAATATGGCATTCCTTTTTCTACCGTATGTGGTATGAGTCCACACACCCAACAGTCAGTTGTATTGATCACTAACTGATGTTGATGTAACAACTGGACGAAGGAATTGTTAAAGTATTCAGTTCTTCTGATGAGTTCATGCTGGGGAAGAGTGTGAAATAGGTGCGGAGAGATAGTAGAAGAAGATGTAGAGGTAGGAGAAGAGACAACTTTTTGCTGCAGAGTAATAATGATCCAGTTTACAGATGCCAAAAGAATACACGACAATATAATGACGCATAGAGCAATACTACAACGACTACATATTTCTTTACAATTATTCTTTACATTTTTACTTTCTCTTTTATCTAATGTAGCCTCCATCTTTCTAAGTGGATGCTCACGGCAATCTTCCTCAATCACTGTAGTCACGATTATCTACCGTCCTATGACACTGTGAGGTCCTGCAGGCCTATTGCCACTTACTCAGGTCGTAACTAAGACTCCTACCGTGACCCTGCAACCGGGATAGAGTACTACATAGGAGAGAAATTTACAAGTTCTTTGGTCTTGGTCTCAAATTATAGCGTTCCTGTCCAGAGGCAGTCTGGTTTTGAAACAATGTTCCTGGATTTGTCGTGTTCAAGCGACGATGCGATGGTATTGCTTCTTGAAGGATGTCGTCGTCCTCTTTCTCAGAAAGTGTTCCAATTAGACGCGCATCACTGAATGGTACAAATTGCGGAACTTTCTCACTTTCAGAGTCACTGATGCCTCTACGGACCCACTGATCGAAAGGCAAGGGCAAAGGCACTTTCTTGCAGTGCACGGCATGCACCCAGTTTTTCTTTCCTTCGACTTTAACTGCTGTTCTTGTGGTCAAAAGAACCAGGCGTGGCTCTCTCCATCTGGGCTCCAAATTTCTCTGTCGTTGGAAATTTTTCGTGCAGACCCAGTCACCTGGTCGGATGGAATGACCTGGGTCTGTGGAAGCCTCTGGTAGAGCACTCTGAACCTGTTGATGAAGAACACGCAATTTAGTTGTAAGGTCATGCAAGTAGTCAATCAACATCGGGTATGGCAAGTCTGAGTATTTCTTAGGGCGAGGAACTCCCCATACATTAGCTGGGCGACCAAATATCACTTCGTAAGGGCTAAGCCCCAAACGAGAGTGTACTGCTGTTCTGGTGGACAGAAGAGCCAATGGTAAAGCATCAGGCCAATTAAGTCCTGTGCTAGCTTGCACCTTAGCAATTTTAAGCTTCAAGGTTCCATTGTAGCATTCTACTAAACCAGCCGACTGTGGGTGATTCGCCGCGTGGAACTTCTGTTTTATGCCAAGACCTGCACAAACTTTTTGCATGACTTGACCCACAAATTCGCTCCCATTGTCACTCCAGACAATGCGCGGCAAACCAAACCTAGGGAAGAATTCTTTCAAAAGTATTTTGGCAGTTGATAAAGCAGTATTGTCCTTCAGAGGGTAGGCTTCTACCCATCTAGAAAAAGCACATACTACCACCAGAACATATTTGAGGTTGTTGCATCGTTCCATGTGAATATAATCGATCTGCAACACCTCAAATGGATATGTTGGAGGAGCAAAATGACCTGCTGGAGTTGGGGTTCCCTTTCCCGGATTGTACATCAAGCAAATGTTTTACTACATTATTTGCACACTTTGGGATCCCCTCATTTTGCCACACTGGAGCCAGAAGTTTACATATTCCTTTTGCACTTAGGTGAGCTGGACCATGTGCCATAGTAACTACAGGTAGTACATAAGCATCTGGTAACAGCCAACGTTGATGTTCTGATAATTCAACCCAACATCCCATCTCATCTAACATTCCTGTACTTTCCTTCCACTTTCTCAACTCATTCTCCGTAGCCTCTCCTTGAATTGATTTCACACTCTCTACTGTATCTTCACACATTCCCTTTTCTCTTACGCAGTTTGCGGGACCTGCAACATACATTCGACTTGTGTTGTCTCTGGCTGTCTTTTTCGCTACCTCATCTGCAAATGCATTTCCTCGACCAACATCGTCCACAATCTTTTTGTGTGCACTACACTTCACGATTGCTATCTGAGTAGGCATTGTAAGTGACTCAAGAAGTTCAGTCACTAATTGACCATGTTGTATCTTAGTACCATGGGAAGTAAAGAATCCTCTTTCCTTCCATAAGCGCCCAAAGTTAAACGCTACACCAAAAGCGTATTGGCTATCAGTGTACACGTTTACTCTTTTTCCTTTGGATAACACACACGCTCTAGTTAAGGCTATCAATTCAGCTGCCTGAGCTGAATTATGTCTAATGCGTGCTGTCTCCACAATCGTATGCAAAGTAGTAATAGCGTAGGCTGAAACTGTATCTCCATTCGGGAGCTTGAAACAAGAACCATCTACCCATAGTGTTCCATCTGGATTCACTAATGGCGTGTCTTTTAGGTCAATTCTACCCTTAGTCTCTTCTTCAGTACGGAGAAAACAATCATGCTGTTCAGAGACATCTCTCTCTTCTGGAAGAGGCAACAAAGTAGCTGGATTCAGGGTATTACATCGTTTGATGTGTATGTGACTAGCCAAAAGCGTCAGCTCATATCCGGACAACCGAGCACTCGTAAGATGCTGCGTTTTTGTCCTATTTAGTAAAGTATCCACTGCATGTGGCACCATAACAATGAGAGTATTATCTAGCACTACTCCAGCAGACTGTCGAATAGAAATTGCTGCTGCCGCTGTCGCCTTAAGACAACTAGGCAATGCTTTAGCTACTGGATCTAACGTAGCTGAGAAATATGCGCATGGTCGCTGTTGATCTCCAAAACGCTGCGTTAAGACTGACAATGCACAACCCTCTCTTTCGTGGACATAGAGCGTAAAGGGCTTACTGTAATCAGGAGTACCCAATACAGGAGCAGAACACAAAGCAATACGCAAATCAGTAAAACTCTTCTGACACTCGTCAGTCCACGGAAGAGGCTGAGGCGTATCTTTTAAAGTTAGCGCCAACAGCGGTTTAGCCAATAAAGAGAAACTCGGAATCCACTGTCTACAATAAGAAGTAATGCCCAAAAAGGCACGTACCTCTCTTTGTGTGGATGGCACTGACATTTGTGCAATTGCCTGAATTCGTTCGGGGGTCAATCGTCGTCCCTCCTTTGACAAGAGATGACCCAAATAAGTCACCTCGCGACAGACATTGTAATTTAGAAGGAGAAACCTTGTGATTCAGATCAAACAAATGACGCAACAGTGCAACGGTCACGTTTTTGCAAATCTCCTCTGAATCAGCTGCAACTAATAAGTCATCCATGTACTGAATGAGAGCGGCACCGGACGGTAAGGAAAAGGCATCAAGATGACATTTTAGAGCTTGACTGTAAATAGAGGGACTTTCACAATAACCTTGAGGTGCGCGTTTAAACCGGAAGCTTCGGCCTCCGAGGGAAAAACCAAAAATATCTCTACTCTCTTCGGCGATGGGAATACTAAAGAAAGCATTCTTTAGATCAATAACTGAAAACCAAGTCGCTGTAGAAGGTATCATCGTCAACAGAGCAGTGATATCTGGGACTACAGGAAACTGCGGTACGACAATCTTGTTTACCTCCCGAAGATCAATTACAAAACGATAAACAGGAGGCTGAGAAGGATCAGTGCGTTTAAGAACCGGAAGAACAGGACTGTTACATGTATTTCCTCTCGTTTCCTCAACCACACCCTTCTGAATCAAATCATGGACAATTTCCAGAAGTGCTTTCTCACCTTCAGTAGAGATTCTGTATTGCGGAATACGTAGCATTTCAGCATTGGGCTTAAGAGTAACAACATAAGGTGGGATCTCAAGACAACCAACGTCATTCGGACCCGTAGCCCAAAGCGTTTCGGGAAGAGAAAGCAATTCAGGTGGGAATTGATCTTTTGATAAGTACATTGGACTAGTCATTTTCTGTCCTAGAGTGAGGTATACACCAGAAGGTGAACAATATATCGTAGCATGCATTCTTTTTAATAGATCTAAACCCAACAGATTTTCACCACAACCATTCGTCAGAAGAAGCGGAGCTTCTAAATCATAAGGGCCTATTGAAACAGGCAAAGGGCAAGAAACTGGATTGCGAACAGGGGCGCCAGAAAATCCTACAGATACATTCGTTAAGCCAGACAAAGGTGCGCCAGGGAGTTTAGAATGAATGATAGAGCTTCTCATGGCACCAGTATCTAAAAGAAATGGCTCTGAAACACCCATTGTAGTGACATTAACATAAGGTCCATTCTGATCCACTGGAATTGACGTAACCCCCTTACTTTGTCCATGGCTGTCCTATTCAAAATGAAGACTTTCATTCCCTCCTTCAATATACTGATCCTCACTGTAATACTGTGTAGACCTAACATTTTGCTGGTCAAAGTAATTTCCGGAATTTGGAGGAACAAAAGAACGCTGCTCTTGGGTTAACACACCTCGACCTCTACCTCTATTTGCTGACTGAGGACCACCACGACCTCGTGAAGCAGATGTTGCTCCATTACGCTGCAACAATGCCGGACAACTGTTCTTAAAATGACCTTCCTCCCTACAATAAGCACATTGATTGGGACCTAGCAAAGGTCTTGGAATGAATGGTTCAGGCTTTTGATACAACCTCTGAAACTGCGGAGGCTGTTGAAACTGAGGCTGAACATAACGAGGAGGATAAGACTGTTGCAAGAGAACTTTAGTTTTTAATTCTTTCGTCTTTTTCTCTTGTTTTTCCCTTTCTTCTTTGTCTCTATTTTCATAATATTGTGCAGTAGCCAATATCTGGGCGGAAGAAGAAACTGCCCATGAACTCTCGGAGTCTTTTAGCTTGTGTGATAGTTCAGGAAGCAAGTTATATACGAACTTATCCACAAATAATCGCTGTCCCCCTTCTGTAGCCATATCTTGACCACTGTGATCAATGAATGTCTCCTCGAATCGGGTAAAGAAATCGGAAACACTTTCATCTTTCTTTTGTTTACATGCTGCTAGCTTATCCCAATTAACTCTCAAAGCAGGCATCATTGTTTTCATTAATGTAATAATCCTACCAGGGAGTTCTGAGATCAAAGCGTCGGGCTTTGCACCACCTACTTGACCTCTATCTGCGGCAATAATAGCGTTCCAATCGCCGCCTAATTCTTGAGCGTGATCCTCTCTACGAATTTTAGCCCATATTGTCTGTGGAACTACATTTCCCATCAACATGTCAATATCTGCTAGATTCATAGTACATGCATCAACTGTTTGCGACAACTCTTTATAGTAACCAGCAGGATTTTTGCGTGAATCTGGTAGTGACTGTTTAAGTGCTAAAACTTCAGACCTTTTCCAGGGGACATGTATCCATATGCGCTGAAAATGCGCAGGAATAGCTGGATTAGCACCTGCTGCTGCAACTTCTTCCTTCCATATTGGAGAAACCTCTCTCATGGGATAGTTTTTCAGTGCTGTCCTAACTGAAGGATCAGAATCAGGAAAAGTCTGTGAGAACAATATGGATCTGAAAGAAATAAGTGTTCTGACAGCGCTTTCAACCTTAGGACCCACAATAAGTCCTTTGTCAAAGTCAGCCTGAACATCTAACAGATCCTGTGGGACCGAACCCAAATTCATATCCTCCCATTCTTTAGCGAGAGTATCGCACATAACTTTAAAAACATATCTCTGCGTAGGTGCATTCCATTGCAGAAAGGTGGACATAATATCAGACGTACTATATTGGGGACCCTTCTTGATCCATCTACAAGCAAGTGAGTCCAATTTTTCTCGCTCTTCAGAGTCTGGGAATTGACTACGAGACTGTCTTCGAGAAAAAGCTGGAGACACATTTAAAGCTTCAAAGAAAGGTGATAAGAGACCAGAGACAGTATCTGCAAATCGCTTACGCATAGATGGAGAATTTGACATAAGGATAGGGGACAAGGTATTAGGTGAATTAACTAAAGGAGCATTAGGAATTGCCAAAGGAGCAGAAGGCAAAGGAGTTAAAGGCAAAGCTGGCATAGGCAATACTTGAGGAGGCAATTGTGGAAAAGCTGGAGCAGGCGGAAGCACAACTGGCGGCTGAACAGGCTGTAACATCGGGGGTGCATTAGCACCTTGTACATAGGGCGGAGGCAATTTCAATAAGTGGGACATTAAGGAATCTTCCTCAAAATCTTTTCTCTTATCAAGGGAAGAGATAGGCAACGTCGGATAGCATTTATCTATTGCCATTCGATGCTGTCTGTCTGAAATTTCCATTGCATTATCTATTTCATCATCTTTGAATTGCTGAGCAGCCTGTATAATCGTCATTCCCTGTGTTTTCCTATCTCGTTTCGCTTGTTTAATTTCTCTCGGTTTGGCTTCCTTACGCCAAAGGCGAAAAGAGTCAAACATTGCCGGCCGGGCTTTTCTTTTAAATAACGTTGCTTCTAAATTATCTAGCACATCAGTTTCGAAACTACCATTTTCTGGCCATTTTAAAACACCATCTTTCTTTGTATATCGGGTCCATGTCTTATTAAAGGCAATAGGACCAACACCATGTTTAGAATAGAGCTCATATGTGGGAGTTCCAACCGAAGGAATCGGACAGGAGTCCTCAAGCTGGGAGTCCCTATTACAACCAAAGCAACAAAGTTTTCCAAACTTAGTCAGACCAGACATCTCACGATTTTTACTGGCTGTTCACAAACATCAAGGGGGTAAAACTTTCAGTTTACACAGCACAAATGCACTTACCCCTCGGCTTTGGCCACTGCAATGGCCAAATCTAAGGACCTAAGGACAAAACAAAGACCAAAATTTGTGGGCGCGACCCACCAAATACTTAACTAAGGATGTCTTCTTACACCAACAGAGGCCCGTCTATCGTCTCGCTTTACCATACATCATCAAAGAAAGGGCCAAGGCAGGGCGGCAGTCAGGGCAGCAGTCGTCAGTAGCCGTCAGGAAGGAGTAACCGCGCTGAAAAAGACCTTCGGACCACTTCGACATACAGGGGTCGCTTGACGTGGCTCGCGATTCCTCCAGAATTTTCTTGCGGGGTTCCTCACGACCTTCAGGCAGAACCGGTACCGCTGAAGCCGCCCCACGTTGGGCGCCAGTTGAAGAACCAGAACCTTATGGGCCTGGCGGCGCAGGGTACGCCTGAAATCTCCTTGGATTCACCTGCCTCAACTAACAGAGACACGGGACACTCTGTCAGGCGTAAAAGATCAGATTTTATTAGCTGCAGCTAGTACAGTTGTCCAAGAAGTACACAAGGTATGTTCTCAGGAGACTGCCACTTTACTTTGTGGCGCACAATCTTATATACCGTATAAAAACCATTTATTAACTACATACACTCCCAGAACACATAGAAAGGAGCCAGTAAGAATAATGTAAAGATAGAACAGAGCCAATAGAAATGTCGGAAAACAAGACAGCACCAATAGAAGGAATTGGAAAACAAAGTATCAAGTGACTTAAGGTTGCCTCCCCTCCAGCTGTGTTTGTCACCCCTCCCTTGAACTAATTCATTAACCGATCCACAACGAAGTTGCATGTGGTGCGATAAGTTTGTGTGCGTTTGGAGGACAGTTGTGAAATGAGAGAATACTAGCAAAGGACAGCGAAGGCCAGACGATAAGATAAGATCGGCGGAGAATAGTGTGAGCCTACAGATAGTTGAAACAAGGATTAGAAAACCAGACAGGGATTAGTGTACTCGGTCAGACCTTAATACCAGCCTTGTAAAGATAGAGGCAGAAGGCTGTTTTGAACACCATGTTGCAGAATAAGCAGAAAAGGCAGAATGGACTTCGTTCGCTGTGCTGCCTGAGTGAAGGCAACATAAAATGGCGGCGGGCCACAAAATGGCGGGTCGATATGATCGTATTAAAAATCGAATTTCCTCAAGGTGTGGAGAATGCTGTATTTTCGTTTGCTCCTGGTGCCATTTTGATTTGCCAGTACCTTGCTGTCAAGTCAAAGGTACTTAAGTATCTGGCAGCACCTAGCTTATCAATCAATTCATCTGCCCTTGGAATGGGATGGGCATCTGTCTTGGTGACAGAATTAAGTCCTCTGTAGTCCACACAGAACCTCATCTCTCTCTTTCCATCTTTGGTGTGAGGTTTGGGGACTAAGACCACTGGGCTAGCCCAGGGGCTGAGTGCTCAATGACTCCCAATTCCAGCATCTTGTGGACTTCCACCTTGATGCTTTCCTTAACTTGGTCAGACTGTCTGAAAATTTTGTTTTTGACAGGCATGCTGTCTCCTGTGTCCACATCATGGGTACACAGGTGTGTCTGACCAGGGGTTAGGGAAAAGAGCTCAGCAAACTGTTGGAGGACCTTCCTACAGTCAGATTGCTGTTGGCCAGAGAGGGTGTCTGAATAGATCACTCCATCAACTGAGCCATCTTTTGGGTCTGTGGAGAGGAGATCAGGGAGAGGTTCACTCTCAGCTTCCTGGTCCTCATCTGTTACCATCAACAGATTCACATCTGCCCTGTCATGGAAGAGTTTGAGGCGGTTCACATGGATCACCCTTTTGGGGGTCCTGCTAGTGCCTAGGTCTACCACGTAGGTGACCTGACTCTTCCTCTCTAGCACTGGGTAAGGGCCACTCCATCTGTCCTGAAGTGCCCTGGGAGCCACAGGCTCCAGAACCCAGACTTTCTGCCCTGGCTGAAACTCAACCATAGCAGCCTTTTGGTCATACCACATCTTCTGGAGTTGTTGGCTGGCCTCAAGGTTTTTACGTGCCTTTTCCATGTACTCTGCCATCCTTGAACGTAGGCCTAGTACATAGTCCACTATATCTTGTTTAGGCTCATGAAGAGGTCTCTCCCAGCCTTCTTTTACAAGAGCTAGTGGTCCCCTTACAGGATGGCCAAACAGAAGTTCAAAGGGGGAAAACCCTACTCCCTTCTGAGGCACCTCTCTGTAGGCGAAAAGCAGACATGGCAAGAGGACATCCCATCTCCTTTTGAGTTTTTCAGGGAGCCCCATGATCATGCCTTTCAATGTCTTGTTAAATCTTTCTACAAGACCATTGGTTTGTGGATGGTATGGTGTGGTGAATTTGTAAGTCACTCCACACTCATTTCAAATATGCTTCAGGTATGCTGACATGAAGTTGGTACCTCTGTCAGACACCACCTCCTTTGGAAATCCCACTCTGGTAAAAATACCAATGAGTGCTTTGGCTACTGCAGGGGCAGTAGTCGACCTAAGGGGAATTGCTTCAGGGTATCTAGTAGCATGATCCACTAATACTGGTATGTATTGGTTCCCTGAGGCTGTGGGAGGTTCAAGTGGACCCACTATGTCCACACCCACTCTTTCAAAGGGGGTCCCCACCACTGGAAGTGGAATGAGGGGGGCCTTTGGGTGTCCACCTGTCTTACCACTGGCTTGACAGGTGGCACAGGAGACACAAAACTCCTTGACCTTCTGGGACATGTTGGGCCAATAGAAGTGGTTGACTAATCTCTCCCACGTCTTGGTCTGTCCCAAATGCCCAGCAAGAGGAATATCATGAGCTAAGGTTAGAATGAACTCCCTAAACTCCTGAGGCACTACCACTCTCCTAGTGGCATCAGGTTTGGGATCTCTTGCCTCAGTGTAAAGGAGTCCATCTTACCAATAGACTCTGTGTTCCTGTTATTTTTCCTTTGGACTCTTCAGCAGCTTGCTGCCTAAGGCCTTCAAGAGAGGGACAGGTTTCTTGCCCCTTACACAACTGTTCCCTTGAGGGTCCCCCTGGGCCTAGGAGCTCAACCTGATAAGGTTCTAACTCCATGGGCTCAGTTCCCTCAGAGGGCAGAACTTCTTCCTGGGAGGAAAGGTTCTCTTTCTCTTGTTGTGTTGAAGCTGGTCTTCTTTACTTTTCTCTTGGAGGGTTGGGCCCTTTTTCCAGGCTCCAACACCACTTTTTCACCCTGAGCCTTGCACTGTGCTCTTGTCTCGACACACACCAGTTCAGGGATACCCAGCATGGCTGCATGGGTTTTGAGTTCTACCTCAGCCCATGCTGAGGACTCCAGGTCATTTCCAAGCAACAGTCTACAGGGATATTTGAGGAGACCACCACCTGTTTCAGGCCATTGACCCCTCCCCACTCTAAAGTTACCATAGCCATGGGATGTACTTTAGTCTGATTGTCAGCGTTGGTGACTGGATAAGTTTGTCCAGCCAGGTATTGACCAGGGGAAACCAGTTTCTCTGTCACCATGGTGACACTGGCACCTGTATCCCTCAGGCCTTCTACACTTGTCCCATTAATTAAGAGCTGCTGCCTGTTTTTTTGCATATTAGGGGGCCAGGCAGCCAGTGTGGCTAAATCCACCCCACCCTCAGAGACTAATGTAGCTTCAGTGTGAACCCTGATTTGCTCTGGGCACACTGTTGATCCCACTTGGAGACTGGCCATTCCAGTGTTAGCTGGAGTAGAGTTAGAAGTGGAACCTTTCTTGGGACAGGCCTTGTCTCCAGTTTGGTGTCCTTGCTGATTACAGCTACGACACCAGGCCTTTTTGGGATCAAAGTTTTTACCCTTGTACCCAAAATTGGTTTGTGAAGAGGCTCTGGACCCTCCCTCCTGAGCAGGTTTTTGGTGCCCTATAGAAGACTCTTTACTTTTTCCCTTGGATGTCTCAACACTCTTCCCCTGGGGAGTCTTTGTGACCCCTTTCTTTTGGTCACCCCCTGTGGAAGTCTTGGTCACCCTAGTCTTGACCCAATGGTCCGCCTTCTTTCCCAATTCTTGGGGAGAAATTGGTCCTTGGTCTACCAGATGCTGATGCAGTTTATCATTGAAACAATTATTTAATAGGTGTTCTTTCACAAATAAATTGTACAGCCCATCATAATCATTTACACCACTGCCTTGAATCCAACCATCCAGTGTTTTTACTGAGTAGTCAACAAAATCAACCCAGGTCTGGCTCAAGGATTTTTGAGCCCCCCTGAACCTAATTCTATACTCCTCAGTTGAGAATCCAAAGCCCTCAATCAGGGTAGCCTTCATGAGGTCATAGGATTCTGCATCTTTTCCAGAGAGTGTGAGGAGTCTATCCCTACACTTTCCAGTGAACATTTCCCAAAGGAGAGCACCCCAGTGAGATCTGTTTACTTTTCTGGTTGTACAAGCCCTCTCAAAAGCTGTGAACCATTTGGTGATGTCATCACCATCTTCATATTTAGTTACAATCCCTTTAGGGATTTTCAACATGTCAGGAGAATCTCTGACCCTATTTATGTTGCTGCCACCATTGATGGGACCTAGGCCCATATCTTGTCTTTCCCTTTCTATGGCTAGGATCTGTCTTTCCAAAGCCAATCTTTTGACCATCCTGGCTAACTGGAGGTCATCTTCATTGAGGCTGCCCTCAATGCTTCCAGAGTTGCTGGACTCTCCTGTGAGAGAAGCAGCATCTCTGACTATCACTTGTGGAGACAGGGTTTGAGGGACCCTGTTCTCCCTAACTAGGAGTGGGGTGGGAAATCCTCCACATCACTAGCTTCCCCCTCTGGGAAGGTATCCTCAGAGGCGTGGTTCTTAGCAAACTCTGCCAAAAGCTCCTGGAGCTGTACTTTGGTAGGGTTTGAACCAGTTTTAATCTTTTTGATTTTGCAGCGAGACCTTAACTCTGACATCCTAAGATGCAGGTAAGGGGTGAGGTTGAGTTGCATCACAATCTCTTCTGCATTAGACATTATGGGGGTGATTCTGACCCTGGCGGTCGGTGATAAAGGCTGGCGGTCCGAAAAATGGAATTCTGACCCTGGCGGGAACCGCCAACAGAGACCGCCACTTTAACACTCCGACCGCCACGGCGGGACAAACAAACAGCGCGGCGGTCACCGCCAACAGGCAGGCGGCAGACAATGTACCGCCCACCCTATCACAACTCACCAATCCGCCACCTTTTCCGGGGCGGGAGCACCGCCGATAAAAACACGGCGGAAACAGACTACGAACGGGAAAACGCTCACCTCTACGCACTCCACGAGGACGGAGGACAGCATGGAACCCGAATTGAACATCATACCTGCACTCGTCTACCTGCTCATCTACCACGAGTACAAACTCCGCCGCAGACGTCAACGGTGAGTACTGCACCTACGACACACGGGAGGGGGGAGGAGGAAAGGTTACGGGCACACACATATGGACCCCCACCACCCCTCCAAGATGTACACACCAATGCAGAGCAACAAGTCACAGTGACACCACCCAAACACCCGTAAAAAATACAACCACATAACCAAATTGAGAATAAATATTTATGAACAAAATAGTCTCAGAAAAGTATTTATCAACCATCAAAACTTTCTTCTGATAAACAAATTATTTACACAGCAGTGGATAACTGAAGCAAGTAGTCCTGCACATCTTACGAATCCATCATGTCCGTGGGCTAAAGTGTAGCGAAACAAGGGCAAAGCCCACACAGGAGACCTGAGTCCTTTGGAGAGAACACTGCAGGGGCATCTGGTGACAAAACCACAGGCACCTCAGGGGGAAGGGAAGGGGGGGGCACCACAGCCACATGAGTCCACGACGCCAGATCCACGAAGGGCCCACCATGCCCACTGTGCCATCCTGGGGAGTGCAAAGCCACAGTCTCTCAAGTCTCTCCAGTGGGTGGGTTGCCCACTGTGCCATCCTGGGGAGTGCAAAGCCACAGTCTCTCAAGTCTCTCCAGTGGGTGGGTTGCCCACTGTGCCATCCTGGGGAGTGCAAAGCCACAGTCTCGCAAGTCTCTACAGTGGGTGGATTGCCCACTGTGCCATCCTGGGGAGTGCAAAGCCACAGTCTCGCAAAGTCTCTACAGTGGGTGGATTGCCCACTGTGCCATCCTGGGGTGTGCAAAGCCACAGTCCATCAGGTGGATAAATGTCCCCACTGGACAAGGAGGATGCATGGTGGGCACAGTGAACCCTGAACAGTGCCTGACAGGAAGGGCCCAGCGGAGCGGTGCTTGAGACGGTGGGGCCCAGCGGAGCGGTGCTTGACAGGAAGGGCCCAGCGGAGCGGTGCTTGAGACGGCGGGGCCCAGCGGAGCAGTGCTTGACAGGAAGGGCCCAGCGGAGCGGTGCTTGACAGGAAGGGCCCAGCGGAGCGGTGCTTGAGACGGCGGGGCCCAGCGGAGCGGTGCTCGACAGGAAGGGCCCAGCGGAGCGGTGCTTGAGACGGCGGGGCCCAGCGGAGCGGTGCTTGACAGGAAGGGCCCAGCGGAGCGGTGCTTGACAGGAAGGGCCCAGCGGAGCGGTGCTTGACAGGAAGGGCCCAGCGGAGCAGTGCTTGACAGGAAGGGCCCAGCGGAGCGGTGCTTGACAGGAAGGGCCCAGCGGAGCGGTGCTTGAGACGGCGGGGCCCAGCGGAGCGGTGCTTGACAGGAAGGGCCCAGCGGAGCGGTGCTTGAGACGGCGGGGCCCAGCGGGGCGGTGCTTGACAGGAAGGGCCCAGCGGAGCGGTGCTTGACCGGAAGGGCACAGCGGAGCGGTGCTTGACAGGAAGGGCCCAGCGGAGCGGTGCTTGAGACGGCGGGGCCCTCTTCAGCGGTGCTCTTCCGCACGGCAGGGCCCTGTTCAGCGGTGCTTGTCTTCACGGCGGGGCCCTGTTCAGCGGTTCTTGTCTTCACGGCGGGGCCCTGTTCAGCGGTGCTTGTCTTCACGACGGGGCCCTGTTCAGCGGTGCTTGTCTTCACGGCGGGGCCCTGTTCAGCGGTGCTTGTCTTCACGGCGGGGCCCTGTTCAGCGGTGCTTGTCTTCACGGCGGGGCCCTGTTCAGCGGTGCTTGTCTTCACGGCGGGGCCCTGTTCAGCGGTGCTTGTCTTCACGGCGGGGCCCTGTTCAGCGGTGCTTGTCTTCACGGCGGGGCCCTGTTCAGCGGTGCTTGTCTTCACGGCGGGCCCTGTTCAGCGGTGCTTGTCTTCACGGCGGTGCCCTGTTCAGCGGTGCTCTTCTGCACGGCGGGGCCCTCTTCAGCGGTGCTTGTCTTCACGGCGGGGCCCTCTTCAGCGGTGCTTGTCTTCACGGCGGGGCCCTCTTCAGCGGTGCTTGTCTTCACGGCGGGGCCCTGTTCAGCGATGCTTGTCTTCACGGCGGGGCCCTCTTCAGCGGTGCTTGTCTTCACGGCGGGGCCCTGTTCAGCGGTGCTTGTCTTCACGGTGGGGCCCTCTTCAGCGGTGCTTGTCTTCACGGCGGGGCCCTCTTCAGCGGTGCTTGTCTTCACGGCGGGGCCCTGTTCAGCGGTGCTCTTCTGCACGGCGGGGCCCTCTTCAGCGGTGCTCTTCCAGTCAGTGTAGGGAGTCAGACCTGGCCTGGACAACCTGCTCACTCGCCCTCCAAACGTGCAGTGTCAGGCCCCTTCGGAGACGGAGTCCTGGGCCCTTTGGTGTCGTCCCTTGCAGCCGGGATGGGGCGTGTGGGGCCCACCTGCTCCGCGCTCCTGCTGGCTGGCCTCTCCACCCTGCTGCCCTTCCGCTCCTTAGATGGGGCTCTCGGGCCCTTGCCTCCCCTGGCTGTTGTGGCAGGTGAAGTGGCCGGAGTCACCTCCTTGGGGGCATCCATCTCAGTCCGCTCACGGCGGCCCTTCACTTTCCAGGTCCTCTTGTCTGGGGGGGGGGCTGCCAGTCCCCTTGCTGCTCAGTGAAGTGTCACTGCCGCCAAAGGGTGGACTCCATATTCCATGCACCACTTGTACCTTGGAAGCTGGGCTGGTGGTGGCTGAGGTGCCTTTGGGACTTTTCCCAGATGGAGGGGGTGGGTCAGGGGAGGGAAAGAGGTCAACATTTGAGAGGTAATATTTCTTTGGACCAGGGTAAAGGGTAGGAGTAGTGGAGATAGAAGTGGAGGAAGAGGATGTGGTTGTAGGAGAGTCAGGTGTGCTGTCCTTGGGTGCAGGTGACTGAGACGTAGGCTGTCGTGAGGTGGTTGGCTGTTGTTTGGGTGTCTGCCTGCGTTTATGTGTCTTGGAAGAGGGGGTGACAGACAGTGGGAGAGGACACAGGGGACGTGTACATGGCAGTGGGGGTGGTGACTGCACGTGTGAGGACTGTAGTGGAGGGTGTGCTGGTGACGGAAGAACTGGCTGATGTTGGTGTGCATGCAGGTGTGAGTGTAGACGTCACAGGGAGGGAGGAGGGAGACGAGGAGGAGGGGGACACAGAGGTGGTAGTGACTGTTGGTATGTCTGCAACTGGGTGTTGCTGGGGTGAATGCTTGTGTGTTCTGTGGTGCTTATGTTTGGATGAGCTGGCCTTGGGTGTTGAGGTGTGTGCAGGCTGGTCAGATGGTGTGGATGGGATAGGCTGAGGAACAGGAGACAGAGAAAGGCTGGAGGCAGTTAGAAGAGGGAGACTGGAGACAGGGACAATGGCTGCCGTCAGTGCTGAGGCCAGAGAAGTGAACGCTCGTTGATGGGCAGCCTGACCCGAATGAATGCCCTCCAGGTAGGCATTGCTCTGTTGCACCTCCCTTTGCACCCCCTGGATGGCATTCAAAAGGGTAGTCTGCCCAACAATGAGCGTCCTCACGAGGTCAATGAGCTCCGCACTGAGGGCAGCAGGGGTAACAGAGGCAGGGGCTGAGGTGCCTGGGGCGAAGGAGACACGCGCCTTCCTGGGCGAACGGGCACGGAGCGAAGACTGAGGGGCTGCTGGGAGGGCGGTGCTGGTGCGCTGGGTGGCGGCTGTACCTGTTGTTGCGGGGGGCACAGATGTTGCCGCCCCCGCTAGGGAGCTCCCAAACGAGGACGTGTCCGTGTCGCTGGTGTCTCCACCGGCCCCCGTTGTGGTGCTCCCCTCGCCCTCCGGATCACTGGTGCCCTCGGTGTCTGTGTCAGTGCCCACCGGGGCCTGGTGACCTGCAGCTCCCTCGTGCTCCGACGCCAATTCTCCTCCGCCTGATGATGCTAATGCACAAGAAACAAAGAATAAGGGTGGGTGGAGAAATAAAACAAAGTTGAGTGCATGCCTTGTCAATAGCCTTGGCGGAGAGGACAGACACAGGTGCCTCATGCACTAAGCCGCGAACTTGGGGTACACTACTCTGTACTCCTGACTAGGCCAACAGGTCTAGGGACAACAGACGCGCTCATGGGTGATGTTGGACCATGGATAGCTGCACTTGGCACCCTACAGAGGTGGTGGGCGGGGGCACAGGGCCATGTCTAAGGGAGGGGACTACACTACAGAAAGCGCCCTGGCCTACTGTCACCCACAGCCCTCCTCCCCCACCCAGACGCCTCCACTGCGCGTATAGATAGGAGAATGTGCTGATACTCACCCCCTTGTGTCTGCTGTGATGTCCTCAAGCGCCCATCCAAATCAGGGTAGGCCACCGCCAGGATCCGGGACATCAGGGGGGTCAGGGTACGACTGGCACCCCTCCTAGGTCGGGAGGCCATCCCCAGCAGTGACTCAGCGGTCTTTCGGGTTCCGCGGCGGATGTCCTCCCACCTCTTCCGACAGTGGGTGCCCCGTCTGGTGTAGACCCCCAGGGCCCGGACTTCCTTGGCGATGGCACGCCAAATATCGATTTTCTGATGGGCGCTCACCTGTTTGACATGTACAGGGTGGGAAAGAGAAAACGTCAAATTTCTGCATGTTTGGAGTACATGGCCCCCCTCCCCACCCTTGCCATGTGGCCCATACTCTCATCAGTCGTGCGTTGCATTCCTCATTTTCTCCCCACCCCACCAACTGACAGCCACCCCACTCCACACAGGCATTACCCATTCAATGTGCACTCAGTGTACTCACCTGTTGGTCTGGAGGACCGTAGAGTAGCGCATACTGGGGGAGGACCCCGTCCACAAGTTTCTCCAACTCTTCAGACGTGAAGGCAGGGGCCCTTTCCCCAGTCGCAGCAGCCATTGTCACTTCCAGACCGAGTTCACAGCAGCACTTGCAGTATAGGTCCTCTCCTGTGGATGATCAGGTCTCGAGTGATTAAGCAGATAGAAAATGGCGGTCACGCCCGCGGCGGTGCGTACCGCGACTGCCGGCGCACATCGTCATTGGCTCCTGAATCCCATAGGGTTCAATGTTAACCAATGCGACTTAGTACAGCGGTCTTCGACCGCCTACCGCCAAGGTGTGCCACGCCAGCGCATTGACCTCACATCCCATTGTCCCAGTTTAGAGGTCAGGCAGCCGCCATTTCAAGGGCCCACATGGCTTAAATTATACTGCGTCACACAGGCCTAGGCCTTGCATTTGCACACATACAAACATAGCAGTCAATACATTTTCGTGTACTGTGCAAGCTGTGTTGTACGTACCTGTGAGTTGATGGACTCAGTGCTCCATGTTGTCCTTCCTAGGCACCGTCCGCAGGGACTTGCGAGGAGAAGGAGGAATCCTCCCGTGTACCGGCCGCTGGTTGACCTGTCGACAATGGAAGAACGCCATATAATACTCCGATACCGACTTGACCGAGCCACTATACATGAACTGTGTGCCCAGCTGGAGCCAGACCTGATGTCACCCATCCGCCAACCCACAGGAATTCCCCCTCTAGTGCAGGTTCTATCAGTCCTCCATTTTTTTGCAAGTGGCTCATTCCAGACAACAGTGGCCATGTCATCTGGAATGTCTCAGCCTATGTTTTCAAAGATTCTGTCCAGAGTGTTGTCTGCCCTGATGAAACTCATGAGGAGCTACATCATATTCCCAGAAGAGGCTGATTTGGCCACAGTGAAGGGTGATTTCTATGCCCTTGGACATATCCCCAACATCATTGGTGCCATTGATGGGACCCATGTGGCATTAGTACCCCCAAATGACGATGAACAGGTGTACAGAAATAGGAAAAATTACCATTCTATGAATGTGCAGGTTGTCTGTTTGGCAGACCAGTACATCTCCCATGTGAATGCCATGTTCCCTGGGTCAGCGCATGACGCGTATGTTATGTGTAATAGCAGCGTCCCCTATGTGATGGAACAGCTACAGAGGCAGCGTGTGTGGCTAATAGGTGACTCTGGTTACCCCAACCTGCCGTGGCTATTGACCCCAGTGAGGAATCCCAGGACCAGGGCAGAGGAACGGTACAATGAGGCCCATGGGCGTACTAGGAGGGTCATAGAAAGGACCTTCGGCCTCCTGAAGGCCAGGTTTAGGTGCCTGCATATGACAGGTGGATCCCTAATGTACTCACCAAAGAAGGTGTGCCACATCATCGTGGCCTGCTGTATGCTTCACAACCTGGCTTTGCGACGCCAGGTGCCTTTCCTGCAGGAGGATGGTCCAGATGGTGGTGTCGTAGAAGCCGTGGAGCCTGTGGAGTGTGAAGAGGAGGAAGACGACGGTGAGGAAACAGACAACAGGGAAGCTGTCATACAACAGTATTTTCAGTAGCACACAGGTAAGGTTCAGCCACGCCATTTCCCATTTACTTAGAGCCTCATGCATCTCAACTTTATGTATTTCCCCCCAGCTCTTTTAAATAACATTTCTTTTTCCCTTCCCTTCTCAGTGCTTAATGACTCATAGCCCGACTTCTGCTTGGTTTGGCCATGTACTACAGCGTATTGACATTGGTATGTTGTCATCACTAACTGACATCACATATTGTGAACTGTTATGGGTTGTACGATTTTTTGAGAATACAGCATGACTCAAGATGGTTTTCGGTGCAATATTTGTTTTATTTTGTGTGCTTAGATAATGGTACATTATATGAAAACGGTGATGGGTGGGGGTGGAGTGATGTCCATGGCAGAGTCCAGTTCTCAGTCTGACAGGTCTATTGTCCATATGCCTGTGGAAGGATGGAGCAGGGGCTGTTTGAGTTTGGACAGGGTGGCAAGGTGGGACAGTGGGATGACTTCTGGGGGTACCTCATGCTGGCGGTGGTCTTGGCATGCTACTCTGGTTTTTTTTTTGGGTCTTAGGCTCCTCTTGCGGGGTGGTTGTTCTTCAGCAGGAGGTGGGGTTCTTGTGGCCTGTCGTTGTGTGTGGGCCTCCTGTCCACTAGCGCCGGCGGAGGTGGTACGCTGTTCCTGGCTAGTGACAGGGGCCCTGTGTGGTGCCACATGGTCCCGCAACGTGTCTTCTATCCTGTTGAGGGCCTGGACCATGCTCCCCATGGCGGTAGCGATGGTGGTGAGTTGGTTGCTGAACCCCATGTAGCGTTCTTCCTGCTGTGCCTGTATCTCGGTGAACCTGGCCAGTACCGTCGCCATCGTCTCTTGGGAGTGATGGTATGCTCCCATGATGGTAGTGAGGGCCTCTTGGAGAGTGGGTTCCCTGGGCCTCTCCTCCCCCCCCCTGTCGCACGGCAGCCCTCCGAGTTGCCCTGTTTGCCTGGGCCTCTGTCCCCTGGACGGTGTGCCCACTCCCACTGCCCCCAGGTCCCTGTTGTTGTTGGGGTGTTGGGTTGGCCTGGGTGCCCTGTAGTGGCAGACACACCGCTGCTTGACCTGTCCTAGAGACAGAGGCATGGGCCCGCTGGGTGGGAGCTGTGCTGTTGTTCCCAGGGGGGTTCGGGTCTGCTGTGGCCTGTGTCTGTGTTTGGGGAACCCACTGCCCAGAGGTCCCCGATGGTCCGGGCTGGTCATCAGGTTCCAGGTCGACCGAGCTGCTGTCCTCACTGGGGGCCTGTTCCGGGGGTGGGATGGACATTTGAGGACCCTCCTGACCGGTGTGTTGGCTTTCGGGTCCTGCATGGAGTGAGAGAGTATGGTTATTGTTTCTGTGTGTGAAATAGCGTGCGATTTATGGGTGCCCTTGTCCCCCAGTGCAGGCATTCCCTTGTGGGTGGTGTTGTGAGGGTGGTTTGTGGGGGGGGATGGGTATGTGCAGTGGTCATGCTTAGGTAATGGGTGTCCAATGTTTGTGGTGGCATGCAAGGGTTGGTGAGGGGTTGGGTGGGTTGTGCTAGGGAAACATTCTCAGGGATGATGTGTGATGGTGGGTTGGGGGTGAGGGTGGGGGTGGGGGTTGGCATGCTGGTGGGGTGGGGGGGATGAAGTATATGAGATAGGACTTACCTGAGTCCATTCCTCCGGGTACTCCAGCGAGGCCCTCAGGATGCAGGATGTTGAATACTTCTTGCTCCCATGCTGTGAATTCTGGTGGGGTGGGTGGGGGTCCTCCGCCAGTCTTCTGCACCGCGATGTTGTGTCGCGACACCATCGAGCGCACCTTCCCCCGTAGGTCGTTCCATCGTTTGCGGATGTCGTCCCTATTTCTGGGGTGCTGTCCCACCGCGTTGACCCTGTCCACGATCCGCTGCCATAGCTCCGCCTTCCTTGCTATGGTGGTGTGCTGAACCTGTGAGCCGAAGAGCTGGGGTTCCACTCTGATGATTTCCTCCACCATCACCCTGAGTTCTTGGTCCGTAAAGCGTGGGTGTCTTTGTGGTGCCATGGGGTGGTGTAGATGAGGTGTGGGGTGGTGTATGTGGTGATGAGTGTGTTGGTGTGTGGTGCTTTGTGCTACTATGTGGTGTGTGTGATGTTGTAGTGTGCCTCTGTGTGTCTGGCTCTCTATTCTCTGATGTGTCTCTCTCTCTCCTTCGTCTCTGATTTTTGGTTGTAGGGGTTTGTGGGTGATGTGGGTGTGTGTTTTATAGTTGATTGGATGTGTGGGAGTGTTGTTTGTATGTGTATCAGGTGTGTGTATTTCAAATTGTCCAATGTGGTAGTGTTTTGTAAAGGTGTGTGTATTTTGACCGCGGCGGTGTGTACCGCCAATAGACTACCGCGTTTGAAAGACCGCCGCGTGGATTTGTGGATCGTTATGGCATGGGCGTATTTCTGTTGGCGTGGCGGTGGAGGTTTAGTCATCTCCAGTTTATCGCTGGCCGCTGATGTGGCGGACTGCAATGGAGGTCGGATTTTTGGAGGTTTGGCAGTTGTGGGTCAGAATGACCGTGGCGGCTGACCGCGGCGGTATTGTGGCGGTCTTCTGACCGGCGGTAAGCGGCTTTTACCGCCGAGGTCAGAATGACCCCCTATGTTTCTAAACGTTGGAATACTTTTTAAGAATCTAAAACTATCTCTAGAACTTACTTCAAAGTTTTACAAAACTTTTAAACTCTAAAATAAATGCTAACAGGGACTAACACAAGGCCCTAGCAGGACTTTTAAAATTTTTGACAAATAGCTCAAATTTCAAAAATCAGTTTCTAATGACAATTTTTGGAATTTAGTCGTGTGATCAGGTATTGGCTGAGTAGTCCAGCAAATGCAAAGTCTTGTACCCCACCGCTGATCCACCAATGTAGGAAGTTGGCTCTGCATGTACTATTTCAAAGTAAGAAATAGCATGCACAGAGTCCAAGGGTTCCCCTTAGAAGTAAGATAGTGGCAAAAAGAGATAATTCTAATGCTCTATTTTGTGGTAGTGTGGTCGAGCAGTAGGCTTATCAGAGGGTAGTGTTAAGCATTTGTTGTACACACACAGGCAATAAATGAGGAACACACACTCAAAGACAATTCCAGGCCAATAGGTTTTTATATAGAAAAATATCTTTTCTTAGTTTATTTTAAGAACCACAGGTTCAAGATTTACAAACAATACTTTAAATGAAAGGTATTTCACTTAGGAACTTTAGGAACTTTGAATTAGCAAAATAGCATATACAGTTTTCACACAAATGGCAATAAGCTATTTTAAAACTGGACACAGTGCAATTTTCAACAGTTCCTGGGGGAGGTAAGTTTTTGTTAGTTTTGCAGGTAAGTAAACCACCTAGAGGGTTCCAAGTTGGGTCCAAGGTAGCCCACCGTTGGGGGTTCAGAGCAACCCCAAAGTTACCACACCAGCAGCTCAGGGCCGGTCAGGTGCAGAGGTCAAAGTGGTGCCCAAAACGCATAGGCTTCAATGGAGAAGGGGGTGCCCCGGTTCCAGTCTGCCAGCAGGTAAGTACCCGTGTCTTCGGAGGGCAGACCAGGGGGGTTTTGTAGGGCACCGGGGGGGGGGGGGGCACAAGTCAGCACAAAAAGTACACCCTCAGCGGCATGGGGGCGGCCGGTGCAGTGTACAAACAGGCGTCGGGTTTGCAATGTAGTTCAATGGGAGACCTGGGGGTCTCTTCAGCGATGCAGGCAGGAGCGGGGGGCCCTCGGGGTAGCCACCACCTGGGCAAGGGAGAGGGCCACTTGGGGGTCGCTTCTGCACTGGAGGTCTGATCCTTCAGGTCCTGGGGTCTGCGGGTGCAGTGTCCTTACCAGGCGTTGGGTTCTTAGAAGCAGGCAGTCGCGGTCAGGGGGAGCTTCTGGATTCCCTCTGCAGGCGTCGCTGTGGGGGCTCAGGGCGGTCAACTCTGGCTACTCACGGGCTCGCAGTCGCCGGGGAGTCCTCCCTGTAGTGTTGGTTCTCCACAAGTCGAGCCGGGGGCGTCGGGTGCAGAGTACAAAGTCTCACGCTTCCGGCGGGAAACGTGTGTTCTTTCAAAGTTGCTTCTTTGTTGCAAAGATGCTTCTTCTTTGGAGCAGAGCCGCTGTCCTTGGGAGTTCTTGGTACTTTTAGATGCAGGGTAGTCCTCTGAGGCTTCAGAGGTCGCTGGACCCTGTGTAACGCGTGCTGTAGCAGTTCTTTTGAAGTGGGGAGACAGGCCGGTAGAGCTGGGGCCAAAGCAGTTGGGGTCTCCGTCTTCTCTGCAGGTTTTTCACCTCAGCAGTCCTTCTTCGTCTTAGGTTGCAGGAATCTAGTTACCTAGGTTCTGGGAGCCCCTAAATACTCGATTTAGGGGTGTGTTTAGGTCTGGGGGGTTAGTAGCCAATGGCTACTAGCCCTGAGGGTGGCTACACCCTCTTTGTGCCTCCTCCCTGAGGGGAGGGGGGCACATCCCTAATCCTATTGGGGGAATCCTCCATCTGCAAGATGGAGGATTTCTAAAAGTCAGAGTCACCTCAGCTCAGGACACCTTAGGGGCTGTCCTGACTGGCCAGTGACTCCTCCTTGTTTTTCTCATTATCTCCTCCGGCCTTGCTGCCAAAAGTGGGGCCGTGGCCGGAGGGGGCGGGCAACTCCACTAGCTGGAGTGCCCTGGTGTGCTGTAACAAAGGGGGTGAGCCTTTGAGGCTCACCGCCAGGTGTTACAGTTCCTGCATGGGGAGGTGAGAAGCACCTCCACCCAGTACA
Source organism: Pleurodeles waltl (assembly GCF_031143425.1). Taxonomy (NCBI): domain Eukaryota; kingdom Metazoa; phylum Chordata; class Amphibia; order Caudata; family Salamandridae; genus Pleurodeles; species Pleurodeles waltl. The sequence goes on along the minus strand of NC_090445.1, from coordinate 139,393,734 downwards.
GGCTTTGTTACTAGCCACAGAGTGACAAAGGCACTCTCCCCATGTGGCCAGCAACATGTCTGGTGTGTGGCAGGCTGCTAAAACTAGTCAGCCCATACTGGAAGTCGGGTATGGTTTCAGGGGGCATCTCTAAGATGCCCTCTGGGGTGTATTTTACAATAAAATGTACACTGGCATCAGTGTGCATTTATTGTGCTGAGAAGTTTGATACCAAACTTCCCAGTTTTCAGTGTAGCCATTATGGTGCTGTGGAGTTCGTGTTTGACAGACTCCCAGACCATATACTCTTATGGCTACCCTGCACGTACAATGTCTAAGGTTTTGCTTATGCTCATGCACCTATGCCCTCACCTATGGTATAGTGTACCCTGCCTTAGGGCTGTAAGGCCTGCTAGGGGGGTGACTTATCTATACCTATAGGCAGTGTGAGGTTGGCATGGCACCCTGAGGGGAGTGCCATGTCGACTCAGTCATTTTATCCCCACCAGCACACACAAGCAGGCAATCAGTGTGTCTGTGCTGAGTGAGGGGTCTCCAGGGTGGCATAAGACATGCTGCAGCCCTTAGAGACCTTCCCTGGCATCAGGGCCCTTGATACCAGTTACAAGGGACTTTTCTGGATGCCAGGGTGTGCCAATTGTGGAAACAAAAGTGCAGGTTAGGGAAAGAACACTGGTGCTGGGGCCTGGTTAGCAGGCCTCAGCACACTTTCAAATCATAACTTGGCATCAGCAAAGGCAAAAAAGTCAGGGGGTAACCATGCCAAGGAGGCATTTCCTTACAGTACTTACACCTTATACCAGGCCCAGGTATCCCTTCTCAGTGAAGTGTAGGTAGTCTAGAAGCCAGGCTCTCTAGAGATGGCTGTGGATGAGCAGCCAAGGCTTATCTAGGAGACATACAAAGCTCATGCAATACCACTACAGACAAACAGTACTTACACACAATAAAGAAAACACTTGGTTGTACAAAAATAAAGGTACTTTAATTTTGGAACACAGTATCAGAAAATACTAGAGGTGCAAGTAAATACACTATATATGTATATATATATATATATTTATATATATATAAAAACGCACTCTATTAGGTGATGGTACGTGATACAAAAGTTTAATGGCAACTTGTTTCGACCTAGGTGGGGGTCCTGTGTTCGCATTTCATTATTTTGGTATATGGTTTGGGCTCCTCCTAGGGTCACTATGGCTTATTGCTATTTGCACTGTTTTCTAACTTTTTCTGTGCCTAGTTCTGATTACTAGTGTACATATTTAGTGTGTTTACTTACCTCCTAAGGGAGTACTGCCTTTTTAGTAATTTTGGTATTGTTACTGTAGGAGGCTGGCCTGGCTTATAGTGGGTACCTTGTGGTACTTGCACCTTGTGCCAGGTCCAGTTATCCCTTATTAGTAGAATAGAGGTATTCTAGCAGCTTAGGCTGTTAGAGGTAGCTTAGGCTGAGCTAGGAGACATGCAAAGCTCCTACTATACCACTTATATCATATAGCACAATATCATAAGAAAACACAATACTCCCAGTTACTAAAAATAAAGTTACTTTATTTCAGTGACAATATGCCAAAGGTAGCTCAGAGGATACCCTCACTTAGGAGGTAAGTAATATACACACATTATATGTACACAAACCCAAAACAGGTAAGTAGCAGTAAGAAAAGTAGTGCAAACAATGTAGAATCACAATAGGATGCAATAGGTAGACATAGGCCTAGGGGCAACACAAACCATATACTCCAAAAGTGGAATGCGAATCACAAATGGACCCCAGGCCTATGGGAGGTTGTAGAGGGTCGCTGGGACTGTGAGAAAACAGTAAGGGTGTCCAAAATACCCCACCCCAAGACCCTGAAAAGTAGGAGTAAAGTTACCCTACTACCCCAGAAAGACAGTATAGTCGTGATAGGGGATTCTGCAAGAACCACAACTGCTACCAAAGCACTGAAAACGGATTCCTCGACCTGAGGACCTGTAAAAGAAGGGGACCAAGTCCAAGAGTCATGCAAGTGTCCGGGGGGGCAGGAACACACTAAACCTCAGATGAAAGTGCAAAATGGCTGCCTCCGGTTGGAAGAAGCCGAAGATTCTGCAACAACAGATGGTGCCAGGAACTTCCTCTTTGGTGAGAATATGTCCCACGGCGTGCTGGAGGTTGCAGGAGTGTTTCCACGCAGAAATACTGCAAACAAGCCTTGCTAGCTGCAAGAGTTGCGGTTGAGGATTTTGGGTGCTGCTGGGGCCCAGGAACGACCAGGATGTCGCCCCTTGGAGGAGGAGACAGAGGGGGCGCTCAGCAACTCCGAGAGCCCCCACAGAAGCAGGCAGCACCCGCAGAAGTACCAGAACAGGCACTTAGAAGACCTGAGGACAGCAGTCGACTCAGAGTCACAAAGGAGGGTCCCACGACGTCAGAGTCCAACTCAGCGAGTTGAGCAATGCAGGACGGATTGCTGGGAACTCAGGCTAGGCTGTGCACAAAGGAAGTCTTGGAAAAGTGCACAGAAGCCGGAGCAGCTGCAAATCACGCAGTACATAGGTTTGCTGTCTGGCGTGGGGAGGCAAGGACTTACCTCCACCAAATTTGGACAGAAGGGCCACTGGACTGTGGGAGACACTTGGATCCAGCTCCTGTGTTCCAGGGACCACGCTCGTCAGGATGAGAGGGGACCCAGAGGACCAGTGATGCAGAAGTTTGGTGCCTGCGTTGGCAGAGGGAAGATTCCGTCGACCCACAGGAGATTTCTTCTTGGCTTCCAGTGCAGGGTGAAGGCAGACAGCCCTCAGAGCATGCACCACCAGGAAACAGTCGAGAAAGCTGGCAGGATGAGGCGCTACAATGTTGCTGGTAGCAGTCTTGCTACTTTGTTGCGGTTTTGCAGGCGTCCTGGAGCAGTCAGCGGTCGATCCTTGGCAGAAGCCGAAGAGGGAAGTGCAGAGGAACTCTGGTGAGCTCTTGCATTCGTTATCTGAGGAATAGCCCAGAGGAGAGACCCTAAATAGCCAAAAAAGGAGGTTTGGCTACCTAGAAAGGAGGCTTGGCTACTGAAAGAGGTAAGCACCTATCAGGAGGGGTCTCTGACGTCACCTGCTGGCACTGGCCACTCAGAGCTGTCCTTTGTGCCCCAACACCTCTGAATCCAAGATGGCAGAGGTCTGGGACGCACTGGAGGAGCTCTAGGCACCTCCCCTGGGAGGTGCAGGTCAGGGGAGTGGTTACTCCCCTTTCCTTTGTCCAATTTAGCACCAGAGCAGGGCTGGGGGATCCCTGAACCGGTGTAGGCTGGCTTATGCAGAGATGGGCACCATCTGTGCCCATCAAAGCATTTCCAGAGGCTGGGGGAGGCTACCCCTCCCCAGCCCTTCACACCTTTTCCAAAGGGAGAGGGCGTAACACCCTCTCTCAGTGGAAATCCTTTGTTCTGCCTTCTTGGGCTGCCTAGACCCCAGGGGTGCAGAAACCTGTCTGAGGGGTTGGCAGCAGCTGCAGTGGAGACCCCGGAAAGGCAGTTTGGCAGTACCCGGGTTCTGTGCTAGAGACCCAGGGATGCATGGAATTGTCCCCCCAATACCATAATGGTATTGGGGTGACAATTCCATGATCCTAGACATGTTACATGGCCATGTTCGGAGTTACCATGGTGACGCTTCATTTAGGTAGTGACCTATATGTAGTGCATGCGTGTAATGGTGTCCCCGCACTCACAAAGTCTGGGGAATTTGCCCTGAACAATGTGGGGGCACCTTGGCTAGTGCCAGGGGGCCCACATACAAAGTAACTTGGCACCTAACCTTCACCAAGTGAGGGATAGGTAGTGACCTATATGTAGTGCATGCGTGTAATGGTGTCCCCGCACTCACAAAGTCTGGGGAATTTGCCCTGAACAATGTGAGGGCACCTTGGCTAGTGCCAGGGTGCCCACATAGAAAGTAACTTGGCACCTAACCTTCACCAAGTGAGGTCTAGACATATAGGTGACTTATAAGTTACTTATGTGCAGTGAAAATGGCTGTGAAATAACGTGGACGTTATTTCACTGAGGCTGCAGTGGCAGTCCTGTGTAAGAATTGTCTGAGCTCCCTATGGGTGGCAAAAGAAATGCTGCAGTCCATAGGGATCTCCTGGAACCCCAATACCCTGTGTACCTAGGTACCATATACAAAGGAATTATAAGGGTGTTGCAGTGTGCCAATGAGAATTGGTAAAATTAGTCACTAGCCTGCAGTGACAATTTTAAAGCAAAGAGAGAGCATAAACACTGAGGTTCTGGTTAGCAGAGCCTCAGTGATACAGTTAGGCACCACACAGGGATCACATATAGGCCACAAACGAATGAGCACTGGGGTCCTGGCTAGCAGGATCCCAGTGACACATATCAAACACACTAACAATATAGGGTTTTCACTATGAGCACTGGGCCCAGGCTAGCAGGATCCCAGTGAGACAGTAAAAACACCCTGACACATACACACAAACAGGCCAAAAGTGGGGGTAACAAGGCTAGAAAGAGGCTACCTTCCTACAGTTACAAAAATAAAGTATTTTTGTAACACTGTGTGGTTTCTTTCATGTGTGTAAGTGCTGTGACTACACTGGTATTGCATGAGCTTTGCATGTCTCCTAGATAAGCCCTGGCTGCTCATCCACAGCTACCTCTAGAGAGCCTGGCTTCTAGACACTGCCTACACTTTACTAAGAGGGGATACCTGGACCTGGTATAAGGTGTAAGTACTTTAGGTACCTAACACACATCAGGCCAGCTTCCTACAACTGCATAATTACACTCCACATAATACCACTCAACGCAGCATGATTAATCTCCACATAATTACACTCTACTTAATATCACATAAATACACCCCACATAAAATGACTTTCACATATCAACAACCCACATAGATATGGTCTAAACCATGCCACATCGGTCCAATCAGCATAATTCCACTAAACGCCACATAGTTTCACAACACACAATTCAACTCCCCACATTTCCATTCCACACCACATAATTGGACACCAAACCACATCATTCAACTCAACAACACAATTCACCACATACATCCAACCAGCCACACCACAGAATTTCATGTCATGCCACAAAATTCAACACACCACATAATTAAACTCCACTACGTTCCACTCCACAGCACAAAATACCATTCCACATAATTACATTCCATGACGCACAGTCCCACTCCACATAATTCCAGTTCTAAATACCACATATTTACTAGCCACATAATTCCACTGCACACCATGCTACATATTTCCACTACACAAATCCACTCCACACCACACAATTCAACGCCACTCAATTTCACAGCTAACAATTCCAATCCAACCCTCATAATTTTACCCCACACTGAATACATCCACTCCACTCCATAACACATGGGTAAAAAACAGTGTCTGTTTACAACGCCAATAGCTGTAACTCTTGTTTTTATGGGAATTGTCTGGGTCAGGCAGCAACTGTTGGGGTGGGGAAAGTGAATTCTATTGTAATTAACATGGCAGATTTAAATTAGGATGCTACATGGCAACATTTGCTGCAGATAGAGGAAGAAGGGAAATCGAAGTGGTTTAATTATATGCAGGACCACTGGAATTATGTGGCAGGAGAGGACCAAATTCTGAGGCATGGTTGACCAATTTAAGTGGCAAGAAAAGTCCAACTAAGCATTTACAAGTCAAATTAAGCATTTACACTGCCAATAGCACTAACTCTTGCAAGTGCAAGACCTATTGCATTGCAAATGCTTGTTTAAGAGTAGACAGTGGTCCATGGGACCATTCTAAAAAAAAATGTGTACAAACATTTGCAAAACAACTTGAAGTAGGTGGTACATTTTGAATATCTGGTGACCGCATTTCGGTATCAAAACATTCATGTATACCACTGTGATTCGTTATTAGGAAGAGACCCCCTAAACACGCACCTTCCTAACACTGAATCACAATCCCAAATTGCTATTTGGTAACAGGTTACCAAATTGCAATATGGCCTTTGTACGTTTAAAAATGCCCTTTTGCATTCCCAAAAGGCCCTGTTATACGAATCCGACCATTTGCAAAAGTGAAAAGGCTTTGTACATCTGATGTAAACGGTATAAATAAACCAGTTCAATATAACTGTAATTAGACTAATTCAATATAATCGATTTAAACCTCACAAAAGAGTTAAACCCAAACAATTAGTATTTTCACCTTAATCTGCCAGTATATTGTTATAATAACTCCAAGGCATAGGCATAAAGAGCCTAAATTGGTGGATCCAACAAAGCTGATGTAAACATCTCAAAAAGGTTAAACCCATGCAGTTTCATAATTGCGCCAAATTTCACGTCTTAAGAGAGAAAATCCACAAACTCTCCTCTCGTTTCTGTCTTAAGTTTCTGATCTTTCTTCCTTATTGCTCACTTCATCAATAATGAGCCATTTAAGCTCAAGCTCACTATGGCTAGACAGTGTTGAGCCATAGGGTTTGTATCCTTTTTGTCCGAATTGCTGATTTGTGTTAGTTAAACCTTATTTTAAATTTCCTCCTATCTCTCCTACATAGCCACTTGAACATAGGATAACACACACAGCATTGCTACTCCTGCAGTTTGTCACCCCATATAATCTGAAATTATAACCATTATTTTCCCACCGTTTAGTGACAATGGCTGCTTCACACGCATGACAGGTACCGCAGCGGTGGTTCCCTTTTAATAAACTCACCACCGAGGACAGGTGTATGATTCCAGTTTGAATGTCTTGTTATCCTACTGTGCAGCAGTTTATCCAATAGGTTGGCATTTCTCCAGAAATATACATAGGTTTGCGATCATTGGATCCTCTTTGTTTGTAATAAGGATCTTCCAATTCAAATCAAAAATCTTTTTGAACTTATGGTTAATGTTTGTAATTTGTCACACAGACCAATTTGTTTTTCTTTCTTCCCTTATTGTCAAAACGTGCTTGTCTGTCGTAGTATTTGGCTCGCTTGAAATCATCTTTAACCAATGTCTTGTGATATCCTCCCTGTATTAACCTCATTTTGAGCTCTTCGTTTCTCAGATAGCCCTCTATGCAAGTACAGTTTCTTCTTAATCTTAAGGACTGTCCAAATGGTACTGATTTGTGTTTTTTTGGCAGTTGGGGTGAAAGATAGATAAATGCAGGAGCGTATTTCTGGCTGTGGGTTTTCTATGTAAAGAAACATACAGGTGTCCATCATTCTCAACAATCCAGACGTCAAGAAATTTCAATTTTTCTCTCCTTATAGTGGCTGTAAATCTGAGATTTTCATTACTAACATTAAACCATAGCAGAAATTCTTTCAGTACGTCTTCTTTTCCGGTCCATATGAAAAATTATCAATGAAACTGGACCAATTCTTGATGTTCTCGTAGAATGATACGATCTCATTATGTATATGTTAAATACCCCATACAGAAATTAGTAGTACTTGGAGCACAGGACTCCCTGAAGCTACTCCCCTTAATCTGTGGATTTGACTTGCCAATGAATTCAAAATTGTTGTTCAGCAACACTGTTTCTAGACATTGCAGAATAATCTCCGTAGGGATGTTTTCAAAGATTCTCAAGTGGACTTCCCATATGCAATCTATGGGCTTCTCTTTGTGGCATATTTGCATTTTGTTTGTACTCAGACAAGGCCCTACCCAAGAAACTCAAAAGTTGCCTTCGACGAAGTACAGCCATCAAACACTCTTGTGTCCCTCTTGCTAACCCTCCTCCACCACTCATACTCCACCTTCGAATCCTGTGCCTTCACTTCAGGGGTCCCCGGAGTCTTACTCCAACACTGGCAGCCCAAGCCTTTATTGTCCAGCTGAGGACTTTGTCCTGGTTTACCCTAGTGCTACAGGAGATCCTAAGAGGACTATGATGTGGACCCCTGACAGAACCTGAATTTGATATCCCCTGCATTTTCTCCCCCACCCCCAAATTACACTAAGGTGTACCACAGCATTATCCAACTCACAGCTGCCTACAGCTGGAGATGTATGCCACCCCTGAAGAAGATGACTTCCTGTTGGCGATGCTCTCCAAGATCGAGCTTTTTGTACAGTACCTCCAGATACTCAAGGGGATGATTAAATCTACCCCTGAATTATTTAAGGAGCTGGTCAAACCTTGTGTGGTCACGCCACGTGTCGAGATACAATACAAAAGGGCTCCCTCTGAGGTCATGTCCAACATGACCCCTTAGTGATCACCATTGCTAAGAAGAGAACAGGAGCATGGGCCACTGAGGAAACTCCGCCTCATGACAAAGGGGAGCAAGGGGATCAATGTTTTTGTTTTGGGGGGGGTGGCGTAAGTAAGGCCATGCACTGGTGCTTCCAACTCGGTAAACCTCCTGTCAGTACACTTTCACGAGGTCACCCTACAGGATGATGTCATCCCCCTGCTGCAGCAAGGGGGCTTCATGGCCACTCTCGATGTCAGTGATGCCTACTTCCATATCCTGATTCATCCAGTTCATCAGTGCTACGTCCGCTTCATCGTAAGTGGTCAACACCAACATTTCAAAGTGCTGCAGTACGGCGTCACCATGCCCTAAGGATCTACAAGTGTTTAGCAGTGGTAAACGCTCACCTCAAGAGGGGATGGAATACACATTATCCCCTACTTAGATGACTGACTGATAAAGCGCGCAAGCAGACAGGAATGTCTGGCTCACAATCAGGCTACGGTCTCTCTCCTACACAGCCTAAAGTTAACAGTGAACGCCTCAAAATCCCCCTAAGAGGCACTTCAATTCCAGCCCTTCCTAGGGACTGTCCTTAACTCCATTTTGGGCAAAACCTTCACCAGTCCCAGAGTATAGAGGTTCCAACAGTGTCTGCATCTTTTTCAGCCTCTCTGTCAACTCCAAGTTCAGTGTAATGTGCTTGTTAATAATGATGACCGCATGCATCACCATAGTGCCACGTTCCAGGATTCATATGCAGCTGCTTCAGGGGTGAGGGGGCTCTTAAGGCAGTGGTCACAAGTGGAAGGTCAGATGGAGGGTCTCCTGTTGTTAAGGTCCAGCACTCATCGCTTGATGCAGTGGTGGAACAGCAAAAACCTGTGGCAGGGCAAGCCTTTTGCACACCTAGTTCCGCAGGTGACCATCACCACGGGTGTATCTTTAGCAGGCTGGGGGCACACATCAATGACATGACAGTCCAGGGCCTACAGCCACCTCTTCTGAGGATTCTGTACATAAATCACTTGGAGCTGTTAATCATTCATTCTGCTTCTATCAATCAATGAATCAATCAATTTGTAAAGCGCGCTACATACCCGTGAGGGTTTCAAGGCACTGGGGGGGGTGGGGAAGGGTGCTGCTACTGCTCGAAGAGCCAAGTCTTGAGGAGTTTTCTGAAGGAAAGAAGGTCCTGGGTCTGTCGTAGATCCGGCGGGAGGGTGTTCCAGGTCTTGGCAGTGAGGAACGAGAATGATCTGACACCGGAAGATTTGCGTCGGATGCGGGGGATGGAGGCGAGGGCGAGTTTAGCGGAGCAGAGATGCCGGGTGGGTGTGTAGAAGCTGAGTCTGTTGTTCAGGTATGATGGTCCAGTGTTGTGAAGTGCCTTGTGTGCGTGGGTGAGGAGCTTGAAGGTGATCCTCTTGTTGACGGGGAGCCAGTGAAGGTCTCTTAGGTGGGGGGTGATGTGGCAGTGGCGAGGGATGTTGAGGATGAGTCGGGCGGAGACGTTTTGGAGGAGTTTGGATGGGATACCGGTGTAGAGGGCGTTGCCGTAGTCGAGTCTGTTGCTGACGAGGGCCTGGGTTACTGTTTTTCTTGTTTCTGTTGGGATCCATTTGTAAACTCTGCGAAGCATGCAGAGGGTGTTGTAGCAGGAGGAGGAGATGGCGCTGACCTGCTTTGACATGGAGAGTGAGGAGTCGAGGGTGAAGCCGAGGTTTTGTGCGCTGTCGGTGGGTGTCGGTGGGGGACCCAGCGTGGACAGCCACCATGAGTTGTCCCAGGCCGAGGGGGTGCGCCCAATGATGAGGACCTCTGTTTTGTCCGAGTTCAGTTTTAGCCGGCTGTCTCTCATCCAGTCGGCGATGGCTTTTAGTCCCTCGGGGAGGTTGGTTTTGGCGGTGTGCGGGTCCTTGGTGAGGGAGAGGATGAGTTGGGTGTCGTCAGCGTAGGAGATGATGTTGAGGTTGTGCTGACGGGCCACTTGTGCGAGGGGGGCCATGTAGCTGTTGAACAGCGTCGGGCTGAGGGATGAGCCCAGTGGTACGCCGCAGATGATGTTGAAGGCTTTGGATTGGTACAGGGGGAGGCGGACTCTTTGGGTTCTGCCGGCGAGGAAGGATGCGGTCCATTCGAGGGCCTGGTCCTGGATTCCTGCTGGGTGGAGGTGGGATTTTAGGGTGTGGTGACAGACGGTGTCAAAAGCAGCTGATAGGTCAAGGAGGATGAGGGCTGATGTTTCTCCATTGTCTAGGCAGCTTCTGATGTCGTCTGTGGTGGCGAGGAGGGCGGTTTCGGTGCTGTGGTTGCGTCTGAAGCCGGACTGAGAGGGGTCGAGGATGTTGTTGTCTTCGAGGTACCGAGTGAGCTGAGTATTGACGATTTTCTCGATGACTTTTGCCGGGGAAGGGAGCAGGGAGATGGGCCGGAAGTTTTTTAGGTCCTTGGGATCCGCCTTTGGTTTCTTGAGAAGAGCGTTGATTTCGGCTTTCCGGTAATCTTGCAGTTTCGAAGGAGATGTTGATGACTTTCCGTAGGTGTGGTGCGATGGCTGTGTCTGCTTTGTTAAAAATGTGGTGAGGGCAGGGGTCTGACGGTGATCCGGAGTGGATGGAGTTCATGGTCTTGCGGGTTTTGTCATCGCTGATGCTGGTCCAGGAGGTCAGGCAGGGTGGAGTTCGTGGAGGGGCGGAGTAGGAGTGTCCGAGGTATGAAGGGAGTTGAAGCTGTCGTGGATGTCAGTGATTTTCTGGTGGAAGGGGTTGCTAGGGCATCGCATAGTTCTTGGGAGGGGGTGATGTCGTTGATGGTGGCGCTTGGGCTGGAGAGTTCTTTTACGATGTTGAAAAGTTCTTTGCAGTCGTGGGCGTTGTCTTCTAGGCGGGTTTTGAAGGAGAATCTTTTTGCTAGCCTGATGAGTTGGTTGTGTTTGCGTGTGGCATCCTTGAGTGCGTGTGGTTGTCTGGAGTGCGTTCGAGTAGCCATATATGCTTGAGTTTTCGGCAGTGGCGTTTGGAGGCTTGGAGGTCGTCGGTGAACCAGGTGGCTTTTTTCTTGATGTGGTTGTTGGAGGGTTTTCTGAGTGGAGCAAGGCGGTCGGCGCAGTCGTTGATCCATAGCTTGAGGTTGTGTGCCGCGATGTCCGGGTCGGTGGGGTTGACGGGCGGTTTCTGGGCTAGGGCGTTGGTTAGTTGAAATTCAGTGACTTTGCCCCATCGGCGGCGTGGCAGTTGTTCGGTGAAGTGGTGTTCTAAAGCTTCTAAAGCTTTTTTCCTGCAGATTCAAGGCAAGCAAGACAAGGTAGTCTTGCTGCATGTAGACAACTTGACCACCATGTTCTGTCTTCAAAAACGGGGAGGGAGGTATTCGCCTCACCTGTCTACCCTAGTGTAACTCACTTGGCCTTCCATTACCAGGTTCACCTTCTGGCAGAGCACCTTGTGGGAGTAGGCAGCAACTTTTCAGACTTGCTGAGCGGGACACAGCAACAAGCCCACAAGTGGGAACACCACCCACAAGTCCTGCTCCTGTTACTTTTGCAAGTGGAACACCCCAAACATAAACCTTGTTACCAGGGCAGAACAGTCAAAATGAGTCTGCATTCATATGAGTGCAGCAAGAGCGACAAAGACGGGGAGGGGTTGCTCTTATAAAGTGACCTTCACACCTAAACACTCCTGAAAGGCTGACTTGCCCCAAAGACAGCACATCAATTACCTTGCTAGCCTGCCTTTACCATTTGAAGCAATGGCAAAGCCAAACCTCCTGCTATAAAATATGCAAGTCACTCCTATGGCATACTGACCGAGCCCTAAGGCAGGGTGCAGTATATTCCATGGGCAGAACATGTATTTTACATGTCTGGTAGTAAAAACGCAAAACATTTGTTTTTACTGTGATGAGACGTGTCCCTCTGTTGACTAGTACAGAGTTGCACGCTGACCCCTCAGCTGTGCAAACTCCTGAATGGTGCAACCAAACTTGATACTCCGAGATATCAAATAATTTTTTACATTAACCCAAAAGAGACAAAAGGGTCTGCACTGGAAAGAGGTGTTACCTAACTCCTGCAGGAAGCCATACGTCTGTTGGTCCTAAAGGCAAGCTTCAAAGTTGAAGCTGCTTTTGAAGAGCAAATGGGAACACTTGGGAGATGGGCAGCCCCATTGTTTACACAGACTATCTTGCCCCAGAAAGAAGAGGGAAACCTGTGTCAAACCTGTTTTCCGAGGGCAAGTTGCCATAACTCTGGGTTAGTCTAGGGCGCTCTGGATGTTGAGAGGGGTTCTGCCGTGTTGGGAGTGGCCAGAATGCTGCAACTATGGGGTAGCCACATGCCACACTTCACAGGAAGTGGTACTCAGGAGGGAGAGAACCTGGAGGCCCACTGACTACCATCCACATCCTATCCTAAGTTCATTTGCTGAGCATAAATAGGGCACCCTGCCACCCAAAACTCAGATCTCGGCTGGACTGGTAGAAGTACCTAAGGAGTACTGCTCTGTGGAACCGATAAACAGAGGCTGCACCAACGTGGGCTGAACCTGGTGGCAAGCAAAGAAAAGAGACTGTGCCTGTTGTATCCTGCTCGTGGAGAAGTCATCTCTCGAGCACAGCCAAAGTAAAAAAGACTCCAAGGGTCAGTTGGCTGACCTCCTTTTCACAGCACAGGGCCACAACAGTTGAGAAGTATGCTGAGGCAAGTTAGTAGCCTAGAATCAGACCGTTGCCATGCTGCAGGACAAACCAAGACCAGACGCTCAAAGCTGCGCCTGAATGTTTTGAACCCGGAAGAGTCGTCAAAGTGCAGCTTGGTCACCCAGAAGCCAAGTTCACGCCCAGGGAAGGATTTGTCTGTGATTGCGATATTGTGCAACTGGACTTGGAGGGACATCAATCTTCTAACCAGGAACTCATCACTCCCCTTCGTGGCCCGAGGAGTAGCTACAGGAAGATCCTTCGAGACCGCCTCGCATCCACAGCAACCTTGAGCTTCCGAATCGTTAATCCCTTTCATCAGGACCACTTCCATGGGAATCCATTTTGAAGGTTATAAAGTGCCTGGAACTACCTGGAGACTGCGTCATCTGTATAGGTAACTGATTCTGAGGACCTTTGCCACTCCCACTGATGTCTCAAATTCCTTGAATTTGCCAATGCTTGTTCGTGGTTGAGTGAAATACTTTGATTTACTATACCTTGATTTACTATACCTTGTAAATTCTGTATTTCTGGAACCCTTCAGTGGATCTTTTTTGTGGTGATGTTTAAAAATGCATACAAATACATCCTATTTTTATAAATTGGTGTCCGATTTCTTGAGTGGCTTGTTGATTTCTTCTCCAATTATTTTGGTGTTGTTTTTTTTTTTTTAAACATCTATTCTATTGAGTATTAACATAATAACCAGAAATAATCACAGCATTAGGGTACAGTTCATATAAATACATAGGATTTTGTCTGAAGAGGGAAGACTATTATTCATAATTGAGGAAATATATGAGGGAAGAGAAACAAAAGAAAGAAAAAGGATAAAAGAACAAAGTATTTGCGACGGTCCAGAAGCACACCACACAACATTTCTACGTGTTTCAAACATACGCCATTGCAGAAGAAATGATAACATGGCATCATATACTTATATAAAGAGCCCCTCGGTGTGGGTGCGTATGATATGCAATAGTACCCATAAATGCAACTGCATTTTGATGATTATGGTTTCCGAGTTAGTGTGTGTACGGGCTCTAATCCTCAGCCTACTTAGAGATCAGTGTTCAATTATGTCTTGTGTCAACCCAGTAGTCACTTTTTATACCGCATGGATAGGTAGGCATTGCAAAATATCTAACCTATGTTGGTACTGAGTGTCCTTCCATGGGGTATGGCTGTAAATGTTAGCCCCAATGCGTACTACAAAGACATGTCATGCTTCACACCCAGTGCGTAGTTGACCTTTGTCTCTCAACATGCTTAATATGCTCGCCTCTGTGTTGGCCCATTACAATACTGTCTGAAGCCATTGAGAGACATTCGGTGGATTAGGTGCTTTCCATTGCATGGCTATTTGTCACTTGAACAATATGAATGCTAGATCTATAAATCTGTGAAGGTACCGGTCCTTCTTGGCCCTGTGGCGGATCCCTAGTAGGCAGGATTCCAGGTGGGAGTCAGAGTGTGTTTTGTTATTTCAGATATTTAAGCCGTTATAATGTGCAATGTGTCCAGTAGAGAGGGACACTCCCAGACCATATCGTAGAATTTCGCCTCGAGCAGGCCACATCTCGGGCACACATGGGTAGAAGAGGGGAACATGCATTTTATTTGGTGTGGAGATAAATATGGTTGATGTACGTAATTGAACTGAGTGTAACAAAATCTGGGGTTGCGGGACACCAGCTTCACCTGCTCTAGTGCAGTCAACCATTTCGGTAATGGAATGGGGTGCAAGAGAACTGCTTCCACCTAGCTTGGGCTGTCCCCATAGGTTCACCACTCCTAGTTATCAAGGCTGTGTATAACAATGATTTGGCTCATTTACGACCCATGCCTAATAATAGTGTGTGTAGTATTGTTAATTGGGGGGAGGGGGTTCCATATCTGCCGCATCCCAAGTGTCTCAGAGGAGCCTGCCTGTGCACTGCACGATAAGTCAAAAAATTCCCCAAACCCAGAGAATAAAGTTCCATTGTATCAGCATATGACAGAATAGCTCTGTCTTGGAAGAGATCCCCCAGTGAAGTTATCCCCGCCTCCACCCAGAAGGCTAAGTCGTGTGTCCTAAACCTCACCATGGGGATCAATAGGGATTACAGAGAACTGTGCGCTGCGCAGAACATATCAGCCCCAGCACATGCAGGCAGTCTTTATAAAGGTGGTTTCCGTGGATGATAAGTGTGCAGGATCCAAGAGCCATGAGTAAACAGGTGTCGGGCCCAATTGTGTATGTACCAACTCCCTTTCCGCATTAGGGGACGTGCCAAGCCAACGTGCAGGCCGCTGTAATTATGTTGCAGTGTACTAGAGCTCAAAATTAGGAACGCTCAAATCCCCTTCCAGTAGCAGGGGTTGTCGTACGTTCAGTGCGACCCAGCATCTGCCTGTCCCCCATATCAGTGAGAGCATTAGACCGTCTAACTCACGAAAAAAATGTTTAGGGTTGACTATTGGCAAAGCCTCAAAGAAATACAACAGTCTCTGTAGTGGTAACATCTTGACTATTGCCACTCTCCCCAGTGGTGACAGCGGCAGGGAGCACCAAAAGGTGAGGGATCCACGAATGGCATGGAGTGCATGGCCTAAGTTCCCATCCTGTAAGGCTTCAACTGAGTGGTAAATTTGTTTGCCGAAGTGTATTTTAGAATCATGACACCATCGTAAGTGGTATATTGGGAGTGTACCCTAAGCAGCATGGGGCTCTGGTCAGAGGGAACAAACATGATTCAGAACAGTTTACTTGCAGGCCAGAAAATTGCCCAAAAGTGTCCAGGAGATTCATTTATTGGGATATGGATGCTCTGGTGTTCCTGAGATATATTAACGCATCAGCCGCATATAGTGATATGATATGAAAGGTGTTTAGTTCCGAAATAAATTAGTGCTGAGCAGACAGTCTCAGGTGAAAGGTCAAAGGTTCCATTGGCAGCGCAATAATCATTGGCGAAAAGGGGCAACCCTGCCTGGTGCCCCAAAATATTTAGAAGCCTTCTGATATAAAGGGACCTGTCTCCACTCTGGCTGTTGGTGCCCTGGCATAAAGTATACAGAGCCATTTGAGGAACCCTGGACCGAAATCTATGTGGCGTAGGCGTATCAAAAGTTTTTTCGATATCTAATGAAACCGCAACCTGATCATACCCCGTTGATGGTGTGTTATGTAGGATATGTAAAAATCGCTTGATGTTTAGGAATGTGCTCCGCCCCAAAATAAATCCAGATCGGTCTTTGTGAATTAATGATGCAATCAAGGGGAGGAGTCTGTTAGCCAGAATCTTGCCCAATATCTTACAATCAATATTAAGGAGTGACAGCAGTATATATGAGCTCACGTCAGTGAGGTCTCGTCCAGGTTCAAGCAGGACTATAATCAATGCTTCCCGTGGCAAGCTTGTAAGTATACATGACTATGCCTCCTTGTATATTTTTAGTAAGGGCAGCCGAATACATGGCATAATACTCTATTGGTAAGCCATCTGTCCCGGGTACTTTGTTCATGGCCATCTGGGAAAATCACTGTAGGTATTTCTTCAAGCGAATGGGATCATCTAGTTCCACAATTTGTAAAGGGGAGAGTCAGGGTAGATTAGCTTTATCCAAAAATGCCACCAATTGTGTTGTGTCACTTGTAGGTGGAGCCTAACATAAAGTACAGTAGTAATCTCAAAAAGGAGTGTTAATAGAGTCTTGTATAGTGGCCAGTGAGCCGTCTTGTAGTCGGTTGGCTCCTGTGGGAGAATGCTGCTGTTCATCTCACAAGCCACACCAGTAGCCTCCCGGACCGGTCAGCCTTCACATGTAATTTAACGATGTGGGACCTATGGTCATGTTTGCAGAGGCATATTTTGGCCTCTTGGCCTCTTTGTCCTCTTGGCAGGATTTACGGAGATCGCGGAGGCGGTTAGGTGTAGCTAGGTGATAAGCAACCTCAGACATACGTAGGTCCTGTGCTAGGGAGTTGAATTCATTGTGTAGGACGTGTTTCACTCCCCATGTGGCCGAAAGGCAATGTCCTCTCATCACCACCTCGTGGGCATCCCACTCCTTTGCAGGAAGTGCGGTTGATTCATTATTATGCTCCCAATATTGTGTAATTTACTTGCATAGTGCCTCCCGATAAAGCGGATCTAGGATGGCGTCTGTTTAAAGACGCAAAGTGGGGATACAGTTTGCCCCATTGAAGAGTAAGTAGCTAGGGGCAATGATCAGAGAGGGTATGGGTCAGGCATTCCAGATGTGTATTGCCTAGCATCAGATCGATCCTGGTGTGAAGGTCATAGACGGGGGGGGGGAAATTAAAGGAGTACTCTTGTTAATGGAAGCCTAATGTGCCATAAATCGTGAAGCCCCCTATCTCTGGCCCAGATTTGTAGGCTTTGAGTAATCTACTACTTGGCATGGTGTGTAGTGGGATAATGAGCGCTCAAGATCAACATCAAACACAGTTACAATCCCTACCCCCCACAGACAAGGGGGCAGTGGATTCTGAAAAAGCTCAGGGGAAAGCATATTCAAAAGCTCTCCCTGAGAAGCTTGATTGGGAGAGTAGAGCCCCACCAGCACCAAAGGCGACCCGTCCAAAATACCCTCCAAAACCATGAAGCAACCCTCATAAATCCTATGGAGATGTACTGTGTATGGTACACCCAGCGCTATCCATATTAGTACCCTTCTAGAGTATGCAGATGAGGAAGTTCCATACCCCGGGCCATGCCACTTGGCTTTAAGGTTCCGAAGCTCACTTTCCATCAGGCCAGCCTGCAAGATGGAAAAATGCACCCAGTGTTTGAGGAATGTGTGGATGTCATATCTTTTAGACACTGTTGCCATCCCTCGCACATTCCATGTTAATATAGTGTAGCATGGTAAAGCCTCATCAGTGTGGGCATGCATAGAAGTGAGTGTGCAATGGAGTCGGAGTCATGGGCCAAACTCTAGAGGACCGGTACCCTTCATTTTCTGTATGCTGACTAATGTCGCGACTGACTTCCCCACACAACGGGATCACATCTGTAACACTAGACTGTAGGAAAGTGCATGGTTAACCCCTTCCCCACACGCACACATACTTTTTGCCTGATATTGATGCTGACTTGACTGAGAGTGTGCTGGGATCCTGCTAACCAGGCCCCAGCACCAGTGTTCTTTCCCTAAACTGTTCCATTGTTCCCACAATTGGCACACTGCTAGCACACAGCTAAGTCCCTTGTAAAAGGTACCAGTGGTACCAAGGGCCCTGTGACAAGGGAGGGTCCCTAAGGGCTGTAGCATGTATTGTGCCACTATAAGGGACCCCTCACCAAGCACATGCACACTGCCATTAAAGATTGTGTGCTAGTGAGGAGAAAAGGGTAAAGTCGACATGGCATCCCTCTCAGGGTGCTGTGCCCACCAACCACTGTATATGCCATAGGTAAGTCACTGTAGCAGGCTGGCCTGGCTTGTAGTGGGTACCTTGAGTACTTACACCTTATACGATGTCCAGTTATCCCTTATTAGTGAAATGGCCCAGATGGTGTTCCAGCGGACATTTTTTTGGAAGACCAGGACCTATGGGTACCTTATATACTCCACCTGGCGAATGCAGTTGCTGCAGGCGCTAAAATTCCTGATTCATGGTATGGGGCAGAAATCCTTCCTATATACAAGAAAGGCGATCGCTCAGTACCCTCAAACTACCGGCCTATCAGCCTTATTGATGCGATCCAAAAAATTATAGCGCGCCTCGTCTTAGGGAGGATACAGGAATGGATAACAGACTCAGATATTTTGACTCCGTTGCAGGCGGGCTTTAGACCTCATGTAAGCACCCTTGATCAAGCCTTTCGTTTTGCCCTCTTATATTGGAAAACAGTTTTTTTGGGTAAGGGCAAGTTATATGCAGCTTTTGTGGATCTAAGATCTGCATTCGACTTGGTTCCTAGGCCTAAATTATGGGATTGCATACTGGAACAGGGAATGCCCGGGGCTCTAGTGCGACTCCTAGTGAATCTTCATGCACACACCTATGCCCAAGTCCGCTGGGGTAAGCCTGGCGAGGTTACGGACAGGTTCCATGTTTTGAAAGGTGTTAGACAAGGATGTGTCCTGGCTCCCACTTTGTTTTCCCTGTTTATTAACGGGGTTACCAAATATTTTGCAACACATCCCACGGATGCTCCCCAGATAGCGGGAATGAAAGTACCATTGCTCATGTTCGCGGATGATACCTTGTTATTATCAAAGACTAGGCAAGGGCTCCAACAGGCCCTACTCAGATTTGAGTTATTTTGTGACGAGAACGAGCTAGAAGTAAATGTTTCTAAAACAAAATTTATGGTACTAAGAGGTCGAACACAAACTGTGGCAAGGGTCAAAATGTGTGGTGCTATTCTTGAGCAAACTAATGAATTTACATATCTGGGTGTGCATTTTAGTGACAATTTTAGTTGGAAACCCCAGATTGATATCCAAGCACTTAAACATGCTCAACTAGGCGGAGCCCTTCTTAAGGAATATAAAAGATCATTTACCCGCCCGATGTCCCCACTTATGGAAATCTATGGGTCAAAAATTCTTCCCTCAGTCTTGTATGGGGCAGAGCTTTGGGGTTATAGCAATCTGGACCGACTGATGCTGGCCCAAAACAGATTTATAAGAGGGGCGGTTGGTCTTCCGAGGTCATCCCCACGTATTCCGCTCCTTTATGACCTTGGGCTCCAACCGGTGGAAGACCAAGCCAGATTTCGGCCCTTGGCCTTCTGGCGGAGGTTGTGGTCTACCCCAGAGCTGTTATTATATGCGAAAGCATGTCTCGAGGTAAGGGACACCCTAGGATCTGATAAGATTGGCTGGTTTAAGGGTGTTAGAACCACTCTTTGTGCCATGGGTCTAGGTGCCCTTTGGCACAACCCTGACTCAGCTACCTTTCCTTCAAAAAAAGTGCTGAAACAACTATATTTGGAATGGGTGGTAGGCACAAGACACTCATCCGTTATAGGTAGTTCCCTTACAACAACATTTTTACACGTGAAAGATGCCTCTGCAATTGAAAAGTACTGGGATGTTATAACAAAACCCATGGACCGTAAATTATATCACCAAGTTAGAGTGGGCTCATTACCATTAAGGTGTTTAACCTCCACCTGGGGTACTGGTGGCCCAGATAAATGCCCATTGTGTACTGAAATGCGGGAAAATGTGAGCCATTTGTTTTTTGTTTGTCCATTATATGCTGCCCCAAGGAAGAAGTGGTTGGTACCCCTATGCAAAAGTCTGGGCACACAATCGGCCGAGACTGCTTGTAGGATCCTTAAAACTGATCCTTCACCTACTATAGCAATAGGGGTGGCCAAATTCCTGGGGTGGGCATGGATAATTCGTTTTGAATCACTAAAACAGCTACATGTTTTAGATAAGTAAATTATCCTGAATTTTAGAACTGAGCCTTTTTAAAGTAATGTACTCCTTTTTATTATTATGTTAAAATATTTAACAAATGACGCATTAGATAGATTTAATACGTTCTTAGTAGCTTTTATGAAATATTGTATTTATTGTTATAATCATTAGCACTGACAATTTTATAAGTATTATGACGTGTAGCATGTCTTTTATGATGAAATATCGAATAAAGACTTCTTTGACTTGACTTGAAATGTAGTAGTGTTCTAGCAGCTTAGGCTGATAGAGGTAGCTGTAGCAGAGCAGCTTAGGCTGAACTAGGAGCCATGCAAAGCTCCTGCAATACCACTATAGTAACACAGTACTTACACACAATAAAAGACAAAACTCAGTGTTACCAAAAATAAAGGTACTTTATTTTAGTGACACAAGGCAAAAAATATCTTAGAGGCAATACTCCTTCTGGAGGTAAGTATTATTCACAAAATATATACACTAGACACCAAAATCAGGTAAGTAAATAGTCATAGGATAGAGAAAACAATAGAAAATACCATAGAATGCAATAGGAAGAAATAGGCCTAGGGGCAACACAAACCATATACTAAGAAAGTGGAATGTGAATCACAAATTCCCCCCTAGGCAATTGTAGTGTGTAGAGGGTCGCTGGGAGTGTAAGAAAACCACAAAGGTGAGTACAATACCCCACCCCAGAGCCCAGGAAAGTAGGCGTAAAGTACTGCATGTTTCCTCAGGACACACTACAAGTCGTGATTAGAGTTATTGCAAGAACCAAGCAAGACTGCAAGCAACAAATTATGGATTCCTGGACCTGAAGACTTGTAAAGAGAGGAGACCAAGTCCAGAAGTTGCAGAAGATTCCAGGAAGCACAGGAGCCCCTGCCAACCTAGAAGATGGTGCAAAAGAGAATTCTCCAGTTGGAAGAAGTCTGCAGAAGAGCACCAAAGAAGATGGCTGCGGGTTCCTGCATGATGCAAAGGATGTCCCACCTGGAGATGTTGGAAGCAGGCAAGATGCAGTGTTGGATTCGTCCAACAAGCCTTGGTTCAAGCAATGTCGCGGATTGCGTAAAAATGGTGATGCCTAGACCCAGGAGGGAACTCACAGATGACCAGGCAGCACCCATGGAGGTCCCAGGACACCGGGACAAAGAAGATGCAAATTGCGGTTGCTGTAGCACTACAAAAGAAGGTCCCACGCCACCAGAGAACAATTCAGCGATTTGAGCGTCGCAGGATAGAGTGCTGGGGACCTGGGCCAGGCTTTGCACGAAGGATTCTTGCAAATAGTGCAGAGAGGCTTAAGGAGGTGAAGCTGACGCAGTGCACAGGGGTACTCTCGCAAATGGGGAAGGCAAGCTCTTACCTCCTCCAAGTTTGGACAGCTGGCCCTTAGGACAGTCTGTGTCGAAGGGGTCCACCACCTGTGTTCAAAGGAGCATGCTCGTCATCAGGAGAGGAGTCCCAGAGAACCGTTAGTCATCTTAGAAGGTGCCTGCTGGAGCAGGGAAGTGACTCCGTCACTCCACAGAAGATTTCTTCAGTCCTTCTGGTGCAGGGTGAAGACAGGGAGTCCCCAGAGCGTGCCCACAGTGGAAACTGTTGCAGTTGCTGGCTGGAGCTGAAGTTGCAGTGTCGCAGTAGCCTTTCTGGATACTTTGTTGCAGTTACAGCGGTTCCTGGAGCAGTCTGTGGTTGATCCAAGGTCAGAGGATGAAGCAGGAGTTGCAGAGGATTCCTGGTGGAAACTTGAAAGCCAAATCTGAAGAGGAACCCACAGGGGAGACTCTAAATAGCCCTGAGAGGGGGATTGGCTACTTAACCAGGTATGCACCTATCAGGAGGGATCTCTGATGTCACCTGCTGGCACTGACCACTCAGAGATCTACGGAGTGTCCCCACACCTTGGAAAACAAGATGGCTAACGCCAGGAACACACTGGAGGAGGTCTGGGCACCACCCCTGGGATGGTGATGGACAGGGGAGTGGTCACTTCCCTTTCCTTTGTTCAGTTTCGCACCAGAGCAGGGACTGGGGTTCCCTGAACCAGTGTAGACTGGCTTATGGAAAGGAGGGCACCATCTGTGCCCTGCAAAGCATTTCCAGAGGCTCTTGGAGGCTACCTCTTCCAAGCCTGTAACACCTATTTCCAAAGGAAGAGGGTGTAACAACCTCTTCCCAAAGGAAATGCTTTGTTCTGCCTTCCTGGGACTGAGCTGCTCAGACCCCAGGAGGGCAGAACCCTGTCTGTGAGGTGGCAGCCGCTGTAGCTGCAGTGCAAGCCTCGGAGAGCTGGTTTGGCAGTACAGGGGTCCATGGTGGATTCCCCAGGATGCATGGGATTGCCCCCCCCAATACCAGATTTGGAATGGGGGGGGCAATTCCATGATCTTAGACACCTTACACGGCCATATTCAGAGTTACCATTGTGAAGCTGAATATAGGTATCGACCTATATGTAGTGCACGCGTGTAATGGTTTCCCCACACCCACGAAATCTGGGGTTTTGGCCCTGGACAGCGTGGGGGCACCTTTGCTAGTGCAGGGGTGCCCTCACACTTAGTAAATTTGCATCTGGCCTTCAGTAAATGAAGATTAGACATATAGGTGACTTAAAAGTTACTTAAGTGCAGTGAAAATGGCTGTGAAATAGCGTGTGCACTATTTCATGCAGGCTGCAGTGGCAGTCCTGTGAAAGGGTTTGTCTGAGCTCCCTATGGGTGGCAAAAGAAATGCTGCAGCCCATAAGGATCTCCTGGAACTCCAATGCCCTGGGTTCTTAGGTACCATATACTAAAGACGTATAAGGGGGGTCCAGTGTCCCAATTGGAATTTGTAAATGAAGTCACTAAACTGTAATGACTAATTTGGAAGCAGAGATAGCATAAGCACTGAAGTTCTGGTTAGCAGAACTTCAGTGACACAGTTTAGCACTACTGACAACACACACATTAGGCCACAAACTATGAGCACTGCGGTCCTGGCTAGAAGGATCCCAGTGAGACAGGCAAAACACACTGACAAATAGGGTTTCTACTATGAGCACCGGGGTCCTGGCTAGCAGGATCCCAGTGAGACAGTAAGAACACACTGACACACACTCACAAACATGCCAAAAGTGGGGGTAACCATGTGAGAAAGAGGCTACTTTCTCACAGTCACCACTCTAGCAGGTCTTACAGCCCTAAGGCAGGGTGCACCATACCACAGGTGAGGGCATATCTGCATGAGCAATATGCCCCTACAATGTCTAAGTCCCTTCTTAGACATTGTAATGAATTGTGGCCATATTAAGAGCATGGACTGGGATTTTATCATTACAAACTCCACAGTTCCATAATGGCTTTACTGAAGGCTGGGAAGTTTGGTATCAAACTTCTCAGCACAATAAACTCAGACTGATGCCAGTGTTAGATTTATTGTACAATGCACCCAGAGGGCATCTTAGAGATGGAGAGGCCAATTACGACTCCTATAAATCCTTCTGATCTAAGAAGACCTTTCGAGTCCCAAGAGCATGTCGGTTAGAAATGGACCACAAGATTTCAGAGGACACCATAGACATCTTTGGGGAGCAGCACACTCAGGAAGAAGAGGCCCTCTCCATCCAAAACAATTCGGACTCGGACGTCAAGTCTGACTTCGAGAACGACAAGATCACCTCAGCCCAGCACGTGAATATTGTGGTCCCTCCCATCCACCATAAGACTGTAGAAAAGACTCTTCAGCCCCTTTTAGAGGTCGCTGGTCCACCACTGCCACCAGGCTGAAGTCAGTACTGAAAGGCTACTTCGGATGCCCCACCTACTGGCTCGGTACCAAAACCATCTGCAAAGTCCAAGGCTCCTTCCTTTGCATCAACCTCATTCTCCTCGGACTGAGAAATCATCTGTTTCAATTCGAGCCTCGGCATCGAGCCAAAAACCAACAGCCTCTACTTTAGCGCCAACCAAACCACACCAACCGAAACCTTCGGTGGGGAAAACATTGCAGCTAAAATCATCAGAGCATAGAGACTCAGGCCAGTCTTCTACTATTCCTTCTCCAGTGGACCACATACTGGAAACCTTGGACAGTCGTCAGCGCCGCCTCCTGCTACAGGAGAGGACAGGACATATTATCGCCACGCCTTCCTCTCCTGTGCTTCTCAAACAGAAAATATCTTTCCAGGCCAGCCAAAAAGAAAACCAAGTACAAAGCTACCAGTCCGTCACTCAGACCTTTGCCACCACCTCTGTCTCCTTCTTCACCTACATCCCCTTCTCATTGTCCCACTTCACCCGCACCTGGAGATTACACTCCTCACGGTTCTCCTATGTTTGCTACTGGGGATTTAGATGGGCCTCAAGATGACCCAGACCTTTGGAATCCTTATGATCCTAACTCTATCCCCTCTAATGACCCTGACCTCTACCCTGCATGCCCCTCTCCACCTGAAGACACTACCCCATACTCGCAGGTAGTAGCTAAGTCAGCCGTGTTCCACAACGTAAAGATGCTTAAAGACCCCATCGAGCAGTATTTCCTGTTTGATACACTTACCACCACCCGTAGGGACATTCAATATCTCCCAATGCTCCCTGGCATGCTTTGCCATGCCGGCAAGATCTTTAAGGAGCCTGTTACCTCTAGGGTTCTTACACCAAGGGTGGATAAGAAATACAAATTAGATCCTTCCGACCCTCTCTACATTAGGTCTCACATTCCACCCGATTCTGTTGTAATCATCACAGCTCGTAAGTGAACCAATAGTCTGGCCACTAGGGACTCTTCTTCCCCTGAGGAGGAGCATAAAAAGTTTGATGCTGCTGGCAAGAGAGTCGCGGCACAGGCCGCAAATCATTGGCGTATCGCCAACTCACAAGCCTTGATAGCCCAGTACGACCGGGCCCACTGGGATGAAATGGAGGAGCTCCTCCAGTTTTTACCAGGTGAGCAGGGTAAGATGGGGCAACACATAGTCGTAGAGGGGCAGGTAATCTCAAATAGTTCAATTTAGTGCTCCCTGGATGCCACTGACACACCAGCATGCGGCATTGATACCAGTGTCCTTCTCTGGAAGCACACTTGGCTGCGTTTTTCTGGTTTTAAACCAGCGATCCAGCAAGCAGTCCTTACTAAGCCCTTTGACAAGAACCGTCTTTTTGGGCCTCAAGTGGACACCATCCTCAAGAAACGTAAGAAAGACACAGACACCACAAAGGCTATGGGTGCCCTTCAATCCCCTACGCAAAAGGCACTTTTCATCGCCCTGGGTTCAGAGGCTCTTCCAAGCCTCCTCTACCTCTGAGGCCTCCACCTCCCACCCTAGCTAGACTCACGCTGCCTATTATAGGGGCTTCCACAGAGGCCGCTATAGAGGTACCAGTAACAAAGGAAAAAGAAAGAGCTGCACCCCGTGCTCCTCCTCCACTGCCAAGCAGTGACTACCTCTCCCTTCCCCAAGCACATCCTACACCTGTTGGGGGAAGAGTCAAACTTTTTTGCAAACACTGGGACAACATTACCACGAACCAATAGGTCCTCTCCATTATCCAACATGGTTATTATCTAGAGCTTACTACCACTCCTCCCAAAATGTCCCCTCACAATCACAGGCTATCTCAAAAACACGAAACCCTTCTCCATCAAGAGGCCAAATCCCTTATTCTCAAAGGGGCCATAGAGCCTGTTCCACTGGAGCACCAAGGGACAGGAGTATACTCTCTGTACTTCCTTATCCCCAAAAATGACGTCTCTCTCAGGCCGATACTCAACCTCAGACCATTAAACAAATAATCCTGTCAGAACATTTCCACATGGTTACCCTTCTGGACGTTATTCCACTCTTGCAGCAAGGCGACTTTATGACAGCCCTAGATCTAAAGGACGCCTACTTTAATATTCCAATTCACCGTTCACTACCACTCCCAGAGGCTTCACAAAGTGTTTAGCAGTATTTGTCGCACACCTCAGAAGGCAAAACATTTCAGTGCTCCTCTACTTCGACGACTGGCTCATCAAAGCCAGGACATTGCACCAGAGCCAACAACACACTCAGTTGTCAGTGGACCTCCTTCACTCCCTAGGATTCACTCTACATTTCCAAATCTCATCTTCAGCCTCTTCTGGTACAGCCTTATCTAGTGGCAATCCTGAATGCAGAGCTAGGGTTAGCATACTCCAACCCAGCTTGTGTCCACAACTTTTAGACTCTACTTCCCCAGTTTCAGGAGAACCATACTTACACAGTCAGGACCATTATTGGCCTGTTGGGGATGATGGCGTCTTGTATCGCCATAGTTCCCATCCCAGACTTCACATTCGTCCCCTGCAGCAATGTCTGTCTCATCAGTGGTCTCTGTAATGGAACACCTGGAAGATCTAGTGTTGTTAGACCACCAGACTCACTGCTCTCTGCAATGGTGGAACACCTCCAACCTCCTGAAAAGGGGCCATTTCTGGACCCTGTGCCTCAGGTCACATTAACCACAGATACATCACTCAGAGGTTGGGGTACTAACCTTCAAGACCCCACAGTACAGGGCCTCTGGGATCCCACTGTCCAGTCCCAACACCACAAATACCTTGAGCTTCAGGAAGTCTTTCTAACCCTGAAAGCATTTCTTCCTCATCTGTCTTACAAGGCTGTCTTAGTCCGACCAGACCCCCCCCCCAAAAAATGAAAACAACCCAACTTCATGATAAGGGTTCCGAAATACCCAAATCCCTATGAAACACTAAATACAAAGCTAGCCACAAACATAACCCAAAGGGCCAAGAACAATCCTTCACATGAAACAAATAATACATTTTATTGGTTAATACATTAAATATATATTCTTTACATCGTCAAAACGATAGAAAAAATGAAGAAAAAACATAGTCAAAACACCTCCTCTGCCAGAGCAAAAAAATTTAAAACATGCATTCGTACATACTCAATCACACTATAAAAACAAACCAAAACACACCTAACACAAATATAGGTCGGAAATAAAGAGGAACATCAATTTCCTCCTTCTATTATTTGTTCAAAAACACAAATTACAACAATAAAATGATGTTCTTCAAATATCTATATACATATCCAAAGGGATTGATGTAATGCCCTATTGCATACGGAGAAATATAAATAATAGCACATTTTTTCCTTATGTGTTGATGTATTGTCTCTTAAGTCAATCTCCTTTGTGAAAATGATGAGACACAACTCTGATCCAAAGTCTCGGTCCCGCTGTGAAAGTGCCGACGTACGTTCCGGTGAAGAGTGACCTAAAAATGACACTCGCCTTCATCAGGGCACACAACTTATTCAAATGCCTGTAATAATCCCAAGGAGGGGGACTATAATAATTCTCAATTCAAATGCCTATAACAAACAGAATATTATAATTATAAAGGACGAAACTGATATATATTGGCTAGAAAAACAAGACACTAACACAAAGAAAAAACAACGACAGCAAAAAAGGGGAGAAAAGAAAGAAAACAAAGAAAAAAGAAAAACAATAAATAGATTAAGTGAACAAAATTGATAAAAGAAAAAGCAGAAAGATTCTAATAGCAAATCCTGTTATTTACTGTTACCATGATGTGCGTACACCTTAAGAAGATTACACTCAAGCCTCAGGTTTCTAGGGTGCATATATCAGCAGTGCCTAGTACGGACACAAAAAGCATGCATGTGCAAAATCATGGTAATCAAGAAACCAACCTCGTGGTTGCATATATTTGCAATTGTGTTAAAAAAAGATCGAAAGTGCAAATAAAAAATAAAAAATATATAATGTGCCATGATGGCTCCCTCAGCTCAGATGAGTATTTCTAGATGGACATGCACACCAACAGATGGAAATCCCAGAGCAAAAATCAAATGTCTTACTTGGATAGCTCTTGCAGCTCCGTATAACAGATATTAATTAAGGTGTCTCATGATCAGAGGACTTGAGCTATATAAGATAGGGAAAATATAATATCAAAGAGAGTTATACATATTTTCTACCCCATTCTCAAATGAATTCACAATGTAGTCACGAAGGAACGCTGTCTCACCCAAGCCACAGTACATTCCATCTATTGTTGCAGGGGTCCCTGATATGATTTTGAGAGAAAATAAGCACGTTGAAAATGGATAATTCTACCGCAGGAGGGAAATGTAATAACCTCACCTGAAGATACAAAGAAAAAATGCCAAAACATTGAGGACTCTCACAACCTATCATCGTTTCGAGAGGAACAAGTAAACGAAGAGAAAAGAAAAAGACAAAGCGGCCAGCCAAGACTCCCTTATGTTCACATACCTGTCAAAGTATGTCAAATAAAATCGGCCCCATTCGTAAAGTTCCGCCGTGTTTGTCTGAATCATGATGTGATTTCAAAAAGCCGAGCTGGCGAATGAAAAGCTTTTTAAAAGCGTTGCCAGGCTGTCGGAGCAGCTGACACGCTTCCAGTATACGATCAGTTTAATAAAAAACGATGACGGACAACACCGTCCTAACAGGGAAATACTTAAAGACTAAATGGCCGCTATCTTAAAAGAATGAAAACCAAATAGAGTTATAGTGACATCGTATCCATTCAAAGATAAATATTAATTGAAACGGTGAAATCTACAAAAGAAAATGAAAAAAATGAATATAACATACAAAACTAAAAACCACCATAGTCCGACCAGACACCATGACAGCCGTGTACTAATTACAGAAATAGAAGGGGACACTGTCATCCCAATGGTCACAACTCTCTCAGATAATATGGAAGTGGGGCTTCCACTACCATATTTACCTGGCAGCAGAGTATCTCCCTGGGACAGACTTGCAGATCTGCTCAGCAGGATGCAGCGACAAGTCCATGAGTGGGAACTCCATCCACAGTCCTTCAATTATACTATGCGAAATGGGGGAACTTCTCAAATAGACCTTTTCGCCACAACAGAGAATCCAAAATGCTCAAGCTTCACCTCTAGTTATCCACATCCTCTATCCAAGGCAACACTCTATGGATGAATTGGGCAGGGATATTTGCCAATGCTTTTCCACCTCACCCTCTCATTCCATTTATAGTTCGGAGGATCAGGGAAACATCTCTCACCATGATCCTTGTAGCTCCCACTTGGACGTGTTAGCCATGGTTCACCATTACTCTGGACCTCTCAGTAGTTCCCCACAAGAAGCTCCCCAACAGTTTGGACCTTCTCACTCAAACTCAAGGACCAGTCAGACATCCAGACTCCAAGTCATTCAACCTTGCTATATGGCTTCTGAGGTCATAGAGTTTGGTTACTTAGGCTTACCTGCAGAATGTATGGACATCATGTGGGAAGCCTGTAGACCCACAACTAGAGCCTTTTATGCTGCAATTGGAAACGTTTTTTTTTTTGCTACTGTCAACCCAAATGTATTAACCCCATGAAAGCTACTGTTCAACAGA
The DNA here is from genome assembly GCF_031143425.1 of Pleurodeles waltl. Classification (NCBI taxonomy): domain Eukaryota; kingdom Metazoa; phylum Chordata; class Amphibia; order Caudata; family Salamandridae; genus Pleurodeles; species Pleurodeles waltl. Next base: position 139,363,984 of record NC_090445.1, on the reverse strand, counting down.
TTGTCTGATATTGGCTTCATTTACAAAAAGCAAATCTAGCCTACACTTCCATTTGTCTAAATCTTGCAGTTATAGCTGCATATCTACAGAACAGACAACATATTTAATTGTTCAAAATCCCAGTCATTAAGACTTTCATTAAAGGCCTTAAATCAGCCATTCCACCTAGGGTTCCCCCTTCACCATTGTGGAACCTGGATATTGTTCCTACCAGACTCATGGGTCCTCCTTTTAAACAACTCCATTCATGTCTGCTTCAATACCTTTCTTGGAAGGTAGGTATCTTAGTTGCCATTACATCACTCAGGCGTGTCAGTGAGCTCCAGGCTCTGACCTTGGAAGAAAGTTTCTTTCAGATTCAGAGGGATAAGGTAATCCTTCTCGCTAACCCTAAATTCCAACCTCACGTCATTTCTCAGTTTCACATAAACCAGTACATTGAACTACCCATCATCTTTCTGCAATCTGACTCTGTTGCAGAAAGATCATGCACGTTTTACATTGATAGAACCAAAGAGTTTAGGAAAACGAAACAGCTCTTTGTAGCTTTTTCACCACTTCATAAAGGCAGTCCAATATCCATATCTGGCATTATTAGATGGATAGTTAAATGTATATTAACTTGTTATGCTAAAGCCAAGAGACTGTTACCTGTTACCCATAGAGCACATTCTACTAAGAAAAAGGTGTTACCATAGCCTTTCATGGAAACATCCCTATAGCTGGCATTTGTAAGGCAGCTACGTGGTCTACACCACACACCTTCACAAAACACTATTGTGTGGATGTGCTAGCATGCCAGCAAGCCAATGTAGGCCAGGTTGTGCTATGAACATTTTTCCAGTCAGCTGCAACTCCTACAGGCTAGCCACTGCTTTTATGGAGGGACTGCTTTACAGTCTATGCAGAGCATGTTTATCTACAGCCACACATGCCATTGAACGGATTATGTTACTTTTGCTGTAAGCATCTGTTTGTGACATGTAGTGCTGCAGATTCACATGCACCCTCTTTCCTCCTCAAAAACCTGTGGCCATTTATGTTACATTATTTTTTTGTCTGTCTGTATATATGTATTTATTTCTTGCATAGACATCTTTCTCTATACTTTCCATAGTTACACTCCATTCTCACCCGCCGAGGGGAAAACAGCCTAGCAAAGGAGTTGATGCCCATGCGCAGTTTCACTGATAGGAGGAGTCACTCAGAACACTTTTCAAAGAAAAACAACTTGCAGCACTTCTGACCCAACAGTGGATGGCAGGAGTATGCAGAGCATGTGAATCTACAGCACTACATGCCACAAACAGACGCTTACTGGGTAAGTAACAAAATCCTTTTGTTCGATGGCAAATGTGGTTGTAGGCACACATGCTCTGCATACTTCTGCCATTTAGTGTAACAACTTACAATCCCATACTCTTCTGTATTGTTTTTGTTCGCGTCCCATTCACATACAGTGAACACAGGAAGCAAATCTCCTTTCGTCGGGTCGACGATCCTGGCCTTCAGGCTTTCATTATTTCATAGCTCAGTGTGCATAAGAAATTTGCTGCTTATGGAACTGACACCTTTTCGATTTTATCCCAGGTGTCACACCAAAGATCCCCATGCAGACCTCCACTCCGTTTGCAACCTCTGCTTATCGCCTGATCACAAGGAAGAAAATTGTGATGCCTGTCAATAGTTTTGATTGAAGAAAATGCTGGGGGATCATTGGGCACGTTGGAAAGGAATGCAGCTAAAAGAACTAGAAGACACACTGGACATCTTCGGTCTCCAAGACATCAAGCTGCAGGAAGAGGTCCATGAAGCTTCTGCAGCAAAAGTCGAGGCCTTATCAATTTCCAGACTCCGAATATGACTCTGAGAATAAAACCATTGTGCAGACACAAGAAGTTACATCTGCGCATCACGCAGTGAGTACAAAGGCCCATATTACACCCCCTGTGCACAAATAATTATGCCTAGAGTTGATAAAAAATACAAGACAACCCCTTCAGATCCTGCTTATATTAGAGGACAAATTACTCCAGACTCCTTGGTAGTTTCAAATGCTCGTAAATGAGCTCATTCCCAAACGTCCGGGGATGCACCTCCTCCACACAAAGTCAAAGCTTATTGATGCATCAGGCAAAAGGCTCGGGGTTCAAGCAGCCAACCACTGGAGAATTGCCAACACCAAAGCACTGTTGGCAAGATATGATAGAGCACACTGGGATGAGATGGAAGACATTATTCAACATGTCCCAGAAGATTTAAAAAAGAAAGGAAACCAGCTTATACAGGAGGGCAAGTTAATATCTAATAACTCTATTAGATGTTCCCTTGACCCAACAGAAAAGGCTGCAGGGGGTAAAAATACTAGTGTTTTATTACGACAACACACCTGGTTGCGTATATCAGGTTTTTAACCTAAGGATCAAGAAACACTTTTTAATATCCTTTTGATCAGGAACACCTTTTTGGTCTAGAGGTGGACCAAGCGTTAAAGAAAATTAAAATGGACGCTGATGTTTCAAAGTCTATGGGAGCCTTTCAAACTCCTGGTAATCGAGGCTCCTTTCGCAAACCTGCCTCCAGACAAAGCAATAAGCAGACAACATCAGACTCCTCTACCTTTTTCAGGCTACAACATTATACAGTATATACAGTATATCCGAAAAATAAGAGAAATACGTTTCCAATGTTTGCGTGGGATTATCGCCACCGAGCGGGCGGATAATAATTTTTTTTTTCAGTGCAGAGAGGATCAGCACTTTGGGCGTTTTGAAACCAGAAACACGGAGCAGTGTTTTGGATGATTTCTTTTTGATATTGTTACTCCGAATTTGATTGTAAGGTAGGATGCACTGTAGTGTATCTTTTAGAGGTAAAGTGATTTATGACACTGGTGTTTTGTTGAATTTTAGGTTTGCTTGCTACTCTGGTTACACTTGGCTGTTTAACTTAGGGTGGTGATTATTTTTCCTACACGCATGTTAGATTACGGGTTTTGGCTCTAGGATTCTTTTTCTCTTCATCTATTGGATCGTATATGATTTTCAATCCTACATGTTCTAATTTGAGATCTGTCAGAGGGTAGCACCTCAGTCTTTTAGCAATGTTTAACTGTTTCATTACTGACTTTTTAATTTCAGCATGGGGTTGAGCATCTTTTGGCACTCATTGTTCATCCTTATCATATACTGGCACTTTGGGTGATGGATTCAGTAATTAGTTCGGGAAGATTGTTACTTATTGTTCTAATTTTATTTGTTATTAATAGGGACTTACAAAGAATTGTATCATATGCCCTGAAGAAGTCGTTGCAAGCTTTTTCGCTTGACGAAACACGTGTTGGCGCCGCTATTCTCCAGACTGGTACTTTTGTTTTTCGGCCTACAAAAATGTTTGGCTGTATTTTGGAAGACTTATTAATTTGTAACTTTTTGAAAATAAACCAATAATTGGACTCAAGCTGCTGGTTGCTTTTTGGACACTCGAGATATGGACATCATTATCACTAATCACACGTAGTGCCTTGGAACATTTGTGTTGATTCCATTACATGATCTAGTGTTGGTAGACCGGTGCACATACTATTCTCTGCAATGGTGGCACACACAAAATCTGAAAAAGGGGTGGCCGTTTCTAGACACTGTTCGCCAGATAACTCTCACAGCCAACGCATCCCTCACAGGTTGCGGTGCCCATTTACACAATCTCTCACTACAAGGTCTGTGGGACACCAAACATCAAGCTCTACACATCAGTTACTTGGTGTTTCAAGCCATTCATCTGGTACTCAAAGTTTTTCTGGTTCACCTGCAAGGCAAGATTGTGTTAGCCCAGATGGACAATACAACAGCCATCTTTTATTTGCAGAAACACAGTGGCGGGGACACTCTCTACAGTTGTCTCGACTAGCTCAGACAATCTGGCATTGGGTAATTCGCCACCACATTCAATTGCTAGTGGAACACCTCCCGGGGACAGACAACGACCTTGCTGATCTTCTCAGAAGGATGTGGCAATAAATTCACAAATGGGAACTCCACCCTCAAGTCCTACAAACATACTTCCATTGGTGGGGAATTGCACAAATAGATCTGTTCGCAACAGCAAACAACTCAAAATGCCCAAACTTCGCCACCAGGCTCCCACACCCTCGATCCAAGGGCAATGCTCTATGAATGAGTTGGTCAGGGATATTTGCCTATGCCTGTCCTCCTCTTTGTGATGAGGAAGGTCAGGCAGACCTCTCTCACACTCATTTTGGTGGCTACCACTTGAGCACGACAACCATGGTTCACAACACTACTAGAACTTTCAGTAGTTCCAAGCGCTAAGCTTCCACTACGCCCGGGCCTTCTCACGCAGAACTATGGAGAAATCAGACACCCAAATCCCAAAGAACTCAACCTTGCGATTTGGGTCCTGAGGTCAAAGAGTTTGGATACTTACAATTGGCTCCAGAATGCATGACCATTCTTAAGGAAGCACGCAAACCCACAACCAAAGCATGCTATGCCGTTAAATAGAAAAGGTTAGTTGTTTATTGTCAAAACAAACAAATTGATCTGTATAATGCAGCTATTCAAAGTATTGTTTGCTACACTGACAAACTTGTGCGTTAGCGTACAATTCAATACAACTGCACCTTGCAGCAGAAGCAGCATATCTACAAAACAGCCAACATTTAACATTGTTCAAAACTCCTGTTATTAAACCATTTATGGAAGGTCTTAAAGGGGGTAATTCCACCTAGGCTACCTCTACCACCAATATGGAATCTTAACATTCTACTTACCAGACTTACGGGACCGCCGTTTGAACCCTTACATTACTGTACACCAGGTGCGGCCCGTCCTTTAGGGCGGAGGGGCCACGCCCCCCCACCTTTTGCCCCTCATGAACAGGCTGAACAAAGGTCAGCCTGACAGACACTCTTCATGTTCAGGTCAGGTAGCCAGCAGCAGACGTGCGATTTGCGCAGACTCCTGGCTGCCTGAGCTGAACTTTGCTGGGCTGAGGAGGTCACAGCTCCTATGGGCGTGACCTCCTCAGCTCAGCAAAGGTGCCTCGAGGCCCTCCCCTGGGTGACGAGGAAAGCGTCACCCATTGACTTTGACCTGGGCGCTTCAGGTTTAAGCCCTGAAGCGCCCCAGGGCGAGTGTCAATCAGTGACACTTTGTCACAGAGTGGGGTGGGGTCAGCAGTCTCACTGAACCCACCCCACTCTGTGGCGAGGCTGGGACTGCTGCCATCCCTCATTGGCTGACCTAAGGTCAGCCAATGCGGGAAGGCAGCAGCCCCCACCCTCCTAAGACCTTCGAGGCTGAAGGTAAGTGTTTGTGTGTGTGAGTGTGTATGATCAATCTTTTGAAATTAAAGTTAGGTGCGTGTGTGCATGTTTGAATGTTATGAGTGTTGTTAATGGATGTGTGTGCGTGTGTGTAAAAGAATGAGTGTGTGTGTGATCTTTTAAAATGAATGTTTGGTGCGTGCATGTTTGAATGTTATGAGTGTTGTAATGGATGTGTGTGCATGCGTGTGTGTGAAAGAATGTGTGTGATCTTTTAAAATTTATGTTTGGTGCGTGCGTGCATGTTTGAATGTTGAGTGTTGTTAATGGATGTGCATGCGTGCGTGTGTGAAAGAGTGTGTGTGTGTGTGATCTTTTAAAATGAATGTTTGGTGGGTGCGTGCATGTTTGAATGTTATGAGTATTGTTAATGGATGTGCGTGTGTGCATGTGTGAAAGAATGAGTGTGTGTGTGTGTGTGCCTCCTGCCTGACCCCCTCCCTCCTAAAGCTGCCGGCCGCCACTGCTATACACTTCAGTTTCTCTCTTGGAAGGTAGCTTTTTTGGTAGCAATCACTTCACTAAGATTTGTGAGTGAGCTTCAGACATTAACCTTAAAAGAATCCTTCTTCCAAATATATATAAGTATAGGGTAGTCCTTCTTACCAACCCAAAATTTCTTCCAAAGGTTGTTTCTACTTTTCACCAATCAGTTGAGTTACTGATTTTCTATCCTCAACCTGATTCAGTTGCAGAAAGTCCTCTATATACCTTGGAAGTTAAAAGAGCATTAATGTACTATATTGATAGGACTAAAGACTTTTGTAAAACTATACAACACTTTGTTGCTTTCTCACCTCCACATAGAGGGAAGGCTATATCAAAAGCATGTATGTCTACATAGATAATTAAATGTATCCAGACATGCTATGCTAAAGCTAAAATAGTTCTACCTATACCTACTAGAGCACACTCAACTTGTAAAATAGGTGCATCTAGAGTCATCCCATGCGGAGGGGGTGGAGCCGAAGATGAGAACTTCCGTCTTGTCAGAATGGAGTTTGAGGCAGCTGTTCTTCATCCATTCGTCGATGGCCTTCATTCCTTCGTGGAGGTTGGTCCTGCGGAGTCTTTGGTGAGGAAGAGTATCAGTTGGGTGTCATAGGCGTATGAGATGATGTTGAGGTTGTGAGATCGGGCGATGTTAGCAAGCGGGCCATGTAGACGTGGAAGAGGGTCGTGCTGAGGGACAAACCCTGGGGTACTCCGCAGATGATTTTGGTGGCTTTGGGGTGGAAAGGGGGGAGGAGGACTCTCTGGGTTCTGCAGTGAGAAAGGAGGTGACCCAGTTCAGGGCTCTGTTGCGGATTCCTGCATTGCTGAGGCGTGTGCGTAGGGTGTGGTGGCAGACGGTGTTGAATGCGAGCGAGATGTCCAGGAGGATGAGGGCTGCAGTTTCGCCATTATCCAGTATGGTTCTGATGTTGTCAGTGGCGGCGATGAAGGCAGTTTAGGTACTGTGGTTCATGTGGAATCCAGATTGGGAAGGAGCCAGGGTGCAGTTCTCCTTGAGGAAGCGGGTTAGTTGTCTTTTTTACTGCCTTCTCAATGACTTTTGCCGGGAAGGGGAGCAGGGAGGTAGGCCAGAAGTTCTTGAGGTCCTTTGGGTCTGCCTTGTTTTTTTTTGAGGAGGGCGTTGAATTTGGCGTGTTTTCAGCTCTCCGGGAAGGTGGCGGACTCGAGGGAGCTGTTGATGATCTTCTGTAGTTCGGGTGCGATGTCGGAGCTTGCTTTGTTGAGGATGTGGTGAGGGCAGGGGTCAGATGGAGAGCCGGAGTGGATGGTGTACATGATTTGGATGGTGTCATTATCATTGATGGGGCTCCAGGGGAGCAGGAGGTTGGTTGGAGGTGAATCTGTGGTGTTGGTGGTGGCCGGGGAGAGTCTGGGTGCTGAAGCTGTCGTTGATGTCTGCAATCTTGCGGTGGAAGTAGGAGGCTAGTGAGTCACAGAGGTCTTGGGATTACGGGATGTTGTTGGAGTTGGAGCTGGGGTTGGAGAGTTCCTTCACGATGTTGAAGAGCTCCTTGTGGCTATGTGCGTTGTTGTTGATTCGGTCTTTGAAGGCGGTTCTCTTGGCGGTTTGGATGAGTTGGTGGATCTTTCTTTTGAGTCTACGGCAGGTTTGCTTAGATTCGTGGAGGTCGGCGGTAAACCAGAAGGCCCTTTTCCTGATCGGGGCGAGAGTATTGGCACAGGTGTCGATCCATTGCCTGAAGTTGCGGGCAGCTGCATCAGTGTCGGTGGTTTCGATGGGTGGGTTCTGGGAGAGGGTGGCCATAAGTTGGTCTTCGGTGACCTTGTTCCAACTGTAGTGGGGGATACTTTGTGGGTGGTGGTGTGTTGTGGGTTTCTTGAAGGAGAAGTGGATGCAGCGGTCATCTGTCCAGTGGAGTTCGGTGGTGTGGCTGAAGGAGACATGATTGTTGGCAGAGAAAATAGGGTCGAGTGTGTGTCTTGCAGAGTGGGTTGGAGTCGTGACGAGCTGTTTGAGGCCAAGGTTGTAGAGGTTGTTGAGCAGGGTGGCGGTGTTGTTGTCGTTGTTCTCGAGGTGGAAGTTCAAGTGCCTGAGGAGTATGTAGTCAGTGGATGCGAGAGCGTGCGTGCGTGCTGATGACGTCAGTGATGGAGTTGCTGTACTACTGTCGGGGCTGGGGGGCCTGTAGGGACGAGGGTCCCTCGGAGGGTGGTGTTAGGGTCAATGTGGATCTGGAAGTGCAGGTGTTCAGAGGTGCTGAGGGTGTCTTCGGTGCTGGTCGTGATCCTGAGGATGTTTTTGTGGATGGTGGCGATGCCTCCTCCTGGTTTGTTGGAGCGGTCTCTGCGGGTGATCTTGTAGTCGTCCGGGATGGCTATGGCGATGTCAGGTGCTGAGGAGGGGTTCATCCAGGTCTTGGTCAGGAAGGTGACGTCTAGGAAGGCTGAGTCGAGTAGATTCCATAGCTCTATTGCGTACTTGTGGATGGACCAGGTGTTGAGAAGGATACATCTGAGATGCTTGCGCCCTGCCTTGGTGGGTGGGTCGTTGGCGTGGAGGCTGGTATAAGGTGCAGTTCCGGCAGGAGAAGGGTCAGCGGGTAGTCTGCGGGGAGGCTTGAAGGCAGGCGGCTGGTGTTGAGGGCGGGGAGGGTGGCGGTGTCGTAGTAAAGATGTGCATGGAGGCGGTGAGAGCCAGAAGTTCTGGTGCTGGGCGCGGTCCAGGCACGGACAGGTGCAGAAGGGCTTGCCTTTGGCGCACCTTAGGCACACCAACAGCGCCGTTATGTAGGGATTTGAAGGGAGGAGAGGATAGCTGAGATGCGGGAGCGGGCCGAAAACGGCACGAAAAAGGGGGCAGGACCGCAGGGCAGCAGCGGCGGGAGTGCAGCATGAGAGAGAGAGGAGGTGGGCGGGGCCCTAGTGGCAGGGGAGAGGGGGGAGAGCAAAGTGTGAGAGAGAGAGCAGAGTGAGAGAAAAACGGGGAAGAGGGAAACGCGAAGGAAATGAGCCCAAAAAGGGACCGACTGTTCTGCTTTCCCTCTTATCTCATATCCGAGCTTACAGAACCTCTCTGGAATGCACTTCAGAGTTTAAAGAAGACATTTATTGTTGTTACTTCTTCCCCCACCCACAAGTTCCTGAGAGACGAAATTAGTAGATTGGAAGCACACGTTCAAAAGTAGTCGCAGCAATGAAAGCAAAATATATCAAAGTACTTCTCAGTTGCAATGTACACAGCAAATATAGGTGAAGACATTTATAGCATAACTTCAAAGCAAAGCATAAAAGTCAAAATTCATCACCGTGTGGGCAAGTAGGGCCTATATTCAGCTTCATCTTTCTGGGGTCTGCAAGTTGATGACTCCGGTCAACTGCGAGAAAGAAATTCTCTACCCAAACGGGAGGCAGGCAACTGACGTCTAGTTCCTGTCTGAAGTCAAGCAGATTTAAATCTAACTCACTGTAGCCCAGAGTCATCCTTAAAAGCAAACTCAGTGTGAGAGCCCAAGAACCTGGGAGAGAGGCCAATTCTCCTGAGCTCACTCGCTCACAGACTGGATTGCGAGGTAAACACAAAATCTACGTGCTCTTACCAGCTAAGGTCTGGTGTGAAGAAAACAGCTTGGTCCATCTTGTGGAAAAACACAGCTTGGAAAAACACAGCTCATCTGCAATGTCTCAACTGCAATGTCTAACCCCACGTTAAAGCCAATAGGCAGCTAACCTAAATAGCAAATGTAATGTCTAATGTCATGTCAAAGCCAATAGGCAGCTAAACTGAATATCAAATGTAATGGCTAATGCCATGTCAAAGCCAATAGGCAGCTAAACTAAATACAGAATGTAATGTCTAATGCCATGTCAAAGCCATTAGGCAGCTAAACTGAATACAGAATGTAATGGCTAATGCCATGTCAAAGCCAATAGGCAGCTAAACTGAATACAGAACATATAGGCCCTCATTCTGACCCTGGCGGATACAATCCGCCAGGGCCAACGGGCGCGGGAGCACCGCCGACAGGCCGGCGGTGCCCCTAAGGGCATTCTGACCGCGGCGCTAACGCCGCGGTCAGACAGGGAAAACTGGCGGTCTCCCGCCAGTTTCCCGCTGCCCTGGGGAATCCTCCATGGCGGCGCAGCATGCTGCGCCGCCATGGGGATTCCGACCCCCTTCCCGCCGGCCTGGCTCTGGCGGTTCTTACCGCCAGAACCTGGCCGGCGGGAACGGGCGTCTTGGGGCCCCTGGGGGCCCCTGCAGTGCCCATGCCCATGGCATGGGCACTGCAGGGGCCCCCTAACAGGGCCCAACTAGGCTTTTCAGTGTCTGCGATGCAGACACTGAAAAGCGCGACGGGTGCTGCTGCACCCGTCGCACGCCTTCCACTCCGCCGGCTCGATTCCGAGCCGGCTTCCTTGTGGAAGGCGCTTTCCCGCTGGGCCGGCGGGCGATCTGATTCAGATCGCCCGCCGGCCCAGCGGGAAAGTCAGAATACCCCTCGCGGTCTATTGACCGCGGGGCGGTATTCAGGCGGCTTCCGACGGGCGGGCGGCAACCGCCGCCCGCCTAGGTCGGAATGACCACCATAATGTGCTACTGGTGAACATTGAGCAACTAATATGCGCAGTGGTGAAACACAAAGTCATTGGTCAAACACAATTAATAGCATCACACCGACACAGAAAGCAAAACAGAAAAAGGAGGAGAGAGGCAGAGGGCAAAAGGAGCCCAAAAAGGGACAGACACACAGAGCAAAGCAGAAAAAGGAGGAGAGGGGCAGAGGGCATCCTAGTAGGAGAACAGAGCTCTCCCACTAGACACCAGGGATGAGGCGCAGGCAGAAGCCTGTGGGTGGAGGAGGGCCTCGAACTCCTGACAGGAGTCAGGAGTTCAGAGGAGCAAGGTGTGAGGGGCTCTACTTACCAGGTGGAGCCACTGGAGGCAGAGCAGTGCACTGACCAGGTCTTACACAAAAAATAAAGTAAACAATTTCATCATTCTGCTTCAAGGTCACTTGAAAAGAAAGCAAAGCAAATTCACCCTGACAGATCGCCTTTCCAGTTACAAACTTCGAACAACTGAAATTGACTCCTTTAAGTACAGCAGTGCCAGGTTTCTTTTTGAAGAACCATTCATTATACATAAGGGAACATTTTATAATCAAAAAGTGGAATGCCAACAGCGGCTGACTGTAAATGGTTGGCTATAATTTACTATAAAAGACAAATTGCATTCATCAATGTTCCAGAGGCCTCGGGACGATAACCAAGGTAAAGTCTATGAAACAAGGTAATGGCTTGACTGAGAGACTAAGACGGGTAAGTCCTTCTTTGGCAGGAATTAATATGTTGAAAAGGATCCATAGCCAGGAAGGAGCAGGAAAAGCGATTGTGTCCTCATTGGCTGTGGAAATGGCAACTTACCAGAATGTATATGGAGAAGCATGGAGCTAGCCAAAAGGTTTTCTCTGTGTAAAATCAGAACTGTCCCTTTAGCCACAAACTCACTCTCACAAAATGACTAAATAAAACCAAGCATTGGCAAAGCCATTATGTCTCGCCTTTATTTTGCAAGTGCTGATTTGCTGACTTTGTCAATGTTTGTCTATGTTTTAAAAAAAATACATTTAACAAATATTTGAGGAAGTTACTCTTACGAAATCAGCAAAAGTTGTGCAAATATGTGCTGCTTGAGTAAAACATAACAGAGCAAACAGCGTTACTTCAAGTTCTTATTACAGAAAATATTTTACACGTTTGCCACACCATACCTCAGCTCCTTATGGCATATGACACTGCACTGTCTTGTTCCATCATACAACACAACAATCATAGCCACACAGTCAACACATGATAGCTCACATCACCACAAAAGGTATATTTCTACATAACAGCCTGCAGCAATAATTGCATCACACTGAACAATACTCATGATTCTTTAATAAAGAACACAAATTGATGAATACTGCACAGTGTAGACCACAACTCACCAACCATCGTATGTCAATTGAGCACCTAATTGCTCCTCAATCTGCAACAACATCCCACAAAATACCACTCATGAGTGCAAGTCACAGGATGTAAAAAACATATATATCACTTCACCATACTATTCTGCATGATACCACATGACAAATAATTCGCTTTTCCATCCCTCACCACACCATACAACTTCACACCCTTGCAAAATAATCTTTTGCAACATATATTACCTTGGCTTCCCTAACCAACGGTTATCCTTGGTTCAGGTGTTGACGTATGGTGTGGTGTGGCAAGGCGACGTATGTGTTTTGGTGTTGTGTGATACATTGCCGACTGTCCACTGCAGTGGTAGGGTGTGCTGCAGAGTATGTGAAGTGCTAATGTCTATTGGTGAATGTTATGTGGTGAGGTAGTATCTGATGGTAGTGATGTGATGTATTGGATGGCTACGGATGATGTGTTATTGTCTGGTGTGTTGTGGTATTTTGATGATCTGGAGTGGTATAGTGTTGCACCATGTAGTTGGCAGTCAAATCTGTGGTTTGCTGAGGAGAGCCTTGGAATGTGATCTTGCATGGTGTTTGATGTGGTGATGGTACGAGTTGTTTTTTTGTGGTATTGTGTGAGGCTATATGGATGAAGAGGTGTGTTGTGGTGTGGTATGGTATCGTGATGTGGAATAGTCTGTTGCATCATCTGCTTAGAACTTGTGATATATTTTAGGGTTTTGCAGGATGAGTTACTATGTGGTAGGGATATTTTGTGTATGTTGTGGTAGGTCATGTGATGAATGTTTTGTGGTTGGGTGGTGGGCTATGGTGTGTTGCATTGTGTATTATGATGTGGTGGTGTATGAAATCGTGAAGTTTGATATGGTGGATTGAGGGCTTTTTGAGCTCTTAAATAATCTGTCATCATGTGGTGCAAAATCATTTGTTGCATCATGGTTTGATATTGGTGGTTTGTTATGTGCAGCGGATGTTGCATGGTAAGATATGATATTGTGTGTTATGGAGGGTGTTGTGGTATGTTGTAATGTTCTATTGTTCACATCCTTTAATGTCTTCGAAAACTGTAGGTACTTCCTTTCAGCACTGAATCTTTGTCAGCACTGTCCCAGCCCTAAATTTTGTCCATCTTTTACTGTAAGTACAGTCTTGCATTTAACATCAAAATACTGCAGAAGAGTGGCAGTGGTGGGATCCTTTTTAAGATCATCAAATGATATTTGAAACAGTATATCCCAGGTAATATAATTTGGTTTTTGAATAAATCTTACTGGGAGGACAGGCTTTTAAAACTTTTATACAACTTATCGATCTTCGTCTGACCCAGGCAGAACTCCGTTGTTTATTACTCTCGTGCTGAAACGTCCAGCATAGCTTGGACCAACGCTGTTGTTTTTTGGGAGTGGAAGCAAATATGTGACTTCGGCGTCAAGCTGGGGAAAGCTCCTTCTCTCCCACTCCACTTCCTTATCTCACCACAGTGTGTCAGGTTCTCTGCTTCCGGTCTTTTCCCTCTGGTCAAAACAAATCATTGCGGCCCATATTTACTAACACTGTGCACTGTCACTGAGTCACGCAAAGCAACGCATAGTATCACACTGGTACTTAGAAAGAGATATTTGGCACTGTGACAGTGCTTTGTGTTGAAAACGTACACCTCCTTGAAGCAGACAGTAACGACGAAACGTTTTCATTTCTCAAAAAAAGTAAACATGCATTGCATGTGTGTTGAAGTTCACAGCATGCATCCAGTGCATGGGATCCTTTTACATTTGTTTAGACGTAGGAGTTTGTACTGAAGAATATGCTACCTGTATGAATCCTAGGCTAGACAGCGCATGCTCACCTCTGCAGTGCTTCTTCCCTCTTGCGCAGTGCAGCACAGTTAATTTGGTTACTGCATTGCGTTAAAAATACGTAAACCTGCCCATGCACCAAGAGCAAAGAGTAAAATAATGCAGTTAGACTAACTTTAAAACGTTTCCCGCATTGTAGTGTGCTGTACAGTGCAGCATACATGCAATGCTGGAAACGTTTTGAAGGAATGAAAAACAAATCTCTAATTTAACGTCTGCCTCGAGGAAGCATATTTTTTGGCGCCAAGACCTGTATACCACTGTTAGTAGATAGGGATTTGAATAAAAAACCATAGGTGGGAATGACCAAGTATCACTTGTACCCCCATAAAGTGTTGCTAATAAAAGTCTGAACTGGAAAGAAACTACTATATTAACACGTTGTGCCAGTTTGTGTCACTTTTTGTGACTTTGCACCAATGTAACTGTTGATAAATCTTTCTCAAGATAAAAATGTTTTGAATTTACTTTTACAAGCTAGCAAAGAGTGTCTGCAAACTCAATAATTTTGATCATACTTCTAACAGCAGATTTGTCACCTTGTAAATTCTCTCAGGTGCCAGACTGGATCCAAAAACCTTTGCTAACAGTTCCCTCGCACATTAGTAACTGGCGTTACATGGCTCTGTATCAGGTCCATTCCATCGCAGATGCAACATCAGGGCCCCATATATGCACTACCTCTGCATGCTGGTTCCTTGCTTTCTTTTCCTTCTGAAGTGGATATGGAGCTTCTTGAATTCTGTCATTCTGACTGAAAATTGTGCCCTCAAGTTCTAGTGTATAGACATGTCTCCCTCTAAGACTAGTGACTGACACCAATGACATCTGTCTGTGGTGACTCAGCACCTAACATAACTCATAGTAGTTTGAGTGCTGCATAAAAATGAACTGCAAAGCCACCGAGATCCCAAAGCAAAGCTTACCTCTGCAAGAATAAAAAAAAATCTGTCCTGGTTGAAGTCACAAGTGTGGACGCACTCCCATCTCCAAGGCCTCTCCTGTTACATGTCATCATCAAAGTCACCGAGTTCAGGTAGGTCTGAGAAGTCAAAGAAGCATAAGAGGTCCAAACATGGTTCTCTGTCATCCTGCCACTCCCACCGTTTGGAGCCTTGTGATGCCCCAGACATCTCTTGGTCATAAAACCTTTCCCCTATTTCAGAGCAAGTTCTGACGTTGATACCGTTATGCCCCAACTTCTTTGGGCCATCGGCAATGCAAGAACAGCTTCAGAAACAGAAGCAGGCCTTAGACACCTTTTTTGGTGCCCCACTGGATCCCTCTGGCGTGTCTTCGGGCACCAAGGATTGGAGGTGACCTTCATTCGGGTTGCCACCTGTGAATCTGTTTGTGACTACTTCACATGGTCTTGATTCCAGACTGATCCCTCCCTTAAACACTGTACCACCAACTCTGGCACAACATTGGATACCACCCCTGGCACAATGACAGACACCTCCAGCCTGAGCCCTGATGCGGGCACTGACACCGAAAGCAGAGCAGATAGTGTTATCAGACTCTTAGACCCATTTCCCACCACTGATACAACACCAATATGCCCATTTCATCCCAGAGACGTTCACCCAAAATCAAGATGATAATGAGGATGCAGATGACAATTATTGGGGCCCTGATGATGGCAATCTTTTTGATGACTTACAAAATGCCAGTGGTCTGGACACCTCACAAGACATTGGCCTCGCTTCCCTACATCCAGCCATGGTAACTAAGGAGTCCACTTACTTTGCAACAATTATTATGAGGGCAGCTTTTAAACCTCACTCTCACCACCACAGAATTAAAGACAAATGTCCTCAATGAGGTCCTTATCCCAGGGCCAACCAGCTAAGAGTCTCTGTTGCCATTTAATGAGGCATAGATTGATGTGCTGGTGGGCACCTGGGCGAAACCAGGATCTTGCTCCCAAGTAAACAGACAGGTGGCAAGGCAGCATAGATTCACCCCCGGGAAACTAGACTTTCTATTTCGACATCCCACTCAGGCGAGCCTAGTGGTACAAACATCTACCAGTCATCTGAACCCCAATTCTTTTTCCACCAATCCTACTGTCAGAGAATGTAAACAAATGTAAGTGTTGTGAAATGTGCATTCTCTTCTATCAGCCTTGCTTTCAGATCCATGAGCACCTTTTGTCTCCTGAGATATATTCACTTGTGTTATGGAAGAGAAGAGCAGACATCTTGCCAGCTGTCCCAAATGAGATCCAGCCATCACTCCACTGACTGATCGCAGATGGCCAAGACAAAGCAAAATACTCCATTTGTTCTGGCTTGGACCTGACCGACTGCTGGGTAGGGCAGTTGGGACAAGCACTTCACTGCAGCACCATGCCTGGATTCGCTCCATGTGATACTCATTGGATGTGCAACAGTCCCTTTGACGGCTCTAGGCTGTTCAGAGTGAAGCCGGACTTGTCCTTCGAAAGGTTCAAAGTTAAATCTCTAGGCCTAACCATGCCTGTTTGGCGGATCTCCTGCACGTTTGCTCATCTAGAGCCTACAGCAGGAGTTACCAGCAGAGGTAGTGGCAATATGGGCCTCCGCAGCAACAGACCCCCTCAGTCCTTTTGGGGTAGAGATTTGGGATCAGGTCAACAGCATCCAAGCCTCCAGGGACAAAAAGCTACCCAACCCCCCCTTACAAATGTAGCCAAACCACAGAGACTTCAGTTAGGCTGGGAGCACTTTCAGTTCTCCGTGCTTCACTTAGGCCTTACTAGTGCACGTTGGCTGTTCATGAAGGTGATGGTGTTGGTTGCAGCCAATCTGCGGAGGTTGGGAATACCACTGTTCCCATAGCTCAACAACTGGCTACTAGAGGCGGGCTCGCTTCAAGTAGTTGTAAGCCACTTTCAGACAATGGTTGGCCTGTTGACATAGCTGGAATTTTCTATCAGTGTGCCAGAGTCGGACCTGACTTCACAACTGCTCCCCTTCAGTGCTTTTCAGAGCCTTTTCCCGACCGCAGTGAAACCAGGACTTTTGGGCTATGATCCTGATGTTTCAGTTCTTGAACTGGGTCTCAGTGAGAGCAGCTGTGCAATTTCTAGTCCTCTTGGCCTTTTGCATCCTGCTTAAGACTACGCCAGGTGGCATATGGGGCACTGCAGTGGGATGTAATGTAATGAAATAGGATTTAATCACCTGTGAAGGTCTTTAGGCACTTAGTTGGTGTGGAAGGTCAGGAGAGTCAGACAAAGAGACGGGTCTTCAGTTTCTTGCAGAATGTTTTGAGCGTGGTGGTGATGTCCTGGTTGAAAGGGAGGCCTCCTGCCCTTTTGCAAACGTGGGGAATGTGTATGAGTGACAGTGAGGCCGATCGGAGGTTGCGGGTTGACTGGTGGAAGTGCAGACGGCAGTTAAGGTAGGTGGGTCCACTTTAATGTAGCTCTTTGTAGGCGAGGATGAATATCTTAAAGTGGCATTTCTGAATGGAGAGCCAGTGATGTAGTGAGGCGTGATGTGGGTGTGGCAGGGTAGGTTGAGAACAAGTCTTGCAGTGGCGTTTTGAATAGTTTGGAGCTAGTGTGTGAGGTGGGCAGGTATTCTGTAGTAGAGGGGATTGCAGTAGTCTAACTTGCTTTTGATCAAAGCCTGGCTGATGGTATTGCAGGTGTCCAGGAGGAGACATATGAAGATGTTTATGAGAATACGGAGGATGTTGAAGCAGGCAATGTGACAGTGATGATTTGGGGTCTCATAGAGGGTTTGGTGTCAAGGATGATGCCTGGGTTTTAAGCTCCACCCTTGGGGGTTGGAGAGGGTCCTAGAAGTTTGGTGGGCCACCAGGTGGTGTCCCATGGAAGTGGTTGTGTCTGAAAATCAGAACTTCCATTTTCTCTGTGTTGAGTTTCAGGCAGTTGGTTCTCATCCAGGTACTGACTTCCATCATGCAGCGTTTGAAGTTGTTTTTTGTGTTGACTGTGGGGATAGGGACTAGATGAGGTGAGTGTCATTAGGGTAGGTGATGATGCTGGGTTCATGGTAGTGGGTGATCTTTGCAAGGGGTGCAAGATAAATTCTGAAGAGGGTGGTGCTGAGGGGTGACCCTTGAGGGACTCTGCAGATGACGCCTTTGGGTTTGGAGGTGAAAGGCTGCAGCCTGATGCATTGCGTTCTTCCAGAGAGGAAGGAGCACATCAATTGGAGGGCTGGTCCTTGGATTCTGTGTCGTGGATTCTGGTGATGGGTGTGAGTTGGGAAACTGCATTGAAAGCGGCAGGGAGGTCGAGCAAAATTAGGGCTGCGGAGTGTCCTCAGTCCATGATGGTGCGAATGTCACCTGTTACAGCGATGACGGCCTTCTCAGTGCTGTGGTTCCTGCGAAATCTTGATTGTGAGTTGTCAAGGAGTTTGTGCTGTTTGATGTAGCCGGAATGCTGGCTGCTGATGGCTTTTTCCAAGATTGTTTCAGAGAGGGGAAACAGAACGATAGGTCGATATTTCCTGAGGACTCCCGGGTCTGTGGATGGTTTCTTAAGGAGAGGAGCGACCTCAGTTTGTTTCCAGGCATCCAGGAATGTGGCTGTAGTGATGGATGTATTGATCATGGACTGGAGTACAGGGCTTGGTGTAATGCTGCTAAAGTTGAAGAGGCAATTCAGGCATGCATCCATGAGGGCACCTGAGAGGGTGGATGCCATGATCGTTGTGGTTTCTTGGTGGTCAGCGGGGTCCAGCTGGAAGAATTTGGTTCTCCTGAGGGAAAGGCCTGAGATGCATGTGGGAGGGTTGTGGGAGGAGGTGGAAGGTCGAAGATCTTTTATTTGTTGGAGATTTTGTTGTGGAAGAAGTCTGAG
This sequence comes from Pleurodeles waltl, assembly GCF_031143425.1. Classification (NCBI taxonomy): domain Eukaryota; kingdom Metazoa; phylum Chordata; class Amphibia; order Caudata; family Salamandridae; genus Pleurodeles; species Pleurodeles waltl. The sequence continues at coordinate 139,345,492 of NC_090445.1, read as the reverse complement.
CGTTGATTGCGGAGGTCCTGCAATGGGGTCATGTAGGTGTATGTGGCTTAGGCTGGGTGAATTCTTTGACTATCGTGAAACACTCTTTCCTTTCCAGCTGTTGCAGTGTCTCTTGGAGTTCCTGAGGGTGTCTGTGCACCAGTTTGGCTGTTTTGGGGGTTTTCTAGATTTGTTGGCCTTGAAAGGGGTAAAGCTGTCAGCACAGTTTGTGAGCCATTCGTTGAGGCAATGAGAGAGTTTCTGTCAGTGTTGTCAGAGAGAGTGGGATGATGTAGGTTAAGGGTATTGATCCATGATTGTTGGGTGATGTTTTTCCAGTTGTGGTTTCTGGGAGGGGGTGTTGCTGTCAACGTGCTCGTAGGGGTGGAGACATTGAAATGGATGGAAGGCAAGTGAGCAGGAGGGTGTGATTGACTTTGGCTGTGATGCAAGTGGAGAGGATAGGGTCCAATGTGTGACCTGCTGAGTGCATTGGGCCAGTCACGAGCTGCGTGAGGATGTCGTTGAGGATCAGTGGAGTAGTCCGGATGGAAGTTGTGGTCACCAACGAGAAGAAAGTTCTTGGAGCTAAGAGCAGTGGGGGTGATGAGGTCAGTGATAAGATTGCTTAAATTCCTGAAGATTGATAGGTGAGGATTCCTTTGGTGGTTGAACAGCTGTCCGTTTGGATCTTAAAGTAGAGGTGTTTGATGAAGCTGGTATCTGGGTTCTTGATGGCCAGACACTTTATATTGTCTTTGTAGGTTATTGAGGCTCCTCCTCCAGGTTTTGAAGTTCTGTCTTGGTGCAGGATCTTGTAGCTTGCTGAGATAGTAATAGCGATGTCTGGGGCAAATGACGAGTTCGGCCATGTTTCTATAATGAAAGCATGGTCAGGTGTGTGTGTGTGTTGATAAGGTCCCACGCCTCTGTGGCATGTTTGTGGAGGCAGCGGGTGTTGAGTTGTATACTTGCCAGTGGTTGGTGGTGGATATTGGGTGGATGGGTTCGAGGGAGACTGGGGTGTGGATGAGATGAGAAGCGGCAGTATGAGTATGAGAGAGGCCCTACCATGGTGCTGGGTGAGGCGTGGAAGAAGTGGTCAATCTACAGCCAGGGTTCAGGCGATGGAGTTCTGAAGAGGAGTAACTGTGGGTGGTGGAGGGATCAGGGTATCTGGTGCTTGGAGCCATACAGATGGGCTTTCCTTTGCTGTAGCTTTGGCATAGCCGCTGTGCCCGCTGTGCATGTACACTGTATTATCACACTGCGGTTGCCATTAAGTAGGTCCTGGTGGGGGTAGAGCTCAGGAGGCGTGGTCAAAAACACCAGGAAGAATACAGTTCTGAAAAAGGCTTCGGATCCTGCGTTGTAGTCTGGGTAAGAGTTCAAGGCTACCTGGCTGCAATTGGTTGCTCAATCTGTTGTGCCTACAATCAAATGTGATTCTTGTTGCTGTGTCTGATACGTTATAGAGCCCAGAACAAAATGCAAACCAAACAGCACCATGCATGAAGCGCACTGGAGGAAAGATTCCTAATACCTCGTACCCACAGGGCCCCTCCCCTCTGTTCCCCATCACCATGCACTGGCTACAAGTCTAGGCGAAAAGAAAGAAAAAGCCTTCAGCCCACTACAAAGGCCCTCAGGCACCTGGCTGGCAAATGCACACGCATGACCCATCCCAGCCCTTGTCCAGGACATAATAATTAGGGCCAACTGCCGGCACCACACAAGGCCGATGGAGAGGGCAGGAAGGAGGGAGACTGGCAGGACCATCACAGCCTCACAGCAGAAACCATAGGCCTCACAAGACACCAAAGCAGCATCAAGCTGCACCATCACACACAGCGGTCAGCACCCCTCGGTCCGGCGGCTGAGCTGCACATTGCAGTGACACTGCTCGTGGTGTGAGGAAAAGGACATCACCTCATGTTAAGCACTTGAAAAGTGAAAATCTATCATAGGCCCCAGCGCCTAAAACAAAACAAAAGGCAGCTATTCCACAGTCCCAGCTGTTCAGCCTTTGAGAGTGGAAGGGCACTCTCGTCACAAGGATCAAAGTGGAAAGACTGGGTGGAATGTCTCCAGTTCTATTTTGAAGGTGCTGGCTTTGCAGCAGAGATGCAGCGTTTACTACTGCTCCCTCTGGGAAGCAAAGACATATACAAAATTTACAAGACACTGGTAGAAGCCACCCATATGCAACCTTGGTCGAAGCATTCACGTTTTGAACCCATGGCAACCAAAGACTATGAGAGGTTTGTGTTCAGGCAAGCCCCGCAGGAGCCAGAAGAGTCACTTGATGCATTTCACAGCTGCCTTAAAGAACTTGCGAGCACTTGTGGTTTTGATAATGAACAAGAACAGATCAGAGGACAGATCTTTCACGAGTTCTCATCAACCAAGCACCAAGAAATGATACTCCAAGAAGCAGGGAAGTCACTGCAACACATCCTGACCCTGGAGAGGCTGAAAGGACTGTCTAAAGCAAGAGCATCTCACATGGAAGTGGCCCTCCATAGAGTAATAAAGTCAGAACCAATCAACAGCGTACAGCCGCAGAAGGCAGTAGATAATCCTAAACGCAGGCCCAAAGCAAGGCTGCCCACATAGTCCAGATGATTTTGTGAATATTGCAGAAGGCTACCCCACAGACCCAATGAGTGCCCCACCAGAGGCAGGAAGTGCACTATTTCTGATAAATATAATCATGTCGCCAAAGTCTGCAGATCAACTAGGAGGAAGCCCCTAAAAGAGACTGTCCACATGGTGACCAAAGACACGTGAGACACCGAAGACATGGATTATGATGTCCCAGAACATGTTGTGCACACTGTTTTCACTGTTGGGTTGGCCAAGTCTACGCACTGCCCATTCCTTCAGTGTCAAGTACAGTTAGGACCACACACAGTTCTTGCAACCATTGATACAGGTGCTTACATTGACATCATGTCTGCTGACACATACCATGCGATAGCCCAACCTCCCCCTCTAGGAAAGGCTAGAGTAAAAGTATTTGTATACGGTTAGACACACCCACTGTTCATACTAGGGTGCTTTAAATCACTGGTGTCTCATGAAGGGACCAGCATAAACACCATGATCGATGTGGCAGATGTAGGCCATGGCATGCTGATCAGTGGACACACGGCGGACAGCCTGAGCCTCATACCCTTTGTGTTTGGAGTACAGATGGAAGAACTGGCAAACATCCCTGGGGAATTCAAAGACATCTTCCAAGGCATCAGGTGTCTAAATGGAAAAGAGGTTGAGCTGATATTGACCAAATAATCCAGCCAGTAGCCCTTCTGCACCAATGGATCACGTTCCACCTAAGGCCAAAAGTAGAAAAGCTTGCAAAATTAGAGAAAGCTAACATCATGGAGAAGGTCATCAGCTCCACACCCTGGGTATGTCCGATCATGGTGGCTATGAAACTGAAGCAGCAAGGCAAAGTGCACATTTGGGTAGATATGAGACTCCCGAATGCAGCAATCAAGGGAGAATGCCACCTAACTCCCATGAATGATGACATCCTAGGAGAACTCACAGAGGTCAAACGGTTCTCTAAAGCTGACCTTCGTTCATGTTATCACCAGCTGCTTTTTCACCTTGATTCAAAATACATTACAGCATTCTCCACCCATGTTGACCTCAGAAGATATTGTTGCCTTAGCTTTGGGATATCCAGTGGGGCGTATGTATTCCAAAATACAATTTGCAAAATGTTTGCTGGTCTAACTGGCATCAACATTAGCAATGACATCCTAATCTTTGGTAAAACAGTAAGAGAATACCACAAACACCTAAGAGGATTCACAACTCTTGGTTGACTCTCGAGAAAGAGAAATGGGATTACCTGAAGTAGTCCATCAGCTTCTTTGGGTACATGTTTTCTCCTGAAGGGGTGGCTGTAGACCTTGAGAAGGTGCATGACACACAAGAAGCCTCTCTGCATCTTGGAAGTGAGGAGTTTTCTCCGGATGGTTAACTTTTGTGGGCATTCCTTTCCTGACCTCTCCAACCTTACCCAGCAGCTCCGTGAGCTCACCAAAGCCATCACTGCTTGGTTGTAGGGAACAGCCCAAGAAGAGGCTTTCAAGAAGACCAAACAAGCACTGTCTGAAATGCCACCCTATCCTACTTCGACCCCAGGAAACCAACCACTGTCGCAGTTGATACCAGTCCCACGGGGCTAGGTGCCATCCTAACACAGCAACAACATCATGGCAACTGGACTCCAGTGGTTTATTCCAGCCGATCCCTTGCTGCAACAAAGTAGAAATATTCGTAGATAGAGAAAGAAACTATTGCTATACACTGGGTCTGTAGGCACTTCAACCAATACATTTACAGATGCCCGTTTGTGGTCATCACCCAAACCCCTGGTGCCCCTGTTCCAGGGAACTGCATCCAAGTCACCACCGTGGATTGAAAAGTGGATGCTTCAGTTGCAAGAGTATGACTGCAAAGTAGAGTATTGGCCTGGTGCAACAAATCCGGCCGACTATTTGTCCCATCATCCCAGGACCGCAAATCAGGAGGAGGCTGATGAGGCAGAGGAAATGCAAGAGTATGTTTGGTATGTGGCAGAACGCTACCGGCCACTCCCACTGTCAATTGACGCCAATCCCTCAGCCACCCAGGATGAAGAATGCCTGCAAATGACCATCACTGGCAGACCCTCAAGGACCACATGTCCCAATGGACTACTGAAGTTCAAAAACCTCTACAAGTCCTCTTCAATGTACAGCATGAACTGTCGACTGATTCTACAGGGTGTTTGCCAAGACGCCTGAGACTAGTTATTCCTCTGAGTTTGACTGGCCAAACGGTAGACTTACCCCATCATGGCCACCATGGTACTGTGAAGACTTAGAACTGACTACGGACAAAGATAAGGTTCCCACAAATAGATGCCATGGTCGAATCTGCATAATGCCGATGGTGCTAAGTGTTGGGTGCAACTGAAGCACCAGCTCCTGTGCTCATCGAACTGGGGCCTCACCAGTGGAAATGTGGCAGTCTTGATTTTGGCCACCTACCAGATGGGGAGCAGCACACCTGTGTCGTGATGGATGATTACTTCACATACCCTAATGGGGTCTCATCCATGCCAATTTGGAAAAGATGATTGCAATGCATGGGGTGATAAAGGAATTGAGGACTGATAATTGGCCCCCTTTCAAGGGCAAAAATTTGTGGAATACCTCCAGTGCTGGAGCATCCACCACCGTAGATAACACCAAATTGGCCCCAGGCTAATTGAGAGATTGAGTGTTTCATGTGGACCCTCAACAAAGTCCTTCGCATTGCTCATGCAGACCAACAACCTATGGAATGGACCATATATGAGTTCTGCTGAGAATATAGATGGACTCCCTCCCTCCACCACGTATCTGGCCCAGGACATGTTAGCATGGGGCAAGTGGTAACTGATACACTTCCTCATCATCCGGAGTGGGTGCCAGCACCTTGGGAAGAAGAACGAGCAAGACAGCAAAGGGAAAAGACCAATGACAGGGCCAGCACCTGTCAGAGAGCCTGTTCCTCCTCTATCAGCCCCAGTGATTTAGTGTTTGTAAGGAACCGGTACCTTGGTTGCAAGTTTAGGCTGCCATTTGAAAGTCAACCGTGGGTTGTCACCGAAGGAGGAGCACGATGATTACAACCTGGGAAGAGATGGGAGGTTACGAGACACATCTCGTTCTTCAAGAACGTGTGAGGTTTAGCCAGAGAAGAACCCGAAGACCTTCCAGAACCTAGTGATCTCACCTTGTTTGAGGACGAAACACACCACTCAACTCCTAGTCCCTCCCAAAGGAAAGGTGCTGAGAACCCCGGTCAGAAGGGGCCTTCCGTACCTAGTGTGGATGACCCTGGTGGTGAGAACTCTGCAACAAATTCTGAACTCTGGTCACAGTGAGCACCCGAGGTACCATCGGCGAGCAAATCCTGGACCCTCCACAGGTTTAAAGAACTTCCTAGTGTGAAGATAGTCCTCTACCTCAGTTCCCGCCAGATGTGGACCCAGCCCAAGTTTCAGATGATCCAGCATTAACTGTTATGTATATTGTGGATGTTGTGTTTCCTTCTTGGTTTCTCGTTTGTTGATTTTGGGGAGGGATTGAATGAACAGCCTCCTGCAACAGCATAGGGGTGGTCTGTCATTTTTCCACGCCTGAGTGCGGGGTTTTGGTTTTTCCCAGCGTAGGTTATGCACCAACAATAGAGTGGGTAGGCTGCAATTCAACAGTTAACGCACTACCGTGAAGCGGTACTGAATCTCTGTTCCTTATTCCCAGGGCCTCACCACGTGTTTTGGGGGCCCTGCCACCCAGGGGCTCTGTGTAGAACTATGGCGATACTAGGACCCGTATGATGTTCTTTGATGTCCACAGTACTCGACAGGAAGTGTGGAGAAGAGCAGGGCATACCAGTTAAGGATAGAGCAGGGGCAGCATAAGTGGAAACAAGCTCCTACAGAAATAGATGAAGAAATGTAACAGCACGGGCACAAACAAAAAAGAGTAGGTAAGTAAGTATCTGTGTCTTTTTGGTCAGTTACTATGAAATACTGAGACGTAATACGACATTGTGTGATGTGGATCACATACTTCATGATTCGCCAACTCTGTAAGGACAACTTGTATTCAGTACACATATTCAATGGTCTCTCAGGGAATACCAAGTTAAAATAATAGCTTATACTATAAAACAAAAAAAGATTGGGAGCACATATTGTATGTTTTTCATGTGGTGTGTTTGTAGGGCAAATACGCCAGCAGGGAGATCTGTACGTACAGAAAAAGTTCAGCAAAGAGGAATTTACTCCTTGAAACAGTCTCCTGCCATTATTCAACAAGACTTTTTTACATGAGGCGCATGCTCCCTTAAAAAACATGTCGTGAGATACCCACAAACCGTATTTAATTTTGAAAGCAGCATTTTCATGTACATTTCTGAAAACTTTTTACACTGCTTTGCCGAGCCTCAAGCAGGTTCTCAACCTATGGACATATTTTGCCAGCAATATAATATTAATGGCCTTCTCTCAAAAGCTGTGTAGCAGTGTTCCAGAGAGGTCTTGGTTCTACAAGATGAAAGCAATATAAGTAAGGAACCACAGTTTACAATCATTTGGTTAGCTACAATAATTTCTACAGTGTTTACAAGGGGGAGGGGGAGGGGTTGAAACTTTCATTCGCTTCTTGTGTGAATTCCATTAGCAGGAGTGTACTACTATATATCGACCCCCAAGAATGTTGCGATGTAAGAATATGGAGGTCAGAATATCGAGGGACAAAATATCAAAAGTAAGGGAAGTGCATATAGGGACGTATAGACTTAATATTCCTAACTAAATCGTGGGGGCTGGATAGAGAGCTTAGGAGGCACATGGGAATCAGACTGCCCCTGATGCTCATCTCACCCGCCACTGTCTGCTGTTGATGGTCTACAGTGACTCCAGAGGATGTTGTGGTGCAGTGCAAGATGGATTGGGGGGGTTAGATTGTGGGCCATGCAGTGGAGGCCTGACAGGTGTGGCATGGATGCTGTGCTTCTATACCTTTGCTAGCAGTACCTATTGTCCTTCTATTATCGGGAACTGACAACTCCTGTGAATTTCTGAAGGAACACTATGAGGCAAAGGTAAGGATCAGTTTGCCCAGCCAGCTCTGAGCCTCAGGGCTGCAAAAATTTGCCTCTGCCCTGGAGAATGAGGGCACTATTTCAGAAAGTGACTGGAGCTTCTTGGTGTCTTAAATAGCCATATCCTACTTTGGTTTATTTCAACAACTAGGCTGTTAATCTATTGAATAAAACTAGAACTACTAATGGGTGGTGGCCATACTATTGACTTGAGCTCACCTTTTTTGGTATTAAACATGCTCTCCTCAGATCATTATTGGCTTTCCAGCCTCTCACCGAATCTTGAGTTAGCACCTTTCAATGCCCTGATTAACAAACAAGACTGCAAAATTGCACCTTTCATTAGTATATGCCATGAGTCATGCCATGTTGTGCTGCTGTGATGGAGCTCCTCTGACCCACTGCATGGATTTCCTCATAATACCGCTAACGCTGATCTCACAGAAAGTAACCAACCTGTCTTGAGTATAAAATAAACCCTGATGTAAGTGGCAGCACCCACGAACCCAAATCCAATCATTTAGCAGTTATGTACTTAAATACATGATCTACGGTGAAATATCAATTAGAAATTTAGAATCTATTCGATTCAGAATCCCCAGATATAATATTACACCTGATATTCTCGCTGCCTTACCTAATAATTACTATATTCTTCATGCAGATTGGTCAACCGGTAAATCAGGAGGCGGTGTAGCCACAATAATAAAGAAGCATATAAGATATACAAAACTTACAAAGCTACATATACTAGAGGTAGATAGCATCATTATTAAAATGGATTCACACACTTCTCCCCTCTTATGCTTTTTAATTTATAGACCGCCAGACTATATGCTACTTTTTCCTCATTTGTTGTATGAGCTCATCTCCCCTTTCTGGGTGGATTGTGCAAACATTCTCTTGCTTGGAGACTTCAATTACTGGGCCAATGATGATAAGGGAGGTTACTGAGCTATCTCCTTTGATGACCACCTCAAAAATTTTAATTTTCAACAACATGTGTACTTTCCTACTCATATTAAGTGCCACATGCTGTCGTAGATGGACTCTCGCTCCTAGGTGAGACTGCTGGTTTAGGGATGACATCACTTTTGTTTGTAGGTGACTAAGTCACTTCTACAACAAGTCACAAGTGTCGGCCCAACTCTCCCAGCTCACAAGCAGTACCTCACCAAAAACCCAAATAGTAAAAGCCTTAAGCATGGACTCTAGAGTCCAATATCTCAGGAGACTCGTGGTGGAATGGAAGTTATCCTTTTCTTATGTTAGTAATAAGTCTCAGTCACACACAGGCAAAGAAGGAGATGCAGGAGAGTTTCCAATAGGTTTATTGAAAAGACTGCAATCTACGGTAAAATGCATGAACTGCAATGATTAGGATAACAAACAATAAAAGAAATATGAGTGTGAAGATGAGAGTCATGAATCTAAAGACCCCCACCATATTGCAACAAGCATAAAATGTAATATCCCTAGCACTGAGAACCTGATCTCTAACCTAATAAAAGCTAGGTATGATAAACTTAATCTGCCAGTACCATGTCCATGAGACGTGCCCCCCCAACCCTGGTTACTTTGGAATGAGGTCTCTAGGTCAGACTCCATGGGGACACAAAGCCTGATTTCTGCAGCAAGGTGACGTGCAGCATAGATGGCATCTGGAAGGAATCCCTCTGATAACCTTGTCTGTGTGTAGGTCATGTAGGACCCCTGACACAGGTATGTTCCCAAACAATTGATAAAGAGGCAGTCCTGTGTACATTATGTTCCTGTCACACATAAGTGAGAAAGGGACATGATGTGAACACCTACGTACATCACTTGATTATGAAGGTGATAGTGACGCTTCACAGAGTGGCACTGAAAATGCAAATAAACAAGAGCAGCCATCTTCAATGAAATAATGAATAAATGGGCTAAAACAGAGCAAGCTAAGTTGGTTAAAAGTCACTATGTTACGGGGGCACAGGCCTGCAAACCAAAAGGCTAAACTAACCTCCGGAGTCCCAATAACAGCTCATATGGCTTCAATACACCCTCCCCATCGCCAGAACAAGGATGCTAATACACTTTAGAAGGTGCATGAGTCCAGGCTAAAATGCTCTGAGCTAAAAACAGGCTAACAACTCCTTAGAAACTGGACTAAAAGCAAACAAAGAGATAAAATGTCAATCATGACGAGCACACAGCAGGCCAAATGCGAATCGAATTGAGAAGGCAATCTGGCATGAGCTTTTGAACTTTTAGTAAGGCCAATGGTCAAATTATTTAACATTAGTTGTGATCTTGAAGAATGTCACAGAAGTCATCGAATGGGAGCGCATCCAGGAATGACTCTACATCGTCAGATGTCAGATCAATGACACGATTGGCAGACGGATCCACGGAGCAAAAGTGCACAGAAGTCTCAAGAGCAGGATCACCCATGAAGGCAGCACCATCCATAGTGCCTGAAGGAGCCAAATAGTTAATAAGAGTAGGCTCATAAATGACTTCACAAATCAGCCTCAGTCTCATGGGGCACGGCCATGAATGAGCCCTCATCGGAAACATCAGGAGTTCCTTGTCCAAAGGAGGCACTGGAGGAACAGCAAGACACACCGATGGTAGACACTGGAAGAGGCACCAGGTGCCATGAAAGACAGGTTGCATGCACCATAGGACTGGTTGGAATGAAAATGACTAATCATGCTCTAATCCTCCAGCAACAGAGCACCAAAGATCTGTACTATGCAATCACGGCACAGCTGGGCTGGTGGTAGAACTCCATCACTCCACTTAGCGGAGAAGGCACAACCACTGGGTATTAGGAACAGCAGCAGCAGTATCCTGCCAATCAGTGCCAAAGTCACAGGAAAGCTGCCATACACACTTGAGGAGAGTGAATGGATGGTTGATGGAATGACTCCAAAGAATGTCTGGAAGTTGGATACAAATCCAGACCCAACAACCATAAAGAAGTGTCCAGTCCCTGCAGTGCTCGAGGCATTAAACATTCTGAAGACCAGCTCTCCAAAGTGCTTGGGGAAGTTGGTACTTAATAGGGATTGTATCTTGGCTAATGATCTTGCTATCTGGAGAGCATATGTCTCTCTGGCCGATGTCAACGCCACTTGTTTTTGGAACAGTAGCACATTTAGGGGGTGATTCTGACCTTGGCGGTCTTTTCGCAAGACCGCCGAGTTACCGCTGCGGTAAAGACCGCCGACCGCGGCGGTATGCCGCGGCGCGTATTCCGACCGCTGGGAGCGTTCCGCCGGAAAACCGCCAGCAGCCACACTGGCGGTCGGCGGGAAAGTGGAGACTGGTCAACCTCCACCGCCACGCCAGCAGAACACCGCCCACAGAATTACGACCCACATTTCTGTGTGGCGGTCTTCTGTTGGCGGTCTTCTGTTGGCGGTCACGTCCCTATGGCTCCCGTCGCCTCCCGGAGGACCAACGCAAGGTAAGTTGATCGTCCGTGAGGGGAGGGGGTGGGGGGGGTGTTGTGTGATGTGTGCGTGCATGGGGGTGTGTAGAGGGGGTGTGTGAGTGCGTGCATGCGGGCGGGGGGTGCTGCTGTGCCTATGGGCAATGTGTGTAGTTCGGCGGGTGCGCATGTTGGCATGTATGTGTGCGGGTATGTGCCCCCGTTGTGTATGTGTGTGTGTAGGGGGTGTGCATATGTGCATGTTGGGGGTGCGTGCATGTCGGGGTGCGTGTATGTGCATGTCGGGGTGGGGGGGCAGGGGGTTTGTAACATCTCTGGGGGGTGGCAGGGGGTGGAGGGTGTGGGGGGGGACTCATGGGGGGGGGGACTCGTGGGGGGTAGTGGGGGGTGGGGGAGACCCCTATCAGTGCCAGGGATGGAATTCCCTGGCCCCGATAGTGCCTACCGCCATGGTTCGCATGGCGGTTCCCGACCGCCAAAAACCGCGGCGGTAAGCAGGGTCATGATGCGGTTGGCGGTCTTGGGTCGACCGCCGGGCCGGAGTGCGCAAACTCCAGCCCGGCGGTCATGACCGCCGTGGCGGTCGGAGTGGGAAAGTGGCGGTCGATCGCGGCGGTGACCGCCGCAGTCAGAATGCCATTTTTTGGACCGCCGGTCTGTTCGCGGTCCGACCGCCGCCTCTCCGCCGACCGCCGGGGTTAGAATCACCCCCTTAGTCTGCTCGGCTTGTCATAACTTACATTAGTAGTATCAATGTGAGGCCACATTTCTGCTACTCTTATCTTGTGTGGGAGGGAAATAAAATATGTCCACATCAAGTTACAATTTGAGAGACTGAAATTGTGTAGCCAATTCCTGGTCTCATTCCGCAACAGCTCTGATTGTTCAGGACCACTTAACTTCCATTCAAAAGTATAAGAAATGCTGGATGAACCAAAGTGACGTAGTACCCTTTAGAAAGTATGCAAAGTTTGCAATTCCAGCATTGCAAAACCTGTGAAGTTACATCTGTTTGCAGATCATTGAATGACTAACAGTAGACTTACATTCGCTATTGCTCAGAAAGACCTCTGTTTCACCATTCAGACATTTGAATTAGAAAGGCAACTCGCACTCTTCCTTAATATAACTATCTCCTAGCTGCTCGTATCTGCCCACAGCAAAAGGTTTCAAACATTTTATGACACCAAGGGTGGAAATTGGCAGATTTATGATGCCATGTCCGAGCCATACTGTTGAAGGACTTTCTGTTACTGTGAAAGGCAGCTTTTCTAACTTTCTATGTTAAGCATGGTGTAACTCGCTTCCTTTTTAGCCATTATCTGTTGCTCCCTGAACAAATTAAAAGCAGCATACAAGTCACTACTGTTAATGTGTTTCCATGGGATGAGGCCATTTTGAAGAATCTGTAACATCCAACCCAACTGCATGATGGTCTGCAGCTGACTTTGCCCTTGTTGTAAGAGGGACATGTCATTCTGAATGATATCAATTGCAGAAGACATTTTAAGTGTGTATATTCTGTTGGACAAAGTATTCATGCCATTATCAGCAACAGTTAAACCCCTTTTCATATTATCCTTATCCATCTGCCTTAAACATGCAGCCACTTCCACTTGAGAAAGCTTCGATATTTCATTGTATATAGAATTTAGGACTCATTTAGAGTGTGGTTTTCTTAGACCCAGAAAGAAATCTTGCAAGTCTACTTCCTCTGATAGGAGACTATGATTTTCCTTAATTGCTGCTAAGGAGTTAGTACGAAACCATTCAAGACATAGCGAGTGTCAGGCTGTCTAATCTTGAAACCCCCTAAGGAATTCTCAAAACGCACCGACACTCATTTGTCTCTATTAGCCATAATAACCACCCACCAGAACTTGAAAGTGTGGAATTATAGGTACCATCCTGAACCCAAGCATTCAGGTCTTCCTTGGTGACATTTAGGAATGTTTGCTAATTGGTAATTTGGCTGGTGTGTGGCTACCGGGGGCATTCATTTCCTTTATTTTTGCTAACCCTAGGCAGGGTGTCTGTTGAACTGTGTCATTTGGAAATATAATTTGTACAGGAATAAGGCATGCTCTAAACAAAGCTTCCATACCTTGCATTTGCCAATCTTGTGTTCCCCATACACTTTTCACATCAATAGTGCTCTTATAGTTAGGCGCCCTGCATCCTGCTGACAGAAATGTGTATCGAAGAGCACTGCAGTGATAATAACATGACAGCGGGACAAATACCTCAGTACAGTTCAAGGTTTGCACATGGACCAGTGGCGTAACAAAGGTCCCCGCAGCCCTAGGGGTGCGGCAGGCCCATTACTGGGTCCAGGGGAGGAGGGCCCCTACAGGTACCTTAAGTTTTGTTAGGCCACTGACACAGACACGCCACAGCCTTCCTTGTGAGTGGCCTACAAGACAACTTGGTTCGAAGCATGTTTAATGCCTGCTTTTTATTACAATAAAGTCCACTTTCGTGGCTTTGTGTCACCAGTCTGCGGAGCGAGGAGGAACAGAAACAAAAGCATTAACACGCGCTACGGCACTTTAAAAAAACAAAAACAAATCAAGCACTGTTACTAAGTACATGCAGATAGGGTTACAGCGCCTATCTTGAACCTTCGATGTGGCTAACTGTTCTGTATTTCAGACCTTAAGTAACTGTACATTTTAAGCATTCTCTAATTAAACTATTCAAGGCATTCCAAGAAATACATACTGGATTGCAAGCACTACACTTTTAAATGTATTCAGCTTGTTTCAATCACTGTTAGCTTCAATATAATTTAAGGAAGTTATACTTCTGCTCTTAGGAAAGGCTGCATGGGAGAGCGCAGAACCACATTTTCACGGGGGTGCAGTAGTTTCACACTGCGACTGGGAGAGGCAAGTCATGGCCGAATGTCAGTTGCCCTCACCGATCCTAGCTAAGGGGGCCTGAACCATTCCCAGCACTGGGGAGCTGAGATGAACTTCGTTTTCAGTGTGTGACAGTCACTTGGAGGTGTATTTTGTCATAAAGAAGCGCCAGCTTAATATGAAGCCCGCCCTCTGACAGCCTTGCTGATTGATACACAGTCTTGGGCAGCACAGGGCTTAAGCCTAATGCGCCCACGCTGTGTTCAATCAGCGAAGCATGCCTTTCATCACAGAGGGGTGTGGCTTTATGGTGTTGAAGCCCAAAGAGGACCAGGGCTAGGACAATGTAAGCCCTGTTAAACCTGCGACAAGTGGCACATGCGCACTAAGCACATGTGCCAGTGAATCTTGCCTGACCCTACCTGATGAACCTGTACACACGTACTGTACCATGAAAATAATAATATAAACAAGATAGAAGATAGGAAATATGGCCTTGGCGCAGCCCCTACGCCCTCATGAAAGAAAATGCCCCTGCTTGCAACAGTGAAAGCCGAACTTGGCAGTATTTCACTGTCAGGACACATAGAACACATTAGTATATGTCCTACCTTAACCATACACTGCACCCTGCCCATGGGGCTACCTAGGGCCTACCTTAGAGGTGTCTTACATGTAGGAAAAGGGAAGGGTTAACCTGGCAAGTGGGTACACTTGCCAAGTCGAATTTACAGTTTAAAACTGCACACACAGACACTGCAGTGGCAGGTCTGAGACATGATTACAGGGCTACTTATGTGGGTGGCACAACCAGTGCTTCAGGCACACTAGTAGCATTTGATTTACAGGCCCTGGGAACCTTTAGTGCACTTTACTAGGGACTTACTAGTAAATCAAAATGCCAATCATGGATAAACCAATCAACAGTACAATTTACACGGAGAGCATATGCACTTTAGCACTGGTTAGCAGTGGTACAGTGCCCAGAGTCCTAAAGCCAACAAAAACAGATCAGGAAAAATAGGAGGAAGGAGGATAAAAGTTTGGGGATGACCCTGCAAAAAAGGCCAGGTCCAACACCCGACTGCTAAATTTCCGAGACCTTGTTCTCCAGTTGTATCGCACGAAGGGCCCATAGCACTTCGAAAACGCCGTCATCTCGGCCTACCCAGATTTCAGCATGGAGGTGCAGCGAAGGCGTGGCTCCTACATGAAAGTCAAACAACAGCTACGCAAGCTTCAAATCAAATATGTTCTCCTCTTCCTAGTGAAACTTAAGGTTATGGACAGTGAAGACTGGCATATCTTCCAGACACCGGAAGACGTGTGGACCTGGCTACACGCTAAAGGCCTTCCTGCCAACACCGGAAACAAGGAGGAGGAAGGCACATGGGTGACACCTAAACATCACTGACGGAGAATACCACGCACGCGGCCTGACCGGGATCAAGTGGTAGCAAAACAGGCCAGGGTGGTTGAGGCGGTGACGTTAAATCAAACCAACTCATTTACAACCCTGCGATCAAATACCCTGAGAGACTCTAGCTTCTAGGTTGGAGAATCAGAGACCTCCTCAACCTGGAGCACTGGAGTCCCCCATGTTATGCCGAGATCTGCCGATGACCTTATATGACCTCCCCCTGTTACACATTGAGATACTACTGCTGCACCGTTTCCGTGCATCTGTGACACAGACACTGAAGTAACAGATTGGAGCAATCATCTGGTGCCTTCCTTACCAAGCTTTGGGCCCAGGCGAGGAGTCCCAAGCGCTATTCGCAAGTCAAGCCCTCATACTATGCCTACTCGGACATGTTCCTTCACACATTTTTGTTCCTCATGTCATTGTGCTGATGTTTATAGCCAATAGGTGGCCTATCGCAAGGTTTCTGCCCTGGGGGGAGTGTTACTGCATTGGATTGATATTTTTTTGATTGTTCTGTATTGCTCTGGAACATATTGCTGGATACAGGAATGTTATTCTATGTCCATGAAACTTTTGCTCGATGGGGTATTCTGCAAGGGCGTGGGAGATGCAGGGGGCAGGAAGGGACTGGCTCCCTGACAGGCCTTTCCTGTGCATGAGATACAGACATAATGACTGACAACTTACCCCCAGAACGTGCTCCACAATATTGAGTCATGACATGGAATGTGCGTGATATGGCTTCCTCCACCAAACGATACAGAGTGTACTCATACCTCAAATGCAGACATGTACACCTAGCCATGCTTCAGGAAACACACCTTACGGCTTTGGAGCTGGATCGTCTCCAGGCCAGGTGGCGGGGACAAACATATGGCACTACTGCATCTGCGTATGCACGGGGTACTTATTTGGATAGCTCTGGGAGTCCCCTTGGCATTGACCACCCAGAGAGTAGACACGGACGGACGGTATGTTATATTAGAAGGCCTGTTAGATGGTGCTCCTCTCAACCTAGCAGCGATATACGCACCCAATGTTAACCAAACAAGCTTCTTAGATCTTCTTACTCCTGTGCTCTTTCGGGACCCACTACTTCCGGTGATATGGGGGGGAGATTTCAATTGTGTCCCAGACCTGTACCTTGACCGCTCTAACCCCCATTTGCCCTCCGCCATGAGCACCCGTACCTTCTGTCATTTTAATCAGTGGAGCACACACATGCACCTACATTACGTATGGCGCCTGGGTCACCCGCTTGACCATGAGTATTCGTTCTACTCGCTGGTTCATGACTTGCACCCCAGGATCGATATCCTTTTCTGCACTGACCAAACTGGCCCCCTCTTGACTTGGTCGGAATATTTAGCATGAACATACTCGGACCATAGTCCGTTGGTGGCGACCCTGAACTGGGGCAAACATCACCCCGCCATTCCTACCTGACGACTTCAACCCGAGGCTCTTTTGGACCCGCCATTTCGCGACGCACTGTCACAATGCATCCAACAGTATTTTGAAGCGAATGCTGTACCCTCTTCTTCCCGAGCCACGGAATGGTATGCACACAAGGTGGTGATACGAGGCCATTGTATTGCGGCCCCTTGGTGTATTAGATGGCAGTTGGTGTGGGACATCTCCAATGTGGAACGCAATTTAAGACAGATTGAGACACAGGTTGCAAACCAACTAGAGTCGCCCTCTCAACTTCGCCAGCAACACCTACATCTCAATGAGGTGGAATTTACCCTGACCCACCACAACTTCCATAAACGTATGGCTATGCAACATGCCCATGGAGATTGCTTGGGTAAATTACTTGCTTGGCTTCTCCCAGAGGAACACCTTAGTCCTCCTGCTATAGTGATTCACCTGGCTGATGGCACGGTAGCCACCTCCCAGTTGGCAATTAATGATACATTCCAGGATTACTATTGAAGGTTATATGCGAGACCTGTAGTCCCACACCTGAATTGTGTGCAGGAGTTCCGAGAGGGGGCGTCTCTTCCCAAACTCTCAACCAGCCAACGGATCACACTGAGGAACTCATTCAATTAGATGATATCCGTGTGGCCATATCCCAAATTGCTCGTAACATGACACCGGGCACGGATGGCCTACCGATTGAGTACTATGCTACCTTTTCAAGAGCTGTTACACAGGGTCACTCTGGGGTATTCCAGGAAGCACTTGATCGAGGTTGCCTACTGGCCTCACTACGTGAGGCTTTAATAGTGATGGTACCTAAACTGGGACACGATCCCACGGATGTTAAGTTGTACAGCCCCTTTCATTATTGAATCTTAATTGAAAAATACTGGGGAAGATCCTGGCAAACTGACTACTTCCTGTAATACATTAATTAATCCATACCGATCAATCTGGCTTTCTACTGGGCCATAGCACTTTCCCTAACATATGTCACCTTCTACGGCTAATTCACAGCACCCCACCGGATGCCATTGACCAAGTGGCAGGGTCATTGGACATTGAGAAAGCCTATGACACCGTAGGCTGGGACTTCCTCTTCTCGACCATCAATGCTAAGGGATTTGGGCCTTAATTTCTGCAATGGGTTCACATACTGTACGTGTAACCGTTGGCTAGGGTAAACACAGGCCAGGTGATATCAGAAAGCTTCACTGTCCATAGAGGGACACGCGAGGGGTGCCCATTGTCACCGCTTCTCTTTGCTTTGGCAATGGAACCCCTTGCTTGGTACTAGCGTGAACGCACTGGGACTTGGGGAGTCCCAAAATTGGGCGACCATCATGTCATTTCTCTGTATGCGGATGATGCCCTCATCTATCTGCACAATGTGAGGGCCACACTCCCTGACCTTATGCAACTTCTAGAGACCTTCGGGGATGCCTCTGGGTTATGGGTTAACTGGGCCAAAACATGCCTGTTCCTGTTAGCGCCACATTCTTCCTCTAATAGGGGAGTTGTGATTGACCGACACCCACACATTGCTCCACATGGCAGGGCCAGCTCTAATGGTGACGGCACATGCTGAATGGGATGCAGTGTTACCACAACCACTGTCTGACACAGAATGGGCCAAAGCTATACAGTTAGTAAAGGGGATATCCTGAAATCCTAGATTTAGATTTACACAATTCAGTTTTGTACATCAGGCCTATCTAAATCCTCATCGCATCCAACACATGTTTCCTTTACTGACCCTTAGATGCCCACGATGCTCCTTGCCCTTAACTGGATTTTATCATATGATATGGGAGTGCCCGGTATTACAAATTACATGGAAAAAGGTGTAGGAGGCCGGCCTGGCTTGTAGTGGGTACCAGAGGCACTTACACCTTGTGCCAGGTCCAGTTATCCCTTATTAGTGTAGAAGAGGTGTTTCTAGCAGCTTAGGCTGATAGAAGGTAGCTATGACAAAGCAGCTTAGGCTGAACTAGGAGACATGTAAAGCTCCTACTATACCACTGGTGTCATATGCACAATATCATAAGAAAACACAATACACAGAAGTACTCAAAATAAAGGTACTTTATTTTTATGACAATATGCCAAAAGTATCTCAGTGAGTACCCTCAGTATGAGGATAAGTTATATACACAAGATATATGTACACAAACCAAAATTATGCAAGTAATAGCAAAAGGAAGTAATGCAAACAGTGTAAAGTTACAGTAGATTGCAATAGGAGCACATAGGTATAGGGGCAACACAAACCATATACTCCAAAAGTGGAATGCGAACCACGAATGGACCCCAAACCTATATGAGCTTGTAGAGGGTCGCTGGGACTGTAAGAAAACAGTGAGGGTTAGAAAAATAGCCCACCCCAAGACCCTGAAAGGTAGGTGTAAAGTGCACCTACAACCCCCAGAGAGCACAGAAGTCGTGATAGGGGGATTCTGCAAGGAAAACCAACACCAGCATTGCAACAACAGTGGATTTCCGGACCTGAGTACCTGTAAGACAAGGGGACCAAGTCCAAGAGTCGCAACAGTGTCGAGAGTGGGCAGGAGCCCAGGAAATGCCAGCTGAGGGTGCAAGGAAGCTGCCACCGGATTGGAGAAGCTTGGTGTTTTGCAGGAACGAAGAGGACTAGGAACTTCCCCTTTGGAGGATTGATGTCCCACGTCGTGAAGAAGCTTGCAGAGGTGTTCCCACGCAGAAAGACTGCAAACCAGCCTTGCTAGCTGCAAGGGTCGCGGTTAGGGTTTTTGGATGCTGCTGTGGCCCAGGAGGGACCAGGATGTCGCCACTTGGATGAGGAGACAGAGGGGGCACCCAGCAAGTCAGGGAGCCCTCACAGAAGCAGGCAGCACCCGCAGAGGCTACTCCTCCCCAGCCTTCACACCTATTTCCAAAGGGAGAGGGTGTTACACCCTCTCTCAGAGGAAGTCCTTTGTTCTGCCTTCCTGGGCCAGGGCTGCCTGGACCCCAGGAGGGCAGAAACCTGTCTGAGGGGTTGGCAGCAGCAGCAGCTGCAGTGAAAACCCTGGAAAGGCAGTTTGGCAGTACCCGGGTTCTGTGCTAGAGACCCGGGGGATCATGGAATTGTCTCCCCAATGCCAGAATGGCCTTGGGGTGACAATTCCATGATCTTAGACATGTTACATGGCCATGTTCGGAGTTACCATTGTGACGCTATACATAGGTAGTGACCTATGTATAGTGCACATGTGTAATGGTGTCCCCGCACTCACAAAGTCCGGGGAATTTGCCCTGAGCGATGTGGGGGCACCTTGGTTAGTGCCAGGGTGCCCACACACTAAGTAACTTTGCACCCAACCTTCACCAGGTGAAGGTTAGACATATAGGTGACTTAAAAGTTACTTAAGTGCAGTGGTAAATGGCTGTGAAATAACGTGGATGTTATTTCACTCAGGCTGCACTGGCAGGCCTGTGTAAGAATTGTCAGATCTCCCTATGGGTGGCAAAAGGAATGCTGGAGCCCATAGGGATCTCCTGGAACCCCAATACCCTGGGTACCTCAGAACCATATACTAGGGAATTATCTGGGTGTACCAGTATGCCAATGTAAATTGGTGAAATTGGTCACTAGCCTGTTAGTGACATATTTAGAAAGCAGAGAGAGCATAACCACTGAGGTTCTGGTTAGCAGAGCCTCAGTGAGACAGTTAGTCATCACACAGGGAACACATACAAGGCACATACTTATGAGCACTGGGGCCCTGCCTGGCAGGGTCCCAGTGACACATAGACTAAAACAACATATATACAGTGAAATATGGGGGTAACATGCCAGGCAAGATGGTACTTTCCTACACAAGGTCACTGAGATTGTAACACAATTAACTACACACCCTCTGCCCCTTACACGTACCTCTTGTATCTTGGGTCTTCGCCCTCGTAAAAAAGGCAACAAATATCTACACAGATTAATTGACCTTGCTTTCGTGTTATTCAAACATAGGATAGCCAGGGCATGGAAGTCTCCGGTGTCCCCGGTTATTCAGGAGTGGCTGCGAGATCTGCTAACTTGGGCACGGGCCGAAGCACAAGACATTCAGTGGCTGCGGACATGCGGAATTATCCGTCAAGATGGGTACTGCTGGGAGCATCTGGTATTAAATGGCAAGGCAAAAAATGATCTCCACCCTCCATGAAAGTGGGGAAACCCCACAATAACTAATTCCCTTTTCTTGATGAGAGATTAGCACTCCCCTCTGTGCACCCAGCTCCAGCCTAACCCTCATGCCTCTTGGGATCCCTCGACCCTGTCACACTCTCTAACCTTTGATTGCAGACGACCCCTCCCTCCACATTGCACATAGTTCCATGAGCTTTTTGATTTATGTATCACTGTTAACTGTTAATTGTTTGACAATGGCAATTGCACGCTTGCTCCTTGAGACTGCCTTTGGAAGAATATCAATTACACACTCCTTCGATGCCTACAGACTGACAGCTGCTTTTGGCGGTGATTTATTGTCTTTTGACATGATGTTATGTACTGTCTCGGATACCATTGATAAACTAATAAACTAAACTAAAAAAAAACCTGCTGGGTGGGGGAACGTGCCCATCTGCAGTCTCGACTTCAATAAAGTTGTTAATTAGTGTCGCATCTAGATGATCTTTCAGACTATGGTGGCAAATTGTGACTTCTGCCGCACTGTCCAGCAGGGTCACTGCCCACTTCTTGTTCTTCTGGCATGTTCTCAAGTTTGCTGGCATTTTAATTGAAATTTCTGCCATCTTTTTCTTTTTGAATTGTGGCTTTTATTTTGGGGATTTGTCTTCTTTCTTGACTGAAGACCACTGTAATGCTTTGTTCTCTTTCACGTAGTCAGGGCATTTCTCTGACCAGCCCACTCTATCACTATGTCTATCCGGTGTGTCCTGGAAGGAACGAGGGGGATGTGAATCAATATATCTGTCAAGAACTTTTAAGGTTTCTTTATTTCTGACAGTATATCTCTTTTCGGAGCTCTCCGAATGTGGAGAGTCTGCTCTCTGACTTTGTCTGTTTTTATTTTGTTTTTGTTCATCCCAGCATTTTTTACAACCCTCTTGTGCTTGTTTAGTACCTTCCTTAGGGGTGGTACTCTGAATTTCAGGCTTTTCCGGCTTGATTCCCAACCTATCTGTCCTATACTAGTATAGGTGTTGGAAATAATTTTCGGTAGTTGATGCTCCTGTTCCAGCTGTGGAATCTCTCAAAGCCGCTGGTGTATAGTCAAAGCTACTGCTTCCCCTTTAATATTAGTGAGTATTATTGAGGAGACTGTTGAAATTACGCATCAGTTTCATCTCCAAATCTAGGGCTGGGGCAGCCCCGTGCTCATTTTGTATTTGTTTTATTACTTTTTGTAAGTTGGCAAGTGTCAGGGTACCATGTGTGGTAGTATAAATTGCAGCGAAGACTGTACCCCATGTGGTGCAGTTGTCCACTGAGGGAAACATGCCGAATGGCAAGCACATTGTGAGAATTCTATGTTTATCATGGGGTCCCGTATGGGGAATCACTGCTTCTAGCTGGTTCCTTTTTTGTGCTATCCAGAACGGAATCTTCTCATTTTCTGTGGGTGCTTTGCCCATGATAGGATGTATCGTTTGTGGGTTAATCGCAGTAACGGCCAGTTGGTGGCCAGCTAGTGCAGCCCGTGCTGGGGCATTGTTTAAGTTCTGCATAGCGAATTGTGCTAATTGTCTGTAAAGTTGTACTAGCTCATTGTAAACTGTGTCTACATCAGCTATTTGCAGTGCCTGTATGCCAGGATGTGGTGTGTATGTTGCAAACATGGGCCATGTTGGGCCATCATTACTTAAGGGACATAGGGCCAGATGTAGGTAGCAAAAAAATTGTGAGTCGGAAATTGCGATTCAATGTGAATCGCGATTTCCGACTCGCAAAATGGAATTCAAGAAAAAAGTGCGACACCAATTTGCGACTCGCAAATGATGTCGCACCACATTTTGCGGGTTCGCTTCTAGCGAGGTCGCATTTTGCAAGATTGCTTCTAGCGAGGTCGCAATTTGCGAGTAGGGTGTCGCAAATTGCGACTGGCCCGCAAATTGCCTGCAGGTGCTGCACAACAGTTTGGAAATTCACTTCCTGGTTCTTGGTGATGACATCAGAACCAGGAAGTCATCAAATACACCTAGGAGGAGGGAGGACCACACCCTTTCCAAACTGCTGTGCAACATCCAGGAGAGAGGTACAATGGAGGAAACAGGCAGTGCTGGGAGAAGAAGAAAATTGAAATTTTCTGACAAAGGACTGGAGGTGCTCACAGAGGAATGCTGCCAGCACCACAACAAACTATTTGGGAAGGCAGCACTGAGTGTCCCAGACACAGAAAAAAAGATGATTTGGCAACAAATCCAGGACCGGATTAATGCCATAGGGGTGAGCCACCGCACCCTGGAGAAATCAAGAAAAGGTGGTATGACCTGCGCTCCAGGACAAAGGAGAGGGTAGCAGAGCGGCTGAGAGAAATGAGGGGCACCGGAGGAGGCCCATCCACTGTCCCACCACCCTCAGCCATGGAAGCAACGGTGGAGCAGACCCTGGAGCCTGAGGCCGTACTCGGAATGAGAGAAGTGGACAGTTCTGCGCCAGGGACATCCAAAAGTGAGTACAATGAGATATGCATTCACACCTACAAATGCAGTATCCACACTCTCCCAGTACACAGCAGCAGGCACCACCAGACTAGCTCCAGTCCAGTTTAGCAACCACTAGAATAGTGCATTATGGGCAATGTAGTACAGTAGTCAGCATATAGGCAAATGTTTATTATGAGGCATAAAACAGATGTGAGAGACTTACAGTGTATTCCCTATGTCCCACAGGTCTCCCACAAGACACCCCCAACAGCGACAACAGGCAGGGAGGAGACCATGGGCCAGAGACACTTCAGGAGGCTGCTGCAGAAATTCCTGGGCCCAGCAGGACACCACCAGAGTCCTATCAGGAACAAGAGCAGGAAATGGGGGAAGCTGGTACGACCCCTGGCCCCAGCCCCACAGCAAGTCGTTCTGAGCCAGCAGCAGGACAAAGGAGCAGATGCAGAGTTCTGGCGGTGCCCCAGGGAGATAGGGGAGGCAGGCTTTGCAGGAATGGAGGCATCCCTCATCAACGGTCAGCGCCTGCAAAACAGACAATTGAGGTCAATCTCAAGTACATTACACAGGATGGAGAGCAACATGACCACTGGGCTGGCTGAAGTGAACACGCAGTTCACTAGAATGAATGAACATATGGGGGATCTCACCCAGGCCATCCGACAACTTGTGACGGAACCGGTGGCAGACAGACAGTACGCAAGGCGCAGGGAGTGCCACACAGTGGCACGATTCGACCGCATGGCAGCCTCAACTGGGCGTCTTGCAACAAACACAACTGGCCTGTCTAGACGGACAGTGAGTTTACAGGTGGAACTTGGCCACTTTGCGGGCGATGTGGCACATGGACTTGGCCGCATCAGCCACGCAGTGGACTTGATGGAAGCTAGGCAGGTGGCAAGGGACACAGGTGAGACCCCTCAGGACAGTGAGGAGGGGTCCACAATAAGTAGTGTGTCTGCCAGTGAGTCCGTGTGCTAAGGAGAGCAAGTGCACGGCAGGGGTCAGCTGACCCACCTGGGATGAGCCATGCTGGGCGCACAAGGAGGAGGGTGTAAGCCATCATCATGACTCATGAGGCACATGATGTTAATGTGTCCTCATTACATTAGGACATGTACAGACTTTAACGGACAGCAGTTTTCTTTCACCATTTAGTTTACAAATAAAAAGGCTTTGTTTGTTCCACTACACAACTGGGCTCTGTTTGTCTGACATCACTGAGTGTGGTGACAGTTGCCATGTACCTGCCAAAGTATTGGGTTGCAATGTGGTTCCGTCTCTGTCTGCCTTGATTTGCAATGCTTCTATCCCCAGGCTGTCGGTGTGGTAGCTCTTGCTCCTCATCCTCCGAATCTGTGTCTCAGACGTGGCAATGTTGTGTAGGGTTGCACATGCGGCAACGATCTTGAATGCTGTTTCTGGGGCATACTGGAGCGCACCTCCACTTTTGTGGAGGCATCTGAATCTTGCCTTTAACAATCCAAAGGTCCTCTCAATGACAGTTCTGGTCCGCCGATGGGCACTGTTATATCGCCTCTCGTTCTCATTGCCAGGTGTTAGGTACGGGGCAAGTATCCATGGTCTTTGAGCATATGCACTGTCACCTGTTTGACAAAAATAAGCAATGTTAGCAGGGTATGGATGGTTTCTACAGTGACCTGTATGTATGGCTTCAGGGTGTATTCAGCAATACCTAATAGATATCCGTCTCCAAACTCCCCACGTTCTAGGCGTTGGTGTATCCCACTGTGCCTGAATATGTATGAATCATGTGTACTCCCTGGAAATTTGGCTACAATGTCAGTAATTACATTATGGGCGTCGTATACCACCTGGATGTTTAGTGAGTGGGTACATTTCCTATTGCGGAACAAATATTCCAGATTTGCAGGAGGGCAGATTTGTATATGTGTCCCGTCCACACACCCCATTACATGGGGGAAGCTGCCAATTCTGTAGAAGTCCAACTTGGTACTGTTAATTTCTGCCTCATTCCTGGGTAGGTATATGTATCTGGACATGTGTGTGAGTATGGCATCTAGGAAACATCTGAAGAATCGTGAGAATGCACTTTGGGATACGCCACCTGCCATTGCAATCACCCCCTGATAGCTACCCGAGGCCAAGAGGTGTAGTGAGCATAGCACTTGCACATGTGTAGGGATGGCTCTGCCGTGCATTGTCTGTAGTTGAAGCTGCGGATTGAGTAGTTCAATTAATTCTAATATTGCTGCACTGCTCAGTCTATATTTGTCATAAATCTCCTCCTCAGTTTGTTGGACTAGTGTCTGTCGGGTTCGGTATATCCTCTCCTGTCTCTGCGTCCTCCTCCTCCTCTGCTGGGCAGCGTGGACTCTCCTCCTCCATGCTATCACATACAGTTCAGCCATTTTGAGTAACCCAGATGCCTTCTGGGTCTCCTTTTATACTTTCGTTCTGGTTACCACCTGCTCTGAATCAGTGGTAATCGGGAAGTGCAAAATGGGCTTTTTGCGACTAGTCGCAATTTGCGACTGGCTTTTTCATATGTTTGCGACTCAGAAATTGCGACTTCCTCTTTTCATCAGGTTGCACATTTTGCGAGTCGGTAATGGCTCGCATCGCTATTTGCACTTCGGAAATGGGATTTTTGCATCCCATTTTGGATTTTGCGAGGTCGCAAATTGCGAATCGGGCCATTTGCGACTCGCAAAACTTTGCTACATCTGGCCCCTAGTCTCATGGGTTAGGGTGCCATTGAACCAATTTTGATGTTCTTGATAGGAGAGGGGTATCTCTAGATACTGATATGCTCGGTATCACTGCAGTACATTTGCGATTTTGTATGTGTGAAATGTATACGTTGTCTCATCTTCTTCAGGAACGGAAAACCAGGAATAGAATGTTTCTGTTTGGTAAGCTTCATGAGCTTCCATGACAAATGTGACATCCCCGTCCTCAACTGTTAAGCCATGGGCTAGTAGATGTTGTGTTAATGCATGTCTGACATTTTACGGTATGTCTATATGGTTGGCCATGTTGAATAACGGGAACACAGAAGGAACACCAAATGGGAAGAAGTTCTTTTAAGAGTTCAAGCTTGAACAATCTACAGCCTGGTTAGGTGCTCCCTATTTAGCTGAGGAGGATTATCCCCAAGACCACAGACATCTCCGTATAATGATTCTTAGGGTACCTGTTGTGTGTGAGACAGAGATCCTCAGGATATCCTGTAAATTAGTGCCATAACACCGTCGTTGGTGGTGCCATGTCATAGTTGGAATCTCGCTCCTAGGCGAGACTGCTGGTTTAGGGATGACAGCACTTTTGTGTGTAGGTGAGTAAGCCACTCCTTTAACAAGTCGCAACAGACAGCCCAACTTTCCTGGCTCACAGGCAGTACTTCAGCAAAAACCCAAAAAGTAAAAGGTCATTTCAGACAGCCTTACACATGGACTCTAGAATGCAACATCTCAGGGGAGTTGTGGTGAAACTGAAGTTATCCTTTTCTAGCGTTAGTAATAAGTCTCAGTCACACACAGGCAATGAATGAGCTGCAAGAGAGTTTTCACTAAGTTTATGGAAAAGACTGCAATCTACGGTAAAAATGAGCTGCAGTGATTAGGATAACGAACAATAAAAGAAACATGATTGTGAAGATGAGAGTTGTGTATACAAAGACCCGCAACATCTTGCAACAAGCATAAAATGGAATATCTCTAGCATAGAGAACCTAATCTCTAACCTAATGAGAGCAAGGTGTGATAAACCTAATCTGCCAGTACCATGTCCATAAGAAGCACCCCCCCAACCCTTGTTACCTTGGAATGAGGTCTCCAGGTCAGACTCTATGGCGACACGAAGGCTGATTTCTGCAACAAGGTGACGTGCAGCATAGATGGCATCTGGAAGGAATCCCCCTGACAACCTTGTCAGTGTGAGATGTATTTATATAGATCATGTAGGCCCCGTGATGCAGGGATGTTACCAAACAATTGATAAGGAGGCAGACTTCTGGTGGCAATTATGTAAACAATCCCCAAAAAGTGTACATTATGGGCCTGATTACAACCTTGGTGGATGGGATACTGCATCACAAATGTGACGGATATATTGTCCGCCATCTTACAAGTTCCATTATATCGTATGGAACTTGTAAAACAGCGTGCGGGATATCCTTCACGTTTGTGAAGGAGTATTCCATCTGCCAAGGTCATAATCAGGCCCTATCTTCCTGTCACACATAAGTGAGAAAGGGACATGATGTGGATACCTACGTACATTACTTGATTATGATGCTGATAGTGACGCCTTCACAAAGTGGCACTGATAGTGAAAATCAAAACATATCTTGAGCTATAAACAATAGCAGCCTTCTTAAAAGAAATAGTAAAATAAATGGGCTGAGACAGAGCAAGCTAAGTAGGTTAAAAGTCACTTGGTGATAGGGGCACAGGCCTGCAATCCAAAAGGCTATACTAACCTCCTTAGTCCCAATAAAAGCTAATATGGATTTGGTACAACATTAGATCAGGTATGGTCTACTTATGTAGTAATTGACAATCTAACAATATCCCCCTGTCCGTGGTCGATCACAGTTCCATTAGTTTTTTTTTAACAGTCAGGTCCCCACAAAAACCTTCACTGTTACCAGGAGCTGGTCAAAGGTTGCCTTGAACCAGTTCTGTGATGATCTGGCCACCACTGTGCCACTGTGCCAATGGCGATTAAAAATATTGATATACCAGCTGAAGCACTCCATGACTGGCTAACCACAGGTAGTGACATTCATGCTCCTCTCCGTCTATCCAAACAGGTTAGACACCATGATGCTTTGAAATGCTTCACAGATGAACTGGGAAGAGCAAAGCTCAAATTAAGAAGTGCTGAGCAGAAATGGCAAAGAAACTATAATCCAGTAGCAAAGGAAATTTTCTCCAAATGCCTTAAAGGATTTAAAATTCTTATCCTTCAAGCAAAGACCACCTTTTTTACTAACAAAATCTTCTTAGCCAAAAACAAATCTAAAGAGATTTTTGAAGTAGCCTCTGAATTGTCCAACCCAGACAGAGTTACTTTACCAGGCATTCTTTCCCAAACTCTATGCGTCCCCCTTAACAGGTTTTTTATTGAAAAAATAAAAACCATTAAAGACAGTATTCCGAACGGCCATCATGCAATCAGTTCAGTGTCTACAGATAGGCACTCTAGTAGCCTTTCATCATTCCCGCGGATTAGTCAGGATTGTTTTAAGCAATTACTGTCTAAAGTAAAATCAGGTTCCCCTAATGGCGCATGCTCTCCCTCAATCCTGAAATCAGTGTTCTCACAATTTCTAGGTAATGTTGTCTCCCTTCTCAATCACTCTATCAGTTCTCATTAGTCCTGAGCATTTTTAAAGAAGCTATTGTGGTACCTCTTCAGAAGAAACTTGGGTAAAACCCTGTCACACTGAAAAATGATTGCCCTATTTCTCTGTTGCTGTTTTTGCTAAGATATTTGAAGCACATGAAGGTAAAGGTTTATGCACCTTCTTAGAGGAAACTGAATATCTTGATCCTTGTCAGGCAGGCTTTCGCCCAGCTCATTTCACTGAAACGGTCAACTTATTGTAAAGAAAGTGACAAGGAGGCCACCCTGCCCTTCGTTCTTCTAGATCTATCCGCTGCCTTGGGCACAGTTGACCACAAGCTTTTAATGGACTGTGTTGAGGCTGCAGGATTACAGGGTTTAACAAAGGACTGGGTCTTGTCTTTTCTAACAATTCAGACCCAATCTGTCCATCTTTCATGACATAAATCTTCTGAGATTCAGCTGTATTGTGAAGTTCCCCTAGGATGTTCTCTGTTCTCTCATTTATTTAACCTACAATTTCTCCCTCTTAGCTATTCTCTTAAAAAAATAAGTGAATTATTTATAATTATACAGCTGATATACAATTATCTAAGATTTTTTTCACTCCACTATGCTATTTTTTCGAAACTGTATGAATTGCAACCACCTTCAATTGAATTCCGAAAGTCTGAAATTGTTGTCACCAAAGGTATGGTTGACTATTGGTCTGCATCTTTTTGACCCGGTTCCCAAGAAGTCAATAAAGAATCTCAGTGTGATCATTGGCGAAAACCTGTCAATGAAATCTCAAATTGGAGCAGTAGTTGCAAGTTCTTTTCATATGCTTCGGCGTAATAGAAAAATATATAAATATTTAATACCTTAGGCCATTATTCAGGTAGTGATTGCTCTGGTATTCTCCAGGTTAGATTATGCCAACTCCCTAATGTTGACATCTCCAAAGGCCTCATGAAGAAACTACAGTTGAGACACAATCAGGCGTCCCATATGATATTTAAACTTCCTTATCGGTGCCACATTACTCCTCTGATGAGAGAGTTTAATTGGCTACTGGTGGCACAAACAGTAATTTATAAGACAGTTTGTACCATCCATAAAACTCTGTGGAGCAAATATCCAGCCTTTATTTTCTCACATATTCAGAAATATATCTCCACTCGCGTTTTGTGATCCTCTCATGCTAATTATTTGACAGTCTCCAGTTTAAAAAGAAGTGGACAGGTGGAGCCATATTTTCAGTTCTGGCACCTAACCTGTGGAATTCTTTCCCCCTAACAATAAGATCTGCCATCTGTTATCATAAATTTAGGAAACTGCTGAAAACCTTGTTATTCACTCAAGCACATAACTAATTAGTGTCTCTGCACATCAGTATCACTTCGCCCTTAGCGCCATGAAACCGATGGTGAACGTGCGCTTTATAGATTACGTTAACATAACATAACACCCCTGACAGCTTGGACGGTTAGTGAGACTAGACAGGACACGAAGCGGCTTCAGGATGACTGACCGTAGCTATCTAAGGCACCCACATAAAACTCTTTTTAGCTCCTAAATCTTGTATAACAAACTTCCTATTTTGTGTGATTACCTACCATAACCTTAGAAACTATATTGTAGAAAACCTAAAAGCGCTTATGTACTGGTAACCATTTGGGTCACGTTTGTAAGATATAATCCTGCCATAAATAAATAAATAAATAAACTTTATGTACCACTTAGCACGGCAAGCCTTAGTGAACCAATCGTTTTCATCCTCTATTCCTCCAGCGGCGGCTCCTCCGCTATGAAGGAGGATCGTCACCCCCCTCCAGCAGCAGCTGCAAATCTTTAACAATTATCGTTTTATTGTTGAAGGGGTGGGCGTGACAGGGACTTCTCCTCAGTCTGACCTCAATGGTCTGGTAGGGGTGGTAGGGTGGGCATGTGGACAACAGAAAAGAAGTGTCACTGTATCTTGCTGTCCTTTCTTCAGTGTGTCTCCACAGACTCCCTTTACCTCCCTTGTTTATCCCCATCTCATCCACTGCTCTTCACTTTCTTTCATCTGCTGCCTTCTCCTCACCACACCTCTTTGTCTTATTTCTTGTTTACCTCTTCCTTCTTAGTTTCTCAAGAGAGTCCTTCTCTCATTTTATTTTCTATCTCTCCACTTACCTTCCAGCTCCCAAACGTTACATTTCATTGTGGCCCTCATTACTACTTCGGTGGTCTTTTCGTAAGACTGCCGAAGCCGTAGGTGCCGAAAGACCACCCTATTACAACTGATTTCAGAATTCTGCCCGAAATCAGGCAGATTTCCGACACCAGTCGTGCTGACGGTCCCACGGCCGGCACTGCCACATCAAAAGGATGCCGCATGCCGTATTACGACCTGTAATACGGCATGGCGGTGTCCTGATGGTGGGGCGTTGCCAGCTGTGGAAGCGTCGGGACCCGTCCCTTCCCGGACGACCTCCTCGACGGACGAGGTAAGTGGACCGTCCGACAGGGGAGGAGGGATGTGTGTGTGTGCATGTGTGCGTGTGTGGATGCGTGTGTGAATGTCGTGAATGCGGGGGAGGGAGGGTGTTTGTGAGTGTGTGTCTGCATGTGTGAGTGATTGTGGACAGGGTGAGGGAGTGTGTGAGTGTTTGTGGATAGGGTTGGGTGTGTGAGTGTGGATGGGGGTGGAGAGTATGTAAGTGTCTGTGGATGGGGAAGGGGTGAGTGCGTGAGTGTGTGTGTGCGGGTGTGAGCGATTGAGTGCCTGAGTGCGATCGATCGGATGGAAGGGGTGAGTGTGTGTATATGCATGTGCATGTGTATGTAAGTGGAAGGGGGAGGGAGTGGGTGTTTGTGTGAGTGGACGGGGAGGGGGTGCGTGTTTGTGTAAGGGAAAGGAGAGAACAGGTGCATGTGTGTCAGTGGAGGGGGAGAGCGTGTGAGTGAGTGTATGCGGTACGGGGGAGGGGGTTGTGATTGTATGTATGCATTGGAGGAGGGGAGGGGTGAGTGACTGTGTACGTGAGTGCGGTGTTTGTGTATGTATGTTAGTGTGAATGGGGTGTATGACGTGAATGCGTGGGTGAGTGGGGGTGTGTTTGTGTGTGGGAGCATGTGAGTGCATGTGTGCGGGTATGTGGACACTTGTGCAAGTGTATCGTGGTGATAGGAATGCTTATTCCTGTCACCAGGATGCTAGACTGCCCAGCTTTTTCTGGCAGTGCGACCACCAGAAAATGCTGGCAGTCTCCCGTGTTGTAATACTGCTAGCGGTATTACGGCATCCACCGTGCTGGAGGTGCTCACCTCCACCCAGGCAGACTGCAGAAAGGAGGCGGCACAGGCAGAGTATCGGCGGTTTGGCTTCAGCCAAACCGGCAAACTCGTAATTTGGCGGCCTTCCGCCACCGCAGCCCTGGAGGTCTTCGAACCGCCAGGGTCGTAATGAGGGTCTGTGGGGGTCATTCTGACCCTGACGGGCGGCGGAGCCCGCCCGCCAGAGTTCCCCCCTCCGAAATACCGCTCCGCGGTCGAAAGACCGCGGAGGGTATTCTAAGTTTTTCCCTGGGCTGGCGGGCGGTCGCCAAAAGACCGCCCGCCAGCCCAGGGAAAAACTCCCTTCCCACGAGGATGCCGGCTCGTAATCGAGCCGGCGGAGTGGGAAGGTGCGACGGGTGCTGTTGCACCCGTCGCGTATTTCACTGTCTGCCAAGCAGACAGTGAAATACTCGTAGGGGCCCTCTTACGGGGGCCCCTGCAGTGCCCATGCCAGTGGCATGGGCACTGCAGGGGGCCCCAGGGGCCCCGCGACCCCCCCTACCGCCATCCGGTTCCCGGCGGGCGGACCGCCGGGAACTGGATGGCGGTAGGGGGGGTCGGAATCCCCTCGGCGGCGCAGCTAGCTGCGCCGCCTTGGAGGATTCAAAAGGGCGGCGGTACACTGGCGGGAGACCGCCAGTGTTGCCGGTCTGACCGCGGCTTTACCGCCGCGGTCAGAATGCCCTGCGGGGCACCGCCGGCCTGTCGGCGGTGCTCCCGCCGACCCTGGCCCCGGCGGTCTAAGACCGCCGGGGTCAGAATGACCCCCTGTGTCTCTTCAGCCTTATTTTCCTTCGCCTTGCATGCCTCCACGCTTCTGATGTATGTATATACGAATGCATGTGGGATTTTGCTGGAAGTGAGTTTTTAACGGAAATGCTCCATGAATGGGTGTTTGAGATGGGGTACACCATTTTAATTGTATTCCATGACGAGGATTGAGGAGGGCAAACGCGCAAAAAAACTTTCCACTATCAACTGTTTTACGAACATCTCTTGTCACTCAAACAAAGTTTCTGTACTTCCTGTGCCCAAATCACTTTAATCATCCTCGACCTCCCGTACCATGACATCACCCGTTATGACAAGGGAGAAAGACACATGACATCATCCATATAGATTAAACCACTTCTGATCAAACAATAAAGTATGTAGGATAACTTGAAAATCGTTCATGAATATATAGTTAGTACTCACCACTCCAGATTGTAGCACTGTGCTAGTTCCTCGTTTAAAAAAGTCCACATTTTGAATCCATCACTCAAGGTCCGATTGCAATCATAATTAGGCCAAGGCAGTGGCCCACATTCCTAGACCATGCATTTTCATGCAAGGTGCCCTTTCATGGTTAGTCTCCTTGACTCATGTTTAGAATATTAGTTGCTAACTTGAGCAGCATAAACCATATAAAACTGTTAACATTGGTGAAAACTGGAAGAACCAGATTTTTGCCAAGCGTGTGAGAGGAACTAAAAGGGCTCAACAACCACAACCCGTGATCTTGCTAGGATTGCCACCTGACTGGTTTATAAATCACCCAAAGTCAGTATTTTTTCCTCTGATCAGTATGCATTTTAAACAGTAACTGAAAGGCGAAAGTACTTGCAAACGTATTCAAAAGCTGCCTTATTGATCTGCGACTGGTAGTTAAACTAAATAAAGGCAGAAAGTCCAAATTAAAAAAGAATATGGATGTTTTCATATAAAGGGTCCTCTTTAATTATCGTGGAGGCAGTCTGGGGCCAGCCAAACACACACGCACGCTGAGCTCTCTCCTACGCGGTGACAGGAGGCAGAGGCTCCCAGTCTGCCTCGGAGCCCCCAGGGCCTACAGTCAAGTCTAACACTTCTTTCATGCTGTCAGCAGCACGAGAGCAGTGTTAGCATGGGCCGCAGGGCAGGTTCGGGGCCTGCGCCTGCAAGTGGAGCTGGTGCAGCGGCTCGCAGTAAGGTACTTTTTTTGTGTTTTTTTAAACTTAAAATTGTCCCATTTGTTTTGTGTTCTCCCCCGTAAGCTACACGCTGCCTGCCCCTTTAGCGCATTGCGAGTCGCGACTGTATTCCTCCTTACTCATACCCAATATATAGGTTATAGCCATATGTAGGTAAAATGGTGTCAAGTTGCTCAAGGTAAAGAAACAGCTGAAAAGTACGTACTTGCAGCAGAGAAGAAGAGGACTTTTCACTTGTGGGCTTCTTCTCGGGAGCGAAATATAACACCGATTTCTGTCGGTAAGAGAGGCAAATTCAAAGCAGAAATGATAGATTTACTGAAATTTTATATTTGTCTCTAGTAGTGCCAGTTATTGGATTTTTGTCGCAATCGCTCATTAGTGTTTTTTTGTTGTTGTACAGCACGTGTTCGGCGAGCACAGAGAAAGAGCCCGATAATACGGTAGTAATGTTGGGTTCCAGATACATAACTTGAACGACAGTGGGGGTGGTCGGAAGTGTGTGTGGGGTCTGCAAATGCGAAGAGAAGTGAGAGGCTGAGGCGAGAGATTGAAAGAGATAAAACAAAAGAAGCCTGCTAGAGTCTTGTAACCTAATTTTCGATTGAGGAAGTTGAGGTAACAACTGTACCAGCAGCTGAAAACTGCCCTGTACCCGCAGGTGCCTGCTGAGGTTAGACATTTCCTCTGTCTGACCTCACTGGCCTGGTTGGGCTGGTGGGCTTGGCATGTGGCCAACAGAAGAGAAGTGTCACTGTATGTCGCTGTCCTTTCTTCCGTGTCTGTCTCCACCGACTCCCTATACCTCCCTTGTTTATCCTCATCTCGTCCACTGCTCATTCCTTTCTGCCATCTGCTGCTTTCTCCTCGCCACACCTCTTTGTCTTATTTCTTCTTTACATCCTCCTTCTTAGTTTCTCAAGAGTTCTTCTCTATCATTTTATTTTCTATATCTCTCCACTTACCTTCTAGCTCCCAAACGTTACATTTCATTGTGTCTCTTCAGTCTTCTTTCACTTCGCCTTGCATGCCTCTGCCCTTCTGATGTATGTATACATGAGTTCATGTGGGATTTTGCTGGAAGTGAGTTTCTAACGGGAATGCTCCATGGATGGGAGTTTGTAATGGGGTGCGCCATTTTAATTGCATTCCAGGAAGAGGATTGAGGAGGTCAAACGCACCAAAACACTTTTCGCTATCAATTGATTTTCGAACATCCCCACTTATCACTCAAACACTTTCTGTACTTCCCATGCCCAAATCACTTCAATCAATTTCGACCTCCTGTCCTGTGACATCACCAGCTATGGCAAGGGAGGAAGATCCATCATGTCATCCATATTGATTAAACCACTTCTAAATTAACAATAAGGTAGGTAAAATAACTAGAACATTGTGCATGAATGTATAGTTAGTAGCACTGTGTTAGTTCCTCATTTAAAAAAGTCCACATTTTGAGCCTATCATTAATGGTCGGATTAGGATCATAATTAGGCCCGGGCAGTGGCCCACATTCCTAGATCGTGCCCTTTCATGCAACGTGCCCTTTCATGGTTAGTCTCATGTTTATAAAATTGTTTGCTAACCTAAGCATCGTAAACCCTACAAAACCGTTAACATCGGTGACAACTGGGAGCACTGGCTTTTTGCCGAGCGTGTGAGATGAATTAAAATGGCTCAATTACCACAACCCCTGATCTGGCTAAGGTTGTCACCTGGGGGGTTTATAAATCCCCCAAAGTCGGGATTTTTCCCTCTGATCAAAATGCACTTTAAACAGTAACTGTAAGGCAAAAGTACTCTGAAATGTATTCTAAAGATGCCTTATTGATCTGCGACTGATAGTTAAACTAAAGGCAGAAAAGCCAAATAAAAAAAAAATATATAAGGATGTTTTCATATTAAGGGCCCTCTTTAAGTATCGTGGAGTCCTTTGCAGAAACTTAAAACACAAAATAATGGCCGTTTTTAATGCAGTTTTATATGAGGTGAACTCAATCCAATGGCACTGGAGCGAGCTACATGAGAACTAGTTAGACTACACAAGATCAAATTTATTTTTTACCAGAGACCTTGTTAGATTAAATTATTTTCCCAGAATCACATGGTGTTCAGCCAAGGCTGGGATCTGAACCTAGTTCCCCAGTCGGTAGCTTTGGCCCTAATGTCACATCCAATTTTTTTCTCCGGGCAAGTAGCCTCAAAGCAAGGCCTTTAGGAATACACACAACCCCGTCCACCAAGGTCTGAAAACTTTAGGGCCAAGGTGACAACACCTGGGCCCAGTAAAGCCGCTTCTCTTACTCTGCCCCTCCTCAGCCCACTATAGCCTTGGGGAGATGACCTGGCAGGGGAGGGGTCAAGCAAAGCACACAGCTGCTGCTGCAGGGGCTGAGGTGACAAAACCATCTGGCCCACCAGCGATGCCCCTGTGTCCCTCACCCACATAGCATGGCCTGGGTGAAGTGAAATGAAGTTGGCCCAACCGCCAGAGCAACACCTGCCCCCCAGTGAGGCCGGTTCTCAGACTCCCTCCCTCTACACTCACCATAGCCTCAGTGCTACAGCCTGGCAGGGAAGGAGTAAAGTGGAGGCCCTAAGAAAAAAGGCTCACACGTCACCCTTAGGCACCACCCCATCACTTAGTGCCTGGCTGCCCGCCTTACAAATCTGACGCTACCATCACTCCATCAACCGCATTGTAATTGTATTTATATAGCACTTATTACATGGACATTGTAGGAAGGTGGCTCCGTATATACTATAGCAAAATGAGATAAAGTGTTCACAGAGTTCAGGGTTTCCCCAGAGGCTTAACAGAGGCTAAAGTAGATAATGCTAATGCTCTCTTTTGTGGTAGTGTGGTCGAGCAGTTAAGCTTATCAGAGGGTAATGCAAAGTATTTGTTGTACACACACTGACAATAGAAGAAAAACACACTCAATGACTTAACTCCAGACCAATAGTTTTTATATAGCAAAAATATATTTTCTTAATTTATTTCTAGAACCACCAGATTCAAGTTGCAGGTAAGTACTTCAATAGATTCGTATTTTACACATGTATCAACGGGGCATTTTTTGAAATCAATAAGTTATACAGGTTTTGAAATAATGGCAATAACCTGTTTTAAAACTTTTCAGAAACTTTTCAGAAACATTTCCTGGGGGGAAGAAAAGTTAGATCTATTTGCAGTTAAGTACAACACTTAAAGTTCCAGACTCCGGGGGTTAGGAAGTCCACAGGCTGGGTTTCCAGTTAACCCTAAACAACCAGCAACACGGGGCCGGCTGGGTGCAGAGGTCAAAAGTGTAGGCAAAATTAATGTGGGCTCCTATGGAGACTGGGGGCACTCGGTTTCAGATCTGCAGGCCAGTTAGTGCCCGCAACTTCAGAGGGAAGACCTGGGGGGTTTACAGGAGCACTGGGATGCCACAAGTAGACACAAAACAAACACCCTCAGCGGCACTGGGGCGGCCGGGTGCAGGGTGCAAACAAGATGTCGGGTCTCCAATGATTCTCTATGACAGGACCCCGGGGGTCACTCAGAGGCTGCAGGCGAGGTACAAGGGATCGTCTCGAGCAACCCACAGGCTGGACAGGGAGGAGGGCCTCCTGCTGAATGGTCCTGAACCAGAGGTCGGGTTTCTCCAAGGCCTGGGGGCAGCAGGTGTAGTGTGTCTTCGTCTGGAGCTTCGCGGTCAGGGGTGGTCCTCGGGATTCCCTCTGCAGGCATCATTGTAGAGGGGTGGCGAGGTCAACCCAAGGTGGGCAGGTAGTTGGAATCACCAGGGATCCTCTCCAGCTGGTTGGGCCATCTTGACACGGGCCGTAGGCATCGAGTGCAGAGTGGTTAGAACTCACACATTCGGAGTGAGGTTGGAGTCCTTGGTTGTTAGTTTCTTCTTGGACAGGGCCGCTGTCCATGGGAGTTCTTGATCCTTTTGGGTACAGGGCAGTCCTCAGGAACTTGGCAGGGGTTGCTGGTCCCGCTCGATGCGTCACTGGTGTTTTGTAGGTTCTTTGAAGCAGGAGGCAGGTCGATAGGGCTGGGGCCAAATCAGTGTTCATCTTCCTTCTTCTCTGCTGGGGGTTCAGCTTAGCAGTCCTTCTTGTCAGGCTGCCAGGTATCTGGTGGGCTGGGTTCAGGGAGGCCCTTAAATCCTGGATTTAGGGTCATTACAGGGGTCAGAGGGCAGTAGCCAATGGCTACTTTCCCTGAGGGTGTCCTTTACCCTCCTTGTGCCCA
The DNA here is from genome assembly GCF_031143425.1 of Pleurodeles waltl. Taxonomy (NCBI): domain Eukaryota; kingdom Metazoa; phylum Chordata; class Amphibia; order Caudata; family Salamandridae; genus Pleurodeles; species Pleurodeles waltl. The sequence goes on along the minus strand of NC_090445.1, from coordinate 139,307,223 downwards.
CTGCCTTTGGGGAGGGAGGCACAACCTTAATCCTATAGGTACTTGTCCTGCAAACCAAGATGGAGGATTCTGCAGGCAGTGGGTCACCTCAGCTCTCGATTCTTTAGGGGTGGTCTTGGCTGGGGTGGTCACTTCTCCCTGTTTTCCCTAATTTTCCCACAGGACTTGCTGCCAAAAGTGGGGCTTTGTCCAGGGGGTGGGTAACTCCACTAGCTGGAGTGCCCTGGGGCACTGTAACCCGAGGCTTGAGCCTTTGAGGCTCACCGACAGGTGTTACAGTACCTGCAGGTGGGACATTTGAAGCACCTCCACCCAGGACAGGCTTTGTTTCTGACCACAAGAGCACACAGGCTCTCACCCCATGTGGTCAGAAACTCATCTGAATGTGGCAGGCTGGCACAGACTGGTCAGTCCTACACTAGCAGCTTTGCTAACATACAGGGGGCATCTCTAAGGTGCCCTCTGTGTGCATTTTACAATAAATTCCACACTGGCATCAGTGGAGGTTTATTGTGCTGAGAAGTTTGATATCAAACTTCCCAGTATTCAGTGACACCATTATGGAGCTATGGAGTTCGTAATGACAAACTCCCAGACCATATAATCGTTATGGCTACACTGCACTTACAATGTCTAAGAATGGACTTAGACACTGTAGGGGCATAGTGCTCATGCAGTTATGCCCTCACCTGTGGTATAGTGCAACCTGCCTTAGGGCTGTAAGTCCTGCTAGAGCGATGACTTACGTATGCCACAGGCAGTGGTTTGTGGGCATGGTACTCTGGGAGGGGTGCAATGTGGACTTTGCATTTTTCTCCCCACCAGCACACACAAGCTACATAGATAGTGTACATGTGCTTGGTGAGAGGTCCCTTAGGGTGGCGTAATACATGCTGCAGCCCTTGGGGAATTTCCCTAGCCACAGGACACTTGGTACCATAGGTACCTTTTACAAGGGACTTAACTGTGGGCCAAGGGTGTGCCAACTGTGGAAACAAAGGTACAGATTTTGAGAAATAATCCTGGTGCTGGGGCCTGGTTAACAATCAATCAAAGTTGGCATCAACACTAGGCAAAAAGTAGGGGCGTAACCATGCCAACAGTGGCACTTTCCTACACAAACACAACCCCAAACGAAAGAGGATGAGACTAACCTTTCCAAAGAGAGTCTTCATTATCTAAGTAGAAGTACCTGGAAAGGCTATCTGCATTGGCATGGGCAGGCCCAGGTCTGTATTCCACTACAAAGTTCATTCCCTGTATGGATATGGACCACCTCAAGTGTTTAGGGTTCTCACCCTTCAATTGCATTAGCCATCTGAGTGGTCTGTGGTCAGTTTTAACAATAAAGTGAGTACCAAACAAGTATGGTCTCAGCTTTTTCAGGGATCAGACCACAGCAAAGGCCTCCCTCTAAATGGCACTCCATTGCTGCTCCCTGGGAAGTAGCCTCCTGCTAATGAAAGCAACAGACTGGTCAAGGCCATCATCATTGGTTTGGGACAGGACTGCTCCTATCCCATGTTCAGAGGCATCTGTCTGCACAATTAACTGCCTAGAATAATCTAGAGCTTTTAGAACTGGTGCTGAGCACATTGCTTCTTTCAGGGTGTCAAAGGCCTTTGACAGTCAAGAGTCTAGTTTACCTTCTTTGGCATCTTCTTTGAGGTCAGTTCTGTGAGGGGAGTCGCAGTCGATCCATACCCCTTCACAAACCTCCTGTAAAAACCAGTCAAGCAAAGATATGTCCTGACTTGAGGTTGGGTTTTTGGAGCTTCTCAGTCCAGAATGGTCTGGATGTTGGGTTGTAAAGGTTGCACTTGGCCTCCACCTACAAGGTGGCCCAAGTATACAACTGTGTCCTGCCCTATTTGGCACTTGGATGCCTTAATAGAGAGGCCTGCTGATTGCAAGGTCTGCAGAACCTTCCCCAGGTGGATCAGGTGATCTTGCCAGGTGGAGCTAAAGACAGCAATATCATCTAGATATGCTGCACTAAAGGACTCCAAAGCAGCAAGGACTAGATTCACCAACCTTTGGAAGCTGGCAGGGGCATTCTTTAAACCAAAGGGCATAGCAGTAAACTGATAATGCCCATCAGGTGTAGAGAATGCTGTCTTTTATTTTGCTCCAGGTGCCATCCTAATTTGCCAGTACCCTGCAGTTAAGTCAAAGGTACTTACAAATTTGGCTGCACATAATTTGTCAATCAATTCATCTGCTCTGGGTATAGGGTGTGCATCTGTGTTGATTACATAGTTGAGCCCTCTATAGTCCACACAGAACTTCATTTCTCTCTTGCCATCTTTGGTATGAGGTTTGGGGACTAAGACAACTGGGCTAGCCAAGGGACTGTCAGAATGCTCTATTACCCCTAACTCCAGCATCTTGTGGACTTCTACTCTGATGCTCTCTTTGACTTGGTCAGACTGTCTATAAATTTAGTTTTTGACAGGTAAACTGTCTCCTGTGTCCACATCAGGGGTACACAAGTGTGTCTGACCAGTGGTCAAAGAGAAGAGCTCAGCATACTGCTGTAGGACTTGGCTGCAATCAACTTGCTGTTGGGCAGAGAGGGTTTCTGAATAGATAACTCCATCTACTGACCCATCCTAAGGGTCAGCTGAGAGGAGGTCAGGGAGAGGTTCACTCTCTGCTTCCTGATCCTCATCAGTAACCATCGGCATGGTTATGTCTGCCCTATCGTTGTAGAGTTGCAGGCGGTTAATATGGCTCACCCTCTTGAGTGTCCTGATAGTGCCCAGGTCTACCAGGTAGGTGACCTGACTCCTTTTCTCCGGGATTGGGTAAGGGCCATTCCATCTGTCCTGTAGTGCCCTGAGAGCCACAGGCTACAGAACCCAAACTTTCTGCCTTGGCTGGAATTCTACCAGTGCAGCCTTTTGATCATACCACAAGTTCTGGAGTTGTTGGCTGGCCTCTAGGTTTTTGGATGCCTTTTCCATGTACTCAGCCGTCCTGGAGCATAGGCCAACCACATAGTCCACCACATTTTGTTTAGGCTCATGGAGAGGTCTCTCCCAGCCTTCTTTAACACGTGCAGTGGTCCTCTGACAGGATGGCCAAACAGAAGCTCAAAGGGGGAAACCCTACTCCCTTCTGTGGCACCTCTCTGCAGGCAAAAAAGCAGGCATGGTAGCAAACATCCCATCTCCTTTTGAGTTATTCAGGGAGTCACATAATCATGCCCTTCAAAGTCTTGTTGACTCTCAACAAGTCCATTGGTTTGTGGATGGTATGGTGTGGTGAATTTGTAAGTCACCCTACACTAGTTCCACATATGTTTCAGGTAAGCTGACATGAAGTGTGTACCTCTGTCAGAAAACACCTCCTTAGGACCACCACTCTGGTAAAAATACCAATCATGGCCTTGGCTACTGCAGGAGCTGTAGTAGACCTAAGGGGAATTGCTTCCGGGTGTCTGGTAGTGTGATCCACTACTATCAGTATGTTCTGGTTCCCTGAGGCTGTGGGTGGCTCAGATGGACCCACAATATCCACACCAACCCTTTCAAAGGGAACCCCCACCACAGGAAGTGGAATGAGGGGGGCCTTTGGTTGGCTACCTGTCTTATCACTAGCTTGACATGTGACACAGGAGCTACAAACCCCCTTTACTTTCTGAAACATATTGGGCCAATAAAAGTGGTTGATAAGTCTGCTCCACGTTTTGGTTTGTCCCAAATGCCCAGCTAGGGGGATGTCATGGGCCATAGTTAGGATAAACTCTCTAAACTCCTGAGGCACTACCATTCTCCAGGTTGCACCTGGCAGGTTTGGGGTATCTGGCCTCAGTGTAAAGGAGTCTATCCTCCCAATAGACCCTGTGGGAGCCACTGACATCTCCCTTCTCCTGTGCATCAGCTTGGTGCCTCAGGCCTTCAAGAGTGGGACAAGTCTTTTGTCCATGGCACAGCTATTCCCTTGAGGGTCCCCCGGGCCTAAAAGCTCTACCTGATAAGGTTCCTGCTCCATGGACTCAGTTCCCTCAGGGGATAAAACTTCATCCTGAGAAGAGAGGTATTGCTTCGTGTGCTATTCAGATGCTGGTCCCCTAGTCCTCTTATCTTTTCTCTTAGAAGGTTGGGCCATTATTCCGGGCTTCAACACTTCTTTTTCATCCTGTGCTCTGCTTTGTGCTCTAGTTTTCACACACACCAGTTCAGGGATTCTCAGCATGGCTGAATGGGTTTTGAGCTTTACCTCAGCCCAAGCTGAGGGCTCCAGATCATTCCCTAGCAAGCATTCCATTGGGATTGCAGAAGAGATCACTACCTGTTTCAGGCCAGCAACCCCTCCCCATTCTAAAGTCACCATAGCCATGAGTTGGACTTTAGTCACATTGGTAACCGGATATGTTTGTCTAGCCAAATACTGTCCTCGGGAAACCAGTTTCTCTGTCACCGGTGATATTGGCACCTGTATCCCTCAGGGATTTTACCTTTGTCCCATTAGTTAAGAGCTGCTGTCTGTATTTTTGCATGTTAGGTGGAAGGGCAGCCAGTGTGGCTGTATCCACCCACCCTCTGAGACTAGAGTAGCTTTAGTGTGAACCCTGATTTGCTCTAGACCACTGCTGATCCCACCTGAAGACTGGCTATTCCAGTACTAACCGGAGCAGTGCTAGCGGGATTTTTCTTGGGACAGGCCATGTCTCCAGTCTGGTGTCCATGCTGTTTACAGTTGTGACACCAGGCCTTCTTGGGATCAAAGTTTTTACCCTTATACCCATTTGTGGACTGTGAAGAGGCTCGTGCCCACCCTCCTCAGCAGGTTTTTGGGGCCTTATGAAGACTCTTTGTTTTTGTCCTTGGGTGTCTCACCACCCTTCCACTGGGGAGACTTTGTGACCCCTTTCTTTTGGTCACCGCCTGTGGAAGTCTTGGTCAAACTAGTCTTGACCCAATGGTCTGCCTTCTTTCCCAATTCTTGGGGAGAAAATGATTTTAAATGTATGTTGTATGCATACTTGCTGTAAAAAGAATGTTTATGTGAGAGAGTAAAACAATTTCTAGCTAACGCATATAGAATTTTCATTTCTATTAAGGAAACAGAGGCGAGGATTATGTTTCTCCTTATTTACAGAGAAATAAAGAGCAGCCAATCTAAACTTTTAACCACAAAACAACTACTTTTCCCATGATTACCAGCATTCCATACTCTGTCCAATCATAGGCTCATTCCTAGTATACATATCTATATGACCCCTGTCCTTCCATTTTCTTTATAATAAACTGACAAAATATCAACCTGAATCTGAGGAAAACTGGAACCAAAACAAGACCATCCAACAGAGAACTCCCAACTGCAATTGCCAGCTGGTCCTAAAGCGCTGACTCAAAGTGTTCACGCTCCTTTATTGTCATGTCCTGAGAACAAAAGAAATATGCAAATAACAATGATCTTGTCAAGAGAAAATTAAACGGGCAGGCATGTGAAACAATGTTATTATAATAAACATTATGCATATACATCAACATAATTATATACATATACTTTGCCCTTAATAGAATTGAAAATTCTTGGTGTGTTAGCTAGATTTTTTTTTATTCTATGGCAGGACTGGAGGCTTCAATTGTGCTATTTTAAAGCTGCTCCACTGCCGTAAACGCTACATCAACAATGGGTTTATGATAAAAATACTGTGAAAGTAGCGTCCCAAGACCAATCTGTCGTGGCCCCTATGTCCTCTAAATGAGAACCTGTACGAAAGGCTTTAGATGCCATGGCCCCACGAACAGAGTGTGCTCCGAATCTAGTAATGTCTATTTCAGCCTCCCCTAACAACCATCTGACCCATCTAGCCAAAGTGGCCACAGAGACTGGTCCAAATAAGCTTTGTAGAGAAATGAGCAACTGACACTGGGCATCTCTATGAATCTTCCGCTTGTAATCTTAATAAGCCTTTAGACATTTCACCACACCTACGGCCAGATTTACCGAAAAGTGGCACAGCACAGTGCTGCGATAAAATTTGCAGCACCGCTGTGCGCCACTTTCGAAATGCAGGGATGCTCCGTATTTACTGAAATGTGGCACACCACTGTGCTTCCTCCTGAGCCGGTGCTAAATTTAGCTGCCAGCGCAGGCATCCTTGCACCATAGTACAGGAGTGTCTGCGTTGAGGGGATTGATTGTTTAAGTGTAGGAAGGTGTACCTTCCTGCACATAAATAATCTACAATGGCGATTTTGTACTTCTATGTGTGCTGCAGAATGCAGCACACACAGAAGTATCAAATAGTCATTTTTGAATGATTGTTTATGTGCAGGAAGGGACACCTTCCTGCAGATAAACATTTATGTGCTTTTGCTCTTTCTATGTGTGTGCTGCAGAATGCAGCACACATAGAAAAAGCAAAAGCGCGGAGGAATAAAAGTATCCCTCCTCGTTGTGCCATGCTAACTCCACCCCTGGGGTGGGGTTAGTTTTTGGCACTGCCATAGATTTACGCCTTCTTGTAAATATGTAGCAGCATCAAAAGCAATGGGTGTTGCGGTGGAACACCCACTGCAACACCCATTGCACATCCCTCTGAAGCAGAAAACTGCATTGGAGGGGCCCACATTTACAAGGCGGCACTGCCACAAAAAGTTATGCTCCGGTGGCGCTATGGCCTTGTAAATCTGGCCCTTAGTTTGGTATTATGGGGGAAGTCTGGGTAGGAAACACAGCATGATGCATTTTTTTTATGTCTAGATATAGAAAAAGAAACTACAGAACGAGTAAATACTCTACTTGCCAAATCCAAAGCATGCACGTCAGAAACACATTACATGATATCAGACAATGTGGAAGCGTAAAGCTTTGCTGACAACTGTTTGTGGGAGAGATCCTCGTTACATGACCAGGTTCTCAAAAATCATGACATCCACATCCCACAGAATAGCATAGTTCAGCTGAGGGGGGTCTGACTGTCCTGATACCCCAGAGAAGTTTACAAACCAAAGGGTGTTCACCCACCGGTTTGCCTTCCAGATGCGGGTGCCCAGCTGAAACAACTGATCTAAAATTATTAATGATTCTGTATGCCAAACCCTGAGATGCCAAATCGGAAAGAAAATTGACAATCATAGCGATGTTTGCCCTCAAGGGATCAACACGCCATTTTTCACACCAACAAACCCATCTTCTCCAGGCAGTCTCGTAGTGTTTGTGAGTGGAGGGAGCCCAAGATTTGGATAAGAAAAACAATGCATCATCTGAAACTCCCGGCACTTGCCAACTTTGCCGGAAAGTCTCCAAGCCTTGAGCAACAAGTGTCACTTTCATTATCAATGGATGAGGAAGACCCGGCCAATCCAAAAGTAGAGAGGGACAGGATGGGATTTGAATCGGATAAGCACACGACAGTGACACTGCCACTGGAAACCACGACTGAGCTTACCAGAGAGGGAACACTAAGATCATCTCAGCTAACTCTTTCTTCATCTGAGAGTCTTCTCTCTAAATCATGGAAAATGGGGGGAAAATACATAAAGAAAGCCTGTTGTCAATGAATTAAGGAAAGCATTCGATCCCGCTGCTAGGGGATCCGGCCTCCAAGTATAAAATAGAGGAAGCTGAGTATTCAGGCGCGATGCAAACAGATGCATCAAACACCACCCCCACCTCAGCATTCCAGTCACTGCTATCCCTCAGGAAGCAAGAGTTCCAGTCTGTGGCTATATTGGCACACCCGGAAAGGTACTCCGCCATCACGGATATGTGATGCTGGAGACATTAAGACCAAAACTCCTCGGCAATCTCCACCAAGACTCATGCCCTGGTTCCTCCAAGGCAGTTTATGTACCCTACTGTCAAGATATTGTCCATGCGCAACAGAATACAGCAGATCGCTCTGCAAGGGGAGAGGGAATGAACCGCAAAAGCCCTGCTAGGAATTACAGCCAACTGATGTGTAGACTCAGTTTCTGTGAGGACCATCTGTCCCCTGTCTCCACTGAACCACAACGAGCAACCCAACCCCATCGACTGGCTCCACGTATCCATGTGGTACAGCCACGAGGTTAACTCTGACTCGACCTCCTCTGATAAGAGAATCTGTTCCAAAGCCGATAATCCTTTCTAGATTTTCAAGCGCTGAAGGGCCCGATAATGAAGGGTACCCGGAAAAATTGTCTGTATCGAGGAGGTCAACAGGCCCACCAGATGTGCAACAAAATAGTCAGAGCGGCAAGGGCTCTCCTCAACTCTTTGTTGATGGAGTTCAGTTTCATTAGAAGCAACCTCAGTTGAGCTATTACCAAATCCACCTGAAAGCCTCTATGAATTCTGTGGACTGAGGTGGAGTCATGATTTATTTGTCTAAATTTATCCCAAATCCCAAATCCTGGACAGATGTAAAAGGACTGCGTTAATCCTTTAAGCCATGATCAGGATGTCGTTGAGACAGATAACGAGACGAATGTCCCTTTCCATGAGGAATTCTACTACTGGATGCAATAGCTTGGTGAAGCACCAAGAGACCGAAGAATGGTCAAAGGGGAGAACGGTGAACTCGTAGTACTCGTCTCGCCAGCAAAACTAAAGATAATGTTGATAAGGAGCATAAATGGGAACAGTTAGATAAGCTTCTTTGAGATCTAGATGCATTAGCCAGTCACCCTTTTGCAATATAACTCTTAAAAGATGAATACCCTCCATTTTGAAATGGTGTTATACTATCCAAGAATTGAAGACCTTGAGATTTAGGACCAGACGGGATTTGCCACCATTTCTTTGCACCAAGAAGACCGTACTGACAAACCCTATGGGTTGTGGGCTCAACCTGGCTATTGCCTGCTTGCGGAGGAGGGAACCAATCTCGTCATCTATGAAATTGCTGTCTATTAGGGAAAAATGAATGGTGTAGGGAAGAGATATTTGCTGTGTGGTGGAGTAAAATTCTATTCTATATCCCTGAACTGTCTGCAAAATCCACAGATCCTGAGATATACGCTCCCAGGCCTGTATGTGCCACTTTATCACCCACCCCAGAATGACCTCTGGAAAGGGAGTTATTCTCACCTGATTGCGTAGCTTCTGCTGTGTTGAAACCTCCTTGGTTACCACCTCTGTAGTCACGACCACGACCTCTCTGGGACTGGATAGGGTAGAATCCAGAAGTGACGTAGTAAGTGCCTTGACCCCATTGAGGATATGCTCCTGAGGCCTGATAGAAACCACGGCCCAGCGCTCGGCCTCTGTAGCACCTGGCCCTGATAAAAAGGCTTCCATTGAACATCTTTTTCATGGATGTCTGTGCCTTGTCCAGCGCGGAAAAGGTGCAACATACCTTCCTAAATCCTTAGCAAACTTGTCCCCAAATAAAAGTCTGTTTGCTAGGGTGCCCGCTTCTGATTGGGCCAGTTTCTCCAACCTTGGGTCAATAAGCATCAGGAAGGACTTCCTACTCTCAGTGGACATAGAGCAATTGGCATTGCCTTTGTGCCCATTCTATGATCGTCTCGGGGTCCGTTGGGGAGTTTGATTCCTTTGCTTGCACAGTAAGCTCTAAGATTTTTGTATTAGGGCCAGATATGTCCAACAGTTTGTCCCGATATCCCTTCTACGCTCTGTCTACGCCTTCTTAGGGTCCTTAGCAAATTTCTTAAGAAAGCTTGTCATATTTGGGTCCATTTCAGGCGTGTCAGCCACCTTCCCCAGGAGAGAGGGGCAAGGGCATTCCGAACGCAGGGTTTTGCGTACATCTCGGTCAAAGCCTTTCCTCAACCTGTCCAGCACATAGTGCACCACCTCCATGCATGATACCCATTTTGCGGATCATGGGTGTATAATGTTCCCTGGGTCAGAACGCTGGTTTTGCTGTGCTTGGGTCTCATGGCTTAGATGATGGGTTTTACGTTTACGTTTGGCTGGTGGTTTGGGTTTACCCTGCACCTTATCAGTGTTGGAAGAGTGACTGGAGTTCGAGGGCGGTGCCTCTGTCGATTGCGCAGTAGAGACTGAGAAAGTCTCAGAACCCAGGGGCGCAATGGATCCATATTCATGGCCTTTAAGGATTGATGCTGCCATATGAGCGATTGTAGGAGGCTGGCCTGGCTTATAGTGGGTACCTGATGGTACTTTCACCTTGTGCCAGGTCCAGTTATCCCTTATTAGTAGATTAGTAGTGTTCTAGCGGCTTAGGCTGATAGAGGTAGCTATAGCAGAGCAGCCAAGGCTTAACTAGTAGACATGCAAAGCTCCTACTATACCACTTATATCCTATAGGTACCTTATCGTAAGAAAGACCATACTCAGGGTTACTAAAAAGAAAGGTACTTTATTTTAGTGACAATGTGCCAAAAATATCTCAGAGGATATACTCCCTTAGGAGGTGAGTAAAAAACACAAAATATACACACAAACCAAAATCAGGTAATTAAAACAGTTAGAAAATAGTGCAAACACTGAAGAATACAATAGGATGCAATAGGCCTAGGGGCAACATAAACCATATACTATGAAAGTGGAATGCGAACCACCGATGGACCCCTGGGCTAGTTTAGTGTGTAGAAGGTTGCTGGGAGTGTAAGAAAACACTAAGGGTGTCCAAGATACCCCACCCCAAGACCCTGGAAAGTAGGAGTAAAGTACTGCTATTTCCCCAGAAACACACTAGAGTCGGGATAGAGGATTTTGCAAAGACCACAATGGACTGCAAAGCACTGAAGACAGATTCCTGGACCTGAGGACCTGCAAAGGAAGGGGACCAAGTCCAAGAGTCGCGAAAGTCCAGGGGGGGCAGGAGCCCACTAAACCCCGGATGAAGCTGGAAAATGGCTGTCTCTGGATGGAGGAAGCTGAAGATCCTGCAACAACGGAAGGTGCTAGGAACTTCTCCTTTGTGCAGAAGATGTCCCACAGAGTGCTGGAGGATGCAAAGTTGTTTCTTTGGCAAAAGACCACAAACAAGCCTTGCTACCTGCAAGAGTTGTGGTTAAAGAAAAAGGGTGCCTCCCGAGCCCAGGAAGGACCAGGATGTCCCCATTAGGGAGAGGATAAAGAGGGGACCCTCAGCAATATAGAGAGACCACGCACAAGAAGGTAACACCCGCAGAAGTCCTTGAACATGGGTTCAAGAAGTCTGAACACGGCAGTCATCTCAACACTGCAAACAAAGGTCCCACAAACCAGGAGATGAACTCAGGGAGCTGAGCATCACAGGACAAAATGCTGGGGATCTAGTCTTGGCTGTGTATGAAGAATTTCATGGAAATGTGCACAGAAGCCCGAGCAGCTGCAGTTCACACGGTGCACAGGATTACTGTCTGGAGAGGGGAGGCAAGGACTTACATCCTCCAAATTTGGACAGTTGTACCACTGGACAGTCTGGGTGACTTAGGTCCACCACCTGTGTTCCAGGGGCCATGCTCGTCAGGATGAGAGGGGTCCCAGAGTACCAGTGACGCTGAGGTTTGGTGCCTGCTGAAGCAGGGGGAAGATTCTGTCGACCCACAGGATATTTCTTCATGGCTTCCAGTGCAGGATGAAGGCAGGCAGCCCCCAAAGCATGCACCACCAGGAAACAGTCGAGAAAGCTGACAGGATTAGGTGCTACAATGTCGCTGGTAGTCTTCTTGCTAATTTGTTGCAGTTTTGCAGGTGTTCTGGAGCAGTCAGTTGTCGATTCTTGGCAGAAGTCGAAGAGAGAGGTGCAGAGGAACTCTGGTGAATTCTTGCAAATCATTATCTGAGGAATAGCCACTGGAGAGACCCTAAATAGCCCTCAGAGGAGGATTGGCCACCCAGTCAGGTGAGCACCTATCAGGAGGGGTTTCTGACGTCACCTGCTGGCACCGGCCACTCAGAGGCCTCCAGAGTGCCCTCACACCTCTGGATCCAAGATGGCAGAGGTCTGGGACACACTGGAGGAGCTCTGGGCACCACCGCTGGGGTGGTGATGGACAAGGGAGTGGTCACTCCCCTTTCCTTTGTCCAGTTTTGCACCAGAGCAGGGACTGGGGGTTCCCTGAACCGGTGTAGACTGGCTTATGCAAGGAGGGCACCATCTGTGCCCTTCAAAGCATTTCCAGAAGCTGGGAAATTATTTGTTCTGCCTTCCTGGCACTGGGCTGCCCAGACCCCAGGAGGGCAGAAGAAAACCCCAGAGAGCTGGTTTGACAGTACCCGGGGTCCATAGTGGAGCCCCGGGGATGCATGGGATTGGCACCCCAATACCAGATTTGGCATGTGGGACAATTCCATGATCTTAGACATGTTACATGACCATATTCGGAATTACCACTGTGAAGCTACATATAGGTATTGACCTATATGTTGTGCACACATGTAATGGCGTTTCCGCATTTACAAAGTCCGGGAAAATAGCCCTGAACTATGTGGGGGCACCTTTGCTAGTGCAAGGGTGCCCTCACACTTAGTAACTTTGCACCTAACCTTCAGCAAGTGAAGGTTAGACATATAGGTGACTTATAAGTTACTTAAGTGCAGTGAAAATGGCTGTGAAATAATGTGTGCGTTATTTCACTCAAGCTGCAGTGGCAGTCCCATGTAAAGGTTTGTCTGAGCTCCCTATGGGTGGCAAAAGAAATTCTGCAGCCCATAGGGATCTCCTGGAACCCCAATACTCTGGGTACCTAGGTACCATATAGGGAATTATAAGGGTGTTCCAGTGTGCTAATTGGAATTGGTAAAAGTGGTCACTAGCCTATAGTGACAAATTTAAAGGCAGAGAGAGCATAAGCACTGAGGTTCTGGTTAGCAGAGCCTCAGTGACACAGCTAGTCACTACACAGGTACACACATTCAGGCCACAAACTATGAGCACTGGGGTCCTGGCTAGCAGGATCCCAGTGAGACAGACAAAAGCAACTTAAATACATGTAAAAATGGAGGTAACATGCCAGGCAAGATGGTACTTTTCTACAGCGATGATCTCTGCTGACGAGGCAGGTCTCAATGAGGCTCTCTGGGCAGTGCCCAATTTGTATTTCTAGCCGTCCCTGCCCAAAGACTCAGGAGGGGAGCTCCCCATCAATTCTCAGTGTCCGAACTTCATAAGAAGTTGTGAAAATGTTTTTATGGCCTTAATAAGAGCCTGGTTAATGGAGTCCTGAACACAGTTTCCTAGGCCCTCTACTAATCTCTCCTCCATTTGGTGCTCATCAGCCACTTCTGATAATTCTTGATAATATTCATCCTCTTCGGAGTAGTACACCATTGTTGTTTAAGCCAGAGGCATGGAGGAGTTCGGAGGGAGGGGGAAGAACCCCAGCACATCACTAAAGTTTTCTCTTAGAGAAATATCTGAGACAAAGCCAGTTTATGAGTGGAGGGAGCACCTGCACTAATTTCTCTAGGGCAGAGCCCTACAATGTTTATGCGCCCGTCGGATGTCCTGGGGTTGTTGGGGTTAAGATTAATGAGGGAAGCATCAGTGCTGCACACTGGGCCGATCGGAGAAACTTCTCACCAACACCAGCCCTGCTTGCACATGCAACATTCAAAATAGAAATAGGATAATGCCCTTTATAATCACAGCGCTCACTCTCATTCACCCATAGTTAAGAAGATGAATAACTTTAGGGCAGAGCCCTGCACATTTACGTCCCCCATCGGGCATTGTCAGGGAAGCACATAAGGTGTGGAACAGACCATTGGCGCTGCACACAAGGCCGACTGGTGACATTTTATAAGTGATCAATCCTGCGTGCAAGCACAATGGAAAAAGAAGAAAGAGGACGTGGTCCTCTGTAAACAAATTCCTTCTCTGAAGCCAAACCCCCACTCCATGGCTGACCGGCATATCAGGGTACAGAAACTCCTAAGGGTAGAAGCACAATCACAAACAAGAATTATATATGCACAATAAGCACAATAAAGGATATGGGATTTACTTCTCACTGGCTGCATGCAGCATAGAAAGAGGAAGGACTGAGGACACAAAGATATATATAGTAGGAGTAGACCTATGATTGGACAGAGTAGGGACCACTGGGGATCATGGGAAAAGTAGTTTTTTGTAGTTAAACATTTTGATTGGCTGCTGTATATATCTCAGTAAAGAAAGAGAAGCATAATCCAAAGCCTCCGGTCCTGCCATAGAATGTATGAATGTGTGTGTTGGAAATGGAGTTATTAGTTGTGTTTCCAACACAAATATTAGTTCCTCAATTGTCCTCAGTGGGAACCAAACACCCCATTGTAGCGCTTGACTCTCACAGGGTAGCGAAGCTGAGCAGTCTACGGTTTACACAAGGGGGGTGTTGTGGGCTAGGAATTACCGGTCACTGGCATACACTAACAACACTCAATAAATGATTGTTCAGTCAGTACTTTTTCTTTGGAGAAGGAGAAGTAAATTTTTTAGGCGCACACTACTAAATACTATCCAATAATTTACAAATATACATTGGCAGATAGACCATACCATAGCTGACCATGTGCAACTAAGGGTGACCCCCTAGAGGGGTCACCCAGACATTTCAAGAGTGTTCAAACAGTCTTAGTGTAATAAAGATGTTACTTGAGCAGGACTTGTTGTCATGGATTAATGAATGTATGCAATAATCATAAAACATATGTTAATATTATTATGTGAACCCAATAAAAACATTTATCAGAAAGGTGTTCTTGCACTATTTCATACACTTGGCATTAGACTGTAATGATCATGACAGCCCCTAGAGGGCATAACCATACAACCTCATTACAATGCAGTTGCATTCAAGACATTTCACTGTAACCATATTGGCATCCACTAGAGCGCGCAATGCACATATTTTCAGGCCTTCTAAAATGCTAACATATCATGCCCTCAGAGACCATACTACCCTCAGCTGTAAAGCAAAGGGTCTAACCACAAGGAATATATAAAAATGCTTTGGAAAGGGAGAGAGGTGATGATTTTGGGGTCCCACCTAACCTAAGGTGGGAACTAGAAGATGATCTGGATGGAAAAAAAGCATGTTGTGCTGAATGTTTTGGTGGTGGAAATGTTATAAGTGATCTATCCTGTGCGTCCTAGGGCTACCACAGGCTGAGTTATGGGCCAAAAAGTGATTCCAAGCAAAAGTTCTGCAGTGCAGTATGGGACGAGTTGCCTGAGTGCGGCGAATATTAGAGTAGGGGCTCTCCCGCTTTGGCGGGGAGAGCTGCAGTGCTGTGTTCCATGTTTTGTTTATCAACCACGGTGGCTCCTGCTGCGTCTTCGGTGTGATGGTGGGGGATGCCCGGTCCCACACGGGCACCCCAGAAGTTGCCATTGTTGGAGGGCAGCCCATGGAGCCCACCCACTGCTGCCCCCTCTGGCTTCCCGCGCTGGCAACACATCGAGGTGTTGCTGCGGGGACGGCCATTCACTGTTGTATCTGCCTGCTCCAGTGGGCAGATGTGTGTGCAGGTGGCCATCTCCTGCTCCCCCCCGTCATGGGGGTGCAGGCCACGTGGGTGGGGTGCAGCAGCATTCCCACCATCCTCAGAAGCTGCTACGCGGCCCAGCCTCTGTGCTCCACCTTCCTTCTTCTGGGAAGCGCAATGGCGCTCCCCCCATTCCTGGAGATCCCAGGGGAGCGCGATGGCGCTTCCCCCGTGGCTAGGCACACTTGGGGCCAGGGATGGAATCCCTGCCCCCTACAACATACATACGCCCGGGGGATGGGGTCCCCGGGTGTCATATGAGGACGGGGAGGGGGCTCATGCACACTCTCCCCCCCACCAATGATCAGCCCTGCCATCTTCTTGCGCCGTCCCCCAGGCCCTGGTCCACCCCAGGGGAAATTGATGAAAAGGTGGCAGAGCCCCCCAAGCTTTTAGGAAGGAATAGGGTCAAAGGTCGCCAAACTTAAAAATGTCTTAACTCAGGCCTGTTGGGCCGATTTGGACAATCCTTGGCTTCTTTTAATCCAGGTAATGAGCTTTATCCACCAGGGCCAGTTGCAACAACCTTCTGCACCTCCAAAGTGGTGTAGTCCTCCAGACACTGGTTTGCCTGCTCAGTTTTCCTTTGGGATTTGCTGGAGGGTGAAGAAAGTCCAGGGCTTTCCCCAACTGGTCCTCAGGGGGAGTAAGGGGGACAGCTTCACTGACACTTAGGAAGACCCACTGGTTCTGGGGTCAACTAGGCAGAGTCAAGGTCCTGAGTGGGGGGTCAGGGGGTTCCTCCTTCTAGTTCTCCATGGCAGTCCCAGGATCCAGCAGCGAAGCAGGTAGAAAGCTTGTGGGTAAGAGAGTTTTCCCTTTGTGCAAGAGTTTATAAAGGGTTGAGGGAGGTTCCAGAATACAGGCACCCCTAACCAATCCTGGGGTGCCACATCACCTCCCCACCCCTGCTCCAACCCTCCTGCACAGCTAGTTGGGATATTCCAAAATGGCATCATCAAGGAGTCACTGGTCACATCAGCTCATGGGGTCTCAGCTCCACCCCTCAATGACATCACTGCACACTAGAATTTCAAAGGCACCCCCAAGTGGTTTGGCTCCAGTTGTCTGGGCACTCTCCTTTGTTCAGGGGGCTTTGGCAGGCCCAACCCTTGTGCAGTGTGACAGATGGGTGATTGATACAGAGCCTTCTGTCCCACCCCTTCTCCTCCTCAGGAGCAAGGGGGGGTAAGGCTAATTGCTCTCTTTGTGTGGAGCGGCCGTTCTTCCTGCTGCTTGAGAGAATGTAATTACTGGACACAGCAGGGTGACAAATGTGATTTTTCTGCACAGGTTATACTTCAGTTCAAGACGTCAATGTTCTCTCTAGGCCAAGGAGAAGGGAAACTGCACTTTAAGGCAGTTCCCTTGCTAGATGTGTAATGGAGTGTCACTGTAGTTAAAACAGTACAGCATACTGACTTCCCCTGATAGTGTACACTGTCCCCATGAGGCCTATGCCATGTGTTTGCCTATACCTGCAGAGTCTCCATTGCGCCAAGCTATCTGTGAGCTGCTACTGGGCTGCGCACAACAGTAGTCTCCCATACACAGCCCACACGTGTGCACACACGTCCCCAGCCAAGTGCCCCTTACCCTTGTTGCGTCACAGTGGCCTTATCTGAAAAGGCTTCCACGAGCGGTACACATGTGCAGTCTGTTTACCGGGTGATTACTGTGGGAGGCTCACCCACAGTGAAAAGTCCACAAACAGGAAAATCAAAACTCTAAAAATCCGGGAATACAGCTGGGGCATAACCTAGTGCAAGTGTGTATGTGTAAGCATGTGTGTGTGTGAGTCAAAGTAAATGTCAAATGGTGTGGCATGTGATGTCACTTCTGCTACCCGTGCCATTATGGTAAATTGACGATCGTTGCTTACTACCCCTCAGGAGGCGTCGAAACAACAGTGTTTTGTAAGCCTGGTCATTTTTACCCCTGGTTCCACTCCGTGCTTAGGCACAGGTACATATCACAATAGAAGCACACTCCTTGTCGTCACATACAACATGTTTTCCACACAGTAACAGCAGTAATTTTGTCAGCCGTAAAACACATGGGTGTCTGTACGGCCCTATACTATGGCAATGATCCCTGGCGACTGACTGACGCAGATCTGCACTAATCAGTGCTTAATTTGTGCTTGTTTCCGGTGCAGGGCACCAGCACTTATTTTTCTGCCTCAAGCATTTAATGCGGACGTAGGAAGAGAAAAATGAAAAAGCGTCACAATGGCAGAAAGATGCAAGAGTGAGCTGAAGGGGCAGGGAGTGGTTGTAAATGGATTGAAGGGGCCCGAGATGGATTCAGGATTACGCTGCCTCAGTGTTCCGTGTTCGCACATTTAATTTCAGCAGCCGTGTGTTTAAGAGGAGGGCTTTGGTCACTGGCACGTGTTTATTTACAAATTAAGCACTGGGACTAATATTAACAAATGCGCGATCTAGTGGCGAACTGCAGTCAGAAATACACTACCCTCCCTTGCCAAGCATCTCGCTACCGGTGTGTAGTTCAGCACTGAATTATTTTGTTTTATTTTGGTCCTGAATAATGATACAGAAATCAGCACACAAAAGTCATATAAGTTTGAGACCTTCGAAGGTACTGTACTTACACTTAGAGCAGCACTGGCTAATTACCCTTTTACAGTCATTAAAACCCCTTTCCTTTAATAATGGGCACTAAGGTAACAGCTGCCCTTTGCCCATAACAGCGATGGCATGGCCTGGCTGTTTGGGTTAGACAGTATCTGTTGGAACAGGTCCAAGCTTGGTTTGCATGTGGGTGATTCTTGTCTGGAGTGGCAAAATGGGCAAAACAACAGCCAGGGGCTTAGCTTGATCAATAAGATTGTGGGGTTGTGAGCTTCAGATTTTCCGACAATCAGGCTCGCTAAAGTTAAAATACATTATCTACCATAATGTTAAAATACATTATGCGACAAGCAGGGTGCTTGAGAGAGGCCTAAGGGGCAGTAGAAAGGGGGGGAGCTGTGGATTGGTTGGAGTACTTAGTGAGAGACAACTTAATATTTTGCAAAATAGCTCACATTTTAAGGAGTTTCAAAACAGAGAGAGAGGGAGAGGGTGTGTGTGCGTTTTCGTCTGTGTGTGTGTAAAAAGAATTCCGGTGAAATCTCACCATACCCGACTGAAGGTCCCTGCACCCAGCTGTTTTTATCAGGTAAAACATTTATTAGGGGAATGTGACACCCCAAACATCCCACCTACCCCCAACGAAGCTATGACCCTCACAACAACAAACTGAAATGTCATCAGTGTGGTTAGCATTGACTTTGATTAATGCAAGTGCTCCACGCATCACCTTTTTATTTTCCTTAGTCTGACACCTTAATTTCGATGGATAGGCCTGAACGTCGGTTTCATGTTCACTGCGGCATAAGAGTCAAGTGGTGCCTTACTAGTGGCTCTGGGTTGTTTGCTTACCTATGGCATCAGGCCAGGCAGTTCAGACTGGACTCTTCCTAAAATGCTAGGAACACGCCTGATTTCTGGGAAGGTGGTTTTTGACTCGAGTTACTCAGTGGGCAAAAAATGATGGCCAGGAATGCCGTCCAGAGTAGTTACCAGTGGCTGAGTTTCATTCAGTCGTTCAACCCATCACGTTTGGGCCGTCTTTCTTTTTCTTTTCCTCATAACAACAAATCTGTATTAAAATAGTGGGGAAAAGAAGCACCTGTCACATTATTTTCCTCCTGTTTGTGCACAGGAGGTCAGGGGACTCCAAGAGAATAAGTAGTTGTGCAACTGACAAGGGGTCCATTACACCCTCGTCACAAAGGCCTTCAAAACTCTGGCTGAATCATCCTCCTTTGACTTTCCCAGTACTTTTAACTGAAGTATGTAAAAACATAAATAAATACATCAAATGTTGATTACAAAGTGACCTATTAAAAGCCAAAGTAAACTGATATCTGTCACTAAAATTATATCTTTTATTCACTGACAGAGCTAAAGGTCTTCTTACAGAGACTTAACAACTCGGTATTTACAACTGATGTCTCTGGTAATTACACCTTCTTTAAAAGCTGGTATTATTTTAGCCATGGTGAACAGCCTCGCAGTGTCTCTGTCCTACCTTTCAGCGATGGCTATGAGAGGAATGCTGAATATGTTACAGACCTAGTTACTGAAGTTCAAAACAATGAAACAGATCCTGCTTGGTTTTAATTCTAGCCAAACTGAGGTGCTACCTGTGAGAGCAGGGACTACAGCATAAAAACTATTCACCACGGATAAGTCTTTCATGATTTAACACACAGGAGTTAAATAAACAAAAAAGGCTAGGGCCTGGATTTACAAAGGTTTTTCATCCGGCTGCATTAATTTTTTAGCACAACCCTCTACAAAATCTTTTCTTAGATTTACAAACCAATGCAATTTGGTATTTGCATCGGTTTGTAAGAAAAAGTAACGCATAACAGCGCAAAGTGTTGCACATCATTACTCTGCATCAAGGGAGCGTTCCATGGGTGATTTATGGCCATTCTTCGTGATCCAAAAACCCTATTGACGAAGAACAGTAGATAAGGTTTTGCGCCAACAATTAACATCACTTAAAACCAGGCGTTAAGAAGGAGAAATGTTTTTATTTCTCCCATGTGCAGCACAAATCCAAAATGGGAAAAAGTTTTAAAGTTTGTCTAAGAATAGTATCTTGTACCTGACAAGACAAGACCTATGTTATACTCACGCAGACACCCTTGCACTATGGTACAAACATGTATGCTGGCGCTTGGCAGCCTGATTGTGCGCGAGAGCTAGAGAGAGAGCAGGATAGTGCCTTCTCTCTGTAGACATAGTGCTTTCCTGCTCTTTCCCTGTCATGCATCTCAGCAACTTTGGGTGCTGTGCTGCATTGTGTGTAAATCTGGGCTCTAGTCTCAAAGAGGGCTCAGGTAGACAACCTAATATGAACGGCCGTGTTAAAGTCTTTGCTCATATTTGCACTTACCACTACAACCATTTGTCTGAGTGAGAACATCAGAGCCACTAAAGCATGTGCAATTACTCGAGATAGAGTGGACCGCTGCTGCTCCCATAAGTCCTTACCAAGCTCCAAAAAAATTAAAAATGCCTCTGTGTGGGCAGCCTCAGCGGTTAAACTTTGGCATAACATCGACTCGACCCTCAATATTATACAGTGGCTCCCAGCTGTGAACAGTTTTGGTTACGATCTATGATGCTATGTATCAAATTGGCCCATCTCAGTGATCTCTAGCATTAAGTTGTACTGTATGCCCCATCAAGACATTCTTGGTCCTATGATCAGGCTCTGCTCTGGCCTCCGATAGATTCAAAGAGACTGTATTCGGTGGTAAGCAGCTGTGTGCAACAGGGGCTACATGCTTGAATGAGCTCTCCTGGAGGTAAGAAAGGCATCTGATATGGAGAGTTTTAAGCAGTGGCGGCTGGTGGCATTTGAAAGTTGTGGGGTGTAAAAGATCGTGACGAGTGAGCAGTCGTGAGTGAAGCGAGTGAGCCCGACTGTCATAAGGAGGGTTCAGTGGGGGGTTCTCCTTCCAAGAATTTTTTTTAAGAGTGGGCAAATGTTGCTTTTTTATGATAATCTGAGAAAGCAAGAAGGTTAATAAAGCAACTGTGAAAGTGTAGTTATGAAATCAATAAAGAAATTTCATATGATAATGATGTAAGTAGCTGCTTATTCACCATAACAGACTGTGAGATAATATAAGTGCACTGCAAGGGTTAATGCGGAGACCTAATACATGCTTCTCTCTTAACTTTGTCCCTAAATGAGAAGAACATTAAGGACTGGGCAAAGATGTATCTGTTTAACAACAAAGAGTTCAGTCAATCACTTTTTCCATTTGCAATTGCACAGAAAATGCTTGCCTAGCCGAGTTAACGACAAGATCAGCCTAGCGTCAACACCCAACAGAAGGAAAACACACACTATCGCCACCATGTTGAAATTGTTAGAACTTACTTATATAATCATAGTGTACTTTTTCACAGAGCAATAATGCTTAGCGATGTCGGATACATGCTAAGATGTGTCTTTTGATTATTTTTAAAAACATCTTTTTATTATTTTCCTGAAAGAAATCAATTACAAGGAGCAAGTAGCGGACAATAATACCTCAGGATCACCTCATTGTCCATGTAGGGATAATAAGAAACCTTAACTACCCACCCTTCCCTCGTTGAGCCCTCCCCCACTCCCTCTTGTTCGGATAACAAAAAACAGATAGAGTGTCAGAGTAGACTCCATACAATAGCTAGATTTTAAAGCAATGATTGTAACTTTGCTTTTAAACTATTTCTCAGGTGACTAGGGAAGCATACTTGTAAATTAACTGCATCCCAAACTCTCTCAGCAACAACCCACAGCACAATCCGCACAACAAACTTCCTCACGCCGACTACTGTCTTCTTGTAACTCCAAAGCACTGAGGTAAAGCCAGACAAGACAACCTACTTCACGAGATGTCAGATGTGTGTCATACAAGATCTGCAACACGCCACTTTATGAAAGACTGCAGTACCACGGTCATAGAGGCGTTAACCCCGCTTCCACGAAAGCAGCTGGAGTTATTAGCAAGATTAACAGAAATACAACTATTTATAGCACACTACGCTCTTTCCTGCTCATCTAGGCACCTCGTAAATTTAGTAAGAGTGCATCCTTTTTACATAGGGAAGTTGTGAAAAATACCATGCTGTTCACTGGTAGTTACTGAAATAGTCGTGCATTCTTATGACCAAAAACATTAATAATGCCAACTTAGCACACAGTAATTGCAGTTAATGGACATTTTCCAGTATTTTTCATCGTATTCCTGGTACTGTTGAAGCAGCACCTTCTGCGGAAGGCAGACCTAAATTGTCAAGAGTGGTAATGCTGATGCCAACAGCTCTGAAAAGGGGGGCGTGTGCGTTCCATATTTCGGTCTATCACTCACTGTATGCACTCATACACTGCAGAGTCATGCTGTATTTCCTACGAGAAACGCAGCGTCCATACCTTGGGATTTGCCCCGGTGCTGAGGGTCGGAGTAAGATGGGCTCACCGTGTGACTAGCAGCGGTTCTTTCTGCGCTGTGACCGAACGGCTGAGGCATCCCTGTGGAGGTGTGGGGGCAAGTGCCCACCTCATGAATAATATACACAGAGCATCGCTGAAGTCCCCTCCTTAGGGCGACCGGAATTTTACAGTAAAAAACCGAGACATTTCATAAAAATAGGGCCATAATTTTTCTTCAACCGAGCGTGCAAAAAAAGATTAAAAACACACACAGTAGTTACAAAAGGCCCATATTTTAGGTTTCAAATATCAGCCACACTCCATACCATGATTAAACACAATTACTCTACAGAAGTGACACAGTCAGTAAATGTTTACCTTGCTTAATCTATTTTTTTTGCACTGCATGCTCCCACTCCACTTGGCGACTTTGTGTGCAATGCCAGTTTTACGAAGGTCAGGTCAGGAGATGGAAAGCTGTGATGACTGGTCTCCCCCACTCCCTCGAGAGCGCGCAATGCCAGTGTGTAGGAAAATGGCTCCTTGTTGCAGTTACCCCCGCCCCCTCTTGTTGCCTGATATTGATGCTGACTTGAATGAGAGTGTGCTGGGACCCTGCTAACCAGGCTCCTGCACCAGTGTTCTTTCACTAAAATGTACCATTGTTCCCACAATTGGCGCACCAGTGGCACACAGATAAGTCCCTTGTAAAAAGTACCAGTGGTACCCAGAGAATGTACAGAGGATGTCCCTAAGGGCTGCAGCATGTGTTGTGCCACCCTAAGGGACCCCTCAACTAACACATGCACACTGCCATTGCAGATTGTGTATGTTAATGGGGAGAAAAAGGCAAAGTCCACATGGCACCCCCTTCAGGGTGCCATGCACACAAAACACTGCCTGTGGCATAGGTAAGTCAACCCTCTAGCAGGCCTTAAAGCCCTAAGGCAGGGTGCACTATACCACAGATGAGGGCATAGCTGCATGAGCAATATGCCCCCAAAGTGTCTAAGTCCATTCTTAGACATTGTAAGTACAGTGTGGCCATATTAAGTATATGGTCTGGGAGTTTGTCAAAATGAACTCCACAGTTCCATAATGGCTACACTGAATACTGGGGCATTTGGTATCAAACTTCTCAGAATTTTAAACCCAAACTGATGCCAGTGTTGGAGTTATTAAAAAATGCCCACAGAGGGCATCCAAGAGATGTCCCCTGTATTTTACCCAATCCTTCAGTGCAGGACTGACTGGTCTGTGCCAGCCTGCCACTGAGAGATGAGTTTCTGACCCCCTGGGATGAGAAACAAAGCCTGCACTGGGTGGAGGTGTTCCACACCTCCTTCCTGCAGGAACTGTAATGCCTGGCAGTGAGCCTCAAAGGCTCAGGCCTGGTGTTACAATGCTCCCAGGGCACTCCAGCCAGTGGAGATGACCGTCCCATGGACAAACCCCCACTTTTGGTGGCAAGTCCGGAGGGATAATGAGAAAAACAAGGAGGGGTCACCCCCTCAGCCAGGTCCACCCCTAAGGTGACCAGAGCTGAAGTGACCCCCGCCTTGAGAAACCCTCCATCTTGCTTGGGAGGATTAGGACCAATAGGGATAGAGATGTGCTTCCCTCCCCAGAGGGAGTGGGCACAAGGAGGGTGTAGCCACTCTCAGGGACAGTAGCCATTGGCTACTGCCCTCTAACCCTAACACACCCCTAAATATAGTATTTAGGGGCGACCCTGAACCCAGGACTTCAGATTCCTGACGACCTACAAAGAAGAAGGACTGCCTAGCTGAAAAGCACCGCAGAGAAGAAGGAAGACAACAACTGCTTTGATCCCAGCCTTACCGGCCAGTCTCCAACTTCAGAGAACCTGCACCAGCGATGCATCCTGCGGGCCCAGCGACCTCTGCCGACTCAGAGGACTGCCCTGCAACTACAAAGGATCAAGAACTCCAGTGGACAGCGGACCTGTCCAACCAAAGAAAGAAGAAACCATCTTTAAAGTGGCTCCCACCTCACTCCAGAAGTGTGAGTCCTCACCACTCTGCTTCTCATGCCACGGGCCGATTGTCCACAGAAACCAATGACCCAGAGAGGATCCCCAGGTGACTCCAATGATGTGTTTACCCTAGACTGACATCCCTGCACCCCCACGACAATGCCTGTAGAGGGAATCCCAAGGACCCCCCTGACCGCGACTGCCCGGGACGAAGATGTCCGACGCCTGGAGAAGCACTGCACCTGCAGCCCCCAGGCCAGTGAGAACTGACCACCGGTGCAGCAGTGACCAGCAGGCAGTCCTCACCCTTGCCCATTTGGTGGCTGGCCCGAGAAGCCCCTGTATGCCCTGCCTGCAACGTCTGACTGACCCCGGGTCCCTCCATTGAATCCTTTTACAAACCCGATGCCCTGTTTGCCCACTGCAGCCGGCTGCCCCTGTGCTGTTGAGGGGGTGTTTTGTGTGCCTACTTGGCCTCCCACCCCAGTGATCTACTAAACCCCCCTAGTCTGCTCCCAGAGGACATGGGTTATTACCTGCCAGCAGACAGGAACCAGAGCACCCCCTGTCTCCATAGGAGCCAATGTTATTTTGGTTCCTCTTTGACCTCTACACCTGACGGGCCCTGTGTTGCTGGATGTTTAGAGTTGACTTGAACCCCCAACGGTGGGCTACCTATGCCACGGAGACTGAACTTGTAAGTACTTTACTTACTGTATTAATTGTACAATATAGACAGGGTATATGGGACATGCTGGGTGGCGCTTGCTGACGTGCTCGTGGAGGGTGCTCCGGTTGGTTCGGTCACGATGCTCATTTTTACAGAGGCTAGACCTCGACAGGAAACACTTACCAATGTGGACGTGGCAGGTGCCCCAGTTGAGGCTCGGCTTCTGGAGGGGACGGGCCGCCCTGGCTCTCGGGCTTGGCAAAGATGGAGCGGGGCTGTGCGCTCAGGGATCCCATGGCAAAGGGAGATCCAGAGTCCTTCCTGGAGGTGGGCTGATGATGTACTGGAGCGTGGTCTGTGTCTGGCTGTGACGCGCGGTTTCTGTCTTCCTCTCCTGGAGGCACGGAGTGGAGGTTTCTCCCTTTGTGGGGCACCTGTGGGCTCCGCCCGCTGGGCCGCGCCCCGTCCACCCTCGAGGTGGGTGGGGAGTTCCCGCCTCTTGCCAGGATGGCGGACGGCTTTCCAAGGCGACCCCGCTGCGTTTTTACCGCCGATTCCGGTGGTGTGTTGTTGATGCGCAGGGGCACGGGGACATCTCCGCAGGGACGCACTGGTAACGGTGGCATTGCCGGGGGCACACAGGGTTGCTGGAGGCGTTTGCCCCGTGGCCCGTCACGTGCCCCTATTGTACAATATAGACAGGGTATATGGGACATGCTAGGTGACGCTTGCTGACGTGCTCGTGGAGAATGCTCCGGTTGTGTGGGCCACGATGCTCATTTTGCAGAAGCTGGGCCTCGAGGGAGGCACTTGCCAGTGTAGACGTGGCGGGTGCCGCAGTCGGGGCTCAGCTTCTGGAGGGGGCGGGCCACCCTAGCTCTCGGGCTTGGCAGGGATGGGGCAGGGCTGTGCGCTCAGAGATCCCGTGGCAGAGGAGGGTCCGGGATCCTTCCTGGAGGTGAACTGATGATGTACTGGAGCGTGGTCTGTGTCTGACTGTGACGCGCGGTTTCTGTCTTCCTCTGCTGGAGACACAGAGTGGAGGGTTCCCCCTTTGTGGGGCACCTGTGGGCTCCGCCCGCTGGGCCGCGCCCCATCAACCCTCGAGATGGGTGGGGGGGTTTTCCCGCCTCTTGCCAGGATGATGGACGGCTTTCCGGGGCGACCCCACTGCGTTTGCCGCCGACTCGCGTGGTGCGTCGTTGATGCGCAGGGGCGCGGGGACATCTCCGCGGGGACGCACTAGTGGCAGTGACGTTGCCGGGGGCACACAGGGTTGCTGGGGACGTTTTGCCCCCGTGGCCCGTCACGTGCCCTAGTGTACAATGTGGACGCGGCAGATGCCGCGGTTTGAAGCTCACCTTCTGGAGGGGGCGGCCCGCCCTGGCTCTTGGGCTTGGCAGGGATGGGGCGGGGCGGGGCTGTGCGCTCAGGGATCCCATGGCGGAGGGGATCTGGAGTCCTTCCTGGAGGTGGGCTGGTGATGTGCTGGAGCGTGGTCTGTGTCTGACTGGGACGCGCGGTTTCTGTCTTCCTCTGCTGGAGACACAGAGTGGAGGGTTTCTCCCTTTGTGGAGCACCTGTGGGCTCCGCCCGCTGGGCCGCGCCCCGTCCACCCTCGAGGTAGGTGGGGGAGTTCCCGCCTTTTTACCAGGATGATGGATGGAGACTAAGTATTTTTACCCATGTTTCTAATTATGTATTGTATGTGCAGATGTGTGTGTATAGTCATGTGTGTGTATAAATATATATATATATGTGTATATGTTGTTTCTGTGCCTGGCATGTTTCTATGAATTTCTGCTCTCTTTTTATCACACTTATCTACTCATCGCTCTTATGTCATGTCTCTATCAAACTATCCTCCATTCTCACTCGGACTCATCCCAAATCCCTTCGACCACTTCCATCTCCTAAATATCTCTGCCTAAGCTCATCCCTCCACCCCCACATCTAACTCACCAAACCTCACTCTACCTCTGTGACCTCCCACACAACCCTACTAAATTCTCCTGCATTCATCTCACCCTGCTACTATGCTCTCCCTAACCCTTCCACATCCTCTTTCCCCTCCGCCCCCCTTTTATTCATCTCAAGCCTTTGGATTGAGCAAATGAAGGATAAACTCCCAATTAACACTTCTGGATTTCTTTCCTCCTCCACCCCTCCATTACTCCAGTCAATCTAACTAACAAACTCTCATATCCGCAACTCAAATTAACTCATAATAATACTAAAACTGTACTCCTTATTAAATTATACTAATCCATCACTAATTCTTGTTGGGTACCGGAGTAGCGTGCTACTCATCGAAAAGCGCTTCGACGCCTCGTCAGGGGTAGTAAGCGCTATATAAATACGATTACAATACAATACAATACAATACAACTGTTCTTACCTCCCCCATGAACTGCTGGATTTTGCAGTGTCCACTTTTAAAATAGCTTATTGCCATTTTATGAAAAACTGTGTACATTATTGTTTTGGTTCAAAGTTCTAACAATACCTATGCAGAGTACCTTACATTTGATGTACTTACCTGCAATTTGAGTCTTGTGGTTCTTAAAATAAATTAACAAAATAATATTTTTCTATATAAAAACCTATTGGCCTGTAGTTAAGTCATTGAGTGTGTGTTCTCACTTATTGCTTGTGTGTTACAACAAATGCTTAACACTACCCTGTGAGAAGCCTAACTGCTTGACCACACTACCACAAATAAAGCATTAGTATTATCTATTATTACCTCTGTGAAGCCTCTTGGGGAACCCCTGCACACTATATCTAATTTTGATATAGTATGTACAGAGCCAGCTTCCTACATTGGTGGATCAGCGGTGGGGTCTAAGACTTTGCATTTGCTGGACTACCCACCCAATAGCTGATCACACGACTAAAATTCCAAAATTGTCATTAGAAAATTGATTTTTGAATTTTGACTATTTTTCCAAATCTTTGAAAGTCCTGCTAGGGCCTTGCGTAAGTCCCTGTTAGCATCTCTTTTTCAAGTTTAAACATTTTGTAAAAGTTAGGATTTAAGTACTAGAACCAGTTCTTAGTTTCTTAAAAAGTAATCCCAACTTTTAGAGACATAATGAGTAGCTCAGAGAATATGGTGATGGAACTCAACCTCACCCATTACCTTTATCTAAGGATGACAGAGCTACGGACCCTCTGTAAGCTAAGAAAAATTAAAACTGGTTCCAACCCTACCAAGGTCAAGCTCCAGGAGCTCTTGGCAGAGTACACCAGTGTAGGAAGTTGGCTCTGTATATACTACCTCAAAGTAAGAGATAGTGTGCACAGAGTCCAAAGGGTCCCCTTAGAGGTTGATAGTGGCAAAATTAGATAATACTAATGCTCTATTTTGTGATAGTGTGGTCAAGCAGTAGGCTTATCAGAGGATAGTGTTAAGCATGTGTTGTACACACACAGGCAATAAATGAGAACACACACCCAAAGACTTAACTCCAGGCCAATAGGTTTTAATAAAGACAAATATTATTTTCTTAATTTATTTTAGAACCACAAGATTCAGAATTCAAGTAAGTACATATATTGTAAGGTACATGGCATAGGTAAATATGGAACTTTGAAATAAAACAGTAATATACACAGTTTTGGCAAAAATGGCAATAAGCTATCTTAAAAATGGACACAGTGCAAAAATCAACAGTTTCTGAGGGAGGTAAGTATTGGTTCGTTTTTCAGGTAAGTAAAGCACTTACAAGTTCAGTCTCTGGGGAATAGGCAGCCCACGTTGGGGGTTCAAGGAGCACCAGCAACACAGGGCCGGTCAGGTGCAGAGGTCAAAACAGGGCCCAAATAACATAGGTGCCTATGGAGACATGGGGTGCTCTGGTTCCAGTCTGCTGGCAGGTAAATACCTGCGTCCTCAGGGAGCAGACCAGGGGTGTTTAGTAGAGCACTAGGGGGGTCCCAAGTAGACACAAAGCACACCCTCAGCGGCACAAGGGAGGCCAGGTGCAGTGGGCAAACAAGGCATCAGGTTGGTAATTGAAATCAACGGAGAGATCAGGGGGTCACTCTGGCGATGCAGGCATGGCACAGGGGGGCTTCTCTGGCCAGCCACCAACTGTGCAAAGATTAGGGCACCCTGCTGGTCCCTCCTGCACCGCTAGTTGGTTTCTCTCGGGACTGGGAGCTGCGGGGCAGTGCTTCTTCCAGGCGTCAGGTTCTTTGTTACCGGGCAGTCGCGGTCAGGGGGAGCCTCTGGATTCTCTCTGAAGGCGTCCCTGTGGGGATGCAGGGAGGTCATCTCAGGGTGTCCACGTCGTGGGAGTCACCTGGGGGTCCTCTCTGCAGTGTTGGTTCTTCTGGACACGAGCCGGAGGCGTCGGGTGCAGAGTGTTGGGGACTCACGCTTCTGGAGTGAGGCTGGAGTCCCTATAAAGATGGTTGTTTTATTTGTTTCTTGGAGGGAGCCGCTGTCCACTGGAGTTTCTTGGTCCTTTGGTTGCAGGGCAGTCCTCTGAGTCCTCAGAGGTCGCTGGCCTCACTGGATGCATCACTGTGCAGGTTCTTTGAGTCTGGAGACAGGTCGGTGGGGCTGGGACCAAGTCAGTTGTTGTCTCCATCGACTCTGGGGGGCTTTCAGGTCAGCAGTCCTTTTTGTTGAAAGTCATCAGGAATGTGGTTTTCTGGGTTCAGGGCCACCCCTAAAACTCAATTTAGGGGTGTGTTTAGGTCTGGGTGACAGTAGCCAATGGCTACTGTCCTTGAGGGTGGCTACATCCTCTCTGTGCCTCATCCCTGTGGGGGAGGGCACATCCCTAATCCTATTGGGGGGAATCCTCCAAAACAAGATGGAGGATTTCCTAAGGCAGGGGTCCCCTCAGTTCAGGACACCTTAGGGGCTGTCCTGACTGGAGGGTGACTACTCCTTGTTTTTCTCATTATCTCCTCCGGACTTGCTGCCAAAAGTGGGGGCTGTGTCTGGAGGGGTGGGCATCTCCACTAGCTGGAGTTTCCTGGGGCGTTGTAACACCAGACTTGAGCCTTTAAGGCTTACCGCCAGGTGTTACAGTTCCTGCAGGGGGAGGTGTGAAGCACCTCCACCCAGTACAGGCTTTGTTCCTGGCCACAGAGTGACAAAGGCACTCACCCCATGTTACCAGAAACCCGTCTGGATGTGGCAGGCTGGCAGAAACTGGTCAGCCTAGCACTAGTGGTTGGACTGGTATACAGGGGGCATCTCTAAGATGCCCTATGTGTGCATTTCTCAATAAATCCCACACTGGCATCAGAGTGGATTTATTGTGCTGAGAAGTTTGATACCAAACTTCCCAGTATTCAGTGTAGCCATTATGGAACTGTGGGGTTCGTGTTTGACAAACTCCCAGACCATATACTCTTTATGGCTACACTGCACTTACAATGTCTAAGAATTGGCTTAGACACTGTAGGGGCATAGTGCTCATGCACCTATGCCCTCACCTGTGGTATAGTGCACCCCGCCTTTGGGCTGTAAGGCCTGCTAGAGGGGTGACTTACCTATGCCACAGGCAGTGGGTTGTGGGCATGGCACTCTGAGGGGAGTGCCATGTCCACTAAGTCTTTTTCTCCTCACCAGCACACACAAGCTGTGAGGCAGTGTGCATGTGCTGAGTGAGGGGTCCCCAGGGTGGCATAATACATGCTGCAGAGAAGAAGGAAGACAACAACTGCTTTGACCCCAGCCCTACCGGCCGGTCTCCAACTTCAGAGAACCTGCACCAGCGATGCATCCTGTGGGCCCAGTGACCTCTGCTAACTCAGAGGACTGCCCTGCAACTATAGAGGATCAAGAACTCCCGTGGACAGCGGACCTGTCCAACCAAAGAATGAAGAAACCATCTTTAAAGGGACCCGACACCCCCTGGCCCATGTCCAGAGAAACCATTGTCCCAGAGAGGATGCCCAGGCGACTCCGAAGACGTGTCCACCCTGGGCTGACCTCCCTGCACCCCCACGATGACGCCTGCAGAGGGAATTCCGAGGAACCCCCGACCGCGACTGCCCGGGACGAAGATATCCGATGCCTGGAGAAGCACTGCACCCGCAGGCCCGTGAGAAACCGACCACTGGTGCAACAGTGACCAGCAGGCAGTCCTCACCCTTGCCCAGTCAGTGCCTGCCCTGAGAAGCCTCCCTGTGCCCTGCCTGCAACGTCTGAGTGACCCCCGGGTCCCTCCATTAAATCCTATTACAAACCCAATGCCCTGTTTGCCCACTGCACCCAGCCGCCCTGTGCCGCTGAGGGTGTGTTTTGTGTGCCTACTTGCCCCCCCCCCCCCCAGTGCTCTACTAAACCCCCCTGGCCTGCTCCCCGAGGACGTGGGTACTTACCTGCCCACAGACCGGAGCACAGTCTCCTTAAGTGCCCATGTTACTTTGGCTTCTCTTAGACCTCCACACCTGACCGGCCCTGTGTTGCTGTTTCTGGGTGTTTGGGGTTGACTTGAACCCCCAACAGTAGGCTACCTATGCCCCAGAGACTGAACTTGTCTGTGCTTTATTTACCATATTAATCCAACTGTATTTACATCCCCCAGGAACTGTTGAATTTTGCACTGTCCACTTTATAAATAGCTTAGTTGACATTTGATGAAAAACTGTGTACATTACTGTTTTAGTTCAAAGTTCTAACTATACCTGTGCAAAGTACCTTACATTTAATGTACTTACCTGCAATTTGAATCGTGTGGTTCTAAAAATAAATTAACAAAAGAATATTTTTCCATATAAAAACCTGTTGGCCTGGAGTTACGTCATTGAGTGTGTGTTCTCACTTATTGCTGGTGTGTGTACAACAAATGCTTAACAGTACCCGCTGATAAGCCTAAATGCTCGACCACACTACCACAAATAGAGCATTAGTATTATCTATTATTGCCTCTGTCAAGCCTCTTGGGGAACTCCTGGACTCTGTGCACACTATGGCCCTCATTCTGACCTTGGCGGGCGGCGGAGGCCGCCCGCCAAAGTCCCGCCGTCAGCTTACCGTTCCGCGGTCGAAAGACCGCAGCGGTAATTCTGACTTTCCCGCTGGGCTGGCGGGCGGTCGCCTTCAGGCCGCCCGCCAGCCCAGCGGGAAAGAGGCTTCCACGATGAAGCCGGCTCGGAATCGAGCCGGCGGAGTGGAAGCTGTGCGACGGGTGCAGTTGCACCTGTCGCGTATTTCACTGTCTGCGCAGCAGACAGTGAAATACATTTAGGGGCCCTCTTACGGGGGCCCCTGCAATGCCCATGCCAGTGGCATGGGCACTGCAGGGGCCCCCAGGGGCCCCGCGACCCCCCCTACCGCCATCCGGATCCCGGCGGTCGGACCGCCGGGATCTGGATGGCGGTAGGGGGGGTCGGAATCCCCTCGGCGGCGCAGCAAGCTGCGCCGCCGTGGAGGATTCAATGGGGCGGCGGTACACTGGCGGGAGCCCGCCAGTGGTGCCGGTCTGACCGCGGCTTTACCGCCGCGGTCGGAATCCCCATTGGAGCACCGCCGGCCTGTCGGCGGTGCTCCCGCGGTCCTCCGCCCTGGCGGTCTTTGACCGCCAGGGTCAGAATGACCGCCTATATCTCATTTTGATATAGTATATACAGAGCCAGCTTCCTACACAGTGGCATTACACGTGAGGGAGGAAGAGAGCAAGGAACAAATGGCCAATCACTGCATGGCTTAATCATAAGTCATGCAGTGATCGGCCATTGATCCATGATCTAACTCTCCTCACCCCGGCGCTGCCCTCTTGCAGGCCTAATCGCGTGTGCTCCGCCAATCCTGATGCTACTCTCATATTGTTGTGGTACAAAAACAATATAAGAGTAGCACCAGGATTGGTTTGGTCAGGAGACTCCAGCGCTCATTATGAGTCCAGGTGGCTGTGGGTGTGAGCAGGGCCCGCTTTAGCGCTGGTGGCACCCTGTGCAAGTCTTTTTTGGTGCCCCCAACCCCATGACCACCTCTTCAGATTCACTGGCAAATTTACCCCTCATCTCTCCATAGCCCCCCTTTCACATATATTGGTTTGTTTTAAAGTGCTTGTAAAGGCTGGCTTTACTAAACCACACTCAGCTCTCCACATAAAATATAGTTCTGTTCTCTGCAGCAGGTATATCAACCCTCTACACTACTTTATGGCGAGTCAAAGCTGCCACTAGACAAAACTCCCATCTCTCTCCCTAGCAGGAACATTAATCACAAGAGGTATCTTGACATTTTAATTGCTTCCTGAAGGCTGGAGGCACAAGGCACTTTTTCAGCAGGTGCTTTTAAATCGCAAGTTTTGTAAGTCATTGCTAAAGTGCAACCCTGAAGTCAGCGCCGCCGCCACCCCCAATCCAAGTCAGCACCGGGTGCAGCCGCACCGCTCGCACTGCCCTAAAGCCGGCCCTGGGTGTGAGCTCCCCGGCTAACTAGATTGTGCAAGTGGTGAGAGGCTCACAGGCCTCTAATACGAATGTCAGGTTGATCGCTGAAGGGCAGCCAGCCAACCTGACATGCGTTCTGAGTGCAGTGTGCGTGTGTGTCAAACCTAGGTGAGTAACAGTGCCGCTGCTGACTTATAAAGCCCACCCCACCCTTAACGTTATAGACTACCGTCCTCACTCAACGTGCTGTCGGCAGCCCTGGCTGCAGCTGAAAAAAATCTGTGCCACAGCCTGAAAAAAAAAATCTATAAATGTGCTTATCAGCGTTGGGAGCACTACGATGGTTACAGTGGGGCAACAGAAATGGGAGGGCAACGCCTCGGCTCCCCAAAAGGGAGATTTATAAACATGGTTCTAGTCTTGCAGAGCTCGGGATGTGTGCCGATACCCATCGATCTAGAAGACTTTACTTGACTGGGCTCAGATGTAAGGCAATCTACCACAAAAATATGTAGGCCACTGACTGAAATCGCAAGTCAGCCTGCTGCCAGCTTTCTAAGGCCTTCGGCAAGAAAACCGAGTCTCCGGCTTTTGAGGCCTTTTACCGTGAGAAGCGGCCTCTCCTTTGAAGCACAGTCGCGTGTGAGGCGCAGAGCGTGCACTGTTCATCCGCTCGCACAGCCCACGAGCACTTTCACTTAAACTAGTCTAGGCCACAAATCTCGGATGCAGCCGGCCGCCGACACCCACGCCGAGAGTGATTCGCCCATTCAGGTTCAATTCGCTTTCTCTAGACTCCTCCAGTCTGCATTTTCGACTTGGGGTAATTTGCTGCCTTGAGCCCCCTTTTGGATGGAAGAAAATGAGAGATGCAGATTTCCAAGTCAAGGACAAACTAGACACCTTTCATCACGAGAGGAACCATCACTTTGCCAGTCACCTTGAATGCGTGTTCCGCAACAGTAAAAACCTACCTGTTTAATTGAAAACTTATGCAGGAACATAGATGATAAATGCCGGCTATTCCGTGTGACACCTTTGAGCTGGCTTTGTCTTTTTGCCCAAAAACGTGAATTCTGTGACTTTTCGGTTTACCTGCACTGTTATAGGCATGTGTAGCAAAAACCCAGAACTGGCTTACGGTGTCACACATGGTGTGTGGTCACTTGGCAGACTACTTGTGTGCTTAATGTGTGTCCAGGTACCTGGATGTGTTGGGCAATGTTGATGAGTGCATGGAAGTCTATAACTGTTGCGATGTTTACATAGTACAAGTACATTTGCATATGTCTCTGTATGTTGAGTGTGAATACATGGATGATAAATACAAATGCAAACCCACTGGCTTTCGTAATGCTTGCTGCATGGTTTTGTCGCTGTTGCCCAGAGTGCCACTGTTGTGGAGGTATTCTACCTTAATCTGTGCTCCTTAAGATTCGCATGTGAATTAAAGGGGGGTTTTATTGTAAACAACTCGATATTACGGCAAGAAAATCAAGTAAAACTAATTTATCTGGCTTTCGCAAGCTATTGACATTTTTTACTTTTTTTTTCATTGCAGGCATGTGAATAATAAACACAAAAATCATAAGGAAAAAATGAAACATGGCATCATCTAAATATGGTTGCAGTATGTTTGTAAGAAACACTTAATATTTTAAGAAACTGTAATCATCATGTGTATTTGAACATTATCCTAACAGGGCTTTCAGTCAATCACTCATGTTACTGTAATCTGAAGACGTAGTTTAAGCAAGGTTGACTGCACAAAATAAAAAAAAAGATACAATATGAAGAAAAAAAAAGCTTTGGTAAAGTACTGTGAGAAAGTAGCCTCTTTCTAGCCTTGTTACCGCCACTTTTGGCCTGTTTGTGAGTGTATGTCAGGGTGTTTTCACTGTCTCACTGGGATCCTGCTAGCCAGGGCCCAGTGCTCATAGTGAAAACCCTATGTTTTCAGTATGTTTGTTATGTGTCACTGGGACCCTGCTAGTCAGGACCCCAGTGCTCATAAGTTTGTGGCCTATATGTATGTGTTCCCTGTGTGGTGCCTAACTGTCTCACTGAGGCTCTGCTAACCAGAACCTCAGTGGTTATGCTCTCTCATTTCTTTCAAATTGTCACTAACAGGCTAGTGACCAATTTTACCAATTTACATTGGCTTACTGGAACACCCTTATAATTCCCTAGTATATGGTACTGAGGTACCCAGGGTATTGGGGTTCCAGGAGATCCCTATGGGCTGCAGCATTTCTTTTGCCACCCATAGGGAGCTCTGACAATTCTTACACAGGCCTGCCACTGCAGCCTGAGTGAAATAACGTCCACGTTATTTCACAGCCATTTTACACTGCACTTAAGTAACTTATAAGTCACCTATATGTCTAA
Source organism: Pleurodeles waltl (assembly GCF_031143425.1). NCBI lineage: Eukaryota > Metazoa > Chordata > Amphibia > Caudata > Salamandridae > Pleurodeles > Pleurodeles waltl. Next base: position 139,271,407 of record NC_090445.1, on the reverse strand, counting down.
CCTTTACCTGGTAAAGGTTAGATGCAAAGTTACTTAGTGTGAGGGCACCCTGGCACTAGCCAAGGTGCCCCCACATTGTTCAGGGCCAATTCCCCGGACTTTGTGAGTGCGGGGACACCATTACACGCGTGCACTACATATAGGTCACTACCTATATGTAGCTTCACAATGGTAACTCCGAATATGGCCATGTAACATGTCTATGATCATGGAATTGCCCCCTCTATGCCATCCTGGCATTGTTGGCACAATCCCATGATCCCAGTAGTCTGTAGCACAGACCCTGGTACTGCCAAACTGCCTTTTCTGGGGTTTCACTGCAGCTGCTGCTGCTGCCAACCCCTCAGACAGGTTTCTGCCCCCCTGGGGTCAAGCCAGGCTTGACCCAGGATGGCAGAACAAAGGACTTCCTCTGAGAGAGGGTGTCACACCCTCTCCCTTTGGAAAATGGTGTGAAGGCAGGGGAGGAGTAGCCTCCCCCAGCCTCTGGAAATGCTTTCTTGGGCACAGATGTGCCCAATTCTGCATAAGCCAGTCTACACCGGTTCAGGGACCACTTAGCCCTGCTCTGGCGCGAAACTGGACAAAAGAAAGGAGAGTGACCACTCCCCTGACCAGCACCTCCCCTGGGAGGTGTTGAGAGCTCCTCCAGTGTGCTCCAGACCTCTGCCATCTTGGAAACAGAGGTGCTGCTGGCACACTGGACTGCTCTGAGTGGCCAGTGCCACCAGGTGACGTCAGAGACTCCTTCTGATAGGCTCCTTCAGGTGTTAGTAGCCTATCCTCTCTCCTAAGTAGCCAAACCCTCTTTTCTGGCTATTTAGGGTCTCTGTCTCTGGGGAAACTTTAGATAACGAATGCAAGAGCTCATCCGAGTTCCTCTGCATCTCTCTCTTCACCTTCTGCCAAGGAATCGACTGCTGACCGCGCTGGAAGCCTGCAATACTGCAACAAAGTAGCAAGGACGACTACTGCAACCCTGTAACGCTGATCCGGCCGCCTTATCGACTGTTTTCCTGGTGGTGCATGCTGTGGGGGTAGTCTGCCTCCTCTCTGCACTAGAAGCTCCAAAGAAATCTCCTGTGGGTCGACGGAATCTTCCCCCTGCAACCGCAGGCACCAAAAAGCTGCATTACCGGTCCCTTGGGTCTCCTCTCAGCACGACGAGCGAGGTCCCTCGAATCCAGCAACTCTGTCCAAGTGACTCCCACAGTCCAGTGACTCTTCAGTCCAAGTTTGGTGGAGGTAAGTCCTTGCCTCACCTCGCTAGACTGCATTGCTGGGAACTGCGACTTTTGCAGCTACTCCGGCCTCCGTGCACTTCCGGCGGAAATCCTTTGTGCACAGTCCAGCCTGGGTCCACGGCACTCTAACCTGCATTGCACGACCTCCTAAGTTGTTCTCCGGCGACGTGGGACTTCTTTGTGCGACTTCGGGTGAGCACCGTTTCACGCATCCTCGTAGTGCCTGTTTCTGGCACTTCTCTGGGTGCTACCTGCTGCTAAGAGGGCTCCTTGTCTTGCTCGACGTCCCCTCTACCTCCTGGTCCAATTTGCGACCTCCTGGTCCCTCCTGGGCCACAGCAGCATCCAAAAACGCTAACTGCACGATTTGCAGCTAGCAAGGCTTGTTGGCATTCTTTCGGCGGGAAAACACTTCTGCACGACTCTACAAGGCGAGAGGGATCCGTCCTCCAAAGGGAAAGTCTCTAACCCTTTGCGTTCCTGCAGAAACCGCAGCTTCTTCTGTCCAGTAGAAGCTTCTTTGCACCCGCAGCTGGCATTTCCTGGGCATCTGCCCATCTCCGACTTGCTTGTGACTTTTGGACTTGGTCCCCTTGTTCCACAGGTACCCTAGATTGGAAATCCACAGTTGTTGCATTGTTGGTTTGTGTCTTTCCTGCATTATTCCTCTAACACGACTTCTTTGTCCCTAGGGGAACTTTAGTGCACTTTGCACTCACTTTTCAGGGTCTTGGGGAGGGTTATTTTTCTAACTCTCACTATTTTCTAATAGTCCCAGCGACCCTCTACAAGGTCACATAGGTTTGGGGTCCATTCGTGGTTCGCATTCCACTTTTGGAGTATATGGTTTGTGTTGCCCCTATCCCTATGTTTCCCCATTGCATCCTATTGTAACTATACATTGTTTGCACTGTTTTCTAAGACTATACTGCATATTTTTGCTATTGTGTATATATATCTTGTGTATATTTCCTATCCTCTCACTGAGGGTACACTCTAAGATACTTTGGCATATTGTCATAAAAATAAAGTACCTTTATTTTTAGTATAACTGTGTATTGTGTTTTCTTATGATATTGTGCATATGACACTAAGTGGTACTGTAGTAGCTTCACCCGTCTCCTAGTTCAGCCTAAGCTGCTCTGCTAAGATATCATTATCTATCAGCCTAAGCTGCTAGACACCCTATACACTAATAAGGGATAACTGGGCCTGGTGTAAGGTGCAAGTACCCCTTGGTACTCACTACAAGCCAGTCCAGCCTCCTACAAGTACTGACCAATCAGCCCTTGCACTGGCCTCTCTTTTTTAGGGTCGAGCCTGTGTTGCATGCGCTCGCACATGCGTATCGCAGCGAGATGCTTCAGTGTTTAGAAAAGGGCTCGGAGCCCTGTCGACGTCACGTCAGTGTTTTTCATTGGTTGGTGGGCTTGCCTAATAAAATCTGCTTGCTTTCATTAGTCGAAGGCATGCATACATCATGCCTTTTCCTGGGGCTAGCCCTCCTCGAGCGCATCAACGGAGTACAGAAAACATGCGAGGCTCGCTGTTTTCTGTCCGGCTCGTGGACTACTTTTTCTCTAATTTACTAGCGCGATTTTGCTTGGCAGAAGTCGAGGGCTTTACATAGTTAATTGCACTTTTTCGGGTTACGTACATAAATGCACTTTTGCAGATAGGTGAAAAGTCGGGTTAGGAGTTTACAACGCTATCAGCTCTAACATGGGCAAACGCAAGACCCGTTGCATTGCAAATGCTTGTTTTAAGATGGATGTGCGCACGTGACCAGCCTATCATTTACAGAGCCAATGGATGAAGTGGGCTCACCCAATTCACATGCTGGATGCTGTTATGGTGTTTTGAAACCCTGGTGTCACGCTGCCCTACAGCCATATGCGCGTGGGACACAAACTCGCAGACACCAGTGCACTTAGTTTATGTGGCCTCGGCTGCTCAGGCGTGTTCCCGCATTACCGTCGTGAGGCATACCTGACCACGCCCGGCGGCCACAGCCAATTTATTACTTAGCCAACAGTGACCGACGGGTCACTCCATTGTACAAACACTTCAGGGGGCAACACTAAACACCTCGCCGAGCTGAGCCCACATCGTAGTGATCGTGACCCCGTTACGTCAGAGCAAGACACTACAGCTGTGATGGATGGAAGTAAAATGTGATTGACAATTTAGCCAATATATGAAGATGGTTGAAACAGATCTCCTCTATATCTGTGTCAGTGCTTAATTTGAGCTGATTGTTACTGGTGGGGGCATGTCACTTATTTTTGGGCACCGGCACTTATATGTCAGCATCAGATAGTTCCCGAGTGTAACAGAGGTGAAAATAACACAGATCAGAAGACGAAGGAAGAGAAAAAAGGCAAAACCTTCACGAAGGGAGAAAGCAGGGACTGCAAGAACGAGAGAAAGGGGCAGGGAATGTCTGGTAGTAGATTGAAGACTACCCTCCTTGGTATGTGGCACGCCGTCATTTAATTACGCAGGCGCGGGCTTATGAGCAGAGCTTCAGGCACCAATTTTCTTTCACAAATCAAGCACTGATGTATGTATTTATGTCTTTTTTCATTATTTGGGGCTAGCGAACCTGATAAAGATGTCTCCGGGCCAGACCTAAAAACGAAAGCTAAAAAACAAACATTCTGATGTGTGGTGGAAAAGATATATTTTCTATGGCATGTGTACACATAAGCAGGGTGGAATATGTTCATAACTGCTGAAAATCTTTATGTAAGTTTGTAAATCAGCCTCTGTGACACCATGGGCCATATGTACTAAAGCATTTTCCCATAGACACAGAATGGGTAAAATCCTTTGGTACATCTGGCCCCATGTTACCAAGGGTTCAGAGCTCTAGTCCTAGGTTTTTCTTTTTTAAATCGTTGTTTTCACAAGTGCTGGTTCAACTGGAGCAACAATGGTCCATCAGGACTATGACTCCTAGAGTTTTAGAGGTGGTTAAACTAAACCACTGGGGTAAAAGATTGTGCCCATAGCGTCATGGTAAACTAGCTTAGAGATACAAACTTTAATTACTTAGCTAACTAATTCATTTAGACATCTTTAAGGTGCCAACTATATACATAGTAGACAATCTAGGCAAAATGCTGAGATATTTTCATGCTACAGTGTTGTTTCATCACTAGATTCAAGTTGTTGGTTAAAAATGGAGATTAACGTATGGTAGCACTGCTATTGCATGGTTCGCACATTTGTGTTACACACCTGCCACCAAACCAGAGGCACAGGCTTTGCCAACACAAAAACATTTAGGCCCATATTTATACTTTTTTAGCGCTGCATTTGCGTCATTTTCTGATGCAAAAGCAGCGCAAACTGTCAAAATATAATAGAATTTTGTAAGTTTGCGCTGCTTTTGCGTCAAAAAATGACACAAATGCGGTGCTAAAAAAGTATAAATAAGGGCCTTAGGCCCATATTTCTACTTTTTTAGTGCTGCATTTGCGCTGCTTTTTGACGCAAAAGCGGCACAAACTTACAAAATACAATTGTGGCCCATATTTATACTCATTTAGCGCCGCAGTTGTGCTGCTTTTTTATGCAAAAGCTGCGCAAACTTACAAAATACTATGGTATTTTGTAAGTTTGCACTGCTTTTGCGTCAAAAAATGACGCAAATGCAGCGCTAAAAAAGTGTAAATGTGGGCCTTAGAGTATTAAGGAAGTTTGTGTGCCTAACGAAGAGGAAAAAAAATGCAAAGCCACTTATAGACACAAGATGTCACTCTTCACCGTACCAATCAGTCGCTGAAACGTCTTTAAAATGCTGAGGCTACTTGCAAAGGTTACAAGCCATAAAGACTGGCTGCCTCAGAGGCAATCTTCATTGGGAGCGCTTTTCGCACCACACCAACCTTTTCTCAATTCGTCAGCTGGCCTCCTGCTTCTTAGTTAACAACAGGCAGGACCTGCGACAAATTATGTTGCAGGGGTGACTAAATTGTGCAGCAAGAAAAAACAAAATATGTTGCGTAATGCGGCACATTTCTGATAGTAGTACTTTATTATTTTCTAAATTTTTACCCTTGTTTGACACTGTCTGGGCATAGTTTGAACATCAGTAGTACCCGTTTAACTTTCAAACATAGCAATGGGCAACAGAAAGATGACCAGTCAAACACTGTAAAAGGCTTTTCTCACTGCATGGCAACACGTGCTGCTGAGTTTTTAGTTACTTTTGAACCATTTGAGCTAGAAACATTTTTTTTTTAAATCTGCTGATTATGCAGCAGATAATAGATTATGTGGCAAACATGGCAGATACATAATTATGAAGCAATGCAAGCTTTCACTCTTTCACATTTTGTGGTGATTAATGAGAGAAAAGTAAACAAATAACCCTACATGAAACAAGCATTGCAAAACCCAATAGGCCTGACATTGGCAACTAAATATATTTTTTTTGCCTTAAAGAGCACCCATTGCACCGTAGTGCCAGATGCTGAAGAGAGCTACTTAGTGTTTGGATTTGCTCCTTGTAAAAAAGCATAGTGTTGTCACTCACAGTGAAGTTAGCCAATGGCTGAAATGGATTGACCCAGTGCCCCAAGTAGTATACTTTAGTGAGAAAATGAAAAACGTAAATGACTCAACTTACCAATGGATGAAAAGGGCTGTCTCAAAAGCCCTATGAGTAAGCTTATTATACATATAATTTTAGTAAATCAAAAGGTCTTGGCTAGTGCCAGGCTTAAAGAATAAACATGTAAAATATGCAGTGAATATTTCTATAAAGAGATTCAAAACTGATATAAGAGTTAAAAGCAAATACAATTGACGAAAAGTGTTATTAAAAACAATAGTGGGAGTGTAAATGGATGGCAGAAGTCTGGAAACTTAAAGGCTTCTGGGGAAACAGGGCTGAGAGACGTCTTGCCTAATGAAATAATCTTAATTTTGTAAGGTGTGAGTGCGTGTGAACATTTCTACACTGTAGTGCACTTTGCAAATTTTATTTCCACTGAATATTTTAACACCTTTACAGTGTGTTGGTATGAAAAAGTCCTCTGCATGGTAAGAGACGTGTACCCCTGCCCTGAGTGCCCAACTGTACTGTCTGAATCCCTAATGCTGATATGTTGTCATAGGTAAACACGGATCATACATGTGCACTATGAAATAGGCCTGTCTCACCCATTGCGGTTTTATTGGATCAGGAGGAGCGCCCAAAGTGGTACCCTCATAGTGGTGGAAGGCTACCACCTTCACCAAGAGCTAATTAGCTCAAGTGAAGTAGTGGCAGCATACAGTGCAGTGAGCATTGGTAGTGAAAAGGTCCTTTTACCCTACATCACTGGAGTGGGGCCTGCAGGCTCACAGACCTTTTCAAATGTTCCGCTGCTGTGTGCTTAACTCATCCTTAGCCTACAACAAGTACAAATGGAGTGCTGCGTAGCACATGAGTAGTGACTACGCTGGATGTATGTGTGCCTGGGAAGGGTCCAATACAGGGATAGAGTAGTATTGAGTAGTACATGTGAGATTAGTGCATGTGCTGAGTGTACGTATGCCTGTGAGGAATATATGACTTGGAGGATCTAGTGCAGGGCATGCACAATGGAACCATGTACTGGGTGTGTGTGCTTGCGTGAAGTACACTTCATGAAAGGTGAAGTGTTGTGCAGCACGCACATAGTGAGTGTGTGCTGGCAGTGTGTGTTTACAAACAGCACACAATGGGCCAAAAAGCTTCAGTGCTGAACATTGCATGCAGACTGAATGTGTGCACTGAATATATGTGTATTTGTAATGGTACAATGCATTGAGGTAACAGTGCTGACAGAGAAAGTGTGCTGTGAATGTACATGGTGTAAGTGTGCCTGCATTAGTATATTACATGGACAACTCTGAGGTCCATTTTCAGAAGACCAAACCTGCCTGCTGAGACATAAAGAGTAGAGGAATCCCCCTAGAGAGATTTGTGTATTGCTGCACTCCTGTGAGCTGGGTGAGACACACTAGAGGAAAGGAGAATGGAACCCTCCCTTTACACTTCAAAAGGTTACTCTTTGATTCAGTTATAGATCACAATTAAGGGACCTGGATAATCTCAGGAAATGAGATGGGGCTGATAAGGGATTCATAAAGAGTAGGGCTGGAAGCCTAGGATTAACCTTTCGATGCACACATCAATGTGGATGACATCAAGGTGTGAAATCTGGCCACTCCTCTGAATTGTGTTGTGGGTCAATCAGCTTTGGATTTGTGCCTGCTGTGACAGCCATGCTTCCACGGGGAAAGAAACAAAAGAAAATCTGACACTTCAATGTAAGCAGAATCCCAACATAAAACTTCAGAGACTCAGACACTAATACCATTTTGGTGTCTGGAAAAGGACTATACAAAGGGACTGTGTGAGAGTAGAAAGCTCTTCAAAAGTTATGCCTGTAACCAGGACTGGGGGCAAGTATCTTCTAGTCTCCTTGCTGCACTGGGGACATCACCCAGGACAATCAAGGCCATCTGCCTCAGAGCCTGGAGCACCAGCACCTACCTGCTTGTCAAGACCAGTGTGTCCTGTGAGGAAGAGGACAGGGTTGGAGGGAGCAAGGTCCATTGGGGAGCCCTGCCGCGTGGCCTCTCTGTGCAAGGAGTGGGGATTTGGCCATGCACGACTGAGTTTCTGCCCATGTGCAGTGATGGCTCTGTGACCCCATATGCTAGGAGATGGCCTCCATGGACAGTGCTGTGTGTTGAGCACTGTGTGCACCTTGCGAAGCCCTAACCGCCAGGCTACAGTGAACCTGTATGCCAGGGGGCCCACTGGTAAAGTTACTACTGTGAGAAGTAATGAGACCCATAATCATCTTAGCAGGGGTGCCTGCGCCAGATGAGCCTGCACTGGTATTCTGTACTGTGGCAACTGGCTGCTGGTGCCAACATTGCTGAAGAACTTGATAGACTGAGACTACGTTAGGCAGGTTGGGCCCGCACTGCGAAGTAACTGCCCTGAGTAACCACTGATGACTACCGAGAATGCTGTGGATAACATCACACCTTTGTTGGCTCCAGGCCAGAGCTGAAGAAAGGATTCTCCCTTTGCACCTTGGTAAAGCCAACTTGCAGCATCTTCACAAGCTGGGAGCTGCTCCGACAACTGAGAGAACTCCACCAGCGACATTCAGGAGAACACCTGCCCTGCGGGTGCTGCCGAGTGGGCTATAGGCAGCCTGTCTTCTCTGAGCAAAATAGGACTCACAGGTCCTCACGCTGAGGGCACATGCTGCATTGCTGAACTCTTCTGTCCTGCGAGAGCAGGTAAGATGTGAACCAGTATATTTGGGCTACAGAGAAACTCCCTGTTAACAGTGCTGTGGCACCATAGACACTTTGCCTGAATCCTGAAGAGTCAAAGGGGAACTCTTGAGTACAGCCTAATACTGAGCATTCTGTGGATACAGCCACAAGTGAATGATGAATAACCCCGCTCACATTACAACAAGGAGGGTGGGTCAGGAATTTGCCTGACAACTACTAGAGTCCTGACCTCAAGGGAGTTATGTTTTTGCTTGTGAATGCCGTATTTCTTTGCATGTATAGAGTTAGAAATAAAATACCACTTTTTCTTATAAAAGAAAGTATTTGACTGGGCATTGCTTTATTGTTCATACTGTTTGCACTTTGAATTATGAGTCATGTACACTGATCTGTAGCTACCTGTCCCCCTTGAGGGAGTCTTGACTGTTGGACCACAGATACCACTGAGTCAAATGCAGAAGGGCACCATGGCTTAGTTAGTAAGGAGCCACAATAGGCCAGGCCCTGGCCCTGGTTCATTAGGAGTAAAAGGCCTCAACTGCCACGGTTGAGCCCAGTAGTCCCTGGGTGCCCTGTGGCTCTCTGAAAGGGATTCTGACAGAGACATAGTAAGAAACAGTGGTTCCATATGAAACACGTTAAAAACATTATTATAAATATTATTATTAGTAAGTAAATAAGAGTACTAACAATACAATACTTTTCGTGTAAGTGGCATACACTGAAAAGGGAGTCATTTAGGTGGTCAAGTAGAGTCCAGTGCAGGAATTAGGGCCACAAAAATCCCTTGCACAAAAGAAATGGTGCCAATGGCCTAGAAGGAGGTAGGGGGACAATGACAGAGCTACATGTACAGTGGTGGGGTGGGGTGGTTTGAAACAACATATTTTGTGCTATAGCTCCATCCCCCACAGCACAGGCCTGGGAACACCATGGGAAATAACAAGCAACCCGCCTGAGAAGGCTTGACATTTGCAAGGGGGCAGGGCCATGGCAGATAGGGAATTGGGTTACCTACTCTGCCTAAACAGCCACAGCTACCCCTCCCCATAACAACAAGGAACTCGTCTGCTGCCACTTGCCAAATCTTGTGAGTTTTTGATTGAAGAACAGCTGTGTAGACTATTCGCAGCAGAGCTGGAAACCCCTTCTGTGCAAGGCTTTCAAACTCACCTCTTCTCGAGTGGCTGTGTGATGAGGCATGAAACCACATGTCACACCGGTACCGTGTGAGTCTGAGAATGATGAGGTTGTGGAAGGTGATGCTTCAATGCAGAATTTCAGATCACTTCTAGTTTCTCCGAATTCGCTCTTTGTCTTGAGTAGCAGCTGCTAAGCTGCTCATAAGAGATAAAAAAAAGACATTTGAAAACAAACCGCACTTCTTTCCAGCCACTCTTGCCTTTTAGCTTACAAGTACAGGACTCAAAATGGTCTTGCATAGCGGTGTTTCCTTGTGAAATGCTTTGAAAAGTTCATCAACATTTCACCAAATTATGCTTTTATAGAAAAATGCTGATAGCTTGCATTATTTTCTTTCACTTGAGCACACAACCCAGGTAAAAATGTCTTGAGAGGTACCAGGAGGAGACTGACTCGAGCACAAAATGTCTTTTGGTGAGAGATCTGTGCTTTTGGGCACACTAAATGACACTAAATTGTACAATTTCGAGAATTTAGCAAATTATATCAGTGCAATTTAAATTTCACATAAGCCTAGTGTTGTGCTTTTTTCTGTGACACATTTGAGCACTAAATTAATGTGGAGTTGTTAATTTTAAGGTGCACTTTGACAGCCAGATTGCTGGTCAGACGACAGTGCAGCGCTGCATAAATGAATGTAGATTTTGCTGTCCTATCCTTTACTTTAGCATAGGCAGGGCCACTGGAATTAGGTGGTAGGAGAGGGCAAAATTATGTGGCAAGGTTGACTAAATTATGCGCCACGGAAAGACATATTATGCAGAGTAATGTGGCACATTCTGTAATAGTATTACTTCACCATTTTTACACGTGTTAACGCTGTCTGGACCTAGGTTGCCCATGATTAGTAGCTGTTTAACAGTCAAGTTTAGCAATAGGTAAGAAAAAGGTGACCACCCAACCTTTGCCATTACCTGGCAACTTGTGTCTCTGTCTTTTTAGTAACTTTTGAAACATTTGTGACAAACATTTTTGGTTGAATCCTGCAGATTATGCAGCAAATGATGGATTATGTGGCATATGTGTCAAATCCATAATTATGCGAAAAAAAACACTGTCTCACCATCACATATTTCCAGTGGCCCTCAGCATAGATGCAAATACTGTTGAGGAATTAAAACCTGGCAACCGTGTGTGCGGTGTTTACATTAGGATAAACAACCCGGATTAAAATATACAGATGATAATCCAGTTTGATTTACACTCTTGGTTTACATTTTCCCTCATATTCCACTCAGAGTAACCATCATATTAAGTCTGATAAGAGAGCGCAGAAATCATGAGCAAAATGCGCAGTTAACAATAAATTGGCATTAGTGCTAAAACACGTGCTGATACCGCCTACGGCAATTTTACCGCTACCTACGGGGTCTAAATGCAGAGAATGAGAATAATATGCAAATTGAAGGATTTCGTGGAAACCCCCAAGTGTACCCTGCTCAGTGACCTTTTTGTTTTGAACTCCTACTGTCTTTGTGGTTGTACTTCAAAGATAAAAGATCAGTGCCTGGAGCGGAAAAACAGAAGAGCAGGGCCTGGCAGCCTCTCTGTACAGACCTCCTTCTAAGAAGTGCAGATACCGCTTCATGAAAAGTGCACCAGTGCTTCTGAGAACTGCAGGGACCGTCCCATGAGAAGCATCCTGAATCTGGCGTCACACATATCCTCACAAGGTTTGTCAATGATTCCCTATTGTCAGAAGTCACTGCATGTAGGAGGCTGGACTGGCTTGTAGTGAGTACCAAGGGGTACTTGCACCTTGCACCAGGCCCAGTTATCCCTTATTAGTGTATAGGGTGTCTAGCAGCATAGGCTGATAGATAATGGTAGTTTAGCAGAGCAGCTTAGGCTGAACTAGGAGACGTGTGAAGCTACCACAGTACCACTAATGTCACTTGCACAATATCATAAGAAAACACAATACACAGTTATACTAAAAATAAAGGTACTTTATTTTTATGACAATATGCCAAAGTATCTCAGAGTGTACCCTCAGTATGAGGATAGCAAATATACACAAGATATATGTACACAATACCAAAAATATGCAGTATAGTCTTAGAAAACAGTGCAAACAATGTATAGTTACAATAGGATGCAATGGGAGCACGTAGGGATAGGGGCAACACAAACCATATACTCCAAAAGTGGAATGCGAACCACGAATGGACCCCAAACCTATGTGACCTTGTAGAGGGTCGCTGGGACTATTAGAAAATAGTGAGGGTTAGAAAAATAGCCCACCCCAAGACCCTGAAAAGTGAGTGCAAAGTGCACAAAAGTTCCCCAAAGGACATAGAAGTCGTGATAGGGGAATTCTGCTGGAAAGACACAAACCAGCAATGCAACAACAATGGATTTCCAGTCGAGGGTACCTGTGGAACAAGGGGACCAAGTCCAAAAGTCACAAGCAAGTCGGAGATGGGCAGATGCCCAGGAAATGCCAGCTGTGGGTGCAAAGAAGCTGCTACTGGACAGTAGAAGCTGAGGTTTCTGCAGGAACGACAAGGGCTAGAGACTTTCCCTTTGGAGGATGGATCCCCCACGCCATGGAGAGTCGTGCAAAAGTGTTTTCCTGCCGAAAGATTGCCAACAAGCCTTGCTAGCTGCAAGTCGTGCGGTTAGCATTTTTGGATGCTGCTGTGGCCCATGAGGGACCAGGATGTCGCCAATTTCGTCTGGAGACAGAGGGGGCGTCGAGCAAGACAAGGAGCCCTCTCTGAAGCAGGCAGCACCTGCAGAAGTGCCGGAACAGGCACTACAAAGAAGAGTGAAACGGTGCTCACCCGAAGTTGCACAAAGGAGTCCCACGTCGCCGGAGACCAACTTAGAAAGTCGTGCAATGCAGGTTAGAGTGCCGTGGACCTAGGCTTGGCTGTGCACAAAGGATTTCCGCCGGAAGTGCACAGAGGCCGGAGTAGCTGCAAAAGTCGCTGTTCCCAGCAATGCAGTCTGGCGTGGGGAGGCAAGGACTTACCTCCACCAAACTTGGGCTGAAGAGTCACTGGACTGTGGGAGTCACTTGGACACAGTTGCTGGATTCAAGGGTCCTCGCTTGTTGTGCTGAGAGGAGACCCAGGGGACCGGTGATGCAGTTCTTTGGTGCCTGCGGTAGCAGGGGGAAGATTCCGTCGACCCACGGGAGATTTCTTCGGAGCTTCTAGTGCAGAGAGGAGGCAGACAACCCCCACAGCATGCACCACCAGGAAAACAGTCAAGAAGGCGGCAGGATCAGCGTTACAGAGTTGCAGTAGTCGTCTTAGCTACTTTGTTGCAGTTTTGCAGGCTTCCAGCGCGGTCAGCAGTCGATTCCTTGGCAGAAGGTGAAGAGAGAGATGCAGAGGAACTCTGATGAGCTCTTGCATTCGTTATCTAAAGAATCCCCAGAGACAGAGACCCTAAATAGCCAGAAAAGAGGGTTTGGCTACCTAGGAGAGAGGATAGGCTAGCAACACCTGAAGGAGCCTATCAGAAGGGGTCTCTGACGTCACCTGGTGGCACTGGCCACTCAGAGCAGTCCATTGTGCCAGCAGCACCTCTGTTTCCAAGATGGCAGAGGTCTGGAGCACACTGGAGGAGCTCTGGACACCTCCCAGGGGAGGTGCAGGTCAGGGGAGTGGTCACTCCCCTTTCCTTTGTCCAGTTTCACGTAAGGGGTCCCTGAACCGGTGTAGACTGGCTCATGCAGAAATGGGCACCAAATGTGCCCATGAAAGCATTTCCAGAGGCTGGGGGAGGCTACTCCTCCCCTGCCTTCACACCATTTTCCAAAGGGAGAGGGTGTAACACCCTCTCTCAGAGGAAGTCCTTTGTTCTGCCATCCTGGGACAAGCCTGGCTGGACCCCAGGAGGGCAGAAACCTGTCTGAGGGGTTGGCAGCAGCAGCAGCTGCAGTGAAACCCTTGAAAAGGCAGTTTGGCAGTACCAGGGTCTGTGCTACAGACCACTGGGATCATGGGATTGTGCCAACTATGCCAGGATGGCATAGAGGGGGCAATTCCATGATCATAGACATGTTACATGGCCATATTCGGTGTTACCATTGTGAAGCTACATATAGGTAGTGACCTATATGTAGTGCACGCGTGTAATTGTGTGCCCGCACTCACAAAGTCCGGGGAATTGGCCCTGAACAATGTGGGGGCACCTTGGCTTGTGCCAGGGTGTCCTCACACTAAGTAACTTTGCACCTAACCTTTACCAGGTAAAGGTTAGACATATAGGTGACTTGTAAGTTACTTAAGTGCAGTGTAAAATGGCTGTGAAATAACGTGGACGTTATTTCACTCAGGCTGCAGTGGCAGACCTGTGTAAGAATTGTCAGAGCTCCCTATGGGTGGCAAAAGAAATGCTGCAGCCCATAGGGATCTCCTGGAACCCCAATACCCTGGTACCTCAGTACCATATACTAGGGAATTATAAGGGTGTTCCAGTAAGCCAATGTAAATTGGTAAAATTGGTCACTAGCCTGTTAGTGACAATTTAAAAGAAATGAGAGAGCATAACCACTGAGGTTCTGATTAGCAGAGCCTCAGTGAGACAGTTAGTCATAACACAGGTAACACATTCAGGCACACTTATGAGCACTGGGGCCCTGGCTGGCAGGGTCCCAGTGACACATACAACTAAAACAACATATATACAGTGAAAAATAGGGGTAACATGCCAGGCAAGATGGTACTTTCCTACACAACCCCCCCCCCCAAACGAAGGACAATAAGACTAGCCATAACCTGATGAGTCTTCATTGTCTAAGTGGAAATATCTGGAGAGTCCATCTGCATTGGAGTGGCTACTCCCAGGTCTATGTTCCACTGTATAGTCCATTCCCTGTAGGGATATGGACCACCTCAACAATTTAGGATTTTCACCTTTCATTTGTTTTAGCCAAAGTAGAGGTTTGTGGTCTGTCTGAACAATGAAGTGAGTGCCAAACAGGTATGGCCTCAACTTCTTCAGTGCCCAGACCACAGCAAAGGCCTCCCTCTCTATGGCAGACCAAAGCTTTTCTCTAGGGGTCAACCTCCTACTAATAAAAGCAACAGGTTGATCCTGGCCCTCAGAAATAAGTTGTGATAGGACTGCCCCTACTCCTAATTCAGATGCATCAGTTTGGACATAGAATTTTTTAGAGTAACAAGGGCTTTTCAGGACAGGTGCATAGCACATGGCCTGCTTCAGCTCCTCAAAAGCTTTCTGACAGTTTGCTGTCCATAATACCTTTTTAGGCATTTTCTTGGATGTGAGGTCATTAAGAGGGGCTGCAATGGAGCCATAGTTCTTAATGAACCTCCTGTAATACCCAGTGAGGCCTAGGAAGGCTCTCACCTGAGTCTGAGTAGTAGGGGGAACCCAATCAATAATTGTTTGGATTTTCCCCTGTAGTGGTGCAATCTGTTCCCCACCAACAAGGTGTCCCAGATAAACCACCTTACCCTGCCCTATCTGGCACTTTGAAGCCTTGATAGTGAGGCCTGCCTTTTGCAGGGCCTCCAAAACTTTCCATAGGTGGACCAGGTGATCATCCCAGCTGGAGCTAAAGACAGCTATATGGTCTGGATATGCTGCACTGAAAGCTTCCAGCCCTTGCAGGACTGTGTTCACCAACCTCTGAAAAGTGGCAGGTGCATTTTTCAATCCAAAAGGCATTACTGTGAATTGGTAATGTCCTCCAATGGTTGAAAATGCAGTTTTAGGTTTAGCATCTTCTGATAATTTGATCTGCCAATACCCTGCAGTCAAATCAAAAGTGCTTAGATACTTGGCAGATGCCAGTGTATCTATGAGCTCATCTGCCCTGGGTATAGGGTGAGCATCAGTTTTGGTTACCTGGTTGAGACCTCTGTAGTCTACACAAAACCGCATTTCCTTCTTTCCATCTTTGGAATGAGGTTTTGGTACAAGTACCACAGGAGAAGCCCATGGACTTTCAGAGTGCTCAACCACTCCCAGTTCTAACATTTTCTGCACCTCTTGCTTTATGCAGTCTCTGACATGGTCAGGCTGCCTATATATCTTACTTTTGACAGGCAAGCTGTCTCCAGTATCTATAGTGTGCTCACACCAAGAAGTGGTACCTGGCACAGTAGAGAAGAGTTCAGAAAACTGACCCAGGAGATTTATGCAATGGCCTTTCTGCTCAGCAGTAAGACAATCAGCCAAAACTACACCTTCCACTAGAGCATCTTGTTCTGTGGAAGAGAAGAGATCAGGTAGAGGATCACTGTCTTCTTCCTGTCCTTCATCAGTTGCCATGAGCAGGGTGAGATCAGCCCTGTCATAGTAGGGTTTCATGCGATTGACATGGAGCACTCTAAGGGGACTCCTGGCAGTGCCTAAGTCAACTAAATAGGTGACTTCACCCTTTTTCTCAACAATTGTGTGGGGTCCACTCCATTTATCTTGGAGTGCTCTTGGGGCCACAGGCTCCAAGACCCACACTTTCTGCCCTGGTTGGTACTGAACCAAAACAGCCTTCTGGTCATGCCATTGCTTCTGGAGCTCTTGGCTGGCCTGAAGGTTTTTACTGGCCTTTTTCATGTACTCAGCCATCCTTGATCTGAGGCCAAGTACATAATCCACAATATCTTGTTTTGGAGCTTTTAAAGGTTGTTCTCAACCCTCCTTGACAAGTGTTAGTGGACCCCTGACAGGGTGTCCAAAGAGGAGTTCAAAGGGGCTGAAGCCCACTCCTTTCTGGGGTACCGCCCTGTAGGCAAAAAGGAGGCATGGTAACAGGATATCCCATCTCCTGCGGAGTTTTTCAGGGAGACCCATAATCATGCCTTTGAGAGTTTTATTAAATCTCTCCACCAGTCCATTTGTTTGTGGATGATAGGGTGTGGTGAACTTGTATGTCACCCCACACTCCTTCCACATGGCCTTCAAGTAAGCAGACATGACATTGCTTCCTCTGTCTGAAACTACCTCTTTTGGGAAGCCCACCCTGGAAAATATTCCCAGGAGGGCCTTTGCCACTGCAGGAGCTGTAGTGGTCCTTAGAGGAATTGCTTCAGGATATCTGGTGGCATGGTCCACTACCACCAAGATAAACCTATTGCCTGAAGCAGTAGGAGGGTCAAGGGGGCCAACTATGTCAACCCCTACCCTTTCAAAGGGAACCCCAACCACAGGCAGTGGAATAAGGGGTGCCTTTGGAGTGCCACCTGTCTTGCCACTGGCTTGACAGGTTTCACAGGACTTACAAAATTATTTTGTGTCCTCAGACATTCTAGGCCAATGAAACAAGGGAACAAGCCTGTCCCAAGTTTTCATTTGCCCTAAATGTCCAGCTAGGGGAATGTCGTGGGCAAGAGTTAGGAGGAACTTTCTGTACTCCTGAGGAATCACTAATCTTCTGGCAGCTCCAGGTTTAGGATCCCTTGCCTCAGTGTACAAGAGGTTGTCCTCCCAGTAAACTCTGTGAGAGTCATTGACATCCCCATTAGCTTGTTTGACAGCTTGCTGTCTTAGACCCTCTAGTGTGGGACAGGTTTGCTGTGCCACACTCAGCTCCTCCCTGGCAGGCCCCCCTTCACCCAAAAGCTCAGCAGTGTCTGCTTCCAGCTCCTCTGGTGTAGGTTCTGCACAGGGTGGAAATTCTTCTTCCTCAGAACAAGAATCCACTTTAGAGGGAGGGATAGTAGGTAGTGCTTTACTTCTACTAGCCCTAGCTTTAGGGAGCACTTGGTCCATTGTTCCAGGATCCAAGTTTCCCTGTCCTTTTTGCTTTTTGGCCTGAGCCCTGGTTAAAGCAAAAATATGCCCTGGGATGCCCAGCATTGCTGCATGGGCCTCCAACTCCACATCCGACCAAGCTTGATGTCTCCAAATCATTTCCTAGTAGACAGTCTACAGGTAAATCTGAGGCTACCACAACTTTCTTTGGACCAGTAACCCACCCCCAGTTGAGATTTACAACAGCCAAGGGGTGGCTAAGTGTGTTGTTGTGAGCATCGGTTACTTGGTACTGGTGACCAAGTAGGTGTTGTTCAGGGTGGACCAGTTTCTCTATCACCATTGTGACACTGGCACCTGTGTCCCTGTAGGCCTGAACCTCAACACCATTTATTAGGGGTAGCTGCTTGTACTTATCCATGTTAAGGGGACAAGCAACCAAGGTGGCTAAATCAATAGCCCCCTCAGAGACTAACACAGCCTCTGTGGTCTGCCTAATCAGACCAACCCCAACTAAGTTACCAATAGTGAGCCCAGCTACTCCCTTGGATTGGCTATTAGTAGGTTTGCTCCCACCACCACTGCTATTAGTAGGGACACTAGGTGTAGCAGTAGGGGTTGTAGTGGTAGGAGGCTTGGTGCTTTTCTTTGGACAACTGGGATCTGTTGTCCAATGGCCTTTTATTTTACATAAATAGCACCATGGTTTCTTTTCTTTGTTTTGATTAGAAGAGGATTTGGGCCCACCACCCCCACCAGAGTGTTTTTGTGGGCCTGATGAAGACTCATTTTTAGATTTGTCCACACCCTTGTCAGAAGACTTACCATCCTTCTTCTTGTTGCCATCTTTGTCACCCCCTGTATGAACTTTTCTGTTCACTCTTGTTCTGACCCATTTGTCTGCCTTCTTTCCCAATTCTTGGGGAGAGGTCAGATCAGAGTCCACCAAGTACTGGTGCAACAAATCAGACACACAATTATTAAGAATATGCTCTCTCAGGATCAAGTTATACAGGCTTTCAAAATCAGTAACTTTACTGCCATGTAACCACCCCTCCAAGGCCTTCACTGAATGGTCAATTAAATCAACCCAGTCTTGTGAAGACTCCTTTTTGGTCTCTCTGAACTTTATCCTGTATTGTTCAGTGGTTAAGCCATAGCCATCCAGGAGTGCATTCTTAAGAACTTTGTAATCATTGGCTTCATTTTCTTTCACAGTAAGGAGCCTATCCCTACCTTTTCCACTAAATGATAGCCATAGGATAGCAGCCCACTGCCTTTGAGGGACATCCTGTACAGCACAGGCCCTCTCAAGTGCAGCAAACCACTTGTTAATGTCATCCCCCTCCTTATAAGGGGGAACTATCTTGTGCAGATTCCTGGAATCATGCTCTTTTGCAGGATGACTATGGGGAATACTGCTGCTGCCACCATGGGTTTCTAAACCCAGTTTCTGTCTCTCCTTCTCTACTTTTAAGGTCTGTCTATCCAAATCCAGCTGTTGCTTCTTGAGCTTCAGTCTGGTTTGTTCCACTCTCAATCTATTGAGCTCCCTTTCTAACAATCTGTCATCAGGGTGGGTGGGAGGGACATGTCTTGAAACAGAAGTATGGTGAGAATGGACAGAAGGAGACCTATCCCTTACAGAAGGCACCCTAACAGCTTGGTTAACAGAAACATCACTTCTACTGTGGTGAGAATGAATGCTCTTGCTATGATGTGAGACAACACTATCTGTATGGTGTGACTCAACATCAGTACCAACTATGCTAGACTGTCTAGTAATGGGCAGGCTCTGAAGTTTCTTTCCTGAATCTTTTCCTAGGGGTGTCCCTGGATCAGATTGGGAACCATTAGCTACTTTTTCAACAGATGGGGCCCTTCTGGCCTTATCTTGTTCTCTAAGCATGTTAAGCAACAATTCCAAGGAAGGATTCTTCCCTACATTCAAACCTCTTTCTATGCAGAGACTCCTTGCTCCTTTCCAGCTAAGGTGATCATATGCAAGTTTGGACAGATCAACATTTTGGCCTGTGCCAGACATTTTTAGAAAGAGTTAAAGTGATAGAAAAAGGATAAAAAGTTTGTCAGAACTTTTAGAAAGACAGACAAAAACCTTTTTAAACTTTTTAGAACTTTTTAGCAAGTTTAGAAGTACTTTTCAGCACTTAGAAAAGAGTGAAAAGAGGAAATGCAAAACTTTTTAGCTATGTGTACACACACTGAACTTGTTTTGTATATTTTTCTCTTATGAAAAGTACAATGACAAGAGTGGTAAGTAGTCTCAAAGCACTTATCCCACCGCTGCACAACCAATGTAGGAGGCTGGACTGGCTTGTAGTGAGTACCAAGGGGTACTTGCACCTTGCACCAGGCCCAGTTATCCCTTATTAGTGTATAGGGTGTCTAGCAGCATAGGCTGATAGATAATGGTAGCTTAGCAGAGCAGCTTAGGCTGAACTAGGAGACGAGTGAAGCTCCTACAGTACCACTAATGTCACTTGCACAATATCATAAGAAAACACAATACAGTTATACTAAAAATAAAGGTACTTTATTTTTATGACAATATGCCAAAGTATCTCAGAGTGTACCCTCAGTATGAGGATAGCAAATATACACAAGATATATGTACACAATACCAAAAATATGCAGTATAGTCTTAGAAAACAGTGCAAACAATGTATAGTTACAATAGGATGCAATGGGAGCACATAGGGATAGGGGCAACACAAACCATATACTCCAAAAGTGGAATGCGAACCACGAATGGACCCCAAACCTATGTGACCTTGTAGAGGGTCGCTGGGACTATTAGAAAATAGTGAGGGTTAGAAAAATAGCCCACCCCAAGACCCTGAAAAGTGAGTGCAAAGTGCACTAAAGTTCCCCAAAGGACATAGAAGTCGTGATAGGGGAATTCTGCAGGAAAGACACAAACCAGCAATGCAACAACGATGGATTTCCAGTCGAGGGTACCTGTGGAACAAGGGGACCAAGTCCAAAAGTCACAAGCAAGTCGGAGATGGGCAGATGCCCAGGAAATGCCAGCTGTGGGTGCAAAGAAGCTGCTACTGGACAGTAGAAGCTGAGGTTTCTGCAGGAATGACAAGGGCTAGAGACTTCCTCTTTGAAGGATGGATCCCCCACGCCGTGGAGAGTCGTGCAGAAGTGTTTTCCCGCTGAAAGATCGCCAACAAGCCTTGCTAGCTGCAAGTCGTGCGGTTAGCGTTTTTGGATGCTGCTGTGGCCCAGGAGGGACCAGGATGTCGCCAATTTCGTCTGGGGACAGAGGGGGCGTCGAGCAAGACAAGGAGCCCTCTCAAAAGCAGGCAGCACCCGCAGAAGTGCCAGAACAGGCACTACGAAGAAGAGTGAAACAGTGCTCACCCGAAGTTGCACAAAGGAGTCCCACGTCGCCGGAGACCAACTTAGAAAGTCGTGCAATGCAGGTTAGAGTGCCGTGGACCCAGGCTTGGCTGTGCACAAAGGATTTCCACCGGAAGTGCACAGAGGCCGGAGTAGCTGCAAAAGTCGCGGTTCCCAGCAATGCAGTCTGGCGTGGGGAGGCAAGGACTTACCTCCACCAAACTTGGGCTGAAGAGTCACTGGACTGTGGGAGTCACTTGGACACAGTTGCTGGATTCAAGGGACCTCGCTCGTCGTGCTGAGAGGAGACCCAGGGGACCGGTGATGCAGTTCTTTGGTGCCTGCGGTAGCAGGGGGAAGATTCCGTCGACCCACGGGAGATTTCTTCGGAGCTTCTAGTGCAGAGAGGAGGCAGACCACCCCCACAGCATGCACCACCAGGAAAACAGTCGAGAAGGCGGCAGGATCAGCGTTACAGAGTTGCAGTAGTCGTCTTAGCTACTTTGTTGCAGTTTTGCAGGCTTCCAGCGCGGTCAGCAGTCGATTCCTTGGCAGAAGGTGAAGAGAGAGATGCAGAGGAACTCTGATGAGCTCTTGCATTCGTTATCTAAAGAATCCCCAGAGATTCAACAGTTCCTGGGGGAGGTAAGTAAAGGTTAGTTTGTCAGGTAAGTAAAACACTTACAAGTTCAATCTCCAGGGCATAGATAGCCCACCATTGGGGGTTCAAGTTAACCCCAAACACCCAGCACCAGCAACACATGGACGGTCAGGTGTAGAGGTCAAAGTATGGCCCAAATAACATAGGCACCTATGGCGACTAGGGTTGCTCCGGTTCCAGTCTGCTAGCAGGTAAGTACCTGTGTCCTCGGGGAGCAGACCAGGGGGGTTTTGTAGAGCATTAGGGGGGGAGTCCCAAACAGGCACACAAAATACACCCTTAGCAGCAAAGGGCGGCCGGGTGCAGTGTGCTAACAAGGCGTCGGGTTTTGTATTGGTTTCTATGGAGGGACCTGGGGGTCACTCTGGTGATGCAGGGGGTTTGCACAGGGGAGCTTCCCGGGCCAGCCACTGACTGGGCAAAGATGAGGGCCCCCTGCTGGTCACTCCTGCACCGGTAGTTGGTTCCTCTCGGGCCTGGAGGCTGCGGGTGCAGTGCTCCTTTCAGGTGTCGGGTCATTTGTTACCGGGTAGTCGCGGTCAGGGGGATCCTCTGGATTCTCTCTGCAGGCGTCATCGTGGGGGTGCAGGGAGGTCTTCTCAGGGTGGGCACATTGTTGGAGTTGCCTGGACTTCCTCTTGGCGGTGTTGGTTTCTCTGGACAAGGGCCGGGGGCATCAGGTGCAGAGTGTTGGGGATTCACGCTTCAGGAGTGAGGTGGGAGTCCCTTTAAAGATGGTTTCTTCTTTGTTGCTTTGTACAGAGCCACTGTCCATGGGAGTTTCTTGGTCCTTTAGGTTTGCAGGGCAGTCCTCTGAGTCAGCAGAGGGTGCTGGTCCCACTGGATGCATCGCTGTTGCAGGTTCTTTGAATCTGGAGACTGGCCGGTAGGGATGGGGCCAAAGCAGTTGTCGTCTCCTTCTTCTCTGCGTGGTTTTCAGGTCAGCAGTCCTTCTTGTTAGGTCATCAGGAATCTGATTTCCTGGGTTCAGGGTCGCCCCTAAGTACTGGAGTTAGGTGTGTGTTTAGGGCTGGAGGGCAGTAGCCAATGGCTACTGTCCCTGAGGTGGCTACACCCTCCTTGTGCCTCCTTCCTTTGGGTGCGGGGCTAAATCCTCCATGCCAAGAAGGAGGATTTTCTAAGGAAGAGGTCACCTCAGCTCTGGACACCTTGGGGGCTGTTTTTCTCATTATCTCCTCCGGTCTTGCAGCCAAAAGTGGGGGCTGTGTCCAAGGGGCGGGCATCTCCACTAGCTGGAGTTCCCTGGGGTGTTGTAACACCAGGCTTGAGCTTTTGAGGCTCACCACTAGGTGCTACAGTTCCTGCAAGAGGAGGTGTGAGGCACCTGCACCCAGGAAAGGCTTTGTTCCTGGTCACAGAGTGCACAAAGGCACTCACCCCATGTGGCCAGAAACTAGTCTGCAAGTGGCAGGCTGGCAGAGACCGGTCAGCCTAGCACTAGCAGTTGGGCTGGCATGCAGGGCCAGATGCCCTCTGAGTGCATTTCTCAATAAATCTCACACTGGCATCAGTGTGGATTTATTGTGCTGAGAAGTTTGATACCAAACCTCCCAGTATTCAGTGTAGCCATTAGGGAACTGTGGAGTTCGTGTTTAACAAACTCCTAGACCATATACTGCATACCCTGCATTTGATCTTGTGACCAGCTCATCACTGCTTTGAGTACAGATCTTCTGTTTGCTGTACTTTATTCTTCACCCCAGCCATGTGCTACAAGGACCCTGAAGCATCCCTCTGGTTGTATCAGTGCTTTGCACAGTGAGGTACAATATCTAATGTACAACACTTTCATTAAACGTTATGTCATTTAATTCTGTTATGTTTAGTTTAGCGGTTCATTGTGTGGGTTATTTGTGAAGGTAAATTGAGTCTCATTTTAGAAGGCCTTGTTGGTACTGTCTAATTAAGATTAACACCAACGTTGTTAATTGCTTGTACTTTCCTACCATAGTATAGCCCCCGCTAGAGAATTGCTTGTACCTCTATAGGAGCTGCTGGTTTTCTTCAATTTAAAGTCTAAGGGACTTTCCGTCAAATATACTGGTACTCTCCATTTATACAATAACAACTAGTTGTTTTCTTTTTCTTAACTAGGAATAAATTACTTCCTATTAGGCCATAAGTAGTTGCTTGTAAGAGTGGAAGCTCCTTTGCTTCAGTTTGTGTTCGTGTTCAGTCTGATTTTTAAATCCTGTAGTTTGTAACATGGGAATAGATCAAACAAACAAACAAATACAAAAATGCACAAATAAATCTTAATGTTCCCAAACCCACGCATGTTGGCAGAGCTCTGCGTTTCCATTCCTTGGTTTTAATGTAAAATTCTGTGCATTTTGAGATTTGCAGCAAACAAAGGTGGCAGGGCAATGGCAACTATAGAGGGGAAGCTAGCGATGTACAGTTTGTCACAGACATGAAGCATAATACATCACTTACATCCCCACAGGTGCCCCAGCCAATGTTAGCGGCGAGGTGGTGCCACAACTATCCTGTCCCCTAACGGAAGATGCCACCAGTGATGACTGTTCAGGACTTCAGGATCGGGAAGCACTACCTGGTCCATCCGTACCAATGGTCAGTCAGCCACCCCAGCCCACTCACAGTCCACCACAGAGCCTCCCGCATCAGTATCCAACACCACAGCACCCACCCAACGTCCCCACATCTCTGTTCCCAGAACACGTCAATCAGCAGTGTGCCCTCCTGTACAGGGACCCCAGTCCACACCTCACCCCCAAGACAATCAGGGACCTGGGGGTCAGTGGCAGTGGGCACACCGTTCAGGGGACACAGGCACAGGGGAAGAGGGACACTGGGAGGTCCGCTGTGTGCCAGGGGGAAGACACAGGGCCGGGGAACCGACTTTCCAGGAGGCACTCACTAATGTCCTGGTGGCTAACCAACAATCCCAGGACAGGATGGGCCAGATCCTCACCAACATACAGGAGAACAAGCGACTGCAGGAGGAACACCATCAGGAAATAAGGGAGGATTTGCAGGCCCTCAACACCACCATGGTCTCCATAGCAGGGGTACTGGCAGATATGGCCAAAATCATGAGGGAATGGACAGCACACCAGTTGGCCCCTACCACTAGCCAGTCTTCTGACCGGCCCTCCACCTCCACTGCAGCCAGTGGGCAGTAGGCCCTGCCACAGGACCCAAAGGCCACCAGCACCCCTCACCCTGCAGAAGGTGAACCACTCCGCAAACGTTCCCTGCGACCCAGACAGAAGCCAGAGACACTTGCCAAGACCAAGACCAACGCCAGAAAATGAGACCCTCCTGAATGTGCCCCTTGTGTCCCACCTTGTCACCTTGTCCACTTTGAACTGCCTTTGCTCAGCTTCCTATGGCCCTTTGTACACTGGACTTGTGCTACAAACAGACTGGAACAATACCCTGGACTTTCTTATACCATCACCCCATTCCATTGCACTTATCCGTCAATTATTTACACTACAATAAACACCCTTGAACACAACTTAACTGATAGTATTTTATTGTGATGAAAATGTGCAATTATGGAAACAGTCACATCATGTGCCAATGATCTGAACACTGTGATAGCATACAATAATTGACCTGTAGCTGTCTGTATTCATCACATCAGCACACTGTTGTTATATCACTAACATCTGCAAAATGAGTAGCCATAGGTGACAGTAAGTTGAGATGCAAAGGAAGTGAATGCCATCCTGCTATAGACACACAGAAAACATCAATATTCAGAGGAATGGTCAGTTCCACTGTTTCACCTGTGTGCCACTGGAAGTATTGACTTATAACTGATGTTCTGTTGTCCACATCCTCATCCTCTGCCTCCTCATCCTCACTGTCCTCAGGGTCCACTGCTACCACAGGGGCATTTCCAGTCTCCTCCTCCTGCAGATAAGGCACATGTCGTCTGAGGGCCAGGGTGTGCAACATGCAGCATGCCACTACTATCTGGCAGACCTTCTTGGGTGAGTAGCACAGGGATCCACCTGTCAGATGGAGGCATCTGAACCTGGACTTCAGGAGGCCAAAGGTCCTTTCAATAATCCTCCTGGTTTACCCATGTGCATCATTATAATGATTCTCAGCTCCTGTCCTGGCATTCCTCACAGGGTCAGGAGCCACAATAGGTTTGGGTAGCCAGACTCACCTGCAACTACTGAAGGACAAACATTGGCCTTACACAATGGTATAGGATTAACACCGAAAGGCATACACTGACATACATTGGGTGGGGACTCAGGCTCACCTGTTCACCACACCCTGTGCCTCTGTAGTTGTGCCATCACATTTAGGATGCTGCTATTCCTCAAAACAAAGGTGTCATGCCAGGATACTTGGCAGTGATGTGGGAGATGTACTGGTCTGCCCACCTGAGTGACATTTGCTCACTGAGTGAGTGGAAACTCTTCCTATTCCTGAACATCTGTTCATTGTGGTGGGGGTGGGGGACAAACACAATATATGTACCATCAATCGCCCCAATAATATTGGGTATAAGCAATGTAGCTACACATGTGTTTGACCCAGGCAGACAAAACCCTTGCCAGCACGATTGAGAACATTGGCTGTGACATTCCTGCTGCCAAGCCCGCTGTCACTTGGAAAAAAACAGTTGCCAGGAAATGGAACACTGATAGAACCTGCACAAGAATGGGAATCCCAGTGGGATGACGGATAGCTGATATCAGATTAGGCTCCAATTTAGTACACAGCTCTATGATACTGGCCCTGCCCAGTCTATAGGTGAGTATTATGTGCCTGTCCTCCAATGTAGCCAAGTCCACAAGGGGTCTGCACAGAGGAGCTTGTCTCCTCCTCCTATTCCTCCGCAGTGGTAGGTATCTAAGGGACACAAGAGTGAGTATGCTGTCACAATTTGAACAATCGAACCACCTCCTCAGTGTACATAGAGCATTAATGTGATGGGACAATGGGAAAGGCAATGTATGTGTAAATTTCAGCACTGACACAGTTATGGATTATCTGAATGTTGTCCACCACCATTAAATGGCACCTGTCTGTCCTGTTTCTAGGGACAGGTGGCAGTGAGGTAACTCTGCTGACGTTGGGTGTCATGGCAGAAGGCGGTTTTGCACCGCTGTGCAATTTCTCATTGGCTAATATGGGGCTTTATGGAGTACAGTGGCCAATGGGGATCACCGGCTGCGGTGACGGTGTACACCGCCGCAGACTTGACCGCCATTTTCTATCTAAATCCTCACTTGATTCCTGACTTTCCACAGGACAACACCTACACTGCTTGTGCTGCTGTGACCTGTGTCTGGAACCTACTGTAGCCTGTGTGACCAGGGAAAGGGCTCCTGCCTTCACTTCAGAGGAGATGGAGCGCTTGGTGGATGGGGTCCTATCCCAGTATGGACAGCTGTATGGGCCGCCAGACCAACAGGTGAGTACACCTTGCGCACGATGCATGTGGCAAGGTTGCATGGAGATGTATTTGCAAGCATCATGTCATTTGGGGGAGTGGTATGTCTGTGGTAGTGTACATGGTGGACGCTGGGCGATGTGAGTGCCAATGGAGATGGAAACGGGATTTGTGGGTCATATGTGTGACAGGCTGAATTGTATGTGTAATGGTGTCCTCCTGTCTGTATTACCTCTGCAGGTCAGCGCCCATCAGAAGAAAGGATTGTTGTGTGCCATCTCCAAGGACGTGTGGACACTGGGGGTCTACAGCAGGCAGAGCATCCACTGTAGGAAAAGGTGGGAGGAACTGAGATGCTGGACACGGAAGATCGTGGAGGCCCACCTGGGGATGGCCTCCCAACGAGGAAGGGGTGCCCATCGGAACCTGACCCCCCCGATGGCCTGCATACTGGCGGTGGCCTACCCTGAGCTCGATGGGCGCTTGAGGGCAGTGGGCCTTACTACAATAATTGGTAGGTGCCATGGGATCCGGGTGGTGGGTGTGAGTTAGTGGTTGCACCTTAATGTCAGGTCAGAAATTGCAGCGTGATCCAGCTCAAGGGTAATGGGTGAATAGCAAAATCAGGCAACCTAACTAGGTTTCATTCCATATCAGACAGGGCTTAGTGGGTCCCAGGAGGGGTTCATTTGGGGGTGGTTGGCCCTCATCCTGCTGTGGCACTTAGCCAATTGAATGCCAGTGTGATGAATAGTGCTCAATCCTGATCCCTGTGTGTGATCGTAATGTGTATGTCAACTGTGGTGTTGATGCTGTAATTGCCCCAGTGCTCCCTTTCTCTCTCTCCCCCCTTTTTTCTTCAGCCATCCTGTCCATGTGTGCATTAGCATCATCTGGCGGAGAAGCAGGTGCACCGGCGACAGAGGGAGCTGCATCCCACAGGACCCAGGAGGCAGAGTCCACCGACGCCGAGGGAACTAGTGGGACGGAGGGCGAGGGAAGCACCATGGCGGAGACAGGAGGTGACAACACTGACTCTGATTCCTCCTCCGATGGAAGCTCTCTGGTGGTGGCGGACACCTCTGGGACCAACCCAGTTACAGGTACAGCCACCACCCCCATACCAGCACCGCCCTCCCAGTAGCCCCTCACCGAGTTTCCTGTGCCCGCTCACCCAGGAGGGTGGGCATCTCCTTCGTCCTTGGCACCTCAGGCCCCGCCCCAGTTAGCCCTGCCGCCCTGATTGAGGATGCTATTGACCTCCTGAGATCCATCTCTGTAGGGTAGTCAACCATTGTGAATGCCATCTAGGGGCTGGCATTCCAGATGCAGCAATGCAATGCATTCTTGGAGGGCATCCACAAGGGATTGGTGGCCCAACAGAGATCGTTTCAGGCTCTGGCCTCCTTTCTGATGGCAGCCATTGTCCCTGTTCCTACCATCCTCCCTCCAACTACCACTTCCCAGTCCCAGCCTCCACAACCCCAGCCCACCCATGCACACATACAGACAAGCATGCACACAAGAGTGGCACAGACATACACAGGCAGCACACTTCAGGCCATAAGCACTCACACAAACAACAGACAGCTGCACACACAACAACATCCACTGCCTCCACAGTCTCCCCCTCCTCCTCCCTCATAGTAACATCCGCACTCACACCTGCATGCACTGCTTTAACAGCCACCACCACCATCACCACACCAAGTAGCACACACACCTCACTAGCAGACACCTCCACAACATCCATCCACACGTCCTCTGTGTCCTCTCCCACCCTGTCTGTCCCCCCTCCTAAGGGACACATACACACACAGACACCCAACAGCCATCCACCTCACATCAGCACACTGCCCATGCACCTGCACCCACGTCCAGCAGATGTACTCCTCCAAAAACCACTCCGTCAACCTCCACTCCAATCCTTCATCCCGCCTCTTCTCTCCCCCCCATCCTGCCCGTAAGAGCAGGGTCACAACGACCCAGCCCAGCACCTCAGCCAAACAGTCCACGGGGACAGGGGAGGCACCTTTTAGTCGTGGAGGCAAAAAAGTGAAGGATCCCACTCCACCAGCCAAGAAGGGGAAGGATCCCACTCCACCAGCCAAGAAGAGGAATGATCCCACTCTACCAGCCTGGAAAGGGAAGGTTCCCACTCAACCACCAATGAAAGGAAAGGTTCCCACTCAACCACCAATGAAAGGCAAGAGGCCCACTCAATCACCAATGAAAGACAAGAAATCTTTACCTCCAGCTGAGACACAGCAGCCCTCACCTCCAGCTGAGACAAAGCACCCCTCCCCTCCAGCAGAGGTTGCCAAGGAGACACCTCCACCAGCAGAGGCAAAGCAGCACTCACCTCCAGCTGAGACACAGCAGTCCTCACCTCCAGCTGAGACAAAGCAGACCTCACCTCCAGCAGAGGCTGTAAATGAGACACCTCCACCAGCAGAGGCAAAGCAGCCCTCACCTCCAGCTGAGACAAAGCAGCCCTCACCTCCAGCAGGTGGCATATAGGCCACCCTCCAGGGACTGTTGTACAAGGAGCCCCCTCCAGAACCAGTGGGCAAGTTCCCCACCTCAGAGACTGTGACCTTGCACTCCCCAGTATTGGGAAATGGGCATGGAGCCCCCTCCAAAACCAGTGTGCAAGTTCCAGAACTCAGAGACTGTGACCTCTAACTCCCCAACAAAGAGATATGGGCATGGAGCCCCCTCCAGAACCAGTGGGCAAGTTCCCCACCTCGGAGACTGTGACCTTGCATTCCCCAGCATTGGGAAATGGGCATGGAGCCCCCACCAGAATGAGTGGGCAAGTTCCCCACTTCCGCTGAGGTGCACCTCACCCCCCTTCCCACTGAGGTGCCTGCCCACTTCCAACATGATGCCCCTAAACAGTTTATTGCGGACATTGTCAGGAACAAGTTGGGGCTTGGACTGTGCCCTGTGGCCATGTGGGCCTTTTGTAATTTGGACTGGCCATTTATGAACAAATTATTTCTGGACATTTGTTCATAAGTATTTTATATCATATTGGTACATAGAGTGGCTGTTGGCATACATTTACAATATCAGTACTGCCTAACTTTTGCCCTTGCATTTTTATGACGTGTGTCCTGTGACATTGTTTTTCCTCTGCAGCTGGTTGTGTGTATGGTGTGGGTGTGAATGGTGTGTGTTGTGTGTGTGTGTGTCACTCTCTTTGTCCTCCCTCCCTTGTGTGCTAGGTGGCTGTACTCACCGTCATCGTCTTCGTCAGCATTGGTGTTCCAGCTGGAGCATGGAGTAGAAGAGCATCAGGAAGACTTGAAGTTCCGGTTCCATTGCGATGTTGATCTTCTCTGTGTCTCTGATGGTGAGTCTTTCGTCTTCTGTGTTCTGTTTCCGCCAGGCTTTTGATGGTGTTGGTACTGCTCCGGAAATCATTATGGTTTGATGTGTCATGATATGGTGGGCGGTACCTTGTCTTCTGCCTAGGTGTTGATGTCTACAGCCATGTGTGGTGTTAGCGCTCAGGAGGTTGGTGTGGCACGTTGGCTGTCTATGGGAGTTATCACCGCCATGGTCATAATTTGGCGGTATTTACTGCCAGCCTGTTGGCAGTATTATTGCCACTTTAACAGTCACTGGCAATGTCATAATGACCATCATTATTTGCTCCTTTGCAAAGTGAAGAGGGTGTTCCCTCATTTGAATGAGTTTGTACCATTCAAATGAGGCTATTTGTTCTTCCATGCCTCTCTCAATATTTCAGAGAAGGGTGCAAAGAAAAAGGGACCCTGGAAAACTCCCCAGCTTTGGGTCACCTAGACTGCACCCTCACTTGGGGTGAACACTGCCCCCTCCATAGGCAGTCTAAATGTAATCGGGTGTACTGATCCCGGTCTGAACTGGGCACATCTGACAAAGGTGCGCACCGGTGCAAAACCAGAATGGGCATTGGTTACATCACAGGTCCAGGCGTTCACACTTTGTAGGTGAGAGAACGTAGATGGTGATTTTACTATTTTTTGTGACATTACACTGGTGGCCATCATGCAGTTTTTGCGTAACTGTATTTTGGCGGACAGTGATTTCACTGTTTTTGGGTAGTAGCTATGCTGATGGCCTCTGTTTTCGATTGACAGGCTGCACACTTATGATAATTCCGGTGTGTTTTGGGATTGGTGCAATCACATGCTTTTGGATGAGAGCTTACTGCTTTTTTGTGGTATTATGCAGTTTTGTAGTCACAGTGCTGGAGACCATACACTTTTTTTCTAAGCGTCACACTTTTGGAGAATGATGGCGGTTTCTGTGTGCCAGTGTGCTTTATGTGACAGCACGCTGTCATTTGTTACCAGCATACCGGACCGGATGACAGCACAGTAACCTGAATGCAAATAGTTGGTGACTATGGATTGCTGATGACAGCACCGTTGTAATAACAGATGTGTGGCAGCAGCAGCGGGCTGCACTTGGTGCTCACTCCCTGTTAGTGATGGTTGCTTACAGACAAGACACTGTATTAGACTCGCAGTGTTCGTAGGGCGCTCAAATGGCTCCGTGTCACCAGAACACCAATTTCCCAGTTCAATTCCAACTAATCTAATTCAATTGTGGCAGATGAACGAGAATGAACTCTATAGTTTCCAGAATTCACTGATCTGCTAAGTGGAAGCTTGTGAACGGAAACATAGTGTGTATTGATGGGAGATGAGCGCCTAAACCCAGTTGATGAATCTAAGCGTCCCTCCAGGGTGTACCCCAAAGATCCATATGCTTATGGTGTCTGTCTGTCCTGGGTCGCACCATTGCTGCTCCTGGTTGTACCCCACAGACTCATCTACATATGGTGCCTAATGACTTCTTTGTGGAGCACAAACGCCTGTCCTAGGTGGACCCAACAAGACTTATTTGTGTATAAAGCCTGATGTAGGACCATCAGGGCTTATGAGTGACCACACAGACCATCTACATGTGGTGCCTGTTGTCTTGTGCAATTACCTGTCCTGGGTTAACTTCACATGGTGTCTGGTACAGCACTATCACTGCACCTGGTTGAACCCTGGTTGGACTCCACAGACCCATCTAAGAATGCTGCCTGTTAACTTCTTTGTGTAACACAATCACCTGCCTTGCGTGAATCCCACAGACCACGTACACATAGGGGCATATTTACGAAACTTTCACACAACGCAGGGCAGCAAGCAAAGTTGCTGTGCTGCTTGCGTGAAAGAGAGCGGGCGGAAATGCTCCATATTAACAAAGATATGGAGCACTTTTTCTCTCTCCTTGCACTGGTGCACTTCAGGCAGCCTAGCGCCAACGCAGGTGAGTTGCAAGGAGAATTGTTTTTGTGAGGAAGGAGAGCTTCATACACAAAAACAATCTCTCAAGACATTTCCCTTTTTCTATGTGTGCTGCAGTTTGCAGCACACATAAAAAGAGGAAATAACTAAGAGAATTGTTTTTCTCCTCCTTACGCCGGGTCTGGGAGGTGTAGTGATTTCACGCAATACCAGGTTTACAAACCTTTGTAAATTTGGGATTGCATGAAATCCATGGGTGGATGCATGGGAACGCCCAAGTTCCACCCATGCCTTTCTGAATGAAATGTAACGCAATGTAGCGCGAGTCGCTGCATTGCATTACATTTTCTTAGCCAGGCAAGGCGACGCAAATCTGCCCTTTCATGGCTTTGTAAATCTCTACTAGCTTTTTGCCTAGGGTGACCAGAGGTCCCAGATTTCCCCGGACAGTTCCGGTTTTCAGGAGACTGTCTCAGTGTTCCCACGCTTTTGTTCATTTTACATAAATGTCCCAGTTTTTGGGGCAAAGGTCACGTCCACTGGGAATGCTTTTTTCATTTGAAATAAATGTCCCGGTTTTTGGGACAAAGGTCAGGTCAACCAGCGAATCAGAAGGGAAATGTATGTGTTGCCTGCTTGTGTATGTGTGCGTGTATACAAATATATGCACACACACAAACACACACACACGCATTCTTTTACAGGACAGGCCATATAGAAAAGTGAGACTAAAGGCTTAAGTCCTACTTCTATGTCTAACCTGTCCCGTTTTTTTCCTTTTCAAAATCTGGTCGCCCTAAACATTTTGCCTCATGGATCACACAAAAGTGGTGCAACCATAACGGAAAATGCTAGTAAATATGGCCCATAGTATTGACTAACTTCCTTGTATCACACCCTTCGATTTAAATCCAGGTTACAAACTCACTCCTACTCACCAAGCACGATCATCAAGATGCTTCTTACACAGTCAACATATTAAAACGGGATGGTTAATTTTACTACTGTATGAAATGTAACACTACCTCTCACACACCTCTACGCTTCAACATATACTTGAACCCAGCCACACAACTGTCAATCCACGGAAAGGAGCACGTTTTGAGCCTCGTACAACCTAATACATGAATCCAATATACTGCACGCGAAGGCTACTCTAAAAAACATATCAGCTATTCACAATAAAGTGAGTAATTGACCTATTTGACCATACAAACAGCACTTTGAGGCCCTGTTGGGGGTCGGAGAGTGACTACACAAATGCAGCAATGCAACCACCAAGGGGCCGAGCACTAGGCAACCTGCCTTTTCTTTAGTGTTGTGCTTTCTAACCACCCACGTACAACTACCTCGTGACCTTCTTGCAAGTGTTTTGAAGTGGGTTTTTGTTTTCTTGATTCTTCTGCTTTTATCTTAAATGCCTGAGCTCTGAAAAGCATCTTTGCTCATCTACAAGGATCACGTGCTTCCTTATCCGCCCTTCCTACGTGCTGGCGGTAAACAGCTGCTTATAGTCATGACAGCCTGGGCCACAGGGGCGTGATGAGGCCAGTCCCATTCATATTAGCAAGGGCAGGACATCATTTGTCCAGTCCTGTCTTTCAGTTAAGCCTTGGCTAAGCCAATAGGTCTCGCCTATACAAGCGCTATTGACTTTGACCACGCGTTTTGCCATTTTTTACACCAGTGTGGCTAAACATGAGTGGCATGGAGTGCCAGAGTGGAGTGGGACAGTAGAGAGTCGTAAAGTGGATTTGTTGGAGTGTCATAAAGTGGAGTAGGGCGGGTAGAGTTGTAGAGTTGAGTAGATGGGAGTAGTTCAGTGACATAGAATGGAGTGGGGTGGATCGGAGCGGGGTAGATTGGATTGAAGTGGGGTGGAATTGGGTGGAGTGCTCTGGATTGGATTGAGGTAGTGGGGTGGATTGGATTGGGGTAGAGTGGGGTGGATTGGTGTGGGGTGGATTGTATTGGAGTGTGGAGGTTTGAAATGGGGTGGTTTCGAGTGGGATGCGTTTGACTGGATTAGAGTGGGGTAGATTGGATTCACTGGCTTAGAGTGGGGGGTGTACTGGAGAGGAATGGATTGGATTGGAGCGGGCTGGATTGGAGTGTGGTGGGCTGGATGGATTGGATTGGAGTAGTGAGGACTGAACCTGGGTGGGGTGGATTGGATTAGGATAAAGTGGGGTGGATTGAGATAGAGTGGCGTGGAATGGAGTGAGTGGAGTGGATTGGAGTGGGGTGGAGTGGAGTGGGGCGGGTGGATTAAAAGGGATGGGGTGGATTGGATTGGGGTGTGGTAGGCTGCAATGGGATGGATTGGAGTGGTTCAATCCAACTGGATTAAATTGGAGTGGGTGGATTGGAGTGGTGAATTGCACTGAATTGAGTTGGATTGGAGTTGGGTGGGATGACATGGGATTGGGTGGATTTAATTGGGATGGGATGGATTGAAGTGGATTTAATTGGTGTGGGGTGGATTGGAGTGGAGTAGGCAGGATGGATTGGATAAGAGTGCAGTAGACTGAACTGGGATGGGGTGGGGTCTTTTGGAGTAGAGTGGGGTGGATTGGAGTGGGGTGGACTGGAGAGGGGTAGAGTAGATTGAAATGGGATGGGTGGCTTGAGGTTGAGTGGACTAGAGTGGGGTAGATAGTGGTGGGGTGGATTGGAGTGGGGTGGACTGGATTGGTGTGGGGTAGATTGATTAGAGAATGGTGGCCTGAATTTTACTGGAGTGGGGTGGATTAAAGTGGAATGTATTAGAGTGGGATGGATTTCGGTAGGGTGAGGTGGGTTGGATTGGGATAGGGTGGATTGGGTTGGTGTGGAACGATTGGAGAGGGGTGGGTGGATTGGACTAGAGTGAGGTGGATTGGGTAGCAATGGACTTGATAGGAGTGGAGTGGGATTGGAATGGTTAGATTGGAGTGGGTGGATTGGGTTGGATTGGAGTGGGGTGGATAAGATTGGACTGGAGTGAGGTGGATGGGAGTGGGGTGGATTGGGTTCACTCAAATGGAGTGGGTGGATTGGACTGGGTGGATTGGATTTGAGTTGAGTGGGCTCGAGTGGAGTGGACTGGATAGATTGGTCTGGAGTAAGGTGGACTGAACTGGGATGGATGGGGTGAATGGGACTGCAGTAGGGTGGACTGGACTGGGATGGGGTGGATTGGGATAGATGAGGTGGATTGGAGTAGAGTGTGGTGGAATGGAGTGTGGTGGGTTGAAGTAGAGTGGAGTGGAATGGAATGGGGTAGATTGGATTGGAGTGGGGTGGATTGAAATTGAGTGGGGTGGATTAGATTAGGGTGTGGCATCGAGGACTGCACTGGGTTGGATTGGAGTGGTGTGGATTGAATTGAGGTGAGGTGAGGTGGATTTTAATGGTGTGGGGTGAACTGGATTGAACTGAATGGTCTAGAGGAGGTGGATCGGACTGGGTGGACTGGATCGGATTAGGGTGGGGTGGATTGGAATGGATTGGATTGAGTGGAGTGGTTTGGATTGAATGTGATGGATTGAATTTTGTGGGGTGGATTGGATAGAGGTAGGGTGGATTGGAGTGGGGTGGGGGACTGGATTGGAGTGTGGTAGATTGGACTGGAGTGGGGTGGATTGGATTGAAGTGGTTTGGATAGGAGTGGGATGGGTGGATTGGATTGGAGTGGGGTGGATTTGGTAGCAGTGGACTTGATTGGAGTGGGTGATTGGATTGGGTGGGTGGGATTGGAATGGGGTGAATTAGATTGGACAGTAGTAGAGTGGATGGGATGGGAGTGGGGTGAATTGAGTTGACAGGAATGGAGTGGGGTGGATTGAATTGAAGTGGGGTGGATTGGACTGGAGTGGAGTGGGGTGGAATGAAATGGAGTAGGGCAGATTGGATTGGGGTGTGGTGTGGTGGGCTGCAGTGGGTCGGATTGTAGTTGGGTGGATTGCATTCAGGTGAGGTGGATTGGAATGGTGTGGGGTGAATTGGATTGGAGTAGGGTAGACTTGAGTGGGGTGGATTGGATTGCGGTTGGGTAGACTGGATTGGTGTGGGATGATTGGAGTGGGATGGATTGCATTGAGGTGTGGTGGATTGGAGTGGAAGGGTGGGGTGTATTGGATTGGGTGGGGTGCATTGAAGTGGGGTGGATTGGCCTGGAGTGGATTGGATTGGAGTGGGGGTGAATTTGAGTGGGGTAGGCTGGATGGATTGAATTGGAGTGTGATGGTTTGGACAGGGGAAGAATAAGGTGGATTGGAATACAGTAGGGTGAATTGGAGTGGGGTTGATTGAAATAGGGAGGTTTGGGGTGGAGTGGACTGGAGGTGGTGGGATTGGGTTGGGCTGGATTGGGACTGGTTGGATTTGGGTTGGGTGGATTGGAGTGGGGTGGATTGCAGTAGGGTGGATTGCAGTAGGGTGGATTGCATTGAGGTGAGGTGCCTTGGAATGGTGTGGCGCAAACTGGACTGGAGTGGGGTGGCCTGCAGTGGGGTGGACTCGAATAGGGTGGACTGGAGTTGGGTGGATCGGATTGGGTGGATTGGAGTGGAATGGATTGGATTGAGTGGGGTGGATTGGATTGAATAGGGTGGATTGGATAGAGGTGGGGTGGATTGGATTGGGGTGATTTGGACTGGAGTGGGGTGGATTGGATCGGAGTAGGTTGGATTAGTGTGGGGTGGGTGGACTGGATTGGAGTGGGTAGATTGGATTGGTGTGAGGTGGATTGATTGGATAGGGGTAGACTGGATTGGAGTGGGGTAGATTAAGGTGGTTTGGAGGGGGCTGCACTGAACTGGAGTAGGTCGGATTAATTTAGACTGGATTGGACAGGAGTAGGGTGGATTAAAGTGGATTGTATTGGAGTGATATGGATTGGGATAGTGTGGGTTGATTGGACTGGAATGAGGTCGACTGAGTGGGGTGGGGTGGATTAGAATGTACTGGAGCGGGGTGGATTGGGTTCACTGAAATGTAGTGGGATGGATTGGATTGGAGTGGGGTGGATTGGAGTAGGGTGGAGAGAACTGGGATGAGGTGGGTGGATTAGACTGGAGTAGGGTGGACTGAACTGGGATGGTGTAGGGTGGATTGGATAGGGATACAGTGATGTGAATTGGGATGGAGTGGGGTGGAATGGAGTGAGTGGGATGGATTGGAGTGGGGTGGGGTGGGGAGGACTTGAGTGGGATGAGATGGGGTAGATTGAGGGGTGGATTGGAGTGGGGTGAATTGAAATGGGGTGGGGTGGGGTGGATTGGATTGGGGAGTGGTGGGCTGCAGAGGGATTGGTTTGAAGTGGGGTGGATTGGAGTGGTGTCTGCTGGATTGGAGTGGGGTGAGTTGCATTTAAATGGGGTGGATTAGAGTGGCTGGACAAAAACAGGGTGGTGGATTGGATTGGGTGGGGTGCATTGGAGTGGTGCGTATTGTAATGGATTGGATTGGTGTGGGTTTGATTGCATTGGGGTGGACTAGATTGGAGTGGGTTGAACTTGAGTGGGTTGGATTGGAGTGTGGTGTGTGAAATTCGGATGGAGTGGGGCGGAATCGATTGGGTAGAGTAGGGTGGTTTGGAGTACAGTAGGGTGGACTGGAGTGGGGTGGAGTATATTGAAATAGGGTGGAGTGATTGGGGTGGAGTGGACTTGAGGGGTGGATTGGATTGGAGTGGGGTGGATTGGAGTGGGGTGAGTTGGATTGGGGTAGGATGGATTGGAGTGGTGTGGATTGGAGTATGGTGGAATGAGGTGGATTGCATTGAGGTGAGCTGGATTGGAGTAGGGTGGATTGCATTGAGGTGAGGTGGATTGGAATGGTGTGGCGCAAATTGGACTGGAGTGGGGTGGACTGGAGTAGGGAGGACTGGAGGGTTGGATGAGATTGGGGTGGGGTGGATCAGCTTGGGTGGGGTCGATTGGAGTGAAATTGATTGAATGGGATGGATTGGATTGAGTGGGGTGGATTAGATTGAATAGGGTGGATTGGATAGGGATTAATGGATTGGATTGGGGTGGGGTGGACTGGAGTGGGGGTGGTTTGGACTGGAGTGGGGTGGATTGGATCTGAATGGGTTTGATTTGTGTGTGGTGCGTGGACTAGATTGGAGTGGAGTGGATTGGATTGGTGTGGGGTGGATTGGATTGGTGTGGGGGGGGTGATTGGACAGGGGTAGACTGGATTGGAGTGGGTTAGATTAAGGTGGTTTGGAGTGGGATGATTTGGCTGGAGTAGGGTGGATTAATTTGGACTGGATTGGACAGGAGTGGGTGGATTCAAGTGGATTGTATTTGAGTGATATAGATTGGGGTGGTGTGGGTGGAATGGACTGGAGTCAGGTGGATGGAGTAGCAGTGGACTTGATTGGAGTGGGTGGATTGGATTGTAGTTGAGTGGGGTGGGTTGGGTTGGTTTGGAGTGGGGTGGGGTGGATTAGAATGTACTGGAGCGGGGTGGATTGGACTGGATCGAGGTGGATTGAGTTCACTGGAATGGAGTGGGATGACTTAGATTGGAGTGGGGTGGATTGGATTGGATTGGAGATAGGTGGAGAAAACTGGGATGAGGTGGGGTGGATTTGATTGGAGTAGAGTGGACTGGACTGGGATGGTGTATGGTGGATTGGATTGGGATAGAGTGGGGTTGATTGGGATAGACTGTGGTGGAATGGAGTGAGTGAGGTGGATTAGAGTGGGGTGGGGTGGACTTGAGTGGGGTGGGGTAGAGTGCAGAGGGGTGGATTGGATTGGAGTGTGGTGGATTGAAATAGGGGGGTGGATTGGATTGGCTTGTGGTGAGCTGCAGTGGGATGGATTGGTTTTATAGTGGGGTTGGGTGGATTGGATTGGAGTGGGGTGGATTGCATTGAGGTGAGGTGGATTGGAGTGGCTGGATTTAAATGGGGTGGGGTGGATTGGATTGGGTGGGGTGCACTGGAGTGGTGTGGATTGTAATGGATTGGATTGGTGTGGGTAGGCGTGGATTGGGGTGGGCTGGATTGGAGTGGGGTAGAGTGGGGTGAATTGGAGTACAGTAGGAGGGATTAGAGTGGGGTGGAGTAGATTGAAATAGGGTGGGGCACTGGGGTGGAGTGGACTGGAGGGGTAGATTGGATTGAGGTAGGGTGAGTTGGATTGGGGCAGGATAGATTGGAGTGGGGTGGGGTGGATTACATTGAGGTGATGTGGATTGGAGTGGGGTGAATTTGAGTAGGGTGGGCTGGAGTGGGAGTGACTGGAGTGGAGTGGATCTGACTGGTGTGGGGTGGGATGGATCTGATTGTGGTAGGGTGGATTGGAGTGAGTGTATTAGATTGAATGGGGTGGATTAGGTTGCATGGGGTGGATTTGAATGGGGTGGATTGGATTGGGGTGGATTGATTGTGTTGGGTGGATTGGATAGGGGTGTGGTGGGCTGGAATGGATTGGTGTGGGGTGGATTGGAGTGGATTGGACTGGAGAGGGAGGGATTAAATTGGTGTAGGGTTGGATTGGATTGGTGTGGGGTTGATTGATTGGAGCGGGGTGGACTGGATTGGAGTGAGGTAGATTAAGGTGGTTTGGAGTGGGGTAGATTGGACTGAAGTGGGGTGGATTAATGTGGACTGGATTAGATTGGAGTGGCATGGATTAGAGTGGATTGTATTGGAGTTGGATGGATTGGGGTGGTAGATTGGACTGGAGTGAGGTGGATTGGTAGCAGTGGACTTGATTGTAATGGGGTGGATTGGAGTGGGCAGATTGGGTGGGATTGGAGTGGGGTGTGTTGGATTGGAGTTGTTTGTGTTATGGGGTGGGTTGGATTGAAGTGGTGTGCAATGGATTGGGATCGGGTGGGTTGGAATTCACTGGGTTGGATTGGACTGGAGTGGGGTGGATTGGACTGGAGTGGGGTGAAATGGAGTGGACTGGGGCAGTGTGGAGTATTTTTGGGTGAGGTGTATTGGAGTGGGGTGGGTTGGACTAGGCTGGATTGCAGTAGATTGGATTGGTGTGGGGTGGACTGCATTGAATTAGGGTGGATTGTGGTGGAATGGAGTGAATTGGGATGAAATGGGGTGGATTGGATTGAGGTGAGGTGGATTGGGTTGGAGTGGAGCGAATTGAGTGGGGCAGATTCCAGTGGGTTGTTTGTGATTGGAGTGGGCAGGGTGGTGTGGGGTGGGGTGGAGTGGGGCAGATTGTTTTGGACTAAAGTGGGGAAGGTGGGATTGATGCAGATTGGGGTGGGGCAGACTGGAATGGGGCAGGTTGTTTTGGATTGAAGTGGGGTAGATTGTTTTGGGTTGGAGTGGGGCATTTTGTTTTTGGATTGTAGTGGGGTAGATTTCTGTGGGGCAGATTGTTTTGAATTGAGTGGGGCAGATTAGAGTGGGGGTGATTGCTTTGGATTGGAGTGGGACAGATTATTTTGGACTGGAGTGGGGCAGATTGTTTAATATTGGAGTGGGGCAGATTGTATTTGGGTGAACTGGAGTGGGGTGGATTGGATTAGAGTGGGGTAGACTGGAATGGAGTGGGGTGGAATGGGGTGGGGTGAACTGGGATGGAGTGGGGCGAATTTGTTGTATTGGAGTTGGGCTGATTGTAGTAGGTCAGATGGTCTTGGATTGGAGTGCGGTAGACTGTAGTGGGGTGTATTGGAGTGGGGCAGATTGGAGTGGGGTTAGCTAGAGTGGGGCAGATTGTTTTGGATTAACATGGGGCAGTTGGAGCGAGGTGGATTGGAGTGGGACAGATTGTTTTGGATTGGAGTGGGGAATATTGCTTTGAATTGCAGTGGGGCAGATAGGAGTGCAACAGATTGAAGTGGGGCAAACTGTTTTGGATTGGGGCAGATTGGAGTGGGGCAAATTGTTTTGGATTGGAGTGGGGCAGATTGTTTTGGATTGGGATGTGGCTGATTGTTTTGGAGTGGTGCAGATTGTTTTGGATTGGAGTGAGGCAGATTAGATTGGGGTGGGTTGGGAGGATTGGAGTGGAGTGAGTTGGATTAGACTGGGGTAAGTGGTTTGGGACTGTTTGGGGTGGATTGGTGTGGGGTGAGGTGGGGTGGATTGGGGTGGATCATAGTGGGGCGGATTGGAGTGGGGTGGATTAGGGTGTACTGCACGATTATGTGTTAAAGTATCATTAAAAAAATTACACATAATAAAGAAACAATGTTGCTTTGCAATATGCAGCTTCAAATTTTTTTTTTTGGTATGTGAGAATATACAGCAATCGCATTGTATGACCCGCCCTGAAGGGGGCTGTATAGTGATAATAATTATATAGCTGTGTCAACAGTAAAAACATAGAACGCAATGAAAGGTAAACAAAGCATCCTCCTTCATCCCCCCCAGAGCACATTTATCCAATAATGTAGCAACAATGAGAGAAAACACTAGTGCTTGGACCCGACGTGAGCGAGGCATGGAACTCACCCACCCCCTAGCTGTGAGCTTTCTGGATGTGCCAGGGCTTCTCCGAACACAAACAAGACAACAAAGAAAAGAGAAAGGCTTGAAGGCTTCTAATAGCAGGACCTGTCTTCCATCTCTTTTAGAAGCGATGTGGTGTATATAAAATTACAGTTGTTTGGGGGACAGTCTGCCCTGATGAAGTCTTTCAGAAATATTTGTCTCATAGGACGAAACACGTGTTGGCTTTTGTTTCATTATGGATATTGATTTCCAAGGACTGTTAGTATTGCTCTAATGGATTTTGCATTTCAAGATTAAATTGAACCTTTGCCTACTACCCTGGTCCGATTTATATTCAATGACTTACTAAGTCTTGACACATATGGAGGACTGAACTTTTATTCATGAGTGCCCTGACATCTGTTTGTTACTAGTGCTTGGACCCCTTCAAGGCCCTGTTCACTGCATCACGGCTGGTGTGTCGAGGTGCGAGCCAGACATATTTGTGGCATATAAATTCCCTAAACTCCATAGAGAGGAGCATCAGAAAAAGACCCCATAACTCGCGGAAAGAATGCACTTGGCATGTCAATGTCAAAGTAATCGCCATTCAAGATATACCACAGGCGGTGTATCCATCCTAGGTATGTGGGAAGTGTATCAGTACCCCAGTAAGTATGTTTTGAGTGGCTGCACCCAATGCCAACCCTATTAGTCAACCCCTATGGGACTTCAGAGGGTAGGTAATGACATTAGGGAGGCCCAACAATATACATGCTGGGAAGCGGGGGAGCTGGGTATCAAGATGTGAGTCAATGTTCTGCAGCACTGCCCCCCAGTAATGTGTGAGCTTCGGACACTCCCATAAAATATGTGTCAGGGTGCCAAAGGCACCACAACCCCTCCAACACCTGGGGCTGCATGAGAGGTCCCCTTTGTGAATACGTGCAGGTGTAAAATACCAGTATGTAACAACTTTAGTCGCAGATTCTATACTTGCCATGTTTCTAGCTGTGTGGCGTGCCCTGTAGTATATGTACTGCCATTCCCTATGTGTGAGAGATCTACCGATTTCAGCTTCCCATTGTCGTTGCCCTGGGGATTTCTGTGTATCGGGGGCCTTTTGCAGGAAATTTTCCAATTCAGTGATTAATCTTTCATCTGAAGTCTTCTCCAGCAGCCATTTTTAAAAATCCGTAAGAGATCTTCGTGCCTGGTCCCGAATCCCTGGATGCAGGGCCCAATGACAAATTTGAAAGTAGTGCATCCGCTCTGTCTCGGGAAGTGCATGCTCAGATTTCGGTGTCAAAGGGTATCATGCCCTCTACATCAAATAGATGTCTGACAGAGCAGCACCTTGGTTGTAACCACCTACTGTTGGCCAAGGTATTCACTAACTCTTCTCTCAACCACTCTACTAAATAGCAGAGTTGGGCGGCTTGAAAATAGTGCAGTAGATTGGGGTCTTCCAGATCCCCATGTGCTGGTGATTGATAGCATAGTGGATTGATAGCATAGTGTGTGACTCAGGCAAGGCTGCCTCCCTACCCAAAGGGAGTGGTAAAAATCTTTCTGTAAAGATTGAAGTGTTCCTGGGGAAGGCACGACTGGTAGGGTTTGAAAGAGATATAAGATTTGCAGAAAGACCGCCATCTTAAGGGTGGCAACACAGCTCAGCCATGAAATCGCGTATGATTGCCACTGGGTAAGGTCATGTCGTACTCGCTGCACCAATAAACGATAGTTAATAAGGGTCATGTTCGAGATGGTCTGGGTAAGCTGGAGCCCTAGATAAGGGATACTTTGACTTTGCCAACATATTGGAAACTGCCTTTCCAGATATTGTTAGTCCAAAAGAGGGACTCTGATATTAAGACCTTGGGATGTCAGAGACCTTCCTGAACTCCTCTATCTCTTGCAAAATAGCCAGAAGGCCCCCCTTGGAGTCGTCTAAGGACACAGAAACATTGTCTACGTATAAAGCCACGGTGTGCATTTCGCTTCCAAATGTCACACCTGTTATATGTGGATTCAATCGCACTCTTTGTGCAAACATGTAAAGAGGGAATAATAGGGCAACAATGGGCATGCCTTCTGGTGCCTCTGTGTATGGGAAATGTTTGAGAGGAATGTCAGTTCAGCCACACCGTCGCCTGTGGTTTGCAAAAGGTGCTATGGATCCAAATTAGAAACTGAGAGCTGAAACCAAAATGGGTTAATGTTGTGGTCAAATAAGGCCAATGCACTCTTTCGAAGGCCTTCTCTGTATCTGGGAGCCTGGCTCACTTTATCTATTAAATGGGGGATGCGTTTCCTGTTATTCCCACATTGGCCGTGCATCACATATCCATTTTGGTCTGGGTCAATCAGACTTGGTAGAAGCGGTTCAGGTATGTAGCCAGAATACCGGTTAGAAGCTAGATGTCCGTATTGAGTAGTGATATTGGCCGGTAGGACCCGGATGATTGAGGGTCCTTCCTAGTTTTAGGAAGAACCACAATGGACTCCTCTAGCATTGAGGGTGAAATGGAATCTGGGCCTGATATGGCATTAAATAGGCGTGTCAAGATGGGCGCCAATTGGAATCAAAATGTTTTCTAAAATGCAGAAGGGAACTCATCCGGCACTGGGGATTTGTGAAGCTTGGCTTTAGCTATCGCCGCAATAACTTCTTCTATTTTAAGTGGGCCCTCCAAATGTGCTGCCTGATCCGGTGTCAAACGAGCAGTGGGAGCACCCCCAAGATAGGTCTCAGAACCGTCCCCCACTGTAGTGTCAGCAACTTACATGGTTTCATAAAAGTGACGGAAGGCCGAAGTTATAGGACCCTCACCTCTAATAGTGCAATATTTAGAACAAGATAATCATTGTCTTTTGAGTACACCGCCCACGAGCAAAAAAAAAATGCAACGAGTGCAAAGTGAGAAAAGACGACTTGGCAAAATAAAAGAAAGTTAGCTAGAAAAACTAAAACTTTGTAATTTTGTTTT
The DNA here is from genome assembly GCF_031143425.1 of Pleurodeles waltl. Classification (NCBI taxonomy): domain Eukaryota; kingdom Metazoa; phylum Chordata; class Amphibia; order Caudata; family Salamandridae; genus Pleurodeles; species Pleurodeles waltl. Next base: position 139,226,860 of record NC_090445.1, on the reverse strand, counting down.
TCCTACTGGGCACGTTTTTGCCAGTCACTAGCTTTCTGTTTGCAGGGCACTAGAAGTTAAAAAGAACAAAATAGCACCTCAGTCACGTCAGGAGCAGCAGACGAGCACTGATTAAGTTGAATCAGTGAGTGCTTGGTCCCTGCTCCACACAGAGGAACAGGAAAATGATGCTTGGCCTGCAGTGATGAATTACGAGGCTGCAAAGAAGAGTGCCACCCAAGCCAACAAATAGTAAGCAACAGGTGGGCGCCAAGGCATTTACTGTACACAACAGAGTCTTGCAATTGAGATGCATGTGCTGGCACATAGACTCACAGGATGGACCCTAAAAAGCAGTGCTTTGTGGGATTTATATTCTATTTTGTGTGAATATAAATCAGTTGTTTTGACTCATCTGCATACAATGACTTGTAAAAGGAAAACACAGGACTGGGTACATAGGGCTGTATTACACATAGTGTCCCTGGGGTGGAACGGGAGTGTGTCCGCTTTTTCCACTTTTAAGACTCTATGGTATTACAGAAGGGGCCGCAGACTCTTGTGCAGCCCCTGCTATAATACTGATAGTGTTATCTTCAGAGAGTCTTACCTAATTTGCATGGGGTTGTGGTCCCATACAAACAAGGGAATCACTTTGCATCTGTACTCCGCCGTCTTAGGGATGCAGGTGCAAACATGCCTTTAGGAGGCACACTGAAAGTGCTCCACAAAAAGATGGCGCACTGTCATTGCGCTTCCCTTGGGAAGACCTATGGAAGGGAGAAAGGGTTCCCGTGGACTCCCCAGGTATTTCCCTGCAGGCCGGTAAAGTTACTCACTGCACCTGCCTGCAGGGGAATCACCAACTCCCAAAAACACTATGCTGGTAGGCCCCACTTGCAACCAAGTGCTCAAATTAAGCACTGAATTGAATAGACCATTACCTCACAACACTACCCAACTTAACACTTTTGATTAAAGTGATCAAACCATCATTTTCAAAAAGATATTTGACTCATAACCATACATTAATTTGAACTGACATGTCATCTGTTGCCAACTACTGCTGATAATTTAATGTCTTTATTACATCTCTGGTCTTCTTGAATCAAATACGAATTGGTACCAGTTCCAGTATCTCTGGGAACTGGCTTTTCTAGACCTGCAGAGCCTGTTTGAAATAAAGAAGTATACATACAAATAAATAACCTACCATATAGTGGTGCTGTGCTGCTGCAGTGCAACCATGCAGCTAAATAGCACATCCCGATACCAGAAAATCCAGTTAGTACGAACATCCATACGATTCTAAAAAAGCAGATCATGAAAGCAAGATTATCATTGAAGTGGTTCAGAACTTCTTTCTTTAAAAGAGTAACATCAATTATCTCCTCATCCGTCTTTCTCGTACAAACCTTACATAGGTCCACAGACATTGTTTACCTAGCTCGACTTAAAAATCTTCCCCCAATATGGCCGCCATTACCCAGAAGCATTAAAAGAGGGCATATCCTGACAGCAGTTCCTGTAATAATTAAGCCCAAAAGAAAAAAAAAACAAATTCAATCAATCAACCTGGGAAAAAGGGGACTTGGAGGGGACTGCTGACCGGAGGGAGGTCACTCTCCCGGGTAGGTTTGGGGTGGTGGTACAGCCCAACGGGCTTGGGCTATGCCTTGGGCTACGTTTGGGCTACAGGTGAGTCCTTTGGACAGCCAGGCAGTTCTTCATAGCAAGCTGCAGGTTCTGGTTTAGGTTTCTTCTCCAGACTTCAAAGAGTGGCTTAGAAGTGCACCAGGCCCCCTTTCAGTTCAATCCTGTCTGCCAGGGTCCCAGTAGGGGGTGTGCCAGTCCTTTGTGTGAGGGCAGGCCCTCCACCCTCCCAGCCCAGGAAGACCCGTTCAAAATGCAGATGTATGCAAGTGAGGCTGACTATCTTGTGTCTGGGGTGTGTCTGAGTGAATGCACAAAGAGCTGTCAACTAAACCTAGCCAGACATGGATTGTAAGGCACAGAAAGATTTAAGTGCTGAGAAATGCTCACTTTCTAAAAGTGGCATGTCTGAAATAGTCATATTAAATCCAACTTCACCAGTCCACAGGATTTTGTATCACCATTCTGGCCACACTAAATATGACCTTCCTACTCCTTTCAGATCAGCAGCTACCACTCAAACAATGTATGAGGGCATCCCCAATGTTAGCCTATGAAGGGAGCAGGCCTCACACCAGTGTAAAAATGAATTTAGGAGTTTTACACTAACAGGACATGTAAACTACACAGGTGCATGTCCTGCCTTTTGCCTACACAGCACCCTGCCCTATGGGTTACCTAGGGCATACCTTAGGGGTGACTTATATGTAGAAAAATGGGGTCTTTCTAGGCTTGGCAAGTACTTTTAAATACCAAGTCGAATTGGCAGTGAAACTACACACACATGCGTTGCAATGGCAGGCATGAGACAAGGTGAAGGGGCTAAGGGGGTGGCACAATCATTGCTGCAGGCCCACTGGTAGCATTTAATCTACGGGCCCTGGGCACATATAGTCCACTCTACTGGGGACTTATAAGTAAATTAAATAGTCCAATTGGGTAAGATCCAATGTTACCATGTTTAAAGGGAGAGACCATATGCACTTTAGCACTGGTTAGCAGTGGTAAAGTGTGCAGGGTCTAAAAAACAGCAAAAATAGTATCTAAAAAGTGGAGGGAGGCAGGCAAAAAGTTAGGGGTGACCACCCTAAGGCTGTCAGGTCTAACAGTCGGTTAATGATTTTATACCATAAGAATTGACAAAGGTGTCCTACGCATCGGATGATGTAGCAATGGCGATGGTTGATGCGTGTGGGACTCATGCCCTTATGGTAAAGGCAGACATTAAGTCCGCTTTCAGGCTTTTGCCGATGCATCCACAGGATTTCAAACTTTTGGGCATTCAGTTTGAGGGACAGTGGTACATCGATAAAGCCTTGCCCATGGGTTGTTCCAACTCTTGTTCCTTGTTTGAATGTTTCATTTCATTCTTGCAATGGGTGTTCATGCAAGTTACGGGGCCCAAGGCAGTGGCGACTTCTTTTTTTGCTGCACCCACAGAGTCAGGGCACTGTGCGGAGGTGTTGGGCCAATTTGCATCACTCATGGGGGACCTGGGTGTGCCCCTGGTCCTTGAGAAGACGATGGGGTCCTCCATGAGGTTGTAATTTCTAGGAATTGAAATTGATTCGGCGGCCATGATGGCCCATTTGCCGGAGGACAAAATGACGTCTAAGCTGGTAGGGGTATGAGGTGTGGTATGAGGTGGCAGGAATTGCTTCTACGATTGCAGGCTTCGGAAGCCAGGGGAACTTGCCCGACCTGTTGCTAATACACTTAGAGGGAAATGAGGTGGTGGTGCAAACGGGGTTAGATATGTTAAAAACCATGAAGAAGGACTTGTTGGAAATTTTGAGGCAGTGGCGGGATGCCATGCGATATGGACGGTGTTTATTCCACAGAGATTTTGGAGAGGGGCTAGGAAACCAGGGGCGATTGAGCACAAACCGAGGAAAGTTAATAAGGAGATGAAGGTGTTTTGTCGGACAGCAGGGATCACTTGTTTAGAGCACAAGGACTTGCGATATGAAGATGTGGAGTTTTTTTTAGAGAGGATGGGGTCCATTTGTCCTTTATGGGCATGGAATTATACTTATTGCGCATACAGGAAGTTCTGCAAGACCTTTTCAAAGAAAAATAGGGGGGCAGAAAATGTTAGGAAACATTTTCTGGTGGCGGAGGCAGGGTGTCACTTGGCGTAAATACAAACAAATTGCGAACCTGACACTACACATTGACAACAAAAGGGGGGTAACAGCAGGCCACGACAAGGCAGGAAGGAAACGTTGCATTAGGAGTTATGCTAGTTGCAAGTTCAGTTGTTAGGTTGCAGCACAAGGCTGGTAAGGTTAAGAACAGTTTCAATGGGGAATAAAGAGCTGGATCGAGCACTAGATCAGAAAAGTCAAGATGAAAGGGGGGGGGAGGGGGGGAAGGGAGTATTGGTAGGGGATTTAAATGTGTTGTGCGGCAGTTAGTTTTGTAAGGCAAAGGCCAAGGTTGAATTGTGAGTGCACCTGCTTTCCAATAAAGCAGCCTTTTCCACACATAAAGCAAGTGTTGGTTGGTATGTTCTCCCCACCCAAAAGCAAGAGGGAGGGGTTCAGAACCTTGACGAGGAAGACCTTGATTCAGAGTAAGGTTACTACACCCGGTAATTATCAGGTGCAATGGAACCAGCACTGCCACAATTTTATGTAGGTCAATTTTAGCAGGTCAAACCTGAAAAAATTAACAAGAGGAAAACGCTTGGTAGTTGCCATATTATGCAAAATTGGGTGCAGTAGATAACAAGGTCTGCATGATATGCCGCATTCCCAATTTTGACCTCAGAATTGGAGGTATTCAATGGACCTGATAAATACCTGGTAAATAGCTCAAATAGCTCATGCCAGTCCACCTTACCAGTGATTGGGACATTGTTTAAAAGCACAATATTTGTATGCACCAAAGTAAAGATGTCCATTTTTATCACCACACAATGTCATTATATGAAAATATCTTCTGAACTAACAAAAACTAAAAAAAACAATGTTTCTCCCTCTTAATAGAATAAATGTTCTTTTCACAGAACTTGTGTTTTTTGGTTAACAGTTTTCATTGTTGCAATTGTCAGTGTGTATTTGTAGGTAATTCTGTGTAAAGGGAGTTATTTTCTAAACTAGTAGATAGGTAAAACAAAATTGTTTTTGCAATTATGCATCAAATTTAACAAACAACTTTTTGAGGGACCCCCACTATCTCTTTACTGACCAAGACATGGTCTGCAAACAGGTAATTCGGGGGCTGTCTCCTAAAAGACAGATGCACTGTCTGCCTCATTAGCAGATGCAGGTGCAGACTTCAAAGATGAGGAACTGTTTAGTATGGTCAAGGATTCAGTATTCATTTTCGTTGTTTTGCACCTGTTACCTCATCAGTCTTGCTCCAGAAAGATTCCATAGACAAGGGCAAACCTTGGTCAGTAAGATAGGGAGGGTGAGGTTTAGATTTTCTAACAATCACGCTGGCATATCATGTTAACCACTATATGGGAAGCACTGCATGAAGAGGGCTTAAAAGCCAGTGGAAAAGGAGATGAGTGTGGATAGTGAGGGGTACTTAAAACACAGTATTTTGTAAAATAACCATGTTTTAAGACCTTCATTAAAAAATCCTAGGTGAAATAGGGCAGCCACCTTCCCAATCCTGACTGAAAGCTCCTGTGTCCAAATATGTATTAAATAATACATTTATTAAAGGGGTGTAATACCCCCAAACAACCCCCTGAATCTATGCACCTGTCTCTATACACCTAAGGGCCTCTATATGATGTATGTGAATCTAGGGAGCATTTATCACACCTAGTACCTGATTCCTCAGCGTGCAGTAAAATAATTATCTTTTATTTTGAGCTTCTGCCCAGGGAGTGAGGCACAACATATGAATGTGAAATTATTGCTTCAAATTCACGTTTTGTCTCTTTTTTAGGCATTTTCTCTTAATATATTGACATATAATGTGCAGAGAGTTTATTCCATGTTCACTGAGACCAATAATTGGCCAGCAGGCATCATGGGAGTTATAATTGTGCTTTTGCCATTGCAAGTATTGTCTCAACAATCCCAACATGCAAAATGCTCTTTGTTTAAAATCCAGACATGGAGCCACATGCAAGCAGTTGACCCTGAGTGCCAAGAGAATTCTGCGGGTAGTCTTCCATTGGCAGCAATAATGGACACACATTTTGAAGAGTGTCATTGCTTGAACCGGTGCTTTATATGATCTGGTGGTTGCAAGTAGGTCACACAGACACTCATACTAATGTAAATAGACTGCATCTTCTTATTATTGAAACCATTTAGGGCCAGATGTAGGAAACCAAAAATTTGCGACTCGCAATTTGCGAGTTGGTGCGACTCGCAAAATGCGAGTCGCAAATCGAAATGCAGGGACAATGTCAGTGCCGAAATAGCGACTCGCACCCGGAGTCGCAACACAGAGAGCGAGCCCGTCGATTGCGAGGTCGCTTTTTGCGACCGTGCAAAAAACGAACTCGCAATTTGCGAGTGGGTGTCGCAAATTGCGAGTTGCATGTAAATTGCTTACAGGTGCTGCAGAACACTCCAGAAACCACTCCAGAACACTCTGGAAACACTTCCTGGCACATGATGATGACATCACAGCCAGGAAGTTTACAAATACACCTGGGAGGAGGGAGGACCACACCCTTTTTAACTGCTGAACTGCACACAGCAGAAACAGCAGCTGCAATGGAAGGAACTCCTAGGAAGAGAAAACTGAAGTTCTCAGAGAAGGAGCTGGAGGTGCTGACAGATGAATGCTGTCAGCACTATGACGAATTATTTGGGAAGGCAGCCCTCAATGTGCCAGAAGCCACCAAAAGACACCTGTGGCAGGACATCCAGGAAAAAATCAACTCCCTGGGGGTGAACCACAGGAGTGTTGAAGAAATAAAAAAAAGGTGGTATGACCGCCGCTCCCGGACCAAGGAGAGGGTGGCTGAAAGGCTCCGGGAGATGAGAGGCACAGGAGGGGGACCATCTTCAGTACCACCACCCACACCCCTGGAAGAAAGGGTGGAGGAAACCCTGGAGCAGGAGGCAGTATCAGGATTTGGGGACCTGGACACCTCAAAGCCCACCACATCAACCAGTGAGTACCATGTGACATGCCTGTACCCCTATCACTGCCATACCCCCACCCACCATGTACACAGGGGCATGCTCAACCAAGATAGCTCCATTTCAGGGTAGCAAACACCAGAATGATGCATTATGGGAAATGTAGTCAAGTAGGCAGTTTATAGGCAAATGTTTATTAGGAAGTGTGCAACAGATAGTAGACACTGACAGTCTGTTCCCCATGTCCCACAGGTCTCCCACAAGACACCACCACAACCCACAGCAGCCAGCCCCATGAGGACAGCTCAGGAGCCGCCAGCACTCCCACCTGCACGGCCAACATCATCCCTGAAATGTCCACACCTGGTGCACTTGTGTTCCAGGAGGCTGCGCCAGCAACAGGCAGGAGTGAGACAGTTGAACACACAGGGCAGCCACCGCTGCGCAGGCGACGCAGGTACAGAAGATCAGGGCTGCAGGCTGCGTCCGGCCATCAACCTCCCAGCAACAGTGAGGCACAGCTGCTGCGTGGTCAGCGCCTACAAAATAACATATTAGGGAGGATTAGTGGTGTGCTGCACCGCTTTGTCCGCAATTACGAGGCCAGCATGCAGCAGCTTAACTCCAGAATCGACATGATTGCCACAAACACTGGGGACCTTGCCCTGGCCATGAGGGATCTGGCGGCAGGACTACTGGCCCAGGCCGAGGGTGGGCGGCGCAGGGACCGTCAGCTCCTGCAAAGACTAGATAGGATGGCCACATCCATCGGCAGGCTGGCTATGAACACCACAGGCCTGTCTAGCAGGACAGTTGGCCTCCAGGTCGAAATGGGCCATTTTGCTGGAGATGTGGCTAGGGGCCTGGGACGTATAACACACGTCATAGACTTAATGGAGGCACGGCATCTGTCCAGGGGAACAGGGGAAACACCCCAGGACAGCGAGGAGGGCTCTACAGTGAGCAGTGTCTCTGCCACTGACACTAGGGTGCTCCGGAGTACCAGGCAGAGCACAGCAGACGCACCAGGGACCAGCCTGGCTGGCAGGAGCCGCAGAAGGACATAGACATTACCCTGGCCCTGTTGATGTGGCACATGACATCAATGTGCCCCATGCATGGTTGCCATTTACATGCCCATGAACAGTCATTATTTGTAAATAGTTCTATTTCTGCACAAATTAAATAGTTTTTTTGTTCCACTTAACAAATGGAGTTTTTGGTCAATAGGTGAGTATGGGTGGAGTTGACACGTACCTTCCAAAGTATTGTGTTGCAATGTGTTCCCGTCTCAGTCTGCCTTGATTAGCTATACTCCGATCCCCATGATGGCAATGTGGTTGCTCTTGCTCTTCATCATCAGGATCTGGGTCTGCAGGGGTGAGAGGTAGCCCACGTCGGGTAGCTATGTTGTGGAGGATGGCGCATGCGACCACGATTTTGAATGCTGTAATGGGGGTATACTGGAGGGCACCTCCACTGCGGTGGAGGCATCTGAATCTTGCTTTCAGGAGTCCAACGGTGCGCTCGATAAGGTTCCTGGTCCTCTTATGTGCATTGTTGTATCGCCTCTCACATTCATTGCTGGGTATTAAAAACGGAGTCATAATCCATGGCCTTAGAGCATATGCACTGTCACCTGTTGGGCAGAAAAAGTACACTGTTAGAAAGTCCTAGTTGGTGTGCACAGTGACCTGTGTGTATGTCTGCAAGGTGTATGCAGCTCTACCTAGGAGGTATCCGTCTCCAAACTCCCCACGTTCCAGGCGTTGATGTATCCCACTATGCCTGAAAATGTAGGAGTCATGGGTACTGCCTGGAAACTTAGCTACAATGTCAGTGATGACATAATGGGCGTCACAAACAACCTGAATATTCAGTGAGTGGGTACACTTTCTGTTGCGGAAAAGATGTTCCAGGTTTGCAGGGAGGCATATTTGAATATGTGTCCCATCTACACATCCTATGACATGGGGAAAGTTGGCAATGCGGTAAAAGTCCAGCTTGGTGCTGTTTATTTCTGCCTCATTCCTTGGTAGGTATATGAAGTGAGACATGTGTGTGAGTAAGGCATCTAGGAAGGCCCTGAGGAACCTTGACACTGCACTTTGGGATACCCCACCTGCCACAGCAATGACCCCCTGATAGCTCCCTGAGTCCAAAAGGTGAAGTGAGCATAGCACTTGCACATGCGTAGGGATGGCGCAGCCACGCAGAGTCTGGTGTTCTAGCTGTGGTTTAAGTAAATCAATTAACTCTAGTATGGCAGCGCTGCTAAGGCGATATTTGTCATAGATCTCTTCCTCAGTTTGCTGAAAAAGAGTCTGCCTTGTTCTGTAAATCTTCTCCTGTCTGTGGCCCCTCCTCCTCCTCTGCTGCGCGGCGTGGACTCTCCTCCTCACTGCTATCAGGTATATCTCCGCCGTCTTGAGTAACCCAGATGCCTTCTGGGTCTCCTTTTATACTTTGGTTATGGTTACCACCTGCTCTGAGTTAGTGGTAAATTGCAAGTGCAAACTGGGCTTTTTGCGACTCGTCGCAATTTGCGAGTTGCAATTGCATATGGTTTGCGACTCGCAAATTGCGACTTGCTATTTGCGGGTCGCAAAATGGGGTCGCAAATTTTGTGAGTTGCAAACGGCTCACATCGCTTTTTGCAAGTCGGAAATGGGGTTTTTGAATCCCATTTCCGATTTTGCACAGTCGCAAATAGCGATTCGGGCCATTTGCGACTCGCAAAACTTTGCTACATCTGGCCCCTACTTACTTAAATCAACAATCTTAACTCAGGCTTTTGATATCAGGTCTATGACATAAAGCCTGGAGGCAATGCAAGTAAATTTGTAGAGGATCAATACCAAGCAAACCAATTTGTTTTGCTATTTGTGCTTTGAAAAGGTTTTCTGAAGCATAATTCAAGCACACATAACAGAAGCCACATGGACCATAAGGGCTGTATTACAGAATATGCCCTGGGGGTGCAATGGGCATGTGCATCCTCTGTGTGCGACCCAGCAGAATGGGCTCCAGACACTTGTGTGGCCCCTTCTGTAATAGTGATAGCGCCAGCGTACATGTAGCACAAGCACTGTTTCAAGAGGGCATTCTCTTATTTACATGAGGGCATGGCCTCGTCCAAATGTAGGAATCTTTTTGCATTTTTGCATCCCTGGGGGGTTATGGATGTGGGCTCAAAGAAAAACAAGCCAGGATGCCCACTAACACAGCGCCACAAAGAGGTGGTGTATCGCCAGTGCGCCCCCTGGCAACAGCCCTATCCAGTGGTTATGGTGCATCCAAGGGACTCCTCAAACATCCCCCTGGAGGTGGATGCAGTCACTCACTGCACCTGCCTGCAGGGGGTCTCTGTCCCCTCTCTAAAGTGCAGGCAATTAGCCCCTGCACAGTGAAACATGGAGTGTCGCGCCACGGCGCAAGCCGAACATTCGGCTCAGGCTGCGGCGCACGCCAGAGAGACCTGCCGCACCCCCAGTCTATCATGCAGCATACGAGTCCCCAAATTGGACATGGGGCCTCGTTTCTTTATAGCGCGGCACGCATTCGGGCATGTCTAACCCTACCCACTCACCTGCTATTGTTGTTCTTTTTCTTTCTGTCGCCCTCATTTGTGCCTCCCTTTAGGTTTTTCCTTCTTTCCCATTATTCCCTCTCTTTCCAGCATGCTTCGGTTCCCTACTTTCTATGGCTCCTTGTCCATTACTTTATATGTGTTTTCCCCTATCTAATATGGTGTCCTTGCACTTCCTGTTGGTCGCTTCCTGTTTTGGGGTATTTAAGGGCTGTGATTCTTTCACTCCTTGCGCTGCAACACTTTCTGTTTGGATGGTGTCTTCGCTCCTTCTTCCTTGTGTCAGATACTGGTTCACGTCAGTTCCAGTGTTTTTCCAGTTCTTTTTTATTTACTTATTGATTTTTGCTCCTGTTTCAGGACATTTCCTTTTTGGAGGTTTTTCCCCATATTTAGGTTTTTTTTCCCTCTGGCACTATTTCTGAAAGACACGGCCTGCCCTTGGTGTTCCTATCGCCTGCAGCACCGTGGCTACCAGAAAGAGTCGCCCCTACCTGGGCAAAGGCCGAACATTCAGGAACAAGAACCTCGCCACTCGTTCAGCGGACTCTAGGTTAAAGCAGCACGTAAGTCGTGACATGGAGTGGTTGAATAAAGCAGATGCTCAGTGCTTCACTAAATGTTCTGCCTTTTGGGCAGCCCTGAGCTCATGTTGTTGCCTGGCGCAGACATAACGTACAGCATCCTTATCACATGGGCTCCAATCAGTCCTAAGAGCTTGTGTTTAGTGAACGGTGAGGAGCGTGCTGCAAACCATATTCTTATTTGATTTTTCGGACCTCACTTAGTTTGGAGACAAGATGCATGAGCATTACTTAAACTAAAACATGCAAATTATTGGGTTTTCAGCTACCAACAAACCCCTGAGTATGAGCCAGTTGGCATTATTCAGGAAAAGTGTGGCTTCCTGCCTGGACAACATCTGCATGACTTCTTTCTAAATGCTTGCTTTCTAGCTGTTGCTGAGCTTTCGATTTGAAGACTGCATGTCATTATGTTTGTTACGTTATTTTAGCAAATAATAATTAAAAATAAGCATTATGCCGCTAAAGGGTGATACATGTTTAGAGTTATTAATGACAGCCCATACAGTATGCAACAAAGTCACTTATAGCTAGGTCGAACCACCATGAACAAGGCTAAATTTAACAATATATTGTTGGATTTCATTACTATATTCGGTCAGAGGTGGCTCCACCCCTAAAAGTATACTGTCAGCAGTGCATGGGAGACGAAATTGTAATGGCTTAATTAAAGGCCAAACCCATTAAAACTCGAACCGCAAAAATATTTGAAGAATTTGTTGAACCTCGATTCAGACCAAAATTTGGGTCCTTAATATGAACCTACTTACATTTACCCAGACCATGTAGATATGTCACAACACAGGTATTGTATGATCACATTTGCATTAGGAATTGGTAATGGTTTTAATATACAACAAAACCAAGTCTCCGTACTGTAAATGTTCAACAGCAGAAGATTTTAGCTCATGCCAACTGCAAGAATGAAAAGAGAAAAATGCGGAAATCATGCACGTGGTGCGACTTCAGTTATACATACAAGCAACTGCAATTTTTGCTTTAATTAAGTTATAGCACTAAAACAAGTGAAACTGCAATTTGCACATGTGCTAAGAATATTTTCAGGGTCTTAAAGAGGCACCCTGAGATCTACTTTGGAGCTTGGCAAAATGATGTGCAAAATAACTGGTTTTGTCCTTAATGCAGTTAGCCCATTAATTTAATGAGGCTCCTGGTTTTGTGCCTTTATATTTTTGGTATTTCATTTGAAATTATCAATAAGTATTTTGTACTCTTTTTATCTGTACTCATTCCTATTTATTTTGTGTTTTATAAACATAAAATCCAAACTAATATATTTCCACATGTAGTTAATCAATAAAGAGATAGTTGAATTGAATGCCTGAGGGATTTTAGTGCTATAAGAAGCTATTTATAATGCATCACTCTTATGCTATACACTCATTGCTTTAGACGGTTAGTATACATCCACATCTGCAACTGTTGAAATCTTCTTCATGAAAATTTGTCTGTGTGTGCTCTGTGAGGCATAAGATTGAATTCTTGCAGGACTTCATTCTACTCAGACTTGTAAAAGTAATTCTGTTCAGTTAAGTAATGTCCAAAAAAAACATCTGTTTGTAAAGCGTACTAGATATATGCTCATTGTTTGCATAATTTTACACATGTGTATAATACAGTGGATATTGTGAATGAAAGTATATAGTATTCTAAATACCTCCTTACCTAATCTTTATAATGTTAATTTGACGAAGAGTGTAGAATGATTTGACATCTAGCACAACACTCCGTGAAGTACATCCCCGTGCCTCCTACAGACGTACTAAGTGTAATGCTGAAGGGTGAACTAACCTTTGGCACCTCATCCAGGACAATCAAGACTAGAATTATATCGTGGCTGCCGGCTGGGGCATGTTTTATTCAACGAATCTATGCTCTGCTTTATGGCCAGAACCTCTCCTGCAGTGCAGACTGCTGCTTACAGCTTGCACAGATTGTCTGTTTTGTTGTGTGTCTTGTGCCCCTTTTTGCTGTGTCTTGTGCCCCTGCTGAAGCAGGTGTTTTAATAAACATATTAATGAATATTCACGTAGTCTGAGTAATGGATTTGCATAGAAAATGTAATAATATAGAGAAAAATAATGCACACATTTGAAAATGTGTCCACGTGAGTGACCGCCGGTGGTCACAAAATGTACTTATCAATGGCTTATTATTATGAAACATGAAGCTTATGTTTGAGTAATGTAATATTATGTCATATTGAGGGTTATGCATTATGTATTGAGCTTTATTAATTGCAGACCTTAACTTAGCAGATGCCTTGCCCTAGTTGCATGGCCTCATGTCAAGCTTTATTTCAAAACCGATTAATAAAATGTTTGCTTAGAGAGTTAAATTGTAATTTTCTATTGTGCTGACCAAATGTGGTCATAGCTAAAAGTCTTCTCATGAGAACCGATTAGTAGAAGATGCTGTTCTTGCTAAATATAACAATATGAGTGTAATGTGTTTAAGACTGACTTTCTCAGGAGAAGAACAATTAAGATACTGACTGGAGTACAAGATGCAACAATATTGTTACCTGACGAGCCGGATGATGAGGACATTACAAGAGGAGCCAATCAGCGACATGTGAACCGAGTACTGGTAGAAAGTATAGATTTGATGTTTTAGTTTTATTGGACAAAGTGTGAACATGCGATCCCTTGACCAATAGGGACTTGGGAAGTAGTTTAGGAAATCTAACTTAGCCGGACTGCACCAAGAGAAGATGTGCCATTCTGCCCATTCTTCTTGAGGGTTTACCTCTATTTTTTCAAATTGCTCAAAGACCTTGCGTTTTCTGAACTTTGATGCTGAATCCTAGTGCCTTGCTGACTGAACTGATGTCCTGATGATGAAGACTATCTTGGTTTGCTGATCTATTTGAGGAGAGGTATATTATTACTGATGTGTTTCTTAGGACTATTTGCTTTTTCTCTCTAGGTACCAACCACACTTTTTTTGACAGAGCCATAGTTAGATGTTTTCCAAATTTGTGTTTACTAATTGTTTTGCATGAAGCCCAACATGCTGATGCAAATCTGGTGTTAGAAAAGGATCCTCACTATTGAGAATTTGCTATAGGGAGTAACGTTTGATGTCTTTTCTTTGCTTAATCTAAATGTATGTGATATCGTTTGCGCAATAGTTCACTGCACTGTAACTTTAGAATGCGTAGTGGCTCATGCATAGATTAGATTACATTTCTTTTGCTGCTTTGGACAGCCAGTGGTGTTTCTGTCTGTGTATCATTTGATTTGAGATTATCTTACATAAATATTTGAACTTTTTCTGAAGGGTGTGGTTATTCATGACTGAATGGTCCTGGTGTGTGACAAAAACTGACTCCATTCATTACTAATGCTATTGAATATCAATGACTGTTGATGTTATTGATTAAATATTGATTATTGAGCTGCATGGACTGGAGTTATGGTGTAAACATCTTAATTGCGAGTCAAAAGGTTAATCAACCTATTAGCGTCCCCTTGTAAGTTTAGTTATTAACTTATTAAGGTCAGACGCGCTAACAGAGATGGTAGCAGAGATTGATGGTTCGTCTCCTTAAGAGCCAATCATAGATGTCCGGTACAGGTTTGTCTCCTTAGGAGCCCATCATAGACATTCAGTATAAGTGGTATTGACAGAGAAAGTAGTAAGATTGATGGTTCGTCTCCTTAAGAGATTTACAGAGATAGACACACCTCGATGGTCTGTCTCCTTAATAAACTATTGTAAGGAAATGCCTCCTTGGCATGGTTACCCCCTGACTTTTTGCCTTTGCTGATGCTAAGTTTTGATTTGAAAGTGTGCTGAGGCCTGCTAACCAGGCCCCAGCACCAGTGTTCTTTCCCTAACCTGTACTTTTGTTTTCACAATTGGCACACCCTGGCATCCAGGTAAGTCCCTTGTAACTGGTACCCCTGGTACCAAGGTCCCTGATGCCAGGGAAGGTCTCTAAGGGCTGCAGCATATCTTATGCCACCCTGGGGACCCCTCACTCAGCACAGACACACTGCTTGCTAGCTTGTGTGTGATGGTGAGGACAAAACGAGTAAGTCGACATGGCACTCCCCTCAGAGTGCCATGCCAACCTCACACTGCCTATGCAGTATACATAAGTCACCCCTCTAGCAGGCCTTACAGCCCTAAGGCAGGGTGCACTATACCATAGGTGAGGGCACCAGTGCATGAGCACTGTGCCCCTACAGTGTCTAAGCAAAACCTTAGACATTGTAAGTGCAGGGTAGCCATAAGAGTATATGGTCTGGGAGTCTGTCATGCACGAACTCCACAGCACCATAATGGCTACACTGAAAACTGTGAAGTTTGGTATCAAACTTCTCAGCACAATAAATGCACACTGATGCCAGTGTACATTTTATTGTAACATATACCCCAGAGGGCACCTTAGAGGTGCCCCCTGAAACCTTAACCAACTACCTGTGTAGGCTGACTGGTTTTAGCAGCCTGCCACACTCGAGACATGTTGCTGGCCACATGGGTAGAGTACCTTTGTCACCCTGTGGCTAGTAACAAAGCCTGTACTGGGTGGAGATGCTTATCACCTCCCCCTTGCAGGAACTGTAACACCTGGCATTGAGCCTCAAAGGCTCACCCCCTTTGTTACAGCACCCCAGGGCATTCCAGCTAGTGGAGTTGCCCGCCCCCTCCGGCCACGGCCCCACTTTTGGCGGCAAGGCCGGAGGAGATAAAGAGAAAAACAAGGAGGAGTCACTGGCCAGTCAGGACAGCCCCTAAGGCAACCTGAGCTGAGGTGACTCTGACTTTTAGAAATCCTCCATCTTGCAGATGGAGGATTCCCCCAAAAGGGATAGGAATGTGACCCCCTCCCCTTGGGAGGAGGCGCAGAGAGGGTGTAGCCACCCTCAGGGCTAGTAGCCATTGGCTACTGCCCTCCCAGACCTAAACACACCCCTAAATTCTGTATTTAGGGGCTCCCCAGAACCTAGGAACTCAGATTCCTGCAACCTAAGAAGAAGAGGACTGCTAAGCTGAAAAATCCTGCAGAGAAGACAGAGACACCAACTGCTTTGGCCCCAGCTCTACCGGCCTGTCTCCCCCCTTCTAAAGACACTGTTCCAGCGACGCTTTCCCCAGGGACCAGCGACCTCTGAATCCTCAGAGGACTGCCCTGCTCTAGAAGGACCAAGAACTCCCGAGGACAGCGGCTCTGTTCATCCAAGACTGCAACTTTGTTTCAAAGGAGCAACTTTAAAACAACTTGCGTTTCCCGCCGGAAGCGTGAGAGTTGCTACTCTGCACCCGACGCCCCCGGCTCGACTTGTGGAGAAACAACACTTCAGGGAGGACTCCCCGGCGACTGCAAGACCGTGAGTAGCCAGAGTTGTCCCCCCTGAGCCCCCACAGCGACGCCTGCAGAGGGAATCCCGAGGCTCCCCCTGACCGCAACTGCCTGAATCCCAGATTCCGAGGCCTGGTAAAGACTCTGCACCCGCAGCCCCCAGGACCTGAAAGATCGGAACTCCAGTGCAGGAGTGACCCCCCAGGAGGCCCTCTCCCTTGCCCAGGTGGTGGCTACCCCGAGGAGCCCCCCCCCTTGCCTGCCTGCATCGCTGAAGAGACCCCTTGGTCTCCCATTGAAACCTATTGGAAACCCGACACGTGTTTGCACTCTGCACCCGGCCGCCCCGTGCTGTTGAGGGTGTACTTTCTGTGCTGACTTGTGTTCCCCCCTGTGCCCTACAAAACCCCCCTGGTCTGCCCTCTGAAGACGCAGGTACTTACCTGCTGGCAGACTGGAACCGGGGCACCCCCTTCTCCATTGAAGCCTATGCGTTTTGGGCACCACTTTGACCTCTGCACCTGACCGGCCCTGAGCTGCTGGTGTGGTAACTTTGGGGTTGCTCTGAACCCCCAACGGTGGGCTACCTTGGACCCAAACTTGAACCCCGTAGGTGGTTTACTTACCTGCAAAAACTAACTAACTCTTACTCCCCCCAGGAACTGTTGAAAATTGCACTGTCTAGTTTTAAAATAGCTATATGTGATTTATTTGAAAACTGTGTATGCTATTTTGATTATTCAAAGTTCCTAAAGTACCTACCTGCAATACCTTTCATTTGAAGTATTACATGTAAACTTTGAACCTGTAGTACTTAAAATAAACACAGAAAATATATTTTTCTATACAAAAACCTATTGGCCTGGAATTGTCTCTGAGTGTGTGTTCCTCATTTATTGCCTGTGTGTGTACAACAAATGCTTAACACTACTCCTTTGATAAGCCTACTGCTCGACCACACTACCACAAAATAGAGCATTAGTATTATCTCTTTTTGCCACTATCTTACCTCTAGGGGGAACTCTTGGACTCTGTGCATACTATTCCTTACTTTGAGAGTTCATGGAGAAGTTAGCAGGAAGACATAAAGATCAATTGAGATGGTAGTAGCTTGATGATTTAAACTTTTGAGAGATCATTATTACGGAGATTTGGATTTATTTTTCAATGATACAAATTGAGAGAAAATGTTTCCCTAAGTCCTGAAATTACTTTCCCAGAATCTTGAAGTCTGACAATGGTTGTTTGAGGATGTTCTTGGCGTTCTAGTGATAGAGTGAATGAAGTAGGTTTTGTGCTTGCACAGCTTATGCAATCACAGCTGAGTTGTGATGTTTGTGAGGGTTTAGGGAGTTTGCGTACTCCAAATAAAGTTGTAGAAGGACTGTGCGTACTACGCAGTGTGAGAGTAGGGAAGTTGTTGAACTTCACATGTGTGGTGCTTTGTGCTTGAAAATTGTCCACGTGATTGTTGATGTACTGATCCTGCGTGGTCTAAGACTCCGGAGTATATTGAAAAGTGTATGAGACACTTGGTTTTATGTTGTAATTTGTCTGGTTTAATAGGTCGATCGGACGTGGTTAGCAAGTCAGAGTATGAGTCCAAGTGAGTGAAAGAGAATTTTGATTGAGATCTGGTGAGTCCTATGTGCACCAGGACAGACCCACTGATCAGTTGAGAGTAAAATTTGCGGGTTGAATTTTGCTTGTGAATCAGGGAGACTGAGAAAGAAGGAGTTGCTGTAAGAGAGGGAAGAGCCGTCAGTGAAAAATCTGTAAAGTTTCTGAAGCGATTGTGTTACCTTTCCTATAGTAAACCAGCAGATTTGGTTCTTGATTTTGGGTAAGTGCTCGCAATTTTACATTAGTTTTGTGTGAATCATAGTTTGGGAGGACAAGCTGCAAGACTTTGTCAGCCACAGTACGTGTGAGTGTGACGTCATTAGAGCCGTGCTGAGATAGGTTGGTTAGTAAGAAGGGTCGCGCACGGATTGGCAGCAGTCCGTGAGGCACAATTGGTTGAGAAGGTGGGTGAAGAGAATTCTGGGATTAAAAGTCACTTCCTGATTTAATTTTGAAAAAAAAAAGGTCGAAAAGATGACATTTTTCAAAGCTTTCAAGAGTGCTTTAATGTGAGATACATACATTACTACGAATATAGGCGAGGCTACATTGCCAGAAGGTACACCAGCTTAAATTGTAATAGAAGAGAAGGGTGTTGCATCATGTCTTTGGCTAAAGCAATGGTGCAAAGTGACAGAGAAGGATGGGAGCTTAGCGTTTCCTGCTAATGGAACATTTAATTTGAGGGTTTTAAAGCATTTAAGGATGGTGCTATATGAATTGAAGCTCCTTCCGAGACCAGCACAGTTTGAGGCATTAGCGATCTGGGAGCTTGTAGCTAGACAGCAACAACAACAGAAGTTCGAGAGGAGAATGAGAAAGGCAAAAAAAACATTAACAGTGGCTAGGTGGGACAGTGTTCAGAGAATTTGGAGAAATTTGACTTTGAACTGAATTAAGCAGTTTCCAGCAATTACGCAGGACAATGAGAAGGAAGGAAGGAAAGCTACTAGAAAGAGTAACAGAAGCGTATCTGAAAGTTTGGAGGCTAGAAAGTCTTCAACAGCGGAGGAAGAATCAGATGATGATGAATTCATTTTACAGTTATTGAGAAATCGTCCACCACCATATGCAGCACATAAGAGTGGTCCGAGCACCAGTACTGATCCTTCAGCTCTGACACAGGTTAATGGGATAATGAGTCCTGTGCAGGTTGATAATAGCCTGACACAGAGTACGATGCAGGGTAGTCTTAACATGCCTACTACTCTTGTGGTACAAAATCAGGTGCAACCATCACAGGTCCAGAGAATTTACCCTGATCTACCCATTATAAAAACGGCTACAAACTTAATGGTGCCTACGGAGCAGGTTTCCCCGAGACTGATGTTGGTTCAGACAGAACCAACTCCGCTTTTACTGCCCCAAATGCAGCCACAAGCCATGCCAATATTCACTCTGGTAACAGGGACACAGTCAGATATGTCTTCAATGATGAATCAGAACATGGGAGTTACTCTCCCACAAAACTTAAGTACCAGACCAATCCCAGATGCTATATCTTTACCTATTACAGTTGGTCCAGCTGTACCCTTATTTGCACAGAAGAAACCCAGTGGATGTGAACAGGTTGTCAGGACACAGAATGCAATGGGGGGAGGACATAACAAAAATACACAAGTAGTTTCTCCTGTGGGACAGACCTTTGACGGCTTGAGATTTGCTGGACCTTAGTCCATTCGGAGTACTTACAAATACTATGATAGGGTCAAACATTAGCCAGAGCTTTAAATTGCTGACACTGCGGACCCGGAATGCAGTTCCACAGCAGGTACCACCTGTCCAAGCCAGCAACATCTTGTTGCAAGGTTTGACTGCTCAGCAGTTGACTGAATGGTTAGACAAGCTGAATACCCTGCAGAGTGCTCCTAAGGGAAAGGAGTATTTGAATTACACCAGGCTAAGCATGGAAGCTGGCGAGCTCATTGGGGGAACAATGGGTGTGAACAGGTTAGCATCATACACAGAAACAGAGTTGAGATATCTGTGCCCAAAGATAACAAGGGAAGTGAGTAATGTGCATCAGAAGCTAGCAGACCCGCAGAGAAGTACGGCATAGAAATAGAGAAAATGAAGCATTTGAAAAGGAGTTACAGATTCGATTTTGAGACTAAAGATTTTGGACACATGAAATCTACCGGGATGAAGGCACACCTTAAGGAATTACTTCAAAGTGCCCAGACCTGGGGAGCATTAGACAATTGGGAAGGCAGATGGGTAAAGAAAAGAGACAAAAGGAAATGGGGTTTTGTGGAAGTGACTGCAAATGTGCAGCAAGGCCAAGATCCAGTGAAGATTTTTACCAATGAGAGCGATTCCAGGAAGGAATTTTGTTCATGTCCCTTGGAGCAGAAGTGATATTCCATCATTTACAAATGATTATCCAAAATTGAGAGAGAAGCCAGTAGAGTAGCACCAGCAGACAGATAGGTTTGTATAACTTGCAAAGTGCATGTCGGAGGACTTGAATACCTTATTAGAGATAGGGTTCCCAGCTGATCTGTGGAGAGAGTGTAAGAAGAGTGAGGATTGCCAACAGGAGAACCAGAGAGAGATAAAATTACAGGTGCACCATCTCCTGAGGTAATTAAGTATTACTATAAGGTGATTGAAATTCTGAAAATGACAATTTTGCCCAAGAACATTGATTGGCAGAGAATTGCCAGGACAGCTCAGGAAACAAAGGAGTCGATACATGTGTGTTATGAGAGGTTGTTACAGGCGTTCAAGCATTACAGGGGTATAGAGACAATTGAGGCGAAGGACATGATTCATTTTGTGTTCAGATTTGTGGAAGGATTGAGACCTGAAATTAGCCATATGATTAAGAGTTGTTTGATTTGCTGGCAAGCAAAGGTGATTGATGAGGTGTTGCAGTATGCAAAGTACTGTAGTGATCAAATTGAGTTGAAACAGAGAAAGCTGAAAGAAAAGGTGATGGTGATGCAGATTAAAGCTGCTCAGACAGGCATGCAAGGAAATTATCCACAACAGCTACCCCAGCAGCAGCAGGGAAACATGGTGTTTCAGCCCCGGATGAGAAGCAGAGGTCGCTGATGTAATATGAATTGCGATCCTGACTTGGGTACTGTAGTGGTTCAGAATGATGTGCAGGGGATGAAGAAATTATTGCCTTGACACGCTGGCAGAGCCGTCAGACATTGGAAGTGGGAGTGTCCGATGTTAGTGCAGGAAGGTGTTGTTCAGCAAACTAATGATGTCAATTCATTTCAGAACATGAGAGGACCAGGAATGAGAGGTTCTAATACAAATTTTCAAAATAATGTGAATCAAGTGCAGAATATTTAACCCACGAGGCAGGTGCAAATGCCACTTTTACAAATAATACAGTTTCAGCCAATGCAGCAGCAGGTTCCTATGATACCTAGACAACAAATTCAAATACCTCAAGCCCCAGTGGAACAGCAGCAAAAGATGCTTTCTCAACAGGTCACAGGTCTGAAGCTTAATTAAAGTAATAGTACAGTACACCAATTCCCATTAAACAGTCAGAATGGAATAAACGATGATTGGATGATCGAAAGTTCATATGAGGAGCCATGTGTACTTGCAACCTATTTAGAAGTAGATCAAAGAGAGAGCCCTATGTGAAGGGAAAAGTCATGGGTCACAGACTTTCATTCTTGGTTGACACAGGAGTTACATGTTCTACAGTAAGATCAATTGAGGTTCCAAACTTGCCCCTTTCAGGTAAAACAGTTCAGATTGTAGGGGTAACGAATCAGTATTTGAATAACCTGATTACGGAACCAGTTCAGGTTAAAATTGGCAACTTCCAGGGATTGCACAAATTCGTGGTCTGTGATTCAAGTCCAGTATCCTGGGAAGAGACTTGCTGTGTAAACCAAGATGTTCGATTACTTATTCAAATGATGGAACTGAGATTCAGACGAATAGCGATGATGAAGATGACCAAGCCCCAGAGAGAGAGTGTGAGACAATGAATGAGGAATACCCTCTGATTGAATTTTTTCCAATGTTCAAAATGAAGGAGCTTCATTCTGATTTACAGGGAACGGTTAAGGAGAAGGTGTGGGATCTGACAGGAAAGAAGATTGGTCTGATAAAGGGAGTTGAGGCAGTTACAGTTACTGTAAAGCTGAATGCTGTTTTTCCTCAAATTCCCCAGTATCACATGCCACAAAATGTTCTTATAAAGGTTGTCCAAATAATTGCAGAATTTGTAAAACAAGGGGTTTTGAAGGAAGTATTGAGCAGCCCATGTAAATCATCGATAAGGGGTTTGAAAAAGCCCTGTGGGAAAGTTTGAATCGTCCAGGATGTGAGAAAAGTACTTGACATTGTGGTCAAATGTTGCCCCATGGTGCCAAATCCAGCTGTGATAATGTTTCAGATTCCATGTGATGCTGAATGGTTCACTGTCATTGACTTGTTGCAAGCCTTCTTTTCTGTGCCTCTTCATGAGGACAGCCAAATTCTCTTTTGTTTCAAATGTTTGGACCGAGTTTACTGATGGTGTCAAATTCCTCAAGGGTTTTTAGAGTCACCTTCCATATTTAATCAGATCTTGAAAAAAACTTGGGGTCGTTGGAATTGCCTTTCCAATCAACCTTGACACAGTACATTGATGACTTGCTGATTGCATCCAAGACAAGGGACGAGTGCAAGTATGACACAATTGCTTCGCTGAACCATTTGGGTGAAGAATGGTCACAAAGTGTCCCCGCTTAAATTGCAATACTGTCAGAAAGATGTGAAATACTTGGGTCATCAGACTGAGAAAGGATCGAGAAGGAGATCCAGAGAAAGGTTTACAATCATGTTGCAGATGAATCCCCCAACCACACAGAGAGATGTCAGGATGTTTCTAGGGCTGCTGGGCTGCTGCAGTTAATGGATTCCCAATTTTTCAGTAATTTCAAGACCATTGCAGAAGCTGACTCACAAGGAAATCACTGATCCCATAGTGGTAGATCAGGCTGGAATGAAAGCGTTCACTGAATTGAGAGAGAGTCTGTGCACGACTCTGGCTTTGGGTGTGCCTGACTACACAAAACCTTCCACATTGTTTTATCATGAGCATGATGCATGTTCTTTTGGATGCAGATCCATGGAGGTGTAAACCCCCCAGTAGCATATTTTTCGGCTACTTTGGACACAGTTGCAGCAGCCTTACCAGGTTGTTTGCGTGCAGTTGCAGCGGTTGGACAAAGCCTCACACAGTATGAGGGCATGATGATCAGATATCCCTTGACTATAATGGTCCCTTACTCTATTGAGATCCTACTTTTAAAGACGAAAACGCAAATACTTGACTGGTGCAAGATTGACCAAATATGAAATTAGTATTCTAGGGTCACCAAATATGTAATTGAAAAGATGTACAGTGCTGAACCCGGCAACCTTACTTCCAAATGAAAATGTTGAAACTGAAAAATTGGAAGACGTTGAGCATGATTGTCTTGAAGTAACTAACTTGTGCATGAAACCGAGACCTGACATTAGAGACACTCGATTGAAGAGAATGACCAGATTATCTTTGTGGATGGTTCTTGTCTAAGAGACAATACAGGGACACTGAGAGCAGGATATGCCATGTGCACAATTACTGTTATTCTATAAGCTTCTTGGCTTCAAGGAGTGTATTCTGCCCAAGTAGCAGAACTGGTAGCCCTTACTAGAGCGTGCCATGTTTCTGCTCAACTGAAAGTTACTAACTATATGGATAGCCAGTATAGATTTAGAATAGTCCATGGTTTTGGTCAGGTGTGGTCACAGAGAGGTTTCATGACCTCTTCTGGTTCACCAGTGAGGAATAGTGAGATAATTAAATAACTGTTGCATGCTATTCAAACGCCTGAAAACATTGCCATGGTGATATGCAGAGCACATCTGAAGTTGCAGGACTTCATGTCAACGGGAAATGGATAGGTGGATCAAGTTGCAAGGTTTTGTGCATTTAACTGAATATCGTTCAAACATAAGTGGGAATTGTTACCCGAAGAAGATGACACCTGTCTAAGTTTTGCATTTAAATGAATTGACACGTTGGAGGAATTGAAAACGTTACAGAATAATGTTGACAGGGAGTAGAAACATTCATGGAGCAAAATGAAATGTGTACAGTGACAAGATGAATTGTGCGTATCAGTAGAGGGTCAATTTGTTTTGCCTAATAGTCTGTTGTCTCAAATGGCTAGGTATTATCATGGTCAAGCACATGTTGAGAAGGATGCCATGATTCGTTTATTCAAGCAAGATTGGTTCAACCCAAGGTTTAGACATGTTGCGGAAGCAGTTTGCCATTGTTGTGTCATTTGCCTACAAATGAACGCAGGGAAAGGGACGGTGGTTAATTTGAGCCACATCGGAAGAGCAGGAGGTCCATTCAGCAGAATGCAGATGGATGTGATTGAGAGGCCTGTGTGTGGAGGTTTGAGGTATGTGTTGGAGACTGTTTGTATTTTTAGTCATTGGATTGAAGCATACCCTACACGAAGAAATGATAGTCTTGCAGTAGCGAAATTACTGCTTAGGGAACTGATACCACGTTTCGGGTTTCCAATCTCTTTAAAATCAGATAGGGGAAGCCACTTCAACAATGAAGTAATTCAATTGGTGTGTGCAGCATTGAAAATTGAGCAGAAGCTGCATTGTAGTTACCGCTCTGAAGTATCAGGACTAGTGGATCAAATGAATGGTACCTTGAAGTCTAGAGTTGCAAAGATGTGTGCGACCAAGAATCTGAAATGGCCCGAAGCACTGCCTTTGGTTCGGATGACAATGAGAAGCACACCCGACAGGAGGACAGGACTGTCGCCGCATGACATCCTTATGAGCTGAGCCAAGAGGTTGCCAGCTGTGCATGCACATGCACTTGTCAACATTACAGATGATGTGGTGTTGCACTACTGCAGGGGTCTGGCTGACGTTGTTCGCTCTTTTATTCAGCAGGTGGAAGCCACCACACTGCCACTGATCTATGACCCAGGGCACAATCTGAGGGACGGTGACTGGGTTGTGGTCTGGAAACACGTGAGGAAAACGTGTTTGGAGCCTTGTTGGAAGGGTCCTTTCCAGGTAGTTCTGACGACTACCACAGCTGTATAGTGCGCTAGAGTTCCAAACTAGATCCATGCCTTTCACACAAAGGAAGTGATATGCCCAACTGATGAGGAAGCTGAGTTGTTGAAAGTACCAACAACAGCAAAACAGTTCTCAGCGCTGGAAGGAGAACAAAGGGGAACCTAGACCGGATCTGAGCCCGCTGAGGATGGCTCAGTCACTCCTGTGAGAGACAAAGGAGAAGACCTCCAGGAGGGTGACAGAGAGCCTATCTCAACTGAGGAAGCAGGAGAGCCTAGTCAAAGGCAGGCTTTCCCAGAAGCAGACAATATTGAGAGACAAACAGAGCAATTGTCAGACCCTAAGGGGGAAGGAGTTGAGGTGGATCAAAGTCACTGTGATCTTCCTGAACCAGTTGCAGGTCAGTCAAGAGGAAACACCATAGAACAAGGAGATGTTTCAAGTTCAACACTGAAAAGAACAATGACCAAAGGTCCACCGAAAGGAGATAAGTGGCCGGAGTCACAAGCAAAGAGAACGGAAGTGGTTGTTGAAACAACAAATTGAAGAAGAAGTGGATACAACAAGGAGAGAAGATCTAAGTGAAGGAGAATTGAATGGTGATCGAAAGTTGAAAAGAAAGAGAAGGTCCTGAATGGGCATATGCAACTACAGGTGAATGGCAGAAATAAATGTTGTCTCTTTGTTTTGATAGAGATGTTCCAGGTCAATATTTTGGCACTTGAAGAAAGCTGATGAACTGAACTGTTGAAAGGATCTGAGAATTTGTTTCAGAAAAGACTGTTGAAGGTAACTGCAAAAGACTTTGATAACCTTATTTGACTTTTTGAAACCTAATGTTGACAAGATGCTTATCGATTCTGACAAGGGATCGTGGAAGGGAGACTGAAAGCTTTATATAACTGCTGAAAGAAGAATTTGTTTTGTGTTTGATTTTTGCTGCAATTATTTTCTAAATTTCTCTTCTGCTTTCTGATTCTTTACTGATCATGAGTGACATTAGCCAAGAGGGTAGGAAAAATAGGTGCTGTAAATATATGAGTATTGGCTTGGCATTTGTATGTGGGATATTGTTTGTGGTATTGATTGTGGGAATTACTGTTCTTGAGTGAAGCCAACTATACGTCTGCTTTTGAAACGACTACTGCACTAACAGCAATAGAGAAGTTTAGGTAAGATGAGAAGTATTTGCATGAGGGTACTAATGCGCAAGGAGAACCTTCTTCTAATGTCTTCTATCGCATGCTGAGTGAGTATGTTGAGACAATGGATGTGAAGAATTGTTATGTGTGTACACAGATACCTTCATCAGTCAAAGAAGGAGTTACTTATCACAGTTTTACACTAACGTATGGCATAGGTTGGAGTCATTTACAACAAGATTTTATTATGAGGAGTATATTCAGTACCTCTACTCCAACTATGACTTGGTGTTTTCATTTGTCCCTATAATTAGGTATTTGAGTAGAGTAGCTAAGGATAATGACATAGTATTAGAAGTTTCTTTGAACCTACATTAGCATGTGGCACAGCTTATGCTCAGAGGAACAATCTAACATGCTTGCTTACACCTTTAGAGAAGAGCTTCATAGATCACACAGATGACAGGAGAAAGTAATTGAAGGAAAAGTTAGAAAAAGGCTTACAGAAGAGGACCTACAAGAATGATTATGCTTATAGTACAATTAAAACACAAGGGAAATTAGCTCTATATGTGCAACACGTAGGGAGACTTTCTATATATAGTCCTAAATCACGCACGGACACTTTATTTGTGCAAACGAGTGAATGTAGACATGTGTTTTTGTTTCAGAGTAAATGTACATTTATGTTGAATGGACAGGATCTGGTGGTTCCTAGGATATATTACATCTGTGGTCCTAATTCTTATTACCGTCTTCCAAGTGGATGTTGTGGGACATGGTATTTTGGAATAGTTTTCCCAAAGATTTTTTAAATGGATGACTTGAAGAAGTTTCCAAAAGTGACTGAATTACATCATATGAGACAGAGGAGACAGTCTCCTTCTGGAATAGTGGGACATATATTTGGAGCAATAATTCCTTCAGTGAGAGTTGATCTGTATTTTATAAAGATTTGAAAATTGTCTACTATTGTGGATAACATGCTGACAAATTTTTCAGGAGCCATAGTCCTGATGGATACCGAACTAGCTGCTGAAAGAGCTATGACTCTTCAGAATTGCCTTGCTTTAGACATTCTTTTAGCAAAGGATGGCAGAGTATGTAGAATGCTTAATTCTAGGCATAGTTGTTCGTTCATTCCTGATAATAGTAAAGAAATTAGAAGTTTACTTACTAACCTGACTAATGGAAGTGCTGATTTGAAGGAACTGAAAGAGCCTGGTGTTTGGGAGAAAATTAGTAAAGGTTTTGCTTCAGTGCGAAATTGACTCAGCAACATTGGGAAAGGGATCTTATTGAAAATTATACAGGGGATGTTAATTATCATAGTTTGCCTAATTGGAATATAGGGCATATGTAAATTGTGTAAAAGAATACAATTGAAAAGGTTCAAGAATAATCAGAGGAGGGAAGAAAAGAAAAGGGGAAAATTGTTTAGGAAAAATTCGAAAAGGGAACAAGGGTATGAAGGGATTGGGATGACAGAAGTTTAGCTGATGCAAAAATTTGTGAGTGATAGTTTAGTGTGATGACACATTTAAGCCCTCATTATAACATTGGCGGTAAATCCCACTCACCGCCACGGTGACGGGCGCAAACATACCACCGTGGTGGTGAATATCCATTCGCCGTGCTATGACACACACACCAATCTGACAGAATACAACCACATACACAAATCCACCACCCCAAAAGTCAGTGATAAAGAGGCGGTCCCAACACACATACTGTTATGCCAACAAAACAACACCCACCACATTATGACCCATGAAGCACCACGGCGGACAGTCAATGGCGGTAAACTACTGGCGGTACATACCACCGCGTTCAGAATGGACACCCACATACAAAACAACACTACATTGGCCAATATGAAAAACACACACCTGACATTCATACACACACCACACCTACCCACAGCAATATAAAACACACACCCACAGTACCCACAACCCATTACAAACAACAATTACTGCCAGGTAATTGACACGAACAGCACATAGACAACTAGACATACACACCACTTACACCCATAGATCCCTCACGCACTCCACATCACACACCCCACCACATTACTCAACACACTCTCACCAACACACACCACACAACACCCATGTCCCAACATAGGCGCCCCCGTTTCACTGATGAGGAGTCAAGGGTCATGGTGGAGGAAATTGTAAGGGTACAGCCACAGCTGTTTGGAGCACAGATACAGCAGATATCCATTGCCCAGGAAGATGGAGCTAGGGTGGAGAGTCGTGGACAGGATGAACGCCGTTGGACAGCACCCAAGAACAAGGGACGACATCAGGAAGAGGTGGAACGGCCTACGGGGGAAGGTACATTCCAAAGCATCAAGGCACCAGCTCACCATCCCCAGGACTAGAGGTGGACCCCCAACTCCTCCTCTACAGCTCACAACATGGGAGGAGCAAGTCTTGGCATTACTGTATCCTGAGGGACTCGCTGGAGTAGCCGGAGGACTGGACACTGGCAAGTCAACATTTACTACTTATCACCCCCATACCTGCGTGCCATCTCACACCCTCACTCCCATCACTCCACTCCATCCCACACACTGCACCTACATATCTGACTAACCACAAGGCCAAGCCCTGCATGCCATACCAATGCATGGGCAGCCCTATCAGCCCTGGATGGACACCC
The DNA here is from genome assembly GCF_031143425.1 of Pleurodeles waltl. Classification (NCBI taxonomy): domain Eukaryota; kingdom Metazoa; phylum Chordata; class Amphibia; order Caudata; family Salamandridae; genus Pleurodeles; species Pleurodeles waltl. The sequence goes on along the minus strand of NC_090445.1, from coordinate 139,198,157 downwards.
ATAACCAAAGCATGCACAGCATAGGGAAACTAACAATCACCATACGCAAGCAAAAGTTGGCAGGGCAACAGGAACGATAGAGGGGAAGCCAGGGATGTACAGTATGTCAAAGACATGAAGCATAATACATCACTTACATCCTCACAGGTGCCTCAGCCAAAGTCAGCGGAGAGGAGGTGCCACGACTATCCAGTCCCCAAACAGAAGATGCCATCAGTGATGACAGTAACTCTGGACTTTAGGATGTGAACAAACAACCTGGCCCATCCTGGACCACTGGACAGCCGGTCACCCAAGCTCACTCACAGTCCACCACAGATCCTCCCCCATCAGTGTCCAACACCACAGCACCCACCCAGCATCCCCACACCTCTGTCCCCAGGACACATCAATGAGCAACGTGCCCACCTGTACAGGGACACCAGGACACACTTCATACTCAAGACAGTCAGGGACCTGGGGTCAGTGGCAGTGGGCACACCGTTCAGGGAACAGAGGCACAGGCCAACAGGGACACTGGGAGGACCGCTGTGCGCCAGGGGGAGGACAGGACCAGGGAACCAACTCTGCAGGAGGCAGTCTCTGAGATCCTGCAGAGTCTACCAACATTCCCAGGACACGATGGGCCAGATCCTTGACAACGTGCAGGAGAACAGGTGGCTGCATGAGGGACAGTATCCGGGGACCAGGGAGGACCTGCAGGCCATTAACACCACCTTGATCTCCATACCAGGGGTGTTGACAGACATGGCAAACATCATGAGGGAGGCAACAGCACAGCAGCAGGCCCCTACCACTAGCCAGTCCATTGACCAGCCCTCCACCTCCGCTGCAGCTAGTGGGAAGGAGGAACCACCCCGCAAACATTCCCTGCGAACCAGACAGAAGCCAGAGACACTTGCCAAAGCCACCACCAGGAAATGAGACTCTCCTTATTGTCCCCCTTGTGTCCCACACTGTCAGCTTGTCCACTTTAAACTGCCTTTGCTCCCCTTCCTATGGCCCCTTGGACATTGGACCTATGTTACAAACAGACTGGAACAATACCCTGGACCTTCCTCCATCATCACCCTATTCCATTGCACTTTTCCCTCAATTTCATAGCACTACAATAAACACCCTTGAACACAACTTGACTACTAGTATTTTATTTTTTGAAAATGTGCATTTATGGAAACAATCACATCTAGTGCAAATGATCTGAACACTGTGAGAGCATAGAAATAAGGACCTGTAGATGTCTGTAGTCCGCACATCAGTACACAGTTGTTATATCACCAACATCTGTAAAATGACAAGCCATAGGTGACAGTAAGTTGAGATGCAAAGGAAGTTAATGCCATCATGCTACAACCACACAGAATACACCAATAATCATAGGAATGGTCAGTTGCACTGTCTCACCTGTGTGTCATTGGAAGTATTGACGGATAACCAATGTTCTGTTGTCCTCATCCTCATCCTTCGCCTCTTCATCCTCACTGTCCTCAGGGTCTACTGCTGCCACAGGGGCATCTCCATTCTCTTCCTCCTGCAGAATGGGTACATGCCGTCTGAGGGCCAGTTTGTGCAACATGCAGCATGCCACTACTATCTGACAGACCTTCACGGGTGAGTAGCACAGGGATCCACCTGTCAGATGGAGGCACCTGAATCTGGCCTTCAGGAGGCCAAATGTCCTCTCAGTGATCCTTCTGGTTCACCCATGTGCCTCATTATAATGTTCCTCTGCCCCTCTCCTGGCACTCCTCAGAGGGGTCAGCAGCCTCAAAAGGTTTGGATAGCCAGAGAAACCTGCAAGTATTGAGGGATAACATTTAGCCTCACACAATGCTATAGAGATGACACCTGAAGGCATATACTAACATACAGTGGGTGGGGACCAAGGCCACACCCTGTGCCTCTGTAGTTGGGCCATCACATTTGAGATGCTGCTATTCCTCAGAACAAAGGCATCATGCACTGACCCAGGATAGTTAGCATTGACGTGGGATATGTACTGGCCCGCCAAGCACACCATTTTGCACAAGAGGGGGGATCCCAGTCGGATGAAGGATAGCAGATATCAGGTGTGGCTCCAATTTAGGTGAGGATAATGTGTCTGGCCTCCAGTGTAGCCAAGCCCACAAGGGGTCTGTACATGGGGGTATGTCTCCACCTCCTATTTATCCGCAGCGATAGGTATCTAAGGGATACAAGAGTGAGTAGGTTGTCACAATTTTAGCAATTGAACCACAACTTCAGTGTACATAGTGCATTTATGTTATGGGACAGTGGGAATGGTGAGGTATGTGCTAATCTAGGCTGTGACGCAGTTAATGTTTGTTGGACTTTTGCTTATGCAGGGTCATCCTGAATCTTTTTGCCTCCTGCCTCCTATTTTTTTTCTGACCTGTCGCTGTTGGCTTTTGAACTCTGAGCACTTTCCCACTGCTAACCAGTGCTAAAGTGCATATGCTCTCCGTGTAAATTGTATGTAATTGGTTTATCCATGATTGGAATATTTGATTTACTAGTAAGTCCCTAGTAAGGTGCACTAGAGGTGCCAGAGCCTGTAAATCAAATGCTACTAGTGGGCCTGCAGCACTGGTTGTGCCACCCACATAAGTAGCTCTGTAATCATGTCTCAGATCTGCCACTGCAGTGTCTGTGTGTGTACTTGTACACTGTAAATTCGACTTGGCAAGTGTACCCACTTGCCAGGCCTAAACCTTCCCTTTTCTTACATGTAAGGCACCCCTAAGGTAGGCCCTAGGTAGCCCCAAGGGCAGGGTGTAGTGTATGGATAAGGTAGGACATATAGTAATGTGGTTTATATGTCCTGACAGTGAAATACTGCCAATTTATTTTTTCACTGTTGCAAGGCCTGTCTCTCTCATAGGATAATATGGGGGCTACCTTTAAATATGATTAAAGTGTAGATTCCCCTAGAGAGTAGATGGACATGTGGAGTTTGGGGTCCCTGAACTCACAATTGAAAAATACATATTTTAGTAAAGTTGATTTTAAGATTGTGCGTTTGAAAATGCCACTTTTAGAAAGTGAGCATTTTCTTGCTTAAACCATTCTGTGACTCTGCCTTGTTTGTGGATTCCCTGTCTGGGTCAGTTTGACAGTTGGGTTGTTTTTCACCTCGCACTAGACAGTGACACAAAGGGGGCTGGGGTGTTACCTGCATTTCCTGATTAGCCATCTCTGCTAGGAGGGAGGGGTGGAGTGGTCACTCTCATCTGAAAGGACTGTGCCTGCCTCTGACAATGCCGGCTCCAACCCCCTGGTGTGTGTCTGAGGCCTTGCCTGGGCAAGGCAGGATTTCACAAGTAGGTGTGAGTCCCCTTTGAAGAAAGATGACTTCAAAGACTAAAATGGGTATAAGAAGGGCACCCAAATCTACAGACTTGAGAAACACTTCTGGAACCAAGAGGAGCCTCTGCCTGGAGAAGAGCTGATAGCTGAGGAAGAAGTGCTGCCCTGCCTGTGACTGTGCTTTGTGGAGCTTTCCTGCAGTGCTGCTTCTGCCAGAGTAAGAGGGCAAAGACTGGACTTTGTGTGCCTTCCATCTTGTGAAGAAATCTCCAAGGGCTTGATTTAGAGCTTGCCTCCTGTTGTTTGAAGTCTCAGGGACAGCAAAGACTTCTCTCTGCCAGCACCTGGAGTCTCTGGAGAAACTCCTGCCCCGAAAAGTGGTGCCCTCTCCAGTCCCTGGGCCCTTGAAAGGAAAGCTGCTGGAATCCAAGGAAATCGACTTCGGACGACTTCGGACAGACGGTGCTGCTGAATCCGGTAACGCCGCCTGCACCTGACGCGTGACCTTCGCTGGAACGCGACGCTCTTCGCAGGCCCGACGCCGCAGCAGCCCCGCTGAAGTCCGACGCTGCTCGAAGTGCACGGATTCAACGTTTCGCACAGACGCCGCGATTCCTGACTTCGCGCATCGGCTTGTTTTCACTCTTCACCAAAGGTACTGTACTTGGGGGTCTACACAACTCCGTGTCCGGCGCCGCTGGTGTCGGCTTGTTGGGAACGACTCCGTCACGACGCGGTGTTAACATCTCATCGAAGCATTTTTGTTTCTACGCTCTATTTTTGAGTTTAATCTTTAAAAATTCATAACTTGACTTGTGTATGTCGGATTTTTGTCGTTTTGGTCTTGTTTTGTTTAGATAAATATTTCCTATTGTTCTAAACTGGTGTTGTGTCATTTTGTAGTGTTTTCATGAAGTTACTGTGTGTGTTGGTACAAATACTTTACACCTAGCGCTCTGAAGTTAAGCCTACTGCTCTGCCAAGCTACCAAGGGGGTAAGCAGGGGTTAGCTGAGGGTGATTCTCTTTTACCCTGACTAGAGTGAGGGTCCTTGCTTGAACAGGGAGTAACCTGACTGTCAACCAAAGACCCCATTTCTAACAATGTTGATATGACCGTTGTCCTCCCCCATGAAATGGCGACCGCCTGTCCTGTATGTAGGGACAGGGGGAAGTGAGGTAATTCCACCGACGTTGGGCATCGTGGCGGAAGGCGGTCCTGCACCGCCGTGCAATTCCTCATTAGATAATATCGGGCTCTATGGAGTACAGTGAGGATCTGCGCCGGCAGTTACGGTGTACACCGCCCCGGACGTGACCGTAATTTTCTATCTGATTCATCACTTGTTTCCTGACCTTCCACAGGAGAACACCTACGCTGCGTGTGCTGCTGTGACTTGTGTCTAGAACCTACCATGGTCTGTGTGACAGGGGAGAGGGCCCCTGCCTTCACTTCGGAGGAGTTGGAGTGTTTGGTGGATGGGGTCCTACCCCAGTACGGACTTCTGTATGGGCCTCTAGACCTACAGGTGAGTACACTTTTGGCACGATGCATGTGGGAAGGATGCATGGAGATGTGTGTGCAAGCATCGTGTTGTCGGGGTGGAAATGTCTTGTGGTGGTGTATATGGTGTGCGTCAGGCGATGTGTGTGCCAATGGTGATAGAAACGGGATTGGTGGGCAATATGTGTGACAGGCTGAATTGTATGTGTAATGGTATTCCCCTGTCTGTCTTACTTCTGCAGGTCAGCACCTATCAAAAGAAAGGATTATGGCCTTGGGGGTCTATGGCAGGTGGAACTCCCACTGTCAGAAACGGTGGGAGACCCAAGACTCTGAGCTCGGAAGTCTGCGGAAGCCCAGGTGGGGATGGTCTCCCAAAGAGGAAGGCTTGCCCGTTGGAACCTGACCCCCCTGATGATCCACTGCATACTGTTGGTGGCCTTCCCAGAGCTGAATGCGCGCTTGAGGGAATCACAGCAGCCACAAGGGGGTGAGTAAAGTGGGCATTATTAAACAAATTGGCAGGTGGGATGGGATCCGGGTGGTGGATGTGAGTTAGTGAGTGCCCCTAAGGCCAGGCCGGACATTGCAGCATGAGTCAACTCTAGGGTAATCGGTGTATGGCAAATGCAGGTAACCTAGCTTGTTAGCATTCCATTTCAGTCAGGGCTTTGTGGGTCCCAGGAGGGGTGCAGTTGGCGGTGTGTGGCCCTCATCTTGCCGTGACATCTAGCCAAATCACTGGCAGTGCAATGCATAGTGCTCAAGCCTGCTCCCTGTGTGTAATGGTGCTGTGTATGCCAACTGTGGTGTTGTGCAGTAATTGACACAGTCCTTCTTTTTTCTCTCTCCCCCCTTTTATATTCTGGTGGAGGAGCAGGGGCACCGGCAAAAGAAGGAGCTGCATCCCACAGGACCCATGAGGTAGAGTCCACCGATGCCGACGGAACCAGTGGGACGGGGTCCGAGGGGAGCACCATAGCAGAGACAGGAGGTGACAACACAGACTTAGATACCTCCTCCGATGGAAGCTCCCTGGTGGTGGCGGACACCTCTGTGACCACCCCAGCTGCAGGTAGAGCTGCCACCCCATACTAGCACCACCATCCCAGTAGCCACTCAGCGAGTTACCCGTGCCCGCCTACCCAGGAGGTTGGGCATCTCCTTCGCCCCAGGCACCTCAGGTCCTGCCCCAGTCAGTCTTGCTGCCCTGAGTGAGGAGGCTATTGACCTCCTGAGATCCATCTCTGTAGGGCAGTCAACTATTGTGAATGCCATCCAGGTGCTGGCATCCCAGATGCAGCAATGCAATACATTCCTGGAGGGCATCCACGGTGGATTGGCGGCCCAACAGAGATCAATACAGGCTCTGGCCTCCTCTCTGATGGCAGCCATTGTCCCTGTTTCCACTGTCCCCCTCCAACTACCACTTCCCAGTCCCAGTCTCCTCAACCCCAAGAGTGGCACAGGCAAACACAGGCACTGCACTTCATCCCACAAGCACTCACGCAAACACCAGACAGTTGCAGACACAACCACATCCACTGCCTCCACTGTCTCCCCCTCCTCCTCCTCCTCCACCTCCCTCACAGTCACGGCCACACTCACACCTGCATGCACTGCATCAACATCCACCACCAGCATCACCACATCAAGCAGCACACAGACCTCACTAGCAGACACCTCCACAACATCCCTGCACACGTCCCCTATGTCCTCTCCAACCCTGTCTGTCCCCCTTCTAAAGAACACAAACGCAAGCACTCAGACACCCAACAGCCATCCATCTCACATCAGCATACTGCCTATGCACCTACACCCAAATCCAGCAGACATACACCTCCTACAACCACTCCCTCAACCTCCACTCCCATTCCTCTTCCCTCCTCCCGCCCCACTGTCCCTAAGAAGCTTTTCCTTGCCCAACTTGACCTCTTGCCTACCCCTCCCCCCTACCGTCCTGCCCATAGGAGCAGGGTCCCAATGACCCAGCCCTGCTTTGGAGAACCAGTGATGTTTCTGTATGTGTATCATTTGATTTGAGATTATCTTACGTGATATTACCATTGTTAATATAGGGAAATAAATATTCCAACTTTTACTAAAGGGTGTGGTTATTCATGATTGAAAGGTCAGGGTGTGGGACAATTACTGACTCCAATGATTACTAATGCTATTGATTATAATTGATTGTTGATGTTATTGATTAATTATGGATTATTGATCTGCATGTACTGTGGTTATGGTGGGAACATCTTAATTGTGAGTCTAAAGGTTCATCGACCGATTCTCGTCCCCTTGTATGTTTACTTATTAAGGTCAGACGCGCTACCCCCCCCCCACACCCCCCACCCACCCCCCAATCTCCCTGATAATAAGGTACAGAGCCCACGAGGCAGCACCTCGCAGTTTAAAGACCACTGCTTAAGATCATTGGGAACAAAGGTTGTATGATATTGATTCATGTGATGTCATCAGGATCATTGGAGTCATGTTGTTGTTTCCCTGATCCCTGACATTTTAATTCATAGGTATCCCTGGGCAAAGACAGGCCTTTGTGCCAAGTAAAGTACAGGATTGCAGGAGTGAAAGATTTTTTCTTGAATTTGCCTGCACATGAGGCTCATAATAATAAAACTAGCTTGTTCACGCCAGCTAGGCTTAACATAGAGACGGAACACGACTTGCACAAACGCATTTTAATCTCCCTTTCTAGACTGAAAATTTGAGAGAAGCTGCTGTCGGACGGTCACAGATGTCCGTAAAATCAAGACATTGCTGTCATGCCATGGATGGATTGATCTCACAACCTACCTTGGTTCCACGCTGGTGAGGTTCTACACATGCTTTCGGTTTCCAATGCCCGGGATCACATGATGCTGACTTTCTTGTGACCTATTATGGGTGACATGATAGTTGGGTGCTTTTAGCTGCATTCGGTGTGAGGAAGTTCATGAATCTGCTGACTATGACCTCATATCTGTTTCCCTTCATTGACTTGGCAGCCTGCATGCAAATTATTTGTTATTTACAGAACCACAACTTCCTTTTTTTAGGCACACGAACTGCTTTGTAACTGCTTTGTAATATCGCCATTGCAAAGAGTTTAGCAGTTAATGGTGGCAGCTAGGAATGATAGCTAATAATGGCAACAAGTAATGGCAGCTAGGAATGACAACTAGAAATGGCTGTTAGTAAGAGTAGTTAGTGTTAACAAGGTCAGATAAAAATGTCCCAGGGCACGTTTCCATTAAGGTTGCCAGACTCACATCCGGAGGTCTATATAATATGCTCGCCTCCTTTGGCATGCCCGTTCACTGATGATGACTCATGGGGTTTAGGTCTAATCAGTGGAGTTTTGCATAGTTGCTGAAACCTTACCCAGAAAACACATAGGGCCAGATCTACAAGAAAATTACGCATCGGTCCTGATGCGCCACTTTTCTTGCGCCACCCCTGCCCCACATAATGACAGCATGGTTGTACTGTATTTCCAATACGGTACACCATTTCCCCGGTTTCCGCAATAGCGTCATCATTTATGATGCTATTGTGGAGTTTTGCTGGATTAGCACCATAAATTATGGAACTAGTGCAGCAAAGCACTAGGGATGCCCATAGGTTAACATGGACCCGCCCGAGCAGGTGTTAAAAATGATGAAATAAATGTCGCAGTGAAATCTTGCATATTTCACTGTGCCATTTTCTGCGGGCTCCCTGCATGGAACATCCCACTTGCATACATTGTACCTGGCACAGGTATATTGTGGCGCACGGGGTCACAAAGTGGCGTAATGCTAGCATTGCGCCACTTTGGAAATATGGCATGGGGAAATGGCCTGCTTATCGCCATATTGGGTTAAAAAATGACACTAATATGGCGCAAGGAGCTGCCAGGGCCTTGTGAATCTGACCCATTTACTTATCAAGAGAATGAAGAAAGAGTCTTGTGGACCGAGTGGTCTTTCCTTAGTGGCACAATCTTATAGGATGGAGCAATAGTATGTTTTGTACAGCTGGCCTTAGATTCATCAATCAATCAATCAGAGATTTGTAAAGCGCACTACTCACCAGTGAGGGTCTCAAGGCGCTGAGGAGGGGAGGGGGCAGAAGGTGGAGGGGTGCTGCCTCTGCCTGAACAGCCAAGTCTTTAGATGTTTCCTGAAGGTAAGGAGGTCTTTGGTCTGGTGCAGGTGGGTGGGAAGAGTGTTTCACGTTTTGGCGGCGAGGTGCGAGAATGATCTACCGCTGGTTGTAGTTCTGCAGACGTGTGGGATGGTTGTGAGGGTGCGGTCCGCGGAGCGGAGATGCCGGGTCGGGTTGTAGAAGGAAAGTCATCTGTTGAGTTATTCTGGTCCGGTGTTGTGCAGTGCTTTGTGAGAGTGGGTGAGGAGAAGGTGATTCTCTTGTTGACTGGGAGCCAGTGTATGTTTTTGAGGTGGTCTGTGATGTGGGAGTAGCAGTGGATGTCCAGGATGAGGCGTGCTGAGGTGTTCTGGATGTGTTGCAGCCTCTTCTTGAGTTTGGCCGTGGTTCCTGCGTAGAGGGCATTGTTGTAGTCCAGTTTGCTACTTACGAAGGCTTGCAGAGGGTGTTGAAGCAGGAAGAGGAGATGGCGTTGACTTGCTGGGTCATGGATAGTGAGGGGTCCAGGATGAATCCTAGGTTGCGTGCGTGGTCGGTGGGAGTCGGAGCGATTCCGAGATTGGCAGGCCACCAGGAGTCATCCCATGTGGAGCCGAAGATGAGGACTTCCGTCTTGTCGGAATTGAGTTTGAGGCAGCTGCTCTTCATCCATTGGCGATGGCCTTTATTTCTTCATGGAGGTAGGTCTTGGTGTGGTCCTTGGTGAGGGAGAGGATCAGCTGGGTGTCGTCGGCGTATGAGATGATGTTGAGGCTGTGGGATCGGGGGATGTTAGCAAGCAGGGCCATGTAGATGTTGAAGAGGGTCAGGCTGAAGGACGAACCCTGAGGTACTCCGCAGATGATTTTGGTGGCCTCCGAGCGGAATGGGGGGAGGTGGACTCTCTGGGTTCTGCTGGTGAGAAATGAGGTGACCCAGTCCAGGGCTCTGTATGAAAGGCAGGTGCACGAATGGTAATGGTGACGAGGGAGTAGGAGAGGCAGTGAGTGAGTGACAGTGAGAAGAAACAGCGTGACAGAAAGTAAGATCTCCTGGTGTCCTGTTCTAGAGAAACAAAGGCTTGCCAGAGAATGCTACTGGAAAGTAATAAACAGCCTCCTCTCCTCTCTGCATAGTGTCTACAATGTGACTTCCTATCCAGCTTTCCTAAATTGATATATTTAGTGGCAGGGCCACATTTAAAGACGGAGCTAATTTGAGTGACTACTCCATCTTCAAGCTGCACAGGATTCTGAGAGGCTGGGATCATTGGGGTTTGAAGAGGTGTGTTTTGGATGGACGAGGAGCTGAAGGCTTAACCGGTGCTTTCAATATGATAGAGAATACAGAACGACCAAAACATCTTTTAGGTTCTTCTTGAAAGTGTTTAGGGCAGTTCTGGTAAGCCTGAAAATATCTAGCTTCATGCACGGTTCTACGTTTGAAAACCCTTCAGATTCACTCCCTTCTCTACTAAAAATGCTGAGATCCATTCAGTACTCTCCTCCTGATAATACAAAGTAACTCAAAGCTCTACCCTTGTGTTGGAGAGAGTGTGAATTTTTGGGAAAGTGTGATGAATGGGAGGAGCATCTCTGACTCAAGCATACAATGTGACTAAAGGCTTGTTGACCCATCTTTCACATATCAGACCAAGGCCGGCTTTAGTTGTGGTGGCGCCTGCTGGCAGCTTTTTTTGCCCCCCCCCCCATTACTTCCTTCTTCACGGATTCCCTCATCACCCCTTCCAACAGTGCCCTTCATCTCTCCATTGCCCCTCTGTGACATGCATTCCATTTCTGTATAGTTCACTCACATTCAGTTCTGTGATATACATGGTATAGGTGCTTTATAGCAGGCACATTAACTCTCTTCGCCATGGTAGGATGAATCAAAACTGCCACTAGACAAAGATAGCTCTCAAGCAGGAACATTAATCACCAGAGTTATCGTGACGTTTTTATTGTTGCCTAAAAACTACTGGATACAAGAGTATCACTGCAGGACGTGCGTTTAAACCACCTTTTTTTGAAACAGCGCCCCTCCCCCAGTTTAGCGCTAGGTGTCACTTTAAAGGTCGCACCCTCCTAAATCCTGCCCTGTATCACACCCTCTTGCGTCTCTGTAAGTTTCAATCTTTGTTCCTGTATGCGATGCTTTCTCTCTTTTGACAGTATTAAAAAAATGTACTGTTGTGCGACTCGCTCTGCCACCCTAATGTTTTTGTTTAATTCATGCGACCAAAAAAAACAAGAATAAACAATTGTAAAACCGCGACACCTGTCTAGGCACATTATGTACTGTTCAGGATCACTAAATGATCAGACACGTCTGTTGAGTTCTGTACTTAAAGGCACAATACTAGAATAATACATTTACGGAAATATAGAAAGGTATATTTTTCTACATAGATAAGCTGGGTCATCGACTTCACATTCAGGAAGAGACCATTCCTGATGATAACGGAGGCAGACCAGTTTCTGTCCAAGAATAAGATATGGGAACACAAAAGCACAGAGGCTCCTCTTAGGCGACAGTCCAGATGGATCTGGCTAGCTGGCAAGCTAAGTGGATGCTGGACTACCAGAACAAAAGACGTTGCAGAGAGGCCGTGTCACCACTCAGCTCACCTGCATGTGTCGGCATATGTATTTTGGGGCAGCCATAATCGGTCTCTGGTGAGGGTAGAGTGTTTCAATGTATTGTGTTGTATTCCTAGGAACTCCGGCCTAACTTGCAGCTTCCCAACAAGCAGCGGCAGCAGGGCAGGAGAGCAGATATGCAGAAGAGACCACCTGGAATGTTCCTAATCAGAAGGGAGATATATGTTCCATCTTTCTTCATTTCTACTGTCCATTTGCAACTCTAGTTCCCCATAAGTTAGACAGATCTCATGAGTTTAAAAGCTAAATCCACCTTTCAGGCTATAGAGACCTTGTATATTCAGAAACCATGCACAATTACTAGGTTGCACCAATTTCAAAGGCTCAGACCTATGATAGCAGTAGTGATCATCATCCATAGGTATTACACATTGTTCTAATTAAAGCCCTAGCAGCAAGTGCCCTCTGATATTTTGGAAGTAACTTGTTTATAGCGAAACTGCTTGAACATGAATCACCCACTCCTTTGGGTGAACCGAGGTTTGACAAGCTTTGGAAGTTACAGATGAGGGGATAGGTCTACATTACATGTTACTTGCTACTCTTCCTTTTTTCATTATCCCTGCTGGCAGGCGCCTGCCACAGTTATCTGTGCTGTTCATGGCTCATTCCCAGTCCTTATTGTGTAAAAAACATAAGTGCTGGTGGCCAAAGTTTTGTTCAGAAGCCGGCGTCTGGTGGTATTGCATGTTAGGGTGCCGAATCCCAAGACAGTGTAGCCTTGCCTTCCCCTCATGCCTCTTTAATCCACTAGCTGATAGCGCATGCCCATTTATCTCACCATTCCAAGGTATTTTCTTTCTTGCTTTCGTTGTCACTGTTTTTCCCATCTTTCTCTTCCTTCTTATTTTTTCTGCTTTGTGCTTTTCTCTCCTTAGCTCTGAGTCAAAGTCTGATGAAGGTATTACAAACAAGCATTTTCAATGCAACGGGCCTCGCATTTGTTCGAGTTAGAGCTCTTAGCGTTGTAAAGCAAAAAAAAAAAAAACGTGATCGTGCTGCATGGAAAATAAACAGTTAAAGTAGTCCGGACTCCAGGCTGAAAACATCGACCCTCGTATGTTTTTGGTACTTTACTGGTGCTGTGTAGGTGGGCTAAACACCGGAAAAGGCATGACGTATGCATGCCTTTCACAAATGAAAGCAAGCGGATTTTAAAAGGCAAGCCCACGAACCAATGTAAGTGATTGACATGGCATGGGCGTGGTTTCAAGCCCAAAGAGAGATTTACAGAATGGACAAGCACTTTGTGCTCGCCCATAAAAATGAGTGCAACCACCAGATCAAATTAAGCATGGCTCATTGCCTCTGATGGAAGTGTGTTGCTTGACTGTCCATAAAGGTTGTGCAGCCTTTAAGTCCTGTGGCTCAGTTTGTAGATTCATTTTGAATTGGAGAGACGTGATCATTTGTTTCAATGTGACTGCAACTCACATTAAGCCAATGGGAGAAAGAGCAGCTACCCAAACAGTGTATTTTTCTGTTATTTGTTATTTACAGAAAGAAGGTGCTTCATGTAGGTTAGCATAGGGTGTTTTGTGCTGTAAATGATTACATCTTCTAGAAGGCCACAGACTTTCTAAAGTGGTTTATGATGCATTACTTTTAAATTATGAAGTACACTTGCTGTGCTATTTTGGAGTTTACAGAAATCTCACGTTGCCACATGTAGGTGTGATCAGTTCATCTTTACATTTTTTATTCTTTTTTGTCATTTTGAATAAAAGCAAGAATGCAAGCATGGTGATGTTAAACATACAACCTGTACACCCTTACTCAGTACTGATCATTTGCCCAACATCCAAATGTATGATGACAGCTTCGAGGTAGACATCTAAGGGGCTCACAAAAAAGCTAGAAAGCACAAAATGCAAGTCGTATTTCTTGAAACAAGCCAGGAGTCATTGAACTTGTCGCTCATGGCATGTCTTGTTTTTTTTAGCAGCTATAGGTTTTTAAAAATATGTTGGGAGTGTATATCCAAAGGAGTGTTATTGAGAGGCCGACATTCCCACCCCTCTAAAACTACTGATATATAAACATTGATCAACTATGGCGAGGCAAAACACAGACGTTCAGACCTCACTAAGCATATGTATCTCACAGCTTGCACCAAGGCATGGGCTCTGACTTCAGAAAGCAGAACTATCCACCCTGAAAGCTTACATGCTCATGTATGACACTGCAGAGGTATTCCTCTGTGTACACATATATTTTACAACACGTTTCGTAATTCTTGCTGGTCAAGAACTACACTGCAGATCTGTTCTTCGAGTGGCACCGAAACATACATTGTGGTTATGGTAAGTTGAGCTGTCTATCATATGGCATAAGTCCTACAGGTTTGCCTTAGAGAGCAGAGCTTGGGTGACAGTCAGACCTCAAATATTTTGGCACTAGATTGCAGGTGTATCTCTCGGGGTAAAGATGAGGCCTTGAACAGAATTGTTACACCTCAGGATACGCAGGTCAGTAGGTTTCGGCACAGACAGTAAAGGTATCCCCCAGATGACTCATAACTCACAGGTTTTTTTCCCAATTGTTTTTAATGCATCCAAACAACAACCAAAAACACTGCAGCAGCATATTAGACAGTATTAGAATGCGATTTAGCCATGCCACTTCCCTCAGAGGACTCCCCGAGGCCCATTCCCTCCTTCTCTGCCCCGGCAAAGTCAAAGCAAAACTTGAATATATGGTTATATCTGGCTGCAGCCCTTTGCTCTTACGGGGCTGGGCAGAGAACACAAACCCCCACTGTGAGCGTTCCACTTTCCCCAGATTCCCCAGTCCATTTCCCTGGGCATCCTCTGCTCAGGTAGACCACAAGTGTTCTACTAGCACACAAGAGTCCAGATCTAGTTGTCAGTGCCGGTGGATAACTTGCTTTCCATATGCGGGCAATGTTACGTTTCACTATTATCAGCACCAGAGTCATCCATACCCAGTCCAAGCGGGTGAGATCTGTTTTACCCTAGATGTTCAACAGGTAACACTTAGGGGAAAGCTCAATGACTTTCCCACACTCAGTATTTAGGCATGACATCCCTGATTCCCAATAACTGTGTCTGACTGGCAGCTCCTTAGCTCCTTAACAAATGGTAAAAGGTCCCTCCCTGTCCACAATTTCGAGAGCAAAGGGGGGTTTCCACTCTGCTCATCTTTGCCAAGGTCACGCAGACGTAATAACTTCTGTGAAGGGTTTTGAGCTGAACTAAGCAGAATCTAGAGCGCACAGCCACCTCCCTCGGGGAAGCAAGAGCCTCCTGTCACTCCCTATCATCTAAATTGCCCAGGTCTCACATCCATTGGCCCCTCAAATTCCCCAAAACATCAGGGGAGTTATTAATGAGTTTCCGGTATGTAAGAGAGATGGCCTTCTTGGGCATGTATTAGGTTAGTAATCCCTCTTCGAGCAGGGAGGACTCTGGGGTGTTCCACGCCTTTTGGAAACACCTTTCCTAATGAGTGTCAGATTTGTAGGTACAGGAATGTTTCTGTGGGTGCCAGCTGGTATTCTGCCTGAAGATCTGAGAAAGAAAAGACTGTGCCATTCCTCCACAGGTCTCCCACCTTCGCTATTCCGATAGTGTCCCAGTTGTGAAAGTCCAGTGCATGCCCAAAGTGCCCAAGCTTGCAGTGTCCCACAACAGGGTAGCCTGTGTAATCATGTTTTTCCAACCCAGTGAGTGAAGTGTTTCATGCCATATGGTGATGGTTACCGCCGTGGGAACGGGGAAGGCCCGGGGCTTCTTCCCTCCATTCAATGCCTGCTGGAAGCCTCAGGGTTTCATGGCCTTGCGGTCTATTCGATGAGCCGGCTCAGTCTCAGGGAGATAGACCCAGTGATTAATAGGTATCAATTGAGCTGCTCGGTTATAGGCCCGCACGTCAGGCAACGCAATGCCTCTATCATACCAACTTCTTGTGAGCTTCTTAGTGGCTATACGTGCAGGGCCTGTGTCCCAGAGCAGTGTGCGTAGCTCGCTATTTATGTGTCAAAAATAAGAGACAGGGACGGGGTACGGTGTGTTCTGGAGAGCATACAAAAAGTGAGGCAGAGCCATCATTTTAAATAAGGCCGCCCTGCTTAGCAATGACAGTGGAAGGGATCGCCAGCGTTCCACATCTTTCTGTAGGTGTTTCAGCTGAGGTATCAAAGTGTGGGCTCTAAATGCACACAGGTTCATAGTGACATAGATGCCTAAGTATTAGAGCCCCTCTGTGACTATTTGGGCAGAGCATCCGGCTGGCAGGCTCGGAGCCGCACCGCAGAGAAGGTAGATCAGAGAATTATCCCAATTGATAGTGTAACCTGAGTAGTAGCTGAATTGCGTTAGGACATGGAGTATTCTGTCAACTGTGCATGTGGGGTCCATTACATATAGTAAGATATCATCAGCATATAGGGATATCCTGTCCTCCCAGCCCTCTGTCCATTTCAGGCCTTGGATCAGGGGGTCACCGCGTATCCAGACTGCCAGAGGCTCCAGAGTTAGGGCGAAGATCAGGGGAGATAGTGGGCAACCTTGTCTCGTGCCCCGCTGCAGTCGGAATGGTGCTGATGTTCGTCTATTCATGGTTATGTGAGCCAGGGGCCCCATGTATAGGAGGTGCACCCACTCCACGAAACGTGCCCTAAAGCCAAATCGCTGAAGGACCTTGAATAGGTATAGCCATTCGATTCTATCAAAGGCCATTCTTGCATCGAGAGAGAAGACCAGGGCATCTTCACAAATTTGAGGCACCCGGCTCAGGCCGCCGTAAAGACGTCTCAAGTTAAGGGCTCTTCTCCATTCTGGCATAAAGCCAGACTGGTCTGGGTGAATCAAGGAGGGGATCATTTTGACTAAGTGGGAGGCCAAGAGTTTAACTACGATTTTCACTACAGCGTTGAGGAGTGAGATTGGTCTATATGAGGTACATAACTCTGGCGGTTTGCCATCTTTGAGCATGACCGCTATGGTAGCCAGCCTCTGATCTCTAGGTAGAACTCCATTGTTGCTGCTTTCAAGAAACATCATCAGGAGGTGTGGGGCAATCGTGATAGCTGTGAGTTTGTATATTTCAATAGGGAGGCCACTGCACCCCAGTGCCTTGCCAGAAGACAAGTCACGTATAGCTTGGGTTATTTCTTCTGCTGTTATCACCTGGTCTAGTAGAGTATTGCCTGGTTTAGACAGTACAGGGAGTTCGACATCTGCCAACAATTTCCGAACCTCGAGTGCTGTAGCCTGCACAGCAGGAGAATATAGCTGCACGTAGTGGGTTGCGAATGCATCTGCGATCTGCGGCCCTCACTTCTCTCGGTCCCCATTGTCAGTCACGATTTCTGATACCCATCGATTTGCCCTTTCCTTGCCATCCAACCAGGCCAGTAAATTTCCAGCCCTGTCACCTACTTCGTACAGGCGTCTTTTCTGAGCTATGTATTGTGAGCGGGGCCTTGTCTGTCGCAACATCTATAAACTCTTTCTCTTTCGAGGCCAATTGGTCCCGCAATGTCTCTTGTCCCGATCCCGTATGTCTGGCCTCTAGGTCTAGGATCTCCTTCTCCAATGCCTGTAGGTGTGACCTCTCATCTTTCTTGTGGCCTGCAAGCAGTGAGATCCCCTGACCATTCATTATTACTGCCTTGTAGGCCTCCCACAATGTCTGCACTGACTCTACTTAGCCTGTATTTTCTTCGAAGTAGTGCTTCCCTGTTATGGTCAGACTTTCAGGAATAATTGGAATTTGGAGGTACCAGGAGTTGATCACCAGATGGCGCTGCTCCGAGACAGGTGGGCACCCATATGTCATGCAGATCAGAGAGTGATCCAATATGCCTCTCACCAATAGGCCAATCTTTTTGATACAAGGGGTAATGTATGGAAGGACAAGGACATCGTCAATTTGGGACATGCTTCTGTGGGCCCGGAGTTAAATGTGTATTGCAGCTCATGTGGGTGGCAGATGCACCTCACATCTACCAGCTCCATGGTCCTCAGAAACTCTGACAAGGAGTGGCAATGAAAACCCAGCCCCCTGGAGGGCCAGCGATCCTTAATCTCACAGTGTGTTGCATTAAAGTCCCCTCCCAGCAACAGTTCCCTTTCCGGGAGTTCGAGCATGAGGGTGCTCAGTGCGGCAAAGGCAGTGTTGTGTAGCCGTGGAGGGATGTAAATTGAGACTATATTGACCGTAGTGTTCTCCCATTGTCCCAATACTGCTGCACATCTCCCATATTGGTCCGCCTAAGTGTTCTGAACCCTAAAGAGTGAAGTTTTTTGTGTCAGAATACCCACTCCCCGGGAACCTGAGGTGTATCCTGCGTGCGCTATCAGTTTAAATCACCGACGATCTAAGGCTCAGTATGTATTACCATGTAGGTGCATCTCCTGTAAGAGCACTACATCTGGGGCATGCCTCTTTAGATATTGGAGAACCACTCCTCTCTTAGTTTGTCGCCCAGACCGTTTATGTTCCAGGAGATCAACTTAATTTCAGGTGAGGACGATGTCATGGGTAAAGACAGAGGAATCTGCCACTCGGGGCGTCCAAGCATTGTGAGAGGGCAGGTACCCGATCCCAGTATACAAACTCCTAGGAAGAACAGTGTGTCATGTCTGATCAATTGTGCTGCTTGCTGAATATATTGATAACAATTCTCCTAACAAAACAAAACAACATTGAAAACCAACCCCCCCCTCCCTACCTCATTGCAAGGTGGAACTAAAACTGCCCACCCCTCCAAAACTGCAGAGTGCCTGTTGCCTCAATCCAACATATTCAACTATTGGTGGCAGTTACCAACATTCAGAAGTCCCCAACGTATGCCACTCGCAAGGAAAGCATTGGCCCTGCTTCTGTTGCTCCATTCACGATAGCAGGATTGACCAGTCCGGCCACTGCTTAGTACCATTTTGATAAGCAGAGTGTTACAAAGCTGCTAAGCTCAAGGGACACCGAGCCTTCCCATATGGGCAGTCCCCTGAGACACCCCTCATTAAGGAGAACTTTGATAGGCGTCTTGTTTGCAGTTCCTTGAGGATGAGATCCTCAACAAACAGTCTACTGAAAGGCCTCTCTACGCGTTCAGGCATCCCAATAATGTGAATGTTATTTCTTCACGACCGTCCTTCACAGTCTTCCAGCCGGGCTTGTAGGGTGGTAGCTAGGGCTTGCAAGTCCCCCACCTGTGCCTGCAGCATATTTGTGTTTCCCTGGAGGGCAGCAGCCAATTGCTCCACATCTTTCACTCACGTTGCCATATTTCGCAGGTCTGTCCTTAGCAGTGACACTGCTGTTGACACTGAGTCGATCCTTGTTTCCAGGGAGGTGTGAACCCTCTGTTTAGCCACCATGATGTCTTGTAGTGTGAGGGACCCCGCCTCAGGTGGAGGACTATCCGGAGTGGTGGTAGTGGAGTCCAGCGATGCTCCCGCACCAGGGACCTCTTTCGGTAGTGTATACTTGTTCAGTTTGGACTGGTGGACTGCACATCCTCCCCTGCCTCCAGTCATGGCCAGTCTCTGGGCACCGCAAGTCCCCTCCACAGGCAGTAATGGGGTAATTGGGGGCGGGGCGAGGAGCGCCACAGTACTCACCGCCGCCCAACTCGGGGGTTTTCCAGATACCACCGTCAGCCTGTCGGTTTCCCTGCCACGCCACTCATCCCCCCCCGAAGCGGTGCCTCACAGTTCATTTGGATCGAGCGAGTGCGGGTGGCCCACTCTGTCACTTCGGCTGCTGTGCACTACTCTCCGCGCTTACTTTGAGGCCATGGAGCCTCCCAGGACAACCACGTCTCTCTCTGCCCAAGTCGGCAGCACCTCGATCGGAGCCGCATGGGGGGCACAGCCGTGGGGGGGGGGGGTTCACCCTGCAGGCCCCAGTCCCCAAATCTGTCACCCCCCGGCCTACCACCATCACCCGGGCCAATCGCCTTCCACACACCCTGGGGGGCGCTCAGTCCTCTATGCGGGTCCCCCTCGGGAGTAACTGCCTTCTGGTTCTTCCAGGCCTGCAGTTGACGTCTCTCGGTGGTGGCTGCGATCTGCGGCAACCCTCTGTCACTGGGCCACCACTCCTCTCTTTAGGCTCCTGTCTTGTGGTGGGCCGCATTGGGCGGCCCTCCCCCATCACCTATCAAAGCTGCACCGGAACCCGTCAGTAGGTTTTTTCGGGGCTATTCGGTCCTGGTGATAAGGCCTTCTGCCCATAAGCAGATAATTTTTCAGATGTTTCGGGGCTAAATATTATGTGGGGGATCGGAGCCCCTCTAAGAAGCAGCCATCTTGTCCGAGAAGCAGCCATCTTGTCCGGCTGTTAGCCACGCCCTCCCAACTCACAGGTTTTTGTCTCACACGGTATAGCAAACACTCAGGTGACCGAGATCTTCCCACACTTAGCTTTACACATCCTGTGGTTTACATAGATCTTACAGGTGTAAGCTTTTATACAGCAGAGCTACATCTCAAATTTCACAAACGTTACAAGCTCAGGCCTCACATGGCTGAGAAATCCCTCAAGTAACTTACATTCATGACTGTTGACAGCAGAGCTATCTCGTAGGCTACACAGATCTTTCAGGTGCTTGATCTAGAAAAAAGAGATATTCCCCAGGTTAAACAAGCGTTACATAGTCTAGTTCATTCCGGTCTAGTCCAGTCTATTCAGGATGTACAGGCTTAGGCCATAGATTCATAGCTATGCTTCGGTATACCTAACATAGCTCACACGTAATAAGATCAGGCTTCAGACAACAGCGCTCTATCAAAGGCTGAGGTCTCTGACAGCAAAGCTATCTCTTATGTTTCTCTTTCCCAACAAGCTAAGAAGAGCTAAGGCACAGATCATTTTATTAGATGATTAAATACACAATACACATTAATCAAATAGCTTGACACCAAACTGAGGTGGTCATTACAACCCTGGCGGACGGTGTTAAAGTGGCAGTAAGACCGGCAACAGGCAGGCAGTAGGTAAAAAAAATTGAATTACGACCGTGGCGGAAACCGCCAACAAAGACAGCCACTTTAACACTCCGACCGCCACGGCGGTACAGACAAACAGCGTGGCGGTCACCGCCAACAGACAGGCGGGAGACACTATTATGACAGGCCAATCCGCCACCTTTTCCGGTGCGGATTCACTGCGGATAAAAACACGGCGGGAACAGGAATTTCGAATGAAAAATGCTCACCTCTACCCACTCCACGAGGAAGGAGGGCACCATGGAGCCGGAACTCCATATTCTTCCTGCAATAGTCTTCCTGCTCCTGTACCAGGAGCACCAACGCCGGCGGCGAAGACCAGGGTGAGTACTGCACCTACGACATAGGGGAGGGGGGAGACAAAAAACAGGGACACACACATGCAACACCCTAACCCCCACCCCCACCCTCACCCACTACAACACACACACCAATGCATATCCAAACATTACAGTAACACCCCCCAACCCCCCCCCCGGAAGAATGCAAAGACAAAAGGAAATGAGTGTAACCATTGTATAATATCTAAATAGAGTAAGCAAAAATATACATATATACACTATTAACAAAATATACACCACGAATAGTAGTCCAGGTAATACACCATTCATAGTCCGTGGACCACTGGGCCCAAAATGCATGGGCGAGGCCCACACAAGATACCTGAACATGACGGAGAGAACACTGCAGGGGCATCAGATAGAAAAACAACAGGCACCTCAGGGGGAAGGGCAGGGGGGGGCACCTCAGCCGGATGAATGCACAACGCCAGATCCACGAGGGGGCTCCATGCCCATTAATGTATCCTGGGGAGTAGAAAGCCACAGTCTCTCAAGTCTCTCCAGTGGGTGGTTTGCCCACTGCTTTATCCTGGGGAGTGCAAAGCCACAGTCTCTCAAGTCTCTCCAGTGGGTGGTTTGCCCACTGCTTTATCCTGGTGAGTGCAAATCCCCAGTCTCTCAAGTCTCTCCAGTGGGTGGGTTGCCCACTGCTTTATCCTGGGGAGTGCAAAGCCACAGTCTCTCAAGTCTCTCCAGTGGGTGGTTTGCCCACTGTACCATCCTGGGGAGTGCCAAGCCCCAGTCTCTCAAGTCTCTACAGTGGGTGGTTTGCCCACTGCTTTATCCTGGGGAGTGCAAAGCCACAGTCTCTCAAGTCTCTCCAGTGGGTGGTTTGCCCACTGCTTTATCCTGGGGAATGCAAAGCACAGTCTCTCAAGTCTCTACAGTGGGTGGTTTGCCCACTGCTTTATACTGGGGAGTGCAAAGCCATAGTCTCTCAAGTCTCTCCAGTGGGTGGTGTGCCCACTGTACCATCCTGGGGAGTGCAAAGCCACAGTCTCTCAAGTCTCTCCAGTGGGTGGTTTGCCCACTGTACCATCCTGGGGAGTGCAAAGCCACAGTCTCTCAAGTCTCTACAGTGGGTGGTTTGCCCACTGTACCATCCTGGGGAGTGCAAAGCCACAGTTTCTCAAGTCGATAACAGTCTCCACTGGTCCTGGAGGGGGCTTTGTGCCCAGAGTGCTTCATCCTGTTCAGGCCAGACGGAGTGGATGCATGTCTCCACTGGTTCTGGAGGGGGACTGATGCCCAGAGTGCTTCATCCTGTGCAGGACAGACGGAGTGGATGCATGTCTCCACTGGTTCTGGAGGGGACTTTGTGCCCAGAGTGCTTCATCCTGTGCAGGACAGACGGAGTGGATGCATGTCTCCACTGGTTCTGGAGGGGACTGGTGCCCAGAGTGCTTCATTCTGTGCAGGACAGACGGAGTGGATGCATGTCTCCACTGGTTCTGGAGGGGGACGGGTGCCCAGAGTGCATCACTCACCCTGTGATGGTCCCTGTTGTGTCACTGCCCCTGCCGCTCATGGGCTAGCGGTGCTTGAGTTGGCGGTGCTTGCCCTGTTCATCGGTGCTTGAGTTGGCGGTGCTTGCCCTGTTCAGTGGTCCTTGCCCTGTTCAGCGGTGCTTGAGTTGGCAGTCCTTGCCCTGTTCAGCGGTGCTTGAGTTGGCGATCCTTGCCCTGTTCAGCGGTGCTTGAGTTGGCGGTCCTTGCCCTGTTCAGCGGTGCTTGACTTGGCGGTCATTCATTACCCAGCTGGGCTGGGGCTGGCGGTCCTTCAATGCCCAGCTGGGCTGTGGCTGGCGGGGTCCTCCTGGGCAGCTGGGCTGTGGCTGGCGGGGTCCTCCTGGGCAGCTGGGCTGTGGCTGGCGGGGCCCTCCTGGGCACCTGGGCTGTGGCTGGCGGGGCCCTTCTGGGCAGCGGGGATGATGGCGGTCTTCTCGCCGTGCTGCTCCTCCCAGACTTTGCGGCTTTCTTCTGGCCCTTCCCCACCTTGGGAGGAGTCACAGCTGAGTCCACACTCCCCCCGGGACCCCTGTGAGCGGCATGGGTGGCTGGAGTCTTCCCCCTCTCCCGCCTGGCACTGGCCAACTTCTGGTGCTTCACAGGGGGGGGACTGGCAGTGCTCTGGCTCCGTGATACACTGGCTGGCCTGGTGGCCGGTGCACTCCACATACTAGTCACAACAGGCACCACTGGTCCCCGTGATTTTGTGGCTGAGGTGCTAGTACGGGACCTATGAGTTGGATGGGGGGGTGGTGGTAAATAGGTTAAGGGTGGACAGGAAAAGTTGTTTGGAGACACTGGGACGGGTAGCTGGAGGGGGTTTGGGAGTGGAGGAAGAGGTGGTGGTTGTAGGAGGTGTAAGTTTTGTGGATTTGGGTGCAGGTGCATGCACTGGAGGCTGTCGTGAGGTGGATGGCTGTTGGGTGGGTGTGTGGCTGCCTTTGTGTATCTTGGGAGGGGGCATCACAGACACACTGGGAGAGGACACAGGGGACGTGTGCATGGTAGTGGGGGTGGTGAGTGCACGTGAGTGGGGTGTGGTGGTGGGTGTGCTGGTGTGGGACGTAGTGGCTGTAGTGGTAGTGCATGCAGGTGCGAGTGTAAACGAGACTGGGAGGGAGGAGGGAGACGAGGAGGAGGGGGACACAGTGGAGGCAGTGGATGTTGGTGTGTCTGTATGTGTGTGATGCTTGCGTGAGTGCCTGTGGGATGTGTGGTGCTTACGTTTGCCTGAGCTTCCCTTGTGTGGTGAGGCGTGTGCAGGCCGGTCTGATGGTGTGCTTGGGATAGGCAGAGGTACAGGGGATTGGGTCTGGGTGGAGGAAGTTGGAGGGGGGAGGTTAGACACAGGGACAATGGCTGCCATCAGTGCTGAGGCCAGAGTTTGAACGGTTCGATGAAGGGCAGCCTGACCAGAATGAATGCCCTCCAGCAATGCATTTGTGTGTTGCAACTCCCTTTCTACACCCTGGATGGCATTCAAAATGGTAGACTGCCCAACAGTGAGGGACCTGAGGAGGTCAATGTCCTCCTCACTGAGGGCAGCAGAGGTGACAGGGGCAGGGGCTGAGGTGCCTGGGGCGAAGGAGATGCCCACCCTCCTGGGTGAGCGGGCACGGGGCGAAGGCTGAGGGGCTGCTGGGAGGGCGGTGCTGGTAGGGGGGGTGGCGGCTGTACCTGTTGAAGTGGGGGGCACAGATGTCGCCGCCACCACAAGGGGGCTCCCATCGGAGGACGAGTTTGTGTCGCTGGTTGCAGATCCTGTTACCACCGTGGTGCTCCCCTCGCCCTCCGTCCCACTGGTGTATTCCGAGTCTGTAGTGTGGGCCTCCATGCCCATGTGGGATGCAGCTCTCTCGTGCTCCGGTGCCACTGCTCCACCGCCTGATGATGCTAATGCACACAAGAACAGGGAGACAGCAAAAAAAGGGGGGGGAAACAGAAGAAAGACAGGTTGAGTCCATGGCTTACCTCTACCGTTGGCGGACAAGACAGACACAGCAGCCACCTGCACTACGCTGAGCACTTGGGCTCAACAGTGCAATTCCTGGGAAATGGCCTACAAGGCTATGGACGAAATCTGCACACATAGATGACACAGGGGCATGAATAGCTGTACTTGGCACTCTACATAGGTGGGGTGGGGGGCCACAGGGCCATGCCTTACGAAGGGGCCTAGCCTACGGAACTCGCCCTGGCCTAGGGAAACCCACAGCCCTCCTCCCCCACCCAGACACCTCCACTGCGCACAAAGTCAGATGAATGAGAGTGTACTCACCCCCTTGTGTCTGCTGTGATGCCCTCAAGCGCCCATCCAACTCAGGGTAGGCCACCGCCAGGATCCGGAACATCAGGGGGATCATGGTTCGACGGGCACCCCTCCCACGTTGGGAGGACATCCCCAGCTGAGCCGCCGCCGTCTTCTTGCTCCAGCGGCAAATGTCCTCCCATCTCTTCCAGCAGTGGGTGCTCTGTCTGTGGTAGACCGCCAGGGTCCGGACATCCTTGGTGATGGCACGCCAAATATTCTTCTTCTGGTGGGCGCTGACCTACATGAAATTTACAGTGGAAGAAGAGAAGTCATTACCAACTGCACCGTCAAAGTGATTGGCCCCCATCCCTACCCTTGCCATGTGGCACATGCACCCACCGTCTTTCATGCATGCAGGACTCTGCCCCCTTCCTTCTTACAACCAGCCCTCTCCACACAGGCATAGCCCATACAACATGCTCCCTGTGTACTTACCTGTTGGTCTGGAGGACCGTAGAGTAGCATGTACTGGGGGAGGACCCCACCCACAAGCTTCTCCAACTCCTCCGATGTGAAGCAGGGGCCCTTTCCCCAGACGCACGAGCCATTGTCTCTTCCAGACCGAGGTCACAGCAGCACTTGCAGTGTAGGTCCTCTCCTGTCGAAGATCAGGTATCGAGTGATTAAACAGATAGAAAATAGCGGTCACGTCCGCGGCGGTGCGTACCATCACCGCCGGCGTACATCGTCATTGGCTCCTGGGACCCATAGGATCCAATGTTAACCAATGCAGCATTGCGCCGCGGTCTTCGACCGCCTACCGCGACGGTGTACAACGCCAGCTCAGTTACCTCACATCCCATTGTCCTACTTTAGAGGTCAGGCAGCCGCCATTTCAGGGGCCCACATGGGCTAATTACCAACTGCGTCACACATACCTAGGTCTACTCTCAACACACATACAGGCCAGAATTTGTGTATGAATCGTGTTCTGTGTAAACTGTGGGTACATGCCTCTGAGTTGTGTGACTCTGTGGTCGCTGTTTTCGTTCATAGTCACCGTCCGCTGGGACATGTGAGGAGATGGCGGAATCCTCCGGTGTACCGACCGCTGCTGGACCTGTCGACAATGGAGGAAAGAAATTTGATTATCTACTACAGGTTTGACCGTGCCACATTCCAGGAACTGTGCACCCAGTTGGAGCCAGACCTGATGTCAGCAGTCCGCCATCCCACAGGCATCCCTCCTGAAGTGCAGGTGAGGTCAGTGCTCCATTTCCTTGCAAGCGGGTCATTTCAAACAACAGTGGCCATGGCATCAGGGATGTCCCAGCCTATGTTTTCCAACGTATTGTCCAGAGTGTTGTCTGCCCTGCTGAAACATATGCGCAGCTACATCGTGTTCCCTCAGGTGGAGGACTTGCCTACAGTGAAAGGTGATTTCTATGCCCTTGGACATATCCCCAACATCATAGGTGCCATTGATGGGACCCATGTGGCTTTGGTCACCCCTGCAGGAGTGAACAGGTGTACAGGAACCGGAAGAGTTGTCATTCGATGAATATACAGATGGTATGTTTGGCAGACCAGTACATCTCCCATGTGAATGCCATGTTCCCTGGCTCAGTGCATGACGCCTACATCCTGCGGAATAGCAGAATCCCTTATGTGATGGGTCAACTACAGAGGCACCGGGTGTGGTTATTAGGTGACTCTGGTTACCCCAACCTGTCATGGCTACTGACCCCAGTGAGGAATCCCAGGACCAGGGCAGAGGAACGCTACAATGAGGCCCATGGGCGGACTAGGAGGGTGATCAAACGCACCGTCGGCCTCCAGAAGGCCAGGTTTAGGTGCCTCCATATGACAGGTGGATCCGTATTCTACTCACCAAAGAAGGTGTGCCAGATCATCGTGGCCTGCTGTATGCTTCACAACTTGGCTTTGTGACGACAGGTGCCTTTTCTGCAGGAGGATGGTCTAGATGGCGGTGTTGTGGCAGCTGTGGAGCCTGTGGACAGTGATGAGGAGGAAGCAGAGGAAGAAGACATTGACAACAGGGACTCAGTCATTCAGCAATATTTCCAGTGAAACACAGGTGATAATACATTCCTGCCTACTACATGTACTTTTACACTTCTACCTCTATCCTGTCTGTCGATTTCACCCAGTGTATGGTCACTGAGTTGTCACTTTCCCTTACGGTTTCACATGTGTGCGTCCCAATGTGTGTCATCTGCTTAGATTCCTCATGGACTAGAGCTGTGTGACATAGGTATGTTGACATTACTATTTCCTGGAAAGTTTGTCACTGTCATTGCAAATACACTATTTCAAAATCACAGACAGACTCCAGATCTTTTGGTGCTTTAGGTGTGTTTATATACATACAAAAGATTGGAGGGTGAAGTTAAATGGTGAGGGGTGATGGCGGAGGAGTGTCCATGGCAGAGTCCAGTCTATTTGTCTCATAGGTGCATTGCACATATGGGCATAGTAAGTGGAGCTGGGGCAGTTCCAATATGGACAGGGTGTCAAAGTGGGACAGTGGGTTGACAATCAGGGTGGTCTCATTTCTTGGCGGGGGTCTTGGCATCATGCTCTGTCTTGTTCCTGGATCTCAGGGACCGCTTGCGGGGTGGTTCTCCATCTGCAGTGGGTGGGGTACTGGTGTGGTGGTCCTGTGGCGGTGCCTCCTGTCCACTAGTGCCGGCGGAGGTGGTGGGCAGTTCATCGTCCATGCTAGTGTCAGGGGCCCCTTGGAGTGCCACAGTGTCCCTCCTGGTGTTGAGTATTTCCTTCATCATTCCTACAATGGTGCCCAGGGTGGAGCTGATGGTTCTGAGTTCCTCCCTGAATCCCCAAATACTGTTCCTCCTGCATGCGCTGGGTCTCCTGAAACTTGGCGAGGACCGTTGCCATCGTCTCCTGGGAGTGGTGGTATGCTCCCATGATGGAGGAGAGGGCCTTGTGGAGAGTGGGTTCCCTTGGCCTGTCCACCCCTTGTCGCACAGCAGCCCTCCCAGTTCCCCTGTGTTCCTGGGCCTCTGTCCCCTGGACTGTGTGCCCACTACCACTGCCCCCAGGTCCCTGTTGTTGGGGTGGTGGGTTATCCTGGGTTCCCTGTAGTGGTGGACACCCAGCTGATTGACGTGTCCTGGGGACGGAGGTATGGGCCCGCTGGGTGGGTGCTGTGCTGGTGTTACCAGAGGGGGGGAAGGTCTGTGGTGGCCTGTGCCTGTGTGAGGGGAACCGAATGTCCCGAGGCCCACGATGGTCCGGGCTGGTCTTCTAGATCCAGTTGGACAGAGCTGCTGTCATCACTGTGGGGCTCTTCTGTGGGTGGGGTGGAGATGTCTGGATCCTCCTGTCTGGTGAGGTTGGGTAGTGGTCCTGCAGGGGTGTAAAAGCATGATTATTGCATCTGTGTGTCTCATGGTGTGTAATGGGTGGGTGAGCGTGTACCCCAGTGCTTGCATTCCTGTGTGGGGGCTTGTGTGATGCTGGTTTAGGGGGGTGTTTGGGTATGTGCAGTGGGCATGCTTTAGTGATGGGTGTCCATGCGTTGTTGTTGCATGCAGGGCTTGGTGTTGGGATGTGTGGTTTGTGATATTGGTACATTTGTGAGGAGTTGGAATGATAGGGGTGGGGGGGAGGGTGGGGGTATGTGATAGCATGCACGTAGGGTGGGGGATATGGTAGTTAAAGGTTTGACTTACCAGAGTCCATTCCTCCACCGACTCCTGCGAGGCCCTCAGGATGCAGAATCGGCAAGACCTGCTTCTCCCATGTTGTTAGTTGTGGGTGAGGAGGTGGGGGTCCGCCGCCAGTCCGCTGGACCGCCAGGTGGTGTCTGGAGACCACGGAACGCACCTTCCCCCGTACGTCATTCCACCTCTTCCTGATGTTGTCCCGATTTCTTGGGTGTTGTCCCACTGCCTTGACCCTGTCGACTATTCTTCCCCAAAGCTCCATCTTCCTTGCAATTGAGGTGTGCTGCACCTGTGCTCCAAATAGCTGTGGCTCTACCCGGACGATTTCTTCCACCATGACCCTGAGCTCCTCCTCCGAGAACCTGGGGTGTCTTTGCTGTGCCATGGGGTGGTGTAGGTGATGTGTGGGGTGGTCT
This sequence comes from Pleurodeles waltl, assembly GCF_031143425.1. Taxonomy (NCBI): domain Eukaryota; kingdom Metazoa; phylum Chordata; class Amphibia; order Caudata; family Salamandridae; genus Pleurodeles; species Pleurodeles waltl. The sequence continues at coordinate 139,169,353 of NC_090445.1, read as the reverse complement.
GTGTGGTGATAAGTGTGGTAATATGTAGTGGTGTGTGGTGTTTTGTGCGTGGAAGTTGTGTGGGTGATGGTGTTGAGTGCCTGTGGCTGCTAGTTTGTGGATGGTGGTGTCTCTCTCTGGCCTTCTCTCTGTAATAGTGGTCGTAGGGGTTTGTGGGTGATGTGGGTGTGTGTTTTATATTGTAATGGGTGTGTGGGAGTGGTGTGTGTAAGTGTATCAGGTGTGTGTATTTCGAATTGTCCAATGTGGTGGTGTTTTGTAGAAGTGTGTGTATTTTGAGCGCAGTGGTGTGTACCGCCAATGGAATACCGAGGTTGGAAGACCGCCACGTAGATTCGTGTGTCGTGATAGCGTGGCCGTATTTCTGTTGGCGTGACGGTGGAGGTTTTGTTTTCGCCAGTTTATCACTGACCTTTGGTGTGACGGACTTGTGTGGGTATCTGAATTTTGTCGGATTTAGAGATGTGGGTCATAATAGCTGTGGCGGAATTCCGCGGCTGCGGCGGTGTGTTGGTGGTCTTCTGCACGGCGGTAAGCGGCTTTTACCGCCAATATTGTAATGACCCCCTGAGTGTCTGCATGTAGCTGAAAACTATCTCCAGAAGCCACCCCCTGCATTGCATAGTAACTCTCCACCCTACTGGTCCATTCTCTCAATATTCAGAGGAAACTTTGGTCATTCTAACCTATTTTGTCAATTGTGTCTTCAGTTAAGTAGCAAATCTCACTCTTCTGTTGATACTAGGCCTTTGACCCGAAACTCTCTCTCTCGCGCTCCTATTTATCACATTTCTCTACTCCCCTCTCTTTTATTTATCTGAAGCAATTTTACAGCACCTCGAAACCAGGGGGTATTAGGGTGCTTTCTACTGAAATAGGAAATTGATTGTAAAATGAATTTTGGGGGAACAAACTGTTTGGAGCTGTCTTTGAGACAGGGGGATTTAATATGGAATGACATGAAAAGTCAAGTCACACGTGTTAATTTAGGAGTTGCCTGAATACCTGTGCCTTAAGACACTTCCTGAAAGAGATGAGTGAGGTTAACTTTCGCGAGCTGGTGGCAGACAGTTCCAGGCTGAAATGGCAGCTACTGAGAAGGACTGCTTGCGTTGCTGTCTTCTCTTTCATTTATTTCTCTGTCTCTTCCTCCCACTATCTTTCCCTCCTTCTCAGATGTCTGCACTACCTCCAACATGGTGCTGGGAAAAGTGGGTTTATCTGCATCAGTTTGGGTAATGTGGAATTTGCCATTGCTCCTTGTCTCCCTGGTGTTACCTGTAGTGATGAGAAGGGTGCTCTGAGATTTTAGTATTTGGAGCCACAGCCTTCAGCCAGTGGGATTCAGGGTGAAGGAGTGCCTTCCTAATCACCTGGTGGTAGGTCAGCGACCCAGGTATGAGGCAGTTGGTCCAAGCAAGCTTTGCAAGCAGTGGTATCAGTTGCCACCATTGTTCACTATGAGTAGAGTGTGGCCTATTACTAGCATGGTTGTTGTGACTGCTCTGCAGCATGGTCTGAAGAGTGATTGGTAGGTCTGTTGGAGCGATATGGTGTTGATATATCTTAGCAATTGGGTAGCAACGTATTTTCTGTATTTGCTGTCCAAGAAAAATCAAATGTGCAGTTGAGTGATGGTTGGAGTGGTCTTTCAGGCCAAGGCTTGTACTTTTCAATAGTAATAGGATGTGTACACTTATCTAGTACAATAATGAAGATGCATTGAGGGAGGGAGGTGTTGGCTGTATCGAGGTTCAGTTTGAGGGCTTTTGTAGAGAGGATTTTTATGATCTGGCTTGACAGCGTGGCTGTCACTAAACAATTATGTGAGCATCATTAGAAAAGGGGTTTAGTTCCACCCACATGCTGGAAGCCACGAGTTCATGATTTCATTAGACAGAATTTCTGTGCTTCCACATAAAAAAGTGCGCACCCTCCGCGCAGCTGTGATCATTTTGATTACATATCCAGCTGCCTATGCTTGAAGTTTAAAAGATGCAGATGTGACATTGGAACGCTATTAAAGTGTCTTAGAAAATTAGATAATTTATGTTGTTTTTCTCTGGAAGCAATAGAGATGGGAGGAAGTCACAATTTGAGGCCGACGGCAATGGAGCCCTGCTCAGATAAACTGAGCAAAAGGCCTCGGTCAAAGTTTTACTTATGGACTTAGTCATTTTTCGGGAGCTTTTTCTCTCGTCCATGGGTGAGGCTCCTTGTCAGGCCGGAATCCTATGCAACAGCATCAGCTTGACTCAGCGCGGGCTCCCGGTCACCTCCTTAAAGTCTCATAGACGGGGGAAAGCTCTGGAACTTCAGCAAAAGAAAACTGAATTTCAGGCTGGTTTGCGGTTAGACATCGGCGACTTGACTCTCATCGACAGATCGGTCCCCTTATGGAGATTTTTACCAAAAGTTCTCTAATCTTCTCTAAACCTCTGGATTTCCTTCCAGAAGTCCTCCTCTGGGTCTCCAGTGGTGCACAACACCAATCTGAGGGTCTAGAAGCTCTGAGATGGTCCTTGAGATGTTGGAACTGCGTTTCCTGCAATGACCTGGCAAATCCTCAAAACGCCAGTTGGAGGTGGTCAGCTGGGTCTTTCTTGGTGGGGATGTTGCAGGTGAAGCTCTTTTAACTTGTTGTTTTCAGGGAGTCCATTCCTTCACTCTCTTCAAGCCAGGCTAAGTCCTTGGAGCTGTAGTTCCTCAGTGTGCAGCAGATGCAGTCATGCGGAGTGCAGTCCTGTGGGGTGCAGACCAGCGCTCCAGCAGGGCAGTCCTTCTTCTCCTTTTAGTTCAGGTAGTGATCTGAGTTGCTGGGAGTCTCTGTCATATTTATCCAGTGTTCCCGGACCGGCATGCAATGTGGGCACCACTGACCAATGGGGTGCACGGTGCCAACCTCTGGGGTGACCACTTCCTATGAAGTGTGGCAAAAATCTATTCCAGGAAAGACTATTCTTCCAAAATCTGAGATAAAGGAAATCCCTCCTTGGAGTCAAAATCTCGCTTACGGTCCCAGTGGTGTGCCTTATTTCCCTCAAAAGTCCCCCTCCAGTCCCTCTGCTAATCTAATCACTGGGGCTCCCATCTGGCTGGGACAGGCAGGAAGAGAGAGTGAGCCTGTGTCCTGTCCTAAGTGTCCTGTACCCTTTGAAGAAATCTGCCCCCTTTCTTCCTTTTGATCTGCAGCCAGCAGATCTCCCCTCACCAGATGTCCCATTGTCTCAATGTAGTCCACTTCACACCTTATGAAAGCAGCTTGGCTCAGCCTGGCAGGGGCTGGCCAATCAGAGAAGAGCAGCTGGAGAGCTGGATTTTGTCTTACAGAAAAGAAAGTTCTATAACTTATTTTCTGTGTTAAATATAAGTCATTGAACAGTAGCAAAGTATTGGTGTTATTCTAACTAACAGTTTAAGTTCAAGAAGGACAGTTTAAGCTCTTTACTATCAATAGTTATACTTCAATAAAGTACTCCCATGTTAGCCTATGGAGCTAATGTACTACAATAGGGAAAAATGTTTTCCCTCACCATGGCATATAAAACTTATTTTATAATGTCTGTGCTTATCGTTACAAGGCACCCTACCATTGGGGTGACTTATATAAGGTATTTAGGATCTTTGGAAGTACCTTTAATTCCAAAATAAAATTTGCTTATAATTTACTTTTAGTAGCAGCCTGCAAAGCAGGACTGCCTTTAAAAATACAGCAGTCTCCACAGCTGTGCACACCTAAGTGCATTAAATCCACTGGCCCTATAACCTTTCATGCCCTATTATATACTAGGGACTGATGGTTTGGTTGTTTTGCTAATTACAATGGTGCCTAATTTGCATATGCTTTTATTCAGAGAACAGGCCCTGGGTCTGGTTAGCAGAGCCTACAGCACCCTCAGAGTCAGAAAACCAGTATCAAAGGGTCACAAATGGGGGCAAAAAGTGTGGGACACTACAAAAAGACCTGGTTTCTAACAGTGGTAATAACCATGTATTATTGGTATTAACGTGTGTTTTCGAAAATAGACTGTTATTTTGTCTAATACTGAAAGTATCCAACTGTCAGCCACCCTAAAACCATCAACAGAGAAGCTTTCACGGAATTGCTCAAAATAGAGTATTCCTCTTGCACACAAGGCATCTTTCTGGACCTTCTCCAAACTGAACAGAATCTTATATTACTGAAGCCCGCTGCTGAACCATCATGAGCTACAAGAGGAATTATCCAACTACTTGAGAGAAGATTATCAAAAAGCGTGTTCTTTGTTGCAATCATTTCAGCGTCAACATGTGTCATAACACCAAACAGCCACCATCCAAATCATAGAGAAAGCACAGGCAAGGGCGACCCAAGTATCCTCATCCTTCTTAACCTTATAACAACTGCCTTTGACATCATTGCCACATTAACATCTTCTCCGTTTTTATGGATCCACTCTAACCATGCTTAGATCTGGTCCTACCACAAGGATCAATAGCCGTGCATCCGGATGCGCACATCTGGCTCTAAGCATTTATCTGTGCCATGTGAAGTTGTGCAATGATTCCTCCTATCACACTTGACCTTCATGTTTTAAATGGAGACCCTCAGAGTTCTCTTACCATACCTGTAATCACAATCACAAATCACCTGAATTAAGTCAATACCTGAAAGTCTACTCAATCAATATCATTGTCTGTCTCAAAGACTGAGGCCCTCATTACAATCTCGGCGGCTAAAACCGCCGAGATCCGTGCTGGTTGTCAATAGATGACCACCAGTGCGACTACTATCCCCGCCACCACCACCTCCGCCGGCTGTATAATGTTTTCTCCGGGAAACACCCGGAAGAACGAGTCCAGAACCACAAGGTTGTGAAAAACAAAAGCAAAACAACGCTTTTGTTTTCCATGGCTCCCTGGTTTTGGTACCTTAACTACGCATGTCTGAACAACGTACATGCGTGGTTAAGGTACAGAAGGGAGTCGAAGTGGACGCGGTGAGTGAAGAAGGAGGTAAGTTGGGCTGGGACTGGGGCTGTTTTGGGGTGGGCTGGGGGGTGATTAGGGTTTGGGGGGCAGGGATTAGGTTTTAGGGGCAGTGTGGGGACTCTGGGTATTTTTAGTTTTTGGGGTGGGGGCCTGGGGTGGAAGCATGCTGGGTTGTGCATTGGGATTGGTAATGCCTTTACCTGGAAAGCGCTTACAACGGTAAAATCGTTGTAAATGCATTTGTGGTAAAGGCATTAGTGTTTAGAACGAGGTCGTTGTTCCGACCTCGTTGTTGAGCCACGGGTGGTTTAGGCACCCGTGGTTCCGACATAAAACCTTTTTCCCCGCTGGGCCGGCGGGCGGAAACAGTGTTTCTGCCCACCGGCCCAGTGGTGAAAAGGGCCATAACATTGACCGTGGCTCCAAATGGAGCCGTGGCCCATGTTGGTGTGCGGCGAGTGCAGTGACCTGCCCGATGGGGCCCTGCACAGGGGTCCCTGCACTACCCATGCCAAGCCTTCCGCCAGCGTTTCCCACCAGGGGTCTGTGTTCATTATATGGCAGTTCAGACCGCCATGCAGGTGGCGGTCTTTGCACCTCCGCCGGCATGGTGGTCTGAACCGCCGGGGTTCATAATGACCTCCAGAGTCTTCATCACCCAAGAAAATTGCATTCCTCCGCTGTCATTCACAAAATTAAGTCATACTGTGCTGTCTTATATGCTTTTTTGTGTTGTAATGCATAGAAGTGTGCTGTATCTTGTTTTCTGTGGCATGTTGCTATGTGCTGAACCTTCAGGCTGAGCTGAACACTGAATACGCATAAGGGAAGACAAGACATAAGACATTTCTTATTGTATTGGACAACACAGAGTCCTTTGTGAGTCTTTATTTGTTTACTTAGAATCAAGTTACATGCCACCCACCCACTGAACTGTACTATTTTGCACTGCTCACTCTTTTTGAAATACACAACATTCTAGTCTGCACTGCCCCTTCAGACTGAGCACAGCAAGAAAGACTGTTGGGGAAGGCTAGGCACAACAAATACCTCCCGAAGCAGGCTTCAGAACTGCTGCCCAAGTCGTGGTCTCCCTCCTACCCCGATGTAGCAATGCTTTCATTTCTTTGCATGTCTCATATAGGAATTGAACAAAAACTACAACCACAGTTCAGTCTGCACTGGCTGTCACTCCAAAACCGTATTGTCTTCATGGCTTCCTGCATTCAAACAAATTCCAAACAGTGCATCATCCAACCTTGCAGAAATAGTGATCTGGTGGCCAGAGGAACTCGAGGAGCACTGGCAGACTTCCCTGCCGAAATAAAAAACCCGGAGGGGAGCCTTTTCAGCTATGTGCCCAGAATTTGGCACAACACCCCCCACATTTGGGATTTGTCCCATTTCCATCGCTATATAAGAAACTAGAGGAGGACACATCTCCTTAAGGAACACTTGATGTAATATTGATGAAGCAATGTCCCAGCTCTCACTGTTCCCCAAGATACAACACAAAAGAAAGTCTATGTTATCCCTCCGCACTCAGTGCACATAAAGACTGATTGTTTCCTTATCTCCCATGATTAACAGTGCTCTGCAGGTTCTCGGATGGGCTTGAATTTTATAAATGCCACCACAAGCATACATAGTTTGCAATCCTTCACGAATCTGCACATTTCACACGCCCCTCTTTGTGTCTGTTATTTGGGTTGGAGATAGCTGGATATTCCAAGGGAGAGAAAGTAAACAACAGAAGGCAATACTGTGATTTGGTCCGAGGGGCTGCTGTCACTACTCTGAGTAACCTGTCATCATCTCTATCCACTAACACAATAGCAGACCCAAGGGGGTGTAAGTGAAAGGAGTGATGCAAGGTATGCCAAGAGATAACTCTTTGTTAACACAGTAAATCAAGACAAACTATTTAATTTCTGGATAGTTGGCTTTGCGCACAACATGTCTCCTTAATTAAACATTCCAGCACCTAACCACAGGTGTGCAAACCTAAACTCAAAGGCCTCTACACTCAGGAGAAATATCTGCTCTTATTTTGGAGCTGTGATATTGTCTCTTTTGACATGGAGGCTGTTGCAGAGCTTGTGTTATAGGAAACACACCCTTCTAGAAACCACACCCTGTACAGGTGTCTGAGGCCCATGGGCTCTGCTATGACTGTAGGACTTTTTGAGGTGTTGTGGGAGCCATCGTGGCAGGAAGTGGTACACTCGCTCTCTATCTCCCTGCTGCAGGTCTTCGTGAGGATTTACGGTTTACATGTGTGTAGCTGCAGTGAATCTCTGCAGTGACAAGAGTCACCCTTTTGAAAGGTTCGTAACGACTGATGTACAAAGACTAAATTGCCTGAAGCCTAAAACTAAGTGAGCAATTTCTGATTTAGAAGCATTCTACAGATTCTTAGTTATGGCTTTTTATCGCAATGTATTGCAAAACTTTCCAGGAAGGAGCTGAGGTGAAAGGTTTTTTTCTGGAAAGTTTTGTGAATATTCGGCAAATGGAGCCAAAAATAAAAGTAAACCAAAAAAACATATCCTATGGAAACGCGATCCCAACAATAATCGCACTGTGGTAACTGACATTGCGTAATATGTACGTGTATGGGTGTATATATATGTATATGTATATGTACATATACATATACATATATATATATACACACACACAGTTTACACAGTGTCTGTACCCACCATTAGTTATAGTTATGCTGAGTCTCGATGTTCATTGCACATGTATGCTCTAGTATTCTGTTTTCAAAATGCATGTGAGCTTCCTATGTTCATATTCCTATGAGTACACAGGCACATTGGATCACATACCCACAAACTGAGTGCCAAATGTGATATGTGGAACACTTCTCATATTGATGCCAACCTTACACACCTTATAGCTGTTGCACTTGGTGAATCAATTCTGAGATTCTTTCAGCCAGGTCCTTGATTGTTATTCTTGAAAGTGACTTCTCATCAGTGTATTCTTTGGTGATTGTGCTTTCCTATAGGTCACTAAAAAAATTTCTAGCTATCGCGTCAAGAATTTTGAATTCTATTAAGGGCACGGAGGCGAGGATTATGCTTTCTCTTTCTTTATTGAAACAAAAACAAAACAGCAGCCAATCAAATACAAGTAACAGAAAAAACTACACATCCCAGGATGCCTAACATCCTATCACATGGTCCAATCACTATCCATGTCCTCTGCTATAAGTCCTTTGACCTTTGATGTCATTCCTCTTTCTTTGGTCAATACAGATAATATCAACTTGAAAACGAAACTTCTTACGCCATCACGAACTCTGATGACTTAACATCTATTCTTCCAGGATAAACTTCTCCTGGACAACTCGATACCGGGCATCAGCCGAAGCAGAACATGAAAACCAAACTATTCCAGCTGAAAATAGCTTCAGGAATTTTTCTGATCAGATCCTGTAAAAATAAAACAGGCAGGTAATATCCCAACAAATTGAAAAGTCTCAATAAACCGATGGTTCAATAATAGACAGTCAAATGGGAGGGAAAAAATGACGATAATCATAATTATTCACAATAATTAGCATTCAATATTCATTATATTTTAAAGGGGGGGGATAATCCTCGCCTCCGTGTCCTTAATAGAATTGAAAATTTTTGACGCGATAGCTAGAATTTTTTTAATTCTATGTCAGGACCGGAGGCTCCGATTATGCTAGTTTAAAGCTGTTCCATTACTACAGTAGCTACGTCCAATACCGGTTTATGATAAAACTTACGAAAAGTGTTTTCTGAAGACCAGTCTGCTGCCTTCATAATGTCTTCTAACCGGGAACCGAAGGCAAATGATTTGGAAGCCATAGCTCCTCTCACAGAATGAACCCCGAATATAGAAGTGTCAATTCCTGCTTCACTCATCAACCATCTCAACCATCTGGCCAGAGTGGATGAAGTCACTGGTTTAAATGTTTTTTGCAAATAAATTAATAATTGCCCATTAGAATCTTGTCGAAATTCTTCTGTGACTACTTCATAATCTTTCAAACATTGGCCTACACACAATTTTGAATTTTCCGTGTAAATAGGATAGGATACTGACCTGTAGTTTGTTTTAGTTCTTCTTGTCACAGAAAAAGTGACCCCTTCTGGGGAAAAAACTCTACCAGCTAGATCCAGAGCTCTGACGTCTGAAACCCTCTTGCAAGAGATAAGGCACAAGAGCATGGTCAGTTTAGCCGAGAGCTGTTTGCGAGATAAATACCTGTTGGTAGGCCAAGAATCCCAAAATTTTAAAATAATGCTAACATCCCATAATACAGAATATTTAGCTTGAGGAGGTTTGGAAAGATGTATACCTCTCAAAAGCTTGCAAATTAATGGATGTTCACCAATGGGTTTACCCTCAAGATGAGCGTGCCCTGCTGATATAGCTGATCTAAAGTTATTAATTGTCCGATAAGCCAAACCCGAACTTGCTAGTTCTGCCAAAAAGTTAATAATCATACCAAGGTGTGCTTCCACTGGATCGGCACCCCTTCCATCACACCAGCTAGACCATCTGCGCCAAGCTGAGTCATATCTTTTATGGGTACTATCGGCCCATGCCTGCTTAATGAATTCCGCAGCTTGCTTCGAAACATCTGGGGTACTCCATCTCGACCTGAAATTAACCAGGCTAGAAGGACCAACTTCCCTGACAAGCCCAGTGGATGTTGAAGGCCCTCCGGACTCAACAGAAGATTCAGACGAGGCGGAATCAGAAGAGGAGAGGCACAAGCTAAATGAAGAGCTATAGGAAACCATGGCTGTGCTCTCCAAAATGGGGTCACCAGAACAATTTCTGTCCTCTCCTCACCTGAGACAAGACCTTGGCAATCATCAGGAATGGAGGGAAGGCATAACCTCGAAACTGGGACCAATCCTGAAGAAAGGCATCTGTCTTTAGCGCATAAGGGTCTGGATGCCAACTGAAGAATTTTGGAAGTTGGCAATTGATCCTCGAGGCAAAGAGATCTATCTCGCAACTGCCCCACTCCCTGATTATCTGTGAGAAAATCAGAGGGTCCAACTTCCAATCGCTGGAATCCGAGAGGTATCTGGAATTCCAGTCTGCTATGATATTCTGATCCCCAGGGAGGTATTCCGCTATGACCACTAGACGTTGGGTTAGGCAATAATGCCAGAAATCTTTGGCAATTTCGGCCATAATTCTGGACTTCGTGCCTCCTAGTTTGTTGACATATCTTACTGCTGAGACATTGTCCATCCATATGCAACAATCTGTTTTCTGAGGGGAGAGGCTCTTTATGGCAAAAGATCCCGCTAGAAGTTCCAGGCAATTGATATGTAGAGTTTGCTCCCATTCTGACCATCTGCCCCCCGTCACTAGGGAGTTGCAGCATGCTCCCCAACCCCATCTGCTGGCATCGGATTCTATCACCACCTCTGGATGGGACCCGAAAATTGCCCTGCCGTTCCAAGCCTCCATGTGATGGAGCCACCACTGGATCTCTGAGCGTACTTCGGCAGTCAAGGGGATTTGTTCTGAGTAACTCAGACCCTGTTGCAGATGTCTGATCTTGAGCCTTTGAAGTGCTCGGTAGTGTAAGGGTGCAGGGAAGATCGCCTGAATAGATGAAGCTAGTAAGCCCACTATTCTGGCAATATTACTCAGTGAGACGGTCTGTCTGGATAGAACTGATCTCAATTCCCTCTTGATGTTGCAGAATTTCTGAGAGGGAAGAATGAGTTGACAAGATATGGAGTTTATCTGGAACCCCAGAAACTCTATCACCTGAGAGGGTTTCAATAATGACTTCTGCACATTGATAAGGAAACCTAAATCCTATCCTATCAGAAGATTGATGGTCCAATCCAAGTGAGATAGGAGAACTTGAGGGGATTGAGCCATCAGCAGAATGTTGTCCAGATATATAATCAATCTGACTCCTTTGGCTCTGAGCCATTCCATCACAGGTCTCAGAAGCTTCGTGAAGCACCACGGGGCTGACGACAGACCGAATGGAAGGGCTAGAAACTCCAAGTACTGTCCCTTCCATTGGAATTGTAGAAATCTCCTGTGAGGAGGAAAAATTGGGATCAACAGGTATGCATCCTTTAGATCCAGACAAACTATCCAATCTCCTTCTAAAAGGATGTCTCTTAACATGTGGATGCCTTCCATCTTGAAGTGTCTGTAAAGGATCCAATGATTGAAATCCTTCATATTCAGGACTAAACGGTGACCTCCTCCTTTCTTGTCTACTACGAAAATAGGACTGATGAAACCGTAAGGGTGAAGGGAGGCAAACTGGACGGCTCCTTTGTCTAAAAGTGCTTGTACTTCTTTGTCTATAAAATTTTGATTTGCTGGGGAAAAACACATTTGTACAGCAGGGAGGAGCTGTTGGGGAGTGCTGATAAACTCCAAGCGAAAACCCTCTACTGTCTGGAGAATCCAAGGATCCCCTGAAATCCGCTTCCAATTTGTCAAGCATAATGCTACCCTGCCCCCAAGTTTGACCTGAGAAAAGTGAATAATGCTCACCTGTGAAAATGGAGTCCTGTATGGCTCCTTTCTGCCCTCTGCGTTGACCTCTACGAAAACGGGGGTGTCCTCCCCTAGAACGTGTGGGGTAGAAGGTGGGGTCTTGATCTCCGTACCAGCCACCTCTGCCTCTTGGGTAGTAGTTCTGGGGCTATTGTAAGTTCCTCGGCCGGGCATACGTCCCCCGTAACGACCGGCCCTGAGAAAAAGGCCTCGTTTAAAGACCTTCTTGAGGGACATTTGAGCCTTATCCAGCGTAGAGAAAGTGGAGCAAAACTTGGACAAGTCTTTGATAAAAGAGGTTCCAAAGAGCAGTCCTTAAGCCGAAGGTCCGGCTTTCGAAGACGCAAGATCAGACAACTTAGGGTCAATGCGCATTAACACAGATTTTCTGCGTTCTGCAGAAATAGCACAATTTGAGTTGCCCAGTAGACAAATGGATCTCTGTGCCCATCCTATTAGGACATTAGTGTCCACCGGAGATCCAGATTCTTTAGCAACGTACGCCATTTCAAGAATCTTGGTCAAGGGACCTGAAAGGTCCAACAACTTGTCTTGGCAATTACACCAGGAGCGATCTAAACCTTTTTTGGGGTCCTTAGAAAATTTCCGCATAAAGGTGATCATTGTGGGATCTATTTCTGGGGTCTCGGACACCTTGCCCTCTAGGTCAGGTCTAGGGCATTCCGCTTTTAAGCGTGATCGAACTTCCTTGTCAAAGCTTTTTCGTAAATTAGATTGTACATATTGAGCCACCTTGGGTGGGGGAACCCAATTAGAAGCTCTGGGGTGAATGATTTCCGTGGGATCAAAGTCTAGAACTTGGCAGGGAGGAGATGCTTTCCTAGCTTTTTTACTAGGTCTAGGACCGTCGGAGTCATCTGAATCATCAGAGGAGGAATTTTTATCGGAAGACAAGGAAGGAAGGAAGACTTCCTTTTTTGAGCTGTAATTATGCTCTCCACTACGTTTTTTATGTAGTTTTTCAAATGCGTCTGCATGCAGACTACTAACCTCTGCTCTAGGGTCCAAGTTTTTTGCTTTGTCCTTCACTTTTTTGGACTTGGGGAGAGATTGTTGTTCTTGTGTCCAGCCCTGTGCACGAGCATAGTCAAATAATTGTCCTGAAAAGGGACCCAAAGCTCTCACCAGAGCATCATTTACCAATTGTTGGATTCTGGAATCAAGGGCTTCAACTATATCAACTTCTAGTTGATTGCTCAATCATCGGTGTAATATTCTGCTCCTTGATCATCCCACTGAGCCTTGGTCAGATTAATAAGGTAAAATACCTTTAAAATGAAACAGCTAGAGATCAAGGAAGGGGGGAGTGCAAAAACCCCAGTTCAGCCAATAGAGAAATATGAGCCCTTAATATAATGTGGAGGGAGCTGCCTGCAAAGCACTCTCGGCAGAAGCCTGATATTAATTTTACTACCCACGATCGATTCTGAAACAGAAAGGAATTGGCTCGTCGAGACGTGCGCCCGCAAGTAAAAATTAAAAGGAGACTGTTAAAGCAGCTCCGCTCCCGCTCCCACTCCAGGAAGTATCGGGCTTGTGAAAATTGGCAAAAGGCCAATAAAACAGAGCATACAAGCGATCAAATCAAAACAAATGAAGCGCGCTGAATCGCAACGCTGACTAATGAAAATTAACGTTCTAAATCAATAAACAAACATGCAGTTTACATAAGAGAATTAAATTGTGTACTTATCTGCTGCGAAGCAGCAAAGAAAGAGGAAGTGATATCAAAGGTCAAAGGATTTATTGCAGAGGACATGGATAGTGATTGGACCATGTGATAGGATGTTAGGCATCCTGGGATGTGTAGTTTTTTCTGTTACTTGTATTTGATTGGCTGCTGTTTTGTTTCAGTAAAGAAAGAGAAAGCATAATCGAAGCCTCCGGTCCTGACATAGAATTGTAGTCTGCCTCCCAATTGGGTACCTTTGTTGGGGTCTTTAGACATTAGATGACAATGTTTGCAGAATATATTGGAAATTCTTGTGCTGTCCTTGCTGTAGGTCAAGATCAGTCTTGGAGGTGACTGATCAATGGATGTTTCTTTTTTCTCTGTAATCAAGGTCCCCAATCGTGACTTTAATTTCAGTTTCTCCAAGCTCTTTTTAAAATCTGTATCTGTTTGTATCCTCTTTCTTTGAGGCATGTTATTGTTTCATTATATTTAGCTTGTGCATCAAGATCATTGGAGCAATTTTTCTCTTTCTTAGTAGTTCTCTGTAAGGTATATTTTTAATCAGCGGTTTTGGTTGAAAGCTAGTTCTGTGTAGAATACTGTTTGTGGCAGTGTCTTTCCTATAGAGAATGGTGTGCACTTGTCCATCATGTACATACACCAATACAGCCAGAAAATTGGACCTGATGTTGCTTGCGAGCATGTAAATATTAAACCCATATCATTTCTGTTAAGACTATCAAAAAAGTCCATGATTCCTCAGATGAACCATTCCAAAGCAAAAACAAGTTGTCAATGTATCTCACCTATAGAATATGTTTCTCTAGAGCTTCCTAATTGTTCTGCTTCTAGGCATATTTCTTTCCCCACCATCCCATTGTTAAATTAGCATAGTTTGGAGAAAAGGAAATATCCATCACAGTTCCACATAGTTGCTGACTTACCTAATGATTGTATAGAAACACATTGTTGGTCAGACACATTTCAATCATTACTAGGAACATTTTCATATGCTGCACTTCCTCAGCATTACATTGTTTAAGAAAGTATTCACATGCTTTCAATCCTGCTTCATGTCTGGCAAACGCATATAATGATACAAGATCAATAGTTGCTAGCAAGAAATGCTCATTCCAACTCTTGTCTACCAATACACACAAACAATCACTTTTGGATCTGATGTATGAACTCAGTGTGAACGATGGGTGCCAAAAAGTTGTCAACATAAGTTGAAACATTCTAAAAAAGAAAATCACAGGCCAACACTGTAGGCCTGCCTGGGGGTTTTTGAAGTGACTTGTGGATTTTGGGCAGGAAATAGATATGTAGAATGTTCATTCATCATGAATTTATAGTCATCATCATTGATTAATGAGTCTATAACTCGCACCCCCAGCCCCGCACAGTTTCTCATCAATAACGTTATTGCAAAAGTTGCAGTGATAATATCAATTATGTCATAGAAGACGTCAGGAGTGATGTAATATGTGGAGTATTGCATGATGAGGGCGCAAGTTATAGTTTCTTGAGATAAACTCCTGAATTTCTATGAATGTGTGTGTCTAAATTCTGAACCTAAATATAACTTCCCTCTACCCTTTGTTTTTTTGTGTGAATATCTGTGAAATTTTAAATTGTATTTACCTGCGGACAACCCCCCACAAGCAGCAAACCCCATGCTGCACACCTCCTTTGGCAGTGTGCAGCGGGGGGCTGCCCGAGCCCCCTCACCACATGCAGACAATCCCATGCATGCAGCCAACCCCACGCTGCACATGTTCTTCAGCCGTGCGTGGCAAGGGGTTGACTGTAGGGCCTAGCTAGTAGCCAGGCCCTGTGGCTAATGCCCCATGCCCAGCCAACCCCATTATGCAGCCAACCCCACACTTGATCAAGACTATTTGGGCCAAAACACGTCAGTGTCACTCTGTGCCCCAAAGATGTGTGTTTAACAGAACAAGCCCACAGAGTGTAGTAGCTTTTGCTGGATAAAAATACTTTGGAACACTCGGTCTGTATGCCACACTTGCACTGCTCACTAGAGCGTGCTGCCATTGAGACCGCATTTGGGTTTATTTATATTTACGTGCATATCTTCGTAAACTCTCTCAAAAATAAGAAGAGACCAGCACTTCAAGATGTGAAAAACCTTAATCTCATTTATTTGGCAACTGATGTTGTCAAATAAATGAGACTGGAGTTTTTCATGTCTTGGAATGCTGGCCTCCTCTTATTTCTGAGAGAGTTCTTGTTGATGTGTGACTGCACGCAGTGGGAACCGCCCTTAACCGCATCACCAGTGGTCTGGAAGCAGGCTGGCAGCTGCAGTGCTTAACGATATATGTATATATATTTAATGAGAAAAACAGCACTTTAAGATAAGTCATAGTTAGGAAAACTTAGGCCCTCATTATAACATTGGCAGTAAAAACCACCGACCACCGCAGCGACTGCCGCCAAAAGACTGTCGCCGCAGCTACCAGCCGTCCGCCATATTATGACCACAGCTGGATTTCTGCCAGAAGGATGGCGGAAATCCGGCTGTGGCCATGCCGGTGGATGGGGGTAAGGTGGAGCTGTCGCCAGCAGAAACGCCACACCAGTAGACTGCCGTATTATGAGAATTAATATGGCCTGGCGGTGTTCTGCTGGCGGATGCTGCTGCTGGCAGCAGCATCCCATCCTGTCTCCTGCCGGAGGACCCCCTGGACACAGGCAAGTGGGTGCTCCAACAGGGGAGAGGGGTGGGGGCATTGTGGGTGTGTGTGTGTGTATGTCTGTGCTGTGCGTGTCTGTGGGTGTGTATTGCATGTTGTATGTGTGTGCATGTTTGGGGGCGAGTGCGTGTCTGTTGAGTTGTGTGAATGCATGTCTGTGTGTATCTATGTAAGTGTGTGTGGATGTGTGTGTGAATGGATGTATGCATGCGTAGATGAATGTTGGAATGGGTGTGTGTATGCGTGTGTGTGTGTGAAGGGAGGGGCGTGTATGAAGGGGGGTCTGGAAAGGAATGGGGGGTGGGAGGAGAACATGTGGAGGGGGAGGTGGGTGGGGAAGACCCCTATCAGTGCAGGGAAGGGATTCCCTGTCACTGATAGTGCCTACCACCATGGTTTAAGTGGCGGAACGGAAGCCACAGAAACCATTGAGGTAGGTGGGGTCATAATCCAGCAGGCGGGCAAGTGATGGCTGCCAGGCTGGAGATTGATGTCTCCAGCCCGGTGGCCGTTACCGCCGTGGCGGTCGGTGTGGTACATTGGCGTTTGGCCTTAGCAAAACCGGCAATGTCATAATATGGAGGAAAGTACCGCCAGCCTGTTGGTTTTACTTTCCTCGATATCACCGCCGACCGCCAGGGTTATAATGACCCCCTTAATTTATTATTCCAATACAAACCAACTTAAACTACACAAATATAAGAAATTAAAAAGTTATAGTTTTATAGTTGTAAATTATGGTTATGATTACTCCAAGCCTAAAGCATACTATAACTTATGCACCTCCATACACAGTGTAGTCACTTTGGTAACCACACTAAATTAACTATAACAAGCCCCTCTACCATGCACACTGTTCTTATGAATATTGCAATTTCAAATGGTATGAGTGTTGTTATAAGTGGTATGATTGAACAAGTGATATAATAGGAAAGGGTATAAGCCATGCCTGGAGAAGGTGTGAGTCTATAACTATCTAAATTGGAATGCATTCAATGTGAAGCTTACCCTTAATATGGCCAAGGACAGAATCCGGTTTTTGGATGTTGAATTTTATTCCACTGGGAATAAACTGCGTAGTACTTTGTACCATGTGAGGTCAGTGGTTAACAGTTTATTACACTGTGAGCGAGCTCATCCCAAGTGTGTAAAACAGGCTGTTCCATTTGGGGAGATGATACGTATGAGATGCGATTGCAGTGAGGATGATAAATTTGAAGAACATTTACAACAGACTGTGGCCAGATTGTGATTAAGAGGGTATGATGACACCACTCTAGCTAGCGCTGAGAGACATGTCAAATTGATGAAAAGAGCAGATACACTCAAACCAAAAAGAGGAAACAAGGGTAAGAACAGGTTTTCTTTTATTACTACTTATAATAACAGCAGTCAGGATGTGTATAAAATCTTAAACAAACACTGGGATCTCTTGAGAGGTGTGCTCGATTTGACATCAGTTATCATGGAGAAATCTTCAGTTACTTACCGATGTGGATGAACTACTACACAGCTTGTGAGTCCTACTTATACGCTGCCACAGAAAATATCCAATGAGAATTGGTTTGTTCAGCCATTTTTTTTTACTTGCGGTGGTTTTTCAGTATGTCTGCTGGGCGTTAACAGAAAAAATGAGTTTCAGCTACAATGCATCTAGTAGTTATGAAATCAGACTGTTGCGTAGGCTCTCATTATTCTAATGAGACTACTGGATTTTGAGCGGCAGAATCGCCTGCTGCGTGGGAGACTAAGTCTAACCCACTGCAGGTGACACCTGTCGCTCCAATCCAGGTTTTGCTCTGTCCGGCTAACTAGCAGTGCCTCATCTCTACCCGAGGGCAGGGATGACTGGGAAGCCGAGCGCATGACATAATTGGTTTCTCAGGGAAGCCGTGGTCACTCAGGTCTCATCCGTTTCTCTCAGTTACATTAGTCTCATACATACAATGACAAACAGAGGCAGTATATGTTTCAATAATGATTTTAATGAAGATACTGCATCTTAGATAGCGAAGCATGAGCTGCAATAACCAGGACGACACAGCATGACTGTATTAAAATGTGACAAGGACAGTGAAGCATAAGAATAACGCTACCATATTGTCACTACAGTCAATAGACTAATTCCTACCTAGGCTATCATACTGCTCATCTTGTTAAGCTCTAATTCTGCCCTTCAGGTTCCCCTGGGAAGACATCATCCCCCATACCTGACCAAAGGCCTGAAGTCTGCAAACAGCTGTAGCGAAGCATTCGATAATCAGCATACAGTTGTGGTTCTCTAGCTGGAATCTCCCTCTAACGTGTAAGGGACAGGGAAGTGTTTTTATAATAAAACAGCTGATGTTCTGAGAAAATATCACTCCGTAAGGATGTGTGTTTTCTAAGAATGTCAGAGACTAAACTTATACCACGTTCACCGGCAATGTACCTTGCTGTAGCCCTGGAAGAAGCACAGAGTGAGCAAGAATGTCTTGTTTGAGAACAGAGTGCTGGCCTAGGCAAAAACAGTTAGATAAACAGAAAATAAAACAAGACCGTAAAAGTGGCTATTGTAACAATAATAAAATAAAGCCTAATAAAATATATCTAGAGTGCACAGCGGCTTGGCCTAGTGTGTTAAAATAACGTGCATGGAGCTATAGCTAGAATGGCTACACAACACCCTCCCCTTGTCGGTTGAAAGTGGTTCAAAGCCTAGTTACATATAAAATTGCTACTAAAAAGGCTCCACCTAAGATATACATGTAAAAATTAATGTTAATTATGACAAGTCGAAGGGACACATGAGCATATAAAAGGACAATTTAAAACGTGAACATGTGGCATAAAAAGACCGAATTTCAAAAGGCAAAGTTATTTTTTATAAGTTCCAATCGATTCCGGGACCATAGAGGACAGGAAATCTTCCACTTCTGCAGACGTTAAAGTTGGAAAGGCATTGCCAAGAAGGAACAAGGAGCAGTTGTGTTTCATAGCCTCAGCCAAGGCGGCATTCCGTGGTGTGCCCAAAGATGAGTTCAGAGCCACATCCTCCAGGAAGGGCAACTCAGAAGTAGCTTCTCGTAGCAAACGCAACCTCAACGCGCATGTCTGGTAATGAGCCCTCAGCGAGAACATCAACAGATCAGCGTCCAATGAAAGCAAGCACTGCGTAGAAAGACAGACTTCCAGTATGTATTCGAAAGAGCACCAGAGGCACCTAAACATGGGCTGCACACAATACAAAACCGGTCTGAATGACAGAGACCAGTCACACTCCAATTGCTCCAGGAGTGTTGCTCCAAAATACTGCACATGCATTCACGACACAGCTGCGCTGATGGGAGCACTTTCATTCCTCCTTGTTGGGCAGGACAGCCAATGCGCATAAAAAATAGCAATATCAAAATGCCAAAAATTATAGCCAAAGTTATTGGAAATCCCCCAAAAATACTGGAGAAAATTGAATGAATGGCTGATGGTATCAAACCGAATATGGAGGAGAAGGTGTGAATGAAACCAGAACCAACAGCCTTAAAAACGTTTGCGATTTCAGTGGAACTGGAAGCATTAAATATCCGTCCCACAAGTTCACCCAAGTGTCTCGGAAAGTTTGTACTTAAAAGGGACTGTATCTCTGCTGATGACCTTGTCACCTGAAGAGCGTAGGTCTCGCGTGCAGATGTAAGGGCCACATGCTTCTGAAACAATAAAGCCTTGAATCTACTCAACTTGTCAAAATTCACATTAGAAGTAGCAATGTGAGGCCAAATGTCTTCCACCTCCTTTATTTGAGTAGGAGGAAACAGTACGTTTCCGGAGCATTTGACAATCGTAGAGATCGAAACAACATAAACTATTCCGGCTCGCATCCTACAACAGTCTTCACCATTGAGGAGAACATAGCTGCTGTTTGAAAGCACATGGAACTTAGGTCTAATCAAGGGGACAAGAACTCCCTTCAGAATACAATCTAAATTTGCTGCAGACGCGTTACACGCCCCATGCAAGGACAGCTGTTTACAAACCATCGAATGGCTGACTGAAGTCTTGCATTCACTACCGCTAAGAAAGACTTCTTTCATGCCACTGAGACATTTGTACGAGAAGGGTAGCTCCCACACCTCATGGATGTAACTATCTCCCAGCCTTTCATATCTGCCTACTGGAATGTGTTTTAAACAGGAGGTGAATTGAAGTGTAGAAATAGGCAGATTAATGACCCTGTGTATTAGCCACTCAGCAGATGGTATTTCAGCCACAGTAAAAGGCAATTTTTCTAATATCTCGATGTTTAGCATGACAAAAGTCGCTTCTTTCTTAGCCATTAGTTGTTCTTGACGCGTTAAATTAAAGGAAGAAAATATTTTCCTCGTGCTGACATGTTGCCAGGGAACGCGACCGCCTTCAGTGTTTGAAGTGTCCAACCCAACTGCATAATGGACCTTAGCTGACTCTGTCCGTGGTGTAAGGAAGACATATCTGTTTGTATAATGTCTATAGCAGAAGAGACATTGTTATTTAAGGTGTATATCCGGTCGGACAGGGTATTAATCCCATTATACACAACAGCTAATTACTTTTTTAGATTTTCCTGGTCTATTTGCCTTAATCGGGCAGCTTCTTCTTGTTGGGAAAGCTTCCAAATTTCATTATATACTTCATATAAGAAACGCTTTCTGAGGTGTTTTCTGGAGCCTAACAGGAAGTTCTGTAAATCGGTATTATTGGACAGGAGACTGAGGTGTTCTCTAACCGCATCTAGTGAGGATGTTCTTAACCATTGCTGGCATAGTTTCCCTACACTGTATGTTGTAACTATACCTGCATGTTCGGATGATATATAGCGAGGGTCTGGCCTATTAGTTCTAAAACACCCGAGGAGTTAATAAAACATTGGTGACACCCATTGGTATCTATTGGCCACAATAACCACCCGCCAGGATGTGTCAGTGAAACATTAAATGTACCATTCTGGACCCATTCGTCGAGTTGATCTTCAGTTGCATTTGTATATTTTTGCCATTTATAAAATTTTGCAGGGGCAGGTATACTGGGCGTGTTTAATTCTTTGATCTTTGCTACGCCTAGACAACTTGTTTGTTGTACGTTTCATTTAAGAATATTAACCGGGAAACAAAGGAATCCAAATATATAAATTTCGTATTTGTCAATAATATGCGTATGTTTTCAGTAGGTGGCAATTTAAAATAATACGACTCAGGATTTTTAACATTATGCCCTGAAAAATATGTAAACTTTTCAGAATCTGTTTTGGAACTCCCTTGTGGTGGAGTTGTACAATGTTCCCATTGTACATAATTAAAAATAATTTTGGGGCTGCTTGCTCTGTGTATGAAATGATGGCCATAATAGTTATAGCAAAACATATCACCATAATTTTCTTTAGATTGATAAACATCTTGATTTTCAAATACAGTATAATTCAGTCATAATAGAATCAACTGTTTTCACAACCCAATCATCAGAAACAATGCCTGGTATTATTATATAATTCATGGAGAGTTTGAACACATATGACATTTGAATGACCTCCGTAGGGCCGTATATATCAAAGGTTACTTTATCCCAAACAATCCCATCAGGAATTGGTATTGCGAAAATGTTCACAAAAGACAAGTCTCTTCGGTGTGATGAAAAATGTGGTTTTAGGACCTCATCCAACAGTTCAACTGTAGACTTTTCAGGAAGAAAATGACCATGTATTAACAAAAAGAAAGTGATGACATACCCAATCCAAAGTAGGAAAGCTAGAACAGTCAAGGAAAGCCGCAGATAGTTTCAAAGAAAAATAAAGTATGTTATTTTAAGCCAGTTCATTAGCTTCTGTGTTTTTGACAGTTCAGGTGTTGAAGAGGCGGATGAGTCTGAGACGTCATCATTGATGTCGGCAAAATATCCAGAAGCAGTTTGTGCAAAAACTGGAGCTGTGTTAGCTGGTGGAGTTGGTGTTTCTCACTGTGGCACAGAATAAATAGCACCAGCCGTTTGTGTTGAAGCTGTATTGAATCGATCAATTATTTCTGTATTATTTGATGTTAGTGGAACCAATGCAAGATCATTTTCCACCCATCCCAAGCTTGGAGAGGTGTCAGTGTCGCTACTCACAACTTGTAGAGGAACGTCTTGACCAGTAGTAAGAGGGATTCGGGAACTACTGGTTGTTCCTCTTGGTCTGCTGTGCAGCACCGGCTGGCCACATGGTGTAGTTTGACGTTGTCGATGGAGACAAAACGATTTTCTTTGGCACATGCCAACGGTGGTAGAATTACAGTTCTGGTACAGTGTATTTCCAAGGCTGGGACTGGTGCTCGATAAGAAGGACCGAATTCCTTTTTTACAGCAACCTTTTCATGTACTAGATCCCGGATTCTAGGAATCCAGCTGGTAGGCGTTACAGGTACATCCTTGATTCCTGTGGAGGCAGAAGAAGAATTGTCGTCACAGAACTGTTGTAAATCCTGTAAGACAGTGACACGTTCATTTATGTCGAAGGGTGTTTCCGCCGTCTCCACTCCAGGACCATCAAGATCTGGAACATACATTTGAGTTCCAAGAAGGCACTCATATGAAGTACGACCCCCCAGGGACCTTCTAGGCAGACTGTTGAGTGCTCTCTGAACTCCATACAGGTAATTAAGCCAACTGCGACCCATACCTAAGACTCTGGCTGTTAAGGATTGCTTTAAGTCACGGTTTAATCGCTCCACAACACTATTTCCCTCGGGATGAAATGGAGTCGACTACTGGAGTTGGACCCCCAAGGAAGCCATTGTGCCCCTCAATGCCCTTGAGGCGAAAGCAGGGCCCTGGTCCGAGTGGAAAGCCGCAACTGCATATATGCCGATAAAGACTCACAAATCCTTAATAACAGTCCGAGCCTCAGCCGAGTGTTGTGGCCACACCCATAGAAATCTGGAGCAAGAGTCAACAGTGACCAGAATATTCTTGTATGCACAGTGGTCCAAGTACACACATTGTAAAGGCTTATTTGAAATCAAGAGGGGTGTCTGCGGCGGGCGTTAGGCAGTGGAAACTTTAATTTGTTCGCAGATGTCACTACAAAGGACACACTGTTTGGTCTCATTGTAGCGACCAATAGCGGGCTTGTAAGACTGATATTGTAGCCGCCACACCAGCATGGGCAGATGCTACCTCTTCGTGCGCAGCTTTAATCAATTGTGGTCTTATATCTTTGTTGGGAATATCTCGCACCCCCATGCCTGGTATCTTAACTTCAGCGTTCAGGCAACCTCCCATTCGGTAGGAATATTTGTCAGGAAATGCTTTTGGATAGGGCGTACCATCAGCCAAAGCTTTCACCGCAGCCCATATGTCTGCATCCGGTTTCATACCTAAACCAGTTACTGCAGCAACAGCAGCCACAGCTACTGCTGACTTTGCGGCTTCATCAGCCAATGTATTCCCAGCAACGTGTATTCCAACGCGCTGGTGTCCAAGTGTGTGTACAACATAGACATTTGGTAGCGTTTCTTTCAGGTCCGCTACTTTCCCCCACAGAAGTCTGTGTTTAATGGTGTTGCCTTTAGAATCTCTGTACCCATTCTGGCGCCAGTTATGCAGGTATTCATTGAAGGACTGGACACAATAGTACGAATCACAAACAATCAGTGTATACTGAGCAGGATCCGTATGTTCCAGTGCCATCACCAGAGCTTTGAGCTCTGCTAGCTGTGCTGTGCAATCCCCAAGGGCTTGTGTAAATGTATGGAGTGGACAGAACTTATTGTCCTCCATATAGCTGCTTACGACTGTGCAAGCAGCAGAGTATTAATGCTTTGTACCAATTGCAGGTTGTGCTGAGCCATCGGTATACATGACTCTGTGATATTGTTCGATAGGCAATGTGTTAGCTGGGATTGGGTATTCCAGCTCGTATTGCAAAAAATCTTGAGTTTGTAATTTTGGGTCAAAGTCTACATCAGTGGCTGTCAAAGACGTAGCCCATTGTAGCCAACGTGGATGCAATGCTTTAGCGTTTGGGACGCTTGCTTTTGTGACAGCCTCTAGGACTGGAATTGGAGAAACTTCAATAATGCGTTTGCTCTGGGCTGGGCTAAAGGTCTTTCTTTAATGACAGCCATCTGAACAGCAGTGAGAATTTTCTCAGTGGGAGCAAAGCGTTGTTCTGCTACTGAGTACAAATGTGATTTGTAAGCTATCAGGATGGTCTCACCCTCGTTAAAAGTTACATAAATGAAACCAATGGCCCCAGCAATTACTCTGATGACCAAGTGTGTTTTATGGTCCCTCGTGTGTAAGTGTTGTGCAGCAAGCATGTCTGTCTACAGTTCCCTAAGTATTCGTGTATGTTTGACTGTCCAAAATTTACTCAAAAAGTCAGGATGTGTTAAGTCATATAAAGGTTTAATGCGTGAAGCATAATCTGGAATGTAAGTGCCGCAAAAATTTAGAAAACCCAATAAAGATTGGAGTTTTTTGATTGTGTTTGGAGGTTGTAGTTGTGCGCATTTTTCTAAGAATTGTGGCACTAGGCTCTTTCCTTCACTTGATAGCTCATAAACCAGAAACAGGATGCTGAGGAAGCCTATTTTTGTTTTTTTTTAATTGAATTTGTAGCCAAATTCAGCAAATCCTACAAGAATGTGGGCTACCCATCTTAAATGTTGTAGCAATTCATCATCCGTAAGATAGATATCATCTACATAGGACAACGCTTCAGGGTCAATGTTGTGCAAAATCGCAGTCAGACGAGCTGCAAACAGTCCTGGGCTGTTCTTGTACCCCTGAGGTAAATGACAGAATTTATTCTGGGAGCCTAGTGCACTGAAACTTGTTAAGTCTCTACTCTCAGGCGCTATATTCTGGCAGAAAAACCCATTGGAAATATCCAATGTTGTTTTGTATTTTTTACGCACCATATTGTTCATCAGTGCTGTACTATGGGAATTTTGTATAGCATATATTCGTGTATGACTGTTTAAGTGTCTGTAGTCTAAGACTATTCTGTATGAATGGTCCGGTTTGGCTACAGGAAATAAAGGATTAATCATTGGGGAGACACAGGGTTCAATTACGCCTTGGTACTCTAGTTGTTTGAGTATTTCTCTCACAGGTGCTTTTGCTTCATGTTTTATTGGGCACTGAGGTTGGGGTTGAGGTTCATTTTTAATGGGAATTACATGGTAGGGGGATTCTTTATCCCATCCTACATGATTGCCATATAATGCAGGTGCCTGTGCCAATGCACAATCAATGGCATAGGATTCAGCGAGTTCCTCCAGAATAAGGGGCAAGAAAGAATGTTTAATGACATCTTCTCCATATGGGCAGGTACGGACAAATTCAGGTGGCCAATCTTGTTCAGCCAACAAAACATCATATATTTTACTATGCGATCCCAAAAGATTGCGTCTATTATGCGCTGAATGTTTCCTTCTAACTGTAGGGTTACTTTGTACACCCTACCAGGTGTGGAGACAACATGTCCGCAGTTTCTACTAGTAGAAAGTCATCAGTTGCTTTCACCTCCAGATGCTCTAGAAGACTCCAGCGAACTATTGTGACCTCTGCTGCGCTGTCTAGCAGTGCTAGTGCCCACTTCTTGTTCTTCAAGAGGACCCTCTTCTTGAGTGGCATGTCGTACTGCGACTGCTGCCACCTTTTTGTTTTTAAATTGGGGGTTCTGTTAGGGAGGTTTCTCTTCCTTTTTAATTAAAACCTCTGATGAGCGTTGTGATTCCTGTCTCCGTTTCACATACTCTGTTCTTCGCTCTGATCGCCCACCTCTCTCACTGCGTTTTTCCAATGAGTCCTGAAAGGAACGAGATTGGCGTGCATCAGTATATTGATATCTATCAGCCGTTTCTACATTATCTCTATTTCTGAGATTATATCTATTCTGTGGGGTCTCCGTACGTGGAGATTCTCCCCTTTCTTTTTTAGGTGTTTGTTGTTTTTTATCCCAGTGTTTCTTATTACCCTCAGGAGCTTGCTTGGAAAAATCTTTATTATATTTGCCCTGAAATTGTGGTTTAGTTGGTCTGGCCCCTAGACTATCTTGACCAATGCTAGAATAGGTCTCTGCGATAATCTTGGGCAGCTAGCATTCCTGATCCTGTTGAGGAACATCACGGAGCCGCATGCGCACTGCTAGGGTGACTGCTTCCCCTTTAAGATTACTTAAAATAATTGAGGATACTGTGGCAAAATTACCCATTAACTACATCCCCAAGTCCAGGGCAACCCCGTATTCATCTTGAATTTGTTTCAACACTTCCGGTAAAATGGCAAGTGTCAGTGTACCGTGTGCGGCAAATACCGTGCCCCAGGTATTAGAGTTATCTACTGTACGGACCATTCCAAATGGCAAGCACATCATTAGAATCCTATGTTTATCCTGAGGTCCCGTATGGGGAAATACTGATTCCAGCACATTTATTTTTTGTGCTAACCAAAACTGAGTTTCCTCTCATTTGGCGGGTACTTTACCCATGATCGAATGTACAGTCTCAGGGTTTATACCTCGCGTCACTGCATGTGGTTGTGCTGGACCAGCACGTGCTGTGTTTGTATTTAATGTTTGCATCACAAACTGTATTAGTCGTCTATATGTCGCTGTTAGTTCAGTATATAAGCCACAAACCTCAGCTACTGCTAAAGTCGCTACTGCAGGGTGAGGTGTATAGGTGGCTAATAAAGGCCAGGTAGGACCATCATTACTTAGAGGACATAACCTTACTGGTCAAATTGTGTGGGGTAGGGTGCCATCAAGCCAATTATTATGTTCTTGATATAGGTATTTCTAAATATGCATATGCCCTGTATTGTCCAGGTACGTTTGCAAGTGTATAGTGATGAAATGTGTTTGTGTTCCTATCAACTGCTGGAAATGTGACCCAAGAATAGAAAAGTTCTGTTCTATAAGCTCCATGGGCGTCCACCACAAATGTGACTGGACCCCCCGGGGCCGTTAGGCCATTTGCTAATAAACGTGCAGTCAGAGGTTGTCTCATATTGACTGCTATTGCTACCTGTTGCGGATTTGCCATTTTACATAGTAAATTCGTTCAGAGAAGGCACACCAAATAGGGATTTCTTTTTAGAGTTCAAGCTTGAACAACCTCTTAGCATCAGATAGGATTTCCTACGTAGCTGAGGAGGAAGTCCTCAAGACCACAGACGTCTCCGTATATATAGTACTGGGGTATCGTTGTATATAGTGAGACAGAGATACTCAGGAGGACCTGAAAATTAGAGCCTTGCCAAACGTTGGCGGCGCCATGTCATGTAGGCTCTCGTTATTCTAATGAGACTACTGGATTTTGAGCGTCAGACTGAATTGCTGAATTATCTTGTTAATTGAAGGAGACCCCAGAGGTTATGATAGATGCCTTTATCTAAGATAGGTGGAAGCACGATGGATCTGCAAACTGCGTGCACTTGATTTGAGTCTAAATTTCGATAAAGGGTTCCATTTTTTTCCCCCAAGTAATTGGGGCCAGAATGGTGACTCACAGTCTGTATACATTACATAGGTTTCCTTTCATTGAATATATATTACAAATAATAATTGAATTGTATTTTGACATTGAGATTGATGTTTAAAATGTGTGGGTCTGAGGTTGAACATTCAGACAGTGTCATGATGAGGTGGTAGGTTGATGAGTGTGTTATAACACAAGATGTCTTTTTTGGTTGTAGTACATATTTTGGGATAGCATGTGGTTGGTGTAGTGACATGTATTGTTCTAATATTTTTGGGGGAGTTTTTCAGGCATGTTTTAAGAATCCACCCTTGAGTGTTAGTTCGTATTGCAGCATGAATGATGAGCAAGCACAGTAGCTGAATATTCTGAATAGAGGATTTTATATCCTACAATTTATCAGAATATGGTTGAATGGCAACAGATCGGAATGGCAGAATAGTTAGAATGGTGTTTTTTGTGTATAGCATTATTTAATTCGATGACGTGGTGGTATATCATGAATGTGTGATCATATATCAATTTGTTATGACTGCAGTACATATTTTGGCGCATCATTAAAAACAGTGTTAGGTAATGTACCAATGCTCTAGGTAAGCATTTTAGGCATGCTTTAAGATGGTGCAAACCCGGTTGAATGCCTGCATTATCCTTTACTATGCGCAGTTATTTTTCATCCGGTTATCATGGTTGATGTTTCAATCGAGCCAGTACAATTATGTAATGTTTACTAGTTCTGGTGTGACTGCACAACATTTTTTTTGTATTTCAATATACATTGCAGTGTAGTAAATGTTAGAAATGGCAAAATAGAAAGTACCAATGTACTAGGTGTGCTTACTAGATACGTTTTAGGATGGTGGGTACTCGGTGGTTGCTTGTAACTTGCAGGTTTTTCACTTCACCAGTGTATTCTCCGTTTCAGATATAATATTGTATTTCAACATTGCCAATACAGGTACTATGTTTATAGAGTTTGAGTGTCTTTAGTTACTATTTTAGGTTATTTTTTGTTATGTATTTTTAAAATACAAATATAGATCCATAAATGAACCTTTATGTGCACTCATGGAAACCCTTCCAATATATTGAAAAAGTAGGTTTATGCATATGAGAGGCCTAACTGGATACAGGTTGTGATTGGTTGATTTACATTCAAATAGTTGTACCGGTCATGGCACAGCTGTTTGGCTGATGGAACCTGGAGCCACATGTACACAGATCCGGTATTGCGACTCGCAAACTGCCAGTCTTAGCGACTCGCAATGTGCAAGTCACAATACCGGATGTACAACAGCGTACTTTACACTGTTTGCGATTCCCAATGGGGTCGCAAATGACCTACCTCATGAATATTCATGAGGTAGTTTGCAATTTGCGACCCCATTGGGAATGGCCGCCCTCACAGGAATGGTGGCCTGCTGGAGACAGCAGACCACCACTCTGTGACTGCTTTTAGATAAAGCATTTTTTTTTTTATGCAGCTAGTTTTCCTTAAAGGAAAACGAGATGCATTTCAAAATCAAAAATGAAAAGTTTTCTTTTCATTTTTTCAGAGCAGGCAGTGGTCTGTGGGACCACTTCCTGCTCTGAAAAAATATTTTCGCTGCCATTCACAAAGGGGAAGGGGTCCCCTAGGGACCCCTTCCCGTTTGCAAATGGGTTAGTACCAGTTTGAAACTGGTGTTGATTGTGATTGTTTTGCGACCGCATTCACGGTCACAAAACAACCATACCTACCATTTGGATTCAGTATTAGCAAGGGACGCCCTTGAGACGCCCCTTCCTAATACCGAATCGCAAAATCCAAACTGCGATTCGGTAACAAGTGTCTTACTACCTTCATATCGGGTTGGGGCTTGGCCGTTTAATGTGTTGTTTTTGTTTGTTTTGGTTTTTTGCCAAAACTCGAGTTTGAGAAGTTAAGATAAGAGAACGTTATTATTTATGGTAGTACTGATTTGTGTCTGGACTTGCGTGTTAGCAGGATACAACGGGTATTGATGACTAATACATTTGTTAAACGGAGCCACAACTATATAGTATGTTGCCAGTAAATCTATGGTAATATTCACTTTTGATTTAAGTCACTTGCCAGCACAATATGAATAGTCGTGATGGCTCATGACATAAATGTGTCTACATGAGGGAGCCAGTTTGAGATATTGCTTTACTGTGATATAACAGAAATGTATTACTCTTACAATAGCGCCTTACCTGCCCTTGAGGCCAGACATGTTTGCATGAGTGTGTTTACATCATACTAGGTTAAACAATTGCTAGGCATCTTGTTTGAATATTTGGAGTCTCTAAATTTGTAATGATTGTTACACACTTCAATCAAGATTAAAGCCCGAATGGGTGCATTATGGAATTGATGTTAAAGAGGAGCTACTCCAGGATGATATTTAGCATACTGATGGAGTTCCTCACTCGAGTGTGAGTTTGGCAATAGTGCCAGTAGTATGAGAAATATGGGTTTAGTCAATTACCTAGTTGTGGGATGAGAATGTAATAGCTATTTAGCATTAGAAACAATGTCTAGGTTATGATTCCATTCATTTGTATTGCCTTAGTTTCCAATTTTGTGTTTGGATTGACCACATAAATGTATGCATGTTTGTCTTCAAAAGGGCTAATTATACATTTGTTTTTTGATTCAATTCTGTTTATTTTTCTGTACCTGTAGCTCAGACCTGTAACAAAACCTCGTGTTAATTACAAAATGTATATTGTAACAACATACCTAAAGAAATGTTCACTTTCAGATTTCATTTCTAGGAGATAAGGATTTTTTAAGATTTGTATATGGAACGAGTCATCTTGCATGGTTTATCTGCGAAGATGAGTAATCTAATGTTTCCAATGGTAGATTAGAGTCAATCTTCCTTAATGTTTGTGGGTAGAGGGAGAAAAGTGTATGCTGCCTTCCCCAGCTCCTCTGGCCATCACAAATAAGTATTTCTCTCTGTCGCTCTTTCACTCTTGCTTTTTCTGCCTTTTTTCACTTGTTTTTCCTTTTATTTCCCTTTCCCCCTCCTTTCCTCTGCCCCCTCCCACCTGCAAAGCACCCTTCCCGCCCTCCTGCTTTCCAGCTGACCGCTCCCCCGCCCCTTCTTCATGGCAGCCGCGTGCAGCAAGCATGCCACTGGCATGCTGAGTGGAGGGCCCAAAGGCAAGCCCGTCTGCACCCTTCTGCGCCTGGACCATAGCCAGCACCAGGTACCCTGGATCTCTGTTAAATCACTCCCTGGCCTACCTCCGCTAAAACTCCGAGACCTTCCTCCACCTCAACACTAGACGTCTCAGCAACTGCTGCATCATCTCCCCCAAGGACACACCTGGACCTTTCACCTGCAGGAACTGCAACTTCAGCACCAGCCTCAACCAGCTGAAGGTACTCTCCACACCCAAAGATACCAACAACCTCCACAACCCCATCAACTGCTTGCTCCTGAACATCCGCTCCCTCCACAAACACGCCACTGAACTCTGGGATTTGATGGACACCGCCCGACCAGACATTGCCTTCCTTACCGAGACCTGGGCCAATCCCACCTCGGGACCAGACATTGCCATTGCCATTCCAGACAGATACAGCATCCTGAGGAGGGACAGGCCTTCCCGCCTGGGCGGAGGACTCGCCATCATACACAAGTCCTCACTATGTGTCAAAGCTGTCCCAGAAGAACAATGCACCACCATGGAACACTTTCACTTCCTCGTCCACTCCGACCGTAACTCCTCGATTTGCGGCACCCTGGTTTACAGACCACACGGCCCCTGCCCAGCTTTTATACACAACGTTGTAGATATCGCTATGCCCAGGCCCTGGTGTCAGACGACTACCTCCCCATCAGTGACCTGAATTTCCACCTCGAGTACACCACCAATCCAAACACCAGCGCTCTATTCGACAACCTTATCGCCCTCGGCCTCAGACAGCTGGTATCCACACCCACACACATTGCAGGACACACACTGGACCCCATCTTCACCTCAAGCATCCGGATCACCATTGAGACCATCTCCACTCCAAACTGGACGAACCACCGCTGCATACACTTCACAATTACTGCATCCAGCAGCCGCACCTGCACCCCCAGGACCCCCCATAGGAAATGAAACTCACCTCATTGCTCGCCAAATCCCTCACTCCTCCCTACGATGATGCCAAAACAGCAGCGTGCAATCTCAATGCATGGATCACCGAATGCGCCGACACTCTAGCCCTCCTCCGGCTGACATCGGCCAAACGCGTACCTAAGAAAGCTAGCTAGTTCACCAGCGAACTCCAAGAATCAAAGCGTACCCACAGACGTTTAAAGAAAAAATGTAGGAAGAGTCAAACCAGCGAAGACCTCACCTCATTCAGAGCCACAACCCCACCCACCAAAAAAATTCAAGAACGCAAGGAAGGGCGCACTCCGGGAGAGCATCAACTCCTTCGCACCCAACTCTAAGGAACTCTTCTCAGTCATCAACGAGATCACAGATCCCCGCTCCAAAGCCACCAGTATCCCCTCTCACAGGACCTCTGTGACAAACTTGCCACCTTTTTCCACCACAAGATCCAGGACATCTACGACAGCTTCCTCCTGGAACATCCTGGCACTGGAACCTGTGACTGACTCATCCTCCCAGAACCCACCCAGACTATCCACAGCTGGTCCATGCTCACCACAGAGGAAACAATCAGCATCATGAACAGCACCCACTCCGGATCCCCCACAGACCATTGCCCACACCACATATACATCAGAGCCAGTGCATCCATTGCCCTGAGCTCCAGAACACAATCAACTTCTCCATCAACACTAAAACCTTTGGCCGTCCCATCAGAACTAAATAATTTCCGGCCCATCTTGCTGCTACCCTACCCCACCAAAGTACTGGAGAAAGCAACCAATGCACAACTACGGAATTTAATTGAGGCCAACAACACCCTGGACAGCTCCCAGTCCGGCTTCCACAGCAACCACAGCACCGAGACAGCCCTCTTGGCAGCCACCAACGACATCCGATTACTCCTAGACCATGGCCACACCGCAACACTCATACTCCTCGACCTCTCACCAGCTTTCGACACGGTCTCCCACAGCACTCTACACACCAGACTCCACGACTTATGAATCCGCAGAAGAGTCCTGGAACGGATCCACTCCTCCCTCTCCAGGAGGACACAGAGGGTCAGACTCCCTCCTTACACTTCCAGACCCACAGGAGTCAACTAAGAAGTCCTCCAAGGATCCTCACTGAGTTCCACACTGTTCAATGTATACATGGCTCTTCTCGCTGTCATCGTCAGAAGCCACGGTATGAACATTGTGTCATATGCCAATGACACACAAATCATCATTTTCCGCACCGAAGACCCGGACAAGGCCAAAAGGAGCTTCCACTCAGAAATGGAAGCCGTTGTCACCTGGATGAGAGAAAGATGCCTCAAGCTCAACTACGACAAGACTGATCTTATCATCTTCGGAAACACCACTTCACCTTGGGACAGCTCCTGGTGGCCCACATCCCTCAGCGTCCGGGCTGCACTGACTAAGCACGCCCGCAACCTAGGAATCATCCTCCCTATCCATGACCTTCCAGGTAAACTCAGTCACCTCCTCCTGCTGGCACACACTCCGCAAACTAATGAAGATCTTCAGATGGATCCTAGCAGACTGCTGCAGGACAGTAACCCATGCTTTAGGCACTAGCAAGCTCAACTACGGCAACGCCCTCCATGCCGGCACCTCATCTAGAAACATCAAAAAACTACAACTCATTCAGAATGCCATTACCAGACTTATTCTGGACCTCCCTCGCCGAGAACACATTTCCCAACACCTGAGGACCCTCCACTGGGTCCTGGAGAAGCGAATCACCTTCAAGCTACACACCCACACGTAAAAGGCCATACACAACGCAGGAACAGCCTTTCTGAACCACCGTGTCTCCATCCACACCCCCACCAGATCCCTCCGCTCTGCCCAGATGGCCCTGGCCACCATCTCTTGCATCCGCAAAACCACTGCCGGTGGATGATCCTTCACCTACATTGCAGCAAAGAGCTGAAACAACCTCTCCCTGCACCTCAGACAAAGCCCATCGCTCACCATCTTCAGGAAGAACCTCAAGACGTGGCTTGTCGCATGAGGCCCCTCCAATCCCCCCAGTGCATGGAGACCTTCACGGGTGGGTAGCCGCACTTTACAAAAAAATTATTGATTGATTGAACATGCTTTGTCATTATTATTGTAATTTTAAATAATTAGTTATGGATCATGATATGTATTGGATGATTTGAATATGTTAATATGTATATTTTCTTACATTATTTCTTCTCACCACTGCTTTTGGACTTTATTATAAATTGTTATGTACTGTGTCACATGATTATCTATCAGATATTGTAGCAATAGCTTTTTTTGCATTATATAAATTCTTTGATCTGAACAAACTAGGCGTTCTATAATTTGCTAAGGTTCGGTTGTGTTTGTCCTTACATCTATTTTGATTGGGTATGTGGATTGTATATATTGGAGTAGTTTGTTATCTATATTAATCTTTTCTTTTAATCGATTGGATGCTTTTAAGTTTAAATATCTTTTGGAATTTGCAGCCCTGAGGAAGCTTGTGATTTAAGATTGTAGTGCATTTAAGTATTGTTATAAGGGACAACAAGTCATGTGATCAAGACCAGCTTTCAACAACTCTGCCATTGTGGCTTGCTTTTTCCATCTTTTACTGGGAGAATGGGTGGATTGGAGTGTGATATAGATATATACAATATATATATATATGTATATATATATATAACTCTGTAGTTAAGGATAGGAATCACCCAGATATTTGCTTGGTATTACTTTGCCACCATTTGACAAATCGCTGCAAAACTTAGCAGACATATTCTGTTTTTCTACACTTAGCAGACATTTTCTGTTTTTCTACATTGGCAGATGATGCAGTGTTTTATGGTGATTAGTTAGGGGGCGGCATAGAAAAAAGGGAGGGTCCAAAAACACAAACATCTATGTATTTTCAATACTTTTGCACCAGATGTAGTGCCATCACAGCTAAACATATATTGATGGAATTTGACAGGAATATATATTATGGTTTGGAAAGTATCCTTTTTTTGTAGTAATAAGGGGCAAAAATGTGGTGATATATTGAGCTGCAGTATACAGTGGTCTACCAATGTAATTTTGCAGTACATCGCAGTATGTAATGATGAAAAAGCACAATATTGCCTAATGATTCTTGTTACAAAATTGAAAAGCAGCCATATTTTTTAGACCACACTTTGGCTGTGTTCTGGGTTTGGACTTGAGGTATATAAATTAATACTGTGTTTTACACCCATGGGAAGACGTGAGGCACTTTGCAAAACTGGTAACAGTTAGTGAAAGGTACTTATATTATTTTATATATATATATTTTTTAATGGAATACCATGGCACTATATAGGAAGCACCGCTGTACCTTTTGAAATTTTAAAAAGAAAAAGAATTTATGACAGATAATAAAACAATAATAAACAACAGTAAAAACAATCACTGTTTTATTGTTTGTCATTACTTGCTTTTTTTTTTATTTCAGTAGGCTTTGCGGTACTTCCAAGAAAGTACTGTGGTATTCCGTTACTTTTAAAAACAATATATACAACAATAAAAATACTTTCCCCCAATTATTCTGACTTTTTAAATTTTATTTTTTTATAATTGTGTCCCGATTTGCTTAACCGGCAACATCCAATCCTGGAGGCCTCATCCAAGGTCATTTAATACATATTTAACGTCTCCTTAGAGGCTCCTGTCTGGAATAGAATGATTCTCAGATTAGTAGTGCTTTAATTCACACATTCAGAGTGCTTCCCCATAATGTAATCATAGGACAGTCCTGATATCACTTCTCTAGCCATCTTCTTAATGGTTCCCAGTACTTATATTTCTTCTTTGCCTTTTCTGTCCCCTTTATATCTAACACTAAATTATACCTTAATGAGTCTTTCCACTCTAACATCGTCGGGGGAGATGCCCTTACCCATTTCTTGCATATTTCCCTCCTGGCCAATAACATCATATAAAACGCGCTGTCTCTATTCACGTTCCTAGAATCCAATTGACAACCAAAGATGACCCATATAGGGCTTACCTGGCCAATTGAGGGTAAAATGTTGTTAACTACATCACCAGCCTCCTTCCAGAACAGGTTGAGCTGCAGACACTCCCAGAACATGTGCAGATCATCCGCTAATTCCAACCCACATTTTTTACAACTAACCGAGGTAGCTTCAATTTAGAGAGTTTCTCTGGAGTCCAGAAAGCCTTGTGAATTGAAAACAAATGATTTCTTCTTAAACAGGCGGGCTTAACTGTAGAATACAACAAAGTAATAGATGCTTGTCAATTATTCTGACTTTGGTAAAGGGCATCATTTCCTTCTATTGGTGAAAAAACATAGTAATAATGGCTATCTCATGAAGAAACCAAGAACTCAGACATTTTGCCGCTATGTCTGTCTACCATACCTTGACTGTGTTCTAGGTTGATACATTAGATATACATTATTACTATGTGTTTTTTCACCTATATGAAGATACGAGACACTTTACAACAGCGTGAATAGTGAGGAAAAAGTATTTTTATTGTTCTATATATTTTTTTAAAAGGTAATGGAGTAGCGCTGTACTCTATGACACACTACTAGACTGTGCTCCACTAATCTGCTCTAACTCACTCCACTCTACACCACTCCACTCTAACACACTGTATGACACGCCACTCCACTCTACTCTGCACTCCATGACACTGCACTCTACAACACTGTATGACATGCCACTCTACTCCACTCCACTCATGACACAGCACTGCCATCTATGACATGCCATTCCACTGTACAACACACCACTCTACTCTATGACACTCCACTCTGTGACAATCCATGCAGCATTCATTCTACAACACACCACTCCAATCTATGATATGCCACTACACTGTACACCACTCTACGTCCTTTCACTCTAAGATACTCTAGGACATGCCACTCCTCTCTATTCCATGACACGCCACTCCACAGTGTGCCAGTCTACTCTACTGTACAACATGCCACTCTACTCTTAGAAATGCCACTCCACTCTACGACATGATACACCACTCTATGACACTTTACTCCACTCTATACTATGCCACTCCACTCTATTCCACTCAAAGATACGATATTGAATAACATTTTCCTCCACTGTATTCTGTGACACTCCACTTAGCACCACTCCACTCTATGCCACTCTACTCTATGCATCACTATGCTGCACCTCTCCACTGTACACTAGGGCACTGAACACCACAACACTCTTCGGTACAACTCTCAATGTCACCCAGCTCTATGGTGCTCCACTGTATGCCAGTCCTCTCTACTTCACTCTACCCCCTCCACTTTCTGGCACTTTACCCCACTCTATGCCACTCTACAATACTTTACTCCACTCTACAATACTGAATGCAATTCTCTCTATGTGACTCCATGCCACTTCACTCCACTATTTTCTATGACCCACTGCCACTCTACTCTAATTTACTACTCCACGGAACACCAAACCACTATATGCCACTCCACTCTAACATACTGTACCACACACCACTCTAAAACATGCCACTCCACTAATTTACAACACTCCACACCCTCCACTTTCCACCAATATACTCCACTCTATGATACTGTACTATATGTCACTGTACGACATACCACTCCACGCTACTCTACAACACACCAAGCCACTCTGTGCCACTGCACTCTACAACACTCTACTCCACACTATGGTCCTCATTTCAACATTGGCGGTATTGCCCGCCTACTGCCACTGTGATGGCAGCCAACATACCGTCGCCGTGGCTACCAGCCACCCACACGCATTATGACCGTAGGTGGAATTCCGCCAGAAGACTGGCGGAATACCATCGACGGTCATAGCGGCGGACAGTGGTAAGGTGGTGCTGCTGTCAGCTGCAGCGCCACGCCAGAAAAACACCGCCAACCGTATCATGAGCAATGATACGGCCTGGTGGTGTTTTGCTGGCGGACACTGCTGCTGACAGCAGCGCTGCGTCCCATCTTCTGCCGGAGGACCCCTGCAAGCAGGTAAGTTGGGTTCTCTGACAGGAGACGGGGGTAGGGGGTGGTGTGTGCGTGTGTGTGGGGGGGGGTGTGTCTGTTTTTGTATGCATGCATGCAGGTGTGAGTCGCGTTGAATGAGTGCGTGAATGACTGAATGTGGTGTACGTGTATGTTGTGTGTTGTGAATGCGTGTGTGTGACAATGTATGTTGGTGTGTGTTGCGGTATGTGGGAATGTATGTGTGCATGCGTGGGTGGATGTGGGTATGTATGTGTGTATGTGTGCGCGAGTGGGTGTGTAAATGTGCGGGGCAGGAGAGGGAGGGGGGTGTGGGGGAGGACTCTGGGGGGGTTTGGGGAAGACCCCTATCAGTGCCAGGGAAGGAATTCCCTGGCACTGATAGTGCCTACCACCATGGTTTTTGTGGCAGTACGCTTGCCACGAAAACCATGGCGGTAGACGGGGTCATAATCCCGAGGGTGGGATTGTGACGGCTGCCTGGCTGGAGACCGAAGTCTCCAGCCCAGCGGCCGTTACCACCCTGGTGGACGGAGTTGTAGATTGGCGGTTTGGCTTGTGCCAAACCGCCAATGTCATAATTTGGGAAAAGGTACCGCCCGCCTGTTGGCAGTACCTTTCCCCAGATTACCGCCGACCGCCAGGGTCGTAATGAGGGCCTATGTCCCTACACTCTACTCTATTCCAGTCTACAACACAGTACGACATGTGACTGCTCTACAAGCTAAGGCACAGGACTTCACTGTATGGCATGCCACGTCACTCTCCGACACACCAGTCCAGTCTATGGCACTCCACTCCATGCCATGCCACACCACGCCATTCCACTCTATGACACACCACTCCACTTTACGAAAGGCCACTACACTGTACACCACTCCACTGTATGGCACTTCACTCCACTCTATGCCACACTACTTTACCGTACCCCATTCTACGCCCCTCCACTCCATGCCACTCTACAACACTCTACTCCACTATACGACACTCTACACTCTACTGCACTCCATTCCACTTTATTTCACTGTACTCTTCACCACACGATTCCCCTCGACTCCACTTTACTCCACTACTCTTCTTTACACCATGCCACTCTACACCACCCCACCCTAACACACTGTACACCACACCACTCTATGACACACCACACCACTCCACTGTACTCTACTCTACACGACTCCATTCTACAACACTCAACCCCATTCTATGCTCCTACACTCATTCCATTCTACTCTATGACAGCATATGGCATGCTACCCACTCCACTCTATGACATTCCACTCCACTCTACAACACATCACACTATTCAACCACACTCCACTCCACTGGACAACACTTCATGCCACTCCACTCTATGACATACCACTCTATGACACACCACTCTACGACATGCCACTACACTGTAAGCCACTCCACTCTATACTCCTCAACGCTACGAAACTGCATCACACCACTCTATGACACGCCAATCCTCTCTACTCTACGACACACCACTCCACTATACACCACTCCTCTTTACTCTATGCCACTCTACTCTACTCCACTCTTTGACCTTCTGCCTTCTGCTCTATGACACTTCACTCCACTGTATGCCACGGTACAACACTGTACTCCCCTCTGTGACACTCTTCCCAACTCCCTCTATAAAATTCCACTCTAACACACTGAACAAAATGGCACTCTATGACATGTGCCTCCACTTTACTGCAGATGACACCTCTCCACTCTAAGCCACTCCACTCTGCAACACTCTACCCCACTCTGTGTCCCTCCACTCTAGGCAAATCGACTCCACTCTATGACACTGAGTGAGCCGCTATGCTATAACACTCCACTCTACTCTACAACAAGTCACTGCACTCTGCGCCACTGCACTCTTCAACACTGTACTCCACTCTAAGCCTGAACACTCTATGCTACTGTAGGACAGTCCATACACTCTATGACCTGCCACTCCACTCTATGACAGGCTACTCCACTGTACAACATGCCACTCCACTCTACGACACTCCACTCTATGACACTCAACTCCAATCTATGACATGCCACAACACTGTATGCTACTGTACTCTATGGCCCGACACTCAAAGACACTCTAAAACATGCTACTTAATGACACGCCGCTCCACTCTATTCTATGACACTCCACTCTATGCCACTCCACTCTCCTTTCCAACACACCACCCCACTCTACGACTAACCAGTCCACTCTAGGACTCTTTACTCTAATCTATGACACTCCACTCTATGACATTTTACTCCACTCCATGCTATGCCACTCTGCTCTGCTCGACTCCACTCTACTCTATGTTAGGCCACTCTTTGACACTATTCTAAATGACACTCACCTCCAATGTACTCTATGACACTCTACTCAACAACACTCCATTCAACAACACTCCACTCCACAATTTGAAACACATTTGTAATAAAACAAAAAAATATCAAATTCAATGAGACAACTAACGGTTAAGTATGAGTTTTTATTACGTTTTTGAATGTAAAACCCAATTAAACTACACAAACCTTAGAAATTTGAAAGTTATACTGATAATTTACAGTTATAATTTTTGCCCTGTTGTAAACATACTATCACTCGCACACCTCTGTACACAAGGTTGTCAGCCCGCTAGCCACACTACATTAACTATAACTCTTCCCGCTAACATGCACCCTGTTCTCATAAATGATGTAATGTCAGATGCCATCAGTGTTGGGCTGCAAGTTATAGTTACTTTAGGGCAGGAGTTACAGTTACTTGAGAAAACTATAACTGCTGAATTTCTATGGTTTTGTGTGTGGAAAATCAGAACCTAACTATGACATCCCTGTAACCTTTGTTTTATTCAGTGAATATTTATATGATGAAAACTTCCACTTGTGGCTGCAGACCCTATCCTAGTGGGTGCTCTGTGATGTGGGAGTGGATTCCAACATCTAATCACCATACTTCCCAACAAACCCCAAACACTCCGGTAGGTTTCCTTCAATTGGTTATTTATTCACCATGTGCAAACAAAAAGCAGACGTGTTTCAGCTACACGCCTTGATCATTGAGTTTCTATCGCACTTAGCTCCCAATTTAAAATACAAACACTAGTGGTATGGAAACAGAGAAAGGTTAAAAAAAGATGCAAAATATTTCTTCCATCTTGGCCTGTTCAAATTGCCATGTACTTACTTTACCAAGTATCTTAGATTGGGGTGCAATAACTGGAATACATATACTATTGCCTCATGAAATGACACATTATTTAAATATAATTTAAAGTTTTAAATGTCATGGTTCTTTTATAATAATTGCCACATGGAATTCAGAAGCTTTACGGTTGTGTCAAATTGAATCAGTCTCATCTACAAAAATACATTATAACATTACTCATTTATAAAGGACTTGTGCGTGGTAAAAAGTGCAATTTCACGGATATATACATCAATAGTTTCTTATCGATGTCAATCATTAAGTTTGTTTGAAATATAAAAAATAATAAAGTTTTCCTAACTTTGACGACTGACTTCCTCAACAAAGACGTATCAGGTACCAGCCCAGTGCCTCGCGCTTTAAGAAGCCAGCCCTTGGGGAAGACGGTGATGGCTTCAGGCAAAGGTAAAGATCTTGCTCTCTGGACATCGATGTCATTTGAAGGTAGCCACAAGCTCTAAATGCTACTCTAGCCTGTGCTTTGCTACTCATGGCACTGCCCTTGTTAACCCTGACCTCAGGAGCCAGGAAGGCAGCTGCAGGATATTAAAGCAAACAGGGCTATGAACACCCTGCTTACTTTAGGTTCTTTCCACTCCTTGCCCTTTCACCAACCACGCACCAGCAAACAGCAGCCGAGGGTGGGACTAAGGGCCGATGCTGTGACGTCATCAGTGAACAAAGCGTCTTTAATGTCACTTTTGGTACCCCATGCATTTCAGCAAACTGACCTCCCTGCCCCGGGACCTTAAAGCTGGAAAAATATTGTCCTAGGAATGTCTCTCTTTGAATGGAGGATTCGATGCCTACTGTAAAACAATCTATAAGTTAGAATAACTCCACAAAACATAAGAAAATAAACCACTGCTAGCCATAAGTGTAACACTAGGTTGATGGCTGGGAGCAGATTTTACAAAATAGATGTAGCATTTTGGACTCGGCAGTGCTGTAGTATTAGAATTTAGAACCAGTGTTTTTTTCAAATTTACTAAAGCCTCAGCCCCGCTAGCCTTCTAAATATAATTCTAAACAATCTGTAAACTCTGTGTAAAGTTGATAATATTGTAAACCCGTGGTTCCCAACCTTCTGACTTCTGTGGACCCCCACCTTATCAGTACTGTAACCCGGGGATCCCCACTGACTCATTATTGGAATCTGGCGACCAATGAATCATTACTGAAAACTAGGGACCTAATTTGTTAATAATATTAAATTTTCTAAGCAGCAGCAGACCCCCTGAGGAGGCTTCACGGCCCCCTATGGGTCCCCTGACCACAGGTTGTGAACCACTGTTGCAAACTATCAATGATTTACAATACAGGGAGTGCAGAATTATTAGGCAAATGAGTATTTTGACCACATCATCCTCTTTATGCATGTTGTCTTACTCCAAGCTGTATAGGCTCGAAAGCCTACTACCAATTAAGCATATTAGGTGATGTGCATCTCTGTAATGAGAAGGGGTGTGGTCTAATGACATCAACACCCTATATCAGGTGTGCATAATTATTAGGCAACTTCCTTTCCTTTGGCAAAATGGGTCAAAAGAAGGACTTGACAGGCTCAGAAAAGTCATAAATAGTGAGATATCTTGCAGAGGGATGCAGCACTCTTAAAATTGCAAAGCTTCTGAAGCGTGATCATGGAACAATCAAGCGTTTCATTCAAAATAGTCAACAGGGTCGCAAGAAGCGTGTGGAAAAACCAAGGCGCAAAATAACTGCCCATGAACTGAGAAAAGTCAAGCGTGCAGCTGCCACGATGCCACTTGCCACCAGTTTGGCCATATTTCAGAGCTGCAACATCACTGGAGTGCCCAAAAGCACAAGGTGTGCAATACTCAGAGACATGGCCAAGGTAAGAAAGGCTGAAAGACGACCACCACTGAACAAGACACACAAGCTGAAACGTCAAGACTGGGCCAAGAAATATCTCAAGACTGATTTTTCTAAGGTTTTATGGACTGATGAAATGAGAGTGAGTCTTGATGGGCCAGATGGATGGGCCGTGGCTGGATTGGTAAAGGGCAGAGAGCTCCAGTCCGACTCAGAGGCCAGCAAGGTGGAGGTGGAGTACTGGTTTGGGCTGGTATCATCAAAGATGAGCTTGTGGGGCCTTTTCGGGTTGAGGATGGAGTCAAGCTCAACTCCCAGTCCTACTG
Organism: Pleurodeles waltl; assembly: GCF_031143425.1. NCBI lineage: Eukaryota > Metazoa > Chordata > Amphibia > Caudata > Salamandridae > Pleurodeles > Pleurodeles waltl. Next base: position 139,126,469 of record NC_090445.1, on the reverse strand, counting down.
CCAGTTCCTGGAAGACACCTTCTTCAAGCAGTGGTACAGGAAGAAGTCTGCATCCTTCAAGAAAAACATGGTTTTCATGCAGGACAATGCTCCATCACACGCGTCCAAGTACTCCACAGTGTGGCTGGCAAGAAAGGGTATAAAAGAAGGAAATTTAATGACATGGCCTCCTTGTTCACCTGATCTGAACCCCATTGAGAACCTGTGGTCCATCATCAAATGTGAGATTTACAAGGAGGGAAAACAGTACACCTCTCTGAACAGTGTCTGGGAGGCTGTGGTTGCTGCTGCACGCAATGTTGATGGTGAACAGATCAAAACACTGACAGAATCCATGGATGGCAGGCTTTTGAGTGTCCTTGCAAAGAAAGGTGGCTATATTGGTCACTGATTTGTTTTTGTTTTGTTTTTGAATGTCAGAAATGTATATTTGTGAATGTTGAGATGTTATATTGGTTTCACTGGTAATAATAAATAATTGAAATGGGTATATATTTTTTTTTGTCAAGTTGCCTAATAATTATGCACAGTAATAGTCACCTGCACACACAGATATCCCCCTAACATAGCTAAAACTAAAAACAAACTAAAAACTACTTCCAAAAATATTCAGCTTTGATATTAATGAGTTTTTTGGGTTCATTGAGAACATGGTTGTTGTTCAATAATAAAATTAATCCTCAAAAATACAACTTGCCTAATAATTCTGCACTCCCTGTACGTTTCTAATGCCTGGGCATGCAGGATGCATGTAAATAAAATGTCTGAGGCTTTCCTGCAGACATGAGCTTCCTGCCTCATGATGCCGTGGTGGGCTCTAGTGATGCGAATTGTTCTGCGGCGGTTTCTAGGTGTGGTGTTGGTTACTCAACAGAGGGTGGAGAACTGAGGGCAATTTCCTGATACCTGTGGGTGCCCAAGCGAGTGCGCGTCTCTCGCGATATGCAGAGATACAGCAGTAACTGAACCATTCTTTACCACCCGAGGCTCAACCTTCTTTGCACCAGTATCTCCAGGGGCATCACTTGGTCATTAAGATTGGTGGGGGGAGGGATTTGAGCTTCATATTTCCCATGTCAAAATGCATTATATGACAAGCAAGGCGCATGAGAAGGACTTAATGGACTGTGGATAGGGAAACGAATGTGGATTGGTAGGAGTACTGAATGAGAGATACACATTTTGTAAAATAACCAACATTTTTGGGACTTTCAAGACGGAGATGAGAGAGCATGCATGTGTGAGTTTTTCTCAGTGTGTGTATGCCAAATTCCCAGGTGGAAACCGACAGACACCTCACCATACCCGACTGAAAGCACCTGTACCCAACTATTCATCAGAAAATACAATTACTAGATGGGTATAACACCCCAAACACTCCCCCACCCCCGAAGCTATGCACATGGGGATCTCGTGGTCCAATCCCGCCTCACGTTGATCAACTTTTATTGGCAAATATAGTAATTTGATGACATTCTCATCAGATCTACCTGTGAAAACGATGACCTCTTGGCAATTATATTAGGAAATTGTGCTTTAAAATAGATGATTTGGCCCCAGGGAGTTCCCCTTCAGAGTCTGTTGGAGAGGGTTGGCAGGGCTTTGAGAGGCTGGGCCTGTCCAGGTCTCAGACCTAATAGTAATTAAAAACAGACGTTCAAACGGGTCCCTATCGGCCCCTGAATTCATGTCCTGAACTTTAGAGGCAAAGAGACTCGGGCCTGATTTAGATCCTGGCAGTGGGATTACTCCATCACGAACGTTATGGATGTGACGTTCGCCGTATTACGATCTCCATATCATATTATGGGATCGCGATGTAGCAGATGGGATATCCATCACATTTATGACGGAGTATTCCCCGCTGCCAAGATCAAAATCATGCCCTCAGTGAGGTCTGGACAGTGAATCTTAAAACGTTATGGTAATTCGTAGTAGCGATTTAATTCCTGCTTATGATTCACATATTTTTCTTAATCTTAATCTTACACTTCATAAGTGTGTTTGCTGTTTCCAGTGTAATGTGTTTCTGTGTTTTTCCTCATTTGGGGCCAGATATAGCAAATTCCTGCATTGCGACTCGCAATCCGCGAGTCGCAATGCCGGATGCAGGATGGTGTCCCTGACACCATCTGCGAGTCGCAAGGGGGTCGCAAAGGCCCACCTCATTAATATTAATGAGGTGGGTCGCAATTTGCAACCCCTTTGCGAGTCGCAGCACTCACAGGGATGGTGGCCTGCTGGAGACAGCAGACCACCATGTCTGTGACTGCTTTTAAATAGAGCAGGTTTTTTTTTTTTGTAATGCAGCCCGTTTTCCTTAAAGGAAAATGAGTTGCATTACACACGAAAAAATGAAACGCGTCAGTTTCATTTTTTCAGGGCGTTCGCGGTCACATAGCAATTCTGCATTGGGATGCAACTTGCAAATAGGAAGGGGAGCACCCCTTCCTATTTGCGACTCGCATTCTCATTTTGTGAGTCGGTAACCAGGTTACCGACTCGCAAAATGGGAATGGGCATCGCGATGTGGCTTTTGCGCCTCGCAAACAGCGATTTTCGCTGTTTGCGAGGCGCAGAAGCCTTGCTGCATCTGGCCTGTAGTCCCTTACACTTGCATAGGGCAATCTTTGAACTGAGTCGCCTCCTGAGTTTACAATGGGTCCAGATTGAGAGCCCTGGAGTTGAGGCTGAAGGCAGTGCGCGTTTCACACTGTGCCCGCAAGTGGGTAAGAAAGGTGGTCAGAATAGATGGTCATCAAATCCTTGACTTCTCTGCAGAGCCCATTACACAATGGGGGCTTATTTTAGTTGCAATTTTGATTCTGCGCAAATGTGTGTGAAGGAAGCAAATATATGTCAAACTATTATAACAAGGCAAAAGTAAAAGAAAGCGCAGTGCATACAGATGTGTTTTAGTTGGTGGTGAAGTGAGGGAGACGAGAGGAAGTGCATTCAGCAGACAGTTAAAAGAGAGTGCAGAAGGGGAAAGAGATGAGGTGCAACATATGTAGGGAGGAGATGTGGAGAGAAAAAGGGTGTGCATGAGTAGTATAGAGTGAGCACACTTTGAAAGGCCACTACCCCTTTCACATGCCACAATAATGTTTAAAATCCCCTGTCTCATAATTAAAACATTTTAAATATTAAATATTCACAAGATCATTTTCAAAGCCAGTAGCCCTGGCTGGTTTTAGGTGTTCGTCACTTGTATTATGTATCGGCTGCAATAACAGAAAGCTTAGTGAGTAGCCAAAATACTGTTTGGGAGGTGCACTATGGAAATCACAGAAATTTAGTTTACATGTTTATGCCACAACCGTGAATACATAGGCCTCGCCTGTTTTAGAGAGACTCCCCTCCCCCCACACTTTTTTCACCCACTTAGTGCCTTGGGGTTGGGCATGCTCGCTCTGTGTAATATCCGACTGGTATTAAACGTTTTCCATGATTCATTTTAGCTCCCAGTGCGGCCTAGTCCATGAAAGATAACATTTTAAGGCTCTTTGGATGACACGTGCGTAACTCGAGTGCGTGTCCGGCTATCCACTGGTGGGAAAAGATCCATAGCCCTAAGTGACAATGTTCAAAATTAATCCCAGCAGAGAGGCCAAAATGTTCTTGGTCATGCAATCTGAGCAGCCCTAGAGGAGGTGGACTACCCACGAAGAACTACACTAAGCCAGCAGAGCAGTAAAATATCAACATAGAACATTAATGATGTACTGAGTGCACACTGTCGGTGTTCTCAACCAGCTTAACTCCTCATTGGAGGTCCCAACTCAGGGCCAAAACTCAGGTGAAACTTCACCAAAGGCAATTACAAGTTTCTCGAGGCCCGGCATTTTCACTTGTCAGATCCTCGAACTCTGGATCTGAAAATCCTGTGCCCTGAGACACCTGACCTGTCTTCTGGTGCAGGGGCAGGTGCTGCTGTAGCGGCACAGCCTGGACCCCCACTGACCCCTTCAGCAGTGGGGAGCAGACAATGCTCCCCCAGGAAACGGTGAAGACTGTCCTAATACACCCAAGTTCCCGCAAGCCCTTACCAGCTGACACTTTCTACCTCCTCTGAGTAATGTAACGTCAGCAGTTTTCTCCTCTGAATGTAGAAAAATGCACCTAAAAGTACCAGTATTTGCAGGTCTGTGCAGTTTTCCTCCTTCTTGGAGTGAACTTGTATTATGAGACTAAATTATATTCAGTACTGCCTCATCTTCTTCCTCCTCCCTTTCCTTATGTGATGAGCAGAGGCACTCCTGTTATCTATTGTGCCCATCTTTAGGCGGGCTCCACGTGGTGTGACTGGACCGATGAGTTTCTAGTTCTCTTTTATGCATTTTTACTTTCATTTTTAAAATGTGTGTTAAGCCTGTACTGCGGACAACAAGAGCAGTGCTTGGTCAATGGGTACGGTTATAGGTCAGTGAAATAAATTGTATACGAATTGTTTTTTGGGAAATACTCACATTATTTTATTTTAATTAGTTGAATAGTAATGCAACTTTTTCTTTTTTAGTATTTTATTGTTGTAGACTTTCATGTTCCTTTAACAATATTATTATCCTATAGATACAGCTTGTGGCATAGAACCAGTGTAGTATACATTGTTGGTATTGTTTACTTTGTATTGGAAGATAGAGTGTATTGGGGTTCTGTGTTCTCTTATAGAACCCTCTTAGTTGGTTGCTTGGTGAGGGTCAGTCATTTGCTGTCCTTCACTAGACCAGCCACGCCATTGCCGTGCGTCTTATTGCTGTTATTGGAGGCTTGCCCTTCAGACCACATCCTTTGATGTGAAGAACCACAGGCTGATATCTACTCCGGGAGGAGTTGAGGGATGTTCTCGCATGCATGTCAGCCATTTTGAATTGGGTTTTTCCCATTTTCACTGCATTGTGTGACTGGGATATTATTTCAAACAACACCTTTCGTCTCCTGCGTGATGTTCATCTCTTCTTCAGTCTTATTTTATTTTTGCATGTTGGTGACATTTTTTCTGCTGAATTAGCACTGTTCTTTAAATGAAAAAAATATATTTATAATTAATTTTCTTTTGTAGGCATCAATACACATGGGTGTTTTTAAGTTTACTATATAACTTTACATTATATTTATTTTCTTCATGGGTACTATTCAAAACATTGTGCAACCTCTACTATTTTTACAGAGACTTGGAAAACCAGTGATTAAGTTGAAACAATGGGTACATATATTTGATAACTATTTGGTAGCTATTAATGCCCACAGGTATGAGCCTCCTAGAAAATTGGTGTTATTGTTCAGTCACTTGGGTGTAGCTGGACAAAATGGTTTTGATAATCTTCCCCAAGTTCCTCACCCAGGTGAGTGGAATGTCTATGTAGGAGCCAAAGAGAGAATGAAGAAACAGTTCTCCGAAGAAGTGAGTGTGCTCTTAGAAAAACAAAAGGCCTTATTATGAGTTTGGCGGTCCCACCGCAGGACCACCAAACATGCGGGGAGGACACCACCGCCATGGCAGTCGCGTCCCCCTGAACATATTACAGTGTTCCTCCTGGGCTGATTGGCAGGAACATTGAATTACGCCGCCCGGTGGAAACAGTGTTATAGTATTGGCCTTGGCTCAATTAAGGGAGCCAAGGTCAATACCATAGCACACCAGCACTCTCAGAATGCTCACTGTCTATAAAGCTTCCTACTGTGAAATTCAGAATTCAGTTGACAACTACATCATAGATCAGAGGTCAGTTTGTTTTCAACAGTTTTTAAAAAAAAGCAGGAAAGAGTTCTCACCTGTAGAAATCCATCTGTTTCAGAAGTGGTGGACATTGTGAAGAGCATTGAAAGTTCAATCATTTCCACTCAAGCATTAGCCAATCAGGAAGGGCACATACCTGTATTATACATATCGGAAGAAAATACAATTTCTGTGATCAACACCAGCTGTAGCAGAGACAAAAGGAAACAAGCTGTTTATTACTGATGTGAGTCTAGAAATCACATTGGTAACAGGCTATCATGCCCAGCTTTTGGCAAGAAATGTTCAAAGTGTAAACAAATTGGACATTTTCAAGCAGTATGTAGGGCACAAAACACTTCTGGAGTGAATGTTAGAATACATAATGTGGATGTTCAGGGTTACTCAGGTAATGCTGGTATATCTGATGTAAATGTTCAGGATCGTACCAATAGGTTTACTAACGTACTCCTCACCATATAAAATGAACAGGACAAAGTTAAGGTGAGAGGTCCATTTTGTTGAGCTGTTACTGGTGGTAAATCATTTAAAGTTATGTCTGGTCCCGGAGCACCCATCACTGCTTTGACAGATAGAAGTTTTTTCTCCCTATGGCCCACTACGTTTAAACGTGGAGCTACTGATGTTAGTCTCAAAGTGTTTGGAAAAAGGGATGTTGATCTGCTTGATTATTTCCAATCCTTATTACAAATTTTGGGTAGGAGTGTCTGGACTAAACTGTAAATTCCCTTCAATGGAAGGGATTTAGGTGGGTAGATGAGTTTAGTCAAATTGGGAATTCATTTACAACTTGGACATAAAACTCCCATTGTATTAGGAGGAATGCCTATTCTTTCTGTTGAATCTGATAATGGTGTACTCTCCAGTATATCAAAGTTTCCTAAAGTGTTTTGAGATGAAATAGGAACTGTTGAGGGATTTGAACACAAAATAAGATTAAAGAAAAGTGCCATACCAGTTATTCATAAGGTAAGACAGATTCCCATCAATGTATGTGGAGATTTGGAAAAATGTTTGGACAAATTAACTAAAGAAGGGATAATCACTCCCATGGATTCTTCTGGGTGGGTCTCCCTCATTGTTCTTGATAAGAAGAAAAGTGTTGATCTGTGTGTCTGGATTTAAGATCGCTGAATGGTAACATCCTAGTGGACTGTCATCCTTCACCTCACATGCAGGAAATGCTGTCCAACATAGGGGAAGCCAAGTATTTTTTAGCTATTGATTTACACTCAGCCTATTATCATGCAGCCTTGACTGTTGATTCTCAAGAACTTACCACATTTATGGCGCCTTTTGGGGCATACAAGTACTTAAGGCTTCCTTTTGTTCTCACTTTGGCGACCAATTGTTTTTCAGAAAACCATGGAAGTTTTATTCAGGGATATAGGCAACGTGCATACCTTTCAAGATGATATACTCATTTTTACCAACACTAAGGAAGAACATTTTGAGGTCCTGGAAAAGGTACTAAGACTATTGAGTGAAAGATGGATGAATGTTAAACCAGAGAAATGTAAGTTCTTGGTTCAAAAATTGATTATCTTGGGCATATCTGCAGATGGTATCACACCAAAAGTTTGTAATGTTAAAGTCATACATATGGCAATCCGCTCCGGAACATAAGGATGCCTTAAGATCATTCTTTAGCTTATACAAGTATTATGCTCAATTTGTACCTGATTGAACTTTGACTGTGCAAATATTGAGTGATTTACTTAGAAAAGGAGCTAGGTTAGCTTGGACCACAGGAGCTAATGAAGTATTCACCAGGATTAAGGAACTAGTGGTTAGTGCTCCTGCTCTAAGCCCTTTTGTTTCTGAAGAAGAATGTTTCATCACAGTGGATGCCAGGATGAAAGGGACTGGAGATGTGTTTGGCCAAAGGGTGCATGGTAAAGAAGTCACAATAGCATTTGTCTTCAGGAGCCTGCAAGAAGCAGAGACCAGCAATAGCACTATTGAATGGGAGGCATTGGCCTGTGTCTGGGCTGTCCGAATGTTCAAAACCTACTTATAGGGCATGTTGTTAAAAAAATATACCAACCAAAAACCCCTAGTATATCTATTCACAGGTAATGAGTTAGGCAAAACTTCTGCTTGTCTTGTATGATTACTTTCTAAATTGATTGAATATGACTTTTCAATTAAATATGTTCACGGGGAAAATTTCTTTCGTGCTGACCGACGTCAACTTTTGCCTACCTTCGACAATCTTAAGGATGATTATGGGTGTGTAGTTGCAGCTATTGATGCTGTCTCTGATCTGAGCTATTTCTGAGAAAGAAAGGTAAAAAGCTGCTGCTCAAGATGATGTTTTACAGAGTGTTTTGGATTATTAAAAAAAAAGATAGCCACCCAGTCGCAATCTTTCAGATTCATTTAAACATTTTGCCCACTTTTCTTCCGAATTATCTTGCGAAAATGACATATGCATCAGGAATGGTTGTTTTATACCACCTAGAATTTTGAGAAAATGCTTAGATTAGATTAGTTTATGAAGGGCATTTAGGAATTACAGCTACATGCAAAAAACGAAGGGAAAATTATTGGTAGCCTCCCATGAATAATCGTGTTACATCCTTTGTTAATTGAGATTTTACTAGCCTTGGTGTCTGAAAGGCTAGATTTTATTAAAAACACGGAGGAGAGTATTATGCTTTTCTTTTCTTAATTTATTAAACAGCAGCCAAGAACTACAAATCCCAGAAACCCTGGGAGAAAAATACCAGATACCATCACAATGGGGTGACCAATCCAACATTGAGTACACACATAAACATCTTGACTGAGAGCAACAAGCCCTCTTTTCTTACGAGAGTCAATCAAAAACAGGTTCAGATAGCAAAAATAAGACTATGTACAGAGTCAGTAGAGCTGAGAAGAAATCCTTAAAGAAGTCCATCAGGAGCCGGGGAGAAAGACCTGACGATCCAGAACTTTGATATGGAGGCATCAGACAAGGAGAAACCGGATGAGGATCTGCGGGATGCAGAGGTGCTCGTTGAAGGCATGGCAACTGTAAAAGAAGCAACAGGGAGGGTTAAAACAAATGTGGTGAGATAATACTCGCCTCCGTGTCTTTAATAAGATCCAGCCTTTCAGACACCAAGGAAAATCTAAATTTTATTACAAGACCGGAGGCTCCTATTATGCTTGTTTAAAGCAACAAAATAACAGTGTCCAATGGATGATCTACAGGTTTACAATAAAAAGTTCTAAACATAATAACGTTTGACCAATCTGCAGATCTGAGAATGTCCTGTAAACAAGCGCCTGCCCATAAGGCCCGAGAGGTCGCAGCCCCTCTCACCGAATGAGCGCCATAGGAAAGGGTAGAGACCCCAGCCAGGGACATGAGCCATCTAACCCAACAAGCCAAGGTGGGAACCGAGACTAGTTTGTGTGGTTTCACAAAGGAAATAAGCAATTGGGAAGAGGAGGAAGTTCTGAGATCTGCAGTTCGAGAAACGTACGTTTTCAAACAATTACCAACCCACAATTTTGGTTGAGAAGGACAAAAAGGGTAATGTACAGTAGATAAGTTGGTTTTGGTATGCCTACTGACTTGAAAGTAAACACCTAGAGAGCAATAACGGAAGGAGGAAACATCTAGGGCCTTAACATCTGACACCCGTTTAATAGAGACTAAACACAATAGCATAGTTAATTTGGTAGACAAATGTTTCAGCGATCAATCTGCAGTATCCGGTCAAGCGAGAATTAACCGAAGTACTGAGTCAACATCCCACATAACATTGTATTTAGGAACAGGGGGTTTAGCAAAACATACTCCCTTTAAAAATCGACAAACCAATGGATGTTCTCCAACAGGCCTTCCATCCACCTGACATGTTCTGAAGAGATCGCAGACCTGTAAGTATTGATGGTATGATAGGCTTTACCTTGTGAAGCCAAAGAAGCCAGAAAATTCACCACCAAGGTTACACCTGCTGAAAAGTTATCTGAATCCCTGTCCAAACACCAGCTACACCAAACCATCCAGGCAGATTTGTAAACCCTTGTTGTATCCAGAGCCCAGGACTGTTGGATGAACTGAACAGCTTTGTTCGAAATTCCTGGGGTTCTCCAGGAAGCTCCGAAATTCTCCATGCTATGAGATGCAGGGTGCCTTCTAAGACTAGACTGTGAGGAAGAGCAGATCGAGAAATGGAGGGATCAGTACTGGAAGATCTGTGGAAAGCTCCAACATGGTTGGGTACCAAGGTTGGACTGCCAGAAAGGAATGATCAAAACAAGGGGTGTGTGTTGCCTGCAGGCTTGAGCTAGTACCCGAGCAATAAAGAGTAAAGGGGGGAATGCATAGAGGAGAGAAGAAGGTCATAGCTGAAGGAGGGCATCCGTAGCAACAGCTAACGGATCCAGCCTCCAGCTGAAGAAGGTAGGAAGTTTAGTGTTGATCTAGGAAGCAAAGAGGTCTATGAAAATGGGACCGAAGAAAGATGAGTGAACACGGCAGGATGAAGTCTCCAATCGCTTGAGTCATAGGTATGCCTTGAAAACCAATCTGCCACCGCATTCAGCTTGCCTGGGAGATACTCCGCCTTGACTGAGATATTCTTTGGGAGACAGAATTCCAACAGGCTCCTTGCCAAAAGAACAAGTGGTTTGGATCTCGTTCCACCCAAACGATTTATGTACCTGACAGCAGACAGGTTGTCCATTCTCAGAAGAACTGAGCATTTTACTCTGTCTTTTATAAAGGACCGGATGGCAAAAGAACCTGCAAGCATCTCTAAACAATTGATGTGCAGAGAGGACTCCTGAACGGACCATGGACCCCCAATCGAGAGTTGACCACATCTTGTGCCCCAATCTGTCAGACTTGCATCTGATTCTAAGACAAGATCTGGGGCGGCAGAGAAAATCCTTCTCCCGTTCCAAGCCTCTAAGTGACTCATCCACCAGCAAAACTCTTCTCTGGACTCGGAATGCAGCACAACGGGGTCCGAGTAGATTAGACCCTTTCTAATGTGATGGATCTTCAATCTTTGAAGAGCCCTGTAGTGAAGGGGCCCCAGAAAGATGGCCTGAATGGAGGATGAAAGAAGACCATTCTAAATGAGCAATGGACCTGAGGGAACAGAGAGGGATAGATAAGGCGCTATGTATCTCTTTCTTTATCAGAGTCACCATCTGTTGAGGGAGTTGAAGCACCAAGTCAACAGTGTTCACTATGAAACTGAGAAATTCAAGACATTGGGACGGAATTGGAACAGACTTTTGAAGATTTATCAGAAACCCCAGCCTTGACAAAAGGTCCTGGCAAAGGTTTAATTGATCCATCAAACAAGACTTATCTTGTGCCATGATGAGGAAATCGCCCAGACAGACTATGAGTCTTATCCCTTGAGTTCTGAGGAAGGCTACTATCGGTTTAAGAATCTTAGTGAAGCACCAAGGATCTGATGAAAGACTGAAAGGGAGAGTTTTGAACCGAAAGAAGAAGGTCCCCCATTGGAACTGAAGAAATTTCCTGTAGGAACGATGAATGGGTACTGAGAGATACGCGTCTTGGAGGTCTAGACGGACCAATCAGTCATTTTGAAGCAGAAGATCCCTCAGATGGAGAATAGTCTCCATCTTGAAATGATGGTATACCACAAAATTGTTGAAGAGCCTCAGATTTATAACGGGTCGATGTTTGTTGTTCTTTTTCTGAACCAAAAAGATGGTACTGAGGAACCCTGAAGGGTTGAAGGAAATTTTTTCTATAGCCTGTTTTGTCAGTAAGGACTGAACTTCCTCCTGAACCAGAAGGAACTGATCCTGGGAAAAATGAAGAGGTTGAGGTAAGTGAGTTTGAAAAGGAACCTGATAAAGCTCTATACAGTAACCTTGAACTGTTTGGATAACCCAAGGATCCGAGGTTAGAGATAACCAAGCACGTAGACAAGATCCCAGTCAGCCTCCCATGGGAGGAAGGCTAGAATTGGAAGTTCTTACCTGCAATCTGATCTTCTTTGGATCTGTATCCCCTGTTACGGCCTCCACGGAAACATCAGGGATAGAATTGAGGTTTGTACCCCTGGTAGAATTCCTGCTGTGTGCCCTGGTTGAAGGAGCCTCTGCAGAGGGATTGCCCTCTTGAAGAATAACAGCCGGCAAATCGAGCCCTTCCTTTGCCGGCCCTTCCAAAAACATGCAAGGACATTTTTTTCTTCATTGAAGAATGCGCCTTATCCAAGAAAGTAAATGTAGTAACATGTCTGCTCATTTCTTTTATAAATGAGTCTCCAAAAAGAAGGCCATCCGCATTAGGGTCTCCCTCTTTAGTTGCCAATGAACTTGGCATGGGGTCAATTTTCAACAACAGGCTTTTCTGCCGCTCCTAGGAGATATAGGATTTGGCATTAACCAGCATACATATAGTTCTCTGAGCCCAGTTTGAGAGCACCTCAGGGTCCACATGCCTCTTCAGCTAAATCAAGAATCCTATTTAAAGATCCAACTTGGTCCAAACGTCTATCCTGGCAGTTAGACCAGGCCCTATCGACCCCTTTCTTGGGGTCCTTCCCAAACTTACTAAAAACAATATCAGGTTGGGGTCAATTGTGGGGGTATCAGCCACCTTAAAGGGAAGGCAAGGTCTAGGACACTTGGACTTCAACTTATTTCTAGAGGATTTATCCAGTGCATGCCTTAAATAAAAGGATACATAATCCGACACGTGATTGAACGGGAACCACTCAGAAGAATTTGGGCGATGGATTGACATAGGGTCAAACATGGGTTCACCAAAATGATCAACAAGATCATCAGACACTAGATGAGGGGATAGTACAGAGGGAGAAATTTTACACCTTTTCTCCAAAGGCCCATCATCATAAGCATCAAAATTTAACAGAAGCGCCTTTGGAAGGCACATAATGGGGTGCTGCACGATTTGTCCCTCTTTTAGGAGGAGCATCTTTGGGGTTCTGTGACATTTTTGAAAGAGAGGCCTCCACATTTTTTTAAATATCCAGCATGGACACAGAGACCGCATGCTGAACAGAGTCTTCAATGAAGGTTTTCAAATGTTGCTTCATAGACTGAGTTTGTTCATCACCTGACATATTGACAGAAAAAATAAAGGTGATTTATTAAAGAAAAAATCCTGAAAAATGTATATAAAGTGATGGGTTAACCAAAAATTAAAGGAAATCACAAAAAAACTGCTGCAAAGCCAAAAAAAACTAACAGGATAGGGTTAATACTGGGGAAAACCCCCAGAGGGAGTCCCTTAATGAAAGGAGGAGGGAGAGGGCATGCCCAGAGGCGGATCAAGCCACGAAAAGGAAAGCCCTCAACAGCCCCCTGAGAACGAGCGGAGAAGCTCGTTAGGGGAGGACAGCTTCAGATGAAAGGTGGCAGCACCTCACCGGAGAGACACGCAACGCCGTTGAAGAGGGAATAATGCCTCAGAACTGCCTAACGAACGTTACAGAACATTCAGGAGCCTCGCAAGTGCGAGACCAACAGCGGAAAAAGACCATAAGGAGCGCATTCATGCAGTTAAATAAACAATAGTGAAAACACAACAAGTAACATAACACCGAATTATAATAAACCAGTAACGTTTTAAAAGTAATGTGAGCAGAGTACTTATCTTGACTGCAAAAAGCAAGAAAAGAGAGCTTGTTGCTCTCAGTCAAGAAGATTATGTGTGTACTCTATGTTGGGTTAGTCACCCCATTGTGACGCTATCTGGTAGTTTTTCTCCCAGGGTGTCTGGGATTTGTAGTTCTTGGCTGCTGTTTCATAAAGTAAGAAAAGAAAAGCATAATAGGAGCCTCCTGTCTTGTAATAAAATGTATGCCCTCAGTGCACTGTCTCTGATAAACATTGGAAGATAATAGAAAAACCACTTCATGCTGTCACCTTGCCAAATCAACCATGGCATATAATTGCTTTAGATTTCATAGGTCCATTTAATTTACTACCTTCATGCAACAAAGTTTTGATAGTCTTGATTGATTACCATTCCAAAGGATCTACTACTCATTTATAGTCAGCTTCTACACAGTCTGTTTCACAATTTCTTGAGGCTGTTTTTTCTTTAGAGGGAATTCCCAAATAAATTGTAACTGAGAATGGAACTCATTTAATTTCCAAAGAAATTAAGGATTTTCTTTTTAAACACAATATTAAGCATGCTCAGGTCGCCCTATACAGTCCTTCTGACAATGGTTTAGTAGAAAAGGGCAAATCACTGCCTTAAAGAAGGAATTCTAACTGCACTTTCATCTGGTGTTGATGTAAAGAGATTTTTGAAAGACAAAGTTACAGCTTATTATTCTACACAGCATTGTACTAGAAGTACCACTCCTTTTGAATTGTGAAGAGGAAGTGGTGCCTAATTGGATGGACTCATTGTGTGGTTTCAAGCATAACCATTGTAATGGTGTTCGTTCCCAGCAGGAAAGAGTAAGGAAAATCAGGAAAAACAAAAACAATATTATGGTTCCTATAAACATGCTAGTAAGAGAGAATGTGATGTAGGAGACTGGGTTCTTATTTAAAAACCTGTGAAAGTTAGAAAAGGAGAATCCAAGTTTACTCCTCCATTTAGAATCAATAGTTTCCAAAAACACTGTTTTATTACATGAGAAAGGTTGGTGGAACAGAGTAGGTTAATCTCTATCACTGAAGCTCAAGCACAAGTTTACAGTAGTACACAAGTTTTTCTTAATCAGGATTCCATCCTATATGAGTCTGACGGATCTAAACGTGACAGAGTCTCAACCCAATTTCCTTCTTGTTGTGATGTTTCTATTGAACAGCATACAAATGTTACTCAGAGGTTGTAAAACAATGTTACAGATGAGAATGTTACCATTAATGTGTTGGATTCCAATTTCTCACAGAAATCTAAATGCAGCAAAATCTAAATTGCCTGTAAGATTACAGTTTAGGTTAACTTATTTTTTATGGGGGGAAATGATGTAGTGTAATTACTTCGCTGGTATTAGTTCACCTTGTATTGGAAGGCATAGTGTATTGAGGCTCTGTGTTCTCTTATGTAACCCTCTTGGTTGGTTGCTTGGCGAGGGTCAGTCATTTGCTGCCCTTCACCTAGAGCAGCCATGCCATCACCGTGGGTCTTACTCCTGTTATTAGAACAAAGCCAATTTCTACTCATCTTCGAAATTTGCCTGCCAGTTGTTATTCTGCCTTACCCCAACACTACAACCAGGCAACACATGTTTCGGCCTCTTACGATGTGCAGGCCTAGAGCTTTTTCAATGCAATTCACAGGTAATGATCAAACAATTATTCTGGAGTGTCATAGAAACACTATCAGGTTCTCAGTTTCCTTAAATCAGAGGAGGAAACACAAGTTACAGATATGACGAAACAATACTAATCATTGCTGGAGAAATGTGGTCTATATGATGCAGTATTCAGCCTGGAGTCAGTCACTGTGATCACTTAGATGACAGTGAGTGGGCCTGTCTGTTTTGTTTAATGATGCTTCAGCCTACTGAAAGGCTGTCTTCAGCTCTGTAGCAGTGAGCAAAGCCGGAATGTAAACAGCAAATGCATTGCATTGACCTGTCTGTTTTATCTGGTGATGCACTGTGACAGTGAGTGAAGTCAGCATGTAAACAGCATGGACAGTGGATGGGCCTGTCTGTTTTATTTGGGGATGCTTGATTCCACCATGAGACTCTCGAGCACTGCAGCTGTAGTGAAGCTTGAATCTAAACAGCTTGGGAAGTGCATGGGCCTTTCTATGTTGTTGGGTGATGCTTCAACCCAACCTTCAGCACAGCAACTGTGAGTGAAGGCAGGAAGTAATCAGCCCTGCTGTCTTATGTTTGTTGATGAGTCTGATACATTTTATTTAAATGCAGACTCTTGTGCCGGGTTACTACTTATTTATTTTAGAAATTGTCTCGGGCAGTCACAAAATTCACATATGTCTGCTTGCTAGTAACATTGATAGCATACACTTTTTCTGATTTTCTTTTTAAACAAGAGGCGTGAAGTTGGCCAGCACTTTATTTCCTTTATGCCGGTGGTTCAGAGTCCTGCGTGGTTCCAAGACACATTAGGAGGATTGAGTGGACATTCAGTTGGATTCATGAGATGCAGGGGCCCTCCTTGTATTCTCTTGGCTGTGCTGACTACAGGTAATCCCTTTAGGGGGATTTCAGTTTTCTTCTTAATTCTTGTAAAGTTCCAGGCACATCTCTAATAGCCTCGGTGGGCCTTCTGGGCCTAAGGTCTGAGTTTGTGTACTTAAGTTTGTATACTTCTCCTCTTTTGACTTTGGACAGTTGGAAGCAGCAGCGGTTCCTCTGTGGGAACAGAGGAGCGTCGCCCCCTGCACTGCGGTGCAGAAAGCGTAAAAGAATGGTAATAAAAAATATTTTTTTACCATTTTATTTTTTATGCTTTCTGCCAGAAAACAAAGTGCAAGGGCCGGTTGGAGAGAAAGCACATGCATACAGTGCCTTCTGAAGCGTGGAGCTGGCCAGTGCCAGCCAATCAAGACACTTTTTCATCCTGTTTAAAAACAGCAGTATGAAAAAAGTGTCTTGATTCAATGAGGGATTTGGCTGTGGGCTTAGCGCTCCAAGGACTTGCTGCAGAACGAGGACATGCTGCAGGACATCAAGTAAGGTAAGTGGTTTTTTAAATATTTATATTGGTGTGCATGTTTTGTGTGTATGTTATGTTTGCATGTTATGTTATGTTATGTGTGTATGTTGTAGTTTTTTGCACCCCTCCAATATATTTTGCTGCCAGCCCCCACTGGTTGGAAGATGAAATGTTTCAGTGCTACTGTCTTCTCAATGAAGGAAACATACTTATTTTATGACACTGAGAGCATCATTTGGAGACATACATTCTGCAGATTATGAGTTTAAGGTCCACTCTGTCCAATGCCTGATGGGTCGGCTGACTAGTGCATCCACTCCATGCATATTTGTTTGATACAAACATGGTGAAGTGCTTGGGTTTTTGTGGGTCTGCTTGACCTTGCATCCTTCTGGTGTTTTTGGAAAGGGACTGCTGGTCTGCATGAGGGATATGGATGACTGGTATTGATCATGTATCAGCTTAAGAGTCTTATCAATTTCATGATAGTTTAAAAAAAATATGACTTATCAAATATATACCTGCTAACCTGATCTAGTATGCAAAAGATTCACATAACCTTGTATGTACGATGTCCCACTGAGGTGTGCAAACCATAGCAAGGTCAACGCAGCAAAAGATGGTGAAGGTAACTTTTAAATAGCCTGTCATTTTTTCTCTGGTGGTGATTAAAGTTGTCATAGTGATCTTGTGTTGAGCAAGTTAAGATACAAACATTACCTGCCACCATACTTCCTCTCCCAGGCAGAACAGGAACCGCTGCGCCTTTGAGCATGAGGAGCCAAGTTTGTATCCTGGATTTGGCCCGATTCCCATGAAGATTGAGGTAGCTGACTCTCGGCCTATATGTAGGGAGCTTTTGAGCCTGCCCTTCCTCAATAAATTGGCAGGTCTCTGAACAGTCAAGCAGGTTGAGGTTTATTTCCATTAAGAAGTGAATAACATCATGTTGAAGCACATTTTTGCATAATCCTACATTGTACAAGCTACCCATGTATTACAGTATTGAAGGCAGTAACTTGGGAGGGTGCCTGTTGGATTTTGTAGTTGTCTTTTTCCATTGTCCCACACTTTTATGGATACCACAGTTGGTGGGAGACAGCTGTTATTATTCTGTTCGTTAAGGAAACATTTGTTGGTTTCTTTTTTATGCCACCATTGAGGGTTCCCCAAGGCTATTGGAAGCATGGTTGTTGCTGTTTGCCACTTCCTTTTATGTTGATTTGTGAGTCTGGATGCTCTGCCTATGATATATGGTTTCTTTAACTTAAACCTACTTGATGGGCATTTAAGAAAGTATTTTACAGTCCTTCAACATTCAGAAGTATGAGTTGTATGGTAGTTCTAGGCTAAACCAGTATCTAACAGTCCTCACTTTTTGGAATGATGTTACACGTTATAGAGTTTTCTTGTCTATCAATTGTCTCTGGAACCTCAGATATTTTGAAGGGGACAGAAGAGGTCTTTTTCTTCTCGTATACCTTTAGTTATATGCCAGATGCAGTGTTGTTAGTCATATTTGATAAGGTCACTCATTTACAACGTTTTATAGACTCCATGGTGTCTGGAAAAAGAGAAACAGTTACCTTGCGGAGAGATGCAAGATGGTCAAAATCCGAGAAGGTTATATATAAAGTTCTATGTAACATGCAATAA
This sequence comes from Pleurodeles waltl, assembly GCF_031143425.1. Taxonomy (NCBI): domain Eukaryota; kingdom Metazoa; phylum Chordata; class Amphibia; order Caudata; family Salamandridae; genus Pleurodeles; species Pleurodeles waltl. The sequence goes on along the minus strand of NC_090445.1, from coordinate 139,108,462 downwards.
TTCGTCAGTATTTCTTGGGTTATTTGGCAATGGAACGTTTACAGTTCTTCATTTTCATATCTGGCCAGTAGCAAGTTCCTGTTTTTCATAAATCACAAGCCATGTGGCGAGAAATGATAAGAGTAATATTCACATGAGCACTCTCTAGATTCAGATGCGTTTTCTGTTCAGCTTCATTGAGACGCTCCATTGGCCTTTTGTTATTCGGCCACATTGTGTTCTTCGTGATCTTAATGTATTCCTTTCCCATCCATGCCACAATCAGGAGTGTTTGTGGGGTTGTTTTTGAATGAACTTCGAATGTTTTCTTCTCTCCTGCAGGCTAGCCTGAGGGCCCTCCTTTGCTTGCAATTGGAGGTTGCCTCCGTCAGCATTTGGCTTATGGTGCAGCAGATTTTGGTGATTTTTTTTAATGATTTCTTAAAACTTCCTAATTTTTTCATTTTTTACCTCTAATAAGCACTCTGTGGATTTATGATACTCTGGGGTCAGCCTGCATAGGGTCTTCTCTGGTGCACAATATGAAACTGTATTGATTTACTCTATCAATTCTAATTGCAGGGCTGATTTTTCACTGAGACTTAATATACATCAGATACCATTTAGAATCTCTCTTACTTCCCTCCCCTGTAATATTGCTTATGGAGGCCAGATGTTCAAGTTATGTATTTAACATGGCTTCTCAGAAATAGTTCAAATTTCGAAGACTCAACTTATTTGGCTGTTCAAATTAGAAAGACTTGCTTCTCTCCAGTGAGGTTCCATTGTCTTAGACCAGGTTCGCGAGAGACGGTTTATGGTTTTGCAATGGAATCAATAAGCATAGTTCAGCAATTGGGACAAACTTTTTACTTCAGAATTATTGCCTGTAGTTGTTTTCTTATGGATGTCAACAAGAGTTTTTTTCTTGTTGTAGTTATTTTCTTGATTTATGATGAAATATATATAAGACAATGATAATGTTACTGCACGCCTTTTCCATGAATATGTCTGTTTATCTTGAAGGTTTTGAGATCATCTGCAATTTGTTGAGAATTTTCAGGAATCACCTATTGGCAGTCACATACAACCCTCAGTTTTTCTCAGTTTTGTTTTTTGTGGTTTTCGTCTTCATTGAGTCTTGCAATTGGACACCGTTCTCCCAAGATATGCTGCTTATTTTGATTCCTTTTACCTCTTACCCAGAATGTATCCAGTTAATGTCTTACACTTAGAAGATTCAGACTTCACAGAATCCTACACTAAGTTGGGTGAGTGATCACCCTGGAATCTCCGACTGTGGTGTTTTTTGTGGCTTCCTTACAGAGGGTGGCTTACCTATTGCCTCAGTTCTTTTGGGGTGTTATGCAAAGTGAATACAATAAGAGGCCTTTTCAAGATTATGATCCTCGGGGTGATCTCCATTCGCTTGGCAGCCGGAAGGTATTTCTTTTAAGTATTTTGTCCTTGTGGTGGCAGGAGGATATGGCCTATATATTCTTCTAGTAGCCTGTTTTTGTTTGTTATCTCCGTTTTGGATTTCTCTCTTATTGCATTGAGGAGGTTCCTATTTCATGTTTGCCTTTACGTTTTTCCTATTATTATCACCCTGCCCATTCTTTGGATGAGATAAACTCTGTTTTGAGCAATCAGTCTTATTCTTGGATATTTTGTATTAACTAACCTGGGGTGGAAGAGTTCTTCCCCTTTTTATTTCCAACCCTTCGATAGTGCTTTAAACTTGTTTATACATCTTCAAAATGAAGTTTGTGTTGGACAACTCTTTTTAAACAGTCGTTCAGTATTCTGAAGGTATCATATATTATTTTCTATGTTGTTTTCATAGGGTTCTCAAAACCTCGTATTCCACAGTAGCAGTGCTTAATTTGTAAATAAAAATGTGCCGGTGCCCAAAGCCTTCCTCTTATACACTCAGCTGCTGTAATTAGATGTGGCAACAGGGAATACTGAGGCGGCGTAATCCTGAAGCCATCTCGGGCCTCTTCAATCCATATAAAGCCACTCCCTGCCCCTTCAGCTCACTAGCAGCTTTCTACTTTATCTCTTTGTGATGATTTTTCGTTTTTCCCTTCCTCCGTCTTTCTAATATCTGCCTTTTGCTCTCAGCAAATGTTTGAGGCAGAAGAATAAGCCCCGGCCCTAAGCACTACACTGTAGGCCATCAGATAAATTCTGAAATCTATTTGGATAATTAAGTGGGTTTGACTTTCCCTTTTACTGTTCTCACTCCCTACGTAGGCAAGTCAGCCGTTCTTGTGCTCAGTGGTGGTGTCTCTACGTTGAGTGTCTACTATAGTCTTGATTTGGTTGTGATCTACCGAAAATGGCTGTGCCGCTAGTTGCTCTATTATGGCCTTTACTATGCAATGATAAAAAAATGGTACTGCATTTCTTTGGATTTCTGTATGTCTTATGATCAGACTCGTTGATCATAATGAAGGCTTTCTCTTTGGGTATATCCTCATCACGTAAGGAATGCGACAAGCAACGAAAAGACAAGGTAATATTTGGATTACTTACAAGTAACCATCATTACACCGATTCTTCCTACGTCATCCAGGTACTAATGACCCACCTGACCTACCTTAGGGGTGAGGCTTCGTTGGCGGTTTTCGTCTTTTTCCTTTGTATTAACAGGAAGTGTTTAGTGCACCAGTCCCTTTTCAAGAGCCATGTAAGGCACAGTAAGGGAGATTGGTAAGCCTCCCTTTTCAAGGGGTCACTGCAAAAAAGAGTTTTTGTATGAGGTGCCAGTCTGGGAGAGGCAGGCTGCTCCTCATCACGTAAGTACTGGGACGAGGAAGGAAGATTCAGAGTAATCTAGATTACTGATAAGTAATCTAAACATTTTATTTAACTCACAAGACTGACTAGAGGAGTTACCAGGAGCATTATAGCACGTGAAACACAGTTTACACCACATATATACTTCCCAGACTTCAGTCTTTTATGTAAACGTTTATAGTCATATCCCGGACTACTAATTTTGCGATGCCGTACAAATGGCAGATTGTGCACTCTGAAACCGCCATTAGCTAATAACAACAGTAACAAAAACAATGAAACACATCTCTTCTATAGTGGTCAATTTCCTGTATTATTTTCAAAGGAGTCAGGACAGCAGCAGTTTGTTCCAATTTTATCTTAATTTTCATCTTTAAAAATTGAGGACCTTTGAATTTTCTCTCTTTGACAAATCTAATCTGGTCACTGAATTCGGTTTACTGAACTTTTAAGGCAGAGTTTAGTGTCCTTGGAAAATTCAAGAATAGCATTTCGGAACTCCAAGCCCTATAACCCCTTTGCTGCCAGGCCTTTTCCCCCTCCTGTGTCGAGCCTTTTTTTTGGCTATTTGGGGCAGTTCGCGCTTAGGCCCTCATAACGTTTTGTTCACATAAGCTACCCACGCCAAATTTGCGTCCTTTTTTTTCCCAACATCCTAGGGATTCTAGAGATACCCAGACTTTGTGGGTTCCCCAGAAGGAGGCCAAGAAATTAGCCAAAATACAGTGAACATTTCGTTTTTTTCAAAAAAATGGGAAAAAGGGGCTGCAGGAGAATGCTTGTGGTATTTTCCCTGAAAATGGCATCAACAAAGGGTCTGCTGTGCTAAAATCACCAGCTTCCCAGCTTTTAGGAACAGGCAGACTTGAATCAGAAAACCCAATTTTTCAACACACTTTTGGCATTTTACTGGGACATACCCCATTTGTATGATTCTTTGTGCTTTCAGCCTCATTCCAGTCAGTGACAGAAATGGGCATGAAACTAATGCTAGATCCCACAAACCGAAACATTTCTGCAAAGTAGACGAAATTCTGAATTCAGCAAGGGGTAATTTGTGTAGCTCCTACAAGGGTTTCCTACAGAAAATAACAACTGAAAAAAAATAATATTGAAATTGAGGTGAAAAAAACTGCAATTTTTCTATACGTTTTACTCTGTAACTTTTTCCTGCAATGTCAGATTTTTGAAAGCAATATACCGTTACGTTTGCTGGACTCTTCTGGTTGCGGGTATATATAGGGCTTGTAGGTTCATCAAGAACTCTAGAGCCAATAAATGAGCTGCACCCTGCAGTGGGTTTTCATTCTATACCGGGTATACAGCAATTAATTTGCTGAAATATAAAGAGTAAAAAATAGCTATCAAGAAAACCTTTGTATTTCCAAAATGGGCACAAGATAAAGTGTTGAGGAGCAGTGGTTATTTACACATCTCTGAATTCCGGGGTGCCCATACTAGCTTGTGAATTACACAGCATTTCTCAAATAGACGTCTTTTCAACACACTCTCTTATATTTGGAAGGAAAAAATGTAGAGAAAGACAGGGCCAATAACACTTGTTTTGCTATTCTATATTGCCCCAAGTCTCCCGATAAAAATAATACCTCACTTGTGTGGGAAGGCCTAGCGCTCGCGACAGGAAATGCCCCAAAACACAACGTGGACACATCCCATTTTTTGACAGAAAACAGAGGTGTTTTTTGCAAAGTGCCTACCTGTAGATTTTGGCCTCTAGCTCAGCCGGCACTTAGGGAAACCTACCAAACCTGTGCATTTATGAAAACTAGAGACCTAGGGGAATCCAAGATGGAGTGACTTGTGGGGCTCTGACCTGGTTCTGTTACCCAGAATCCTTTGCAACCCTCACAATTTGGCTAAAAACACATTTTCCTCACATTTCGGTGACAGAAAGTTCTGGAACCTGAGAGGAGCCACAAATTTCTACCCAGCGTTCCCCTAAGTCTCCCGATAAAAAATATACCTCACTTGGGTGGGTAGGCCTAGCGCCCACGAAAGTAAATGGCCCAAAACACAACGTGGACACATCAATTTTTTCACAGAAAACAGTGCCTACCGGTGGATTTTGGCCTCTAGCTCAGCCGGCACCTGGGGAAACCAGCGCATTTGTGAAAACTAGACACCTAGAGGAATCCAAGATGGGGTGACTTGTGGGGCTCTTACCAGGTTCTGTTACCCAAAATCCTTTGCAAACCTCAAAATTTGGCTAAAAAACAAATTTTCCTCTACATTTCGGTGACAGAAAGTTCTGGAACCTGAGAGGAGCCACAAATTCCCTTCTACACAGCGTTCCCCCAAGTCTTCTGATAAAAATGGTACCTCACTTGTGTGGGTAGGCCTAGCGCCCACGACAGGAAATGCCCCAAAACACAACGTGGACACATCCCATTTTTTCACAGAAAACAGAGGTGTTTTTTGCAAAGTGCCTACCTGTGGATTTTGGCCTCTAGCTCAGCCGGCCCCAGGGGGGGCAGAAATGGCCTAAAATAAATTTACCCCCCAAGCCCCTCCCCGGGGAGCGACCCTTGCCTATGGGGTCGCCCCTGCGTGACATTGGCGCAAAAAAAAGATCCCCGGTGCCTAAATGGCCTAAAATAAATTTGCCCCCTCCCACTCCCCCCGGGGAGCGACCCTTGCCTACGGGGTCGCTCCCCTTGCATGACATTGGCGCAAAAAATAATAATCCCCGGTGCCTAGTTGTTTCTGCTCCCCTTGGGGGCAGATTGACCTAAAATCCGCCGACCTGCCCCCAAGGGGGGCAGAAATGGTCTAAATACAATTTGCCCCCCCCCCCCCCAGGGGAGCGACCCTTGCCTAATGGGTCGCTCCCCATCTCTGAAAAAAGAACAAACAAACAAAAAAAAAAACACAGAATTTTTTTTTGCCCTGGCGCCTAGAGGTTTCTGCCTCCCGGGGGCAGATCGGCCTAATAACAATAGGCCGATCTGCCCCCAGGGTTGGCAGAAATGGCCTAAAATAAATTTGTCCCCCCACTTCCCCTGGGGAGCGACCCTTGCCTACGGGGTCGCTCCCCTTGCGTGACGGCGCAAAAAAAAAGATCCCTGGTGCCTAGTGGTTTCAGCTCCCCTTGGGGGCAGATTGACCTGAAATCGGCCGCTCTGCCCCCAAAGCGGGCAGAAATGGCCTAAATACAATTTGCCCCTCCAGGGGAGCGACTCTCGCCTAAGGGGTTGCTCCCCATCTGTAAAACAACAACAACAACAAACAAAATCCCCAGTGCCTAGTGGTTTCTGTCCCCCTTGGGGGCAGATCAGCCTAATTATAATTGGCTGATCTGCCCCCCAAGGGGGCAGAAATGGCCTAAAATAAATTTGCCCCCCAGGGGAACGATCCTTGCCTAAGGGGTCGCTCCCCACCTCTAAAATAAAAAACAAAACAAAAACAAAACAAAAAAAAACAAATTTTCCCTGGTGCCTAGAGGTTTCTGCCCCCCCCCCGGCGGCAGATCGGTCTAATAATAGGCCAATCTGCCCCCAGGGGGGCAGAAAAGGCCTTCAAAAACAAATGCCCCCCCTGGGAGTGACCCTTGCCCAAGGGGTCACTTCCTCATGCCAGTTTCATTTTTAAAAATAAATCCCTGGTGTCTAGTGGGTGTTTCAAAAGCCGGATTGCTTTTGAAACGCTCAGAGAGACTTCAAAGGGAAGGAAATTCCTTTCCTTCCCTTTGAAGCCTCTCTGGGCCTCCCCCACGTGATCGGAAGAGAAATTCTTAGCATTTCTCTTCCGATCGTGGGAGGAGACCCTGTGACAATCAGCACGCGAAAGGCTTCCCCTTCCATCCCTGCCTTGGGGGGGTGGGGGGAACCCCACAGAGGGAGTGCTAGTGCTCCCTCTGGGCTCTGTGCCCAGGACGTAATGGTTACGTCCTGGGCACAGGAGCACTGTGCCTCAGGACGTAACCCTTACGTCCTGGGCACAGAAGGGGTTAACATATAAGTATGATGTCACCCCCACATGTTGCCTAGCCCTTAAGAAAAATGTCTAAATCTACAGTTGTGTGTGCATAGCATGGTCTTTCACTGCATCAGACGGCCCATTCATTGAGGAATTTGACTTATGTTATGATTAGTTTTCATAGAGAACCTTTATCTTTTATTTCAGTTTCTGAATCTCACAATCTATTGCTATGACATAGCAACAGTTAATAACTAAACTGGTCGCCCAATGTTATGATATCTTAAAGGCCTTCCAGCCCAGGCTGACAGGCCTCCCTGAGAGCCAGTCACAACAGTGTTGGCTGTCTGCTTTGGCCGAAAGCAGAAAGCAAAGCTGTAGGAGGAGGAAGAAAGGCATTAAAGATGGTCAGGGTTGATCAAGGATGGCAGGTAAGTTGTTTGTTGTCCTTTGGGACCGGTATACATAACAGATGCCATGTTATTTATGACTCCCCCTTTAGAGCTCTGCCCCTTTGTAGCAGCTGAAAGCAGTAGCAGATGATTTGAGGGTCCATACATTAACATAAAAGTGTGGATGGGTAAAAAGTGAATTATTGGGATATTTTTCACCTTCTGAGTGACATCATAGACAACTCTAGCTTTACTCTCGTTGTATATTTGATGTCACTGGGATTCACTTGTTAAAAAATAACCCCATAAGTCACTGTTACCCATCTATAATTCTATATGTTAAAGGTGGTATCCGATTGATGATGTCACAGTAAACCTCAAATCCTAAACTGACATCTTCAAATAGAGCAACATTCTAGAATACCCTTTGTTGGTGATTCCAAAAGATGCAGAGCAACATAACGAGAACATTTTATTCTCTGTGAAGGATGGTCCCTTTAAAGCTAGAGTGAGGAGGAGTGTTATACAGTGAAGAAATTAAGCACCGGTAAATATATGATTGAATAGCTACAAAGATAAATATAAGTTATAAAGAAATAATATAAAACACACCACACCCGCATCTTGCAGCGAGAAATGTTGTTTATCTATGTTTTGTACCTATTACATACTCAATAAATTAGTCCCTCAATGACACAGTCCTTCTGGCATGTACATTAAACACTCTAAAACAATTACCCCTTTACACGGAAAACTATTATAAAGGAAAGAAATCATGCAATAAACAGAAAAGCAGATAACAGTATGGGGCCACCAATCAAGAAGGTAAATGCCCAGTGACTTTACTTGGAGGGAAAACCAATATAAAGAGTTCAGACCCCTACCTACGTGGATAACATTTGCTGCCTCAGGCTCCTTTGAAACACATGCAGAAAAGTACTCTGGGAAAAGCTAAGTACTTACGAGGGGCATGCTTCGCTTCACAACCTGTTTTAGAGGCAGAGTAATGTCCCATGTGCCAACCGAAGCTGAAGCAAAACTGCACTTGCTTTCCACCTATGGAGGAGAGACCTGGTCAGTAATGGAGGAAGTCTTGAATGTGGGAATATCGCAGATGTAATTTTGCAAATCTTTGCTTCAGATCCTGCAGTCGTTACAGGTATGGCTCGAAGTAGGCATTGAATTTTTTCCGGTCCAGCTACAATGTCGAAAAATGACGAGGAGCAACATGGCTAAGCACAGCAAAGCATATGCAGTCCACCTGACTGACAGATGCTGGGAACAATTTGTGAACTTCAGAAATAAAACTGTATTGAAACACAACGTGGTGTAAGTTACAAGAAATTTGAACTTCGCATTTGAGATGTAAGAGCAGATATGTAAATGTGTATATACTGGGTGGATGCATAAGAAATACACCCAGGACAGCAACCATATCTCAACACTCTGCAGGACACTGAGCAAACTCAGAAACCTTTTCCTAGATTTGCCCTCCTGGACTCGAATGAGCAAAGCCACAGATGGAAGAAAACATTGCCCCCAGAATATCTCTGTTTGGGAATAAAACTGATAATATCACCCATAACCTTTTAGAGTAGGAATGGTACACAAAGTTTTGAAGCAACTTTGTAGAGAAATTAACAAGACAAGCCCAATCAGAAGACCACACAATTAATTTGAGCGCTTCTTGGAGTATTAACTCTGAGAAATCACCAATAAATAAAAAAATAAAAAAAGCTGGGAAAGTCAGAAAACTCAAAATCTCGCTGATGGCTTTATCCAGCCTCAAAGGATAAATTAGGAGGGAAAACCTCACTTTCTCACTATTGCACTGTCTGTGACCACCCACACACATAGGCTACTCTTCCAGCAAAGCAGGGACAAGATTTTAAGTCTAAGCTAGATACTTGCATCTGTAAAGCTAGCCTCTTCTTTGCCATCCCCTCCTTGCCTTGACATATGAGAGCCACGGAGGACTGAAATTAAACCCAGCTATTAAAGGACATTGTTTTGCTTTTCACTAATGACCGAGCTGAAATACTTGTGTACTGACAAAAAATCTCTGGAATGCACTTATTAGTCCAAAGAAGACATTTATTATTTCACCACTCAAGGTTCCTAAAAGGAGATTAGCATGTTGAAAGCACACTTTTAAAAGTCACAACAATGAAATGAAAACATACACGACTGATTCTCCACTGCAATATACACAGCAAATATATGTATCTATATTATTATGCAAAGCAAATAATGAATTAAAAATGTATCACCGTAAGCCTGTCAGGTTCTTCATCTTCCTCCTGCCAGCAAGCCGATGACCCCGTTCGACTGTGAGAAAGAGAGATCTCAAACCTCACGGGAAATCTATATCAGGCATCCAACGTCTGAATCCTGATTGAGGCCTCTGAATCTCCTAATGTCGATCCTTCACAATCACACACAATCACACATCTACACTCTGAGCAGTGGCAGGATTGGCCACAAGGCAGGCTGGGAGCCTGTGCCTGCAGCCTGCAGACAAGAAGCGGATGGAACAGTGCGGAACGGTGAAGGAGGTAAGTGTAATTTTTTAATCTTAATTTTTAGTTCACTTCATGAGCCACTCATGCATATAGATGATCAAATCACTGTAGATATTCTATAAACCTCTCTAATACAAAGGGTACCATAAAAAGTCAGTTGCACAGGTGTTAGAAACTGGGACCCTCATTAAGAGTTTGGCAGATGGGAACACCTCTCAGACAAACTCCAGACAGGGTGGCCGCCACTGTAGTGGCTACCTCCCCACTGGACCCATTACGACTTTCCCACTGGGCTGACGGGCGGAAACCAAGATTTCCACCTGTCAGCCCAGTCATAATTGAGCCAGCAGCAATGCTGCTGCCTCTAGGGGGCAACAGCACCCTCATAATGTGCACTGCCTGCACAGTAGACAGTGCACATTACAAGGGTACTGGGCAGCGGCATGGGCAGTGTAGGGGCTCCCCTTTGGCCTCCTGTACCTGTTCTCCACCAGCCTTTTCATGGCAGTGAAACTGCCATGAAAAAGCTGGCGAACAACCAGGTTGTAACAAGCAGGACGGTGATGCGTGCAGCGCTGCCCTGGCTAATGGCAACCTGCACCCGCTGTCAGCCGTGAGAAACACCGATCCCGGCGGAGGTGGTGATACCCTGGCAGCCAGACCACCAGGGTCATAATGTGATGGTCGAACGCCCACAGCAGCAGCGGTCCAGACCGCCACCGTGAGTCTGGCAGTCTAGTGACCGCCAGATTAATAATGAGGCCATGGGTTTCTATTTGACAGAGGTATGCACCCTGTCCAAGTAGGGACGATAATCCTAGTCAGGGTAAGTCAGATACACACCATAAATTAACCTGTGCTCACCTTCTGATAACTTGGCACACAGCAAGCAGTCTTAACTTAGGAGGCAATGTGTCAGGTATTTGTGCAACACTTACATTACAGTAACGCGATGACAAGCACCACAAAAAGACTCCACACCAGTTTAGAAAAATACATAATATTCATCTGAGTAAAACAAGACCAAAACAACAATAATCTACAATAAGTAGAAGTCAAGATATGATTTTTTAAATAATAAACTGCAAAGCAGTGCTTTAAAGTCAATAGCGCTGAAAGGTTGCTTGAGGTCACGCTAGACTGGGGTAAATCCAAAGTTCAGGCCGACCGTGGTGGAGGGCAGGCTGGCTACAGAACTGATGAAGGGCCCGCTGAAACAGTATCTTGGAAGGAGCAAGCACTGGCGTTGACGACTCAATGCATCGGTTCCAATCCATGCAATCAGGTAGATGGGTCGTTGTAAAGCCTTGCAGTCAGATCCTGCACTGACATCGAACCGTTTTTGATGCAGGCGATGCATTGTCGAGCCTTGTAGTCTGTCCTGTGTCGTTGTCAAATCAGCACTGTGTCAGCGTATAAGGGTGCTGTAGCAGTTTTGAGCTGTGCAACAGCCTCCATGCGTCGGTTTTTGTTGAAAAGCAGCTTCAAAGACCTTGCTTACAGCCCAGGACTGGATTGGTACCTATTGACAGGGCAGGACTCACAGTGGCAGAGTCCAGCAGCTGAAGCAGAGTTGGGGGAAGTCTTTGATGGCCCTTAGAATTCCAGAAAAGGAGGCAAGCCCTTGGAGTCACTTGGTTCTGCAGAGGATGTAGCAAGCAAAGTCCAGTCCTTCTAACTCCCAGGCAAGAGGCAGCAAGGAAACACAGAAAAGCAGTTGAGCAGAGTGGCAGTTCTTCCTGGCAACACAACAAACCTTCTTCTTGGCAGAATGTCCTTTAGATCCAGAAGTGTACTGATTTTGTGGGGTCTGTGGTCCACTACTTATACCCAGTTGAACATTTCAAGTGGGGAAGACTTCAAAGAGAGGTCTCTGAACTGCACAACGTCCGTGCCCTTTCTTCCCTGGCTCCAGACACTCTACGGGGGTTATGCAGCTCTTTGTGTGAGGACAGGCACAGCCCTATTCAAGTGTGTCAGTTCCTCCCTTCCATCAAGCCCAGGAAGACCCATCAGCTTGGTGATGTGCCATCAGGATACAAATGTCACCCCTCACCCCCCTTTGTGTGTGAATTTCTAGAGGGAATGCATAAAGCCAAGCTGTCACCAATCCCAGAAATGTATTCAGAGACATGCAGAGGCACAGAATGGTTAAAGTAAGAAAATGCCAACTTTCTAAAAATTGCATTTTCAGACTTACAATTTAAAATCCAACTTCACCATCAGTGGTGATTTTAAAGAGCCCAGAGAAACCAAACTCCAAGTTTCTATCTTTCCCCAATTGGAAGTTACGCTTTAATGCTGCTTCAAGGTAACCTTAATGTTAACCTATAGGAGGAATAGGCCACCCAGTAGTGAAAAACAAATTTAACAGTTTTTCACTAAAAGAACGTGTTAAACTTAAGAGCACTTGTCCAACTTTTTAAATACACTGCACCCTGCGCTTAGGGCTAACTAGGGCCTGCCTTAGGAATGCCATATGCAATAAAAAGGAAGGTTGGGCCTGGCAAGTAGGGGCACTTGCCAGATTGAAATGGAAATGTCAGTTTAAAACTGCACACATAGGCTCTGCAGTAGCAGGCTTTAGCCATGTTGAAAGGGTTGCTGTAGGGGTTGGCACAATCAAATGCTGCAGGTCCACTAGCAGTATTCAATTTACAGGCCCTAGGCACATATAGTGAATAGTACTAGGGACTTACAAGTAAATTAAATATGCAAATTGTGGATTGTGGAGTCAATGTCACCATGTTGAGAGTACAGATCACCTGCACTTTGGCACTGGTTAGCAATGGTAAAGTGCACAGAACCTTAAAGCCAACAAAAACGAATTCAGCAAAGAGTTGAGGAAAAAGTCAAAAGGTCTAGGGATGACCCTGCAGGAAGGGCCAGGTCGAACAACAAGGAACACCACTAATACAGTCTTTTAATCATATTTAGGGCCACATATATGGCCTGGTTTGTGTCGCTTTTGCACCACTTAACGTAGTGCGAGAGCGATGCAAACCTTAAGTGAGATTTATGAAGCCACCTAAGGCCACCTTGCGTGGCTTCATAAATCTCAAGTAGTGTAATGTAGAGCAAATCGCTGGATTACATTACTCTGCACCAGAGAGGCATTTCCATTGGTGTTGCATGGGTGTTCCCACACAGCATCCATGGATTTTGATGGATTTCCAGATTTACAAGAACTTGTAATCCTGGGAATGCGCCAAAAAGATGTGCCTCCCATAAGATGCATAATGTTTGTCTCTTTCTATGTGTGTGGCATTCTGCTCCTCCCTTCCTGCATGAAAATAACCCTGCATGCAACACAGGCACCCTTGAATCCATGGTGCAGGGGTGCCTGTGATGGCACTAGGCTGCCAAAAGGGGGCCATCGAAGGGGGAAAGGACAGGACTGCACCCTATTGGATATGTACAGAGCATTACTGCTCTGTCCACCTGACGCAGAGGCTGCCCTGCACCACAAAATCCATAAATATGGGCCTTATTGTCTACAAGACATAATACATCCTTTTTATTAGTTACTTTCAATATATTAGTATCTTTGTATTGAAGATATTAGGAATCAGAATCATACTGCCTAAGTAGTTAACTACTCTTCTGGTGATTGTCTTTGCTGTTTTTTATCAATATCTTTAAAAACAGTCAATCAGTGAATCTGCCTTTCAACTTAAAGGATATATCAATACTTACATGTTTTAGGTCAGTGTAACTTAAATTCTGAAATATGTTATGCAGTTAATATGGTTCGAATAATATTGAGTAATAATTGAACAGTGACTTATGAATTCATTATTTGTATTTCTCCTGTTCCCTCAATGTTTTCTTTTGTTGACTGTTTTGTCACAGGTGAAAGATTCTAAAATTCGAGAAATCAGTACTGGACAAATTTGTAATATGTTTTGCCCTGAGAAAATGACCAATTAATGATAATGTCTCGAAACATGTTAGAAATCATGACAGTTTTCCAACATTTGTAAAAAAAAAAATAATAACATGAGGAAACTCCAAACTGGAAAATGCAGTTTGAGCTTTGACTCTTTACTTATAATGTGGCTCTATTTAAAGAATGGACATTAAATAATCTTTGGCCTTTTCTGGTCTTTCTGAATATTCCATTGGGTAGTGCTAGCATTGGAGCATTGCACCTAAGAAGTCTATATTGAGGTTTCCCTCCTAAAGTGTCTGAAGGAAGGCTGCTATTCATACTAAATAAAATAGCTGACTGAGTTCTTCAGATCATGAAGACAAGCCTATGAAAGACTGAATCCCAATAACCATCGTAACAAGGACAGGTATTCGACAAACACACTGCGTTAGCACCTTTCTGCCTGCACATAGAACACAATAAAGACTGCTTTACCTTTCATTCAAATACCTTGAGTGGTGTCAAGTATAGACGGCACGTTGTATAGAATTTGTGTATTATTAAGTTGTTTTGTATGAGTGCTGCTTTGCCTTGAGTCAGAGAAGTAGACAACTATTCTGGTGTATTTCTTATACCAGGCCCATCTGCCCTTTTCTCACAATGTTTATCTTAACTCCCTTTACCAAAAAATTATCCACATCTTTGTTTACCCAATTAATGGCTTAAATATGGAACAGATACTTATGATAGATTTATGAATATTATTATAGGTGATAAATTGTTCTGTCCTTCAAATGATTTAAGTCTATTGTCAATCAATACATTCTCTGTATTTACAATGCCAATTGTTACCAATCACATTCAGTGTATCCAAATGGAATGATTGAAACCCAGTAGCTATGGTCGAGAGGGGAATATATTATCACATCTGGGATTTCTAGGGTCCTGTTTATATATGGCCAGATGTGTCCCACACTAGGAGGCTCATTACGAGGTTTGCGGTTGGTCCGCCCGCCAGCCCCGTGGAGAGGAGACCTTCAGGGAGCTGGCGATCTTCCCCTCTGGCCGATTACAAGGTTTCTATTGGGCTGACAAGTGGAAAACTCCGAAATCAGAGGTTTCCGCTGGTTAGCCCAGTGGAAACAGTGTGGCAGTATTGGCCTCAGCTCCACATGAAGCTGGGGCCAATGCTGTTGCACAGAGTATGCACCCAGCACCCTCTGAATATACACTGTCTGCCGTAGCAGACAGTGTGCATTATGAAGGTGCTGGGCAAGGGGGCCCCTGCACTGGCTTTCTGCCAGCCTTTTCATGGTGGGATCCCTGCCACGAAAGGGCTGGCAGAAAGAGGACTCATGGTCAGCACCATGGTGCTGAACTCAGCACCGCTGTAGCTGACCACAACTCAGTCCACCGCCACCCCATCGGGAACCATTTTCCTGGCGGCAGTCCCCTGGTGGTCTGACTGCCAGGGTTGTAATTTGGCGGTCGGACCACTAGGACTGTGGCAGTCCGACTACCACCGCAAAGTGTCCACATCAATACATTTATATATATGTTTTTAAATAAGTTGGATCTTTAAAAATTAGCAGGCAGTCACCTGTGACTATATCAAATAAGTAAGTCCATAGCCTGCTGCCCAACAAGCACAGTCACTGGTAAAGCTTACTCAACCCTTGCCAAAAAGAAGACCCTTTACCGTCTATTTGGGAACTTCTCAAAAACAGTGTCAGTTTGAGACATTCATCTGCTATGGCCCCACAGTGCATCCCAATGTTCACTGACTTCAGCCACCCCTTCAGGTGTGACACGTTTAAATCATTTAGCAGTTCTTCAGACACCTCTAGATTCCCAGATGGTATATATTGATTTCACCTGAAAATAAATAAAGTAGCATAGTGATGGATGGTGAAGCAATGGACTTACAACATATTGGAACAATGGAAAATTGTTTTTTTAATCATATTAATCTTACGTAATATAATGAGAGGGTGGTTATTATTAACCACATCCTCCTTAATAATGTTCTACCAAAACATCGGCTCGAAAATACTGTCTGTCCATGATATCATGGTGAAAATATTGTGATTACAAAAATATTGTGGACCAAAGTATTAAGAATAAGTACATAGATATTTTTTAGTTATTAGATTGTTTAAGTTGAAAATACTGTTTACTATATTGTAGTGTTATATTGTGGAGTTTTATTGTATTCTCTTATGTTTTTTATTTTATTATATGTCATTGCAAAGTTATTAATTGTTTAAAGTAAATGTTATTGTTAGTTATATGTTTTTGGTTTGTTGTGTTTATTAGATAATTGGGTGGGAAGTGTTTTTTCTAAATATACCTTAATTACATTTAACTAATTTGTTAAATATGCCTTATTTTTAATGATTACATTTTAAAATATTTAAAAGATTGTTTAATTATATATTACATTTTTATTTTGTGTTGTTGGGTTTATTGGAGAATTGAGTGGGAAGAGTAATTATTCACACATTAGTTATTATTAATGCAAAAACATTCCCATTGTTTTATAATATTTTAACTGTTTAATAGTTTAGTACATTTATCTGTTAATTTTTGAGTTCAGGATGAAGGCATTTTGGAGGGGTGGGTGCCTAGTTTTTTAAATACAATATTTATTATTAATAAATAATATATTAATTATAGTGAACATTCAGATTATAATGAATACCTTAAAATGATAATTATTAATGTACATACTTTTTGAATAGTTAAATAATATTACTCTTTATGGGTTGTGTGGAATTTTTCTCATTTGACTGTGCTTTTTTAAATTTATTTTGTTATTTTATTTAATGTTTATTTAATATTTGATTTGGAAATAAATGTTATGATACCAATAATTTTTTAATGTTTGTGTTTTTGTGGGTGAATTTGAGGTGTACTGTTAATTGTAATATAACGTTTAATCATTTTATTATGTTTTAATAATTTGTATTATATTTAAATGGTAGATTTATTTTTTAAACATGTCTCAGCGCCAGTTCTCACGTGCTTCCAAGCCCTCCAGTGTTGCTGCACACTCGGGTTTGAGGGGTTGATATGTCCAAAACAAACTTCAAGGTCCTGAAAGTATGCACTAGAAGGTACATTCTGCAATGTGGATTTACTCAAGTAGTAAACATATATACTCTTTTCACAATAATTGCTATTACAGAATTAGAATAGTAAATCTGACCTCCCCAATCTATTTAGGCTCCACAATGTTTGTTAGACTATGGTTAGATTAGTACATCTGATCCTCCCAATGTATGCACTCTCCCCAGTGTTTGTTAGATTGGAGTTAGAATTGTAAATATGATCACCCCAATGTCTGCACTTTCTCTAATGTTTGTTGGAGTGAAGTTAGAATAGCAAATATGAACGCCTCCCCCAATGTTTTCACTTTTCCCAACATTTGTTAGAGTGGAGTTAGAATATTAAAGGGCATATTTATACTCTGTTTGCGCAGGATTTGTGCCATTTTTTGGCGCAAATCTGGCGCAAACTTACCTCCATATTTATACTTTGGCGCTGGACCCGTCTAGTGCCAAAAATATGCAGTAAGAGTCATTTTTTGGATGCGGGAAACTACCTTGCGCTTGCAAGGTAGGCGTTCCCGTCCAAAAAATGACTCAAACACCTGTGCGCCATATTTATCCATCTGGGTGAAAAGGGCGCACGGTAGGGGGAGGGCCTTAAAAAATGACTCTAAACCTGATTAGAGTCATTTTGTAATGCCTGGTTCGGGGCAGGCATTAAGGGACCTGTGGGCTCACTTCCATGGTCTCTGACCATGGAAGCAGCCCACAGGTACCCTTCCCTGCCCCCAGGGACACCCCCTGCTACCTTTGCCCACCCCTGGAGGACACCCATGGATGGGGGACCCATCCCAGGTAAGTACAGGTAAGTATAACTTTGTTTTTTTAATTGGCATGGGGGGCCTAATTTTGGCCCCCCTACAAGCCACTGTGCCCAATGACCATGCCCATGGGACAGAAGTCCCCTGGGCATGGCCATTGGGCAAGGGGGCATGACTCCTGTCTTTGCCAAGACAGGAGTCATTTCAATGGGGGTTGTGGGCCAAAAAATGGCGCAAGTCAGTTTTGAACCATGATTTTTTACTTAAACCTGACTTGCACCATTTTTTGACGCACAACCCCCATTTTCCCCTACGCCGGTGCTGCCTGATTTGAGTCATTTTTTTTTACTGTGACCAGCCCACAGCGCCGGCGAACGTCAATCCTTAAATATGGCTCCTGCATGGTGCGTAGGAATGGCGTTAACCGGCAGTACATTTTTTGCCGCAAACCAGCACCAGTGCTGGTTTACATAAAAAAATATAAATATGGGCCTAAATCTGAATTCTACAATATGTGTACTTTCCCCAATCATTGTGGAATGGAGTGGGAGTAATAAATATGACTCTCCCAATGTATATATTCTCCTAATGTTTATCAGACTATAGTTAGAATAGTAATATGATCCCTCCAATGTATGCACTTTTCTCCAGGTGTGTTAGACTGTAGTTAGTATATTAAATTGACTGTCTCAAATGTATGCACATCCTCCAATACTTGATAAAATGACGGTAGAATAGTATATCTGATCCCCACCCCATTAAATGTACTTTCTTCAATGTTTGTTACATTCGAGTTAAAACAGTAAATATGATCCTTCCAATGTATGCACTTTCCCTAGTGTTTGTTAGATTGGAGTTAGAATTGTAAATATGATCTCTCCAGTGTTTGCACTTTCCCCAATGTTTGTAGTCTGGTGTTAGGATAGTAAATCTGTTCTCCCCAATAAATGTCCTTTTCACAATTGTTATTAGATTAGAGTTATAATAGTAAATCTGACTCTCCCAATGTACATATTTCCCCCAAAGGTTGTTAGACTATAGTTAGAATCGTAAATATGCCCGCCAATATACGCACTTTTTCCAAAGTGTGCTAGAGTAGAGTTAGTATGGTATATTGACTTCCCCAACGTAAGCACATTCCCACATGATTGTTAGACCTGAGTTATAATAGTGAATATGACTGCCTCCACAATGTTTGTGAGGTAGAATAGTTAATCTCACACCCCAAGAACTAGTTAGAATAGTAACTCTGCCACATGCAATTTTTCCAATGTTATTTAGACTGAAGTAAGAAAGGTAAATCTCTCCCCTCCTAACGTATGTATTTTCTTAAATGTTTGTTAGACTTGCTTAGAATAGTAAATCTGACCCCTTCACCAAAGTATGCACTTTTCCTAATTTTTGTGAAAGTGTATTAAAATAGTATATTAGACCCTCACAATTTTGTATTTTACTTAATATCTGTTTCATAGGATTTAAAACAGTAAATGTAATTTCTTCCCCTCAAATGTATTAAGTTTTTCCTATGTTTGTAGGATTTTACTAACAGTAGAGTACTCGAATATTAATTTGAATGCCTTTTTATTGGATTTTGATTATGATTATTTCTTTAAATATTTTTAATAAATATTTTAGTTTTTATTATGAAAAGTTTCGCTTGTTAATGTTATTAATAGTTTTACATTTTTAGTTTTTTATTTTTCTACATTTTTTAATGTGTTTTTAATATTTTTTGTAATTTATTTTTAAAGCATTTTTAATGGTTTAATAATTGTATAGTTGTTTTACATTTTAAAGGAATTAATAAGAATATTGCATGTTTAGCAATGATATGTCTTTATTTGAAACATGTGTTTGAATTCATAATTTAAGTTTGAAATGTATTTATAGCATTTTTAAAATTATTTTATAATAACGTCTATTTGTACAGATTTAAATTGTTTTATGAGAAAAAGAGGTAGGGGGTCATCTAAAAGGGACATGCTCAAATGGAAGAAGCAGAGGTGTCAGAGAGGGCAACAGAAGAGCAGGAGATCGGCGAGAATAAGAGCACAACTCAAACCAGATAGTATCAGAAGCACAAGGAAATGGAGGTAAAAGACTCTTTTAAGACTTTTATCAATTCAACGTCCAGATCCTTGTCTAACAAGCAGTAATACTTTTTCACACTGGGCCTCTCCTTTTGCCCCTACAAACTTTTAATTAACATGGTAAACTTTCAAACTTGCCAAGTATTATTCTAAGATGATGATGCCAAAATTCAGTAGGACGTTGATTTTTTCTGATTAAGGTATTGGTGATATTCATCATCTTAATTTATATTATAGCTTGAAGCAAGACTGTTTGGGGGGACACCTCTAAGACCATGACAATGGACACCTGTAGAGGCTGGGGTATTGACTCAGATGTTAATGATGATGAGTCTATTGTAAGTAAACTGACTTATGAAGGTGATTACATATGGGGGTGGATAGGCACAGAACCTGGAAGAGTCATACCTCCAACTTGATTGCCATACATGACATAAGATAACCAAGAAGCCAAATTGCAAGCAGTTTATCATCACACACTACACCAATCTTGAGAAATAGCAAGATTTTGACCTAATATAGCTTGAGGATTACCAATACTTGAAGAACAGCTTTCCTACAGCACCCACTATCTATTGTTTACCCAAGGTTCATAAAGATGTGATTAGACCCTAGAAGGACCATTTTATCTTTGAACAATAGTTTATTAGAGGCAACATTGAGGTACATTGATCATTTGTTGGCACCATTTGTGACAGGTTTGTTGCACAAGATCAACGCAATTCCATGGCTCAAAGACTACAGCCACAATTGATGTAATACCACTGTGTACCTCAATTGAACATGAACAAGGTATTCAAGCTTGCAGATATCATTGAACACTCGGTCAGTACGAATCCTGGAGGATATGGCTGTGTTATTGGAGCTGCTTGAGTTTTGTTTTGTGAATGACATTTTTCTCTTCAAAAACCCTCTAAATCAATGGATTCGGTTACAGCTACGGGTGCCTGGTGATCCTAAGCTATGCTAATTTGTTCATGGGCTGCTGGGAGGAGTAGGTAGTTTGGACTGGCCAAGTGTTCCACTATACTAAACATGTAGTACGTTGTCTCAGGTGCATTGATGATCTTTTTGTGAATTTGTCTAGAGATATAAACCTTGCTGATGTTTTCTTGGGTACCCTCATTGACAGTGATTTCAATTTGAATTTCCAGTACACAATAGCAGCCGGGGCCCGTCTGTATGAGTTGAGGCACGCCCCACCCGTTTTCTCCAACAAGAAGAGTGTCTGTCTGTTTGAACGAAGGCCAGTCTGACAGATACTCCTCTTGCTCAGGTCTAGACATGCTAGATGCGCAGATACCTGGCTGCTTGAGCTGAACTTTGCCAGACTAAGGATTACACAGCCCTGTGAGCATGTCCTCTAGAGCCTGTCCAAAATGCCTCAAAGCCCTCCCTCTGTAATGAGAGAGAGCATTAGTGACAGCCTCGGACATGGGCACTTCATGTTAAGTTATGAAGTGCCCATCGCTGAGTATCTATCACTGACATCTCGTCGGAAAGGTTGGTGTGGTCCAGTGACGGCTGCTGAAAATCTCAAGGGGGAGCAATAATAAAAAAAATAATGTACCTGTCCGCCACTGCTGCCTTCCTCCTCGCTCCTCTCCCGATTGGGCTGGGTCCCAGCAGTCCCTGGGACAACAACACAGGCTTCCCACACAATTCTGGTGCTGCTCTCATGCTATACCTAGCATGAGAGCAGCCCCAGGATTGGTCTGAGCGGCATGGTCTGCCACTTTGACAGGTCACTGGAGTCTGGTTGGAGAAACCTAAATGCGTATGCTGCCAAAACTGACGGGCACTTTCAAGTGCACTCACTCCACTCCTCTTCCCCACTCCCTTGGCCCAGCCCCGCCCATCACTGCTCATGCTGGCTCAGCCAGCAGCTGAAAAATAAAACGATAATTAAATATTGTTTTATTTTTCAGCTGCAGGCTCTGAGCCAGTGGGGCAACGCTCCTTCACCATTGCAGAGGAGCCGCCCCTGGTGGGGTCAGCAGTTTATCTGACCGCATCCCACTCTGTGACAAGTGAGGGAATCCAGCAGTCCCAACCCTCTTGAGACCTCTGAGGCTTCCGTCCTGGAGACCTGCAGTGAAGGTATTATTTATGTTTTTTGATGTTTGGTGCATGCGTGCATGTGTGTATGAATGTATCTATGTGTATTTCTCTGTGAATGTTGTGAATGAGTATGTGTGTGCACATATGTGAATGCATGGGTGTGAGTGAGTGTGTATGTGTGTACGTGTGATCCTTCCTGCTAAAACTACTGGCTGCCACTGCACAACAGACAAACAAAAAGTAACCTTTATTCATGTCAATGTGGATATAGAAGGCAGTCACCTGCGGACATCTTTATACTGTAAGTCGACAGCTGGAAACACCCTATTGTATGCCAATAGATGCTACCTTGCAAACCCTAAGTGGAGCATTCCTTTTAGAGAGCTCATCCACACCCGTAGAAACTGTAGTGCAGACTGCGTTTTGAACAGACGAAACCGCTTGCCCAAAATGTGCAAGTGGAGACAAAAATGAAGAATTATAGGGGCATATTTATAATGCCCTGGCGCCACCTTGCGCCACATTAAGGTAATTATTTTTTACGTTAAGGTGGCCCAACGAGGCCGAAATACCTGTGCTGTATTTACAGAGTGGCGCAAAGCATGCATTGCGCCACCCTCTAACCCTTTGCACTATGTCAAGAGCAGGCATTAAATGGGGGCTTCCATTCTTTAGAATGCGGCCCTATGTAGTCTGCAACAGTAGCACCAATATTTTTGCGCTACTCCCGAAGAGTACATCAATAGCATCATGAGAAATTATGCTATTGCCCCCTACCCAGCTGGCGCTGGTGTGTCGTATTTTAAATACAGCACACACATGGTGGCAGTAGAGGGTGGTAAGGGGAGCAGGGAAAGTGGTGCTGCACTCAGTGCAGCGCCACATTCCATAAATCTGCCCCCTAAAGTCACAAGAAACAAGCTACTAAGCCCCCACAATAGGGCCACCACAGAGCGCCTATCAACATTCGAGGCTACTGCAGGCTAAGGACAAACTTGTGGGTAGCATTGGTCCTAACTCTGCTGAAATATTCAGGAGGGTCCAGTCACTGAAAGATGATCCAGCAAAAACTATTCTACCTTTGTGCACCTCCAAGTGTGCTGTGCCAACTTTAGGATTCCATATATGTTGCAATTGCAAGGCCTGCAAGGACAAACAGGACAAAGACCATTACATTATTCCTGACACCAAGATGATTTAAAGGGTTAACAAGTTTATAACTTGCAACATTCTGTTTGTAGTATAGATCTTGGAATGTCCTTGCAATAAATGGTATGTGGGGTGCACAATTTGTCCTGTAAAAGACACATTCTGGAAAGTAAAGAAGCGATCACTAATAATGACAGAACCTTCACTGTGGCAAAACACTGTTAAGAGTTACATATTGAAAACTGGAACAAATTAATATTCTTTTGGTATCCGCAAGGTAGTGAACCACCATAGGGGCGGTAATATGGAGTAATAAGGAATTAACACTGAGAAAACTGGATTACAGATACATTATTGATCTGAAGGCTTGTGGAGTAGGAAACCTCCATCCAGATGAAGAATTAGCGATGCACCTACGAGAATAACTTAATTCACAGTCTGATGATAATATCACATTTCACGCTTTTCATTTTGCATGTTTATCTTTTGTACCTGTTTATGACAGATATGTAATTTTTCTGTTATTGGAAAGTTGCTGAATTATTATTCTTTTTCTCTAATCTTGCCTAACAGGTACAAGCGAATATGGGTAATATCGGGAATGCAGAGATACAAATTAAAGATGCATATTATGTTGAAGCTGTTAATAGAAGACGCTTTTACCCCTTGGCCTATTCCATTTGATACATGAGAACTGAGAGCATTGCCATGGCATTTCAGGCACACTGGTTTTTCCTATAGTAGCTATTATCATATCCCATGAGATTCATTTATAGAGTCAAAATCTCAGTGCCTCTTTGTGTAGATATCGGATATATCTAATAATGTCAGCACCTATGACACCCTGTTTCACTTCATCATGTGGGGAGATGCACCTCTGATATTCTTTTACTTTGTCATTATACAATAGGGATTATTTTTTGCCTTGATTGATTTATTTGTCTCTGAAGGTTTGTCTTTTTTGTTTACATCAGCACAATGGATATGTCACTCTTATATGATACTGAGAGACATTTGACAAGAAGGGTGATTAGTTACTGTGGCTATCATTTATTACCAGATATTGCCCAATTGAACCTTACCATATCATGAGGTTTTGTGAAATCTCCATACTGTGAATTTGCCAAACAGTTGAAATTTTCACAAACTATGACATGGTGTATGTACACCTTGCTGACATGCACATTAGGGACTCACATTTCAACTTATGCCTTTCTGACAGATTATACCTTTATGTTTCATTTGATCTTCATTGGTATGAGTTAGCACACACATGAACTGTTTGTCTCTCATACTTCACATACCAGGGTCTAATTCTGATTCATTACCAAATGTTGTTACATTTCAGTATAATTTGTATTGCTACATTGTATGTTTTTTAGTTCTTGCCTAAAACAGTGCATATACTATGTCTTGCAAGACCTCTTGTTATCTTACAAAGAGTTACAGGCTGCCCATTGGTTAGCATCATTGTCACTCTCATTTGCTTGCTTCTTACCAGACAATGTACATATGCTTCCTTCCTCTTCATGTGTTTTTCCCTCGCCTGGAGCATAGGTGCATTTCATGTGTCCCTACACTGCTTATTTTTTTCAGGCGCTACTCTTTTCTTTTTGCTTAATCACTCTTCGAATGTTTGTACTTTTCAGCTAATTTCCTTGTCTACTTCTTACACCTCTGAGTTTCTACCCTAGTCCTATCCATTGGCCATCTGGTTGCCCCAGGCCCCTGCCTGACCCTCCATTGTCTGTGTGCTTGCCCATCCCCTCCCACCCACTCTCTGTTGTATGTCTCCTTTCTTCCAGCCCGTTCTGATTACACACCATTGTCCACATGGTTGCCCTTTCCCCTCCCATTCACCCTCTGTTGTTTGTATGGTTGCCCCCTAAACTGCCCTACCCACCCTGCATTGTTTGTCTGCTTGCCCCTGCCTACCCTCCATTGTCTTCGCTTTAAGCCCGGCCCAGCCTCTATTTTCATCTACTTGACCTCATCGACCCTCCATTGTCCATCGGCTTGATCCGGCCCACCCTACACTGTCTGTCTGTTTGCCCCCACCCACCCTCCATAGTCTGCCTACTTGACACACCTGCCCAACCTCCATTATATGTGTGCTCTCCCGTACCCTCTTGCATGTGCTCCTCCTCTCTCTCCATAGTATTTCGGATAGCAGACAGCTAAAAATAAAAACATTAAAAAGCTATGAATCGTCTAGTGCTGGCTACATCATTTCACTTTTTTAAATATTATGTTAAGCTATGCTGTACAGCAGCCACAGTGCTGTGCAGCATGGCTAAAAACATTGACAAAGCCAACAACACTTGTAGGTTAGACATATTAGCTTTGCCAATGCTTGTTGTTTTTATTTTTATAGACACAGGAATTGACAGTGTATACAAAGCGTTTGCCAAAATAAATTGCCTGAGTAGTTTTCTTGAACCCAGTAAACAAGACTTTTGGATTATATTCCCTCTGGAGTACCAACATTTCTTTTCTGAAATATTGTTGTATTTCCTGAATGCCGTCATGCACCAGGGAAAGGATAGATTAATGTTCCTTGGCAGACTTAGTACATTCAGTTTGCACAGGTCACTGGTATCTGGGGGATATATTCATTGGGCATCGTATTTACCGCAATTTGTAACTAGCCTTGTCCTTGTGAGAATTGAGGCAAGCAAACAACTTATCTGGAGTTCAAAGTTTGTGAGAAAAGGCCTCTTTTTGACATGGTTAGCCACCACTTTTGCCTTACGTATGATGTAGCCTAGAAATTGTAGTGCCCAGGGCCCCTGCTAACCAGGTTCCCTGGGTCAGAGATCTTACCCTAAAACTGTTGTGATGCATTGGCATAATTGGATACACCTTTAGCTACCACTATAAGTCCCTAGTAAAAGGGTACTTAGGTAACCAGGGCAGGGGGTACTATGGGTAGGCCCCTGAGGGCAACAGCACTGATTGCACCACCCTCTAGGGCAATGCATCCGGATGCCTCCAGCACTGTCATTGCAAGCTTGGTGTACTAGTGGAAACCTAAAACACAAACTTGACATGACATACTGCCTGTGTGCCCTGTCCACCATACACTACATATACTATGGATAAGATATCCCTCTGGCATGCCTTACAGCCCTAAGGCAGGGTGCAACCTATCATATGTGAGGGCAGAGCTGCATGAGAAATATGCCCCTACTGTGTCCTTGCCAAACCTGGGACATAGATAGTGAACAGGCCAGCCATTTTAATACATGTGCTGGACACTGGTCAACACTATTTTCCCAGCTACATGATGGCCACTCTGAGCCCTGGGTTATTTGGTATCAAACGACTCAGAGTGATAAATCCAAACTGGTACCAGTATTGGATTTATCCATAAATGTGCCCACAGGTCACCTTAGGGGTGCCCCCTGCAATAGCTAACTACGCTGACGTGGTTGCTAACTGGTCAGTGCTTAATTTGTAAATAAAAATGTTTCCTGTGCTCAAAGCCCTCCTCTTAAACATCCGGCTGCTGCAATTAAATGTGTGAACAGGGAATACCTAGGCAGCGTAATCCTGAAGCCATCTCGGGCCTCTTCAATCCATTTAAAGCCACTCCCTGTCCCTTCATCTCACTCCTGCAGCTTTCTGCTTTATCCCACTGTGAAACTTTTTCGTTTTTCTCTTCCTATGGCTTTCCCATATGTGTCTTTTGCTCGCAGTAAATGCTTAGGGCAGAATAGTAAGCGCCGTCCCTGAAAAATAAGTGCCGGTGCTCAGCACCGGAAACAACAAGCACAAGTTAAGCACTGTGACTGGTTCCATCCAGCCTGCCACCTCCAGACACTTAGGGGGTCATTCCGACCCTGGCGGTAAAAACCGCCAGCGCGGCCAGAAACGGAAAGTCGGCGGTGTACCGCCGACTTTCCGCTGCCCATGGGAATCCTCCATGGGGGATTCCGACCCCCATACCGCCATCCTGTTCCTGGCGGTTTCGGCCGCCAGGAACAGGATGGCGGTATGGGGTGTCGTGGGGCCCCTGGGGGCCCCTGCAGTGCCCATGCCAATGGCAGAGGGCCCCCGTAAGAGGGCCCCACTTTGAATTTCAGTGTCTGCTTAGCAGACACTGAAATTCGCGACGGGTGCTACTGCACCCGTCGCACACCTTCCACTCCGCCGGCTCCATTCGGAGCCGGCTTCATCGTGGAAGGGTGTTTCCCACTGGGCTGGCGGGCGGCCTTTTGGCGGTCGCCCGCCAGCCCAGTGGGAAACCCAGAATGACCGCCACGGACTTTTGACCGCGGTACGGTCTTCTGGCGGTTCCCGCTTGGCCTTGGGGGAGAGCCCTGTCCCTCTGGTTTGTAGAACAATGCCCTTTGAAACACCACCTTTGAAACTCGAAGCAAAGGTGGGAAACCACACAAAGAGTAGGGGGAGTGGCCCCACCTGGCATGCACCACCCGTAAGGTGTTGCTTGCAAGGTGGATCCTCCATTTCATTTTCTTCCATCTGAGAGGAAAGGAATATAGCCAATCAGGGTTAGGTAAGTGACTCTTCCCACAGGAAGTGGTCACTATAGTGGGTGTAGCCACCCAAAGGTAAGTGTGCCATTGGACACTACCTGGTTCCCCCTAAAACGCCCACTAAATTCATTATATAGTGGACATCCTTATACCAAGAAATCAGATTCAAAGGACACAAAGAAGATCAGCACAAAGAAGATCCAAGGCACGAGAACTGTGGACCTGCTGCTCAAATAAAAGGCACCAAACTCTGCCTGCTGCACCTAGTACCAGACAATCACCACTGAGGAGCTGCTGGGCAACTGGACTGACCTCAAGAACCCCGGAGGACGTCCAGGCTTCACCAATCACCCAATAACTCCCTCCAGAGTGGAGGTAGCACTCTTCAACACAGAAGAAACCAGCAACTCAGTGAGGGTCACTTCACTGACTGGCTGCTAACTCCTGAACCAGAAGTTGCAGCCAGACCTGACAACACACCAACCCTGCAAGTGTGCCACATTTGGTGGCAGTGCACCCTTCAGTGGTCGAACCGTACCAATTCCCTGGGTACTGACGAGCTGACATTGAACACCAAGAAAACGAGTCACCCAGGGCTGAAAGAGGACCAGGAAGAAGCCCCAGTTGAGGGACTTCAGGAACCCCCCGGGCCTCCCACCAGAGTGCCCCCGTTGTCCTGTAAGCAACCCTGGAAGTGAATTACCTCCAGATCCCAAGGGCATCTTTGCACACAGCTCTTGACTCACCAATTTGCTCTGCACCTGCCCGCCCTGCGCCCTGCAACAAAGAACCGGCTGTGCCCTATGGGTCCCTTACCCCTTGCGACCTTGACACTCCCCGGGGACCCCTAGGAACCACCTCTAAATTTACCTGCGCAGTCCTTTTCCAAGTGGTGCCCCACAGTGGCCCTACACCAGCTCCAGAGACTTTTCACCACTGCTCCTACCGGAACCGGGAGCCACCCGAACTTCTCCAGCTGGCAAAGTGTGCCAATTGACAACCTCGACCAACCTGCAAAAGAAAAACTTGGTAACGCAACTGTGTGATTTTATCTGTATTTTTAAAGGTGACTTTCCATTGATACCTATGGTACTTACACACAAAAAGATTATTTTTCTTACATTTCAAAAATCAATATCTCAAAAAGTAAGTAAGCAATTTTGATGATCTTGGTCTTAAAAATTACATAAAAAACTAACGTATTGTTATAAATTGGTCTTGAGTTATTCATTTGAATGTGAGTTGCATGATTGATACTGTGAGTACAACAAATGCTTTTCACTTCTCCAAGATTGGCCTAACTGCATGACCAAGTTACCATAAAAATGAGAGCATTAGGTGATCTAGTTTTTACCTCTGTAATCCAAAGTGTGGTAGCCTGGATTCCCTGCAGAGTGTGCCTAGCTTTGCACACTACATAGAGGGCCAGCCTCCTACAAAGATAATAGATTAAAACCTCACACTTTAGATCAGTGTTTTCCAAACTATTGGTCTCAAGCCCACTTTCAGTGGGTGATAAAGCTCAAGCAATTAATAACAATGGCTTTAAATGCTGTATTTACCTTGTCACAATTGCTGCCCTTCAAACACAGAGGCCAAGCTATGTCTTCTGACAAATTTAAGCCTATTGTTTAACATGGGAATTGCTGTTTACTGCCTCCTCTCACTTTACAGTCAGAGAAAGAAAAGTAAGTGAAGTATGTGACAATCTTTCTGTGAAAGTTGTAGGATGTAATTTTTTGTAATACCCAACAAAATATTAATACCTGTAAAATGAACTATACACATTCCACAGGTAGGAAATAAAAAAAAAAGGCACTTTTTGTAATTCTGAAGTGTGATAGAAACAAAGATTTGAATAGGATCAAAATAAACCAAGACACTTTATGGTAAATGATAAATTAACACTGAAACCCAATTTTCAAACATTATCATTTGTATGCAATATAGATTTATCAGTAAAAATGTCTGTATGTGCAAATTTAGACCCTCATTACAACCCTGGTAGTAAATCCCGCTTACTGCCGTGCCGACAGCCGACAACATACCATAACCGCGGCGGAAATCCGCTACGGGCATTATGACCCACACAGAGAAATCCGCAACTATACAGACACACACACAAGTCCGCCACACCAAAGGTCAGTGATAAACTGGCAATAGCAAAACCCACACTGTCACGCCAACAGAAATACGCCCACAGTATCACGAACCACGAATCAACGCAACGGTCTTTTAACCGCGGTAAACCATAGGCGGTACACACCGCCGAGCTCAAAATACACACACACTTACAAAACACAACCACATTGGATAATTCAAAATACACACACCTGACACACATACACACACCACACCCACACACTCACAACACTATAAAACACACACCCACATTACCCACAACCCCTTACAGCGAACAATTCTGAAGAAGCAGAGAGAAAGAAAAGCAAAGACCACACCATCATCCAGAGGCACAGAACACCATCACACATACACCATCCATGCACCTCAAAGCACACACCCCAACCTATCACCCCCCACTTCACATCACACATCACCTCACACATCACTCACACCACATCATGCCACCTCAAAGACACCCCAGGTTTTCTGAGGAGGAGCTCAGGGTCATGGTAGAGGAAATCATCTGGGTAGAGCCACAGCTATTCGGATCACAGGTGCAGCAGACCTCCATTGCAAGGAAGATGGAGCTATGGCGGAGAATAGTGGACAGGGTCAACGCAGTGGGACAGCATCCAAGAACAAGGGATGACATCAGGAAGAGGTGGAACGACCTATGGGGGAAGGTACATTCCATGGTATCAAGACACCAGGTATCCGTACAGAAGACTGGTGGTGGACCCCCATCTCCTCCCCCACAACTAACGACATGGGAGGAGCAAGTCTTGGCAATCATGCATCCTGAGGGCCTCGCAGGAGTAGCAGGAGGACTGGACTTTGGTAAGGCAAATCTTTACTGCTTTATCCCCCCTACCTGCATGCTATCACATACTCCCACCCTCACCCTCACTCCCATCACTCCACCACCTCCCACACACCCCACCATCACAAACCACCACTCCCACAACCAAGCCCTGCATGCAACAACAATGCATGGACACCCATCACAGACCTGCATGGACACCCATCACCACAGCATGCCCAATAGAGAGACTTACCCAGCCCACAAAATCACCACTCACACAAGGCCCAAGGCGATAGTGCAAGCACATTAATATAGGGAAACACACCCATTGCACAAGCTGGCACACACAGATACAATAACAATGCATTTACATCCCAATAGGACCCCTACCCAACGTCACCGGACAGGAGGTGCCAGCCATATCCAGTCCCCCCACAGAAGAGGCCCACAGTGATGACAACAGCTCTGCACGCCTGGATCACGATGACCAGCCTGGCCCACCTGGGACCTCTGGACAGTTGGTTACCCTGCCACAGTCACAAACCACCACAGAACCTCCCCCCTCAGGAAACACCACCACAGCACATATCCAGTGGGCCCAAGCCACTGTCCCCAGGACACGTCAATCAGCAGTGTGTTCACCACTACAGGGACCCCAGGCAAACCCACTAACCCAGGACGATCAGGGACCTGGGGTCAGTGGCAGTGGGCACACGGTTCAGGGGACAGAGGCACAGGACAACAGGGAAGCAGGGAGGACTGCTGTGCGACAGGGGGAGGACAGGCCCAGGGAACCGACCCGCCACGAGGCATTGACCACCATCATGGGAGCATACCACCATTCCCAGGAGACCATGGGCACGGTACTGTCCAAGCTTCAGGAGACCCATCCGCTGCAGGAGGGACACTACATGGGGATCAGGGAGGACCTCACCAACATATACACCATCCTGGTGACCATAGAAGGGGTGCTGGCTGACATAGGCAAGACCATGAGGGAGGCAGTGGCACAACAAAGGGCGCCTGACACTAGCCAAACCGAGGAACAGCCTTCCACCTCCGCCGGGGCTAGTGGACAGAAGGCCCCGCCACAGGACCAACAGGCCACCAGCACCCCACCCCCTGCAGAAGGAGAACCACCCGGCAAACGGTCCCTGCGATCCATACAGAAGACAGAGAACATTGCCAAGACCTCCGCCAGGAAATAATACTCTCCTGATTGTCACCCTTCTGTCCCACTATGTCATCCTGTCCAAACTGAACTGCCATTACTCCCCTTCCTATGCCCCACTGGACAATGCAAATGTGATACTAAGAGACTGGACTCTACTATGGACCTTCCTCTACCATCGCCCCAGCTCCTTGCACATACCCCTATACTCATTAGCCCCTAAATAAACACCCCTAAAGCACAAACCAATCTGGAGTCAGTCTGATCTTTCACAAATGTATAATGATAACATTAGTAACAAATAGCAATGTAAATGTTAATTTTCTCATACCAATGTATGACAGTTGTTGGGCCGCAGTACATATAGCAGAAGGCAGAATGGGGTACCCAGATCTGAAAAATGGAAATCCAAAAGTGAACAGTCAGTGTCCATAGACAGAGGGTAAGAGGCTGACTTGTACAATGTCCTACAGTATTCTGAAATGTGAGGAGGAGTTACAGTCTCTTACCTGTGTGTCACTGGAAGTACTGCATGATGATGTTCGTTCTGTTGTCAATATCTTCTTCCTCTACCTCCTCTTCCTTACTGTCTACAGGCTCCACCGCTGCCACAAGACCATCACCCAGCTCATCCTCCTGCAGAAAAGGCACCTGGCGTCTCAATGCTAGGTTGTGCAACATGCAGCATGCCACGATTATCTGGCACACCTTCTTCGGTGAGTAGTATAGGGAGCCACCTTTAAGATGGAGGCTCCGGAATCTGGCCTTCAGGAGGCCGAACGTCCTCTCAATAATACGCCTAGTTCGCTCATGTGCTTCATTGTAGCAGTCCTCTGCCCTTGTCCTGGCATTCCTCACTGGGGTCAGTAGCCATGAGAGGTTGGAGTAACCAGAGTCACCTGCAAATGTCCAGGGATACCTGTTAGACATACACTAACCCTTAGGGACAACCCCATACCCAGACACCTACGCATACCAGGTGGTGACCTTGGGCTCACCTATTAGCCCCACCCGGTGCCTCTGGAGTTGGCCCATCACATATGGGATACTGCTATTCCTCAAAATGTTGGCGTCATGCACAGAGCCAGGATACTTGGCATTCACATGGGAGATGTACTGGTCCGCCAAACACACCGTTTGCACATTCATTGAATGGTAGCTTTTTCTATTTCTGTACACTTGTTCATTTCTGCGGGGGGACAAATGCCACATGTGTACCATCAATGGCACCAATGATGTTGGGGATATGTCCCAGGGCATAAAAGTCAGCCTTCACTGTGGGCAAATCCTCCACCTGGGGGAACACAATGTAGCTGCGCATGTGTTTCAGCAGGGCAGACAACACTCTGGTCAACACGTTTTAAAACATTGGCTGAGACATCCCTGATGCCATGGCCACTGTTGTTTGAAAGGAGCCACTTGCCAGGAAATAGAGCACTGACAGGACCTGTACTAGAGTGGGGATTTCTGTGGGATGGCAGATAGATGACATCGGGTCTGGCTCCAATTGGGCACACAGGTCATGGATTGTGGCACGATCAGGGCTGTAGGTAATTATGATGTGTCTGTCTTTCATTGTCGATAGGCCCACCAGGGGTCTTTACACCGGAGGATGCCGCCATCTCATCATCTGCCCCAGCGGTTGTAGCCTATGGAGGAGAACGGTGAGCAGAGGGTCATTTACCACATATGTTGCACAAGTGTCTCTGCAGTAATGTTAGTAAATCCATGTGTGACCTAGTTAGTCCGTAAATGTGCCAAAATGTGCTGTGACACAGTTAGGTGCCATGTGCCCCCCTGAAATGGCGGCTGCCTGACTTGTGAGGAGGGACAAGGGGAAATGAGGTAACTGTGCTGCTGTGTCGTGGTAGGCGGTCGAAGACCACCGCGTAACTCCTCATTGGTTATCATTGGGCCCTATGGGTTCCAGGAGCCAATGCTACGTACGCCGGCCGTGAGGGTACGCACCGCTGCGGATGTGACCGCCATTTTCTATCTGTTCACTCACTTGATACCTGACCTTTAACAGGAGAGAACCTACACTGCAAGTGCTTCTGTGACCTGAGTCTGAAAGCGACAATGGCTCGAGTGCCTGGTGAAAGGGCCCCTGCCTTCACCGTGGAGGAGTTGAACAAACTGGTGGATGGGGTCCTCCCCCAGTACACGCTACTCTACGGTCCTCCAGACAAACAGGTGAGTACACTGTGAGCATGAAGCGTGGGCAATGCCTGTTTGAAGTGGTGTGGATGCAAGCCACATGTT
Source organism: Pleurodeles waltl (assembly GCF_031143425.1). Taxonomy (NCBI): domain Eukaryota; kingdom Metazoa; phylum Chordata; class Amphibia; order Caudata; family Salamandridae; genus Pleurodeles; species Pleurodeles waltl. Next base: position 139,074,928 of record NC_090445.1, on the reverse strand, counting down.
GGGGGGTGGGGGGCTGAGGGCTGAATGTGAGGATGGTCAGTGAATGTGCATCAGAGCATGGTTGGGAACTGGTGGGCAATGAGTCTGACGGTCCGGGGGGGTGAGTAATTTACTTTCCTCCTGTACCTTTCCTCTAGGTTAGCGTCCACCAGAAAAAGGGTATTTGGCGTGCCATCGCCAAGGAAGTGCGGACCCTGGGGGTCTATCATAGACGGAGCACCCACTGCCGCAAGAGATGGGAGGACCTGCGCCGCTGGAGCAAGAAGATGGCGGAGGCCCAGCTGGGGCTGGCTTCCCAATGTGAACGGGGTGCCCATCGCACCATGACCCCCATGATGTTCCACATCCTGGCGGTGGCCTATCCGGAGTTGGATGGGTGCTTGGGGGCATCACAGCAGCCACAAGGGGGTGAGTACAGTGTCATATAGCTGACTCTGTGTGGTTTAGGAACTATCTGGGTGGGGGATGTGGGCTGTGGGTGCCTCCAGGCTAGGACGAAAATGGCATTGTAGGTTCCTTGTTGGGCAGGCTCTGAAGCACTCCAACCCCAATAGTGTTAGTGGGCATCTACTACTGGGAAGGGTCCTGTGGGTTTCAGGTGTGCAGCTAATGGCGTTAGGCATTGTACCCCATGGGCTGGTGACTTTCTTAGTAACTGGTAGTGCATTGCCTAGTGCATAGGGCTGCTCCCTGTGTGTTGTGTCCGCCAACTGTGGTGTTGCTGGCATTGACCATGTGTGTCCTCTGTCTTTCCCCCCCTTCTTGTTATGTCACCCTGTCCTTGTGTGCATTAGCATCATCTGGCGAAGGAGCAGAGGCACCGGCGATGGAGGGAGCTGCATACGACATGGCCCAGGAGGGTGAATCCACGGAGGGTGAAGGCACCAGTGGGATGGAGGGTGTTGGGAGCTCCACGACGAGGACAGGAGGGGATACCAGCGACAGCGACTCCTCCTCTGATGGAAGCTCCCTGGCGGTGGTGGACACCTCTGTGCCCACCCCAACAACAGGTACAACCGCCACTCCCCCTACCAGCACCGCCCTCCCAGCAGCCCCTCAGTGAGTTTCCTGTCCCCGCTCACCCAGGAGGGTGGGCATCTCCTTCGCCCCAGGCACCTCAGGCCCTGCCCAGTCAGCCCTGCTGCCCTCAGTGAGGAGGCTATTGACATTCCTGAGATCCCTCACTGTTGGGCAGTTAACCATTCTGAATGCCATCCAGGGTGTCGAGAGGCATTTGCAGCAAACAAATGCATACCTGGAGGGCATTAATTCTGGCGTGGCAGCCCAACAGAGAGCATTTCAGGCTCTGCCCTTAGCACTGATGGCAGCCATTGTACCTGTGTCCAGCCTCCCCCCTCCAACTTCCACCACCTAGACCCAATCCACTCACCCTCAGCCTATCCCAAGCACACCAACAGACCAGCATGCACACACATCAACACACAAAAGTGGCTCAGGAAAACATAAGCACCACACATCCCACAGGCACTCACACAAGCACCATACCCATGCACACATACCAACATCCACTTCTTCCACTGCGTCCCCCTCCTCCACGTCCTCCACCTCCGTCCTAGTCTCGTCTCCACTCACACCTGCAGGCACTACATCATCAGCCACTGCCTCCACCACCAGCACACCCATCACAACACACCGCTCACGTGCAAACACCACCCCCACTAACATTCACATGTTCCCAGTGTCCTCTTCAAGTGTGTCTTTGAGCCCTCCTCCCAAAGTACACAAAGGCAGGCACACACCCGCTCAACAGCCATCCACCTCACAACAGCCTCCAGCCCATGCACCTTCATCCAAACTCAGCAGATGTACACCTCCTACAACCACTACCCCTTCCTCCACTCCCACACCCTCTCCATCTTCCCATCCCAATGAGTCTAAAAAACCTTTCCTAGCTAACATTAACCTCTTCCCTACACCCCCCATCCTTCCCCTAGGGCCAGGATGTCTAGATCCCAGCACCTCAGCCACCAAATCTGCATCCGCTGTGGTCCATGCAAGTCCGGGAGGCTCGAAGGGGGCACCCGTCAGGGCTGCCAGTGTGCCACCTACAGATCTGAAGGACCACCCTATTCTGCCACCTGCAAAGGTGAAAAAGGCCCCGGCTTCCAGCAGGGAAAGTCACACCACCCACCCAGCAAGGCCTCACCTAAACACAGAGAGGATAGTGCCAAGGTCCCTGCAGCGACTGCTGAGGTGGGGAGGGGTCACAAGCCAAAGGGCGATGCCTCCTGGTGAGGTGCTGGTGACCACCATATCATCAGGGATGGCAGCGACCTGCACCACAGTCACCACTGACGCTCCGACCGCCACCTGCACCACCGCTGCCACAACATCAGGCTGCAGCATCCTCCCCAAGGATCAGCCATCCGAGGCTGCCGGAGATGGTATAGTGTCTCCCTCCACCACAACAGACACTTGCACCACGGCCAGCACCGGCAGCATCTCCGGCGCAGCCACCGCCACCTGCACCAGCATCTGCACTTCCACGTGCCCAGCCGATAAACCTCTGTCGGACGTCAGCAGCATCACTAGTGGGCAGGCATCAGAGTCTGCAGTTGACATCCTGGACCCTGGACAGGCCACTTGCGGCACCGCCTCCAGCCCTGGCACGACCTGCAATTGGCAGCCTAAGTCACCGCAGGATGGAGTGTGGCTCTGCCTCCATGGAGTATCATGCTACCTGTTCCAGGTACATTGCATGGCTCAGACACCCAGGTGAGAGGATGTCAACTGCCACACCCCAGGTGCAGCATTACTGGGCACAAAGCCCCTTCCAGAACCAGTGGAGAAATGCATCCACTAACCCAGTCCTTGGCAGGATTAAGCATTCTGGGCACAAAGCCCCCTCCAGAACCAGTGGAGAAATGCATCCATTAACCCAGTCCTTGGCAGGATGAAGCACTCTGGGCACAAAGCCCCCTCCAGAACCAGTGGAACATGTCACCCACTTGAGGGACTATGGTCTTGTACTCCCCAGGACCAAGCAGTGGGCAAATCACCCACTTGAGAGACTGTGGCCTTGCACTCCCCAGGACCAAGCAGTGGGCAAACCACCCACTTGAGAGACTGTGGCCTTGCACTCCTCAGGACCAAACAGTGGTCAGACCACCCACTTGAGAGACAGTGGCCTTGCACTCCCCAGGACCAAGCAGTGGGCAAACCACCCACTTGAGAGACTGTGGCTTTGCACTGCCCAGGACCAGGCAGTGGGCAACCCACCCACTTGAGAGACTGTGGCTTTGCACTCCCCAGGACCAGGCAGTGGGCAACCCACCCACTTGAGAGACTGTGGCTTTGCACTCCCCAGGACCAGGCAGTGGGCATGGAGCCCCCTCAAGGATCAATGGTGTCGTACCATCTTCCGGCTGAGGTGCCCCTCTCCCCTCCTCCCTGAGGTGCCTGTTTTTTTTTTGACCTGATGCCCCTGCAGTATTTTCTCAGTTTTGAGGCACGTGTCATGTGTGGGCTTCGGCCATGCTTTTTGGGACCACTGGTCCACGGACATTTACAAGGCAAAGTGTATGGACTTGTGTGCTTGATGTAAATATTTGTGTATACTGATTATTTGCTTTTCTCTTGATATGGCTGATTGTTCCAATATAACACTAGTTAAACTCAGTTTCTTTTGTCCTTGCGTTCTTCCAGGGGGTGACGGGTGCATCTGTGATGTTGTTGGATATGTGTGTGTGTATTTTGTTGTGGGTGAGGCTGGGGGGTGGGGGTGTTGCGTGCCGCGTGTGTGTGTCATTCTCTTTTCCCTCTTCCCCTCCCCTGTGTGCTAGGTGCAGTACTCACCGCCGTCACCGCTGCCTTCTTTCTACTTCATGGTGTATTAGTAGATACACCAACATGGGTAGGATCTGCAATTCGGGCTCCATGGCTTCCTGGTTCTTCGTCGAGTGTCGAGAGGTGAGTGGTTCCCCTTCGTTGTTCAGTTTCCGCCGTGCTTTTGATGGCGTTGGTACTGCCCCGGAAAAGCTGGCGGATCGGTGCCTTGTAATAGTGTGGGCGGTGCATTGTCTTCCTCCTGTCTGTTAGCAGTGACCGCCGCGGTGTTTGTTGCTACCGCCATGGCGGTCGGAGTGTTAAAGTGGCTGTCTATGTTGGCGGTTTCCGCCATTGTCGTGATCCCATTTTTTTTACCGCCGGCCTGTTGCCGGTATTTCCGCCACTTTAACACCGACCGCCAGGGTTGTGATGAGGGCCTTAGTGTTCATTTCAATAGAAAATATGCTGTCTGTAAATTACAGTGTGCTGCCACACATCGCTTTAGTTATATTAAAAAACTGTCCACCTCATGTCCATTAAAGGTAGTTGGGTCACAAAAGTTTGTTGTTCTCAAACTTGGTTCATGGTTCCAAATATTTTGGGAAGCACTGCTCTAGATTATAAACAGTTTTACCCAGAGCACACTGATTTTATAATTGACTCTTCTGCCAAAGATAATTTGCAGGATATACTTGCATTTAGTGTTACATTATGTAACCCATTACACATGTTTTGTGAATTAGTTTTATACTACTTCCATTGCATGAATTCAGAGTCTCATGCCTCAGTGACAGGGGCATGTTCGGGAACTGTCACTTATGTGATGAGCGTTCTGAATGTCCTGCACAAATTATGTGGTTTTCCCCTCTGCTCTTTCGTGAATGTCAAACTATATTACAACCTTGTTCTAATGAGGCCAAAGGTCCATAGTTTTTGACCGATTTCAAGTATTATTTAGAAGTTGTGAATTTGGTACTAGTAGCCTGGTTAGTGAAATCTATTGGGTTTTCTCATAAGTTCAAAGGGTCAGCATGGACTGCTTACATTCCTGTGCAAGAAGAGTGGAGGGGCTCACACTTACATTTCAAAGGGCAGTGGCTTGACCTCACACACAAGACTGATGACCCCCATAGATAAGCTGGCAGACAGGACTAGGCTGAAGGGGAACTGGTGCACTTCAAAACCACTCTTTGAAGTCTACCCAACTTAAAGGCACATTTGGGTATAAGTACTGAGACTCTGCCCCCCTTCCCCCCACCCAAAATCAGACACTACTGGACATTGAACTGAAGCCCTGTCAGAAGAACTGTTGTGCTGCTCTAAGGACTCAACTGGACTGCTTTCCTGGAAAGACTCCTCTTCTGCTTGTTTCTCTGCTGTCTGCTGCTCTTTGACCCTGCTTGAAGGACTCAGCCTTCCCACCAGAGTGATCTCCAAAGGCTTGCTGGCTTGCCTCCTGTTTTCCCCGGGGTCTCGAGGATATCAAAGACCTTATGAACGGGGCTCCATCCGAGCCTCAGTGCCACTTTGACCAGGTAGAACTTTGTCACAGATTTTCACTAGCGAGCGTGGTGCTTCTTTGCAGCCCCCGCAGCACTCTTCTGAAGTTGTGCCTGGTGTCATGGATTACCTCTAGTGAGCACTGTACATCTTCACCGCTCTCATCCTGCTCTTCTGAAGTGGTGCCTACTGTCGCTGATTACCGCTAGCAAGTGCGAAAGGTGCAGCCCTCGCTCTGCTCTTCCAAAAATTGTGCCTGCTGTTACATATTCCTGCTAGTGACCGTGGTGCTCCCTCACAGCCCTGTGTCGCTCTACTGAAGCGGTGCCTATTGATCCAGAGTCCCATCTTGCAAGCGCAGTGCCGCCAAACCACTCCTCAATTGGAAACCCACCTTGTAGACTGCAATGAACATCCTAGGAGGAGTGTTGTTGCTCACTATTTTTTCTGGAGTCAAGTTACCGAGTACGGACACATCTCACTCACAGGTACTGAACTACATGGATCCGCGTGATCTGTCACCAGCCCCCTCACTGGCGCCCATACCCAGCCTATGGACCCATGTTCAGACATTACCATATCACTCCTAAAATAAGTGCAACTGATTCCTAAAGCACTGCCTGAATACGCATACCAGTGAATATCTCGATGTAGGCTTATTGAATTTGTGCCATTATGGTCTTGATTCACTCAGAGAAATAATCTCTTTTTTTTCTAACCTGGTGTGGAGATGTTTTTTGTGGTGTTTCACTGTGTTACTGTATGAGTTATTGCACAAATACTTTACACATTTCCTTCTACGTCAGGCCTGCCTGCTCTGTGCAAAACTACCTGAGGGTGAGCATAGGATAATTTAGTCCATCTTGTGACTTACCCTGACTAGAATTGTGGCCCCTACTTGGTCAGGTCCACACCTCTGACAACTACAGACCGCAATTTCTAACATGCACCATTGTCTTTGAGGGTGTGAACCTAGAGGGGATGTTGTGTCTTGATTGTAAAATGAGTTTATAGAGATGAGGGTGAATCTGCGGGTAGTCAAGGAATTTTTGAAAGCCCCTGTTGTTTTGGAGCTGGCACAACTGTTATTTATATGGCAGTCTTTAATCTGAACACACCATGTGCTTGTCCACTTTCAGTCCTGGGTTGTCCCAATGGTATTTGTCTGGCTGCCTGTATCCAGTGCACACCAAGTGCTAATTCTCTGTCACTCCTAGTGAACCCAATAGGTATTTATTTGACTGTTTGTAAAGACTGCACACCATGTACTTCACATCCGTCACTTCTGGAGGCTGTATTGGCAATTATCTTGCCTGATTGTAAACAATGAATGCCATTGGTGACTCCTGTGTCACTCTCATGTATACTTAGCAAGCAAAGCCTGAAGTCTGCCTGGCAGTGCCAACTCCCAATGACAAAAGGGTGGATGCCAGTAATAAGCTAGACATTAGGCTATAGACTCAAATAACCTTTTGCTGTCACACCTGACTTTTCACTTCCTTACTGTCTCTTCACTTAGCCCAACACATTCCTCTTGCAGACACTGCTAGATGTCACCTCAGCTGACTGCTGCATCTAACTAAAAATTAAATAATTATTGAGTTAAACCAGAGATCATCTACCATAGTGTCTATTGCTCACTTGACTAAACCTCATGGCATCTCTTGGGTACTTAACACTTAAGATCTAGGATTTTGTTGCTTCTCCTGTGTTGACACATTGTGGTCTTTCTTGGAGACTTGGCACTGCATCGAGGGGTGAGGATTCTGTTACTCCTTGGTTTACTTTGTATTGTGCTTCGTACGGGCTCAGTGCAGCTGTCAAAGGCTGGATTCTGTCGTGCAGTGACTCCATATTGTACTTCCTGGTGGTTTAGCACTACCAACAAAGGCTGCGATTCTGTCACTTCTACTATGACTGCCTGTAGTATTTCAAATGATAGTGATAGGTTTGCATGATTGCTTTCATGGCCACTTGCATGATCACTACGCAACTGTATGCACAATAACCTAAATGATGGCCTACATGGAAGATTGCGTAACCTCTTAAGAACATATGGTTTGATGGATTGTGTGAAAGTTTATGGCATCTTCAAATAACAGAGTATAGCACAGTATGCATGACAAACTACTTACAAACTGTATTGCAACTGTGTGACATTAAGCAGCATAGCACTTTTATCTCAAGTTGCCTGATAAATGTATTTAATGTTGTAAATATCTCACAGGGTGCTACTTATCCGCAAAACACTTTTGCATCGTGTCAAGGGTGTATAAAAGCCAATATAGTACCATAAATTGTCAAATTTCCTCATGCCTAGAAACAGCCCATATAGCTCAAAACCGATAGCTTCTTTAATCTTCATATAGTAGGAAATGCACAGTATATTTGCAAAATGCATGACACAACATGAAAACAGCATAATAAATAGTAACCATTAGGCATGATATGGAAGCTCGCTAATTTGCTTTTTCTCATATATTTTGAAAATCAGACTTAGGGGGTCATTACGACCTCGGCGGTCTTCCTAGAAGACCGCCGAGGCCGCGGGAGACAGAATACCGACATTGCCGGCGGTATTCCTGCCTCCCTATTATGACATTTCCGCTGGTCCAGCGGAAATGTCACATCAACATTGCTGCCGGCTCGTAATAGAGGCGGCGGCAATGCTGATGTGCAGCGGGTGCAGTAGCACCCATCGCGCATTTCACTGCCCGAAATTCGGGCAGTGAAATGTGCGACGGGTCTATGCCTGGGGGCCCCAGCACTGCCCATGCCAAGTGCATGGGCAGTGCAGGGGCCCCCAGGGGCACCCCAAGTCCCCTTACCGCCAGCCTTTCCATGGCAGTGTTTACCGCCACGGACAGGCTGGCGGTCGGGGACTCATAATCCCCAGGGCAGCGGTGCTTGCACCGCTGCCCTGGGGATTATGTCCGCCAGGCGGAGACCTGGCGGTAAAGTGGAGGGGCCGGCGGTATGGCCGTGGCTCTTGCGCCACGTCATAATAGCTGGCGGGACACCGCCAGTCTGTTGGCGGTGTTCCCGCCACCTTACCGCCGGCTGCCAGGGTCAAAATGACCCCCTAAGTTCTAGATCTTTTTTCTTAGTTTGGCTGTTGTTTTGGTGATTTTATCTTAGTTTTATTGGCTATACTGATTTGGACTTTTTTACACACTTCCTTTGATTTGGCATCTGCATCTTCCGGTTTCCAGTTTATTTAGTTGTTTTCTTACCTGTATTTCTTAGTGGTTGTAGGGATTGCAAGACTAGGTGGCTTCAGCTCCAATCTGGCACTCACCACTAATTCCTCACAGTCTTCATCTTCAGTTTCCTTTCTCACTTTTTACTCCTTTTTGTTACCAGACACTATCCTGGGTGAACCCAGGTTGTCATTCTCGAAGTGGGGAGGTCACATGCTTAGCCTCCCTCCACTAGGTATGAAGTGATTTATTGAATCCGCACAGAGGGTGCATATAGTGTGTGCCAGAGGTGCACTAATGCTCACAGAAGGGAAGCCCATCTCATCCATCCACCCTCCGATGCAACCTGCATCAGTCATCCTCCTGGCTGTTACTTGGATCCACTGCTTAGTACCTTGTGCCTTGTTTACTCCCATGTCCAATTTATTTCTCTTCGTCCTTCACCTATTTCCGCTGTTCTGCTACTGGAGCGCCTTCCCTTTGCTCAGCAGTGTTCCCATTTGGCTCCTCCCTGTTTTTTGGTAAACCATAATCGCCATTCTCCGATTTCGTTTGGTTCTGCTCAGAACAAGAGTTTTTTTCAAATCATCTCAGTACCTCCTCCAATTCCCTCATCCTCTTAGTGTAAATCCTAAACAGTTTGAATATTTTTGACCAAGATCAAATCCCTCACAAACACATAGCTGAAATACTCAAAATTATACATAGAAATTAACTAGACATTCTCTTTATCATTGAACCTTGGACCCACAATGCCTCAGCACTTTATTTAGCTCTAGCAACTCCCCCAAATTAATAACCACTTCATGAAAAAAAACAGCAGCTTTTCCATCGCTTATAAATATTCTCTGTTGGTTTTCTTGGACCCACTTTCCCATGCCATATTAGTTGGCCTTAAATTTACTCTCTTTCCTTCATATTCACACTTCCTGATATATCAACCTTCTAGATCCGCGACCAGCTTTGTCTCCTGTTTTTCAGATTTTCTTGCCCCAAATCTTCTGGGTTTTTCTTTTGCCTCTTTTAGTATTTGAATCAGTCAACCATCCAAACTCAAAACCCATAGCTACCCCTACTCCTGCTCTGCTTTAGGTATTTTATATTCCTAGGTTGGTCCTACTCATCATGCAGGACCCACATTGAACCTTATCTTTGCCCCTCCAAATCATATTTGCTTCATTCATTCTTCCCTTGCATTGGTCCATCGACATCCAATTCAATTCAATTCAAAACAGTATGCACCCTCTTCTTTGCACATCCTTCCACTTCTCGTGCCTGTTTTTTTCCACAGATCACTAGTTTCACTTTATATATATATATACCCCATCTCTTTTCTCTCCTCATCATCCACGTTCTTCTTTCTTTCATCTTTGTTATTACATAGTGCTTTCGATGAAGATGCAGTTTTGTAATTACTTTTGGTAGGCATGTTAGTTATTAACCAGTGTGATTGGTATTCTGTTAGTAACTTTCAGAAAGATGAAAAGCTGAGTCTCCTATACACCAATGATGAGTTACCTTTTAACACTTAATAATTGATAACTTCGGTTTGGGATCAGATAGAGAAAATCGTCCTCCACTCAAGTGAACTGCAATTAAAAATCCTTTTTAATGGTAAAGTCGTATTTTATTTGCTATTCTGAAAATGCTCCTTTTATTAGGTTGGCCTTTTCCTGCCAAAACTAAATGTGCCTTTCTGCCAGTGTCCAAGGTCACAGGACTGTGAATGGTTCTCTTATGTTGTTTTGTGTCTTCCTTCCAGACGTTGGGACAAAAGGGCCTTAAATGAGGGGCAGGGTGTTTCTTCCAAGATCAGAATGTCCTGAGGGGTATACTCACCCTTCCTGAGCTTTAAAGGGTAGCCTCAAGGCTATGCCTATCCCCTTCTATATTTTTAGGGGCTGCCTGCCCTGCTACTGACAAATGCAGCTCTCACTTAGACCTGCCAGTCCTTTGTTTTCCTAGACAGGTTAGAGCCAAACCCAGGAAAGGAGAATGTTACACAAAGTGGGCATACCCTGCCCACAGGCTCGCATTGAGGATAAAAGTGGCACCTCCAGAACTTCACATCCGGATCCCGGATTCCGAGCCAATCACAGCACAGAAACCGCCCTCATCTCAGTCACAGACGACATCAGAACCCTGATGGACAACGGAGAAACAGTCGCCCTCATCCTCCTCGACCTCTCGGCTGCCTTCGACACCGTCTGTCACCGCACCCTAATAACCCGCCTCCGCTCCACCGGGATCCAAGGACAGGCCCTGGACTGGATCACCTCCTTCCTCTCCAACCGCTCCCAAAGAGTCTACCTCCCACCTTTCCACTCAGACCCCACCGAGATCATCTGCGGCGTCCCACAAGGCTCCTCGCTCAGCCCGACTCTCTTCAATGTCTACATGAGTCCCCTCGCCGACATCGTACGCAAACACAGCATCATCATCACCTCCTACGCCAACGACACTCAACTGATACTTTCTCTCACCAAGGACCTCATCAGCGCCAAGACCAACCTGCAAGATGGAATGAAAGACGTCGCAGATTGGATGAAACTCAGCCGTCTAAAACTGAACTCAGACAAAACGGAAGTCCTCATCCTTGGAAACACCCCGACCGCCTGGGACGTCTCCTGGTGGCCCACGGCCCTTGGCACCGCACCGACCCCCTCAGACCACGCACGCAACCTCGGTTTCATCCTGGACCCACTTCTCACCATGACCAAACAAGTCAACGCCGTATCATCCTCCTGCTTCCTCACCCTCCGCATGCTCCGAAAGATCTTCCATTGGATCCCCGCCGACACCAGAAAGATTGTGACCCACGCCCTCGTCACGAGCTGCCTGGACTACGGCAACACCCTATACGCAGGAACCACCGCTAAACTCCAGAAACGTCTGCAACAAATTCAAAACGCCTCCGCCCGCCTCATCCTCAACATACCCCGCAACAGCCACATCTCCGCCCACCTGAGACACCTGCACTGGCTTCCCGTCAACAAAAGGATCACCTTCCGACTCCTCACCCACGCACACAAAGCCCTCCACAACAAGGGACCCGAATACCTCAACCGCTGCCTCAGCTTCTACACACCCACCCGTCCTCTTCGCTCCGCCAACCTCGCTCTCGCCGCCGTCCCTCGCATCCGCCGCACTACGGCGGGTGGGAGGTCCTTCTCCTACCTGGCGGCCAAGACATGGAACTCCCTCCCCACCACCCTCAGGACCACCCAGGACCACTCCGCTTTCCGGAGACTACTCAAGACCTGGCTCTTCGAGCAGCAGTAACCCCTTCCCCCTAGCGCCTTGAGACCCGCACGGGTGAGTAGCGCGCTTTATAAATGTTTATGATTTGATTTGATTTGATTTGATTTGATTCACAACACTCTTGGGCCTGTGGAAGGTTCAGAAACACTGCTCTGCTGTCTGAAGAAGAAAGACTGGACCGGTTTGTCAATGTTTGGGTGGCAAACAAGCATTGGCAAAGCCAATAGCGGAGATAACTGGCTCACAATTCTACAAGCATTAGCAGAGACAATTCGGTACAAGACTTATTAGAAAGGACTATCAGCTTTGCCATTGCTTGTTTTCACTCTCTCGCCTTCTTTCTTGTGGCAGTTCTTAGACACCTCATCAGTTTCCATTTTCTTCTTGACTCTTCCCTCTTGTACATCCTTTCGCCCCATATTTGAATCTCCCTTTCCTCAGGTCCTTCCTACTTCTCCATTGTCTTCCTGTTGTGTTTCTCCTTTTAGCTCCCCACCTCTCCCGTTTCACCTCTCACGGCCTTCACCCACTCTCTTTTGCTGGTCCTTCGATTTCGTCTACACACAGCTCACACCTTTCTTCCTCTCATTAGATTTACCACTTCCTCTTTCTTCGCTTGGATCCTTCCTTGAGTCTTCCCCTCTTTCCCTTTATCACGTATTCCTTTCCTAATATCTCCATGTGTTCTCTGCTTCGCTGGTTTACATGTATCTTGTTTCCTCTATTCCTTTGCCATAGTTAGCATTTTCTGCTGTACGCACCCCTCTGGTAATTCTTCCCTCGGTCGGGTCATCCTGTCTTCAGCACGGGGTGCTAAAAGCTTGAGATAAAGTGAGAATTGGGTGTTATGTGCTCTCTGTCCACACAGGAAGCACCTGAGACTCGCAGGCCCCCAGCCGGGCACGCGGAGGCGGGGCTGAGGGAGGAAGGGATGGACGCCTTTATATGGTGCAGAGGCTTTAGATATCTCACACGCACGTGCCGTGCACTGGAGCGCATCTCATTACAAAGGAGGGGGAGCAGAGAAACGAGAACAGAATAGCGCGGAACTGACTTCTTCCACACACAGTATAGACTGGCATAGGGGCAACCTGGGATACGCCATGGCTCAAGACAACGGTAAGTACCTTCTCAGTCCAACCCCAGCTCCAACCTATCTGTTGCACACTTCCAACCTCCAGCATCTTGACACGTGTTATCGTAGCGCTACGAAGCAGCAATAGTGCTTTGGCTAGCACTGTATGAAAAGAAGCATATCACTTGCCAAAATGAAAAAAAATATATGCTTTATGTATAGTTAACAGGTAGCAAGCTAAAAAGTTAAAATGCATAATTAGTTGGTGTTATTCTTATTATTTTTGCCAACATTGAAGATTTCAATAGCGTTATTATCGTTAATATTGCTGTTCTTGTCATGGCGTTGTTGCTATCACTTTTGTAATTTGTAGTTGTAAATTGTATGTAACACTTACTGACCCTGACGAGGCGTTAAGGCGCTTTGTTGCGACTAGCGCACTACACTGGAATCCAATCAGTCAAAAAGTTATAAAAATGGTCAAAAGTTTTTTTTTTTGTTTCCTTGTGGGATTAGTTGTGGTTATTGTGGTATGTTAGTGCTCATTGAGTTCTCATGTATCTACTGTATTGTTTTGAAGGGATAGGTTTGTTGTTATGGCGTATAATGGTAGTCTTAGTGACTGAAGGGCACCCTGCTGGGACCGGCTTGTAACGAAGTTTGAATCTCCGCAGGGCTGATGCAGCCTTTCATATTCAAATAAGAATGGGATTTACTGTGCTTGGTAATAGTGAGTCGTGTTGTTTCATATTCTGCTGAACAGTAAGCGAATATCACATACAAAAAAAACACATTTGTCCATTTCCCAAAAGTATTCACACAGCCTTAATTACTTAAACCAGATGTGGACTTTTCAAGAGGCTGAAACAAGGTTCTTCATCACAAACACCCTGTATGTCCTCCCTCGTTATTTAAAAACAAGTCACTCCTTTCAGAAGAGATTTTCACAGCTCAAGGCAAGGTGGCAGCCCCTATGGCGGGTAGCCGGGTGGCTTCCAACAGCCAACCCATGTTCGCCGCCTAGCCGCATAGCCGCCTTCAGATCCCCGGGATAGACATATGGTACACATACATATGGTGACCATCAGCCTCTAGGGACAAACACAGCCTACACCTAGCATCTCAGCATACCGACCAGCAGCTGCTAGCAGTGCACTATCCCTACAATGAACACCCAGAGAGCCACACATGCCAGATCAGGTCTCAGCTTATCTCCAGGAACTATGAACGGGTTTTCTGCAGCTCTAAGGAGCTTCCTTCACGCTGCTAAAAACACATTTTCTGTCTTTTTTGTATTCCTTTAGTGTAATTTAACTGCAGCCCCACCTTGTTTTATGGAACTTCTCAGAAAATGTTTCTCTCATTCGGAGCTCGTTCCGAAGAGAACTATTCAATCTGCCTCTGATATTCCGAGGCGTGAGCATCCTCTGTCTGTGGATCTGTTTATAAGGAGGGCTTGTGGTGTCTGGATGCCTCAGAGCCCACATCCCATGCCTTCCTTCTGTGAAGCCTGCCTGCACCACCCTCTGTCCTCACCTGTCTCCAGTTCTTGTCTCGTGTTTGTGCCTCTGCCATTTTTCCTGAATCTGTATCACTATGTCATGTCTGTGCCTCTGCCATTCTCTCCCTGTACATATGTCTATGGTCCCCTGCACAATGGGGTCAGGTCCCAAAGTTGAAGACTCTATCCCTGTAAGCTTGTCTCCATGCCTCAAAGTTCGTGACTCCATGCCTCACTATACTTGTCTCCGTGTGTCAGTGGTCGTGCTTCCATGTCTCAGTGTTCTTGTCTTCATGCATCAGTGTCCCTCACTCAATGCCCCATGGTTCTTATTTCAGTGGCTTGGTGTTCATGTCTCCATGCCCCAGGGTTCGTATCTCCGTGCCACAGGGTTCTTGTGTTTGTGCCTCAGTTTCTCAGTGTTCGTGTCTCCATGCCTCACTGTTTGTGTGTCCACGGCTCACTGTGTGTCCATGCCTCACTGTTTGTGCACCCATGCCTCAGTGTTCGTGTTTCCATGCCTCCGTGTTCGTGTTTCCATGCCTCAGTGTTCGTGTTTCCATGCCTAAGTGCTCTTGTCTCTGTGCCACAGTGCCTCAGTGTCTGCCTGTCTATTTTTTCATGACTTTATGGAGCCCAAAGCTCTTCGCAGCGTCCAAGTCTTCTTGTTCCCATGCCGGCATCTCTCTATTCCACTGTCATTGTCGCTATTAATATATCCCAATGTATATGCCATTCTTGCTTGCTATGAAACTGACATTGTATGACATTATGTATGTATGTGTTAGAAATGGGGTCTCTGGTTGGCAGTCAGTTTGCACTCTGTCCAAGCAGGGAATGGAGATACACACCTAGGATAACCCCAGCTCACCCACTTGGTAGGTGGGCACAAGCAGTCAGGCTTATCTCAAAGGCAATGTGTAAAGTATTTGTACCAACACACACAGTAACACAGTGAAAACACTACAAAGTAGACACCACGCCAGTTTAGAAAAATAGCCAACATTTATCTAAATCAAACAAGACCAAAACGACAAAAATCCAACCTACACAAGTAAAGTTATGAACTTTAAAAATAATAGAATCTTACTCCTTAGAAAATAATGGAAACGTTGTTGTTACCCAAAGTACCTGGTTTGCAAAAAAAATAAAGCTGCACGGGGTTGTGTGCATTGTTAAAGTCAGCGATGCGTCAATTCTTTACTCGCAAGTGAGGCTGTGCGTCGTTTCTTCTCCTGTCGGGTAGGTGATGTGTCATTTTTATCCCACCCAAGAGAGCGATTCGTAGATTTCCAGACAGGCATCTCAGGTCTGAGCACGTTCACGTCGATTTTGACGCCCAGCAATGTTGCAGGCAAAATCCGTCCACACGGTGAAGGAAAACCATGCTGCGTGGGGTTTGTATCAATTTTAGCAACCGTGATGCAGGTGATTCATCGATTTCCCAGCCACGACGCAGGTGGTGTGTCGATTTCAGTCGCAAGGCGTGTGGCGTGTGTTTTTTACAGCTGCTTTGCAGGTGGCGTATCAACATTTTCCCCGCACAACTTCCTGTGCTTGGATTTCAGTGCTTGTTCTACCAGCTTCCCTTTTCAAGGGTCCAGGGACTGGATAGGGCACCACTTGGCAGGGCATGCGTCTCAGCAGAGAAGCCAGGTACTGGCAGAGGAAGTCTTTGATGGCCCTAAGACTTCAAAACAGGAGGCAAGCTCAGTCCAAGCCCTTGGAGACACTTCATAAGCAAGAATATACCACAAAGCCCAGTTTTTGTCCCCCTTCTCAGGCAGAAGCATCAGCTGCAGTATAGCCCAACAAAGCACAGTCACAGCAGGGGCAGCACTTCTCCTTCAGCTCTTCTCCTGGCAGAGGTTTCTCTTGAATCCTTGAAGTAATCTGAAAATCTGGGATTTTGGGTCTACTACTTATACCCCTTTCTGCCTTTGAAGTTGGCAAACTTTAAAGGAAAGTCTCTGTTATTCACAAGATCATTCCTTGCCCAGTCCTGGCTCCAGACTCACACGAGGGGGTTGGAGACTGCATTGTGTGAAGGCAGGCACAGCCCATTCAGGTTTAAGTGTCAGCTCCTCTCTCCACTCTAGCCCAGATGACCCATCAGGATATGCAGGCTATACAATAGCCCCCATTGTGTCACTGTCTAGAAGCGAGTCACATACAGCCCAAATGTCAGTCTGACCCAGACAGGGAATACACAAGCAGGCAAAGTCACAGAATGGTTTAAGCGAGAAAGTGCCCGCTTTCTAAAAGTGGCCCCTTCAAACTGGAAATTCAAAAAACAACTTTACCAAGAGATGTATTTTTCAATTGTGAGTTCAGAGACTCCAAACTCCCGATCTCTATCTGCTCCCAAAGAGAAACAGCACTTAAAAGCTATTTAAGCTATTTAAAGCTATTTAAAGTTAACATATGAGAGAGACAGGCCTTTCAACAGTGAAAACCGAATTTGGCAGTATTTCACTGTTAGGATATGTAAAAACACACTAGCACATGTCCTACCTTTAACATACACTGCACCCTGCCCATGGGGCTACCTAGGGCCTATCTTACGGGTGCCTTACATGTATAAAAAGGGAAGGTTTGGGCCTGGCAAGTGGGTACACTTGCCAGGTCGAATTTGCAGTTTAAAATTGCACACACAGACACTGCAGTGGCAGGTCTGAGCCATGTTTACAGGGCTACTCTTGTGGGTGGCACAATCAGTGCTGAAGGCCCACTAGTAGCATTTGATTTACAGGCCATGGGCACCTCTAGTGCACTTTACTAGGGACTTACTAGTAAATCAGATATGCCAATCAGGGATAAACCAATGACCAATACAATTTCCACAGAAAGCATATGCACTTTAGCACTGGTTAGCAGTGGTAAAGTGACCAGAGTCCTAAAGCCAACAAAAACTGGTCAGAAAAAATAGAAGGAAGAAGGCAAAAAGTTTGGGGATGGCCCTACAGAAAGGGCCAGGTCCAACACAACCCCTCACCAGCCTAAAGCCTGGGGAGACCAATCAATACCTTGATGGATTTCCCTGATTGGGGCGATAGAACATGGACCCTGGCCCACAACGGCAGGGGCATGTTCCAGTTCTATGCCTTCCTGAACCCAGTTGGATCCCTCTGTCCATACTCTCAGGGCCCACTAAGCTAACCCATGGGGAAACATTCTCTTCACCTGCGGATACCATTTGTGCAGCACCTAACCTTACTTTGCTCACAGATTTATCCCAGTAGGCAGACAGTGCCACCATGGCCAACACAGAGATGTGACCCACTCCACCCCGGGGGTGTGACTTCTGCCCCCCCCGGGGCAACTCTGTCCACCAGGGTAGCAAGGCACAGTGGCCACTGACAGCTGTCAGGGACGAGTGCAGGCCCCTGGCCCTCCAGGGAGAGGGGGCAGTAGCCCCAGGTGCCTGGCACCCTTTGTCCACTGTCCCTTCCACCAGGTCAGGGATGGCAGCCTGACACTGGTCCTTCCCCACAGGGCTCTGTACCCTCCCCCTAGTAGCAGTACCCCGAGTCCAGAATTGTCAGGAAGCTTGTAGAAGCAGTCCTGCACAATTCTCCCACCAGTGCAGGGAGGTTAACCTACAACTGATCTTCCAACCTGGGGTCTGAACTCTCAGGTTAGACTGGGGTCAGGGGCGATGCTTCCCTTCCCCTACCCCTCCTTCTGGGGTCCTGCACCCCTCACTAGGAGTGGCCCTCCCAGAATCCAGAATTGTCAGGGTGCTTGAGGAAGCAGTCCTGACAATTCTCCCAGCAGTGCAGGGATGGCTGTCTGGCACTGGTCCCCCTTCCCAGGGTCTGCACCCTTAGGCTGGGCAGGGGTCAGAGGCAAGGCAGCCCCCCGCCCCTCTTTCTAGGGGTCCGCACCCTCCCGCCCGGAGCAGTACCCCTAGAAGACAACATGGTTGGGGCACTGCTAGCAGTTCCCCTTCTCTCCAGGTCAGAGGGGACACCCTGAACCTGGCCCTTCAATCCAGGGTCTGTACCTCAGGATTGAACCGGGGTCAAGGGTGAGTCTCTCCCTCCTCTGCCCCAACTCCCATGGTTCTGCACCTCCCCACCACAAAGAGTTACCCTAGAAGTCACACCCGGGGGGTGGGGGTTGATAAGGCAAACCGCTTCCCCATCAGGTCAGAGTTTACTCCCTGCACCTGACCCTCCAGCCTAGGGTCTGTACCATCAGACTTGACTGCTGCCTGGCAACCTTGGACTTCCTGGAGAGGGTTCCTTCCTCCTAAGGGGAACACCTACTTTAGGTTTTGTACAGGAGTCTGTCTGGCGCTGGTCTCCCAACCTCTGCCCACCTGGCAGGGCATGGAGCCCCACCCCAGACCAGAAGTGGTATCACCAGGGTCATTCCTGGAGAGCTCTGCCCTCAGAGCTGACTCCTGACCCTCTAGGTTCTCCACTGGGGACTGTCTTTCCCCCTTACGCCTTCCTCTGGACTTCCGCACCCCCCCAACTAGGAGTGGTACAGGAGGACACCAGAACTGGTGGGATGCTGATGACAGCCGCCCCCCACATTCTCCTGACACTATGGGGTCCCCCTCAGCATATGGCCCTACAGTACATACTAGGCTCCCCTCCTAGTGTTCCCTCGACTCAGCCCACCCCTAATCCCTCTCCTCTGGGACTGAACATGAGATACCTCACCCATCCCACTATAATGGGACCTACCTGGGCCATTGCAAGCCTTTCCAAACTCACCTGGTTGGGAAATACCTAGACCACTCCCTTCAGGAGCACCCCAAAATGCCTACTCAGACCCTCTGGTACTCACCCAGAGATCTGCCTTCAGTGCACGTTCGCTGTGATCAGAGAACTGACACTCTACCCGGTGTTGGCGTAGCTATGGAAAATAAGGGCTTGACATATGCTCTCCATGAATCACATCACGCAGCCCCTCACATGAGTTAACCAAACTACCCTTCACCCAACCATCCAGTGCCTCAGCCTCGAAACAGCACCCCACATCACCCTCCTGAGACTAGTGAGACAGTACCTGACTGTCCCTGACACTCAACCCACACTCTTCTGGGGTGTCTCCACACTCCACAACCAGGACCTTTACCTGGGAGGAACCCCTCTTCCTGTCACTCTCACTTAGAGCCAGTAGACTGTCCCTCCCACCACAAGCAATATGGCTCCCCATGCCATTTCCCCACTCCACCTCATGGATCCTGCACACCACTCGAGCTACCCCATACTCCTGAACCTCCTGGTGTATGTTAACCCCCTCCTTCAAGTTGGGCACAAAGGCTCCTGGCATGCGCACTTCTTCCATACTGGGCATAAACCTTTTGCTGCCACCATCTGAACTGGACTCAGCCCTCATGGCTGCCAGCCTTCTCAACCTTAGCTGATGAGCCAAGAGCATATTTCTCTCCTCTAAGGCCAGCCTTCTCTCCTCCATCTTCATCCTAAACGGCTCTAGCCCAAATTGGTGCACCCTTTCTGCCTGTCTGTCTTGCAACTCCACAGGAGTTAGACCCTTAGATGATACACTGCTACCTGCCCTGGAGACCACCCCACAGGCAGAACAGGTACATCCACTATACCACCCGGATTACTCTGCATCTCCTCACCCTCATCCTCTGTTTCCTCCTCCCTCCCCTCCTCCTCCTCTGTGTAACCCTCAGCCTCTGTGGCTGCCACCCATGCCCTCAATGCCTTTTGTAGCTCCTCCTTCCTGGCGGAGCTCTTGATTGGGCAGACAAGATCCTTACAAAACTGCTTCAGTTGAGCCATTGTGTACTCCTCCAGTTTTTCCAACTTAAAAACAGCCTTTGTAACCAGAGCTGGTGCATCCCAAGATTGAGACATGTTGGTGAGTACTCAAAAAATGCAAAGTTCCAAAAGTAATTCAGAGAATTCCCAAGAGAAGATCAAAATCACAAAAAGAGAAGAAGCAAAAACAAGTGGTATGTGTTCACGTTATGGTCTGCAATGAAAATTGGGTACACTTAATCACTGTATGTCAAGTACAAATACAAGTTCTATCCTCACCACTGATCACCAGCGTTAGAAATGGGGTCTCTGATTGACAGTTAGTTTGCACCCTGTCCAAGCATGAACCCTCACTCTAACCAGGGTAATAGAGGTACACACCTAGGATAACCCCTGCTCACCCCCTTGGTAGCTTGGCACAAGCAGTCAGACTTATCTCAAAGGCAATGTGTAAAGTATTTGTACCAACACACACAGTAACACAGTGAAAACACTACAAAATGGACACCACACTGGTTTAGAAAAATAGCCAATATTTATCTAAATCAAACAAGACCAAAACAACAAAAATCCAACATACTCAAGTAAAGTTATGAACTTTCAAAATAATAGAATCTTACTCCATAGAAAAAAATGGAAACGGTGTTGCAGAAAGTACCTGGTTTGCGTAAAAAATAAATCCGCACGGCGAGCGTGCGCCAGGAAAGTCAGTGATACATCGACTCCCTACTTGCAAGTGAGGCCGTGTGTTGTTTCTTCTCTGGCTGGGTACGCAGTGCATCATTTTTTTCCCTCACAAGAGAGTGATGCGTTGAGTTCCGGACAGGCACCTCAGGTGTGGGCAGGTTCACGACGATTTTGACGCCCAGTGATGTTGTGGGTGAAATCCGGCCACACAGTGAAGGAAAACCACGCTGCCTTCGGTTTGCATCAATTTTAGTGTCCGTGATGCAGATGAAGTGTCGATTTCCCAGCCGCGATGCAGAAGGTGCATCGATTTCAGTCGCAAGGCGGGTAGCACATTGTTTTTACAGCCGCGTTGCAGGTCGTGTGTCAAAATTTTCCCTGCTCGGCTTCCTGTGTGTGGATTTCAGTCCTTCTTCTACCAGCTTCCCCCTAAAAGGGTCCAGAGACTGGATAGGACACCACTTGGCAGGGCAGGAGTCTCAGCAGAGAGTCCAGGAGCTGGCAGAGGAGGTCTTTGATGGCTTTGAGACTTCAAAACAGGAGCCAAGTCCTTGGAGACACTTAACAAGCAGGAATACACCACAACATCCAGTCTTTGTCCCCTTTCTCAGGCCGAAGCAGCAACTGCAGGATAGCCGCAAAGCACAGTCACAGGCAGCACTTCTCCTTCAGCTCTTCTTCTGGCAGCGGCTCCTCTTGAATTCTTGAAGTAATATTGAAAACCTGGGGTTTTGGGTCTACTACCTTTACTCCTTTCTGCCTTTGACGTTGGCAAATTTCAAAGGAAAGTCTCTGTTGTTCACAAGATCCTACCTTGCCCAGGCCTGGCTCAGGACTCACACCAGTGGGTTGGAGACTGCATTGTGTGAGGGCAGGCACAGCCTATTCAGGTGTAAGTGTCAGCTCCTCCCTCCACTCTAGTCCAGATGGCCTGTCAGGATATGCAGGCTACACCCCATCTCCCTTTGTGTCACTGTCTAGTGGAGATTAAAAAACAGCATAACTGTCAGTCTGACCCAGACAGGAATCACACAAGCAGGCAGAGTCACAGAATGGGTTAAGCTAGAAAATGCCCACTTTCTAAAAGTGGCATTTTCTAACTGACAATTCAAAAACCAACTGTACCAATTTTTTTTTTTCAATTGTGAGTTCAGAGTCCCCAAACTCCTGATCTCTATCTGCTCCCAAAGGAAAACTGCACTTAAAAGCTATTTAGAGGCAGCCCCCATGTTAACCTGTGAGAGAGATAGGACTCGCAACAGTGAACCCCGAATTTGGCAGTATTTCACTGTTAGGATATGTTAAAACACACCAGCACATGTCCTACCTTTCACATACACTGTACCCTGCCTACAGGGCTACCTAGGACTTACCTTAGGGTGCCTTACATGTATAAAAAGGGAAGGTTTTGGCCTTGCAAATGGGTACACTTGCCAGTTCGTATTGGCAGTTTAAAACTACACACACAGACCCTGCAGTGGCAGCTCTGATCCATGTTGATAGGGCTACTAATGTGGGTGGCACAATCAACTCTGTAGGCCCACTAGTAGCATTTGATTTACAGGCCCTGAGTACTTCTAGTGCACTTTACGGGTACTTACTAGTAAATCAAATATGCCAATCAGGGATAAACCAATCACAAGTACAATTTACACAGAAAGCATATGCACTTTAGCACTGGTTAGCAGTGGTAAAGTGCCCAGAGTCCTAAACCCAACAATAAAACTGGCCAGAATAAAATGGAGGAAGGAGGCAAAAAGTTTGGGGATGACCCTGCAAAAAGGGCCAGGTCCAACAGTATGTATGTGTGTGGCATTTTTATAGAGTAGTCCTGGCCAAAAGTCAGTGGAGCCCTGTTCATGGCCAAAGACAAGTTTAAAGTCAACGACTGATATGGGAGTGATCTGGTTTGTCAATGGTTGATGGTTGGATAATTAATAGTAAGACATTTTAAGTGGCTAAAATGCAAAATTATAGCGCTATATAAATAATTATGTACATAAATGTGTTTCTTACTTGTATCCTTCCTATTGCGTCGTAGCTGATGTAGAAATAAACGTGGAGTATAAGAATGTTACACAGCACTACAGCTCCAGCGAAGAGCTACAACAGGTTTTACGTACGTATTACTGTAATAGCAGATCAGATTAATCAGCCAGAGTCTATAATGAGGAGCACAGCAGTTAAAGATCAGTGTAAACCTTGATGCAAGGAAGTACTATAAGGGTTTTAGAACCTTTCACCCATTGAGGAAAGATTGTTCTCATTGAAGCACAAAGCGACTGAGGGTGAACATTGAAATGGTAGGAAAGGGGGTCTCTAAGAGGCACTGTATATGGGACAATTTACTTCCCACTGTGAGTTTTAAAGAACTTCAATGTCACTGAGGACTTTGGAGACCAGGGAGAAGAATGAGGCTGAAGGCCGAGATCCTTTATAAGGCTGGGAGACCTGCAGTATCCTTTTTGCATATGTAGAGGAGGTCCTTTATAAAATCATCATGCCCACCTTCTATCAGTGGTAGTCGTTCTGAGTAGAGATACATGAAGTACATTTATATTCTCTGTTGTGAAATCAACACATCATGTAGCTTGCAACTGACACACCTCACAGTTAAGCACAGCTTTGTATTTGGAATGTGTGAAAGCGTGCTGACAAACTCCCCCTCTCTACTACCTAAGTGAGGCAATACAATAAATCAACATATGTGTTTTCCTAACAGTTATGAATGTACATCTTCAGGGAAATAAGTTTTAACTCAACAACAATTGGATCAATAAACAGTTTCAGTCTATTGCGTTTCTGCTTAGGCGGTTGTTTCTGAGAATAATTGCAGAGTGGATATTGACTTTGTAATGCTAGAACAAAACAGTGATATGATATTACAGAAAAGTGGTGATCTCATTTTCCAATTACAGGTGAGCAGTGATATCACAGCTAGATTGTAATAAGGATTTTTAAAGCATATTCATCGCAGGTGTTTTATTCTTTCCCATCAGCTCCCAAAATGAAAAGTTCTACAACACATTATTACGTGTTATGTACACCGTTTATAAAGGTCTTGTCTACTAGACACCACATGCACTGTCTGATGTGGTACGTATTGTGAGCCCATTGTTTATCATTGGATGGCTTCATTGTGACTCTCATTTAGTTGCTTCTTATTTATTAGCTCAGACGGGCTTTTCTTCCTCTTGTGTTTGATCCCCCTCTGGAATATAGGCGCATTAGTTGTGCCCTTCACTGCTCATTTTCCAAGCACTAGTTTTTTCTGCTTGTTTAGGCACTCAGTGAGAGTGCATGTGTTTTATATATGTCTTCCTAGTATGTTTCCCTTCCTCTGTCCCTCACCATCTTGCTTGCCTGTGCTTTTCCACCGCCTGCTCCCACTGCCTTTTCACCTATTTACTTTTTCACTCCCCTTCCATGTTGCTCTCTGTCCCCGTTAGTTTGCTTCCCTCCATGGGCCCTCCATGTTGCTTACTCCTCCAGTGCCCCTTGTGGCTTTCACTCTGCTCTCTGTGTTGCTTCCCATGCTGTCTTGTTGCGTCTACCAACCTATGGCGTCCTCTGTGATTATGTCACGCACCCTCCCTAAAGCCACAGTACCACCTTGCACTTCAAGTTGCTGTCACTCGCCCATGTATCTCAGGGACATCTTAAGGATTTTGGGGGCCCTGGGTCAAACGTATTTTGGGGGGCCCTGTTCGGAACAGCTTTGAATTTACGGTACAGTTTTAGGTCTTTCATGCTCTCTTTGGCCAGGCCACTGACAGTGCACAAGCACACTGGTCCAAATTCTAAATCTGTTTACATCTAATATTTAGGGATTGTAATGTCTGTTTTCAATATGTTAATATAGCAACTGCTCAGTAATGTAACTGACAATATTTTCTGTGACACCTTCCCATTTCTCATATGTGAGGTCCCATTTTTATTGAAAAAAAATGTTTCATGGATGTTGCATGAAACGTAAACACAACATTTTGCTGGAAATATTTGTAACAGACTCTCACACATCACCCACATTAAAAATAAATTGAAGGAAAACAGCATTTAAAACAACCTTTCTAGGAATTATTTGCAGAACAGAGACAGAGGTGACTGTATGAGGGGGGCCCCTGAAAGGCTGGGGCCCTGAGCCAGAGCCAACTTTGCCCATGCCTTAAAACGTCTCTGATGTATCTCCTTTTTTGTATGACTCCAAGAGAAGCTGAGGAAATCTAAATCCACTTGGCCAGGGAGCAAATGACCTGCACGAAGTTTGGATCATCCTCGAGGGCAAATACATACTGCAGCTCCATCTCTAAGACGGTGCAGAGTAACCAATAGCTCCAGGAGCTACAATCACAGCTTGGGATGTCACAGTAGGGTCCTTTGCTTTTTTTCCACTAAGGTGCATGACTCCTCCCCACCCGCTGACATGCAACACCAGCTGTGTTCTTGCCCTCCAAGGGATGCTACTCCACAAATCCTGGATTTAACTCCAAGGACTCTACGGTTTCAGGAAAGACTTCTCGGGAAGAGTTTTGGGTCTGCCTGATTTTATTGGCATAAAACTCCCAATGAACCTATCTGATGCACCTATGATAGATCTTTACAGCTGAACAATATATGTCCTTGCTGGCTTCCACAAAATCTTTCCACCAGATGCACTCACAGCCCTTACAATTCTTTTTAAGTGTGGCTAGCTCCTCATTGAACCATTCCATAGTGGGCCTAGTTTTAGCCTATCAACTACAGGAGCAATTTAATTCAGAGTCCCCAATATCTAGCCTTCCACCTGAGTGTTGGCTAACGTAACTCAGTTTCTCAGCTTGGGCTGATTCATGACCAAGGCACAAATACAACGAACCCTCGTAACCTTAGCCCATTTCTTAGATATAACTCTTAATCCAGGGACAGAATGAGGCAAAGATTTGCACAGAGAGACGTGAAAGGGAATTGCCAAATGACCATGGGAGCGGCACAGAGGGATCAACAACTAGCCCACTACAGTTGGACAAAAGAGGATCTTATATATGCCCACTCCTATGTGTTGGCAAATAAACTAATTGTAGTAACTGAAGGCCTTCCAAATCAGCACCCAACGCTGCCACCATTGGAAAATAAGCATCCTCAAAATGAGGTTTAAGGTCACCTACAATAATACAATTGGAATAGTGTAAGACCAAAGGTGGCAAGGCATCTGCCAAGGATGTCTTAAAACTTGAGGCTGACCCCAGCTATAGTGAGTTCAGTAAAAGTGCATGAGAGGGACTGTTTAAAAATAATGGCAATACCCCCAACTCGTTGACCTTTCCTATTTTCACCTGTCTATCGCATACCCAGGAAGGGTGGCTAACAGAATATCTGAGGCTGAACTTTCTATAAGCCAGGTTTCAGTTAGAAAAACAGCAAATGGCACCTGATCAGAGATAAAATCAGACAGTTCTTGCTTGTGTTTCACCAAGAAACGACAATTAGGAGAAAAGAAACTGGTCATGGGAGGAGCCAGGAAGAACCCATTTACCTTATTGGAGGTAGGTACACTCCGAGGCACAAACCCACACGAATCGCAGTTCAATACTGAACATGTTAAGTCCAGAGTCTCACCTGGACCAGCCTAGCCAAGTACCTGAGCTCCACAGAAGAATGTTGCCTCAAATCCAAATCATCACAACCAGGAGTCCTGGCCCCTGGCGCCGTCATGGTGCAGACTGCCATGCCTTAGGCATGCTAGCGGTCTGCATGCTGCATTGCAGCGCTGTGTGGCTGTGGTGCCAACCACGTTTACAGACTCTGAGCTCTAACAGGCTCTGTCCACCTTCCTGCTGATGGGCCCAATCAGCGCGGTGACTGGCGTGTTTGTTTCTCACCTGCAGCAGGAAACAGGAACTTTAAAAATTCAAAAAGACAAAAAACTGTAAACAGAAAAAATATAAAATGTAAAGATTCACAAGTCTAACATGACGTATTGAGTACAGGTTATAGCACATAACCAATTCCCTGGATACCAACAAAATGCAAGCACGGCCGCAGTGCCAATCACATTTACGAGCTCCGATCTCTTCCTGCTGATTGGCCTAACCCCAGCCAATCTGCACACAGCCTGGCACATTTGTTTCTCAGCCGCTGCCAGAAACATGAACTTTAAAAATGCAAAAAAAAATCTCTTGGATTCCTCCTGATCTTTCCTATCTATTATGTGTTCTATCATGTGGTGCTTGTCATTTCCTTTCTTTGTTCTTTTAGTATTTAAGGGCCTTGCTTGTTTCCCAGCTCTCTTCACTTGCAGATTTTGATTCTGCACTTTGGGACTTCCTTGTTTGGATTCCTGACCCTTCATTTTTCCGCCCTGTGAATAGTTTTCTCCAACCCTGTGAATGCTTCATCAGCAGGGAGATTTTCTTATATCTTTGGGGTTTTCCTCCTCAGAAGGTGACAGCTTCTTGGGGGCGCTTGCTTACCACATTTTCTAGTGTGTGATGGCATTGTAACATCCAGAAATAGTTGCCCTTACCTTGGACAGTGGAAATCCAGATCCGGATCATGGGCTAAGTGTCCAGCCATGAACAATCACACAACAACAAACATGCCTAAAACAAGCCAGATTTGCAGGCTGTGTACATGCTTGTTAGCAGTATGATATAAATGATTTTTTTGTAAATAATTAGAACTGGAATAGGTAATTTGAAATTGATTATATTTAGCCATCACTATGTGCACACTGGAGGCCAAGGATTGAATGAGCATGTAATCTAAACACTGTTATTATTCCACTGACGCACACTGCATTCAGACTCAGCTCCAGAGCTGTCAATGTGCCCCATTATGAACACCTTCTCACAACCACATCTCACCCAAGCACCTAGATGCGTCTCAGCTCACATGTACCATAGAAGCATTGGAAAACCAGACCAGCCTTTTAGATCCAAGACCTCTTGGCTTTGCCAATACATATTAATGTAAATTCCAAGTACAATATAACATTGCACGAAAGAAAAGAGAGTTTACAGATCTTAACAAAGTCAAATTCTTTAATTAAGTAAAATATGCAATATTTATACAGTAACATATTGCTAGAACTCTGGCAACGCCAATAGGTGCCAAAGGCAACGCCTATTAGCTTTGTCAGTGTCTGTTTGGTCTGGCGTTAACTTAGACCTTTTTATTTCACTGAAATTATATTCTTACATCAACTAGAGCATACAGCATCGGTCAATGGGTCAGCCCAGGTGAGCCATTGGCTAACTTCACAGCTTGTGATGGCATTCTGCTCTATCACAAGGAGACCATCCACACATAAAGCAGATTACTTAAGTGCCTGGACAACTATGGCAATGTGTGTTTTTGAGACCGAAAAAAATCTTCTTTTAGCCAATGTTTTATTTTGTCAGATTGATTAGCACCTACCAACTTCTCCAGCAATAATATTTTGCAAAAATTGTGACTTAACAAAACAACACTGGCCAATCCAATGCCAGACTTACTGGCTTTGTCAGTGCTTGTTTATTTAATGTACTAAGGCTTACAGCCTGTGGGGGTGTGTGAAAGAATCTCACTAGAGGTGGAGAGCAAACTGCTGACGGGAATTGTGAGTGGGTGGGTGCCATGACTCAACCAATGAAGGGTGCCACTTTGATATCAGTAGCTTCTGAACTCTCAGTGCTTCTGAAATGACAAATGAGACTTGAATTATATATATCTGTGACTGCAAAACAGCTAGAAAAGTGAAAGAAGGTGAGTAGATCTGAGAGTACAGAAAGATAGTGTGAAAGAGAGGCCGCACCCAGACATCTCAGTTTTTGCTGCGCAGATATCCATGTTGATGTCACCAAAAGTGCTGCATGAAAATGTCATATCACTGTAAAAGGAAGCCTTCACAGGGACGCTAATCTTTCATTTCTGGGAAGTTTAATCTCAGTCGATGTTTGACAAGATCAAAGAAAACCCCTTTTAAGAATTGATAGTTTCAAATGAGTAATGGTCACGGGGAAGGGTATGTTTGTTCTATAGGTTGAAGAGTATCACTTCCCAAAATGGGTTTTCCTTTCACATTTGAATACTTGGGAACTAATAAAACAGTACTGACTGCTATATCCATAGGTCGGCAATGAGAGGCTGTGGCAGGCGGAAGCCTATGATCTGCTGAAGCCTGTTTAAGCGAGGCAGAGAACCGCCACATCTAGAAGCAATGCAGCTGGGCAAAAACTCACCATGGCCACAATCTTATCAAAGAAAGTCAAGACTTAGCACCAGGTTAAAGCTAGTTTGTCAGCATTCTGCACAGTCACCATTGCTCCATCTTTGAAGAAGACTTAATGACAGCTTCAGAGACTACTGTTACCACTCACCAAATATCAAGCTAAACTTGCCGGCAGGAGTCCCTATGATAAAGTCTGGGTTACAGCAGTCAAAGGAAATGCTGGTAGTCTGGTAGCAGGTGACTATGTTTGGATTGGCTTAGATGCCCTCTCCCATGCAGCTCTAAAATAGTGTACAAGATATGACATATAATTATATAATTTCTACGGGTATTGTGTAAAGCAATGAATCATGGAATATTTTGTGAGTTTCATCTCAGACCAGCGTGTGAATTCCCTGATGTTTCAGCTAACATATATGAAAAAATATTTGAAATAAAAGTCTTCATGTAGAATGCCCCCAGGGTGCATTGAAGAGTGATGTGCTTGCTGCATTAACAGCGAGCATGTTTTCTAGGATGGAGGAGGCCTGTGAGATACAGATTAACTCAAGTGGGTGAAGTTCTCCCCTCCAGTCCTGGTTTTCCGGACACGGACGCCGCAAGTGCCGACACTGCTGTTGTGAGCCGCTGTGAGAGTGGAGTGGAAGCTGCTGTACTTGAAGCCTGCCACCGAGTGGGGTGAGCCTGTGTTTGGGATTGCAGTTTGGATTCCATCCATGGTCTTGTTTCTTCTTTTTTGGAATCCATCGACCAAGGCGGTGTTTGTTCCATTTCACCGTCATAGGCTGGGCGGGCGGTACCCAACACCGCATATGCCTCAGCTTCGCTTCCGTGTGCTTGGTGCTGCTCCTGTACCGGTGTGCTTGTGCCCCCCCCGCATATCTCTGTGACTCATTGAGTGTCTTGGGAAGGGGGATATGCAGCGGGCGGCACTGATGCAGGGAACGAATTATACTTTTACAAGTGGAACTGTGCCCTGCATTGTATTCTGCTATACAACCCTTCACCCCCCCCCAAACTGAATCTACCATACCGTCTCTTTTCTGCTGAGGGATAGAAGATAGCAGAGGGAGAGCTGGTACGGTGGTGAGAGCTGGGGGGATTTAAAAGAATTTGAAGGATCTGGAGGAAACATTGTGCCAGGAGTTCTAGGCACAAGGCTTGCGGAAAGGATACGACCACTTCATTATAGGAGGAGCAAAAGGGCCAAACACGGTCTACACAAGGCTTTATCAGAAGGCTTTATCAGGTTCTTGGAAGGTTTGGGAGGTTCTTTCAAAAAAGGGTTAGAAGGGCATTAACAGGATATTATGAGGTCAGGGCGTAAAAGGGTGCCGCATACACAGACACAAAAGGAAGAAAAGGCTACAACGATTCTTAACAGCATACAGTGTGAAGGCTAAAAAAAACTAGAGAAAACCAACCATAGTCTTGCCAGTCGTCCGCATGTTTGAGAGATCACTAAAAATACAGCAAAAATCAGATTTCTTAAAGGACCCAGGAGAAATTATTTTTTCCACTCCATGTGATTCCAACTTTCTCCCAGACCCTATCTTACCAACAAAAATTGTGGTTCCTCACATACTTTTAAAGTAAGTTCAAAGCCCCAAGCTAATGCCTTAAAGCGGGACTTTGTAGTAAACAAGGAATGCAAGGAGTCTGCAGGGGGCCCAGTTAGTGACTTGGGGCTTCTGTCATTTATACCTCTGTCCCCACATTCGCCTTCAGAACAAAAGTTGTTGCATGTGTTTCCTAGCCTGATGTTAAGGAACAGAGTTTCTCTTCCAATCGAATTGAACGTGGAAGTTAATAAAGGTAGTAATAATAATAAAATTAATTCAAAATCATGAATTCAAAATGGATCTGGTTCAGTGGAAATCAACAAAGGGAACTTTGGAAGAGGACGGGACTACTTGCTAATCTTCCAAGATAATCAAGAAGAGAGGGGGGAACAATCAGCATTCATTCACTAAAATGCAACCTGGCTGTAAAAACAGACACTGGAACAATATGGGATATGTTATTTAGGACATCTCAGCTGACTCTTAATGCTTTAACATACTAGTCAAGCAAAATGGATGTGCAAGTGGACTTATTGAATCTAATGGCTACGTCTGTTGCTGGAATTGACCAAAAGCCAGCAGAATGAAATAACCTGATTATTCGCACACGATCATATGTAGTATCAACTACCACAGACTGCACTTGTGCACGAGTGGTCAATAAACGTGCAACAATCCCAGAGGTATTGTCTGCATTAATAGAAGAACTTAAACAAATCTAAGGTCCTCTTGGTATGTGGAAGATTCACAACTGGATCTGCAGCTAACTAGCAAACTAGGGCCAGTAGGAGCCCTAATAAAATGTCTATATACAATGAAAAAAAACAGAAGGAGGAGGTTTTAAAAGATGATCCAGAAACCCAAACTACAGCTTCTATGGAAGCCAAAGATTCACCTGCCATGCCCTCTGTTATACAATGTGAGGAGAACATCAGCGAAGTTCAGACTATCCAACAACTTTCTCCAGAGTTCAAAATGATGAAAAAACAGAGGAAGGAATTGCACAAAGCAAAAAGCAAACAAAGATCAAGTATAGTGAGGGTGCATGGATTAACTACGATAAAGCAAAGGAACAGCAAAATTATTAATATGCATGAAGAAGAATCAAATTGAGAACAGTAACAATATTATGGCAAAAAATACAAAACCCTTTCTGTTGTTTAATATGATACAGGATGCTACAGTTAGTGAAAGGCCTAAAGTAAAAAAAGCTAACGCTCTGGATGTTTCCAATAAGTCCCCCCTATAAAGATGAAAGCATGATAAAGGAACAGACCAGGAAAAAAGTAGAGCACAGAGAGAATGTGGAACAACAGCAAGTATCAAATGATAGGGGCGTATCAGTGCATGTCGAAGTGAATAATAGTGAAAATAGCGACAACAATAGTGATGACTACTGTAATTTGAAAAATGACTATGGAAATAAAGATCCAGGAGGAATACGGATTACAACTGACTCCTCCAGCAGCAGGCCATTAAGATCTGGTGAAACTGGGGAGACCAAGATAGCCGGCTTGCCATTTGAGTCTACTTATTAAAATTTCAATTCCTCATGCAAAACAATCTTTACTCCGATTTACCAATCGAGAGGCAGGCATGACATCCTTAACCGAGGCAAAATTTTAAAATGATTACAGGTGATTCCCACCCTTACAAACATAACTATGGCACATATGGAATAAATTGAATTTCTAGGCTTAATGGATGGTAAGATTCATGAATCAACTCTTGTGACCTGTACAGTAAGCCAAACTGCAAAAATGGTGTTTCAGGAAAAGGAATGTTTCCTGGCCATGGAGATTCAAATCACCATGCTCCCTCCTGTAGTGTATCCAGCCCGTTTGTCTCACCATAATTAAATGTAACTTTA
The DNA here is from genome assembly GCF_031143425.1 of Pleurodeles waltl. Lineage (NCBI taxonomy): Eukaryota > Metazoa > Chordata > Amphibia > Caudata > Salamandridae > Pleurodeles > Pleurodeles waltl. The sequence continues at coordinate 139,042,548 of NC_090445.1, read as the reverse complement.
AGAACTCTAGAAGATCCTAAACATGCATACTCAATTTCTGGAAAATGCTGTTGGGAAGTAATCTATATCACTCTACTTACAGCAAAATGCTATGATCAACTCAGACAAAAACAGAAGGATGAAGTTAAATGTAGGCTGGCTTACAGAAGCCTTGCATGACAATAATCGTTCTTAACATCATACAGATCATAACATAAAAAGACTCCCTGTACCCCATCAACTAGAACGTTTAAATATATGTTCATGGAATATTGATGGTGCCCAACCTAAAACTCAGGAAAATACCTTCAAGAATTATCAGAGAGAAACCATATAGAATGCTTACAAGAGACATGGGCACTGGAACCATTTGCAATAAATGTTTTTGCTGGCTTTTCCTGTCCTGCAGTTAAAATAAAAAAATCTGGGCGTCCCAAGGTGAGGCTTGGCCACTTGTATAGTTGTAGCTCTGCCATTTGAAATTGAGTAGCTGAAATCAGAGGATGGAAATATCTTAATAATCAAACTTGCAAATTGGCAAAAAGAAAGGGAGACTCCTCTCCTAATAACCCAACCCAAGTAGTAAAATGCGAGACGCCAAGGTGATCAATTTAATAAAAGATCTAGAATCATTAGGTTTAAGAGTTTTGAATGGCAGATATCAGCAAGACACTTCACGGGAGTGTTCCTTTAATTCCACTGCTTCAAATTCACTATTAGATTATACAGTTGTCTATCTCTCGTTACTCCACCTAGTTACATCCTTCAAGATTGTTAAAACAGCAAATAGTGATTTTGGTCCACAACAAATAGTAATTAATGCCCAATATAGGCTTTATCAAAAGACATCCTTCTTACCAGGCAATCTTGATACAATTAAGCTCGGATGGTCAGAAAATACAAGAAAATGGATTAAGGACTTAGGTCCTAATTAAGACTCTGGCGGTCTTGAGACCGCCAGGGCCGCGGTGGCAGTCAGACTTTTACCAATGTGGTGGTCCAGCCTTCACATTACAACCGTGGTGAAGTGCTATGGTCAGACCACCGGCGCCACCACATTTCCGACGGCCTGGTGGTGCTGGTGGTCTCAATCCACCAGGCCAGTGCTGCAAGCAGCGCTTCCCTAGGGATTATGGCCCCTCTCTCCACCGGCATTTACATGGAAGTTGCACCACCATGTAAATGCTGGCAGAGATGGGATGAAGTGGCCCCATGGGGGCAGCACTACCCATGCACTTGACATGGGCAGTGCAGTGGTCCCCCATGGCCAGCCCTGTCACACGCCAAACTCATAATGAGGTGCTTAGTCATGACTATAGCAACTATTTGTTTTAGCAAATCCACTCTTAGTCCAGTGGCTAAATGGCCTTTTTGCACTGAAAAAATAATGGAAGATTAGCAACTGACTACGTTCCTATTACCACCCCGAAATAAAGAATATGCCGAAGAGCAAAGAAGACTCAAAGTATCTGTATATTGTGGGATCGTCAGAAAGCAGTGCAATCGATGTCAAAGACTGGAGAAAAAAAATCCAGAGAACCTACAAATATGCAGATCACTTAACAGCAACGTGTGGCAAGAGTTATCATCCAAGGGTATCCCACCTCAACTTTTAAAAGCTATCCAGATGCTCTATACTGACACCTGGGTAAGGGTGTGAACTGGAGACGGTTCTATTTTGTATAGAAAAATCTATATGTTTCAGGGCCTGAAGCAAGGTTGTGTACTGGCTTTATATTTGTTTAATTTATTTTTAGCTAATTCAACACCCAAACTGGATGCAGTACATTCTCATGCCCCCAAAATAGGTTCTATGTATATTTCAAACTTCTTATATACAGACAATGGCGGTCATTCCAACCGCGTCGGGCGGCGGTCGCCGCCCGCCATGCGGTAACCGCCATATGGCCGCTCCGCGGTCAAAAGACCGCGGGGGCCATTCTGACTTTCCCGCTGGGCCGGCGGGCGCCCGCCAAGGGAGCGCCCGCCGGCCCAGCGGGAAAGGGCCTGCAACACAGAAGCCGGCTCCGAATGGAGCCGGCGGTGTTGCAGGTGTGCGACAGGTGCAGTTGCACCCGTCACGCTTTTCACTGTCTGCTAAGCAGACAGTGAAAAGCATACTGGGGCCCTGTTAGGGGGCCCCTGCACTGCCCATGCCAGTGGCATGGGCAGTGCAGGGGCCCCCAGGACACCCGTTCCCGCCATCCTGTTTCTGGCGGTGAAAACCACCAGAAACAGGCTGGCGGGAAGGGGGTCGGAATCCCCATGGCGGCGCTGCTTGCAGCGCCGCCATGGAGGATTAGCCCAGCCGGGGGTAAACCGGCGGGAAACCGCCGGACCCGGTTTTCCGACCGCGGCTGTAACGGAATGGGCAATGAAGCACCGCCAGCCTGTTGGCGGTGCTTCAGTCATTTTAGCCCTGGCGGTCCGAGATCGCCAGGGTTAGAATGACCCCCTATGTGTTTTTGCTAAGCCAGAAAAATATTGGGCTGCAACGACTTATAGAAAAATTATTTTTATTCTCTTCAACCAACGGCATGACAGTGAATCTTAGTAAAATAAAGATCATGGAAGTTAGTTGCAGGATAAGGACAAGTTATAAATGTTTTTTATATGGTGAACAACTGGAGCAGATAACAACATATAAATATTTAGGAGTTCTCTTTGATGACAGAGGTTCCTTTAAACAGCACAGGAAAGATCTGATGAGGAAAGGCAATGCTCTGACCCTGGCTTTTCATACCCTACAAAGAACTCTGGATGGTCCGAGTTTTTTACCTATGTTTAAAGTAATGGTGGCAAAACTTGTTCTGAGTATTAGGTATGGAAGCGTAGCACTTCGGGGCAGGGATGCAGTTCTTATAGATTCAATTTCATTGAACATATTTTGAGCGCTTCTGGAAAATAATTAGCTCTGCTTCAGAAAGTTCACTGTGTCCAGCCATCTGGCAGGAACTGCAAACGAATGAAACTGCACTAGCATGCCGTTTTTGTGACCTGGCCATTAAAGAGCTAAGGTTTCAAACAGTATGTGAAACTTCTTCCTCACCACATTTAAACAAATGGTTAATGATATCATCAAGAAAACATCTATGCTCAAGGATAAAGATATTCTGTAACATAGATCACATGCCTGGACAGTTTTAAATGAATACAGGATACAAGTGTCAAGCTTACTTAGAGGTTGGATGGCCAAGGCAGTTAAAAATTGATTTTATGCATTATGGTTTTGGCCTTCACCCAGGAGAAATTAATAGGAAAGTATGGATAAAGGTGGATGCAAAGGAGCGTTGCCGATGGTGTAACACCGAGGAGGAAAATATCATACACATTACTTGCGTGTGCCCAGCTCTATTACAAGAAAGAAGACAGTTGCTGAAAGTCCCATCTAATCAGCAAGGGGTTCGGACATGTAGGCAGGCAATGATTATGAGCTTATCATCTACAGGCGCAATGTTGAACTGTCAGTTTATGGCGTTTTTAAGAATTGTTGGAAAAATTGATGGAAACCAATACCTTGATACAGTTAGCTTTTTTAATAGTAAAGTGCTTTCCATGTGTACTATCATATGACATATTTTGTCTGCTGTTTTTAGTTGGAAATATGTATTACACACTTTAGCACTTTCCTTTAATATATAAGGCTTTTTGTAAAGGATAGAGTATTGGAAATGTTATGTGTCACTAGCTGGCAAGGATAATTAACTGCTTTTTATGTGAAATTATTTTGTCAATACATTTTATAAGTTGCTATATAATGGTTATAGAATGCTTTCTGGACTGATGGTTTTAAAAGGGAGATTGTTGAAAAGCTTTGAATACATTTTATAGGTTTTTATTAACTGTACAATAAATTTGATTTGATTTGATTGAATTAACTTAAGTCTTGATGCGTTACTAGTCCTTCTCACATTGCTACAAACCACTTGCTAGCTCTGTGAGCTGAATAGCAGATGATGAGCTATGCGGTAACCTGTAGGCCATGATATTGAATGCCGACAAGGCTGACTAAGCCTCCATTCTTCCAAGGTTGATAAATTGAGTACCCTAGGTTTGTAAATAGTAACGTGTTCTTTACAGAGTTAGAATTAGTAATAGTATGCTATGAATTGTGAGTTATTATTATTGTACATATTAGTTTCCTCTCTAGAGCAACAACAGATAATATTAGTACACTTTAACCCAATACAGATTGTCATGTATTGAAGTGATTGTGCTATTGTAAATTGTACTGTGAACTATGTGAAGTTATAATCTAACACAGAATTTGTTACACACATCCAACACCATCAGGCAGGCCACAGAGTTGTTATTGTGAGGCTAACAGCAACCCTTTCCAAGAGACACCCGTCTCAGGCATCCAATACAAATACATTAGGTGGATCACATCACATGCATCCAACACAGATGAGACCCTGCTAGAGTCAGCAACAATGGGGCTCCCAACAACACTTATGATGCAGCCGGGGACCCTATCTCTATTTCTGAGGTCAGATGAATCTCTTGTTCTCAGTTCTGAGGGGTAGAGAGAGACAGTTAATAAATCATTTCAATCACATTCTGTGCAACCCATATGTCACACTATAATATTTGGCGTCAAATCAGAGATTTCATAGGGATTTATTACAGACTCAAAGTCAGCGTTACATAAATGAGCCTCAAAACCATAGTATAGATACATAAAACCAGCAATGGAGAGTTAAAGAGTTGTACAATATTAAACCTAGGCCTATATTTATGAAAACTTTGTGCTGCCTTTGCATCATTTTTTGACGTAAAAGCGGTGCAAACCCACTGCCATATTTATATTTTGACGCTAGATCCGTCTAGCTTCAAAATATCTGTTAGCATAATTTTGTGGGAGTGCCAAACCACCTTGCGTTGTTTTGTGACAATATATGCAAGGTAGGCGTTCCCCTCCAAAAAGTGAGGCTAGCACTCTAGTGCCCTATTTACTGCCCGGGATTTGCAAATAGGTCTAGCAATTTCCAAACATGTCACGGACCCATCCTAAAATGTATTTCAGAAGAAGGAGACAGATATGTTGCAGGTGGCCAGAACATGATACAGTGCAGAGATGATTTCAGTCACTAACAAGATATACTCATGGTGACACTGACATAGGTTGTGGAATGCTAAATTTAGTGCAAAGAATGCAATGAATGTGGAAGGACAACTGACAGAATCCCACAGAAACATGGGGATACAACATGGGGAGGTCACTTGGAGACTACACAAGTGCTTTGGCAGGTGTACTGTCATGTGTGTGTGGAAGTCATGTAATCTCGCAAAGCCTGGAAATGGGAGGGAAACTATCATGTAGCCAATAGTAGAAGATGTGTACATCTCCAAATTACACAAGTCACATGTTGCATCCTGTCCATGCATGACTGGACAGTGTTGTAGTACAAGATGTGTACAAAGTATAAGCAGCCTAAAGAGTGCCAGCAATGTAGGACCTAATCTATTCCAAACAAGATATGCCGTAAATGAAGGTACACACATAGACCAATACTAACTGTGCAACACAACAATGTCACCATGTGAGCACCCATGTTTGCTAAAACAATATTGTAGGTGCCCAGCGCATAATATTCTGACAGAAGGCATTGTGTGTTGGATTCTGCACAAAAATCAACTTTCCACTAATGAAAATGCATACTTAAATGACTTAAATGACACTCAGGTGTGTTCCAACATATGGAAACAATATTACTACACAGCCATACAACAAAGTCAAACATGTGTTCATGCACGAAGGTAGACACGTGAGGTTTCATATCCCATGAACACACAACTGTGGAAAATTTTGCACATATGACACTACACATGTCTTCCAACCCACATGGCACATACCAACCTTCATTGACGTATGTGAGTACACCATCTCCTGCATCATAGATGCACTGGGAATTATATGTCACATGCGCAGAGCATCATGAAGCCTAAACCTAACAGCACACATCAGTATGGATACACATGCACTCACATTGCCAGGTGTAACATGAAACAACCCACCCGTTGTCCACTACACCCTCGGAGTACGATTTGTCATGGGTATCACATGCATGACCATGTATTGGACATAGCCCATCATATCTACTGTGTTGTACTCATATGCACATTTGGAAATCAGACATTACAATGTGGTAGACCCACATATATGTGTTAGATCGCATATGTACAATCCTAGTACACATGTGGTAACATGTCTGTGTACAAAGTCTAGCAACACATGCACATATGCAATCAGTCATCGCATGCATCACACACACATACAAACACAATGGTATAAGCTTTTCCAACAAAAGCCACACATTCCGGTTATGCTTCAAATATTTTGATGAAAACGGAAATATCCAATACTCCACTAAGCCAAAAATATTATACCTGGCCCCTGCGCATCAATCTCAAGTCCAAAGACCTTGTAAAGCTTAATGGGAAGGAATACCACACATGACCGTCATGCGTCAACATTTTCTACACAAATGCGACTACTGTTAACTTTGCTAAGGAATAAATTACACTTTGCCTCTGTGTGTCAGTCGTAAGTCTTGATGCCTTGTCAGCATCAATGGGGGAAAATCAATGCATGACTGTCATGCATCAAAAGAATCGAACAATATCAGAAAACGTGACGCACAGGCCCAGGAAGTGATGAAACAGGACTTCTTGGATGCATACATGGCACAGTGCATTCACTTTCACTTTCACGTCACAGTCTTTTTGCCTGCCACTGTGTGAGGGTGTGTGGAGCTGGTGCGGGTGGAGGCTTGGTGTTTGAGAGCTTTGCGCTGTGTCCTGTTTCTGTTGTGTGCTTTTTATATTTTTCCTGAGTCTTTTGTAGTGTTTTTATCCTGTATTTGCTATTGTATTGTGGGGTGTTTTTCCAGGGGTAGGGTCGTTTTTTGGGGGTAATTGGGGTTAGGTGGGGTAATTTCTTTTTGTTTTTTTTGGGAGTTGGTGCATTTGCAGTTTGTACATAATGCATAATTTCAGGGAAAGGGAGGGCAATCAAGATGCTAGCTGATTAACTGGGAGGGTTCATTTGGTTGGTGCAGCATTACCTTGCAATGATGCTAGTTTTGGGTGGCTGTGTAATCCAGGGCTTCCCCACAGAGGCAAGGAAGCTGCAGTGCTCCACTGCCTAGGCAGAATATTTAGAGTAGTGCACACCGACCACCAATTGAAGCATCGTTGGGCTGACCTGATAGCACAGGAGCAGGATTTACAGCAGGATCTACTGGATCTCCTGGGGATACAGATTGACGGACCAGTTGGTAAGTACCCCATTGCCACAATGTTATTAAATCTGACATACACATGAAGATGTTGTACCACAGGCCTGCCCTATTTTACAGACAGTATGAGGCAGGTCTGCATCTGCAGCAGCACTAGCAAATTACTCAGTAGCCAGCATCAACGCAGGCATACTTGGATCACAGTGCAAGTGTGTCTATGTTGAGGGGGGTGCATGTGCACAGGTTCCCTTCCTGTATAGAGATGGTCTACTGTGGTGGCAATGGATGACCACACAGTATTGGCAAGACATCTGTAATATTATTCAGTTAATGTGCAGGAAGGGACAACTACGTGAACAAGAGGCTACTGCAATGCCATTTTAGCTCTAGTGTGTGTGCCTTGACATGGCACACACATATTAGTGACAAGAAACAAGGATGTATCAATGCATTCCTCAACACTTTGCTATGCTCAATCCACCACTGGGCAGTTGTTAGATTTTTTAGCTCTAATAATGACTACGATGTCTTCAACATTTGGGTAAGGGTTACAAACAATGGGCGTAACAATGGGACAGCCACTGCAACAACCATTGCATGTCCCTCTAATGCAGAATACTGTGTCATGCTACCCCATATGGACATGAAGGTGTAATGCTAATAAACAGCTGCATGACACACGCATGTGCATACGGTGCAGTGAAATGCACCACAGGCGCATCAGGGAAACTGATGCTTTGGTGGTGCCGGGGTCTCCATTTTCTGGCCCTACATCTCACAGACAGATTATAAATGTTTGGCAGTTGTTCTGTCCTACCACTAAGTTGACTTGCTTACTCAGCTTAACAAATTGAATGTGAAACTGTTGTCCATACAAAGAATTGTCAAAATTTCACTAAGTTATGTTTTCCTGTCATGTATTGCAGATGAGCCTCCACCATACTTCACCGGAAAAGTGTCTGGATTTGAAGACCCCAATGCAGTGTCGGTTTGTGCGACATGTGTGTCATTCCTGGGTTTTGTGTGAGAGGGTCCGATGTGTGCAATGCAATGATGAAATGTAATGCGTGACCAATGAGATCATGTCATCTGAGTTAGGATAGGGACATTGTTAGAAATCGGGTCTTTGGTTGGCAGTCATGTTACCCCCGTCCAAGCAAGGACCCTCACTCTAGTCAGGGAAAAGGAGAATCACCCTCAGCTAACCCCTGCATACCCTCTTGGTAGCTTGGCATGAGCAGGCAGGCTTAACTTCAGAAGCAAATTGTAAAGTATTTATACCAACACACAGTGAAAACATTACAAAATGACATAACACAGCTTTAGAAAAATAGGTAATATTTATCTAAACAAAACAAGACCAAACAACAAAAATCCAACATACACAAGTCAAGATATGAATTTTAAAATGAAAAAGAGTCTTAAATCCTGAGAAAACAGTGAGAACCCTGTTAGCGCACAAAAGTACCTATGAAGGGGTCAAAATAAAGCCGCACAGGCGAGTGCACATCGAAAAAGGCCAGCAATGTGTTGATTTCTCACCCGCAAGCGAGAACGTGCACCGTTCCTCCTCTGGTTGGGTCGCGTGCACCATTTCCTCTCTCTCGCAAGAGAGCGATGCGTCGATCAGGATGGGCACCTCGGGTCCGGGCAGACTTTGCTTTGATTTTCACCACCCAGCAATGTTGCATTGAAATCCGGTCGCACAGTGTAAAGAAACAGCACTGTGAGGGGGCTTGCGTAGTTAACCGCAGCAGCTGCGGGTGTTGCACGTCGTTTCTCCAGCCGCATTGAGTCGATCTCCCAGCTGCGATGTGGATGGAGCATTGATTTCAGCCATGATGCAGGCAGTGCATCGTTTATCAGCCACAAGGCGGGTGGTGTATTGAAAGTTTCCCCGCATGGTGGTCTTTGCATGGATTTCTGTCCTTTTCCACCAGCCGCACCTTTCAAGGGCCCAAAGACAGGTTAGGGCACCACTTGGCAGGCAGGACTCTCAGCAGAAAGCCCAAGTGCTGGTAGAGAGAATTCTATGCTATCCCTGAGACTTCAACAACAGGAGTCACGCTCAGTTGTTCAAGCCCTTGGATATTCTTCACCAGTGGGAAGTCTCACAAAAGTCAGTCTTTGTCCTCTCTCAGGCAGAAGCAGCTACTGCAGGCCAACCCAGCAAAACATAGTCACAGGCAAAGGGGCAGTACTCCTCCTCCAGTTTCTCCAGCTCTTCTCCTTGGCAGAGGTTCCTCTTAGTTCCAGAAGTAATCTGATTTTCAGGGGTTTTGGGTGCTCTTCTTATGCCCCTTTCTCCCTTTGGAGTAGGCCTAATTCGAAGAGAAGTCTCTGTTGTTTTCAAGATCCTGCCTTGCCCAGGTCATGCCCCAGACACACACCTGGGGGTTGAAGACTACATTGTGTGAGGGCAGGAACAGCCCTTTCAGGTGTAAGTGACAACTCCTACCCTCCCCTCAGCCCGATAGCCAGTCAGGATATGCAGGCTACACACCAGCCCCCTTTGTGTCACTGTCTAGAGTAGAGGTGCAAACAGCCCAACTGTCAAGCTGACCCACATAGGGGATCCACAAACAATCACAGTCACAGAATGGGTTTAGCAAGAAAATGCCTACTTTCTAAAAGTAGCATTTTCAAACACACAATCTAAAAAACAACTTCACTAAAAGATGTAGTTTTAAATTGAGAGTTCAGAGACCCTAAACTCCACTTGTCTATCTGCTCCCAAAGGGAATTTGCACTTTAACCATATTTAAAGACAACCCCCATGTTAGCCTATGAGAGATAGGCCTTGAAACAGAGAACAACTAATTTGGCAGTATTTCACTGTCAGGACATGAAAAACACATAAGTACATGTCCCACCTTTAACATACACTGCACCCTGCCCATGGGACTACCTAGGGCCTACCTTAGAGGTGCCTTACATGTATGAAAAGGGAAGGTATAGGCCTGGCAAGTGGGTACTCTTGCGAAATCGAATTGGCAGTTTAAAACTGCACTCACAGACACTGCAGTGGCAGGTCTGAGCCATGTTTACAGGGCTACTAATGTGGGTGGCACAACCAGTGCTGCATGCCCACTAGTAACATTTGATTTACAGGCCCTGGGCACTTCTAGTGCACTTTACTAGGGACTTAGAAGTAAATCAAATATGCCAATCATTGATAAGCCAATGTACACATATAATTTAAATAAGGTACACTTACATTTTAGCACTGGTCAGCAGTGGTAAAGTGTCCAGAGCAAAACAGCAAAAACAGAGTCCAGCACACAGAAACAACCTGGGAAATAGAGGCAAAAGGTGAGGGAAGACCATGCCAATTATGCCAAGTCTAACAGACATCATGTCTGATGCTATGTTGAGGATGGAGTATGAGTTGATTTTTGCACAAGTGCCAACATTTGCAACTATGGAATAGTGGGTGTTAGGAATTGGAAAGCATGTGCACATATACATTGATGTCAATCGTGATATGTGCCTGAGCTGCTGTTTCTCTGGTTACCATGCCTGTTGCCAACATATATGTCACTGCACTTTTGACAGCACTGTGTGCCAGACATAGCTTTCAGTTACTCAGTAAAAGGTACAGGTGACGTACATGTTTAGGGGTCTCTAGGGGACCTATGAAAGAGACACTTAAAACACCTGTGCCTCACTACTCTTCAGATTCTGTGCTAAGCAGCGGTTGCAAAAGCAGCCTTATTGTACTGGCCAACAGTCAGTAGAGTACACAATGAGAATACAACTCTGCTCAAGTAGGTTCTGGGACATGTTTAGGGCCTATAGCAGCTTAGATGTGTGCAGGTATACCAACATGGTCTACCCATCATGATATTTATGAGTGATTTTGGTCACATCACATGTGCATAGAATGTTGATGCTGAGTGTGTACCTGGTACAAAGGAGATGTCTGACATGCATGTGCACATGTTGTTCAATATATAGGAATACTGTAGCTGAACCCTGTGCACTGCCAATCTTACTGTGCCCCTTAGGGCACCACTACAGCCACCATGTGTGTGCCGCATTACCCAATTTGCACAACATAGTACAGGGTAGCGGGGAATAGGTACCATTTCTGTAGACAACATAGATGTACTGTTCATGGCTTGCCCAATCTTTATGGGCACTAAGCCTAAACTGTACATGTGGGCCCATTGTGAGCAATATTGTGCCTCTTTGTAACGCGTACTCTGAGCAGTTGTTAATCAAGGGACACTTAAATGATGCTCTGCCAAACCGTAGAATAGCCAGTGGGAAGTTTTCTGTCACCCCATCAGATGACCTTCGCCTTGCATCCATGATGCCTGGCCAAGGCTTGATGTAGCACCAGGGGTGTCAAAGTAGTGGATTGCATACATTGCACCACATATTCACAATGGCACAGGGATTCTGGAATTGTAGGGCCACTTGATCCTTACTAGTCTGATGACACAAATGTGGAGCAATGACTCAGTAGTACTCTTACCTCTGGGCCCTGATGGTAAGCAATGGATAGCTGTTACCCCAGTAACTTGTGCATGATATCGTAGATATCCTGTTAGGAAGTTCGTGTTGATTTGGTGTTTGTCAGTGTTGTGGAATGTGTGGTGGACAACATGTGTAAATTGAGGATGTTTTGTACATTGCATGTCTATTCTACCTCCACCCAATGCTGTATTTAAGGCCATGTTCTCCACATGTTTCAGCTGCCAATATGTCGCCAATGGAAAAAAGCATTTTTGAGAAGAGGGCTGACATGTACCAGCACATAATGACAGTACAGGCCGGGTACAAAAAGAAGGAGAAGAGACATAGGAGGGAGAAATCGACTTGGGCTTGGTGTGCATTTTCAAATGGGGAACCTCCGCTACAGCCCACAACTGGTCAGGCCACATTAGGGAAGACTTCTGGGACCAGGGGGACCTCTTCTGGTCCTACACCCTTCACTTCAACAGCACCGATCCACAGCCAGGCACCCCAACAGCTACCTGTCCCAGCCACAAGCTCTACATCCGAATCAAACATGAGACGGGACATTGCAGCGATGATGGCATGGCTGGATAAGTTGGAGAGAGACAATGGCAGTAATTATAAACTTCTAAAGTACTGTAAGAAAAAACTGAAGAAGTTGTAAAAGAATGTGTGCCACATCCTCCCAGTTCCTCCCTCTCCCTTTTACTGTTGTTAAATTATTAAGTGGGTTTTAGGTGGGTAGTGTTAGGATCATAAAATAGTGTTGATTAGGTGTAGGTTAGCGTAAGTCTAGTTCGGGTAGGTTTTAGTACTTTTTTTTATTTTGGGAGGTTGTGTGGGGGGTTATGTTGGGGTTTCTATGTTTATAAAACATTTAATAAAAAAATACAAAAGAATATATATTTGTTTAGGTAATAGTTTAGAATAGTACATGTGTAGCCTTAGTTTGTTGTCCTCCTTGTGTCTTGTCACTTAAGGGGTGGTGGGGAGACAATGTTTAGAGTGTGGCGTTACATGTGTAAGATTAGTTTAGAATAGGATGGATAGTTGTAGGGGTAAGTTAAGTTAAGTTAGTTTAGGTTAGTTTAGTGTAGGGGAGTGTATAGGATAGGTTTAGATATGATGATTTTAATATGCTTTAAAATATCCTGTTAGTATTAGATAATTATCTCTCCATGTTGATTGAGTGTCTGGGTGCTCTCATGTGTGCACTGGCCAAGTAGGAGGAATGGCTTAGGGTATGCTTTCTGTATTTATTTCCATAGATGACCATGTGCATCCCCTATGATGAAGGAGCTGTCAGATTGGCTGCTAAATGACATCAGCTAGTCCACACATTTGTCATCCACAGCCATTCACATTGTGTTTGTATACTGTATATTGAACAGGTAAGTATGCAGCTTCAGCTGTCATTGCTGGGATCTGGAAGTATTATTGCTGGAAAGTGTGGCACATATAACATTAGCCATATTTGGGCCTGTATCCTGTCACACTGACAGCTGCCGGTCACTGATTAGATTTGCCTCTTCTGAATCACACATATTAGTTGTACTGGTGCTCTCATCTGGGTACATTAACATACACTTGGTTGAGAGCTAGATGTGCCATATGTCAACTTCCAAGGATATCTGTTCAGTATATGTATTTAGGACTCTGTACGTTGGTTGTAGCCTTCAACACCATCATTCTCCTTTTTCATGTTAGGATCCTAGTGTGTGGCTTTGTGTCTGACAATAATGCACACATGTAATTATGTTCTGTTGTCACTGACATAACTTCACACATTGCATACACTTAGCAGAGTTGATGGATCACCGTAAACGATGAAATGTTACATGTGAACAAGTTGATTTATTTACAGGTGCAAGTGTATTTTCCAATGCTCTACACTGTCCAGTTCACAGACCCCATGACAGATCCCGAGCCATATGTAATACAATCAGGGGTAAGGGACATGTCATGAGACATGGTTAGGAGAAGTGTGCATTAGCGAGGAGGTGTCCAAATTACCAATAGGTAAGATTTGAGACAATTACAGTAGATAGCAGACAAGTCAACAGTGGTTGATTGAAGAGGGCACACTGCCTGCTGTCACAACACTGGCATGATCTTAAGCACAGAAGTGAGGAGATACTGTCCTTGTGGCACAGACTGGTGCCAACTGGTGGTTTTCCTTCTGAATGTTGTTCCTTCCACATCTTCATTCTCTGATGTGTGTGGTTCCTCCTGTGCCATGGGTGGTGCTGTTGTTGAGTTGAGGGAGCCACACACACATCAGGAGATAGAGATGTGGAGTCAAAAGTCCCGGCAGATCTCATTTGTGGGAACACATAAGGCATCACTGCAGCAAGGAGGAACTTTTGATTTCTCAACACCGCAGCAACATCCCAGTGGTAGGCAGCCATGTTTTCCCTGAGGGAGGCCACTTACCACAGTATGGACTCCAGGGTATTCTTAATAGCACCCAGCCTGTTGTCTATCATGCTGCTGCCACTTTAAGAGAGCAATTGTTGAAGTCTCTGCCTCATGACAGCAGCTTTGTCGGCCAGGGACTGCTGGAGAACACTTATTGGGTGCCTCTGATGGCAGCTGAGTTGTCCTTACTTGGACTGAGGCACCTCTGCACTCCCTCTAGGCTGCCTGCCATGGTCTCTATCCCCACCCTCACCTGCTTGGCCAGCTCCTGCTGGACTCCTACCACTGTCCTCTGGAAGGAGATGTCTGGGTCCTCGGAGTCCAGGGCTGTGTCAGGACTGGCTGGTGCTGTGTGTTGGTAGCTGGATGGTTCATATGGAGACCCCCACAATGCTGGGTGTCCTCCTTGCGACTGGAGGTGGTGTCTGGAGGGAACCTAGGACATCCTGGAGAGTCCTTTCATTGATGGTCGGCAGATGGTCATCCATGTCATCTGTAAACTCTAGGACAGGCAGGTCAGCAGGAGGTAAGGCATCATCCTCTGCAATGAGATAGTGATATGTCAATCTTTGATTATGGTGGCTGTTGACATGGCACAACATTTACTTGCTGCTGGAGGCTCAGTGACATGTTACAGACCCGTGGTTGTAGTTGTATATTATGTGTAGCATTGTGCATCGCACATGGGGCAACCTTACAAAGTATTTTGTGCTTTGATCCCACACCACCTACTTCCTTGCAGGTTTCTTGACCCTGCCACTGACACCATGGTGGCATGTAATTTTCCTTCCTATTCGCCATGGTGGCTGTTGCCACAGTAGTGTAATGTGTGCTGCCACTCTTTTGGTGCTATAATGCATTGACACCATGAATGATGCCACTAGTGCAGCATAGCACAAGTAGGTCAATTGCATACAATGTCTGTGTTACATTCTCATTTGCCTGTAGCAGGCCCAACACATGTGCTTATTAGAAGGGACAGAACAACCATTACGGATTGTCTGCCCCATTAGTTTGTCCTCCCTAAATTTGTGACATATGCTGTTGTAAGGATGTAGAATGTGGATCAATGCATGCATTTTGAGACTTTGTTGATATGGCACAGAGGGAATGTGCAGCTTGGATCCACATGGACAACTATTTGTATGATAGTACAGTTGCATAACCAGCTAGTGAAATTGTGCTGATTGTGCAACTTTGATGCCACTTTTGCCAGTTCTTACTCATGTTGATTGTTCCATTAAGCAGTACACCATCTATTCACTCAACACACTCAGTCTTGTCGGATGGTGAGATTGCAGCTGCTTGTACAGCTGCATAAATGATGTTCACAGACATGCCCCATGTGTTGTAGGAGTTGACTTTTGAGGCCATTCCCAAATGGTGCATGGAGTTGTATGAGAGTTGTTGTTGGTCCAGCCTGTGCAGTTTGTGTTCCACAGGTTGTACACTTAAGGCCTGATTTGTTCTCAAGTGGCATAGCTCAGTGCAGCAGCCGTATGTGTTGCACAGTGCTGCACCAGTTTTTAAACGCAGGCATGCACCACGTTTACTGGAATATGGCACACCCCTGCGATTCCCCCTGCGCCTGTGTAGAATTGTTCTCTGTGACCAAACGCAGAAATCGTTGCACCATGATGAAAGGGTGCATGCGTTGAGGGGAAAGATTGTTTATGTGCAGGGAGGTGTCCCTTTCTGCACATGTACAAGGTGGCATTTTAATGTGTGCTGCAGGATGCAGCACACATGTGAAGGACAATGGCACAAAGAGAAAGGAAAGCATTTTGCCTTGTTACACCATCCTGATACAACCCCTGGGGTCGTACTGACTTCAGTCCCAGTCTCTGATGTACATGTTGTGTTGGATCTGGGGCAATATGTAATGGGTGTGGCTGTGGCACAGCCACAGCCACACTAATTGCATGTCCATTCCTGGCAATGTACTGCATATTTACATGGTGGTGTAACGCCATAGTAAGTGGCTTATATCCACGTTGTGTGTATGTCGGAGTGCATTGCGCTACCAGAGCATCACAACAAGTGTGTCTTGGGTGGTGATGGGGCATTTTGATTCAAGGCCTATGTGTCCAGATGCAACCCTTTAGCATGCAATGAGTGTGTCCTGTGTGCCTCCCCCTTCTGCCATTTGTGTGATTCCAGATAGTTCCCCCCGCAACTTACCCTGCATTTGTGGTAGTTCTTGGTAGTCTGTGCTGTCCTGTCCAGCAATTCCAGTCGCCAGCTCCTCCGGGATGACTGCTGTGACCATCTCCTCCAGCTCAACCAGGTCCTCCTGTGGTGCCGGACTTCGACCTCCAGTCTGCAGTGCTGCCTTTCGGTTCCTGGTTAGTCCTGAACTTGCAATCATGCCAGTGCTTCTTGCAATCGGTGACAGTCCTCCTCACCTCTGCTATTCTGTTGACTTTGTCTACTATTGCCTGCCATATGGCCTCTCACCTACCTGTTGGAAATTTGGAGGTGACAAAGAGCTGGTGTTGATGGTCCATCACCTCTCTGACCAGGACGTCATGCTCCTCCTTACTAAAGCGACACTTCCATTTCTTCTTCTCCTTCTGCTGGGACTTTCTGGACCCTCCTGGTTGGTACTTGGGTGAATGGGTTCTCCCTGGGGTCTCTCCTGGCCTGCATTCTCCATCTTGTCTTCCCAAATGTTTATTTCTTGCTTGTGTGTGTTTTTTTTTTACGCTAATGAGGTTAAATATGGCGCTAACCCGTTTTCTGGCAAAAATACCTGCCACAAAACAGTCCAGAACCACTTTTGTAGTATTGCCGTAATTTTTTCTTTTCTGGCATGTCGCAATGGTTACCATCATTTTTTATGGTGCTAACCATTCCTTAGCGCCTTCGTGCGTCATTTTTTAAATATGGCACACTGATGGCGCAAGGGTATGACGGTAGCTTGTGTTAGAATTGTTGGCGCACAACTGCGCTAGCGCAGTTGTACGTCATTTTTCATAAATCTGCCCCTTAGTCAGCATGTACAAGACAAAGACTTAAATTGCCACAACACAGCCAATCAGAAAAAGCATGTGGTTCTTGGGTACCAGAACCAAGTTCTCCTGCCTAACCATTTAAACTAAAGCCTAAACTATTCTATTTCTAAAAGAGCATTTGAGAAAGAGTATACAAACAGAAATTCTGTAGAATATTTTGTTAAGAGAGGTGCAGTGGCATAAAGCCACATAGAAAATATGAGGTATGTACCTCAGAAGGGTCCATTCAGCTCAAAGGGTGAAAAGAGTCGGCCTTCTCTCATGAACTAAACCTTCTCTAAATCTAAGTTTAACAAGATGATGAAATCACAGTAGAAGCTTCTTAGCTGAACTCCCAATTGATTTTAATTAGAAGTTACAACTCTTTGGTATCAGCAATTTCAAAAAGAGTTATGGCTGCCAAATTCCAGAACACTCCTCTTCGTCCTTGCATAGCTCGTCTCAGGCTTTCAAATCTCTTGCGCACAATAAGCTCCTTGTTAACTCTGTCTCAGCTCCTAACACCTGCATCTCAGAGAGAAAACATTTAAATACAAACTCCACATTGAAAATTGACTGTGAAAAGAAAAATATACGTGTAGGCCTTCACTCCAGCAACGTTAATAAAACATGAACATACTTTCAGGTTAAATTAATTCTAAGCATTACATGTGAGAATTCATGAAATTATTATGCAGAATAATACATTCAAAATGTTAGTTTCAAATAGATATACATGAAACTTTACCTAAATGTTATATGTAATGGTGCACTCCGCTCATATGCTTTGCAGTGGAGTAATTATATAAAATCACTTCATCAGTTTATACAAAATATGAACACAGTATTTTGACCACCAGAAAGTGACCACCCTTTCACATTCTTTCTTCAGAGGCATAGTGACACGGCCACGCTACGCTCTTTCAACCCTCCCTCTGCTGACTTTCAGAGTCATCACAAATCCATTTTTGTTCTTGAATGAGACTCTCTAAAACCTAGTTGTTTTGAACAACTTTTGCCTGGATTCTTTCAAACCCTTCATATCATCGTAATATATCCATTGTCTATCTTCCAATTCAACCTTTGCTATCTTTCTCTTTCTGCCTTGTTGAAATTTTGTTCTCCAGAAAATTTGGTATCTTTCAAGCAAAACTATGGCCAGGTCACAAGAATCAACAATGGTTTTAATGCAAACCCAAGTATTCCACTTCCCAGGTTACCAAACCATCTGCCTATAGCAGAAAATCCATTCCCAATCGCTTCCCATGCACCCATTGCTTCCAATTCTTTCAAATCTCTTGTCACCCCAGAAATATCCTGAATATATTTCTGAAAATCCTTACTTTTATCCGAGATAAAAGTATAGCATTTTTTAACTTTAAGCATCCGACAGACCCAGCCCTCTCTTGCGACCAACATGTCTAACCAAGTCAATTTTTCAACACCATTGATCTGATCGCTATGATTTCAGTATTGACAACCAATAATGCTCCAGCCGTATTAGTGGCTAACATGTCCACTATAGTAGACAACTTTCTGATTATTAGA
This sequence comes from Pleurodeles waltl, assembly GCF_031143425.1. Classification (NCBI taxonomy): domain Eukaryota; kingdom Metazoa; phylum Chordata; class Amphibia; order Caudata; family Salamandridae; genus Pleurodeles; species Pleurodeles waltl. The sequence continues at coordinate 139,023,905 of NC_090445.1, read as the reverse complement.
TCATTCAAAATCACTCCCACAGATGGAATCATAGCTCGAAAAATATCTCCCATTACTTCTTCTGCACTCATTCCTTGCTTAGCTCTAAACCCTTGTGTCCAAATAGGATTATCAAAGTGCTCCACATGATAAATCTTGGGGAAAACAATTCCCAATTAACACATAAACATCCTTTTGGCAGCCCAAAATATGCCGGCTTTCCACAAATAAATTTAACACCAGGAATTACTGCATCTTCTCCATCCAAATACAACTTAAAATGTCCCCACACTTCAAACATGTGCTCACATTCACTCTTTCCCGCGAACTCATTGTCAGTGGCAGAACTTTCCATCCAGATGCAAAATCTCACTTTATGTTCTCAATCTAAAACTAAAGCAGCTAGGTTTCCAGCTAACTGATGTCCTATTTCTTCTTTTGTCCATCTATTATGACTTTTTGAAAAGTTCACCTGACTGTTATCCAGCTTCCAACTCTCTCCTCCTGTTTTCAACTAAATTCAAGAATGTCTTTTCTACATCTGATAAAAGGCAAGTTAAGTTGTGTTTATGTGCATAGACAGTATCTAAGATGGAAATAGGTTTGAAAAACCTAGCAATTAATTTAATTTCCAAAGGGGTGGGATGTCTATTCAAATGTTCAGTTATAGGAATTTCTGAAAGAACCATGTCATTGTTGGAAAAATAATACTGATAATGTACTGTCCCATAAAATATACTAAACAACAAACCACATGAAATCCCAAAGGTAATAGGGATTTGATGATAAGTAATACCTTCAGAAACACAAGCAGGCAACTGCGTACACACATAGCAGTTCCTTGCCTTCATGGTCTCTACATATTCATATAACAAGCTGAAATATACATATGTTGAATAATCTCCTCTAGATGTATCTATGTGTAATGCTTTCTCATTTAACCTATTACCTTTCCTAAAACGAATAGTTTGGGAAGGAATATCCGAAGATGTCCCTCCTTTACAGGATTATTGGGGGAAAACATTCCTACTAGTAATATTATTAATATTGTGAGTAAAACAAGCAATAAAGCACCTATTATGTACCTACTCTATTTCTTCGATTTGACTCCATTACCTCTTTAGAATCAGATCTATTATCAAGCAAAGTATAGCAGCAGTAAATGTCTCTTTGTTTATTATACCAACGCAATCAGGAAAATAAAGCTCAAATGTTCAAAGTCCATACAGCAATAATGCATATAAATCTTCGTGAGACTTCCTTACCCTATTCTGTGTTCTTCTAAATGACAACCCTCTTTCTTCAACTTCTACTTTTTTCTTACTCCATGATCTTGATCAATATAATTGTCTCTAATATGTGCACAAACTGCATTTCCAAGTTCATTTGCAAGTTCCAAATACAGCTCAACCACAATGTCTAGTTCACGGAGGCTCAGTTGAACCAGTATGCTGATTCCAACATTCCCAGGATTCTTGGTCTGCATCATTTGCAAAGTAGGTCCATTCAGGAGAAGAATGCCTACAACACAGAACTCTTGTTCTTTTTGTCTTTCTTCATTTTACACCTTTGTCTTAGCTTTCGCTCTGCTCAGAATTCTCTGTTTTCTCAGCAATTGTTGATGGGATGTGCTCTTTTGGCAGATTCACTCTTTCACGTTCTTGTCGTCTAGGCCAACGGTCTCCAGCTTCCGCTCACTCTCCAAAAGCACTTGTCCCTTCTCCGGGGTCCGATTTTGAGTTTGACTTCTGCACCTCAGGACAAACTTTGGTTTTATTTCAGAGTCAGATGTGATTTGCTCTAGATCCTCTTCTCCTTGATCGAGCACTTTCCAAGCTCAGTTTAGTACCCCACAGTTTGGCTGACCTGTTCCGGTTGTCCTTCATGCACTAGCGCCTTTTCCAGGACAGGCATTGTCACATTGAGGGAACACTCCACCTTGCAAGTGTGGGAAGCATAGATTCAGATGGGGAGACCTCTGCACTTGACAGCAGTCATTGTCACCAGGATCATATGATAAGGCCCATGCCAACGAGATTCCAAACACGTCTTCCTGATGTGTTTCTTCACCAAGACCCAATCGCCGGTACTGAGGTCACGCACCACATGAGTTAGTCCTTTACAATAGTCTAAGACCATGTCATCAGTAATATTTACAAGTGTATTGGCAGGAATCGCTGGCAGACTCATCGCCGTCCCCATCAGAATTTTGAAGGGGGACAGTCCAATCTTTCGATCAGGTACACTCCGAAGACTCATCAACACAAGGGGAAAAGCATCAGGCCATTTCAGAGATGTTGAAGTACACACCTTTGTCATTCTCAGATTCAGTGTGCCATTCACTTGTTCAGCAAGACCCAAAGCCTCAGGTCTATAGCTGCAGTGCAATCTCTGAGCCATCTGTAATGCTGTACACAATAACTGTAGGACCTCATTGTTGAAATTAGTTAATCAATCTAATTCCAAAGAGGCTGGGAAGCCAAACCTTATGATAGTTTCCTCAATAACAGTTTAGCTACAGTGAGACTATCATTTTACCTAGTTGGGTATGCTTCAACCCAATGGGAAAAGATGCATACAATGACCAAAACATACCTCAATTCATTGCACACAGGCATCTCAATGAAATCCATCTGAATTCTGATAAAAGGTCCGCCTGGTCGCCCTGTGGCTCAATGCAACTGCAGTCATCTTCCCAATGTGGTTCTGTTGACACACAACACACCTGTGACACAGCACTTCAGCCATCACTCTGAATTTAGGATTGAACCAAGTTTGTCTGAACAACCTTACCATAGCGTCCCTACCAATGTGAACATTGTCATGAAAATGTTGAGCAATATGGAGTAACAAACTGTTTGGCAACACTGGTCTTTCATCCTTTGAAACCCAAATGTCATCATCTTCTTTGACACAACCTGCTCTAACCCAACCTTGCTGTTCTTCCTCAGACACCTCTTCTTGCAACCTTTTCACCTCATCCCAAGTGTCAACTGGTGTCAACAAGAGGTTAACGTTAGTCTAATCCATTCCCTCATTTGTGAATTTCTCATTGAATGTACAGACATTGTGTGCAGGACACTTGACCACTGCAACCTGCTCAGGCACTTGTAATGCGTTGAGGAAATTCTTCACTTGTTCACCATTCCGGATTGGAATGAACAACGCCAAAGCCATACTGACTATCGGTAAAGATCGCCATTTTCAATTGACCAGAGGCACAACATGCTCCTGTAAGACCAATCAATTCAGCTACTTGAGCAGAAAACATTCCTTGAATCCAAGAAGCTTCAACAACTCCAGACAGAGTACGGAAACATGGGCTGGTCCTCCACTGTCTCTCAAACACGAAACATCAACATTAAGGACATAATCAGATTCAGGCAATGATATATCCCATATGTCTGGTCTGAGTTTGGTACATAGTTCATTTACATCAAGGCAATCATGGTCTCCCTTACAATCTTCAACTGATCTGTGACCCACTATTGGCAACAGGATAGCAGGATTCAAAATTCAACATTGTTTGACGATTGCATTCTCTGTAGCCAGGATCACCTGCTCCTACAAGATGGGAAAAATAGCATAACTCGTTTAAGCACTACTTGTGCACCAAATGCAAAATTCACACTTATGTGCATCTCAGAGGCCTTTTCCTCAACTTAGTGTGAAATGGCGTTGATGATCTCCTAATGACTTTCACTTCTGAGTCAGTCACAAGGTACAAAGGCCTGACAAAGTGCCTAAATGATAAGTTTGATCCAAAGCACAGCATCAACTCTGAGAGATTCATCTTCACTACCACACACCAAGGAGCTGATGAGCCCATGAACAACTTTGTCATGAGTTTGTGACAGTTGGTAACCTGCCTGTGAGTTTGACAAATTTGACAATAAGAAAGCTGTAGTCTTGTGATTCACTGAAGGAGGCTACTCTTCAGCATTCTGAAACAAATTTCCAAAGGAAGAACTCATGCTGGCAATAATACTTCAAATTGCCTGAACAGCTGCATGTCAGTGATGCTTACTGTCAATACAGAGAATGGAGTACCCCAATTCAGTTTCACCTCGGATGTCATCTGGGAGAACCCAAAGATAGGAGACAACCATCAATAGCCGGATGCCAGAAGCATTGCTTCCACAGTGGGTTCACGTATCCCCATGCAGGAGGTTGCCCCGCAGTCAGGAAGAAATGTTGGAACTGCAAAAAAGAACAAATAAGACCACTTTTTAAGTGTATGCAGGAAAACCATAGATGGACAGGGACAAAACCGCACTCATCACATCCGACAGATGGACACTGAAAGTCATGCCTCATTCACTGAACCCAACCAAGAAACAGGAGACTGTGAGAACCTGTATTTGATACTAGCAATGTACACATGTATAGATGGGTACTATAAGACTGTGATCTTAGCTACAGAGCATCTGAGCATTAAACAAGGACAAGAGCCCCTGAGTAAGTTCCAGGATTGTTAACTAGTTAGCTGCATGCATTAATCTAATGCTGTCTTGAATAGGTGAGTCTCCATTGAGATGTAGGTTGGCAGTGTTTGCATTGTTAAAATTACTGTTAGACCTGACAGCCTGGGGGTGGTCTTCCCCCCAAAATTTTAGCTTGCCTCCCTCCATTTTTCAGATCTTGTTTCTGCTGGTTTGAGGACTCTGTGCACTTTACCATTGTTTACCAGTGCTAAAAGGCTTGTGCTCTCTCCCCTAAACATGGTAATATTTGCTCCTACCCAATTGGCAAATTTAATTTGCTTATAAGTCCTTAGTAAAGTGCACTATAAGTGCTCAGGACCTGTAAAATAAAGGCTACTAGTGGGCCTGCAGCACTTATTGTACCACCCATATAAGTAGCCTCTTAACCATGCCTCAGGCCTGCCATTGCAAGGCCTGTGTGTTCAGTTTTACTGCCATGTCTACTTGGCATTTAAAACCCCTTGCCAAGACTTAATATCCCCTTTTATTACATAACATTCACCCCTAAAGGAGGCCCTACGTGCCCCACAGGGCAGAGTGCAGTGCATTTAAAAGGCAGTACATGTACTTTTAAGTTTTCCATGTCCTGGTAGTCAAAAACCACTGAAGTCGTTTTTCACTATTGTGAGGCCTGCTCCTCTCATAGGTCAACATTGGGAATTCCTTAAAATACTTTGAAGCTATAATTCCAGAAAGTAGTAGCTCCATCATGTTTCATATCTTTGGAATGGTAATGATAAATCCTCTTTCCTGGTAAAGTCGGATTCAACATTACTATTTTAGAAATGCCACTTTCAGAAAATGGACATTTCTCTGCTCTTACTGCTCTGTGTTCCTTATAGCCTGTCTCCAGTACACATCTGGTCTGTGGTGGGTGACAGCTTTGCTTGTGCATTCCATACCGACAGCCACAAACACAGGACACTCAACTGCATCTGCATTTATCTGCATACTGATGGGTCTTCCTGGGCAGGAATGGTTGAGGGGCTCACACTTGTAGTTCAAAGGGTGGTGGCCTGACCCCACACAAAGGACTGATACCCCCCTACCCCACACATATAGAATATGTTGGAAATTGACCTTTTTTATCCATGATCAACATATTTGATTTACTGGTAAGTCACTAGTAAAGTGCACCAGAGGAGGCCAGGGCCTGTAAATCAAATGCTACTAGTGGGCCAGCAGCACTGGTTGTGCCACCCATATGAATAGCCCGGTGAACCTGTCTCATTCCTGCAACTGCAGTGTCTGTGTGTGTAGTTTTAAACTGCCAAGTCGACCTGGTAAATGTAACCACTTGCCAGGCCCAAACCGTCCCTTTTACTACATGTAAGGCAACCCTAGGGTAGACCCTAGGTAACCCCTTGGTCAGGGTGCAGTGTATTTAGAAGGTAGGACATGTACTGGTGTGTTTTACATGTCCTAACAGTGAAATACTTCCAAATTTTGTTTTCACTGTTGCAAAGCCTATCTCTCCCATATGTTAAGATGGGGGCTGCCTTTAAATACCTTTTAAGTGTAGTTTCCGTCTGGGAGCAGAAAAAGATGTGGAGTTTGGGGTCTCTGAACTCACAATTTAAAAACACATCTTTTCGTAAAGTTGTTTTTTAAATTGTGTGTTTGAAAGTGCCACTTTTAGAAAGTGGGCATTTCCTTGCTTAAACCATTCTGTGCCTCTGCCTGCTTGTGTATTGCACGTATGGGTAAGACAGGCAGTTGGGCTGTTATGAAGTCCCTCTAGACAGTTACACAAAGGGAGCTAGGATGTAGCTTGAATATAATGATGAGTCTCCTGGGCTAGAGTGGGGAGGGAGGAGCAAACACTTACACCTGAAATGGCTGTGCCTGTTCTCACACAATGCAGTATCAAATCCCATGATGTGTGTCCGGGGCCAGGCCTGGGCAAGTCAGGATCTTGTCAACATCAGAGACTTTCCATTGAAATTTGCCTACTTTAAAGGCAGAAAGCAGTATAAGCAGTGACCCAAAATCCCAGATTATTAGAACACTTCTGGATCAAGAGGAACCTCTGCCATGGAAAAGAGCTGGAGGAGGAGTACTGCCCCTTTGCTGTGTATGCTTTACTGGGTTGGCCTGCAGTTGCTGCTTCTGCCTTAACCCGTTAGGTGCGGGCGGGAAGCTCTTCCGTGTATCCCCCGCCCCCCACCCGCCCCTTTGTGACGTTTGACGTCACATTGTTGTTTTCCCCATCGGAGCAGGAAGTGGCCATAGGGCCGCTTCCTGCTCCGATGGGGGAAACGGCCCCAAACGGCCTTCCTGAACGCATTTCCTGGCCCTCGATCGCAGCACAGCTGGGATCGAGGGCCAGGAAACGCCACTAGACACCAGGGATTTCACTTGGGGGGGGGTCGGCCCCCCTCGGAAAACGGGCGCCCCTCCGGGCCATATTTTTTTATTTCAAGGTTGCGATCGTGCCACCCCCAGGAGCTCATTTAAAAAAAAAAAAAAGAAATTGCCAGGGGGTCGCCCATGGGCAGGGCGACCCCCTGTGGGGGCAATACTTTTTTTTGGAGTTGTAGGGTTTCCTGGGGGCCATTTTGGCCCCCAAGGAAACCCTGAAACTACCAAAAAAATAAAGATATATATATATATATATATATATATATATATATATATATATATATATATATTTATATATAGATATATCAATCCATGTAGATAGATCTATATATATATATAGATCTATATATATATATATACATATATAGAGATCTATCTATAGATATATCCATGTAGATAGATCACTTTTGTCAATGCATGTGTGGTTTCCCTGGGGGCTGCGATCGGCCCCCAGGAAAACCAGACCCACATATAAAAGTGATCTATATATATCTTATAAATAAATATATATACAAATAATATATATCATGTATATGTATATATATATATATATATATATATATATATATATATATATATATATATATATATATATATATATATATATTTGCCACCAGTTGTCTTGCAGTTGCAGTTGCAGATTGCGTCTTCAAAGCAATGCACATACTTCAACTGACACATTTCAACTGTAGCTTTTAGGCAGCAATAAAAAAGTCAAGCAAGTCTTGTGATTATGTTTCTGCTACAAAAGGATCAGACTTTTGTCTAGTGGCAGTTTTAGTGTCATAAAGAAGCGCAGAAGGTTTATATGCCTACTGCAAAGAGCAAATCTGTATTTTATGTAAATAGCTGAGTACATTGTTAAAGTCAGCCACTACCTGCGCTATAATATAAATGAAATATAGGTGCGGGGTGGGGGGTGGCTATGGAAAGATGAAGAGCATGTTTGCTGGGTGGTAATGAGGGAATCCGAAGAGGAGGACATGGGAGTGGGAGCACCAATAATGATTGTTGTACTGGGCGCAGGAGGTGCTAAAGACTGCGACAAATGGTATGTGACAAGGTGTCTTGAAAGAAAGTGCTGATAGAGGGAAGAAGTGCAGGTAAGGTGGCCTCTACTGTTGCACGTATCACACATACACACCAGCAATTTTGTGACTGCGTATGGAGGCTAGTGTTTTAGAGCAACAGTTTAGCCAACAGCAGAGATAGCATCTTGATGGATGACTGCTGCTGATGTCGTCACTCGGGTTATAGAGGACAGCTCTGACATAGGATCAGAGACTGAGACAGCATCTGAGGGATAGGACAATGGCGCAGACTCTGGGAATGATTTTTCAGTTGGAGGAGTCCCATTGGATAACTCCTTTCAGTAAATTGTGAGGGAGGTGATGAGGGAAGTCCTGTTGTCCCTTCGCAAGCACAGTCTGTGCAATGGGGCAATAGTGGGTAAGCCCAAGCCAGAGAGCAGGTGAATGCGGGGGCAAGCACAGAGAGGGTGCTCTCTTGGGAGCTCCCCAATTTAGTTCAGCCCCAAATTCCACTGCCCAAATTGTATTGTGGAGACATCAAAATTATCTTTCACAAAACAAACTGGTTTTGTAAGGCAGGCACCAGTGTTTTTGGTCCTAGGTTCGCGGCCATATAGGGAAACATACTAAACCCAAACATTTCTGGAAACTAGACATCCGGGGGAGTCCACAGAGGTGTGACTTGTGTGGATTCCCCAAAGTTTTCTTCCCCAGGATACCCTGCAAAACTGAAATGTTGAATAAAAACTCTATTTTTCTTGCATTTCTCTCACACAAACTACAGGAATATGCTGCGATCCACAAAATTCGTACCACACAGTGATTCCTCTCCTGTCCTGATAAAAACACTACCCCACTTGAGTACCTATACCTAGTGCCTGCGTAAGGAAATGGATCACCCCAGGGTCAACAGTTGCCTCATGTAAGTACCAACATTGACCGTTATGTGATCTATTCCTGTCGCGGGCACTAGGCCCACCCACACAAGTGATGTACCATTTTTATCAGGAGACTTGGGAGAATGCTGGGTGGAAGGACATTTGTGGCTCCTCTCAGATTCCAGAACTTTCTGTCTCCGAAATGTGAGGAAAAAGTGATTTTTTGGCCACATTTTGAGGTTTGCAAAGGATTCTGGGTAACAGAACCTGACCAGAGCCCCACAAGTCAACCCGTCTTGGATTCCCCTAGGTGTCTAGTTTTCAAAACTGTGCAGGTTTGCTAGGTTTCCCTAGGTGCCGGCTGGGCTAGAGGCCAAAATCCACAGCTAGGCACTTTGCAAAAAACAGCTGTTTTCTTTGTGAAAATTTGATGTGTCCGCGTTGTGTTTTGGGGCATTTCCTGTCACGGGCACTAGGCCTACACACACAAGTGAGGTATCATGTTTATCGGGAGGCTTGGGGGAATGCTGGGTGGAAGGAAATTTGTGGCTCCTCTCAGATTCCAGAACTTTCTCTCACCGAAATGTGAGAAAAACGTTTTTTTTTGCCACATTTTGAGGTTTGCAAAGGATTCTGGGTAACAGAACCTGATCAGAGCCCCACAAGTCAGCCCATCCTGGATTCCCCTAGGTGTCTAGTTTTAAAAAATGTACAGGTTTGGTAGGTTTCCCTAGGTGCCGGCTGTGCTAGAGGCCAAAATCTACAGCTAGGCACTTTACAAAAAACACGTCAGATTTCAATGTAAAAATGTGATGTGTCAGTGTTGCCTTTCCTGTCACGAGCATTAGGCCCACCTACGCAAGTGAGGTACCATTTTTATCAGGAGACTTGGGGGAACACAGAGTAGCACAACAAGTGTTATTGCCTCTTGTTTTTCTCTAAATTTTTTCCTTCCAAATGGAAGACAGTGTGTAAAAAAGACATCTATTTGAGAAATGGCCTGTAATTCACATACTAGTATGGGCACCCCGTAATTCAGAGATGGGCAAATAACAACTGCTGCTCAATACCTTATCTTATGCCCATTTTGGAAATACAAAGGTTTTCTTGATACCTATTTTTCACTCTTTATATTTTAGCAAATGAATTGCTGTATACCCGGTATAGAATGAAAACCCATTGCAAGGTGCATTTATTGGCTCTGGGTACCTAGGGATCTTGATGAACCTACAAGCCATATAGATCCATGCAACCAGAAGAGTCCAGCACACGTAAGGGTATATTGCTTTAAAAAATTTGACATTGCAGGAAAAAGTTACAGAGTAAAACGTGGACAAAAATGGCTGTTTTTTTCAGCTCAATTTCAATATTTTTATATTTCAGCTGTTATTATCTGTAGGAAAACCTTGTAGGATCTACACAAATGACCCCTTGCTAAATGCAGAATTCTGTCTACTTTTTAGAAATACTTAGCTTTACGGGATCCAGTGTTGGTTTCACACCCATTCCTGTCACTAACTGGAAGGAGGATGAAAGCACCAAAAATAGTAAAAATGAAGTATGTCCCAGTAAAATGCCAAAATTGTGTTGAAAATTGTGTTTTTCTGATTCAACTCTGCCTGTTCTGGAAAGCTGGGAAGATGGTGATTTCAGCACCAGAAACCCTTTGTTGGTGCCATTTTCAGGGAAAAAACCACAAGCCTTCTTTGGCAGCCCGTTTTCCCCATTTTTTTAAAAAAACTAAATTGTAGGTGTATTTTGGCTAATTTCGTGGTCTCCTCAAGGGGAACCCAGAAGCCCTGGGTACCTTTGGAATCCCTAGGATGTTGGAAAAAAAGGATGCCAATTTGGCATGGATAGCTTATGTGGACAAAAAGTTATGAAGACCTAAGCGCACACTACTCCAAATAGCCAAAAAAGGGCTCAGCACGGGGGGGGAGGGCACAGCAGCTAAGTGGTTATAGAGGGTAAAAACTGGACTTTGCTTTGTATCCTGCTTGTGAAGTTTCTCCAAGGGCATGGAGTAGAGCTTGCTTCCTGTTGGAAGTCTCAGGGATATCAAAGACTTCAGCTTCATCTGCCTACAGCACTGGGAACTGTGGGCCAGATGTAGCAAAGCTTTATCGAGTCGCATACGGCGAAAATCGCCGTTTGCGAGTCGCTAAAGCCACTTTGCTATGTAGAAATGCATTTTGCGAGTCGGTTCCCTCTTTTTTTAACCTGGTGTGAATTATTTTTGTGGTGTCGCACTGTGTTGCTGTATGAGTTATTGCACAAATGCTTTACACATTGCCATCTAAGTTAAGCCTGCCTGCTCTATGCCAAGCTACCAGTAGGTGAGCACAGGATAATTTAGGTTGTGTTGTGACTTACTCTGACTAGGATTGTGGTTTCTACTTTGACAGGGTTCATACCTCTGCCAACAGGAGACTGTAATTTCAGTTACACATACATTTGGACTGTGAAAATATGGATCCTAGCACCAGAATGCCAAATAGAGCATGTTCACATGCTAGACCCAAAGTTATCAAGAAATCTGCATCTATAGCACTACCCGCACTGAGTCTTGCAAGTAACCTCAAGGCATAATATATTCTTAGTACTAACCAGCAAGATCTACATCATAAAATCATGAGCAAACATGTGGTGGTATTTCAAGGGCTGGGGAAAATGTAAAATATGCAAGTGGCTGAAAATCACCACGGTGTGTCTGTGCACCTACAGTAACAGGTAGACAAAGAACTTAAAAGTATAGTGGAGCAAGATATAATTGAGGAAACCACTGGTGCCAAACCAGGGTGTCCCCAATTGTGGTTCTGCACAAGCAAAACAAAGAAAGCACGCTTCTGCATAGATTTGTACATACTGAAAACAACAATTAAAAGGGAGGAGAACCCAGGACTGACATGATTAGGTGCCTCAATACAGTTTGCATATTCTCCATATTAGACCTTTACATTTTACATCACCACAACCTCCACTGATATGGGTCTATTTTGTTACTAATGTCTCTGTTTCGAATTGTCGTTTGCAGTCAAAATCTTCCAGGAGACCATAAGAAGAGTGATTAGATTGGACCATAGTGACAACATAATCATATTTGGTCACGTCAAAGAATAGCATGATACTGCACTGAAGGGAGTGTGTATTTGTCTCAGAGTAGGTGGACTGACATTAAACGTTGTAAAGTGTGAACTAGAGAAGGCATAGCTCCTGTCCTTGGGCACATCTTCTGCAAGAAAATGCAGTCTGACCCAATTAAGGTCATGGAAGTAAGTGAAGTGACCAACCCAGCTTATGTGGACCACCTGAGATCTTTTCCAGGACTAGTGAGCCACTCTTTCTTTTACATAAAAGACATCACCACAGTGAGCAGACCACTCAGGAAACTCACCAACACAACCTTCCACAAGGTCACAAGAGGCACATAGAAGGTGAAACAGTCTGGTTCCTGGGGCAGAATGTCCTGTTAGATGAGACCATCAAGACATGCTACATGTATCTGGGCACAAGAAATTCACCCTGACCAGAACTATGGATGTCTCATCTCCCAGATGGAGTGTGGTCAACCATGTCAGTGGACTTCTATGAATCTATAAAACTCTGGCCACTGTCTCTTGGTGCTTATCCTTGGATACTCTCCCTTTCCTTTAGTACATCAAGTCTCAGTCACATCTGCGACGGTCATCCTGTTTGAATTTGTTGGTGATAGCGACCTGCATCCGCACTATGCCCTGTCCACTCTCTGGATACTAACAACCACTTTGTGGACAGGTGAGAAGGTCAAAGAAAAGGGGGCGAAGAAAGGAGTGCATGGATGGAGATACATTCCCCCAGAAATAGGTACTGAGGTTCACATGTACAAAGATCCGGTTTTGCGACTCGCAAACTGCGAGTCTTAGCGACTCGCAATTTGCGACTCGCAAAACCGGATGTACAACAGTGTACTTTACACTATTTACGATTTGCAATGGGTTCGCAAATGACCTACCTCATGAATATTCATGAGGTAGGTCGCAATTTGAGACCCCATTGGGAATGGCCGCCCTCACAGGGATGGTGGCCTGCTGGAGACAGCAGACCACCATGTCTGTGACTGCTTTCAAATAAAGCAGTTTTTTTTTTTAAAATGCAGCACGTTTTTCTTAAAGGAAAACGATATGCATTTCAAAAACAAAACTGAAAAGTTTTCTTTTCAATTTTTCAGACCACTGTCTGCTCTGAAAAAATATTTTTGCTGACATTCACAAAGGGGAAGGGGTCCCATGGGTTAGCACCAGTTTGAAACTGGTGCTAACTGCAATTGTTTTGTGACCACATTCACGGTCACAAAACAATGCTACATTGCGCTGTGACTCGCAATTAGGAAGGGAATGCTCCTTCCTAATTGTGACTCGCAAACCTATTTTGCGATTCGATAAATAGATTACCGAATCGCAAAATAGGCTCTGTACATACCGAAATGTTTTTTTCCTGTTGCAAACGATCCGACTCTGCGAATCGGGCTACATGCGACACGGAAAATAGTACATACATGTGCCCCTGAGTGTGCTAGTCATGGAAAAGAGGAATACAAAGTTCCTCACCTGTACTCCACCCGCCTCTTACTGTTGGTGATGTCGCGATCAGGAGGGTGGATGGCCCTAGCTGGCTGGTATGTTCTTGTTGAGGGCTCTAGTCATGAGATTGAAAATGACATGGGAGGGGATGAGTTCCTTGAGGAGAAACATTGCTGAAGTCTCAAGGCCTGCTGTGCTGACCTAATCAGAATTGACTTCAGGTTCAGACCAGACTCACTTAAAGATATCTAATGAGAATGACGTCAGGGCCTTGTGTAATGAGTGATATGACATTCACTCTGTCACTGATAACCGACACCTCTATGTAATCATCCCTTGCCTAAAGCGAGAGGAATAACACATCTAAGTGATTGACGTGACTGATATGGCTGATAATAAGTTGGACTTTAGTGAAAGTACATAAACCACAGGTGTGGCTGTTGAGAAGGTATGAGCTAGATCTGCGGTAAGCCGCGTGCAGGGGACCCCTACCTTGGGTTTGACTTCTGTGCTCCTGCGAATGATGGATGCATCCTGCCAACGAGAGGTTGCAACCGCATGAGACTGGTTTATTCCGGTTCTGCGAGTCTGGCTTGGCCCTCCTATGGCTTTATTGAACTACGATCACACTGCTGAGGATATTCGCGATTTGTAAACGAGATTTGCGGTGTGCCCCTGACATGGCCAGGTGTTAGCCACTGAGCCAACAGGGTGCGTTGTATGGCTGGGCCGCCAATAACAGACACTTTGAAAACGTGCCCTGGCTGGAACTCATATGACTACAAGTGAAATGCACTATTTAATTTAGTTGTTATATTATGTATATCAGGTGTTCTATCTCGCGGAAAACATTTTGCATTACAGACGACTTTAATACTAATATTAGTGACAAGTATATGTGAAAAAATATTTTGAATATAAGAATTGTGCTAACGCTCATCTCGAGGGAGTTTTGTCCTTGTGTATTTCCTTGGAGAGTTTTCACTGACTAGCTTTTAACTGTCCCTCTTTAGAGGGTAAGTGAACTGCAGTTTTGGCAGGTTGCACTTGCATTTTACCTACTCATAATCGTTGTACTTTACTACTGGTGACCTCAGTGAATTCATAACGATAATGGCCTTCTCATAGATAGGTGCATCGGTAATCCCGATTGAGGCGCAAATGGCAGTTTGTATCCCGATTCAGAGTACAAGTGCAGGTTTATCGTATTTCCGAGTTGTTCTCCCATGCAAATGTCACAAGGAAAAACGAAATTTACTCAAGAAAGAGAAGCAGACACGAGGCGAAAAATGGTAATCGGGTACACAAACTTCAATACCCCAAAATATGCCTCATTCCAAACTCCCAGCTTGAAATCAGCCGGTAATCATGGCCCGTGGTATGCCCCATGCGGTATCAGTATTTGACCTGTTGGTATATGGGCAGGTGGTATTACCGTGCCAATTTTCCACGGATCTCCTAATGAGGCCTGAATACATTTGCCTATGAGCAGTGTTCAGGAACTGAATCTCTTCACTGGGAAATGCTGTAGCTTTGACAAACTGTATTTCAGTGAACTTTTAGACTAACGTGGAGGCTGAGAAACCTCGACTAAGTATTTCCTACTTTAAAGGAATTCAACTGTGCATGAGAAGCTGAGGGGCATGTTTGACAAAGAGTTGCGACGGCCTTCCCTGGGTTGATAAATCTATTGTAACGCAACACAGCACAAATAGCTGTGTTGCGATGCTCTGCATTGGGCAGGCATTCCCTGGATGGAGCGTGGGTGTTCACACTCATCGACCCATGGATTTTGGCAATTTTTGTTGTTGTTGTAGGAAGGTGTTCCTTCTTGCACAGAAACAATCCTGCTCACAATGCAGGCACCCTTGCACCATGGTGCAAGGGTGCCAGCGTTGGCTCTAGGCAGCACATTTTGTGGCAGCGCAGGGAAAGCCAGGAATGTTTTGTTTCTTACTGCTAATCTTCATTACCCCGATTAAGATCCTCCTCACCCCAGTCATTACATCAGTGAGGGAATCCAGCCCCCCCAGACGGGCATCTACAATACTAGTCCCTTTTTTAATATTATTATAAATCCCCTCCCACCCTATGCCATGCTTGATAGTAACAAGACCAGACACAACAACTGCATGAGGGAGGGGACATTTCCGGGACAAGTAGGACCTTAATTGGGGAAATGAAGTTTACTGGTAAGTAACAAAACATTACCCCATCATAGGACCTCCTCACCCCAGTCAATACATCAGTGAGGATGTCACAAGGCACAACACAAGAAAAAAGCATGACACCAAAGATTCATGCCCAAAACAAAGTTGAATCAAAACAACTCAAGACAAAGCTGATTTCATAACCCCAATAGTAGAATTGTCCATGGAAGCATGCAAAATATCAAGACAATAATGGTTGATAAAAGTATAACAAGACTGCCAGGTCGCAGCTTTACAAATCTTTGGGATAGAGCCGCCTGCCGCCTCAGCCCAGGAAGTGGACACAGATCAAGTACAGCGACCCTGAATCTGAGTCGAAGGAGCATTCCCAGAGACTTATATGATTGGCATACTGGCAACCTTACCCACTGACTGATAGTGGAAGTAGACACCTTTTTCCCCTTGGCCACACCCCCACAAGAGACAAAGAGAGCCGGGGAAAGACAAAAGCATTGTCTCTGCTGCAGATAAATCTGAAGAGCCATCTGAATATCTAGAACAGAAGGAACCGAAGGACCCTCGGCCTTTGGGAAGAACAACTTCCTGTTGTAAATTAAACTTAGTGGAAACATTAGAAATAAAAACTGCATCCTGCCAGAGAACGAACCACCCTGTCTGGCAGAAATTGCAAATAGTGGAAAAAGGTGGGTTAATGGCTAACAGGAAGGCCAGTTTGGCAGACAACCGCAAAAAAACGGCTTCCAGCAAGGGATCGAAGGGCACAAATAAAGACCCTGAAAGACAGTCCGCAAATCCCAGGATGCAACAATGACTGGAGACACTGGTCGATGAAGTCTAAAACTCTGTAACAAATGAACCACAAGAGGGGCAACACCAACTAGGAAATCCCCCGAACCTCTACAAGCATGAATAGCAGCCCACTGAGTCACCAGAGAGGAGTGGGAAAGGTTCTTCAAAAAACTATCCTTGACAAACTCCAGAAACTTGATTGGATCCCCAGTAACAGGATCCACACCCTGGAAGGCACATAATTTGACCAAAGAACCCCAGTGCTTATCATAGGATTTAAGAGTCGAATCCCTGCGGGAATGTTGAATAACCTGAGCCACCAAGGAAGAACAACCCAAAGATTCCAAAGTTAGACGTCCAATAGCCAGACTGTCAGTTTCAACTAATGGAGACAGGTCAAGGACAGGAGCGGGAATTGAGGTGGGGAGAATCCTGCCCTTGGATAACCTCAGCAAGAGGGGAAAACAAAGGCGGCAAGGCCAGAATGGAGAAATTAGGAGAACAGACACTCTCTCCACCCAAATCTTCTGCAGCACCCTCGGGAGGAGGGGAATTAGAGGGAAGAAATGAGGGAGACTGGCGGAGCAAAGGATTGACGGGGCATCCACCGCCCTCACCCGAGGACACACCATCTTGAAATAGAACAGAGGAAGGAGGGCAGTGTGGGGAGAGGCAAAAGGTCTACCCAGGGCTCCCTAAACCAAAGGAAAATGTCCCTAAACAGGGTTACTGACAGATGGTAAAGAATAGAAGAAGACAGTGCGACTCAGGCTGTCCGCATGAAAATTCAGTTGACCCTTAATGTAGACAGCCCTCAAGGTCCTGGGGTCTGTCTTCGCCCAGGAACAAATCAGGGAAGCCAGAAGATTCAGGGAAGCGCACTGTGTTCCCCCCTGGCTATTCAATTAACAGCAGCCACCTGGTAGTCTGTGCAAACCAACAAGGTCACCCCCTGGAGCTGAACCTGAAAGAATTGCACCACCTGACAAATGGCTGCCAATTCCCCCCAATCCGAGGAGCGAGTGCTGTCCTCCTGAGAACACTGACTGCTTGCCTACATTGACCCCAAAGTGGCTGCCCAAGCCCCATCAACTGGCATCGGTTGTTAGCAGCAGAGGGGGAGGAAGCTGAAAACTGATCCCCTTCTCCAAGTTGGGAGTGTGGAGACTCCAACCCAAGTTCTTGATCCAAACAGGATTTAGAGGCACCAGACAATTGAAATCCACAAGGGAGGGATCCCAGTGGGTCAACAGATGGTTCACGAGGGGTTTGAGCTGCAGACGAGCCCAGTGAACCAACACCGTGGTAGCAGTAATCAACTCCTGGACCCTTAACCAGCTGGGGCTGACTGGTGAGACAATAGGAGCAACAGGAAGTTTTGTAATGTCTCTTGGTGGGCCTGAAGGAGAAAAACTGCCCCTGTTGAAGAGGCCTCCTATAAACTGCAGGCGCTGAACAAGGACAAGATGAGACCGACAAATTCAGTTTGAAGCCAAATGCGTGAACATGTTTATGGTTGTTGCCACTGTTTGCAGAGCCTTAGGAAGGAAGGAAGCAAGCAAAAATCAAACAATCATCAATATAGGGAATCACAGAGATCCCCTGAAGCAGTAAAAACACCCGAAACCAGAGCAAATACCTTGGTAAAAGTCAGAGAAGCAGTGGAGAGGGGAAAGGGCAACATCTGAAACTGGTAATGAGCTCAGAAACCGTTGGCTCGCCGTATGAACAGTCACATTAAAGTAGGTGTCTAATAAATCCAGGGTAGCCAAAAAGCCACCCTCCTCCCTCCCGGAGGAGAGGAGTGATGGAGTGCAAGGTGGTCATCCGGAAAGACTCCAGTTTCAATGTCCTGTTCACAGCCTTTATATCCAGAATTGGACAGGTTTTGGGACCAAGAAAAGGATCAAGTAAAATTCCAGACTCTTCTCCTGCTCTGGTACTCTGATGATGGTGGCATATGGAAGCAACTTCTCCACCCTTGACAGCAGGGTAGTATACTTCGCAGTGTTTCTTGACAAAGGGGTATCCCAAAAGTGACCAGGAGGAGGAAGGCCTATGAATGGAAATCAAATATCCCTAACCGATGAATGACAGAACCCACTGGTCGGAAATCAAGCCGGACCACGATCCAGGGACAGATGTAGCCGGGCCCCTACACAGGCATAGGCACTTCTGACCTGAACTCTGGGACTGCTGAGGTTGGGTTTGGAATTTATTGGAGAATGCACACCCCGACCCCGGGCCTGTCCACTTAATGGTTGAAAAGAGTACAGCACCTCCTGAAAATATTGCTTTTTGAAAAAAGGCCTCTTCTTTTGCACTGACTGGAAAGGATTCAACAATTGTTCCTCCTCTGCAGAATGCTGCACCATAGCCTTCAACTCGTCCCTAACAGCTTTGGACCCTCAAAAGGCAGTTTATGAACCAAAGCTTTCTGTGCCACATCCAGGCACCATGGCTTCTCAGAAAATCAAATCAGGGTTTAAAGAGTGCGACTACTCACCCGTAAGGGTCTCAAGGCGCTAAGGGGTTTTGTCCTCTGACCTTCAGTTGAAGAGACAGGTTTTAGGGTCCTTCCTGAATTGGGGTAGTGATGGTGGTTGCCCGAGGTGCAGGAGCAAGGTGTTCCAGCTCTTTGCTATGAGGTAGGCAAAGGATCT
Organism: Pleurodeles waltl; assembly: GCF_031143425.1. NCBI lineage: Eukaryota > Metazoa > Chordata > Amphibia > Caudata > Salamandridae > Pleurodeles > Pleurodeles waltl. Next base: position 139,004,990 of record NC_090445.1, on the reverse strand, counting down.
TCCACCCGCTGAGGTCTTCTGTATGCGGGGTACAGAGGCTAGTGTTTTTAAGGGGTAGCAGGGAGTTCTGGTGGGGGACTCTAAGATAATGCGGTAGTTGAGGTAAGCGGGTCCTAGGTCATGGAGGGCCGTGTATGTGTGGACAAGGAGTTTGAAATTAATTCTTGTCTTAATAGGGAGCCACTGGAGGTCTCTTAGGTGACTGGAGGTGTGTTTGCAACGGGGATATCCAGGATGAGTCTGACGGAGACGTTTTAGATGTGCTGTAGTTTCCTCAGGTTTTTATGGGTGGTGCTGGCATAGAGGGCATTGCCATAGTTGAGTCTGTGGTAACCCGGGCATAGGTTAAATTTTTTGCAGCAGTCCTTTGGATGCATTTGTAGATATTCTGGAGAAGTTGGAGTGTGTGAAAGCAGGAAGATGTGACAGAGTTTACTTGGCAGGTCATGGTGAGTGATCAGTCCAAGATAAAGCTGAGGTTGCGTGCGTGGTCTGTTCAGGTGGGGGTTGCCAAGGGTGGATGGCCATCAGGAGTTGTCCCAGACTGATGTGGATGGTCCCAGGATTAGGATCTCAGTCTTTTCAGAGTTGAGCTTGAGGCAGCTGTCCTTCCTCCAGGTGGCAACAGCTTCTATCCTGTTGTGGAAGTTTTTCTTGGCAGTAGTGGGGTTTTCAGTCAGTGAGATGATCAGCTGGGTATCGATGGCATGGGAAACGATGTTCAGCCCCTGGCTCCTGATGATGGATACGAGTGGGACCATGTAGATGTTAAAGAGTGTGGGGCTCAGGGAGGAACCCTGTGGAACTCCGCAGCTGATCTTCGTAGGTTCTGACAGGTAAGATGGCAGTCTGACTCTCTGTGTTCTGCCAGACAGGAAGGAGCACATCCATTGTAGGGCCTTTCTGCGGATGCCAGCTGCATGGAGTCTGGAGCAGAGGGAGAGGTGTGAGATCATGTCGAAGGTGGCCAATAGGTCCAGTAGGATGAGGGCTGCTGTATGGCCGTGGTTGAGGAGCGAGCAGATGTCATCTGTGGCGGTGAGAAGGGTGGTGTCCATGCTGTGGCTGCTCCTGCAACCTGACTGGGAGGTGTCCAGTATTTTGTTGTCCTCGATGTGCTTTTGGAGCTGAGCGTTGAGGGTCTTTTTGATGACCTTTGAATGGAAAGGCAACTAAGAGATGGGGTGGTAATTCTTGAGGTCCAGGGGGTTGGACGTGGGTTTCTTCAGGAGTGGGCAGATCTTGGCATGCTTCCAGTTCTCTGGGAAGGTAGCTATCTCTATGGAACAGTTGACGATGTGGTGGAGCTCGGGTGTGATGGAGTTGTTTGCTTTGTTGAAAATGTGGTGAGGATAGGGATCCATAGGTGCTCCAGAGTGGATGCTGCTCATGATGGTGCAGGTCTCATCTGTGGTGAGGGTGGTTCAGTGGTGTAGGATCTGCGGTGGTTCGGTGGGTCGGAGCTGGGGGGTAGTTGGAGGGTCTTGGGATCCGAACCTGTTGCAGACTTGCTGAGGGTATTGGAGATCTGTCCCTCTGTGATTTGGTTCCATTTTCTGCTTGGGGCTCGGAGTGTGCAGAGGTGGATGGTCAGTGAGGTGATGGTGAAATGGTAGCAGTATTGGTAAGTCCAGTGAAGCGTGGAGGTGTTGTCGACGGTGATGTTGTTGCTGGTGAAAAAGATGGTGTGAAGTGTGTGTTCAGCGATGTGTGTTGGCGAGGTGACCAGTTGCTTTAGTCTTAATGTGGCGAGCTTGTCGAGCAGGGAAACCCTGGTGGTTTTGTTGCCGGTGTCAATGTGGTAGTTGAGATTGGGGAGGAGGAAGTAGTTCAAGGAGGTGAGAGTGTGAGACAAAATTATGTTGATGATGGAGTTGCTGAAGGCTGGTCGGGGTCTGGGTGGCCCGTAGATGAGGGTGCCGCAGAAAGTTGACTCGGGGATGGCGTGTATCTGGAATTGGAGGTGCTCTATGAGGAGGGAGTGTTCTTCCCTGTTGGTTGTCAGGCGGAGGGTGGATTTGTGTACGATGGCCAGGTCGCCGCCTGGGCGAGAAGGCCAGTCTTTGAAGAGCAGTTTGTAGTCACTGGGGATGGCGATGTCCAGTGCAGATGCTGGATTTGTCCATATTTCTGTGAGAAAGACGATGTCCGGGTGGGTGGAGCCTAGTAGGTCCCAGAGTTCTATGACGTGGAGGTAGCAAATGTTGAGGAAGATGCAACTGAGGCACTCCAGGTTGGTGTTCATTGGCTCAGTGGCAGGAAGGTCCAGTGCTTGGTGTAGGGTGATGGTGCTGTGGCAGTAGAGGCAGGAGAACCATCCATGGGTGTCTCAGGGTGATGCGAGATGGCAGGCGGCACACCGTTCTATGTTAAGCCTGTGGAGGGTCACCGCGTTGTGATGGAAGGTTGGCGGACCACGGTTTGTGGCGCTGGGCGTGGTCCAGGCTTCAATGGGTGCAGACAGGCTTGCCTTTTGATGCACCGACAGGACGGCCGCACAGGGGCCCCCATTAAGAAGGGGAGGAAGGCGGGGGGTCCGGTCAGCTGGTAGGTGGAAGAGCGTGAAAACGCTTCACAGGGAGGGAGGGGGCGCGTCCGCAAGGGCAGCAGCGATGGGGAATTGAACCCTGCAAATTCAGGCAGATTAAAAGGCTGAAGGAGAGAAAAAGAGACAAGAAAGAAAGAAAAGAAAAAATAAAGATGACAGAAAAATTAGCAAAAGTAAAAAGAGACAGCAAGATACTTACTTGCAGATGCCCTCTAGGCCACCAGGGATGAGGCACAGGCGGGAGCCTGCGGGTGGAAGTGGGCCTTAAACAGAGAGTCAAACAGACTCTCAGTTCGAAATGCAGCTGAGGCAGCAGCAACAGGTGGAGCTGCACAGAGGAAAGCGAGCAGATGCTGACCAGGAGATCAGAGGAGTCACCCTCTCAATGCTCAGCAGCCACCATTAAGAAGGGGATGTGGCAGGGAGTCTGGTCAGCTGGGAGGTGGGAGGGTAGGAAAGCGATTCATAGGGAGGGAGAGGGCTAGGGCCATAGGGGCAGCAGCAGCTGGGAATGGATCACAGGAATTGTGGGGGTGAGTGAAAGGCTGAAGGAGAGAGAAGGAGACAAGAAAGAAAGAAAATAAAAAATAAAGATGACAGAAAAATAAGCAAAAGTAAAAAGAGACAGCAAGATATTTACATACAGATAGCCACTAGGCCACCAGGGTGAGGCACAGGTGGGAGTCTGCAGGTGGAGGTCGGCCTCGAAATGAGAGTCAGGCACACCCTCAGTTCAAAACATGGCAGAGGTAGCAGCAGCAACAGATGGAGCTGTGCAGAGGAGAGCAAGCAGACACTGACCAGGAGGTCATAAGAGTCCACAGAGACACCGACCAGCCACGGCTCCCCCCGCCGAGGAGGAAAAAGCCCACAATGTGTTGAAAGTGACGTCAGACAAAATCTGGGGCAGCACTTCCATCTGTGCCAAGATAGGAGTAGGATCACCCTGATCCTGAAGGCAGTCAAACAATTTTTCAAAATCCTTAATCAGAACCTGGGAGACATAAGCAGAATAAGTACTGGCTCTGATCCCAAAATTAGAAGAAGTGCATGCACGCTTAAAGGCAACCTCCACCTTCTTTTCAGCAGGACCCAAAAGGGAAATCTCCTCAGAACACAAAGAGGTGGAAGAGGCCATAGTCAATAAAATTGAATTCACCTTCGGGACCTGTGGAAATTGTTAATCAAAATGCACCAGGTGGTACAATTTCCCCAGAAAGCGCAGAATCCCTTGTTTGTCGATATTCCTCCACTCCTTCGCCAAGATATCCCTAATGGTATCATGCAAGGGCAAGTCATCCACCACAGAGACACTGTAATCTGCATAGAAGCCATTATCTGCTAAAGGATTAGACTCAAAACCAAGCACGTCACAAATATTGGCCTACATGACTGAAAAACTCTTGCCCTGGACATTTGCGCCTTTTGGGGAATTGTCCAACGTATCATCATCATCCCCTTTCAGTTTTTTTTGCAGAAGGCTCAGCCAACGCGGCCTGAACCACAGAATTAATCAAATCCTGCAAATCAGTCTTGGAAATCTACAAAAGATCATCCTCCTCCAACTCCTGAACATGTTTCCTCCTAGAAACAGACTTCCTAGTCACAGGTACAGTCTCATCATCACCCACATTGAGCCTGAGTCAAGCAGGATGTGTACAGCTACACTTCCTATGTATACTGCCCCCATACCAATCAAGTCTCAAAACCACAAGAACTTGGAAGCATAAAAGACAGCACTGCCGCCTCACCCGCAGCCACATACAAGATACAACCACGGGGGCCAAGCACTGCTGGAAACACTCAGCACCTGAATGGTCCTGCTCATGACTGCATAGAACGCTACCTGCCCCCAGCCAAGCATGTGCGCGGGGAGCGAGGCGTGAAAGAAGCAGGAATTGAGAACCTCGACCCCGCCCAACATTACATGCGGTAAGGGTAGCATAGAAATTAAATGCGAGCATAAGACACATTAAGATACAAAAGACACAAAGTAAAAAACACTTGTGTGAGCTCCATATGTGACCAGTATTCACAGGGAACTGTACATTGTGTTCAGTACCCTGTCATGAGACAGGAAAACAAGCAGGGATGACGGAGGGTGGGAGGAGCTTTTATAATAACATTAAAAAAGGGACTAGTGTTCTAGATGCCTGTCAGGAGGCGGTATCGTCTCACTGATGTAATGACTGTGACAAGAAGGTCCTATGAGGGGGTAATGGTCGTACATTGTTAAGTATGGCACATTCCTGCCCTTTTCCTATCACTCAGTGCAGCAAGGTGACTTGCTGCACTGTGCTGTGTGATTTATTGATAAATACGCCCCTGTGCATGCCTCAGTTTCCTGTGTGCATTGGCTGCAAGAGTTATCTTTGCAATCAGCAAACACAGCTGAGCAGTGAGCAGAGCGGGTGTGTGATGACACTGTGCAATCAGGACATAACGCCCAAACAGATTTGTCAGAAAACAAAGGCTTTTGATCTTTTATCATTCACCTGGAGGTTCAGACTCACCAAATGCCATCATAGTTATCGGTATCTGGACTGGTGCCTGGGATGATAAACTTCTGAAGTAGAACATTACATATTGAAGTTCTGCATCCATAGGGTTTATCAAATGTGAGAACAGCTTTGGGAGTGAGGAAAGCACACCTAGAGGAAGATGTGATACCCTCATTCCAGGCGGTCCTGAAATGGTGCTGAACGCACAGCCATTCTTCCTGTCAGATGTTTTGCAGGTAGTGTATTGTAAGGCATTAAAAAAATATATTTTGCTGTAGCATAGTGTGGTGATAAAGATGAGAATGAACACCAATGATCAGTTAAATGAAGTTGGATCTTTATTGGCCACAGTCATCGACCACTCCAGCTGCCCTCTATAACTGTCCCCTCTGGAATGCCCAGAGGATCTCTCATTCCACATTCCATGTATAGCATGGAATGTAGAATGTATGAGATCACCACAACATCGTCCTTCTCTATACAAAATTATAACAACTGAATATAAATGCACTTCAAAATACATAAGTAAAACGATAACAACTGAATATAAGTGCATTTCAAAATACATAAGTAAAAGCTTAATCACAATATCTAGCAGGTTTTTTAATAATTCTCTTACTTCTGTGTCTTAATAGTTCTTCATTGTGTGCTTTCAAACCAGGTTTGTTTTTTGATTTTTTGTTCACCGTGATTTTTTAATCCCACTTGGCTCTTCAATAACATCGTGAGATCTCCACCTAGTGTCACCATCGTTATCTCCCTTAATTTTCACTATTCTGCTTTTATTCCACCATTCGTGACCTTTGAATCATACTGAGTTTCGGAAACAGTGTCTACTCTCTCTGGACTTCTGAATTTGGACAACTCCTTAGCCATATGAGTGGGATCTTTTACTTGTATCTAATCACCTATATTAATTTTGGTTCTTTCTACCCGTGCATTGTATTTTGTGTCTTTCATTTTATTCAGAAACTTCTGAACACAAGGTCTAAGGATCTCATTTAAAGACTTAGCTTTATCGGCTTTGGTCTTAACTTCTCTGAACCAAGCAGCACACAGCTTAGAGGCCGAAACACGACCTCTCATCACTTCAAACGGACTTACACCGGTAACCGCATTTGGAGAGGAACGATGTGACCACAACATGTCCTCTACTGCTTCATTCACTTCTATTTTATTTTGAATTGCCCATTGTATACATTCAACCAGTATGTGATTAATTTTTTCAAAGAGACAATTTCCTTGAGGATGATAAGGAGCTACCCACTTGTGTTGGATGGCATATTTTCTCAAACATTCTTTCAATTCTCTAGAGATAAACTGTACCCAGTTGTCTGACACCAGTTCTTTAGGGACTTCTTCTCTGGCAAATAATCCCTTCAAACTTTTAATAACCGCATTTGTATTGGGTTCCTCAATAAACTCCACTTCCCGCCATTTGCTATAATAGTCCACCACCACAAACACAAATCTAAATCTACTTGCTAGGGTGCTAAAGGGACCAATAAAATCAATGGCCAGCTTAATCCAGGGTCCCGTAGGAAAAATACTTGGGGCCATATTTATACTTTTTGACGCACAACTGCGCCAACGCAGTTGTGCGTCAAAAATTTTATCGCCGGCTAACGCCATTCCAACACACCATGCGGGCGCCTTATTTATTGAAAGACGTTAGCCGGCGCTGTGGACTGGTCTGAGTAAAACAAAATGACTCACACAAGGCAGCGCCAGCATAGGGGAAAATGGGGGTTGTGCGTCAAAAAATGGTGCAAGTCAGGACTGAGGCAAAAATCAGGCCTCAAACCGGACTTGCGCCATTTGTTTTGACGCACAATCCCCATTGACATGACTCTTGTCTTAGCAAAGATAGGAGTCATGCCCCCTTGCCCATTGTCCATGCCCAGGGGACCTATGTCCCCTGGGCATGGGCATTGGGCATAGTGGAATGTAGGGGGCCCAAAACAGGCCCCCTATGCAACTTAAAAAAAACGTAAAAAAATACTTACCTGAACTTACCTCTACTTCCCTGGGATGGGTCCCCCCATCCATGGGTGTCCTGCAGGGGTGGGCGAGGGTGGCAGGGGGTGTCCCTCGGGGCAGCGGAGGGCACCTCTGGACTCCTTCCGAGCCCACAGATCCCTTAACGCCTGCCCTGACCCAGGAGTTTAAAAACGCCCACCCCCTCCTGTGCGTCAAAATGACGCTGGGGGATAAATATGGCGCACAGGCCTTAAAGTCATTTTTTGGAAGGGAATACCTACCTTGCATATCATTAACACAAGGCAGTTTCCCGCTTCCTAAAAAATGATGCACATGGTGGAATTTTGACGTCCGCGGGGTCGGGCGCCAAAGTCTAAATATGGGGCATGGTATGTGACGAATGTGCATCAAAATATTTGACGCACATTCGGCGCAAACAGAGTATAAATATGCCCCTTGGTGTTCAAGGTGTTGGCTGAGTTTTCAACACTTTGTCACTGTTTGTAGAGATCACACAATTTCTCACACACTTAACTATTTCAAGATCCATACGTGGCCACCAATAATACTCTCTTATCTTCCCCTTAGTCATAGTTTGTCCTAAATGTCCTTGATGACCAATCATGATGCTTTTCTCTCCTATTCCTCTTTGTGAAATGAACTTATGGTCCCTCATCAAAATGCCATTGTTCTCTACTGATAATTCATCTGCAACTTTAGCATAGGCTTTTACATTTATTGGCAGAGATTTTTTCTTGGGCCACCGTGGGTCAAATAGTTCTTTATATGTACCATATCTTCATCTTTTAACATTTCTTTGTTCCACTCAGTCTCCATAAAAGTGTTCCCATCACACACATCTACAACCGCAATCAAACACTCTTCATCTTCTTCATCCACCAAGTCTATTTTCTTGTCTGAATTGATTGGCGAATGAGACAAATAATCGGCCCTGATATTTTTCCTACAGGAATATACTCTGCTTTGAAATCATACTGTCGTAGTTTTGAACTCAATCTAGCAATACTTGGAGTGTGTTCTTTGATAACTTCTCCACTAAGGCTGTTCACTAACGGTTTGTGATCAGTCTTGAGTGTAAACCTTCTCCTCCAAATGTAGTTCTTGAATTGCTCAACAGCCAACAGCAAGCCAATAACTCTTTTTCTATCACAGAAAAAACATTTTCGTTGACTCTCAAAGAACGTGACGCAAACCCTATAGTTTGTTCGTGATTGTTTTTGTCTTCTTGGGATAACATTGCCCCAAACCATCGTTACTAGCATTTACAGTAATAGTGCAAGGTTCAATAGAAACAAATGGAGCTAAATTCTTCCTGTGATTTTGCATCCCACACAATTTTATTTTTTTTCTTGAGGAGTTCCCATAAGTTTGCTGTTTTAGTACACAAATTCTTAATGAAATTTGAAATAAAATTCAAATAAACCCCAAAAAGATGCAATATGGTCTTTTGATTTTGGTTCAGGTGCGCTAACAATCGCTTCTTCCAAACCTGGTCTTGGTTTAACCCCTCTTTTGAGATAACATGACCTAACAACTACATACTAGATTTAGAGACCTAATATTTTTTTACATTTGCTACAACACCATATTTTTGTAATCTTTTTATAACTTTATTCATTGCTTCATCATGGGTACGTTCATCCTCTCCAGCGATCAGTATATCATCCTACAAAGTTTTGACAACTTCAATACCCTTAAGTATGTTTTCTAAAACCCTCTGAAAGACAGAAGCAGCGGACGCCAACCCAAAAGGCATCTTTTTGAATTGGAAAGTGCCAAAAGGTGACACAAAAGCTGTGTAATGCCTTGAAGTTTCATCTAGCTCAACCTGATGATATGCCGAAGATAAGTCTATTTTGCTGAAAATTTCCATTCCAGCAAAAGTTGATGTGATGTCATCAGTACGTGGTAAAGGATGTGAATTGACCCATATGTGTGTGTATGCATGGTGAGCAAAAGAACGATGGATTAAACCCAGATCTATGACTGGGGGTCAGTGGTTGAAAAGCTTCAGCACTGCGTCCATCATCCTTTTGTGGTGCTAAAATTGACCCATATGACCTTGTTCAGACTACGTAAATCAATACAAACTCTTGATTGTCCATTTTTTGTGCGTTGACCAATGGAGATAACCAAAGTGATGACTCTATAGGTCCTTTAACTCCATCAACAACCATTTGTTTTAGAATACTCTCTAAATCCTGACGTACACTGAAGGGTACATTTCTCAATTTATACTTTACAGGTGCAGCACCATTTTGTACTTTGATCTTATGTTTGAAACATGTGATCCTGCCCAAATTATTACTAAACACCCTATTGAACTTTTGTAACCAAATATTCTTGGGTTATTTGGCTTGAACTACCAGAGGTTCATCATTTAACTCATCGGTAACTAACCAAACTTGAACACTCCTTTCTGGTCTTAATTGCATACTGAATAACCCCTGGTGATACCACCCACGTATATGCAAACCTTTTTTAGCTACATATACTTTCCCAAGAATCACTTTGTTTTTATATTTCATACGTGCTTCAAAATAACCAGTGAGGTCTATTTTTTTTCTCATCCTTCGACACAGAGTTTCTGTCAGAGGGTAACAAGTTAATTCCCCCATATGTTTGTAATACCAATTCTTCAGTAATTATGGTCATCCTTACCCCAGAATCTATTAATAGGCATAGTTTCTTCCCATCAATCTCAATGTTTTCATAAAGTATATGCATATGCTTTCATTTGTATCAAATTCTTCAATCACATTCACTTTATAATGTGTTTTACTACTTTGACAGACTTTGGCAAAATGCCCTATTTTCCCACATATTCTGCATTTGACATTTCTAGCTGGACATGGGCGAGCTTTGTTACCATGTCTAGGATTACAACACCTGAAACATATGTTCCTTTTGCTGAAGAATTCACCTTTAGTTTGGTTCTGTGTTGGTCTCATGGTTTGTTCTTTAGCGTAATCGCTGGAGTTCCCTTTAATTTTGCTTGTGCTCACTCCAACATGTTCTTTTTGTTATAGTTCCTTGCATGCTTTCTGAGAAATTTCTATAACTTTACAATTTCTACTGTTTCTGTCAAAAAATGATTTTTTAACGTTAACCGCTTTTCTTGAACTTTCTTGTCCCAGCAGTGTACCACTATTTGATCACAAATTAATTGTGACGTAAAGCTTTTAAACTCGCATTTGGAAGCTAATGTATATAGAATTGCTACATAACTGTCAGTTGATTCATCTTGACATTGTGCTTGTGTGAAAAATTAATGTCTATTTAGTATCAAGCTTGGTTGAACATCAAACTGCTTTTGGAGTTTTTTTACTGCAAGTTGGTACTCCCAATATCATCTTCTTCACTGCCCATTAATTCCGTACGGTGGTAAATGTTCATTAACAGATTGCTCGCCAAACCCTAAATTGTGTTCTAATAAAAAATCTTTTCCTTTCTGGGCCATATTTATTACCACCTATAGCTCCTAACTATTTTGTGAAAGCCCTATGCCAACTTCTCTGAGGTATCGGTGGATCTCCAGGTGTTTGTGAAAACGGTGGTGCAGCGCGTACTCTCTGCATAATGACTATGATAATGTGTTGTAGTAGTATGTAAAATACATTTGATCAACACTGCTTCCCCTCTGCTTTGACAACGTGTTGTAGTAGTATGTAAAAATAAATGTGTTTAACACTGCTTCGCTTCTAGTTCATTGGCTACCTAATTGCTTGCGGATCGCAATAAAATCCGCAAAATACTGAGTATCATGCATGTGGATCGCAGTGAGTTTATTCATGGGGGTTGCAGTAAAATCTATTGGCACATGAGTATTGTGCGTGCAGATCGCAGTGGGTTTGTTGTGTGTGCGGATCGCAGTGAAATCCACACATTTCTGTTAGGGGTTTATTATGCGTGCGAATCACAGGGAAGTCCACACGCTTCTGTGAGAGGTTCGATCACCGTCTGTGTCACTACATATTATGCGCGTGGATCGTAGGTTTCTGTAATGGATTTTGCCAAAGTATGTCTGCCGTACGTATTTGTATGTGCCACGTTACAAGGGTGCCTCAACGTGCGTAGGGCTGAACGTACATAATGATGTAATGTGATGCTGGACGTGCTCAAATGCCCGTGATGCTGGACGCACGTGAGGCTATGAAGCGCGGGGAGGAGACTGTTGAGGAGCGGAAGTAACAATAACATATAAAGTTGTCAAATTTAAGCAAAATGAATGTACATAATGGGTCTCTGACATGGAGTCTGTTAAAATTTCACAACAAAAACAAGCAAATGGCCTGAAACTGTGTAATGCAGTCTGCAAGCTCCTCACGCTCTTTACGCTCGATGAAAGGGAATCCCTCAAGGTCCCGAAAAACTGGAAGTGGGTTTTTGACTGTGGCCAGGTCGTCTCCAGATTTTGTGGTGATAAAGATGAGAATGAACACCGTTGATCAGTTCAATTAAGTTGGATCTTTATTGGCCACAGTCATCGACAGCTCCAACTGCTCTCTACAACTGACCTCTCTGGAATGCCCCCGATGATCACTCTTTCCACATTCGATGTATAGCATGGAATGTAGATTGTATGAGATCACCACACATGCCAGCCCAGTTGACTTTTGAATTCAAGGAACAAATTCCCAATGCACAAACGCTCATTGCAATGTACTATTGGCATTGCAAATTTCATGTCATAAATGGCAAATCTTTGCAAGTTACTAGCGCAAGTGGGTAGCAAAGGATTCTTTCTCTGGCCGTGTGATTCACAGTGAAAAGCACAGAAGCCTGGACTGGTGATTGACAAACAATGCAGGCAGTAACTATTTGCAAAGCGTTAGCTGACAATATCTGACAAAATTAAGCTGTCAATATCTGACAAAGTGTATGCTGTCAAAATCTGACAAAGTTAAAGCTGCCAATATCTGACATAGTGTATGATGTCAAAATCTGTCAAAGTTAAGCAGCCAATATCTGATATAGTGTAAGAAGTCAATAACTGACAAACCTAAGATGCCAATATCTGACAAAGTGCAAGCTGTCAATATCTGACAATGTTAAGATGCTAATATCTGATAAAATTAAGCTGCCAATATCTGACAAAGTGTAAATTGTCAATACCTCTTACACTCTGTACATTCTGTGCTGTCATCTGAAGGACAAAACAGCAACCAAGTGGACAGATGCTTGCTCTTTCTGATGTCCCATTCATAATCTGACATCTTTTATGGCATTGTGTTCATAACAAGAATGTAATGCTAATTTGAATGCTGAGTCGGAGGCCTGTTGTCACATGCAGGCCTGTGCTCCGTGCTGGTGAAAAGAACATCAAAAGGTCCGTGTCATCTTCTTATATCTTTATTACTGAAAGTATGGATGTGACTGACAGGACGAAGGCTCAGGAAGAACTGCCAACCGTCTTTTTAAACCATGGTAATATTCTTAATTCACTTTACGAACCTGCATTCTACATCCTTCTTGGTCCTGAACATGGAATAGCCTATGCATCTCCCCCTTATACATAACACCACAGTATAAAAGACGGATAAAACATTACAACCACAAACCATTACAAATAGCCATAAACAAGGAATTTTGATTAATTTAGATCTACTGAAGACAGGTTCTTCTATGATAAACCACCATCATGGGACAAAGTCCTGGAACGTCTTGGGAACATACTTTATTAGTTGTGAAACACAATCACATGCAGAACTCACACTCTTGCAACGTAACTCTTGAATCCACACATTCCTTATCACTCTAGGGCACTAGTGGCAACATATCCCTATTCCACAACTTACCATCCTCCAGTTGCACAACACAATCCTTCATTAAGATCAGTTGCTTGGCAACAGACAACCTTGGCTCATGCGTCAGAATTATGCTTGGCAGTTTGACCATTGCAAAATCACACAGAGGCAATTTCAGTTTTCTCTTTTTCCTTTGAACATACTTGGACTGAGCCTGTTCTCTTTTCATCTCTTTTCCTCAAGATCCAACGCAACATTTGTTCTGGCATTGAAAATGTTCACCTCCAAGATGTTAACAACTTAGAGAAAGGCACTCTACCTCTTAAGACAACAAGAGGAGCTACTCCTGACTCTGCGTTGGGCATAGTTCTTATAGTCCATAAAAGTTCCCTAATTTTCGCACACAATCTAATTAAATCTAGGATGATACAGAAAAGTTTTGGTATGCTTCATGCTTAAATGCTCCAGCAATCCCTTAAACGTAAAAGACATGAATCGTGTCCCATTGTCACTTAGAATTTTGTGAGGAATACCTTAACTGGCAAACACATATTCCCAAAAAATGGTAAGATTTATACTATTTACAACAATCACAAATTTTACTTCAGCCAACCAGTTTAGTATTCTACCATGACAGTACAATATTTACTGACTCCACTGGCTCCACTGGCATCCAATTAAATCCAACCCTAGCTTTCTCCAGGCCTTCTCAGGAACAGGCACTGCACCCACCAGACTAGGAACAGTGACTTGAGATTTACTACTTATAACACATAACATAGAGTCATGAATGTAATGCTTTTGTCTAAACCAGGACACCTGAAATCCCCCCTTATTCTCCTCTTCAAAGCACACATGCCTATGTGACTCTGGTGAGCCAATCACAAAATCTTATCCACCAACAGGTATGAGCATAAAATGGTTCTACATTCCTTTGACAGCTCATCAGACACATGGTAATATCTTGCCAGTGCAGCATCCATTTCCTTATTGGGCAAACCTTGAGTCAAAAAACATTTATGCTCATAAGTTCCACATCCTTGTTTAAAGTCTCCAACCACTCCTTTTTCTATATTGTCTCTTCAGTACACCTATCCCCTGTCCACAACAAATTCTGATCCAGGGAATCATTAGCCTCTAGATCGATCTGCTCCATTGGCAAACATGACAGACAGTCTGCAAGTATATGTTTTCTTCCAGGAATGTATTCCATGCTGTGATCATACTCATGTATTCTCTATCGCCACCTAGCAATCCTCAATGTGGCCTTGCCAGCACCTTTGGTCATGAACAAGTCAATTAATGGTTTATGTTCAACATGCACAGTGAACCTAGTGCACAACAAATAAGTCTTGAAATCATCTATTCCTCACCAAAAGGCTAATGAGCCACCTTCTACAACTGAATACATTTGGCTATGCTCCCTCAGTAGAGCAAAACAGCTCCTAAATCACATTGACTCACATCACTCATGATGATGCTGGCATCTTATGAGTCAAAAGGTTTTAACAGAAGGGATTGGTTCATTTCTCTTTACATCAAATTTTACTTTTGTACACATAAATTAATGCAGAAGAATTTCTCACTCTTCTTTATTACTTTGGGCTTAGTTTGGGACTTCACTGCACACCTCAAAATTAAGCTAGGAAAAAGCTCCAGCATTCCCATAAATTATTACTTTAGTTGATATTTGGTTTTTGATGTGGTAAGTTCATCCATCCTTTTAACCAAACTCTGCCTGTACCCTTAGGAGACAATTTATATCCTAAGTACCTCACACTCAAAATACCATATTCCCATTTCTCAACTTTAGTAATGACTCCTTCATATCTCAAAATGTCTAACACTTGCTGTACTCTAGAATTGTGCACCTCCTGGTCAGACCCGAAAATTAAAATGTTGTCCTGAAAAGCAATGATATTTGTTACTCCTTTAAGCATGCATTCTACCACTGTTTGGAAAACGTCTGAGGCTGAAGCCAACTGCAAGGCATACATTTAAAATGATACACTCATTTGGTGGCAATTGAACATCTAGTATATCTTGATTCCTTGTGAAGGTTGTTTTGGTGATAAGCAGAGGTCTTATCCAGTAACGTAAAGATCCTGGCTTTATGCAGTATGGCTAATATTTTGGGTATGTTAGGAAGTTGGTGCCTATCAATCAAAATTTTAGAGTTTAGATCACACAAATCAACTCACAAATGCACACATTTCCATTCCTCTTGCAGGCCAAAACTTTGGAAGCCTACCATTCAGAACTTTCAATCTATTGTATAACTCCCTGGATGCAAAGCTTTTTCAATTCACCTTTTAACTCAGTTCATGTGCGACAGGTTCCACATCTGTTTTCAATTGAAATTCGTGCATAAAGCCATTTAACCTGCCAAAATTGTCTTGGAAGACAACAGGACAATGTTGGACCCAAATAGAACACATTCAAACAGTCCTTCATCAGCCTAATGTTTTCTTAATTTTTATGGTCTGACGTTATGCCAAGATGCCTTTGTTCCAACCATCCCAACAAGCATGATTCATCTGTGGCTAGATAGGCCACTTTATTCATCATACTGTCTTTGAATTTAAAGGTGGCATCGAACTCTTCCACCACATCGACTGGTTTAATCCTGTATCTAATTGGTTGGTTGCAAGATTCCTTTGTTCCAACCTTCCCAACAAGCAAGATTCATCTGTGGCTAGAAAGACCACTTCATTCATCATACTGTCTTTGAATTTAAAGGTGGCTCCGAACTCTTCCACTATATTGACTAGTTTTATCCTGTATCTAATTGGTTGAATAAGAGATTACCATCCTTATCACTAAGAAAATATGACCAATATATCCATGTTGTATTCTAATATCTTTATTCCCAAAGCTCTAGATGAAGGATGAGGGCTCAGGAAGAACTGTCAACCATTCATTCAAAATGCGTCAGCTTCCTTAATTAATTTGACTAACCTACATTCTACATTCTACTTAAACCTGAAAACATAAGATCCAAAAGCTGCACAAGCATATGCAAAGCCTATTACTGTCCATTGATATTTATGAAACAGAAAGGGTACAGTCACTATATACAATCCCATTGGCACAGAAATAATTATTTTTTCTTTACTCACTGCGCGAAGGCCGAGGTGTTCACAGCACAATGCAGCTTCCAAGGTTTTTACTCCTATACACTTTTGGTGGCCACTCAATATGAGTCACAGGGAAACATTGATTTTATGCCGGTAGGCCAATAATATAATTCCACACCAGTATTCAGCCCTGGAGAAGAAGTTACTGCACAGACTAATTGCTAGACCTGTTAGCCTTAGGGTGGTTTCCCCCCAAACGTTTTGCCTTCCTCATCCACTTTTTGCTGGTCTTGTTTTTGCTGGCCTTAGGACACTGCACACTTTACCACTGCTAGCCAATGCTAAAGTGCATGTGCTCTCATGGTAACATTGGCTTATCCCCAGGTGGCATATTTAATTTACTTAAAAGTCCCTAGTTAAGTAGTACTATATGTACCCAGGGCCTGTAAATTAAATGCTACAAGTGAGCTTGCATCACTAAGGCCCTAATTACAACCCTGGCGGTCGGAGATTAAGCGGCGGTAATACTTCTAACAGGCTGGTGGTAACAAAAATGGAATTATGACCAAGGCAGAAACCGCTCAGACAGACAGCCACCTTAACACACCGACTGCCATGGCGGAATCAACAAACACCACGACGGTAACCGCCAACAGCCAGGCGGTCGACAATGTACCGCCCACTCTCTTAGAGCCAGCCTATCCACCACCTTTTATGGGGCGGTACCACTGACATCAAAACCCTGGCAGAAACAGATCTCAGAAGTCAAAGGACTCACCTGTGGGGACTAGCGGAGGTGGAGGGCTGTTCATCGGTTTGTCTAGTGGTAGGGGCCCGGTGGTGTGCCACTGCCTCCCTCATCGTGTTGGCCCTCTCTGCCAGCACCCCTGCAATGGTGACCAGGGTGGTGTTGAGGTCCTTCAATGCCTCCCTGGTCCCCAGGTACTGTCCCTCCTGCAGCTGCTGGTTCTCCTGCATCTTGTCCAGTATCTGGCCCATTGGCTCATGGGAATGGTGGTATGCTCCCAGGATCTTGGTGTGTGCCTCCTGGAGAGTTGGTTCCCTGGGCCGGTCCTCCCCCTGTTGCACAGCAGTCCTCCCAGCTTCCCTGTTGCCCTGTGCCTCTGTCCCCTGAACCGTGTGCCCACTGCCACTGACCCCAGGGCCCTGATCGTCCTGTATTTGTGGGGTGGCCTGGGGGCCCTGTAGCGGTGGACACACTGCTGATTGATGTGTCCTGGGGTGTTTCCTGAGGGGGTAGGCTCTATGGTGGTATGGGACTGTGCCTGGGTAACTGACTGTCCGGAGGTCCCTGATGGGCCAGGTTGGT
Source organism: Pleurodeles waltl (assembly GCF_031143425.1). Lineage (NCBI taxonomy): Eukaryota > Metazoa > Chordata > Amphibia > Caudata > Salamandridae > Pleurodeles > Pleurodeles waltl. Next base: position 138,987,786 of record NC_090445.1, on the reverse strand, counting down.
CATCTGGATCCAGGCGAGCAGAGCTGCTGTCATCACTCAGGGCCTCTTCTGGGGGGACTGGATGTTGCTGGCATCTCTTCTCTGGTGACGTGAACTTGGGGACCTGTGGGGCTGTGAATGCAGTGTTATTGTTTCTGCGTGTGACATCTCGTGCATGGGTGTGTTGCCCTCTGTGGTTGTTAATGCCCTGGCAGATTAGCCTTTGTGTGAGCTGTTATTTGGTGAGCTAGGTGATTGTTTCTAGTGTGCATTCAGTGGTGACAGTTTTCCATGCAGGTCTGTGAGTGATGTCCATGCATTGGTTTTGCATGCAGGGCTTGGTTTTGGGATTGGTGGGATGTGATGGTGGGGTGTGTGTGAGGTGGTGGAGTAATGGGAGTGAGGGTAATGGTGGGGGTATGTGATGGCATGCAGGTATGGGGGGGCGAAAGTAGTAAAGAGTTGACTTAACAGAGTCCAGTCCTCTTCCTACTTCTGCCAGGCCCTTAGGGTGCATGATTGCCAAGACTTGCTCCTCCCATGTTGTTAGTTGTAGGGGAGGAGGTGGGGGTCCACGCCAGTCCTCTGTACAGCTATTTTGTGCCTTGCTGCCACGGAATGTACCTTCCCCCATAGGGTGTTCCACCTCTTCCTGATGTCATCCCTTGTTCTTGGGTGCTCTCCCACGGCGTTGACCCTGTTTACGATTCTCCGCCATAGCTCCATCTTCCTAGCAATGGATGTCTGCTGCACCTGTGATCCGAATATGGGAGCAGGCAAAAAGTTCATGTTTGGTGTCTATGGAATTCTAATGCAAAATCATATGTTTTTGGTGAAGTCAGATTTTAAATTATATTTTTTAACGTGCCAATTTTAGAATGTTGACATTTTTCTACCTTAGCCACTTAGTACCTGTAACCTATCTCTGGGTCACATGATGGGGTGTAGCTAGCAGATGGGTTTATGTATTCACACTACATAGAGAGCTTAGGTGTGCCTGGATGGGCCATCACTGACAGGATGGGAGGGTATAGCTAGGCTCAGCCCTATTTGCTCTTCAATAGGTTTTGTCCTGCCTCCAAGCAAATAACTACATACCACCTGTACATACCACCTGTAGATAATCTGGAGCCAAGGCAGGGAAGGCAGGATTTCTTGGGACTTCAAGGGACATTTATAGAAGCGTCTCCCACCTTCCAGGGGAAGGGCACCAGTTATAAATATTGGATCTCAGACACCAACTCTTCAGTACACTTTTGGACCTGTGGCTACTCTGCCCGGAAGAAGGGATGTTGTGCTACGGAAAGGACTGCCACTTTGCTGGACTCAGGCTCTGAAGAACTGCTGCCCTGCTGTGCTCACCTGCTGCCTCCTTCTCTCCTGTCTGGGTGTGAAGGACTGGACCTTCATCTGTTGAACTCAGGACTCAAAGTGACTCCTAGGGCTAATTGGTTGGCCTCCTGACTTACGTCTCAGGGACAAAAGGCTCCAACAGTCTGGAACCCAGCACCTGGGCTTCCATCTGTGAGCCTACCCTGCCAAGTGGTGTCACTCCAGACCTGGACACTTGGAATTGGGCCTAAGGTCCTCTTCCAGCCCTGTGGATCCTGTGGAACCAACTCACCACCTCTGCTCCATGGCTTTACCCTGAGCAGAACAAACACATCCCTGCTGCTGTGTGGATCGGAACCGTTGCAAAGACCTGCAACACATTGCAGCCTGTCACCTCATCAGTACTGTCACTGCGTGATGCATCTTCAGCGCAGGCCTTCACATCCATCATTAACAGGAGCCTTGACTACAATGCTGAACTCTGCGTCGCAGCCTTGCAGACTCTCAGAATTGACTTATTGCTCCAACTGCATGACGCATTCTCGATGCCAACTTTGCAATCGACGGGATCCTCAACTGTGATGCAGGACCATGCAGAGAAGCCTCACCGTATCTCGGCACTGAAGCATCACTTCAGCTGTGTGACAAATCTTCAACATGGATTCTCACAACGCTCTACAAACCAGGATTTAAGGTACTTTGTTCAGTGGGCCTAACTGGGACCCTGTAACTGGCCTGTGCTCGTATATGGTCGGCCTAACCTTGTGACTTTGTCCCCCAGTCCAGTGCAACCAGATATCTGCACCTGGGGCTTTATGCTTTTTGGCACTAATTACCCTAAACAAATTTAAATTGCATATCTCCAGTTTTACTCATTTAATTTTTGTCATTGCGGCCTTGTTATATTTATGAAAAATTACTCTATGTTTCATAACTGGCGTGAGATCATTTTGTGGTGTGTTTTCAAAATGTGTTACTGTTTAAAGTGTTGCACAAATACTTTGCACATTGCCTCTGAGTTAAGCCTGACTGATCTGTGCCAAGCTATCCGAGGGTTGAGCACAGGTTAATTTAGGGTTTGCTTCTGACCTCACTGTGAGAAGAATTGTGGTTGCTGCTTGAGAAGGATTTCACCCCCCTCAACCAGTAACCTAATTTCCTACACTAATGGTTGCTGACAGTGGTTCCCAACCTTTTGACTCCTGAGGACCCCCAATGAATCATTACTGGAAGCCGGGCACCCCCAGCAATTTGTACGATTTAATTTTCAAACATTAAAACAGTAATTCGCAAAAAATATCACAAGTACGCACCAAACAAATACTCAAATTACTAAAGATAAAATTATTTTTTATTTAAAAAATATGCAAAAATCGAAACATTTTATTTGGAAAGTTGGCGCTGCATCTCGGCAACTACCTTTTCAATGTTTGGTTTTATTTAGGAAAGGTGAAACCTCAGGTCAGATTCTACATTTCCGGAGCGATTTCTGTTTTTATTTTTCACATAAATAAGTGAAGGGGAAAGGAAATAAGCCATAAGGGCCTCTCATCTCTCCCTAGCCTCTCTGTCACATGTACTTCATTTGTTTTATAGCATCTCTCATGCCAATGTAGGGTGTCAAGGGACTACAAGGTGTAGGATTCACGTCATCCACACTGGTAGGCATTTTCTAAGAGTGCTTGGTCCGGAGAAGCACAAACTTAGGATTCAGAACACAGCACAGTTATTAGCGATGACGTTAGCACAGTGCTTAATTTGTATATAAAAACGTGCTGGTGGCCAAAGCCCTCCTCTTAAACATGCGGCTGCTGCTATTAAATGTGGGTACACGGAATACTGAGGCAGCATAATCCTGAAGCCATCTCAGGACTCTTCAATCCATTTTAAAGCCACTCCCTGCCACTTCAGCTCACTCTAGCAGGTTTCTACCTACTCCCTTTGTGACGCTTTTTCGTTTTTCCCTTCCTCCGTCTTTCCCATATGTGTCTTTTGCTTGCAGCAAACGCTTGAGGCATCAGAATAATCCCCGGCCCTCAAAAATAAGTGCCAGTGCTCAGCACCGGAAACAACAAGCACAAATTAAGTACTGCATTAGCAATGAGAATGTATTTCTACACAAGCAAACCTTTTTTAGCTGCATAAGGAAAATGAAAGACTAGGAAAAAAATAACTTTCTAATTTGTGCCATGCGGTTTGCATGCAGCTCTTTAATAGCAGTTCACAGCTCACTGTGCTAGATTACCATTATGAACTGCATTTAACAAAATAATCTCTGTGACAAAAGCAGTAACCCACTGTGCCATGCACATAAAATACTGTTCTTTGCACGATACACATTCTTTGCAGCAGGTATATTAACCATCTGCGCTACATCTGAGTCAAACAAAACTCCCATCTCTCTTCAGCAGATATATTAATCACTTGAGTTAGTTTGACGCTTTTATTTTTGTGTTTAAAACTGCTCAACAAAGGAAGTAATAAATATGAAAACACGCACGCATGTGTTTGTCAGAGGCCCTAGCTGGAGAAGTGCCTTCCTCCCAGCCCAGGCCTGCGGACCCCCTGGTGATGTTTCACAGACCCCCAGGGGTCTGAGGACCACAGGTTGGGAACCACTGGATGCTGGGAACTACAGGGGAGCACTAATGTACCCTTTTCTGCATGGCATGGGGCTACCAATTTACCAAAAACCTGTATTATACAGGGAATTTGAAACCACAGAGAAAACGAAAAATTCACAGCTTGTTTACTGTTTCTCCCTAGTAGGAGAAGTGGTTTATTGCAATCCTCCAATGTAGACAATCTGCATATAAGATCCTTTAGATATATGCAAATGTGGGAACCACAATGCAGCTGGCATGTGAAAACAGTGTTCTATGAGTATATCTCCCTGATTGCGTACTGTGACACAGTACTGAATAATATAGAAAAGGAAAATCGTGACGCAGTCTGACTCAAAAGCCAAAGAGTCTATGACATTGTCCAGAAAGCTGGACAAAGTGTGGCTTTCTTGTGTACAATCCACAGCCAATCCGCATCATTGAGATGTTTAATTCCATTTTAGGCATCTAGCGCTCCTTGTGCTGGGCGTTCAAGACCATTCAGGGCAGCTTTCCAGCATGATATGTTAATATCACACTGTGCACTGTTCACTGGGAAGAGACCAGAGGGACTGCCAAAGCTAGTGGCACAGTGCACGTTCTTTGGTATATTAATGAAGAAGTGGAACACGATATGGAGAAAATTGACCCTGTTCTGATAGGCTTCTACCTCTGGAAGGCCGGAATGGAAGCCTGCAGAAGTAACTGCCAGTCAGGAAATGTTAATCTATGCGTATAGCCCAAAGCAGCTGTGTACTAATGTACACAAGTATCACATGACTGTAACTAATATTGTTCTTCTGTTCTGTATATCAGTGTACTGCACTTTAGTGTCTCCCTGTCCTCTTACTATGTCAGTTGTGAATTCAGGGTGTGCCAAGCTATTTTAGTAAAAATGTTTGCAGTGCATAGGATTAGCGGATTAACACAAAAATATGTGTATTATGAGTGCATCTGCCTGATTATGTACTGTAAGTATTGAATAATACAGAGTAAGAACATCATGAAACAGTCAGACACAAACACCAAAGAGACATGATATTGTCCAGAGGTTCAGATAAAGTGTGGCATTGTTCTGAACATCCTCATTCAATCAGCCACATTGAAGATGTTAAATGCCATGTTATGCATCTGGGGCTTTTTATATTGGGTGCTCAGGGCCGTTAGTGAGTGCCTGTATGTATGTATGTATGTGTGTATATATATATATATATATATATATATATATATATATGTATATAAATATATACATATATATATATATATATATACATACATATATATATATATATATATATATATATATATATATATATATATATATATATATATATGTGTGTGTGTTTGCATATATATAAAACACAGTGGTGGTCTCCTCTCTAGTTATAGTTTTCTATAGGAGAAACATTTTTTGTATTGCTAATAACTTTGTGCCATTTTGACATACCTTCACGAATTGTTCAAAAAAATTCATCCACCTCAGTTCATCAAACCCAACTCCTCCCTGGAAAGTTTCAGGGTGGTTTGGCAAACGGGGCAAGAATGACGAGTGTGTGGGGGTGGTGATTGTGGGGGATCTCCAAAACATTGTTGAAAAATGCCTGAACCAAATGTTATATCTTTAATCAGGAAGTGTCCTTTTTATGATTTGGTATAGATCTGTTCAGCCCTTTGAGAAATTTGTGTTTAAAGAGGTGCATATATTGGGGCAGGGTACCCCAACCCCATGGCATTTCTGGGGAGCCCATACAGACTCCTCAAGTGCCAAAACCAAACGTTTGCTACGGATTAGGCGATACTCCAGCAGGACACAAGGTGGCTCTTCAGTGAGGTAGCACAGTCCTGATGTCATTTGAGGTGTCATCAATGATGTCATCAATGATGTCATTTAACATGTCATGAGTGATGCCTTATGTGAGTTTATAAGCAGTACATTGCAAGGGTGCAAGTTATAGTTAGCTCAGTACTTTTACTGGTGAATTTCAGTTAGTTTGTTTCAAAACAATAGTTTATGTTTTTACACGGCCTAACTATAACATGACATCACTGATAACGTCATCCAACCTACTGCTTTTCAAATGAGTCCTTAGACCAGTACAGCATTCTAGATTTGAAAGTACAAAATGGCGCACAATCACGTAAAGCATAAATCACCGTTCAGACACACATGTCCCCTTTGGTGAAGCAAGCTCCTCCAACACACATCGTTCGCCCTGTTCCGAACCCTTTGTGGTTAGGCGACCTCATGTGGGCAATGAACCACTCATGTGTAGGTAAGAATCTACACCAAAGGGCATTCATCCTGTGCACAACTCGTCATGGAGAGCTCACTCCCTCTAGACACCAGAAGAGCCATAGGTTGTGAAGGCCCTACTATGCATGCTCTTTGCCCTACAGATAGCTGACTTCTTGTGGGCAATCAACGAGAGAAGAGTCGCCAAGTCTCTCCTGCGCATGGTCTTCAACCTGTGCACAACCATTAATGGAGAGCTCACTCCCTTTACACACCAAAGACCCATTAGGTAGCTAATCATGCTGCAAATGCTTAGATCCATTAGCAGTAAAGAGGCTATAGACAATTAGGTCTAGACCTACCTTGCTGAATGGCTTCCAGTCAGATAAGTGAATACCAAGATGTCACATTTATTGGGTGATGTCCTCAGTAATGTCACCAGTGATATAATCTACAATGCAATTTGATATATCATAAGTAAAGACATCAGTGATGTCATTGAACATGTCATGAGTGATGTGATAGGTGAGGTCATGAGCAGTGCATTAGCTCAGTAATGCTAGGGGAAATGTACTGTACAAGGGCAAGCCCACTATTCCAGGAGCTGGTCATTTAGTGGAGAGAATGAGACCTAGCCCAAATCAGCATATTTTACATCACTCACTGATTACAGCACCATGCAAACATAGTCTTCACTTTACACTGATAGTGTGCTCACTCGCCTCCCAAGCACCAGGTCATCAAAAACGGCACTTTTCTTAATGGCTTGCATTATTGCTACACAGATACTGCTATTTACTTTATTTTCTACAAAGCTTACTCTATGATAAAGTGAGATAAGTCAGCAGCCTGGTGCCACCTGGGAGTGCACACATCAATTAGCCTGTGTATATCAACATTGGGACAGCTTAATGCAACATACTAGGATGGATGTCTTGTGTTTTGTCTCCCACAAGTTGTGTTTTGTCTCCTAGATGGATTGTTCTTATTCATTTTTTTTGCAGCAGTTTTCTGCTGGTTTTTTAATGGTGGTTTTTATTTTGTATTTATATGGGATATTTATTAAATAATTTTCTAGTATATTCCGTTATTGAGACTGATCATTGGAGTGAATGAGTGTTTGAAATAGTGTGTTGAGTGGTGGATAGTTTTCTGTTCCCCTGGGATTTTTTCTTATCACTGTGCTGTCAAATTACTCCAAGTGGCATGCGTAGCACACACACGTAGATAGCTAGATAGATAGATAGAAAGATAGATAGATAGATAGATAATGGAATGGAACACTTCAACAGAAGATCAATTGGATGGAACTGCTTATATAATGAAGAACAATAAAATGGAATAATTAATCTTAGAAAAAAGACGGAACCATGATGGAACTATCAGGGAGCCAATCTGAGAAAAAAACAACCAAAAGAAACAGACGTTAAGAAAGAACAATGGGGTTAAACAGATGAACAAACATATAAGAAAATAATGGAATGTAATTACCGATCCGAAAACAACAATTTAGTATGACAACTGAGCTAACAAAAACTGAACTTATAAGAAAATCAATCAGACGTTATATAAGTACAATGATACTGTTACAATGTGTGATCTGCGCTAGTGAAAGAGCTCTAAAGTAGTACTATTACAATGTTATTTCATGTAGAATTGTTATTTTGTGTTCACGCTAGTCGGTCAAGAACGTATCCTTTTGACTAAAATATTGTTTTAATATCTGAATATACTGTATGCTTGTATGACCAATGAAATATACTTCAAATAGTTTAACATGTAAAATGGAGTGGAGTTCAGATCTAATATATACACCTGAGGTGTGGAAAGTAATCGAAACAAGCAAAATGTTGGAGTGAAAAAATCGAGCTACAAAAGAGTATGGACGAATAACGGAGCTAATTGGCTGAACATGCAAAAAGAAAGAGAGGAGGGTCCAAGAGTAGAGTATAGGAAGAACAATAAAGGAACAAAAGGCTGGAACATCTGAACGACAAATACCATTTTTTGAAGTAATTTGTGTTGCAAATAATGTTCATTTTCGCTTGACTAAGTCGTAATGAATACTTATTAATACTGGCATTGTATTTCTTTGTTACAGTGAAGCAGCCATGGGTGTCTACCAGTCTAGTGAGGAGTTTGGTGCACTCTTTTTAAAGATATTTCCAAGTTCTCCCAGATCAGATAGTAAAATCTGATTCAAATAATGCATGTTGGTACCTTTGGTATAGTTCAGTTTATCTGCGAGACGTTTGTGGAAAAACATTATTTTTCAAATGTTTTAAAAAGGCATTATAGTACATGCGATATTTCTCATTTCTGCTGTCTGTTTGATCTGTAGGTGCGGTGATGCAGGCCTCAGTTTGGTTGGCAGTTATTAGTTTTCAGGTAAGTTACTCAAAAATGTAGTTTCTATGGTATGCTTGTATAGTAAACCTCTTCTTTTAACACAAAGAAAAAACTTTTTATATACCTATGTGTGGTGTGCAACTTGTAATTCCTGAAACCAAAACATACAAATAATGAGTACCTTAATTTTTTGTTCACTAAGCACATCTCTCTGCGAATAAAGTAACTACCTAGAGCTTCCTCACTATGCACTATCGGTGGAAGATGAGGTATAGTTTCTACTTCACTCAGGTAGCACACAACCTAATAAACAAACGTTAAATATTCTGCATTTCTTTCACGAACAACTCTTACACAACAGAACTCTAGTACCTTATGCTCTGACAATTATTCATAACACGAATACATTATCCTGACATGATTCTTCCTGTTCCATCAAAGGAAGCTTTCAAATGAAATACAACAAAATCAGGGCCTGATTTAGGTCTTAGCGGTAACGGTCCCACTGCCAGTTTTCTGTCGGAAAACCGTCTTCCATCTTGGCAGGCTGTCCGACCTATTTAGGTGTTGGCGGACCAAGTTCCACCAGCTCTGCCAAGAATCTCTGGCCGCCGTGACAGTATTGGCTGGTGGAGGTGGAGTGAGCTGCAGTGGGTGATGTGGTTGTGTCTGTATACGTGCCACATGTGTGTTTTGGGTTGTGTATTGTTTTGCTGTGTGCAACATTCAGGTGTGTGTTGTTGTTGTGTGGTGGTTGTTGTGATGTGTGCAATTGTGCTTTTGTGTCTGTATGTTTGTGTAGATGGGTTTGTCATTGTGTTGGTTGTTGTGGTTGTGTTGTATGTGTGTGTAGTATCAATGGTGTGTGTATGTTGTGTCATGGATGTCTGGCAATGTGTGTTTTCTGAATGTTGTGTGTTGTGTTGTAAGCTGTGCAAGTGGGCACATATGGCTAAGGTATAGTCTGTGTGTGTCACTTACCTCTATGTGATAGCCACTGCCATTGTACAATGCCCAATGGCTTCCACAATGGTCTCCATCCATCAGTAATCCGCCATGATTATGCAGCCTGCAGGACTGTGACTTCTAAATAGGAGTGGCCAGAACCCACCAGCCTGAATGCTAGGTAGAGCACGCCACCGTGGCGGTCTGCGGTTCAGCTGCAATAAATCTAAATATGGCAGTCGGCATACAGTCGAGTTGATGTTGTTTTCAAGTCCACTGTGGCGGCAAACTGGTGGTAATTCCTCCAAGATCTAAATCAGGCCCAAGTCTCATAAAAAATCATAAAAATCTTCAGGTATTTCAAAGTATGTTTCCCATTGACAACACACCTTCCAGAAATACTCTCTGTATTCTCAGTGCCCTTTAATGCAATCCAAAGATGCAACTGGTCATTAGCTGAGTTAATTCCAGAGCTGCGTAGCAAAGCCCTGGATGCAGCAACAATATTTTACAATTGCCCAGCAAAAATGTCATGGGCCACAAGGAAAGCTATACTGCTGTATCTTTGGACGAAGTGAGAGTCTATTGCCTTCTGGGAAACTTAATTTGTTGTTGGAACACTGTCATGTACTGTGTTGTCTGTGCATGCAAAGTCTTAGTCCAAATAACACTGACCCCTTCTTGACAAGCGTGTGTGTGTGCGTGGAAAGCTGCATCATGCAGCATTACACATGCTGTTTGTGAAGCTATCATAATGTCCCTTGCTAGTGGACCAGAAGCCTGACAAGACTCCCACACCATCCCACAAGCTATGCCACTTGAAATGCACTCAAACTCAAAGAAGTCATAGTTCTTGGCAGCAAGTAGCCAAAAGAAGCTGAGCCTCAAATGGTGACTTAAAGGCCACTTTGTCTAACCAGCTGGGTCAATCTGTATTTGCCTCTGGTAATTGTATATCTGTATGATCAAAAATCCTCTCAGATGTTTTTTGGGCCAATTCACAAAGACATTTACTGGATAGTAAAGTACTACAGAAGTAGAATTCCCCATGTTCATAGAAGCCTTTTAGTCGGCTACTATATAGAAAGCAGACCATCTCCTAGATAAAGCTTTTGAGGCATGTAGCTTTATCCCCCTAGCACAATCGAGCAGACTGACTTTGGTTGGGGTAGTGCCTTTGTTTCCTTCCTACTTCAGGTTCAATTTAAAGCATGGGGAGGGATAGGACACTTAGAAAACATCACACACTATCAGTCAAAGTCTTTCACTTTACTCCCTTGTGTTTGGTCACAGAGTGCCCGGTGTGAGTGAGACCCATTTCACGTTTGTGACCCTTTGAAATATGTTAGGATGTTCAAATGGGGTTGATGGTACCTATGGAAGGCAATCACGCTTCTTCTAAACCCTTAAGATCACCTCCCAACCTTACTATATAAGTCTGTGTTCCTTGACTTCAATTTCCAACCCTACCAAAGTATAAAAAAATGCAAACACCAAATGCATACAGTACACTCTTTCTCAGTTTGAATGGCAAAAGAACTGTACTCCTTGTAACAGCTGGACGCCGAGTCCCTCCTTCCTTTCAGGGCCAACACAGAGGAATCTTACTTACCTTGTTTGGCACCCCCGGGTTGTGGAAGGAAAGGGGTCCAGCTCCAGCAGCCAATGCAAGGAAAAGCGACTTGAAGGTCACGGCACCAGGATTTTGGAAGAAAAAAAAATCCCTACTGGGCAATTTAGGTAAAATATAACTGTGTGCATTTATTTTGTGATCACAAAATTAGAAGCCACACGGACAGTTGCCCAAAAATGGAGCCATGCAAATTATTGTACTGTATAGTGAATGTAAATAGGACAGAAAAGGTTTAAACTAGAAGAACACAAGATAGAAACAATTGTTATACTGGAGTCTATGTTGCTGTGAGACATGGCCTTCAAAACGCGTTCTATTGATTTCACCCAGCCTTCTATTCAATACTTCAACATTTTCCCTGTGTACTTTCTTACATACACCATGTACAATCATCAGGAGTGGCTTGTGGTGGTGACGGAGGGTGGGGCAGCACACAGTGGAGTTTGAAATTAATTTAAAAAAAATAAATTTACCTTAATCATCACCACTGCTGTCGTCAGGTCTGCACTCCTCCTCTCCGCGTCTCTGCCGACAGCTCGCCGGCACAGGCTCCCAGCCTGCCGTACAGCACATCCTGATGCTGCTCGGGATTGGCTGGGAGCCTATGCAGGCTGTCTCCAGCCCGGCAAGTGTGTTGTTGGGCTGGACAGAGCCTACTGCCCTTGCATGTTTGGCCAGTCCGAGACAGCCGTCCAAACATACATGTGCTGTGAGGGGCGGTGCTGGACACTCCCCCTCAGTGCTTGTAAAAGCCTGTGGCCCCGCCCCTTTGACTAAAAACAAAAATAAACATAGTTTAAGGCCTGGCCCCCTTCCCTTTAATTAGAAAAAAGACAATGGGGGATGGGGTCACAGGGCTCACTAAGGCTTGTGGACGGGGGCCACTTGGTGTGTGTGTAAGTGGGTCTGTGAGTGGATGTGGTAGTGGTGTTGTGGGCCTGTGAGTGGGTGTATGAATGCGTGAGTGAGTGTGTGAGTGGCTGATTCACAAAATGGTAGCTGCAACTTTTCTCTCATGTTGCGGCCAACCAACCAAGGTATTGCTGTTGGTGTGTGGATCTGCAGATGCACATCTCTAGATATACATAAATATTTTTCTTTAATAACACCAAAACTACTGAACATAATTACAAAAAGCACTTTTTCTGAAACAAGATCTAGCTTTCTCCCAAATTTGGTGTAATTCCGTTCAGCGGTTCAGGCTATGTGCAAAAGCTGTATTGGAAATTGCATTGGGAAATCACATTTTGGGACCCTACCCCTTTCCTCGGCCCGTATTTGATGAAACACCCCTAAACTTTGAAACTTGAGACTGCAGCTGAAGGGGCTGAAGTTTAGAAAATTTCACAACTGCACCAAAGTTATTAGCAAAACAAAAAAAAAAATTCTTATGGAAACTCGGTCCTAACTATTACTACCTATTGTGGACCGCCAGTAGGGTTTATATATGTGTGTGTGTATGTGCATGTGTGCGTGTGAACAAAATTGCATTTATATACATATACATATATATAGTAGACTACGAAGTTTTGCACTATTTGACTGAAAACAAAACAGGCAGATATTAGCATTTGACACCCCTTCCATTTCGAATCTCAAGGCAACCTACACCCTGACCTCTGAAGCGGTAGTCCTCAGGTCCATATCCGTTGTACCAAATTTCTTTCTATCAAAATATCAAAAACTGATCTATTGCAAAGTAAGTTTCTTGTTCCAAAAATGGCAAGAAATGTGTAACCTCGGGTAAAGGGTCTTTGATCGTGAAGATGTGTAAATGAGAGATAGTGAGAGTGCTCCGCGGAAGCCTAGCCCAGTATCTACACAAAACACCACTTGCACCTGTCTTTCTTAACCACATCCTTCCGACCCTTTCTGTCTACAGTGAGGGGAGTGAAAACCGCAAACTTCGGCAATTGCACAATTGTTTGGCTGTAAAGAAAAAGAGAACCCTTTTAATTGCTCAGAGTTTACTGGCTGAGGTCTGATTGCAGTAGTGTGATAGCAGCATTAAACGTGCGTATTATATAAATAAAGGAAATGAACGCTAGGTGGAAATTGAAGCCTAAAGTTGGAAATTAATTGGCTGAATAAACATTTTTTTAAATCTATCAAACCCATAAGATATATTCTATAAGAAAAGTCACTCAGTTCTTAAGGCAATTAAGTTACTTAAATTTGGTATATTTGCATCTCTCCTTAAGGCTTTGGCTGCAGACACATTGGCAGTGGTGGGGTCTGACGTTGATGACAATAAAGGCGCTTATGTAGTGTTCTGTATGTGGGCACATCTAGCGTTGTACACTGTTGCTTCCAAGCTCACTGTAAATTTAATGAAATTAGATGAAGAGATGAATCTTTTGGTAAAGATTTAAATCTGCGAAGGGGAGGTTCCAGCCTCAGCTCTACTGCCTGGGAATTCTTAAGTGCCATTAATCATCAGGCCATGGGCTCCCTTTGCTAATCGGCGATGGAGGCTGCGAGGACCCTTGCTCCATAAGATCCGACGCTTTTACAAATCATTTCGTGCCGTTTCTCAGATCCTGGGCTAGACTATTGCAACACAATCTGCTCTGGGTTCCCTTAAAACTTGACGGGGTAAAATGGTTACATAAATAGATTGCAAGACCATCTTTGAAGAAGAACGATATTGCCTTCAGCTTTACTTAAAATCACCGCAGATTTTAGTATGAAATACAAAACCCTCCCTGCTGTTCATGAGGACTCCAGGAGCAAGCTCACATGAGGGCTGCAACAGTGGAACCAGGCACCTCACATCAGTGCTTAATTTGTAATAAAAAAAAGTGCCGGTGCCCAAAGCCCTCCTCTTAAACACGCGGCTCCTGCAATTAAATGTGCGAGCACAGAATACAGAGGCAGCGTAATCCTGAAGCCATCTCGGGCCTCTTCAATCCATATAAAGCCACTCCCTGCCCCTTCAGCCCACTCTTGCAGCTTTCTACTTTCTCCCTTTGTGACGCTTTTTCGTTTTTCCCTTCTTCCGTCTTTCCCATATGTGTCTTTTGCTCGCAGCAAATGCTTGAGGCAGAAGAATAAGCCCCGGCCCTCAAAAATAAGTGGCGGTGCTCAGCACCGTTAAAAACAAGCACAAATTAAGCTCTGCCTCACATCAAGCAACGTTCATGCATGGCAGCAAGACCAGACATGGGCGCTGGTCCCTTAAAACACGGGGACCCAGTTCCATCTCTTCATCTGTGAAGAGGCTGCCAACCTAGTAGGAGTTCGGATTGGAGAACTGTTGTAAAGTGGTCTGTGGAAACATCCCAAATATCTCAAATGCAACTCTCTCACCTCCTTAGCTTCTATTTAACGTGCATATGGAATGTATCTCCTGCCTCGCTAACTGTACACACACAATCACTTCCCTACACAACACCCAAAGGATGTTAGCCTAATGTTTCTGTCTGATGGGAACTGCTAGTCGCATGTGTAGTGAAGGGAACAAACCATAGAAGAAGACCTGCTTGACGTTATATAACAGAAGTGGACCAAATGCAGGCGTTTTAAGATAGGAGTCAGTCTGGTATGCCAAACATTCAAATATGTTACAACGCTTCTGGTAAATGTTTTAATGTCTTTAGCTAACGGTTCTGGTGGCCAAGTGAAAGGCAGAGACATGTTGCATTCTTCACAGAAATCAGACCTCCCACGCTTAATATTTTCAGAAAAATAGACTAGTAAGATTCTTGGTGAAAGAAAAGTCAAAAAAGTTAGCTTTCTTTGAAGAGCATAAAAGCAGTTTTTAAATCCGGGGAAGTCGTTTAGGGCTTATCCATTTAGGCAGGGTGTTTTAGTTCAAGTGCAGGGTTTTCACTCAAAAATCGGAGCTATCCACCTACAAGGTAAGGGTCAGATGTACAAAGCACTAGTCCCTGAATATAGTCGCAACTTGTGAGGAGTATTTTGTGAACCAAATTATATATCAATAGGTTGGTTCGAAAAATACACATTTTTTGTGGGTAGCAAATTGACCTACCTCATGAATATTAATGAGGTAGGTCGCAATCCCATCTGCAAATTGCCTACCACAACTTGTTTGTAGTAAGTAAAGTATTAGTGTTTTACAACTGGATTTCTTTTGCAAAACAGTACATACCATTCAGATTCAGTATTTGGACAGGACACCCTAAACATGCCCCTTCCAAATAAAACATTGTAAAAAACATTTTACCAAATCACAATTTGTGGTTTGTATGTACCAAAAGGTATTTTTGTGATTCAACATGGCCTAATTCTGCTAATCTGTCCTTTTGCGACTACAAAAAGCCATTGTGCATCTGACCATAATTTTTTTAATTTTATGTTAGGTTCTTTTTGTTACAGCCTCAGCCTGATACCTCCTCAAAGGGATCTATCTCCCCTCCTACTGTGATTAACTAACAGGCTTCACCCATCATAAGGCCCCTACAATCCAAGCACTATTGTGTTCTCACACCATCTACACTAAACAATCTATAGCATGCTAAATTAGCTCATGTACACACAGACACAGCATGTCATGCATCATTCTCTTTCCGTACACACTGGACAACCAGAAATGTAATGTCACTATACCATATTATTTCCGTGCTCGCAGGACAGATGACACTCATGCACAATATTCATTCAGAAACAACAAGCCAAACTCTTACCTAATCCTACTATTTCACAAGCAACAAACAAACGCCCAGAAGGACATTATGCTCAGAAACTTTCTCACATTTATAAAAGTGCAGACCGGTACTCCAGCATGCCTAACACCCACTTACATAAGCTGGCCAAACCAATGTTCTGTACACAGTACCAAGCTTTCTAGATGCAGCCTAAGCATCAGAAAGGGCACTTCCCATACATAATGATAACAACCATTAGTATGTGCAGGCTGCCTTCTGAAAACACAACATTCAAACACCAATGGAGTCCAATACTACTATTCCTAACAAAAGTACACGCCCGCACATCCCACCAGTGTCCTAATGTGTCATGGTAAAGAAGAAATCACATGCAACCTACATTTATTCACTTCAATTGATTCAAGAACCCACGCCCTTCAGATCCTCCATTCATCGGTAATGTGATTGACCCGATTACACAGAAGCTGAAACACACACTTCAACACACAATCTAGACAATCGCTAATATACTTTGCCTCCATTACCACACACCGGCCAAATCTTCCCATCTACTGTCAGAGAAAACAACTAGGCAGCAAACGTGCCTATGGGTAAAAGATATGTATCATTGTCAGGTGCGGCTCCTCCACTAGGGCAGAGGAGCGTCGCCCCCCCCCCCACCAGCCGCAACTGCTGCAAAACATTTTATTAAAAACAATAGTAAACTATGCCCTCTCATCTTAGTAACACATTTTGTCCCCCGGGGTGGGCTTCCTGGACCTGGATGGCTTTGGGAGGGGGATCGCATGGCCCACCTCCCAGTATTGAATCATTTCAGTGGGCTGCCCAGGACCTATAATGGCTCAGGAAAGGGGGCCAATTGCCCACTCCCATTAATAAAAGAAAGCAGCTTCAGCTGCCATTTCTTTAATCCCAATGTTTTTTATTTTGGGCATGGGGGTGCCTCTAGGTCACCCCCATGGGCTGTCAGGGGGCACGGTATCCCTACCCTGCCCCCTTATAGTATTGTTTTTTACATGTTCAGGATGGGAAACTAAGTTCCTTGGTCCTGTAATGGCTGCCAGCAATATTTTTCTCATGTTGCTGGTAGCCAATCAGAGCACTCAGTGGGAGGTAACCCAAGGGAACTAAAGCTCCCTTGGCCAATCAGAACACTCTATTTTTTAAATTGGTACTCCTGCAAGAGTCTCTCAAGACTCTCATGGACACAACCATCCAGATATCTTTATTTTTTTACACTTAACTTCTCAAAAGATACTGAACTTATTTATAACAAATCACACAAAAAACAATCTGCATACCACGATCTAGCTTCCTGCCAAATTTGGTGTAATATAAACTATTCAAAATGTAGCACCTTTTTGGAAAGTTTCATAGAGATTCATCTAACAGGGCAAAGTTACTAGCAACACAAAAGTGCTTTTCCTATGGAACAGCTGGTCTAACTATAACTCTCCAATGGCGACCATCACTAGGGAGTTGACAACAGTGTGCATGGAGGTTGGTGAGTTACAATTTGATTTGAAGGTGGTGTAAAAATTATAAATTTAAAGTATAAAATAACTTTAGAGTTTAACATTCATTTGTATAGAAAGAATAAATAGTTATAGTAATTTGAAGGTAGGGTGTAAATGGTAATTTTAAGGTATAACTATAACATTAGAATTTCTAATGTTTGTGTAGTTTAAGTTTGGGTTGTATGGAAAGAATACATACAGTGTCCCTACCTATAACTAATCTTTAACCTTTTTTTTCTTTTTTCATTTAATGTGTATATATATATATATATATATATATATATATATATATATATGTAAAGCCATTCGTTATATCATCATGCAACCGTTTTCCTCCGCTTTGCAAGTCACAAAGTAAGGTAGCAAAACGTTTCCACCTCAATTGCGGTTGCAAAGCTGTATCAAGCTAAAACATCTTAAGCAGTAGAGGGAACTCATGAGCAAAAATGTAGTTGTCCCTGTGGGACAGCTTCTCCATTGGAAATCGAGTTAGATGCTCCTCCCACTGCCTTCAAAAATAGGAAACACTTCTTTTGAAGGCACTCTGTCTCTTTAATGGATATGGGCTGCTCTAAAAAAATGCTTCCTGTTTGGAAGAGCAAATGCAAGGACCGTGGCCCCTGCAGATCACCATCCCTACATTTAGAGCCTTTCACAGTGGGTCAAAAAATGCAACCTGCACAATTAATATGCATTAGACAGGTTATTTTTGCCACCTGCTCTAAATGCTGCAAATGGCTAATTTGCATTTCAACCTCTTAGTAAATAGGTTGCACCTCACCTTCATTCTCAAACTAGTCATTGTGTAAGTTGCACATCAGTGGTTTATGAACAAGGATAGTACATCAGAACCTTATTTCCCTCAATTTTGTATAATTGTGCTGCGGCCATGTTTTCGTCTGTGCGCAAGCCTTATAACGGGACTTTTGGAGAAAATAATAGTTGGAGCCTTTGTACTCAGCCAGTTCGCTGCCCACCATTATCTCCAAATAGCCAAGGCTCAGGTGTAGATACCTTAGCTGGGGAAAAAGGGACCGGCTGCAGGATCTCTCACATAGGTTCCGATTCGCTTCACTGCACTGCATGTGTCCTGAACTCACTTCACCCTGCTTTTTACTCTTCTCATCACTGTGGGCTTCGGGATGATATCAAATATAATACCCTTAATCTCTTTCTCTACATGTTCTTCTTTTCTCATTGCAGCTCTGCGCTGGTGTCCAAAATACTACTGATTTCTTTGAGATCTATGATGATGATGATCCCAACTCCACCTTAGATTATAAGAACTATGAGTCTCCATGCCAGAAGGGGGATGTGCGCCACTTCCGGGCCGTGTTCCTTCCCACAATGTATGCTATCATCTGCTTCGTGGGACTTGCTGGGAATGGCCTGGTGATGCTCACCTACATCTACTTCAAGAGACTGAAGACTATGACTGACCTGTACTTGCTGAACCTGGCCCTGGCAGATATCCTCTTCCTCTTCACCCTCCCTTTCTGGGCTGTCAGTATTGCACAATACTGGCTGTTTGGTGACTTCTTCTGCAAGATGATCTACTGTGTCTTCAAAATGAGCTTCTTCGGCGGCATGCTTCTCCTCATGGGCATCAGCATTGACCGCTACTTCTGCATTGTCCAGGCAGCTTCAGCACATCGCCACCGCCCCCAGACAGCATTCATTGGAAAGCTCTCCTGCATCCTCATATGGATTGTAGCTTTGATTCTCGCCATCCCAGAGCTGGTCCACAGTGGAGTGAAAAAAACCAACAATCAGTATCACTGCACCATCACTTCCTTCAACATAGTGAATTTGACAACAGGCTTAAAAGTATCTCAGGTCATTCTTGGCTTCCTTGTTCCCTTGTTGGTGATGTCCTTCTGTTACCTAATGATCGTCAGGACCCTACTGCAGGCACGGAACTTTGAGAAGTACAAGGCCATCAAGGTGATCATTGCTGTGGTCATTGTTTTCATTCTTTTTCAGCTTCCCCACAACAGTGTCCTTTTGGCCAAGACTATCTCGACATTCAACTCAACCTTGGACTGTGAGAGGAGCAAGCAGATGGATATTGCAGATGATGTGACATATAGCTTGGCTTGCTTCCGTTGCTGCCTCAACCCCTTCCTCTATGCCTTCATCGGTGTTAAGTTCCGCAATGACCTATTCAAGCTCCTGAAGGAGCTTGGATGCCTGAGCCAAGAACAGCTGCTCCAATGGTCTACCTGCCGGCAGCACAGAAGAATCTCTGTTGTGATGGAGACTGAGACAACAACCACCTTTTCCCCCTAAAAGACGTTAAAACAGCTATACTTATCTAGAGATCCTGGATGCTTTTTAAATTTGTTAAAAATATTTCACACAAGCTAGCCCTTCCTATTTGCTTGTGAAGATCCCCCAGAGTTACTGTCTTCAAATATAGCCACCACAGAGAAGGCTATCATTGTTGAAAGAAAGAGTATCTTTTGATTACGTTTATGAAAAAGGTCTGCACAGGTATTTTTCAGTGGACCAGTACATGACCCCAGGGGAGCAGAACAATTCTCAAAGGCCTCAAGTTGATCTCCTGGATATTCTACTGAACTACTGGTTCAGAAGGCCCAGCTGCTTTTCCATCTCCTCACCTTATATTGAGTTTGGCTTCAACCAAGGAACCGAAAGTAGGCCAGAGTAGAGGGAGAAAAGAGCCTTCCAGAATTCACACAGCTTTTCAACCAGAGAAATGCACAATGCCTATTACTCTGCTACATGTCTTGAATGAATGCAATACATTCGGTGGAGAAAGTACTGTCAGTTAATGACCATGGAAGACCACGATGGAAGATGTTAGCAATGAACTTGAAAAGTCACGCATCTTTAAATCTAGATATTATCTTTACCTAGAGCAGCATGCATAATAAAACCTTGACCTGACCCATCAGTTGGACCAGACCCAACAACAACATTATCATCGTTTTTTCATTTACCGGTTAGTGCAAATTTAACTGTGAACATGGAGAAGCTCTTGCTCTGATGCCTAGACATTTCATATGAAAAAAAACAAATGTACTATTTTTGTTCTGTGATTTCAATGGACCATAGGTTTCTTTCCCTTCACAATCTCACACTTACATCGACAAGCATAAAATAAGATTGCATCACTGGAAGTACAAGATCTAGGATACAGTGATAAAAGATGTTGCCTAAATGTCCAAACTGCAGAGGCAGCATGTGATGTATGGACGTGCTAAAACTATTTAATCAGACCAAAAGTGCAAACAAAGCCAACTGTTTTATTTTGGCCGTGTCATTTGTAAGATACAATAATGAGTACCCACTCTTCACGCATCATTTAGTACCAAATGGACTCATGAACCAAGACGATCTCCCATATTGTAAGGAGAATTTCTGGAAACAATATAAGCTAAAGCTCGATATTTTATATTCACTCAAAGATCTGCTGCTGCATGCTTAATGTTTTATGCTTGTCAAATGTCAAACTTGCTAATAGAGTTTTTTTTCTTGGATGTAAATAGAATTACCATTTATTATATTCAAAGACATGAAGAGAACATTTGACATCTGGACTGGAGTACAATGCAAGCAATAGCTGTTTTTTGCCAAAATGGGAATTAAAGTCTTGACATTTTCCCGAGCTGCCAATATTTCTTGAACAGAAGACATAGTTCTAGCTTTTAAAAATGTTGGAACTACTTGAGTTCTAGTACAGTAAAATAAGAGGAATTGCTACATAAAGTATTCAGAACTTCCAGGTTCAACTAACCTACACTGAATAATGGTCATGACAGCAAACCCATCAATGATTTAAAGGGACATCCACGGAAATTAGAACAATCTAGTTCTCTTTCTGCAATCCTGTAACTTCAAAAATCACCAACAAAGTAGGTCTCAGAATGTTCCTTTGTTTGAAAACTTCAGTTTTTTGTTGTTTTGTGACAATATGTTCTAGAATCCCTTTAAAACGAAAGGGTCTGCACCACAAATGGGGCGGTTCTTGCAATGTATCATTATCCATGTCCTGCTGAGTAATAGTCTACAGCAGGATTTACTATTTTTCACACGTACCTGAACTTTAGAACCTGAAGGAATGATTTCTGGCAAAGCATTACATAAAAACATGCCTCTTAGTAGAAGTAGTTCTCTTGATCTACATATATTGGCACCCACTGGGTATCTTGTCATTATTTTTTACTGAAGAAGGCCTTTACTTGTCAATTTCTCACACAGAAGCAGTAGGTAGAGATGCAACTTCCATATCTATTGTCTAGCAGGCCAATTTCATTAAAAAAAATGTTTATTGAAGGTTACTGCATGGCAGAGCACTGTAATGCCTACACTATGGTTGTTGACCGGAAAAGCAGAAGAGGCATTCAGAAAGTACGGCTGCTTTTCCCATATCATCACCTTATCTTAATCTTGGTCTACAAAAAGGTGCCTAAAGGAGACAAGAGTGTGGGGTGAAAAGGGCTTTCAAGAATTCAAACGATTTTCAACCATAGACAGCCTTAATGCCTAGTTACAACTAAACATTTGAAGCATAAAGCAATGCAAAACATTGATAAAGTATTTACAACACACCAATTTACTAAAGTTCCAATGGTTGTAGTAGCAAACTTGTGCACCATTTGACCCTCTATTACCTCAGCCTCCTGATTGCTGAGGAACAGCTACAACAAAGGCAGCTTCAGAAAATAAACAGGGTTCTTAGAGCTCTCTTCACTTGTAAGGTCTTCATTAACAGGCCCACCACGTGCAAGACCTGTTGTTATCAATCCTTAAAAATATACATAGAGTGGGCTTCAGCTCCAACCAGGTTAGTGTTGCTTTCTCACCTAATGCCTTGTTTGTTGTATCATTCCACCTCCTATGAAGAGCTTGCATTGCAATGCGTGAGGGACTATTTTAAATCTCAAAACTGCACCGACTCATTAAACATTAAATTAAATGAAATTATTTATCTCTTTGATGCATCATAAGCAGTAATCGTTTTTTATACTGTAGCAAGATTTTTTAATATTGAAGTCATTACTTAAAATGCAAACCAGGCATATTGGCTTTTACAGTGCTTGTTATGCCAGATGCTGCTTCGTGCCCTCTGAGACAAGAGGTCAACAAGAGAAGTAGCGACCCCTAGCTGGCGCTCTTGCTTTACAAGAGGGCAAAACAAAAACCAGGCCTAAAAATCGTTTTATGGTTGGCTTCTGATTGAATAACTGTTTTGAACTCAGCCTCCAGTTTTCATGGATCCTGCTTGTGAAATAGTACTCACAGAGCTGGCCGGTGCTGCCTAAAGATAGTGAGAATGGTGCAGAGAAGGTTGGGTGTTCTCTGGCTGAGCCTTTAAGGAGCAGTTTTCTTTTTCCCATGTATAACACCTGACCTTTTTTTTTAAAGTAAAATCTTTATTCACCCAAAGGATGATGTTATTGTTCATCTTAATTATTAAGATACTTCTAAAGTATCACAAATATTTTAATAATTAAGAACGTTGACAAAAATTCTGTACATTTGCTGTCTCATGTCATTAGGAGATTAAGAGGCCTGGTGGTTTTTGTTACAGATCATTCCATTCATAGGCATAGGTTCAAAACGAAAAGTGTCAAATAAAGCCCAGGCGTGGAGATATTGTATCCTGGAGACACGGAGTGGGATGGTAACCTTACAAGATGGACCCCAAAAGTGTATCAGAAAGAAATGACTCAAAACATTAAAGAGTTTAGGTGCATGGGGCATGTGGAACTGCACTTGTTTGTTAATGCTCATTTCTGGTGTTGAGATTGTGTTAATTCATTCCACAAGGCAAGTTGTGTGATCTGAGATTTCTGATCATTATGCCTATTTAAAACACGTCCTGACAGATACCCAGAAGGAACTATACATAGAAATATGGCATTCATGTGCAGAGAATTATAGTCTTGTGTGATTTACATACACAACCCTGTTACAATAAAGATTTTGAATGAGAAGGTCTGCTTCTTAATCAAGTATACAATATTGGTGTAAGAGCTTCGAATGATAGAAAGAATGAGATGAGCAAGTCCCACCCACAGGTGAATCACGAGTGAGAAATTAATAACAGTAACTTGCTTTCTTTTTTTAACTTCACACTGCAGTTCTTTTAATGTCTATTTACTAATAACAGGTGTTGCTGGAAACTAACTGAAGGCTACTTAGTTTATCAGTCTCAACCTTCGCCTTGGAACACCTGATGGGATCTGCCAAGATTCAACCTCAGCTGTAAACCCTTAACTATCTTTACTGTAAAAGGAGAAAATGTAGGCATACTATAGATACAAGGAAATCGTAAACACGACACTGTTACGAGTAAACCAGTCAGGCAAAGGACAGCACAAAAGAAATGTTCGACAATATATAGAGGTCTAGTGCTGGGACCCGGACCCTAGGCTTATCCCACAGAGGAGATGGATGAACATCTGGGGGATTTCATTTAAAAAAACGCAGGTTTGTTAGACAAACGATTACTGATTCTGTTGCATTGTATTGCCATTAATATAAAGCCTGCTACCAACGAGAAGGCACTGAAATGCTTTCTGAATGTGTGGAATGGTACTTACTTGGATCCTACTCTACTGGGATTTGGTGAAGTATAAGTGTTTACAGCTAAACAGGCTGTTAAGAGTCTGTGTCCTGCAATCTCTAATATTCCTATCATGCAAACTGTGCTGACTTCATAGGTGCCTGCTAATGTCCATGCACACATGTTAATGGGTTGCTTCCAAACTATTAGTAACACTGTAATGCTTACAGATATCGGTAGTTATACTGTTTTTACCATTCATGCACAGTTTTCATTGAATCATTTATGGGACAAATTTGTTATATAGGAATAGATATGCTGGTGCTATTTACTCTGGCTAATATGGTTATTTCAAGATTAATGAAGGTATGTATTTGGTTAGATTGTAAAGGTAGGAGAACACGTTCATGCATTCATTTAGATTGTAGTGTGCTAGTTGCTACACACTAAGAAGCACAGTCACCCCGCATGCCCCCCCAATATACCCTCACTTTGCCACACCCCTACATGTATCCTGACCCCTGCATGCCCCCACCTATCCTGACTCGAAAGGCAGGTCAACATATACAGGTTTGCAAAATTTGCTTTTGCTGACTTATTGACAGTTTTTTGTTTTCATTTTTGCCAACTTCATGATGTATGCAAGTTTTATCTAGTTAAAAAGGGAAAGTGCTAGACCTGACAGCCGTTGGGTGGTCACCCATAACTTTTTGCCTGCCTCCCTCTACGTTTTGGGTGGTTTTAGGACGACTCTGCACACTTTACCACTGCTAACCAGTACTAAAGTGCATATGCTCTCTCCCTTAAAACATGGTGACATTGATTCATACCCAATTGGCTTATTTAATCTACTTGTGAGACCCTAGTAAAGTGCACTACATGTGCCCAGGGCCTGTAGATTAAATGCTACTAGTGGGCCTGCAGCACTGATTGTGCCACCCACATAAGTAGCCCCTTAACCATGCCTCAGGCCTGCCATTGCAAGGCCTGTGTGTGCAATTTCACTGCCACTTCAAATTGGCATTTTAAAGTACCTGCCAAGGCTTAAACTCTCCTTTTTCTACATATAAGTCACCCCTAAGGTAGGCCCTAGGTAACCCCTAGGGCAGGGTGCTATGTGGAAAAAAGGCAGGACATATACCTGTGCAGTTTATATGTCCTGGTAGTGTAAAACTCCTAAATGTTCATTTTTACACTGCTGTGAGCCCTGGTCCTTTCATAGACGAACATTAGGGCTACCCTCATATACTGTTTGAGTGGTAGATTCTGATGTGAAAGGAGTAACAAGGTCATATGTAGTATGGTCAGAATGGTAATACAAAATCCTGCTGACTGGTGGAGTTGGATTTAATATTACTGTTTTAGAAATGCCACTTTTAGAAAGTGAGCATTTCTGTGCACTTAAATCCTTCTGTGCCTTACAATCCACATCTGACTGGGTTAGTTGACAGCTCCCTTGTGCATTCCACTCAGACAAACCCCAAACACAAGATACTCAGTCACACCTGCACACATCTGCATTCTGAATTGGTCTTCCTGGGCTGGGAGGGTGGAGGGCCTGACACTTACATGTCAAAGGACAGTTGCCTGCCCTCAAACAATGGACAGCCACATCTCCTACTGGGACCCTGGCAGATAGGAGGGAATTGAAAGAGGACCGTGTACACTTCTAAGGCACTCTTTGAAGTCTCCCCCTCTTCAAAGGCACATTTGGCGATTTAAGCAGGGTCCCTGACCCTACCAACTCAAACACTTCTGGACAAGATACCACTGGAGAAGAATCCCCGAACAAGAACCTGCACCGGCCAAGAGGAACTACCTGGCTGCACAAAGGACTCACCTGACTGCTTTTCTTGCAAAGGACTGCTGCCTTGCTATTACCCTGCTGCCTTGCTGCCCTCTGGCTCTGCCGAGAAGTGCTCTCCAAGGGCTTGGATAGAACTTGCCTCCTGTTCCTTGAAGACTCAGGACCAAAAACACTTCATCTCTGCAAAAGAATTCCTTGTGCAGCGAAAATCAATGCACAGCCTGCAAGAAACGACGCACAGCCTGCATCGCAGTGAGAAAATTACCGCACACCGAACCAGAATGACGCAGCCCGGCTCCCCGAGAGGAGATCGACGCAGCGCCAGCATTGCAACCAGAACTTCGACGCACAGCCCCCTGGATCGACGCAAAGCCGAACCAGATCGAGGCAGCCCGATTTCCTGCGAAATGATTCGATGCAGAACCCGCGATTGTGGCAGAAATTTCCACACATCACCCATCGGATCAACGCAGCCCCTGTGACTTTGTCCTGCACGCCCAGGATTTCTCTGCATCATCCCGAGGCGTCCAAAACCCCGGCAACCCAAAGAGGATCCCAGTCTACGTGCTAGAAATCGACGCAAAGCCTGCCCTGTATGAAAACTCAATGACGCATCGTCGGTGTGCTCCAGAACAATCGACGCACACCTCTCCATTTTCAACGCTTCTCCTCCTCTGCGGCCCCTTGCGGAGAATTTGAATGCAAACCAGGTACTTTGCACTTGCAAGAGACATTTGTTGCTTTTTAAAGACTAAAGACTTCTTTTATCATTTCTTACAGTCATAATTCAAAGTGTATTTATCAAATCTTAATGGTTTTGACCTGTATTTAACTACATAAATATTATGTATATTTCTAAACACTGTGTGGTGTATTTTTGTGGTGTTATACTGTGTTATTGCATGATTTATTGCACAAATACTTTACACATTGCCTTCTGAGTTAAGCCTGACTGCTCAGTGCCAAGCTACCAGATGGTGGGCACAGAATAATTTGGATTGTGTGTGACTTACCCTGACTAGAATGAGGGTCCTTGCTTGAACAGAGGGTAACCTGACTGCCAACCAAAGACCCCATTTCTAACATTGGTGATCAGCGGTGAGGATAGGACTTGTATTTGTGCAGTGACATACAATAGCTACAGGTACACTACCTACCCACAGTTGAAGATCAACTTGATTTGTTTTTTTTTCTGCAATTTTATTCGCTGCCTGATTTTTAACTAAATCCTCATTCAACATGTCTCTGGCTGGGTCTCAAGCAGGAGATGAAGATTTTGACCTAGCCAAGCTGGAGACATACACTGTCAATCAGCTGAAGGGGTTCTGCAAGGGGTTGGTAGTACCCACCCAGGGTGCCTCCAAGAAGGAGGAGTACCATAAGGCCCTAAGGGCCTGGGCAGAAGCTCATTCAGAGGAGGATGTTGAGGAGGAAGAGCAAGGGGATGGCCCCTCAGAGGATTTCTTGCTTGTAGTGGGGGATGTTACCCCTGGAACTGTGCCCCCTAGTAAACCAGGGAGCAGTGTCTCTATCCATGGCCTGACTGCAAAGGAAAGGAGGGAGGAGAGAGAATTTCAACTACAAATGACAAAGTTAAACCTGGAAGCAGAGGAGAGGAAAGCAGAGAGGGAGAGGTTGAGAGAGCAGCCAAACAAGCTGAAGCTGAGAGAGCTTTGGCTGAGAAGAAACTTTTGTTGGCTCATGAACTGAGTCTCAAACAGCTGGATATCAAGGCAAGGCACTCAGAGTCCGGCAGTGATGGTGGCAGAATACATGCAGGACCTGCTGGGGAAAGAAAGGTTCGTATACCCAAAAATGTAGTGCCATGTTATGTGGCAGGAGATGACATTGACAGTGGCTGGCTGCTTATGAAGTTGCACTAACGGCTCATGGGGTCTCTGAACAGCAATGGGTGCAGCCTTTTGGTGGTATGTACCAGTAGTGGGGAGGGACACACTCCTTGCATTAGATCCTAAGGATCAAACCAGATACCCACCCATGAAAACTGCTTTGCTTGCCAAGTTTGGGCTGACACTTGAGAAGTACCGTCAGAGGTTTAGGGGCAGCACCAAACCCTCTACACAGAACTGGCTAGACCTTTTTGATTTCTCCAGTAAGGCAGTGAATGGATGGGTGCAGGGCAGTAAAGTAAATGACTATTTGGGGTTATATAATTTGATCCTGAAAGAGCATATGTTCAGTGTCTGCTTTACAGAGTTGTGCCAGCACCTATTTGACAGTAAGCAGACTGATTCTAGAAAGGTTGCTGAGGAGGCGGACCTCTGGGTTAGTGTAGGAAGTTGGCTCTGTATACACTATTTCAAAGTAAGAAATAGTGTGCACAGAGTCCAAGGGTTCCCCTTAGAGGTAATATATTGGGAGAAGTAGATAATTCTAATGCTCTATTTTGTGGTAGTGTGGTCGAGCAATAGGCTTATCAGAGGGTGATGTTAAGCAGTTGTTGTACACACACAGGCAATAAGTGAGGAACACACACTCAAAGACTTACTCCAGGCCAATAGGTTTTTATATTGAAAAATATATTTTCTTAGTTTATTTTAAGAACCACAGGTTCAAGATTTACAGTTAATACTTTAAATGTAAGGTACTTCACTTAGATACTTTAGGAACTTTGAATGAAAACAATATCATGTACAGTCTTTGTAAAAATGTCAATAAGCTATTTTCAAAGTGGACACTGCAAAAATCAACAGTTCCTGGGGGAGGTAAGTAAAGGTTAGATTCGGAGGTAAGTAAAACACTTACAAGTCTCAGTCCTGGGGCATAGGCAGCCCACCGTTGGGGGTTCAAGGCAACCCCAAAGTTACCACACCAGCATCTCAGGGCCGGTCAGGTGCAGAGGTCAAAGAGGTGCCCAAAACACATAGGCACCTATGGAGAACAGGGGTGCTCCGGTTCCAGTCTGCCAGCAGGTAAGTACCTGCGTCCTCGGGGGGCAGAACAGGGGTGTTTTGTAGAGCACTAGGGGGGACACAGGTAGGCACACAAAACACACCCTCAGTGGCACAGGGGCGGCCGGGTGCAGTGTGCAAAGCAGGCGTCGGGTTTTGTATAGGTTTCAATGGAGGGACCCGGGGGGGCACTCTAGCGGTGCAAGCAGGCACAGCGGTTGCTTCTCGGGACAGCCACCAACTAGGCAAGGCAGAGGGTTGCCTGGGGGTCACTCCTGCGCTGAAGTTCGGTTCCTTCGGGTCCTGGGGGCTGCCGGTGCAGTGTTGGTTCCAGGCGTCGGGTCCCTTGTTACAGGCAGTCGCGGTCAGGGGGAGCCTCTGGATTCTCTCTGCAGGTGTCGCTGTGGGGGTTCAGGGGGGTTGTCTCTGGTTACTCACGGGCTCGCAGTCGCTGGGGAGTCCTTCCTGAAGTGTTGGTTTTCTGCAGGTCGAGCCGGGGGCGTCGGGTGCAGAGGGTAGAGTCTCACGCTTCCGGCGGGAAACGTGAAGTCCTTGGAAGTTGCTTCTTTGTTGCAAAGAAGTTGCAGGTTTTGAACAGAGCCTCAGGAGTTTCTTGGTCCTGTAGTCCAGGGCAGTCCTCTGAGGCTTCAGAGGTCGCTGGTCCCTGTCGGATGCGTCGCTGGAGCAGGTTTTCGAAATTGGAGACAGGCCGGTAGGGCTGGGGCCAAATCAGTTGTCGTCTTCCTCCTTCTCTGCAGGCTTGTAGGTCAGCAGTCTTTCTTCTTTCTTCAGGTTGCAGGAATCTGATATCCTGGGATCTGGGGAGCCCCTAAATACTGAATTTAGGGGTGTGTTTAGGTCTTAGGTTGATACCAACTTCCCAGTTTTCAGTGTAGCCGTTATGGAACTGTGAAGTTCATGTTTGACAAACTCCCAGACCATATACTCTTATGGCTACCCTGCACTTACAATGTCTAAGGTTTTGCTTAGACACTGTAGGGGCATAGTGCTCATGCACATATGCCCTCACCTGTGATATAGTGCGCACTGCCTTAAGGCTGCAAGGCCTGCTAGAGGGGTGACTTACCTATGCCACAGGCAGTGTGAGGCTAGCATGGCACTCTGAGGGGAGTGCCATGTCGACTTAGTCATTTTCTCCCGACCAGCACACACAAGCTGTGAGGCATTGTGCATGTGCTGAGTGAGGGGTCCCTAGGGTGGCATAAGACATGCTGCAGCCCTCAGAGACCTTCCCTGGCATCAGGGCCCTTGGTACCAGGGGTACCAGTTACAAGGGACTTACCTGAGTGCCAGGGTTGTGCCAATTGTGGAGACAAAGGTACAGTTTAGGGAAAGAACACTGGTGCTGGGGCCTGGTTAGCAGGCTCCCAGCACACTTTCAAATCATAACTTAGCATCAGCAAAGGCAAAATGTTAGGGGGTAACCATGCCAAGGAGGCATTTCCTTACAGTTAGCAGCAGAGTGTCCAAGAAGGGGTGACACCCACAAAGGTATTCAGGGTTCCCAACAGAAGAAAGAAGGGGGAGAAAAGCTTAAAAAGAAGGAGTTCTCAAAAGGCCCCAACACAATTCCCAGGGGGGTGGTGGTACCCAGTCTGAGAGGAGGTTAGGGTTCTTTGACAAAAAGAAAGGGAAGTTTTTCCGTAAATGCTTAGAGTGCTTCAGGTTTGGATACTCTAAGGGTGACTCCCAGTATCCCAAGAGGGCACAGCCCATCACTGGAGGGCAGATACCTGGGTTGGCTAGTGTAGCGCTCAGGGAGAGATGGTCCCAGTTATCTTTGAGGAACAGATAGAGGTATCACTAGCATCCCTGGGAGATAAGGAAATGGTGCCAAAAGCCCACATGCCTGCCAATACTTCCAAGTATAGGCAGTGGGTCACCATTGACGGGCAAAGGGTGGAGGCTCTGCGTGAAACAGGAGCCAATATGACTTCTGTCAGGAGTCACCTGGTGTCAGCAGAGCAAGTCATCCCTAATACATTCCACCAGGTCATAGTCCGTGACAATCGCGAAAGCCACCTACAGGTAGCACTGGTCCCCTTTTAGTGGGAGGGGTCTCTGGTACTCTAAAAGTAGCTGTGAGTCCTGCTGTGCCTGTAGATTGTCTGTTAGGCAATGATCTTGCGCACACTGCCTGGAAGGAGGTAGAGCTCAGATCCCACCTGGAGATGTTAGGCTTGCTCGAGTGGATCTGCATGACCACATGGTCCATGGCTGCCCGGGAGGGGAGTCAAGGGCATCTGGAGCCTGGGACAATGGCCCAGACAACTGCACAGAGGAAGTGCAAGGGGCGTGGGAAACCGCCCCCAGATATTCCCGCGGTGGTTGACGGGGTCCCAGAGGAGGAGGCCCCTGAACCAACTGGGGAGGATTTTGCTGACCTGGGTAACCTGCCTGAGCTTGCTGTCTGGCAAGTGGATCATGGGCCAACCAGGGAGGAATTCTGCAAAGCGCAGAAAGAGTGCCCCACTCTTTAGGGTCTGAGGCAGCAGGTGAAGCCTCTGGCGATCACCAGATATATTGGGATAATGATCTCCTTTACAGTGAGCCTAAGGTACGGTCCACTAGGCAGCAAGTGCGCTGGTGGTCCCTCAGTGTTACCGGGCCTTCTTACTGGGCCTGGCTCACGACATCCCCCTGGCAGGACATTTGGGGCAAGACAAGACCTTTGCCAGGCTTGTCACCCACTTCCATTGGCCTAGAATGCAGGTAGCCTCAGATAATTTATGTAGGGCCTTCCCAACATGCCAGGCTAGTGGGAAGACAGGGAAAAGGCTTAAGGCACCCCTGATCCCTCTCCCCGTCATTGGCACCCCCTTTGAAAGGGTGGGCATCAACATCATTGGTCACTTCAACCCCAAAATGGCCCTAGGCAATAGGTTTATCCTGGTTTTGGTAGACCATGCCACCCGCTACCCAGGGGCAATCCCTCTGAGGACAGTCACTGCACCTGTGGTGATCAGAGCTTTGATGGGAATATTTACCCATGTGGGGTTCCCAAAGGAGGTTGTGTCTGATAGAGGCACAAACTTCATGTCCGCATACATGAAGTACATGTGGGATAGGTGTGTGATAACCTACCGGTTTACCACTCCTTATCATCCTCAAACCAATGGGCTTGTTGAAAGATTCAACAAGACCCTGAAAGGCATGATCACTGGCCTGCCTGAGGCCATGAGGTGTAAGTGGGATGTCCTCTTGCCATGCCTTCTTTTTGCTTATAGGGAGGTGCCCCAGAAAGCGGTGGGGTTCAGCCCCTTTGACCTTCTCTATGGTTACCCTGTCAGGGGACCATTAAGCATAGTCAAGGAGGGATGGGAGAAAACTCCCAAGAAACCTTTCCAGGATGTGGTCAGTTACATGCTGGCTCTCCACAACCAGAAACATGGTTTCTGGAAACAGGCCAAGAGCAACCTTGAGGCCAGTCAATAGGTGATGAAGGAGTGGTAGGACCAGAAGGCCACTCTGGTAGAATTCTCACCTGGAGACAAAGTATGGGTGATGGAGCCAGTAGAGCCTAGAGCTCTCCAGGACTGCTGGACTGGCCCATGTGAAGTGAAGGAGGAAAACGGGAGGCCACTTATCCAGTGGACCTCAAAACCCCTAGATGCCCCCTAAGGGTTCTCCACCACAACCGACTGAAGCCTCATTTTTAGGGGGCTGATGTCAGTTTGCTCCTTGTGACAGATGAGGGCATGGAATAGGAGAGTGAGCCTCTCCCCGACCTCCTCTCTGTCAAAGAAGGTGATGGGTCAGTGGAGGGTGTTGATCTATCTGACTCCCTGACTCTAGAATAGAGAGGAGAATGCTAGGAATTATTGGAGCAGTTCTCTTCCCTGTTTTCACTCATTCCTGGACTCACCCACTTGTGTGTCCAAGTCATTGACACGGGAGACAGTCCCCCTGTAAAGAACAACATTTGCAGGTTGTCAGACAAGGTGAAGGCCAGCATCAAGGAGGAAGTAGCCAAGATGTTGGCCCTAATTAGGGGTTATTGAGAAGTCCAGTAGTCCCTAGGCCAGCCCTGTGGTGCTGGTACCCAAGGCTGCTGCACCCGGTGCCAAGCCACAACTCCAGTTCTGCCTGGACTACAGGGGTCTCAACTCAGTCACATGGACTGATGCTCACCCCATCCCCTAAGCTGATGGGCTTGTAGACAGGCTAGGTGCTGCCATGTTCCTCAGTACTTTTGATCTCACATCAGGGTACTGGCAGATCTCCTTGACTAAGGGGGCTATAGAGAGATCTGCATTTTCCATGCCTGAGGGCCATTACCAATTCCGGGTGATGTCCTGTGGGTTGAAGAATGCTCCCGCTACCTTCTAACGGTTTGTTAACGGGGTCCTAGCTGGCAAGGATGCCTTCTGCACAACCTACCTAGACGACATTGCCGTCTATAGTTCCAGCTGGGAGGAACACCTGCTCTACCTAAAGGCGGTGCTTCAGGCCCTGCAACCGGCAGGCCTGACCACCAAGGCCAGTAAGTGGCAGATTGGGCAGGGTTCCGTGGTGTACTTGGGACACCTAGTAGGTGGTGGCAAGGTGCCGTCCCTCCAGGCCAAGATTAAAACTATCATGGCCTGGCAACCACCTAGAACCCAAACCGAGGTGAGGGTCTTCTTGGGCCTCACTGGTTATTACCGTAGGTTCGTCAAGGGCTATGGAACCATTGTGTCACCCTTGACAGAACTCACATCCAAAAAGCAACCTAGGTTGGTGGATTGGACAGAGGCTTGTCAGAAAGCCTTTGACTCCCTGAAGGGAGCCATGTGCACGGCCCCGGTGCTCAAGTGTTCTGCTTTCCTTCTTATCTCGTAATCAGAGCTTACAGAACATATCAAGAATGCACTTCTGAGTTCAAAGAAAACCTTTTTTGTTGTTAATTCTGCCCCACCCACAAGTTCGTAAGAGACGAATTAATAGATTTCAAGCACACGTTCAATGAAAACAAAATATATTTGCAATGTACACAGCAGGTTATATATATAAGATATTGATAAGATATTGAATGCAAAGCAAAACAAATACTTCACCGTGTGAGAAACTGTTTACAGCTTCATCTTTCTGGGGTCTGCAAGTTGATGACTCCGGTCAACTGCGAGAAAGAGATTATCTACCCACATGGGAGACTGGCAACTGGCACCAAGTTCCAGTCTGAAGTCAGGCAGATTCGATCTAATTCTCTGAAGCCCGAGTCATCCCTACAAAAGCATTCCCCCTCCTCTCAGACCTGGGAAAACTATGCAAGCCTTTGGAGACTGGCCAGATCTCCTAGACTCCTCCTCTTCCCAAGTCTGAGCAGACAGGAAAAACACCAAATGTACCCTCTCTTATCAGGTCTAGTCTACTGTGCGAAGAAAACAGCTTGGTTCATCTTGTGGAAAAACACAGCTTGGAAAAAATACAGCTTGGATTCTCAACTGCAATGTCTAACTCCACGTTAAAGGCAATGGGCAGCTAACCTAAATATCAAATGCAATGTCTAGTGTCATGTCAAAGCTAATAGGCAGCTAAACTGAATACAAAATGCAATGTCTAATATCATGTCAAAGCCAATAGGCAGCTAAACTGAATACAGCATGTCAAAGCCAATAGGCAGAATACAGAATGTAATGGCTAATGCAATGTCAAAGCCAATAGGGGGCTAGGCTGAACAAAACATATAATGTGCTACTGGTGAACATTGAGCTACTAATATGCGCAGTGGTGAAACACAAAGTCATTGGTCAAACAAAATTAATCGCATCACATCAAGGCAGCTGACGACTCCCAGGAATTTATTGTGCAGACCAACACTTCAGAGCACGGCATAGGGGCATTTCTAGCACTGCTAAATGAGAAGGGCCTAGACCAACCAGTAGTCTTTATTAGCAGAAGACTAGCATTTTCTGTGGTCTGGGCACTGAAGAAGCTGAGCCCATACCTGTTTAGGACATACTTCCGGGTTCAGAGAGACCACAGGCCCCTCAGATGGGTCATGCAGATGAGGGGCAACAATCCTAAACTCTTGAGGTGGTCCAGTTCCCTAAAGGGGATGAACCTTACAGTGGAGCATCGCCCAGGGACTGACCACGCCAATGCTGATGGTCTCTCCAAATTCTTCTGCCTTAGCGATGAGAGCTCCCAGGAGGTTGGGTAACTCTTCCTACTTTCAGCTGGGAAGGACACATGTTAGGCCTGACAGCCTTAGGGTGGTCACCCCTAACTTTTTGCCTACCTCACTTCCCTTTTTAGACAATGTTTTTGCTATTTTTATGGCTCTGTGCACTTTACCACTGCTAACCAGTACTAAAGTGCATTTTCTCTCTCCCTTAAAACATAGTGAAATTGGTTCATACCCAAATGGCTTGTTTAATCTACTTGTAAGACCCCTGTGAAGTGCACCACATGTGTCCAGGGCCTGTAGATTAAATGCTACTAGTGGGCATGCAGCACTGAGAGTGCCACCCACATATGTAGCCTCTTAACCATGCCTCAGGCCTGCCATTGCAAGGCATATGTGTGCAGTTTCACTGCCACTTCGACTTGGCATTTAAAAGTACTTGCCAAGACTTAAACTCCCCTTTTTCTACATATACGTCACCACTAAGGTAGGCCCTAGGTCAAAGGACAGTAGCCTGCCCTCACACAATGGACTGCCACACCCCCTACTGGGATCCTGGCAGACAGCAGGGAATTGAAAGGGGACCTTGTGCACTTCTAAGGTACTCTTTGAAGTCTCCCCCACTTCAAAAGCACATTTGGGTATTTAAGCAGGGTCCCTGACCCTACCAAATCAGACACTTTTTGACAAGATACCACTGGAGATGAATCCCTGAACCAGAACCTGCAACCTGCCAAGAGGAACTGCCTGGCTGCCCAAAGGACTCACCTGACTGCTTTTCTGCAAAGGACTGCTGCCCTGCTGTTGCCCTCCTGCCTTGCTGCCCTCTGGCTCTGCTGAGAAGTGCTCTCCAAGGGCTTGGATAGAGCTTGCCTCCTGTTCCTTGAAGTCTCAGGACCAAAAAGACTTCATCTCTGCAAAAGAACTCCTTGTGCTGCAAAAATCGATGCACAGCCTGCAAGAAACGACCCACAGCCTGCATCGTGGTTAGAAAATCACCGCACTCCGAACCGGAACAACGTAGCCGACTCCACAAGAGGAGATCGATGCAGCGGCAGCATTGCGACTGGAACTTCAACACACAGCCCATTGCGTCAAAGCAAACACTGGATTGAGGCAGCCCGACTTCCTGCGAGAAGAATCGACACAGCGCCTGCCATTCGACGCATCACCTACTGGATTGACGCGGTCCCTGGGACTTCATCCTGCACGCCCAGGATTTCTCTGCATCGTCCCCGGGGTGTCCAAAAACCCCGCAGCCTGCAGAAGATCCCAGTCTATGCACTGGAAATCAACGCAAAGCCTGCCCTGCGTGAAAACTCAATGACGCATCGTCGGTGTGCACCAGAAAAATTGACGCCCACCTCCCCGTTTTCCACACATCTCCTCCTCTGTGGCCCCTTGTGGAGAATTTGAACACAAACAAGGTACTTTGTGCTTGAAAGAGACATTTGTTGCTTTTTTTAAAGACTAAAGACTTCTTTTATAATTTCCTACAGTGATAATTCAAAGTGCACTTATCAAATCTTAATGGTTTTGACCTGCATTTAACCAGATAAATATTATATAGTTTTCTAGACACTGTGTGGTGCATTTTTGTGGTGTTATACTGTGTTATTGCCTGATTGATTGCACAAATACTTCATACATTGCCTTCTAAGTTAAGCCTCACTGCTCAGTGCCAAGCTACCAGAAGGTGGGCACAGGATAATTTGGATTGTGTGTGACTTACCCTTACTAGAGTAAGGGCCCTTGCTTCGACAGGTGACAACCTGACTGCCAACCAAAGACCCCATTTCTAACAGAAAGGAATGCAGATTCAAAACAATTTTAATCCAAAATCAATTTTTCGTAAAAATCTTCTACAAAATCTTTATTTTTAAGTTGAGGCTATCTGCTAGTCATGAAGCAAGATTCCTAGGGATCGAGTCAAGAATAGCCTAACCACTAAAAAGCCTGACTTAGGGCCTAATTATGAGTTTGGTGGTTGGAAGTCCAGACCGCTATGTTGGCGATCCCAAAAAGACCGCTCCAGCGGCAGTCCTCAGACTGCTGTATTACAATGTACACAGGCAGAAGCACTGTCCGCCAAGCAAAAAAGGCAGGCCGCCAGGTGTGCGGTGGTCTGCTATGTTGAAGGTCTGACCATCAGCGCCGTGGGCCAACCGCAGAGCCAATTATGAACACACAGTCACCACAGCAGTCCCCCTGCAGCAGCAAGGCAACACCGGCCAACCCCCACGGTCTGTGCTCAGCATTGCAACAGAGAAGTTCCTATTAGAGGAATTCAAAAACAACACAGCTGACACAAATCGGCCCAGTGGACACACCTGCAAATCACACTAGATAGCACATCCCTTCCCAGACCACAATCCCTTGCATTTTTTCTGCCACCTGAAAAACACAGACCATCATTTTCAAATCTTACAATAGACTAGGAACACTGTTATGTTTTCTTTCACCATTTCATTTAAGGCCCTGCACACACTTTTGTCCATTCACTCCCTATTGCACTTCCCCTGTTAAGTAAGTCCCTGTCATCCACTTTAGTTCTCCACCATGTCACGTCCCAAAAATCCCCCTTTTTCCGAAGATGAGTTGAGAGTCATGGTGGATGAAATCATACGAGTAGAGCCACAATTGTTTGGAGCCTAGGTCCAGCATACTCTTCTCAGTAGGAAAATTGATCTGCGACAGAGGATAGTCGACAAAGTGAGTGCTGCAGCCTACACACTGCCCAAAAAGGAGGACATTAGGAAGAGGTGGAACGACTATAGGACAAAGGTCTATTCCCTGGTCTCCAGGCAGAATCTGGGGGCCAACAAGACTGGTGGTCCAGTGCCCATTAAGATTCTTTCCCTGGGAGGAGAAGGTGTTAGCCATCCTGCATCTCAAGGGTTTGGCAGGAATATCTGGAGGAGTGGAGTCTGGTAAGTTACAACTCAGAAACTGTCACAAAAATGCAATGTTCTGCATGCTCACATCTCAGCTTTTGTCACTGTCTTGTTCATGTGCTCAACAAACATTCAATACTCATAGTATCTGAGTTTTAAAACTGTCAATGTGTATTATTGGACCCAACATCACAGCTACCAAGGCCCATCACATGCTATACATTTAAATGGTGCATGTAAATCTTACAATATAAAAAAGTAGACATTCCAGGGTTCATAGTATGTCTGAACATGTAAATGTATGCTCAAACATAAATGCAGTCTGCCTACAGATATATAACACCCAACATTTGTCAAGTGTTGGGGAATAGAGAGAGCAACTGGACTGCAACTCCCAGTAGTCCCTGTTTCTGTAGCTCCAACCACCAGCCCAGTGATCACTTGCTTGCCAAAATACACCTGTTTGTTAACTCTCTAATGCTCACTCACTCACTCACCTGAGAGTATGCCATTTGTCAAGTGTTACAAGGTAGAGAGAGTGAACTGACTGCAACTCCCAGACGGCCCTGTTTCTGTAACTCCAAACATCAGCCCAGTATTCACTTGTCCAAATACCCCTGTTCCTTAACTCTCAATTGATGTGTACTCACCTGGGAGGATACCATTTGTATAGTGTATGTAGTAAAGGGGGTGATCTGACTGCAACTCCCAGGAGGCCTTGCATCCGTAACTCCAAACATCAGCCCAGTGTTCACTTGTTTAAATACCCCTGTTCCTTAAATCTCAATTGAAGTGTACTCACCTGGGAGGATACCATTTGTAAGTGTGTGTCGTAGAGGGAGTGACCTGACTGCAACTCCCAGGAGGCCTTGCGTCTGTAACTCTAAACACCAGCCCAACGTTCACTTGTCCAAATAACCCTGAACCTTAACTCTCAATTAAAGTGCACTCATCTGGGAGGATGCCAGTTGTATAGTGTGTGTAGTAGAGGGAGTGACTTGACTGGAACTCCCATGAGGCCTTATGTATGTAACTCCAAACCCCAGCCTAGTGTTCACTTGCCCAAATACACCTGTTTGCTTTCCCTCAAATGAAGTTTACTCACCTGGGAATATGAAATTTGTCTATTGTGTAAAGTAGAGGGAGTGACATCACTGCTAAGGCCAGGAGGCCTTGTTTCTGTAACTCCAACTACTAGCCAGTGTTCACTTGCACAATTACCCCAGTTTGTAAACTCTCAATTGAAGTGTCCTCACCTGGGAGGATACCATTTGTACAGTGTGTGAAGTAGAGGGGGTGACATGACTGCTAAGGCCAGGAGGTCCTGTTTCGTAAACTCCAACCACCAGCCCAGTGATCACTTGGCCAATTACTCTTGTGTATTAACTCTCAATTGACTTCTACCCACCTGTGAGTGAGCAATATACAGATCATGCTCAACTCAGAGATGTGTCTGTCTACCTAGCTCCATCGTGACCGGCTACCCAAGATCACACTATTGAGGACAGTAATGACACCTTATCATGTGTATGCACCAAGTGCTCTAATACCTATCTGCATCTCCAGAATGGTAGAAACAGCAAACACATTTACACAGCACTGCACACATGATAACTGCAGTCACATATACAACAAAGTTCTGTGTTTGCATATATCTCACTCAAATAGCTCTCCAAATAGTCAAAGGCACATGTTTCTATTACACTGTGTTGGCTTCACTGTTGGTAAGATGCAATTTACAGTCCATCATCCAAAGTGCAACTGATCTGCACATCTCATGAGTTGCTTGAGTCTAATAGTTTAGGCAAGCTTTGCACATCATGTCAAATACTCTGATACCATAGTGTTAGAAATGGGGTCTCTAGCTGGCGGAGGTATACACCCTTGTCCAAAAAGGGATGAAACTCCTTTGCAGGGTAAGTCACATACAATCCAAATTACCCTATGCCCATCCTCTGGTAGCTTGGCACTGAGCAGTCAGGCTTAACTTAGAAGACAATGTGTAAAGTATTTGTGCAATGAACCATACAGTAACACAGTGAAAACAATACAAAAATAACACAGTGAAAACACCACAAAAATAAAATAGTCTTCACTTTGGAAGATGTGGGCTTCAACTTGGGTGTGGGAGGGACATGGCTGGGTCAAGGGGGGGTGAAGGCAGGTACGACAGGGAAGGACTTCGGGGTGGTAGGGATGGCTTGGGATTTGGGTGGAGTCTTCTTGGTCTTAGGAGGGGTACTTTTGGCAGGGGTAAGGGCAATGAAAAACAGGGAACTCTTTTTGGTAAAATGGGTAGGGACATCAGAAGGGGGTGTGGAGGTTGAGGAAATGGTTGCGTCTGATGTGTGTGTTGTTGGAGCAGGTGTGTGGATGTATGTATGTTTGGAGGTGTCTTGGGTGTGTGCTTGTGTGCATTTGCATTTTTTAGGGGGCAGTGAGGTGGAGGGGATGGAGATGTGTGTGTGGTGCATGTGTCTCTTTGGGTGGCGTCTGAGGGTATGGTTTGAGTGCTTGGTGGGTCTGCGTCGGTGGGGGTGGTGTTTGGGGGAATGTTGGGTGTGGTGGTGTGTGTGTGGCTGTTGACTGCTTGCCTGCTGGTGTGTTCTATGGTGTTTGTGTTTGTGGGTTCTGGTAGTGGCTGTTGAGGTGGGTGCGTGCAGATGTGACTGTGTGCTTGGGACAGGTAGGATGACAGGTAAATTGGACAAGTGCTGGTGGGTAGGAAGGTGGGGTGAGGAAAGCTGTCATCGGTGTGGAGGCCAGAGCCTGAAATGATCTCTGTAGGCCAAACATGGCACTATGAATTGCTTTCAAGTATGCAACAACCTGTCAAAGCTGGTTGCCCTGTACCTGAATGGCATTCATCATGGCAGCCGACCCACAGAAATACTTCTTAGGATGCCAATAGCCTCCTCACTGAGGGCATCAGGGGTAATGTGGGCGGGGTAGGATGCCTGGCATAAAGGAGACGCCCACCATCTTCGGTGAGTGGGCACAACTGTGAGAAAGGGCCTTTTTTGACATGGTTAGCCCCTGCTTTTTTCTAGAATATGATGTGTTTTCAAACTGTAAGTGCTCTGGGCCCCTGCTAAACAGGTTCCCAGGTCCAGATCGATTTCCCCAAAACTGTACTGTGATTGACACTTCAGCTTCCTCTGTAAGTCCCTAGTAAATGGTAACCCTGGTACCTAGAGCATGGGTACTGAAGAGGGTCCCCCAGATTGAGCCACTCTCGGAGGCCCCACACCAGCTTCATGCAATCTGCTATTGTAAGTGCATGACATCGTGTAAATAAAGTTGAAAACTTGACATGGCACTCACCATGGGTGTTATGTCCACTCTTAACACTGCATACAAGATAGGTAAGTCACCCCTCTGGCAGGCCTTACAGCCCTAAGGCAGGGTGCACTATAATGTATGTGAGGGCATATGTGCATGAGCAGATATGCCCCTACTGTGTCTTTGCCAATCCTTAGAGATAGTAAGTGTACAGGGAAGCCATAAGCAATGCATGTGCTGGACACTGGTCACTATGAGCTCCCCAGCTACATGATGGCCTCTCTGAATCTTGGGCTGTTTGGTATCAAACAACTCTGAATACTAAATCCACAATGATGCCAGTGTGGGATTTAATATAAAATGCATCCAGAGGGCAACTTAGAGGTGCCCCCTAGAAAACCTAACAGCCCTGGCATGGTTGCTGACTGGTCTCAACCAGCCTGCCACCACCAGACACAATATTCTGGAATCCTGGGGTGAAAGCCTTTGCTCTCAGGAGCCAGAAGACAAAGCCTTTCCTGGACAGAGGGGTCACACCTCCTTCCCCAGGCAGGCACCCTGCTCCTGTGGTGAGCTTCAAAGGCTTTGCCATGCTTGAAATCCAAACCCCACCTCTGCTGCTAGCAGTAGAAGGCAGCCCAACAGTTTTACCCCCACTTTAGGCAGGAAAACCAGCGGGAAATTTAGCAAGAAAACAGCTTTGGATTAAATCCCGTGGAGCCCCCCAGGCAGTCAAAATTTCGGGGGCCTCCCTCCCAAATTATCTCCTAATACTTTATAAATTTTACCAACCAACAATTTTAATAAGCCAATTTTATTACATAAAACTAAACATTACACATACATAGTTTGCACTGAATGTTTTTACAAATGGACAGCTGACAGAAGAGGAGCTTTTAAGAGACAAACTGTTATGTGAATCTGATGTCTATGGTTTATATACTTTGAGTTGTTAATTGGTACATTACGTTAGTACAGTATTTTCTCTATAGAGTCTTTAATATAAAGTTTTTGTTTCTTTGAGTTGATTCATTGTTTTTATCTTTTGGAAACAATTTAAGAAAGCATGATTGTATCTCTCTTTTAAGATCAAATCAATATTATTTGTAACCATTGTCGCGGGGCCCCTAAAAGGAGTGGGGCCCATAAGCCAGTGCCTACTTTTCCTATTTTGTAATCTGGCAAGGCAAGAATAGGAGGAGTGGCCACCCTCAGCCTGCACCACTCCTCAGGTGTGGCAGGCAAGACAACCACTCCATTTCATTTTCCTCCATCTTGGATGGTAGGAAAAATAGCAAATCAGGGTCAGGGATGTGTCCCCTT
Source organism: Pleurodeles waltl (assembly GCF_031143425.1). Taxonomy (NCBI): domain Eukaryota; kingdom Metazoa; phylum Chordata; class Amphibia; order Caudata; family Salamandridae; genus Pleurodeles; species Pleurodeles waltl. Next base: position 138,945,684 of record NC_090445.1, on the reverse strand, counting down.
CCCCCAGGAAGTGGTCACTTAGGGGGCGTAGCTATTCTAAGGTAGGTGGTTCATTAGCCACTACCAGGTACTCCCTCTAACACCCCCTAAATGCAGTATTTAGAGGGAATCCCCTGACCAAGAACTTTAGATTCAATGGACACGGGAAGACCAAGACACAGAAGACCCAAGGCACGAGAACTGAAGCCCTGCTGCACAAAGAAAAAGGACACCCAAGATCCACCCCCTGAGGGGCCCTGCTGACCTGCAATCCACCCTTACAGCTGCCTACTCCTGAACGCGAGGAATCCAAGACCTACCACATGTGCCTGACCTATCTATGCTGCACCCGGCCTCTCTGGCCACCGCACCGACCAACCAGCTGTGCCCTTGTGGTCCTAAAGTCCTTGCGACCTCGGCCCTCCAAGGAGACCCGGCGGACTTACCTTTAAGTCCATCCTTATAGTGTGATCCAAGTGGCCCCTTTCATCTCTGTGACCTTCAGCCACTGCTCCCGCTCGGCCAGGGAACTGCCCGTACTTATCCGGTTGGACCATTGGACCTCTCCACAACCTCAACCTAAAAACTGAAGGTGACACTTGTTGGATCATTGCCTGATTGTATATGTATTTTGTAAAGATTTTCTCATTTATTCCTATTGTGTGTAATAACGCACAAAACAGTACATTTTTTAAACTTTGAAAAATTACAAATAAAAACATGCTTACAGTAGAATGGTGATCTTGGTGTTAAATATTTGATAAAAATCTATATTATTTTTGTGAATTGGTCTCGAGATATTCTTCTGAGTGTCTGCCTTCATTTATTGATAATGTGAATACAAGAAATGCTTAGCACATCTCTTGGATTAGCGTAACTGTTGGCCCATTCTACCACAAAAAAACAGAACACTTTGTGGTCTGCTTTTTACTTCTGGATACCAAGATGGGGTTTCTTGGACTCTCTACTCAGTGCACATCATTTTCATACACTATATAGAAAGCCAGCCTCTTTCAACGACCAACTGGGTGGAGAATAACTGGGAGGGTGGCAATGGAACTGGGGGTGGTGAACAAGGATGATACAGATGCAGGTCCTGACAGGTCCGCCACCACTAGGAAGTGGCCACTGGAGGACAAATCCAAAGATGGACATCCAAATCCCATCTCCTCTGTGGCACTCCCTTCACCCTCCAGGCCACCAGGTATCTTGACCGGAGGTACCGTGGCCAGCTGCATCCCAACTGGTATCTGCCCTGTCTCCTCTGCTTGGCTGCAATGATACTGAAATTGCAAAGATAAATAGGGTCAGTCCATGTGCCTCATCACACTTGAACAACAATTGTGATCAACAAACAATACCATAAAGTACAATAGCTACACCAAAGTGGCATCAACATTTTCAACACCAATGAGTGCATGCTAAATGAACCATAAACAGTGGCCCAAGGAAAATCAGAATCACATACATCTCAAAATGCATGAGTGTAGTTGTCCAATCACAATATCCAGGGGTCACGTAGTAGACCTTGTCATCTTGAATGACTTGGCTTTTGTTGCATCCCTCAGTAACCTGTTGTCATCAAATAGAATGGCAATGCCAAGTTCATTTTCATGTATCCCAAACAAGATCATGCATCCAGCAAGGCAGACTGGGTACCTGGACCTGCTCTCTCCAACATGGCAACACAGTGCTGGAGAGAACACAGTATGCATGTGTGTTTGGCGGGCCCGAGACGGCCAGTGAAACATACATGCGCACTGATGGAGGTGCTCTGTGCACTCCCCTCCATGCCTGTCATCCCCCCATGGCCCGCCCCTTTAAAAATAAAACAATAATAAACATTGTTTATAATTATTTTATTTTCAAAAGTTTGCAGCTGCAGCTGCTGCTGCTGCTGGTGGGGATGGGAGTGAGGCTCCTCTGCCATAGCTGAGGAGCCGACCTTGGCAAGCCACTGACATCAGGTAGCCCAGACACAAGCACCATGTACTGTTGTGTGAGCCACAATGAAACACAACACACCATTGTGACCTTCTGCAGGCAAACTCCTTGGCCATGACTGGACAGACACACTTACACCCAGCCACTTTGACTCAATGCATACAGTCCTTACAGGCAAATACCATAGTACACGCTACCTCTTAACACTTAAGTGACAAGGAAAGGGCTGGCATGGGTGTCACAGAAAGCCTTTTCCTGTTCATGTGTGATCATGTGGGCTACCCAATAGAATAACAATACCACTCCTGAGTGGGTTTGTGTAGTAGGTGCTGGTATCCTTGACACACATTTTACCATATGTTTTACTCCTACAGAGATGACAACACACATACCACGTTATGTCTTGTCTGTTTTGTTGCATGTAATAAAGCCAATGAGTCACATATAATGCTCACCATCAAACTACCGATCATGGCACACATGCAGCCACTGGACTGCAGATTAGGAATGGTAAAAAAGTAAAAAAGACAGCAGTCCTTTTCCATTTTCGCACCCTGGATTTTCAAAAATATCTGCATATCCATCAGGACAGCCCTATGCTTCTCCAATTTAGGAAAGAGTTGAGAACTCATCTCTTTACAAAAAACTACATCATAATGCATTATTCATCTACTACTCAGCTTCCTCTCCTATTATTCACCAATTTTAAGGTTGCCTTTGACGATTCAGAGCAGTCTGCTGCCTTTTGGCTAAGTTTGCTCTATAAAAGTACCATATACATACATACTATGCACACATTTTACTAATTTACCCATCATAATCAGATTGTCACTACTCAAAACAAACATTATGCAGGGCCAAATTTAATAAAAAGTAGTACAGCGCAGTGCTGCGCCAAAAGTTTCTGTGCTGTGTCACTTTAGAAACTAAACGATGCGCTGTATTTACTAAAATACGACGCACCCCTGTATTTCCCCTGGGCCAGCGCTAAATTTAGCTGCCAACGTAGGCACCATTCCACTGTAGTGCAAGGGTGTCTGTGTTGAGGGGATTGATTGTTTATGTGCAGGAAGGTGTCCCTCCCTGTACATAAACAATCTACAAGGGTGAACTGGCACTTCTATGTGTGCTGTACAATGCAGCACACAAAGAAGTAGCAAATCGTCATTTTTGAATGATTGTTTATGCACAGGAAGGGACACCTTCCTACACATAAACATTCATTCATGGCCTTTTGCTCTTTCTATGTGTGCTGCAGAATCCTGGCAACTCCAGGCAATAGTGTTTTCCCTGATGTAGTGTACACAATAATGATGAAAACTGGGACATGCAATTGCCCCTGACAAAGGGCTCTTATACAGCATATATTACCCAAATATTGATGAAGGGCAATGGTGCTTAGCACTGGTGGAAAAGGCAGGATAGATTAGAGCTACTGTGGCAGGTGGAGCTTCAGATTTTAATTATTTGCAGATTCTTCCTGTACCTGTTTGAAGACCACTAAAGCAAGTTGGCATGAATATCAGTTGTTACAAATTATGAAGTTTACAACTCCTGCCTTTACCATGGATTTTTAGAAAGTGTTGTGATTTACAATGCATTGTTTTACAATGTAGTTAACAACTGATATGTGTGTTTGTTTGTATATATGTGTGTGTGTGTGTGTGTATATATATATATATATATATATTCACTAAAAAACCAACTGCTTTAAGGTAACTATAACATGTGCTGTCACCATGCACAGGTTTCTCATCAATAATTTGTTTGCAAATGTTAGAATTATATTATAAATTATGTTATAAAAGATGTAATTACTGATGTAATATGTGGGGTAAGTAGCAATGTATTGTGAGGACGCAAGTTATGGTTACCTTAGAATACGAGTTATAGTGTGGTGAGATAAGTATAACCTGGCCACTTATTCCTGGGTGCTCTAGCCCCACCCAGGGAACCCAGTGAGCAATTGTGTGGACCATGGGGGAACCTCAGATCCCCTGTGGTCTAATTGCTCTGTCACGCAGGGAGCAGGAAAAAAAGCTGCTCCCTGCGTGCTGGAGCAATTGTTTCGTCTGTTTTCCTGCGCACTATCAGATGAAAAGTCTGCTCCCAGTGAGCAGAGCAGTTTTCCTGCTGTCGCTCAGTGGGATTGGACTTACTGTTTGCTCTTTCTTGGTGGGAGCTGTCAAAGTTCCCACCAAGTGACAGCAAACACCTTTGTCCTAAGGATAGGCACCTCAGGACAGACGGGTGGGCCCGGGTGCGTGGTAGTCCCCAGAGCCATTTATAGCTCAAGGAGGGGGGCCACGTTGCCCCCTCATTTGTTTTTTTTAAAGCCAGCCCCAGGGAGATGGTGGTCCATGGAGCCACATACGGGCCGGGAATAGGGCCTTGTGGCCTCCCTACCAATTTTGCCAAAGCTCCAGGGAAGTGGTGATCCCCCAGGCTGAAATATGGCCCAGGAGGGGGGCTGTGCAGCTCCCCTCCCCCTACTTAATTGTTACGAGGCCCAGGGGAAGTGGTGGTCCATGGGGCACAAATTGTACCCTTGAGGGGGAGTCCACATGGCCCGCCTCTTCATTTTAAGGCCCAGCTCTGAGGCGGAGGTAGTCCCTGGATCCGTAAACCAACTTTGGAGGAGGACAGTGCGACCCTCCCCCACCACATTTTTGCCCTTCCCTGAGGAGGTGGCAGTCCATAGGGCCAAGATTGACCATGGAGAGGGAAGCCACATGCCACATTATGAATAAAAAAATCACCCCAGACCGGGCCCATCCAGGGGCTGAGTATAAACAAGTGCAGGAGACCGTGCTTGTTTTTTGTTTTTTTAAATGGTGGGCATTTGCAGACCCTCCATGGTTTTTGCTGCAAAAATTCAAAAAAATGCTTTTTGACCCAGCAGGGTCCCTGTGTGACCCCACCTCCAATCCTAGGGGGTCAGGGTATTACTACCTTGCTCATCCCTTTTTTTTAATTTTGTTTTGGGGCTCAACTGACTCTGAGTCCTAAAATGGCTGCCAACACTTCCTGGTTGAAGTACTTGCAGCCAATAGGATCTCAGCTTGAAATCTGTCAGATCCACAGAGGATCCGCATCCCTAGATATCTATATATTTTTTCCTTTAATATCTCCGAAACTACTGAATGGATTTACATCAAATTACAAAGACCACCCTTTCTGGACCAAGATCAACCTTTCTGCCAAATTTGGTGTAATTCCGTCCAGCGGTTCGGGCTGTAGTCATTTCTAAAAATCCATATGGGAATTGCATGGGGAAAAAGTGTTTCTGAACTGTCCCCCTTATTCTCTGACAGGAAACAGATGGGAGCACACAGCCTCATTGCATCATGGTAAATGCAGTACAAATCCGTTTTTACTCCATAAAGTAGTCTGTGGTATTTCCCCTTTGTAGGTGCAGCTAGTGCTGTACATCTCTGGACACGTGTTTCTGGGTTTAGCCCTTCATCAGCAGAGAGCAGCTTTGTCTGTGGGGTTGCTGGAAATGCTGCCAAAAGTCCTCTCAGGTTTCTGTACCACTCGCTGGCACGCAGGTGCTTCAACCAGAGCTCGTCAACTCGCTGGCTTAAGGGAGCTTTCTTAAACATGAAACAGATAGGAGCACACTGCCTCACACTCCAGCATGAAGTCAGCCCCGTTGCATCATGGTAAATGCAGTACAAATCTGTTTTTACTTCATAAAGTAGTCTGTAGGTTTTCACATAGTAGGTGCAGCTAGTGCTGTATATCACTGGACATGTGTTTCTGGGTTTAGTCCTTCATCATTAGAGAGCAGCTTTGTCTTTGGGGTTACTGGAAATGCTGCCAAAAGGCTTCTCAGATTTCTGTACTACTCACTGGCTTTTTCTATGCCCCCGCTTGACGAAGCACCAAAAAACTTTAAAGACAGCAGCTGAAGTGAGTGGCAAACTAGTTTTGAGCAATTTGGGAGGATTTGTCAAATTGCGCCAAAGTTATTGGCAAGTCAAAAAACGCTTTTTCTATGGAAACATGGTCTTAACTATAAGTACCTACTGGAGACCCCGAGTAGGTAATATATATATATATATATACATACACACACACACACTAAAAATACGAAGGTTACAGGGGTGTTATGGATAGGTTTGGATATTACAGACATAAAACCTTAGAAATTCATCAGTTATAGTTAAACTTATCTCAAGAAACTATACCTCATGCCCTCACCATGCACTGCTAATTACCCCACATTTTAGATCAGACATGACATCTTCTATGACATCATTCGTAATATCTTGTAACATTTGCAATAAAATTATTGATGAGAAAACTGTGCATGGTGCGGACATGAGTTATAGTTTCTTTAGGGTATGAGTTATATTTTCTTGAGATAGGTGTAACTATAACTGCAGAATTTCTATGATTTTGTAAGGAAAACAAATGTGCGTGTTTGTCATTCCTTGGGTTCATTTACACCTGAGTCCGCTGGCCCGTCACCTCCTGTCTCATTGCTGGCCTGGAGTTCATCCTCTGGAATACATTGAGCCTGCCTCAACTAACGTCTGGCAGTTGATGCAATGGTGGTAGAATTCTGTGTATCTGGCCAAGGGATTTTCTTTGGCTCTTCCTCCTCCCGGGTCATCACCACAGATGCAAGCAAGGTGGATTAGGGTGCAACTTTAGACAATCTATCAATCCAGGGTTGGTGGCCTCCACAGGAAAGCCTTCTCTCTTCGAATTGGAAGCTTAGGGCAATTTATCTGGCTCTTCTGCATGTTTCTTTTCTGCTGGGAAATCAAGCAGTGTTGGTAAGGACAGACAACACTGTTGCAAAATCATACATCAACAAACAGTCCAGAACAGGGTCTCTGTCTCTGTCCTCACTCCCCTTTCAGGTGGTCAGTTGGACAGAGACTCTCTCTCTGCCACTTACATCTGAAGGAAGTATCATGTGCAAGCTGACCGGCTCACCAGGGCCTTTCCTTCCTCTCATGATTTTTGTCTGGATCCATACATTTTCATCCAGTTGTACCACCAACTTGGAGCTCCCCAGGTGGACCTGTTTGCCTCCACAGAGAATACCCTACTGCCCAGGTTTCTTTTTTTGTGTTGTAGTTTTTTATTGCATTTAACAGCAGATAACATGCCAAACCAATACAATATGACATGATACAGCCTTACAAGGCAAAAAGGGTAATTAGTCCACCTGAGTTAGGCTATAGGACAACAATTTGTGAATAACATGTTCTAAAGGGAGCACTTGAGTGTCGTCTAAGATACATCTGTAGGTACATGGCACGTATATCAGTGATTGTGGGACCTAAAATTTTTTGGTGGGAAAAAAAGATAGAGGGACTGCAGGAGAGACCAGCAATGTGGGGCAATGAATAGTAGCAATAATGATAATAGCAAAAATGATACTTATACTAATAGTAATAACAATAGCGACGTCGGAGGTGTTTGCCAGTAAACAACATATCAGAGAATACTAATCAATACTAAGAGGGGGGGAGTGCGAGGGTAGTGAGATGGGAAGTGGAGGGAAGGGGGGTGGGGATGGACAGGGGATGTAAACCTTTCGGGTAGCTGCTGACAGAAAAGGGGGGGGGGCACAGGGGGTAGAGGAAATCAGCTGTCGGGTTAGGACAATTTTCGAAGTTTGTCCACCACTTGTGAATCTAACGTCTCTGTTCATCGTCTTCTCCCTGGTTTATGATTGAGTAGAGGAATGGGCTTGCATCTGTTACAGGCAGGATCCTTCTAATAGTAGCGGGGTCTATCTGAGACTGCTTAAGTGGGGATAATAGAAGCTGCTCCATGATAGTCAGGTAGCGCAATAGCAAAGGTTGCGGTAGCAAGGATGGTATGAGGGTGGCATGTCCAGGTCTTATAGTGTTAAGCAAGGGGTGGGAAGAGAGGGGAGAAAGGAGGGAGAAGATAAGATTGATATAGAGAAGAAAAATGAGGAGAAGGAAAAAAGGAGAGAGAGAGGAAAATAGAAGAAAGAAGAAGAACAGAAAGGAGAAGAAGGAAGAAGAAGGGAGAATAAAAAAGGGAAAAGAAAAGAAGAAGAAGTAGAAGGAGGGGCTGGGAGAGCGGAAGGGGAAAGATCTGGTCTTGGAGAGAGGTGAGAGAGGGGAAAGAAGGGGCGAAAAGGAAGAGATAAGTAGACAGGAGGGGAGGAACAGAGAGGAAGCGTGGGAGGGTGTGTGAGTCAATCGGCCAAGTGTAGTGGTTCCAGGGCTAGGAAAACAAAGAAGGGGGGAGGTACGAGATAATAGAAAGTAGGAGAGTAGGAGGGGGGGATGTGGGTGGGAAAGGGAAGGGAGAGAAGGGAAGGGTAACGGGGAAAAGAGAGGGAGAGCAGAAGGTACATGCGTGGGGTCAGCTGGTGAGCAGCAGTAGTGACTGTGATGTCGGTTAGACATCAGGAAGGAAGGGAGCCCATACCTGAGCAAAGATGGCAGCCTGATCCTGAAGGTTATAAATGACTCTCTCATGCGTGGCAATGTTAAACATAGCCACAGTCAATTCCTCGGGCGTGGGTGGTGTCGCAGATCTCCAGTGTCGTAGGATAAATTTTTTCGCAGTTGCCAGGTCTGTGTGTAGGAGTCTCTTTTGCAGTTGTGATAAAGCTGGGAGAGAGGTCATGTTGTGTAGCATGCGCAACGAAGGGGGCAACGGGGTTGGAAGCAGCATGGATTCCGTCAGGGCATGTTCCACCACCTTCCATAAAGGCTGCACTGATTGACAGTTGCTGAGCACGTGGAATAGATCGCAACGCGGTTACATGCAACGCCAGCACGACGCATGCGGAAGGAGGCCGGCCTTATGTAGCTTCATTGGGTTCCAGTACCAATCATGTAGTATCTTGAAGAGACAGAACTTTCGGCGAGCCTTGCAAGTCCCTCTGTCCAGCGCTTCTACCGTGTCTGCCCAGTCCTCCTCCTCGAAGGTCAGCTGGAGGCGGGTTTGCCATTGTAGACGTAGCTTATCCAAGACAGGTCGAGAGAATAGATGGCTGATAAGGACTTTGTACAAGCCAGCCATAACGCCCTTATGCTTCCCCCATGTCTTCAGGTAGGCTATTATGGGTGAGGGTTGCAGTCCCCAATGAATAATGTCAGGATTTTGACGCATATAATGCTGGAGTTGTAAATATTTCTACTTCTGCGTGGGGTGGAGACGGAATTCCTCTATCAGACTAGTGAAGGGTTTGAGCCTGGTGGACTCCAATACCTAGTCTAGGCTAGTTATACTGGCGTCCCTCCAATGTGGCCAGTTCAGGGCTGCACCCCCACTCATATACTATCGTTATGCCATAGGGGGACCTGGGCGTGGAGCGAGGGGTGAACCCCTAAAAGGCGATGGGCCCTCTGCCACGCTACACCCGTCACCTTCAGGATCGGATTCGGGTAATTGGGGAGTACGGTAGTCCTGCGGTACAGTCCATTAAGGCCTCCCCTATGGGAGAGCAACTCCCTCTCCACTGACACCCATTGTGGTGATTCTGTAGGACTATGCAGAGTGGCAGCCAGTGGTGATAGATGGAGGGCTAGGGCATAACGTTCCACCGAAGGGAGTCCCATTCCGCCGTGCGACCTACGTGCTATGAGCTTGGCCGATGCTAGGCGGGGGCATGTGGTTTCCCACACAAAGGCCCTGATTGCGGCGTCCACCGACCTCATCGTGGACAGGGGTATCTGAAGAGGGAGAAGTCCCATTACGTATGTGAAACGCTGGACTGTGACCATTTGTCAAAGTTGAGTCTTATGCGGGCAGTGGGTGTAGGTCGTCTGCCGTCATGCGTTCCAGGCCGCGGTTGACAAAGATCCCCAAGTATTTAAGGCGTTTCGGGGTCCAGTGGAAAGGGAAGCCCAGGATCGCTGATTTCGTCGTCTCTCGCGACAGAGGGAGGGCTTCGCTCTTATCCCAGTTTACCCGATATCCTGAGAGGGGAGCAAAGTCGTCTATGATTGCCATAAGGTCAGGCAGTGAGGGATCTAAATAAGTTAAAGTAAGCAGGATGTCGTTAGCATACAGGTAGAGTTTGGAGGTGACGCCGCCCGGCAGTGGGATGCCCGCTATCCCAGGGGATACGCGAATCGCTGCCGCCAGCGGCTCAAGTGCCAGTAGGAACAAAAGGGGAGAGAGCGGGAAGCCCTGCCTCGTTCCTCTGCAGATAGGGAAAGAATCTGAGAGGAAGTCTCCACAATTGACCCATGCAGTGGGTTGGTTGTACAGTAGACGTACATTGGAAATAAACTGGTCGCCCACACCATATTTTGTTAATGTTGCGAAAAGGTATGGCCATCCTATTTGGTCAAATGCTTTTTTGGTGTCGAGGGACGGTGCTAAGGCGGCCTCAGGTGTACTCCGAACCCCCCAGAGGGAGTGGCATAATGTACGAAGGTCATTCCGTGAGCTGCGGCCCGGCACAAAGCCGACCTGTGAATGATGTATGAGGGACGGTATGACCCTGCGCAGACGGGCCGCTAAAACGCTGGCCAATATTTTAATACCACCGTTCAGGAGGGATGTTGGCCGATAGCTGCCTCAGAGCAAAGGGTCCCAACCCGGTTTTTAGTATGACAGCAATGACGGCGGAGTTGGATATCGCGCCCAGCGAATTAGTCCGACAGGCTTCGTTCAGCGCCCCGTGTAAAACATCAAGCGTCTCCTCCCCTGCCCATTTATAGAATTCCGCTGGGAATCCGTCTTCACCTGGTGACTTGTGGTACGAGAGACCAGAGACAACCTGTAGAATTTCCTGGCTGGTGATGTCCCCCCCTAACAGTTCCCGGCCTTCATCGGAGAGGGAGGGCAAGGTGACAGTACTGAGAAAAGCCTCTATTTGGGCAGGGGAGGACTGTGAGTCCAAGGTATAGAGGCGGCGATAGAAGGTTGCGAATTCGTCCACTATGTCCTGCGGGTGCGTGAGGATCTCTCCCGACTGGGCCCTGATAGCCCGTATAGCAAGGGTTGGCGCTCTTTGGCAAAGTTGTGCGGCCAGAAGATGGCCAGCCTTCTCCCCTTGCCCATAATGTCGTTCCTGTAGGCACTGCAGCGCATATTCAGCCTGGAAGGTAAAGAGTTTGTTCAAAACCATATGGGCTCTCTCCAAGTCCCTGCGGGTGGGAAGGGAGGGGTGGGATGTGTAGCGCTGCGTCAGGCATGTAATATCAGTCTCTAAGGTCGTATGCCGCTCCGCCCTATCTTTATTTGGTAGTGCGGCATCGCGCATCATCTGTCCCCGTATCGTTGCTTTGGCCGCGGCTCAGATTATCCTTTTGGATGCCACTGACCCAAGATTGTCCCGGATATATGTGGATGTGTGTACCTGCAGCTGTGCCTTCCCCTAAGTGGTTCGGTAGTGTTGGGCAGCGAATCGCCATTGTTTGCGGCCTGGGGACACCATGCCCAGCTGAAGGGCTAGCAAGATCGGGGAATGGTCCGACAAGCCCCCACTCAGTATGCGAGAGTCCTGCGTTTGTGCTACGAGGTTGTGCGAAATAAGGAAATAGTCCAGCTGGGACTGGGTGCCGTGGACTGGGGATAGGAAGGTATACTCCCTTTCACTCGGGTGCGCCAGCCTCCATGGTTCTACCAGGCCGCTGTCATGCATTACATCGGACTGTAGGGCTCTGTCCCCGTTATTGATGGTGTCCAAAGGCCCTGTCCTGTCTAGTATGGCATCTCGGGTTAGGTTCCAGTCCCCGTCGATAATGTACCGGGTAGCTACAATCTCTGTCAAGAGATGGTTAATGCAGAGGAAAAATTGCCTCTTGGGACCTATTGGGGCATAGATGGATCCCACGCATAGCGAGGCGCCTCTCAACTTCAATTTGGAAAATATGTATCGGCCCTCCGGGTCGGCCCTTGACTTGGTAACTGTGAAAGGCAAGCTCTTTCGCAGCCACATCGTAGTCCCACATTTCTGTGGCACCGTGTTCTGGTCCTCCAGTGGGGGGGTGCTACAGCTGGATAGTGCGGTCCTTACCCAGTCCCTTCGTAGTTTATCAGATCCGAGTCTGGTCAAGTGGGTTTCCTGAAGGAAAAGGATGTCCACTCGTTTGGTATTAAGGTACGAAAGTATTTTCTTCTGTTTAATGAAGTGGGTAAGACCGTTGACATTCCAAGAGACAACCCGTAACGGGGTAGGCGAGGCATGCGTACGTCCAGCCATGGGGGAAAGTTATTAAAGGCGGTGGAGCGAAAGGTATAAAGAGGAGGAGTAGGAAGGCAAGGGAAGGGAAGGTGCAGGATGCTGTAGAATTTAGGGCGAGGTGGCTTGCGGGTGGGAAAATGGGGTGTGGAGGAGGGGAATAGAAGGAGAGGAGGGCGAAATAGAGAGAGACACCAGGGAGGGGAGGAGGTGGAACCGACGGGAGGCAGGGGGTAAAGATGTAGAATAAGTGTGTGGAGGGGAAGGAAGAGAAAAGAGAAAATAGGAAATAGGAAATAGGAAATAGAAAATAGGAAATAGAAGGGAAGGGAAGATAAAAATAATAAAGAAGGAAGGGGAAGGGAGGAGAGGAGGGGGAGAATGGAGCAAACTGAAGCCCCAGGAAACCTAAGCTTTAATCTGCGGGTCTGTACCCAGACCGTACTAGTCCTAGCGCTAGCGCGGGGCAAGGCCAGCCGGACCGCGGCCAGGGACGGGGGCGCAGTGCAGGGCCAACATTGTCCATTGATACCAGCTTCCCATGATCCAAGAGCTGGGTTCCCCCCGGGAGGGGCGTGTCGTGATAAGGTGTAATTTGGCTTGATGGCCCCTAACAAAGGAGGGTGGAGGGGGGACAAGGCGACGCAGCGCCACACCGCCGAAGGATAGGCCCACCGAGGGGGGAAGCAGAGGGGGGGATTGGCAGGATGAAATATAAGTGACTAGACCTAAATTTAAAGGGAGAGAGGATGTAGAAAACAGCACAGGGACTGCAAAAACGGAGACATAAAAATGAGAAATAATCAATCTGCACTGCACTCTTCACTATGGTAACAGGTATGCCATTAAAGCCATTACAGGGCTACAAGGCTTAAGGGGCATGAATTGTTCCACATGTCATCAAACCCAACAGAGCATGAACAGTCTTCATAGGTCTAATCTGCTTGACCCCCATTTGGTGAATATAAGAAACCTTTGCCTGACAGGGATAACAAAGATATAATAAGAAACACCTAACATTATGTAGGAATGAAAAGAACTGTACTCAGCCAGCCGACGGGTCAGTAGAGGGTCCGCCGTTTCCAGGCCAAGGAGGGGCCATGGTCGCAAGGTTCTTAGTTTCAACTATCCCAGAGGATAAGGCAGGTTCAAGTGGGCCCCGCTAGGGGTTTTAAGGGGGAGCGGGTTTTGTCTCTATCCGCCACCTGCATATGGAGCGCCACAGCATGCAGTACCTGTCATTGTGGCTGTCAAGGAGCCTCTCCAGGTCCCGTCCCCTGGGGCAGCAGGAAGGAAGTTGGTAGGCAGACCCTGACCCACCTGGGGCGAGGTCTTGAAAGGGAGTGTTCTGATCTGCTGCCATTGTGTCTCAGTGTGGAGTCGAGGTGGAAGAGTCTGTGAGGGACAAATCATCCAAGAAAGAACGCAAGTCTTCCGGGTCATAGAAGTCTTTGGATGCGCCGTTTTTTGTTATCCACATTCTTGCCGGGTCTAACAGGCCATATTTCACTTCCAGACGGCGTAGTCGCGGATGGAGGGCCAGAAATGCCCTGCGCCGGTCGCTGGTTTCCTTGGAAAAATCTGCCGATATTCGAATTGTGTCTCCATATAGCTGACAGGGACCTTGAGTACGTGCTTTCTGTATGAGTTGACGGCCTGCGTGTGGCGAAGAAGACAGGCTATGATCGGTTGGGGCGGGCGTCCGTATCGGTTCTCCAGGGGCCCAGTCTATGGGATCTTTGGAACTCCAAGGGTGGCTCAAAGATAGTGCCAGTCAGCCCAGGCAGAGTGTCTCCCAGGAATCTATGGAGGTCCTCACCCTCGATGTTTTTAGGAAATCCTCTGAAAAGGACGTTGTCTCTTCGGCTCCTGTCTTCCAAGTCCGTCAACTTGCTATGGAGAAAGAGGAGTTCCTGATCTCTGTCCTGGAAAGAAGAGGCGTGGGCCTCCACTTTTGACACTCGTTGTTCCAGTCCCAGGACGCGTGTCTGAAAGCTTGCAATTTCCGTACGGATAGATTTTGTTTCCGCCGCCATTGAAACCATTGTGCTATCCATTCCCTCCAATCTACAGCCAACTGCCGAGATTTCCTGAAGGATACGGTCCATTGTGGGCTCCTGGGCTGGGTCTGCCATCTCTTGGTGTGTGGCAGAGGGCTGAGTTGCCGTTGGCGGAGGGACCCCCTTCGCCTGGAGTAAGGCCTCAGAGAAGAGTAACTGCCTTGCCGGCTTGCCCGTGTTCTTGTGGGATGACCGTCCACCTGGCATCTCCGGCCTTCGTTATAGGGCTTGGTGATGACCGCTTGGGGGGGGGGACAGAAGTTTCAGAGGCCCCCTCCTGAGGCTGCAGCTGGTCCCACTCCGCGTGGACGGGTAGATGGTTGGGGGATAGGAGGGGGATTCCAAGCCACACCGTGGATTAGCCGGTGGGTAATTCACCCCCCGGGGGCCGTTGGGTCACCCGTGCTCCGGCAGTCGAGGGAGGTCGCAATGCGGAGGGGGGAGAGGTGTCCGGTGCGATGGCAAAGGGGCGACTGGTCACGATCTGCTGGCTCAGCGTGCCAGAGCCAGGGTAATCTGCGCGTTGGTGGGGGTGGGGTCGGCACAGGTTTGAAGAATTAAGACCCCAGGGGTGCCCCCTCCACTTCTTGGCCTTGCTGCTGCCCTCAGCGGTGTCAGGTCTCGATACAGCCGGAGGTCGCGGCTCTGAGTTCCTTCTCGGGCCGCCTCGCCTCAGCGCCGATTTCTCCGGAGCTCCTCCTCCGTAACTCTCCCCGGAGGCTTCTCCACCCACCCGGCACCTTCCGATTTACTTTGTGCCCCCGGGGGGGATGTTCTCGCAACCGCAGCGCCTTCGTCCACGGCCCGGCCCAGCCGCCTCCAGGAGCGCACAGATCAGGCGGCCATCGCGCTCCGTGGCCAGACCACGCCCCCCTACTGCCCAGGTTTCGGTCCAAGTTTCCAACCCAGGGTTGTTGGAGGATAGATGCTCTGACCCACCCTTAGCCCCCTCTTCTCCTGTATGCCTTTCCTCTCATTCCCATATTCTTGGCAGATTGTGTCAAGAAGGGAAGTTCCTCATTCTAGTTGCTCCTGTTGTGTAGCCATTTTAGTATAGCTCCATGCACGTTATTTTAGCATACTAGGCCTGCCGCTGTGCTCTTTAACCTAGATATATTTTGATTCTGCTTTGTTTTTTTATTGTTACAATAGCCACCTTTACGGTCTTGTTTTATTTCTTTCTAACTGTTTTTGCCCAGGCCAGCACTATGTTCTCAAACAAAACATTCTTGCTCACTCTTTGCTTCTTCCAAGGCTGCAGTAAGATAGGTTGCCGGTGAATGTGGTATGAGTTTTTTCTCTGCCATTCACAGAAAAACACACATCCTTACGTAGGGACATTTTCTCAGAACATCAGCTGTTTTATTATACAAACAGTTCCCTGTCCCTTACACGTTAGAGTGAGATTCCATCCAGCGAACCACGACTGTATGCTGATTGCTGAACGCTTCGCTACAGTTGCTTATGCAGACTTCAGGCCTTTGCTCAGGTATGGGGGATGATGTCTTCCCAGGTGAACCTGAAGAGCAGAATTAGAGCTTAACACGCTGTGTTCTATTATAGGCTAGGTAGGAATTAGTCTATTGACTCTAGTGACAATATGGTAGCATAATTTCTATGCTTTACTCTCCTTGTCACAATTTTAATCTTGTCATGCTGTATCGTCCTGGTTGTTGAAGCACATGCTTTGCTATCTAAGATGCCGTCGCTTCATTAAAATCTTACTGAAACATATACTGCCTCTGTTTGTCATTGTATATGTGAGATTAATGTAACTGAGAGAAAAGGATGAGACCTGAGTCACCACGGTTTCCCTGAGAAATCAACTATGTCATGCGCTTGGCAGCCCAATCATCCCTGCCCTTGGGTAGGGATGAGGCACTGCCAGTTAGCTGGAGCAAAAGCCGGATTGGAGCGACAGGTGTCACCTGTAGTGGGTCAGTCTCAGTCTCCCACACTGCAGGCGATTCTGCAGATCGAAATCCAGTAGTCTTGTTAGAATAAGGAGTGCCTACGCGACACTCCCTTCTGGACTTGAGTGGGATGGTTTCCCCTTTTGAAGTTGATGGCAAAAGCACCAGAATGGGTTCTGCCGATCGACTCCTGCCCCCTTCGATCTCCCATTCTTACCCCAAACACGTGCAGAAGGATGTGTCTGATGGTATGGCTCTTGAAAGGTGGTGTTTGAGGTTACAGGGTTTGTTCTTTCCAGAAGAAGTCTCGATCCAACACTCTAGGAGATTGTCTACCAGAAAGTCCTATGATGATCATTGGTCATCCTTTTTTAAATAGTGCCCAGACAGGTCACCAAATCCTACTACTTTTCACTCCTCTTTGGTCCTGCAGTTTTTACAGGTTGACTTTCAGAAGGGGTCGGATAACTCTACCTTAAAAGTCTAATGGGCCACCATTAAGGCTGTTAGTAGAACTAAATTCCTTGGGTGCTCACCTTCTTAAAGGCTGTTCTTTCCTCAAGCCAGTTGTGAGGTCTCCTGCTTGGGACCTGCCATTAGTGCTCAGGGCTTTGCAATTCCCTCCTTTTGAGCCATTAGACAGTGTGAGTTTAATGTTTCTTTCATTGAAGGTATTTTTTCAAGCGGACATTACATCACATCCACCCGTAGGCGGGGGGTTGGGGTAATTGTCTATTTGCCCTCCATATTTACAAGTTTTTTTTGACAGGCTTGTGCTTAGGCTAGGCCCAGATTTTTCCCCAAAATTGTTTCCACCTTTATCAACAACAGGAAATAACATTGCCCTCTTTTTTCCTGCACCTTCTACTCTGGAGGAAGAAACATTGCACACCTTGGATGTGTTGAGGTCTGTGAAAACCTGTTTGTCTAGAACTCTGGATTTCAGACAATGTGAACATTTGTTTGTGAACTTTTAGTTTTCCAATAAGGGTCAGAAGCCATCTACGCCTACTCTGAGTTGATGGATTAAATCCTCAGTTTCTATTGCCTATGAATCCCAACATGCACAACTGCGTGGGGAACCTAGGGGTGGTCCACTAGCGGGATGGTGGCCTCCTAGGTGGAGGCTAGTGGTTTTTTTAATATTGCACATTTATAGGGCTGCAACTTGGCCAGCTCCCTCTACCTTTATTTCCCATTACAGGTTGAATGTGGGTGATTCCTTGACTTTTGGTACAGGAGTTGTGGCTGCTGTGAAGCAGTGAAGCTACTTTTTGCTTGATTCTTGGTTTTCAATAAAATTGATTATTTTGAGCATTTTCTAGGAGTCTGCTTCAGTTTCTCTCGTTGGGGGATTCAGGTTGTTCTTTCTCAGCTTTGGTATGACCTCATAGTAGTATTAGAACGAGAAAAGGTGTTGAGACGGTAATGATTCAGTGACTTACGGGTAATCTTCATTACTCTGAATACCACTTTTCTTGTACCAATACTTATGTCCCTACCTCCCCATTTTTCAGGGATCACAACCTGACTCCCCACATTTTCTCCTTTGCTAGAGGACATACAGGATGTTTTCTGGGCTCCATACCTCTTTATCACCAGTTTGGTGGGAGGTGCTTGGAAGTGAGGGAGGAGGGTTTTTTGATGTAAGCCTTCTGATGGGCTCTGGCTAGGTCACGTGGTGCCTGAATAGTAGTTAGTATTGGGACTAGAGAAGGGGTTGAGGGGGTAATGGTTTCTATGTCGGAGTACGCTGTCAGTGATGTCATTCCCTACTGCTTAATCAGTGTAGAATTATAGTCCTACTTCTATGTTTGTAGGATGTCCCGATTTTTGGATTTACAAATTTGGTCACGCTGTACTGGCCAGTTTAATTTAAAAACTGCAGTTTTCACTGAGAAGCAAAAGATGCTTGGTGTATTTTTTGGGTGAAAGTAAATTGGTGTTCGCACACTGAACTTCCTGCTGGTGCGTTTAACTAGAATCAAAGCACAAAAGTGTGATGCACTCTCCTTGTGAAGACATGGATGAAAAGGTGAATGGTGGCCAGTTCCCTCCTCATTACCACACACTGACTGCTGTGAGGCCATATTGGAAGTATGTGGAATAAAACAGCCATAGCACAAGCTGGACCATGGCCACAAGATTGAGGCCCATATTTATACTCGGCTTACGCTGAATTTGCGTCATTTTTTTTATGCTAATTCAGTGAAAACCTAGCTCCATATTTATATATACTAGACACGTCTTTACTAAGACACGAGCCATGTCCATGGGGGTTGTGCACCAGAAAATCACGCTACACTGCTTAGAGGCTTTTTTCTGCCTCTAAACAATGTAGCTCCATAATTCGGCACACCAGCCCCGGTTTCCCCTATGCCTCCCCCACCCTGTGGTTCCAGATTTATACTTTTTCACGCAGTTTTGTGTGAAAAAGTATAAATCTGGCCCTTTGTTCTTAATAACCAAAGCACGTTGGGGACGTGTGGGGGTGGTGGTGGATGGGGGAGATCTGTTCTCCTCTTTAAAAACTGTGGAGTAACTGCAAACATCCACGTCTGCCCTGACTTGTGCTTTAGGTAATCCTCATTTTTCTAAGGGCTGGGTGGATTAAAAGGATTGAGGATGTAATGATTTGCCTACTTACCCGCAGCCTTCATCCATCATCATGTATCTTGATTTTTGTAGTTCCTTTCTTCTTTCATAAATCATCCACGATAAATATCTAACTTCACTGAGGATCTGATCAGATATCCTGTTAGTGTCTTCATATAATATTATAGTATGACATATATTTTCAAATCATGACCCCTGCAACCTTACAATACTTAATCTCCTCTAGCTCATCTAGTAATCCCACCAAACATGTGTATGAGCTCACTTACCCCCGCTAATTATTACACCTAATGCTTATTCATTCAATCCACCACAAAGAAACTGAAGTGAATGCATAGAATGGTTCGCTTCGCACAAAAGACTAATCCCATCAACCAACATAACCAATAATACTGGACTAACAATTACCCTTGAGTTTTGGAGCAGCATGCTGCCCAGTGTAAAGCACTTCAATGTCTTGTCAAGGGTAGTAAGTGCTATACAAATGCAATTACAATTACCAGTGGCGGTCAGTAATTTTAGCAGGGACCGCATATGCACTCATTCACACTCACTCACTCACACCCATCCATTCACACACGCATACACACACTCACACACATCCATTCACAACACTGACTCCCAAGTATTTATCCACACAATCACGTACTCACTAAACATTAAAAAGAAATTACACTTACCTGCTGCAGCTCTCTGGGAAGGAAGCCCGGACGTTTTGGGACTGGCTCCTTGTCTCATTGGCTAACCCGCAGTCTCTACCTCATCTCAGAGTGGGATGGGGCGACTGTAAGTTCTTCAATCAATGATGCTCCCCCTCATCATGAGAAGGAGGGCCTTGAGGTACTTTGCCAGGCTGAAGAGGTCACAGCCGCAAGAACTGACATCTTCAGTCCAGCAAAGTTCAGCTCAGGCAGCCGGGAGCCTGCATTTGGCACGTCTAGCTCCTGGCTCCCTGACTGGAGCAAGAAGAGAGTATGCCAGGCTGACCTTTACCCGTCTTACAGACACTTTTTTTGTCTTTTTTTCCACCAGTTAGGATGGGCCTTGGCTGACAATTGCAATATCTACAGGTGAGAGAAACAGATCTCTAGCGCTTAAGTGCAAACTTTCTAGTGCTATGTGGTAAACTGTCCACCAGATGGCAGGGCATCCCTCCCAAAAGCACACACAGCAACCTAGCAGCCATAACAATACATCCAACGTTGTCAAGGGGATACATGTCATGTTTGACCAAACTTAGCGAGTTCTGTCCTTTTAACGAAAAAACAGGAGCATTTGTGTTTGTGCGGAAAATATTTTCTCAGTAACCTCTGCATTCAAAGTGCTTAACTAGGACTGGTTGTCGCACGAGTCAGGGCCGCATGTCAGCTGTGCACGTTATTTGCAAAACAAAAACAAATCAAATCACAGAAACACCCAATATAACAAGGAACAAGAGCTATCTCTTTAGTTGGGCGATTTCCTGACATTGTGATACTGCCTGCCCTCCAATGAATTCCTATTTACCTTCCTTTACTCAGCACTGAGTGGGAACCTAGCATTTTTATTTTTGCCTTCATCACCTCTTCCAAGTGATTATCCCATATATTCCTCTCCCTCGCTGTGCACCAATGTTCCCATTGTCACTCCAAAGCCCCGTCACCACCCCTTTCAGCCTAATATCCTTACCTTCAGTTAAGGGGACCCTCCACCGAAAAAGACACCCTCTAGTGTTGGTACCACCATCTTGGGAGATTTAAATGCCTCTCATGCATATAAACCCACCCTTGTTTTTGTTTAGTGCACTGTTGTGTAAACTCTTGAGTTTTGTAATTGGATCATTTTTAATCCATGAACTGCAATGTGATGTATATCAGAATTTTAGCCATTCTGAGATCAACTTATAATAAAGATGGTCAACTTTCCATGATGACTTTGCTGGACTTTGTGCATGAAGATGTTTGTTGGGCAGTGGGGGGCTATTATAAGTAGAGCGGTTTTTAAGGTTTCGTTTGAAGTTATTCAGTGTATTGAGTGTGCTTGCTGTGTCTTACTGTTCCAATCCCTTTACCATCTGCTGGAGTAACCTATGACTGGTCACTGTCCTCAAAGATCACAAAATAAATAAGGCGAAATTTTGAAATGGAATGAATTAGGCTTAAGCCCTGGAACACCGATGGTAAACAAGAGTGTCCACAATGGATACTGACCAGTGATCACCCATTACCACAGGACCTAAAGAAAAGGTATCACAATCTACTAATATGTTTCCTAGTTTATGAACATATTGGGGGAGGGGAGCCTAGAAACAGGTTCAATATAGGTAAAGAGCACTGTCGATAACCATTTACAGGATGTATCACAAGGTCATTGGGATGGGCAGACAACAGAACTAGATGTGGTCCACCGGGTATGTTTTGCCCATGGAAATAATCTCAGCTTTACCACTTCACTAGAAATTGCTAGCAATAACCACTGAATTTCAAACCTGGGTAAGGTTGAAAATACAGTGGCATTTACCTGTGAAGGGCGGTCTATATCACTTCTACTCCAGTTGCATTCTAGTGGGCTAGTTGGAAATTGTAGAACAAAGAGTACTGCTTTTACATCCTGGCCACCCCATCATTTGGCCAAGGTGTAAGTACCACAAGGTACCCACTATAAGCCAGGCCAGCCTCCTACATTGGTGGTGCAGTGGTGGGATAAGTACTTGTAACTGCTTCACCACTTTGTCATTTGGTGCTTTTCATAAGAAAATCATATACCAAATAGTTCAGTATATGTACATTGAACCACAACAGTTTACTTTTGTACTCTCAAACTTTTTACTGAGTTTCTGAAAAGTTTTGAAAACTTCAAAAGGTTTTCCAAAAGTTTGAAAAAGGTTTTCTCTGTGCTTTCTAAAGTTGTAAAACTTTTTCTCTCACTAGCCTTAAACCTTTTTTATCATGTCTTCAGTAGAGCCCACTCCCAAAACTGTTAATGCAACATATGAGAGTTTAAACTATAAACATTTGAGGGGTCTCTGCTTGGATAGAGGTTTAAGCATAGGTAAGGATCAAACAAGAGTTTCTCTTTAACCTGCTCTTAGAAGATGACCAGAACCAGTCTGGCCCATCTCAGGAGAGGGTAGAAAAAGGGGAGGCTTCCCAGTCAGACTCAGAGGAGTTCCCTCAAGAAGCTGGGGAGGGTTCTTACAAAGTCCTGCCCCCTAGCAGGCCACCAAGTGACACTGGTAGTGTTAGAGGGTCACACATTAGTATGGCATCTTTCACTGCTAGAGGCCAGGTTACTAGGGCCCAGCCAGTTAGGGACAGGTCTCTCTCTGCCAATTCCCAAATCTCCTCTGTGTCCAAACGTTTCCAAGCCTCCTACCCTGAGGATAACTTAATGGAAAGGGAACTCAGAAAGCAGAGCTTAGAAGAGACTAGACTGAAGCTTGAACAGCAGCAGCTGGCCTTAGACAGGGAATCCCTAGACAAAGAAAGGGAAAAACAGAGATTGGGGTTAGTTCCCCATGGTGGCAGCAGCAGTGTTTCAGATAGTAATCCTGTTAGAGAGCAAGATTCCAGAAACCTGCATAAGATAGTCCCCCCCTTACATGGAGGGGGATTACATTAATAAGTGGTTTGCTGCACTTGAGAGGGCCTGTATGGTACAGTTGGTCCCTCAAAGGCAGTGGGCTGCTATATTGTGGCTATCTTTCACTGGAAAGGGTAGGGATAGGCTCCTTACTGTCAGAGAAAGTGATGCCAATAACTACAAGGTTTTGAAGGATGCACTCTTGGATGGATTTGGCAGTGGTTACTGAACAATACAGGATTAAGTTCAGGGACACCAGAAAAGAGTCCTCTCAAGACTGGACAGATTTTGCTGACTGTTCATTGAAGGCTTTGGAGGGTTGGTTGCACGGCAGTAAAGTATCTGACTATGAAAGCCTGTATAATCTGATTGTGAGAGAGCATATTCTCAACAATTGTGTGTCTGATTTGTTGCACCAGTACTTAGTAGACTCAGATCTAACCTCTCCCCAAGAATTGGGAAAGAAGGCAGACAAATGGGTCAGAACAAGAGTGAACAGAAAAGTTCATACAGGAGGTGACAAGGATGGCAAGAAGAAAGATGGTGAGAAATCTCAGGATAAGCATGGGGATAAAGGTAAAACTAAGGATCCTTCTTCAAATCCTAAACACTCTTCAGGGGGTGGGGATAAATCATCTTCTTCCTCTTCTTCACAACCCATACACATTAAAAAGACTTGGTGCTTTGTGTGTAAAAATAAAGGCCATAGGCCAGGGGATAAGTCCTGCCCAGGTAAACCCCCTGAGCCTACCACCACTAATACATCAAACTCTAGTGCCTCTAGCAGTAGTGGTAATACTGGTGGGACTGCTGGCAACAGTCAAATTAAGGGTGTAGTTGGGTTCACTTTTGGGTCCATCATAGAAACTGGGGTAGTCAGTCCCAAGACAGTTTCTGTCACACCTAGTGGCATTGGCCTTGCCACACTGGCTGCTTGTCCCCTTACAATGGATAAGTACAGGCTGACAGTTTCCATAAATGGTGTTGAGGCTCAGGCCTACAGGGACACAAGAGTCAGTATGACTTTGGTGACTGAAAACCTAGTGTCTCCTGCACAACACATCATTGGACAGTACAAGATTATTGATGTCCATAACTCCACTATGTTCCTTCCCTTCGCTATAATTCAGTTTAGTTGGGGTGGAGTTACTGGCCCTAAGCAGGTGGTAGTATCACCTAGCTTACCTGTAGGCTGTCTCTTAGGTAATGACCTAGAGGCCTCAGGTTGGGCTGAGGTAGAGTTTAATACCCAGGCAGCCATGCTGGGTATCCCTGAGGAATTGCTTCCTCTCATTTCAGCTGAAATTAAAAAGCAAAGGAGAGAAAAAGGCCTGAAAACTCAGGATCCTTCTCCAACAGCAGGTAAAAATGGCATCAAAGTATCCCCTACCCACCCTACCATTCAGGATACCATTCCTGTGGTGCGAGAAACCTCTCCTGGGGTGGCACCTGTACCAAGGGAATCATCAGCTAACACAGCTGTACTCCCTGAGGTAGAAGTAGCTCTCTGTGGGATAACTAGTATTGGTAAGAACAAGTGCACCACTTTAGTTAACATGGAGCATCCCTCCAACCCTCCCAGAAAAACTTTAGTGCAGCAACCCTGCACTGCCTCACAACACTTAGAACAGCAGCCCTGCCCTAGTGTGAAGCTCATAGGACAGCATCCCTGCCCTGCTCCAACTCAAGAGAAACAGCAACCATGTTCTCTCTTACAGCCGTGTGGACAAAGTTTTTGCCCAGCTATGGCTTTACTGAGACAGCATCCCTGTCTGGCATTCTCATCATTTGATATAGGTCCAGTGGACAATGCCCACTGCTCTAAACTAAAACATACTAATAGGAATTCTGAGAATATAACTTCACATTGTTGGCTAGCTAAAAAACTTCAAACAGGGTGGTTTACATCCCCACAGGGAAGTAACCATATAGTGGATGATAAAGGGAGTAACCAATCTATTGCAGAGCTGCTCTCCACTTATCACCACTTAGACAATAAAGACTCAACTGGCCAAGGTTAGCCTTATTGTCCTTTAATTGGGGAGGTTTGTGTAGGAAGGTAGCCTCTTTCTAGCCTTGTTACCCCCACTTGTGGCCTGTTTGTGAGTATATGTCAGGGTGTTTTTACTGTCTCACTGGGATCCTGCTAGCCAGGGCCCAGTGCTCATAGTGAAAACCCTATGTTGTCAGTGTGTTTGTTATGTGTCACTGGGATCCTGCTAGCCAGGACCCCAGTGCTCATACGTTTGTGGCCTATATGTGTTCCCTGTGTGGTGCCTAACTGTATCACTGAGGCTCTGCTAACCAGAACCTCAGTGTTTATGCTCTCTCTGCCTTTAAAACTGTCACTGCAGGCAAGTGACTAATTTTACCAATTCTCATTGGCACACTGGAACACCCTTATAATTCCCTTGTATATGGTACCTAGGTACCCAGGGTATTGGGGTTCCAGGAGATCCCTATGGGCTGCAGCATTTCTTTTGCCACCCATAGGGAGCTCAGACAATTCTTACACAGGACTGCCACTGCAGCCTGACTGAAATAACATCCACGTTATTTCACAGCCATTTTTCACTGCACATAAGTAACGTATAGGTCACCTATATGTCTAACCCTCAATTGGTGAAGGTTAGGTGCAAAGTTACTTAGTGTGTGGGCACCTTGGCACCAGCCAAGGTACCCCCACATTGTTCAGGGAAATTTCCCCGGACTTTGTGAGTGCGGGGACACCATTACACGTGTGCACTACACATAGGTCACTATCTATGTGTAGTGCCACAATGGTAACTCCGAACATGGTCATGTAACATGTCTAGGATCATGGAATTGTCACCCCAATTCCATTCTGGTATTGGGGTGACAATTCCATGCATCCCCGGGTCTCTAGCACAGAACCCAGGTACTGCCAAACTGCCTTTCCGGGGTTTCCACTGCAGCTGCTGCCAACCCCTCAGACAGGTTTCTGCCCCCCTGGGGTCTAGGCAGCCCAGGAAGGCAGAACAAAGGATTTCCTCTGAGAGAGGGTGTTACACCCTCTCCCTTTGGAAATAGGTGTGAAGGGCTGGGGAGGAGTAGCCTCCCCCAGCCTCTGGAAATGCTTTGATGGGCACAGATGGTGCCCATCTCTGCATAAGCTAGTCTACACCGGTTCAGGGATCCCCAAGCCCTGCTCTGGTGCGAAACTGGACAAAGGAAAGGGGAGTGATGACTCCCCTGACCAGCACCTCCCAGGGGAGGTGCCCAGAGCTCCTCCAGTGTGTCCCAGACCTCTGCCATCTTGGATTCAGAGGTGCTGGGGCACAATGGACTGCTCTGAGTGGCCAGTGCCAGCAGGTGACGTCAGAGACCCCTCCTGATAGGTGCTTACCTCTTTCAGTAGCCAAGCCTCCTCTTTTAGTAGCCAAACCTCCTTTTCTGGCTACTTAGGGTCTCTCCTCTGGGCTATTCCTCAGATAACGAATGCAAGAGCTCACCAGAGTTCCTCTACACTTTCCTCTTCGACTTCTGCCAAGGATCGACCGCTGACTGCTCTAGGACGCCTAAAAAAACGCAACAAAGTAGCAAGAAGACAACCAACAACATTGTAGCGCCTCATCCTGCCAGCTTTCTCAACTGTTTCCTGGTGGTGCATGCTCTGAGGACTGTCTGCCTTCACCCTGCACTGGAAGCCAAGAAGAAATCTCCAGTGGGTCAACAAAATCTTCCCCCTTCTAAGGCAGGCACCAAACTTCTGCATCACCGGTCCTCTGGGTCCCCTCTCATCCTGACGAGCATGGTCCCTGGCACACAGGAGCTGGGTCCAAGTGTCTCCCACAGTCCAGTGGCCCTTCTGTCCAAAGTTGGTGGAGGTAAGTCCTTGCCTCCCCACGCCAGACAGCAAACCTGTGTAGTGCATGATTTGCAGCTGCTCTGGCTTCTGTGCACTTCTCCAAGGATTCCTTTGTGCACAGCCTAGCCTGGGTCCCCAGCACACTGTCCTGCATTGCCCATCTTGCTGAGTTGGACTCCAACGTCTTGGGACCCTCCTTTGTGACTCTGAGTTCTCAGATCTTCTAAGTGCCTGTTCCGGTACTTCAGCGGGTGCTGCTTGCTTTTGCGGGGGCACTCTGAGTTGCAGAGCACCCCCTCTGTCTCCTCCTCCAAGGGGCGACATCCTGGTCCTTCCTGGTCCCCAGCAGAGCCCAAAATCCTCAACTGCAACTCTTGCAGCTAGCAAGGCTTGTTTGTGATATTTCTGCCTGGAAACACTTCTGCAACCTCTAGCTCGCCGTGAGACATCTTCTCTCCAAAGGAGAAGTTCCTGGCCCCTTTCGTTGTTGCAGAATCTTTGGCTTCTTCCATCCAGAGGCAGCCCTTTTGCACCTTCATCCGGGGTTTTGTGGGCTCCTGCCCCCCCTGGACACTTGGGTGACCCTTGGACTTGGTCCCCTTCCTTTACAGGCCCTCAGGTCCAGGAGTCTGTCTTCAGTGTTTTGCTGGTGTTTGTGGTTCTTGCAGAATCCCCTATCACGACTATTCTGTCTTTCTGGGGTAATAGGGTAACTTTACTCCTACTTTTCAGGGTCTAGAGGTGGGGTATCTTGGACACCCTTACTGTTTTTTTTACAGTCCCAGTAATCCTCTACAACCTCCCATAGGTCTGGGGTCAATTCGTGATTCACATTCCACTTTTGGAGTATATGGTTTGTGTTGCCCCTAGACCTATGTCTACCTATTGCATTCTATTGTGATTCTACATTCTTTGCACTACTTTTCTTACTGTTACTTACCTGTTTTGGGTTTGTGTACATATAATTTGTGTATATTACTTACCTCCTAAGTGAGGGTATCCTCTGAGATACTTTTGGCATATTGTCACTAAAATAAAGTACCTTTATTTTTAGTAACTCTGAGTATTGTGTTTTCTTATGATATTGTGCTATATGATAGAAGTGGTATAGCAGGAGCTCTGCATGCTCCTACTTCAGCCTATGCTGCTTTGCCATAGCTACCTCTAACAGCCTAAGCTGCTAGAAACACCTCTATTCTACTAATAAGGGATAACTGGACCTGGCACAAGGTGTAAGTTCCACAAGGTACCCACTATAAGCAAGGCCAGCTTCCTACACACGGTCATTGGGATGGGCAGACAACAGAACTAGATGTAGTCCACCGGGTATGTTTTACCCATGGAAATAATCTCAGCTTTACCACGTCACTAGAAATTGCAAGCAAGAACCACTGAATTTCAAACCTGGGTAAGGTTGAAAATACAGTGGCATTTACCTGTGAAGGGCAGTCTATATCACTTCTACTCCAGTTGCAATCTAGTGGGCTAGCTGGAAATTGTAGAACACGGAGTCATGTTTTTACATCCTGGCCAACCCATCATTTGGCCACAATGGTGTGCTCTTAGGCAATCATATTTTGAATGCATTCCTCTGCTCCCTTTTTGCCAAGATTGGGGCTATTTAGAATCACTGTAAAATCTCCTAGCAAGTTTGTCATTAAAAATTGACTAGATATTGCCTGGGGAAGAAGAAAGTAATGTTGAGTCTCATGGTATATTCACCAAAATGCAATATTGCTGTACATTTATAGCCATGGAGCATGTAGCAGTGGGTTGCAGTCCCAGGTATTGTACTTTAACAAACTACCTGATCTTGGTCATACTCTACCTGTCCACTAATCTGATAATATGTAAGCATTTTCATAAACAAATGCTTGATGGAAGAAATAAACACCAAAGGTATGTTACAGCAGGGGATTACAGAACGGGTTTCTTTCATACATTCAGGGCTGTATAAGAGCAGGTCCATCTCTAAAGTTGAATATGTTCCTGAAGCGGCATTGTGCAGGACTGCTCCTGTGCTGCAGCTGCTCTCTCCCAGGCACCCCATTTACAGCTCATATAAGGGTGAAAGAGTGAGAGCTGGACACCTAATGCTTATTCATTCAATCCTCCACAAAGAAACTGAAGTGAACGCATAGAATGGTTCGCTTGCGCACAAAAGACTAATCCCATCAACCAATATAACCAATAATACTGGACTAACAATTACCATTGGGTTTTGGAGCAGCATGCTGCCCGGTGTAAAGCACTTCAATGTCTTGTCAAGGGTAGTAAGTGCTATAGAAATGCAATTACAATTACCAGTGGCGGACAGTAATTTTAGCAGGCACCGCATATGCACTCATTCACACTCACTCACACCCATCCATTCACACACGCATACACACACTCACACACATCAATTCACAACACTCACTCCCAAGTATTTATCCACACAATCACATACTCACTAAACATTAAAAAGAAATTACACTTACCTGCTGCAGCTCTCTGGGAAGGAAGCCCGGACGTTTTGGGACTGGCTCCTTGTCTCATTGGCTAACCCGCAGTCTCTACCTCATCTCAGAGTGGGATGGGGCGACTGTAAGTTCTTCAATCAATAATGCTCCCCCTCATCCCGAGGAGGAGGGCCTTGAGGTACTTAGCCAGGCTGAAGAGGTCACAGCCGCAAGAACTGTGACATCTTCACCCCAGCAAAGTTCAGCTCAGGCAGCCTGCATTTGGCACGTCTAGCTCCTTGCTCCCTGACTGGAGCAAGAAGAGAGTATGTCAGGCTGACCATTACCAGTCTTCCAGACACTCTTTTTGACTTTTTTTCCACCAGTTAGGATGGGCCTTGGTTGACAATTGCAATATCAAAAGGTGAGAGAAACAGATCTCTAGCGCTTAAGTGCAAACTTTCTAGTGCTATGTGGTAAACTGTCCACCAGATGGCAGGGCATCCCTCCCAAAAGCACACACAGCAACCTAGCAGCCATAACAATACATCCAACGTTGTCAAGGGGATACATGTCATGTTTGACCAAACTTAGCGAGTTCTGTCCTTTTAACGAAAAATCAGGTGCATTTGTGTTTGTGTGGAAAATATTTTCTCAGTAACCTCTGCATTCAAAGTGCTTAACTAGGACTGGTTGTCGCACATGAGTCAGGGCCTCATGTCAGCTGTGCACGTTATTTGCAAAACAAAAACAAATCAAATCACAGAAACACCCAATATAACAAGGAACAAGGGCTATCTCTTTAGTTAGGAGATTTCCTGGCATTGTGATACTGCCTGCCCTCCAATTAATTCCTATTTACCTTCATTTACTCAGCACTGAGTGGGAACCTAGCATTTTTATTTTTGCCTTCATCACCTCTTCCAAGTGATTATCCCATATATTCCTCTCCCTCGCTGTGCACCAATGTTCCCATTGTCACTCCAAAGCCCCGACACCGCCCCTTTCAGCCTAATATCCTTACCTTCAGTTAAGGGGACCCTCCACCTAAAAAGACACCCTCTAGTGTTGGTACCACCATCTTGGGAGATTTAAATGCCTCTCATACATATAACCCCACCCTTGTTTTTGTTTATTGCTCTGTTGTGTAAGCTCTTGAGTTTTGTAATTGGATCATTTTCAAACCATGAACTGCAATGTGATGTATATCAGAATTTTAGCCATTCTGATATCAACTTATAATAAAGATGATCAACTTTCCATGATGACTTTGCTGGACTTTGTGTATGAAGATGTTTGTTGGCAGTGGGGGGCTATGATAAGTAGAGCGGTTTTTAAGGTTTCGTTTGAAGTTATTCCGTGAATTGAGTGTGCTTGCTGTGTCTTACTGTTCCAATCCCTTTACCATCTGCTGGAGTAACCTATGACTGGTCACTGTCCTCAAAGATCACAAAATAAATAACGCGAAATTTTGAAATGGAATTAATTAGACTTAAACCCTGGAACACCGATGGTAAACAAGAGTGTCCACAATGGATACTGACCAGAGATCACCCATTACCACAGGACCTAAAGAAAAGGTATCACAATCTACTAATATGTTTCCTAGTTATGAACATATTGGGGGAGGGGAGCCTAGAAACAGGCTCAATATAGGTAAAGAGCACAGTAGATAACCCTTTACAGGATGTATCGCAAGGTCATTGGGATGGGCAGACAACAGAACTAGATATGGTCCACCGGGTATGTTTTGCCCATGGAAATAATCTCAGCTTTACTACTTCACTAGAAATTGCTAGCAATAACCACTGAATTTCAAACCTGGGTAAGGTTGAAAATACAGTGGCATTTACCTGTGAAGGGCAGTCTATATCACTTCTACACCAGTTGCATTCTAGTGGGCTAGTTGGAAATTGTAGAACAAGGAGTCATGTTTTTACATCCTGGCCACCCCATCATTTGGCCTAATGGTGTGCTCTTAGGCAGTCATATTTTGAATGCATTCCTCTGCCCCCTTTTAGCCAAGATTGGGACTATTTAGAATCAATATAAAATCTCCTAGCAAGTTTGTCATTCAAAATTGACTAGATATTGCCTGGGGAAGAAGAAAGTTATGTTGAGTCTCATGGTATATTCACCAAAATGCAATATTGCTGTACATTTATAGCCATGGAGCATGTAGTAGCAGTGGGTTGCAGTCCCAGGTATTGTACTTTAACAAACTACCTGATCTTGGTCATACTCTACCTGTCCACTAATCTGATAATATGTAAGCATTTTCAAAAACAAATGCTTGATGGAAGAAATAAACACCGAAAGTATGTTACAGCAGGGGATTACAGAATGGTTTTCTTTCATACATTCAGGGCTTTATAAGAGCAGATCCATCTCTAAAGTTGAATATGCTCCTCAAGCTGCATTGTGCAGGACTGCTCCTGTGCTGCAGCTGCTCCCTCCCAGGCACCCCATTTACAGCTCATATAAGGGTGAAAGAGTGAGAGCTGGACTCACTCCAAAGCCTCTCATGGTGATCCAGCTGGTAGCTGAAATCATTCTCTTTAGCTTGTCCTGATAGGAGCAAAAAGTGGGGCATTTAGTATCCCGCAGCAGCTCACTGTGGGCAAAAATCACAAGCCCACAAAAAAAATAGACGGTTGGATATCCTAAACATAACCAGTTCTGGTTGGAAAAGGAAGAGCAAGGTGTGCTGCTGCAGCCATGATCCTTCCTGCTGAGCAGAAAAACAAGGTGTATCTCACACAAAACATGGCAGAGGGTAGGAATTGCTGACTTTGAAGACCCGGTCTATGTCACGGCTGGTTGCTTCTGGGGGTGCTCTGCTGGATGCTTTGTACTACTGAAACCACCTGATAGTTTCATTGCTTTCCTATGACTGAATGGAAATAAGTCTTTGAACTAGAAATCAAATCACACCTCTTGCTACCATGCCCCATATTCTTTCCTGTCCTCGCTAGGTATGTGACTTCAGGTTCATGAAGTCCCACTTTCTATGTTTGCCACTTTGCACCATGTCGCCGGGACATCATGAAGCACTGCCAACTTTCTCAGGTCAATTTGTGATTACCTGTTGCAGTCCATGTTTCTATTTCATTTTGGCACATGTAATCCTGTTTTATCCCGTCTATAAAACCAGGATGTATAGAAAAAACCTGCACTGGGGTTGCAGGTCACACTTGAAGAGGGAATCTTGGCAGCTATAATGCGGTTTGTGGTCCTGAGATTTGATTTGACAACCTAATGTGTTCTGGAAGTTGTAGCTAATCCGCGTTTGCTTGCAGTTCACTTGTTGGACTGACACACCTGATGATAATAATTTGAAACATAAAAATCAAGAGCTGGAAGCACTACACCCACATCCATGACATGGGCTTAGGTGTGAATCTTGGTCTCAGAGATGAGCTAGTGCTTTTAGCATATTTTAGCATGTGCTTGACATCACAAGATACAACAGCAGACAGCATGGCCCTTGAACAAAGTGGCAGAGGCACAGCTACCAAACATGCAGCAAATGCAATTGTACAAGTGCCAAGGGGCATGAAAGGCTCTTTCTTTTTACTAACCTACCAGTTCCATTTTCTTGCTTGCATTAGAGGAAATGATTCAGATGCTGCATCCCTTCACAGAGGTTAGTGGCAGTGGTTCAGTGCCACCTTCAAATGTAAATATTTTCTTCTGGGCCCTGAAGGACATGAACAAATGGTCTTAGGTACAGAGTTCCAGGAAGGATTTTGTGAGAGGCGTGCAGAAGTAGAAAGCAAGCATATCTTATATTGTAGTTAGGAAAGTGATGCACTATTGTCCGACTGTAGATAGAATATCACTAACTCATAAGAGATGAAGCTCATTACAGACTAGATGAGATGTCTGGATGTGTTTCAGACAATATGTTCATCAAATTCTTCAGAACCAAGTCTTGTTTCTTGAGTCAGGAATTACAAGTTTTGTGCAATCAATTCTTACTACCATATCAGTAAGTTTAGATAGTCTGTAATTTGTGTTGGAGGTGACCATTGACTCCATAGAGAATATTATTTCTGGGTGTCTGTACGATCATTGTCTGTCCAATCACACTTTCTTCTGTGACTGCTCTCATGTAGGCTACTGTTTTCTTTCCTGCTTAGTTTTTTAGAATATCGTAAAGGGGGTGTTTTAGAAATGGAGTCTCTAGTTGGCAGTAGTTTGCCCCCTGCCCAAGTAGGTACCCTAACTCTAGTCAGGGTGAGGGAGTCACACAACTAAGATAACCCTTGCTCACCCCCTTGGTAGCTTGGCTCGAGCAGTCAGGTTTATCTCAGAGGCAATGTGTAAAGTATTTGTGTACACACACAAAGTAACACAAAGAAAACACCACAAAATACTCCATACCAGTTTAGAAAAATAGCCAATAATACCTGAGTAAAACAAGACTAAAATTAGGAAAATCCAACAATTTCAAAAATAAAAGGTTGTATAGCACGCAGGAACACAATAGCTCCAACTGGGGCTATCACAACGGCATGATGGAGTTGCTTCCAACAGTCTGGCGCCATCTATGAGGGAGAACCGGCCAGTTAAGGAGTTGTATAGACCCCAGTTACAGTGGCTTAGAAAAAAATGAGGAAGCAAAGATGTTGCACGGAGTCGTGAAGGTGAGGCGTCGCTGGAGTTGGCGGGGCGTCAGTTCCTCACTGCCACCGGGGAGGTGAGGCGCCAGTTCTTTACTGTTAGGTGAGGTGTCAGTTCCTTATGGTTGCAGGGGAGGTGATGCAGCATTGGCGGCGAGAGGTCAGTTCTTTACAACAAGGCAGGGTCAATGAATCCAGCAGGTCAAAACACAAGGCATCGACTTCACAGTGTTGCAATCACACCACAGGGCCACAGGTGCTGTGGTGGAGTCGAAGTCGGGTGCCACCGACGTCAGTGACACAGCACTCTGGACTCCAGCTGTGGTGAGACTTCGGAGGTGCTGCAGTGGCGTTGGGGCCTGTGGTGTATGTCGTGGCTAATCAATCAATCAATCAATCAAGTATTTGTAGAGCGCACTACCACCTGTGAGGGTCTCAAGGCACTGGGGCGGGAGGGGAGCTGCTACTGCTCGAATAGCCAGGGTTTGAGCCGCTTCCTGAAGGTCAGCAGCTCTTTGGTCTAGCGAAGGGGCAGAGGAAGGATGTTCCAGGTCTTGGTGGCGAGGTGGGAGAAGGATCTGCCTCCGGTTGTCACTCTTCGGATGCGGGGGACGGTGGCGAGAGCAGGGACCATGGCTCTGGTGCAGGTAGCAGCTCTGGGTCAGAGAGTGGCACCGGTTCCCAAGTGGTTCTGGAAGTCGATGTACTAGTTTCTTACTTGTTACACCAGACCTCACTCCCAAGGGCCCAGGAACTGGATTTACCACAACTTGGCAAGTCAGGACACTCAGTAGGAGAGCCCAGGCACTAGCAGTTGAAGTCTTTGATGGCACTGAGTCTTCTTAACAGGAGGCAAGCTCAGTTCAAGCCCTTGGAGAACCTTGAAAAAAAGGATGTAGACAGCAAAGTCGAGTCCTTTCACTCCCAGGACAGAAGTAACAAGCATCAGGCCAGCACAACAAAGTAACAGGCAGAGTGGCAGTCCCTCCTACAGCAGCCAGCTTTTCTTCCTGCTCTTACTAAGTGGTGTCAGAGGTCCAATACTTATACCCATTTCAGTCTTTGAAGAAGGCAAACTTCAAAAAGAATTCCTTGTAGTGCACAAGACCCTGCCTTTCCTTAGTCCCCAACACACTCCAGGGGGTCAATCAATCAATCAATCAATCAGAGAATTTGTAGAGCGCACTATGTACCCGTTAGGGTTTCGAGGCGCTGGGGGGGGGGAGGGGGGGGTGCTGCTAGCGTTCGAAGAGCCAAGTCTTGAGGAATCTCCTGAAGGTGAGGAGGTCCTGGGTCTGGCGTAGTGAGGTGGGGAGAGAGTTCCAGGTCTTGGCGGCGAGGAAAGAGAAGGATCTGCCGCCAGAGGTCTTGCGCTGGATTCGGGGGACGATGGCGAGGGCGAGATTGGCAGAGCGGAGTTGACGTGTGGGGACGTAAAAGTTGAGTCTGGTGTTGAGGTAGGTGGGTCCGGTGTTGTGTAGAGCTTTGTGAGCGTGGGTGAGGAGTTTGAAGGTGATCCTTTTTTCCACGGGGAGCCAGTGGAGGTCCTTCAGGTGGGGGGAGATGTGACATCGGCGGGGTATGTCGAGGATCAAGCGGGCGGATGCCTTCTGGATGCGCTGGAGTCGTTTGATGTCTTTTGTTGGGATGCCTGTGTAGAGTGCGTTGCCGTAGTCAAGTCTGCTACTGACGAGGGCTTGAGTCACCGTCTTTCTGGTTCCAGTTGGGATCCACTTGAAAATTCTGCGGAGCATTCGGAGAGTGTTGAAACAAGAAGAGGAGACGGCGTTGACCTGCTTGGGCATGGTGAGAGCGGAGTCCAGGATGAAGCCGAGGTTTCTTGCGTGGTTGGCTGGGGTGGGTGGGGGTTCGAGGGCAGTGGGCCACCAAGAGTCGTCCCAGGCCGAGGGGGTGCGTCCGAGGATGAGGACTTCCGTTTTGTCGGAGTTGAGCTTCAGGCGGCTGTTGTTCATCCATTCGGCGATGGATTTTAGTCCCTCGTGGAGGTTGGTTTTGGCGGTGGGTGGGTCTTTGGTCAGGGAGAGGACGAGCTGGGTGTCGTCGGCGTAGGAGATGATGCTGAGGTGGTGTTGGCAGGCCAGTTTAGCGAGGGGGGCCATGTAGACGTTGAACAACGTTGGGCTGAGGGAGGATCCTTGGGGGACGCCACAGATGAGGTTGGTGGCTTTGGAGGGGAAGGGGGAGAGTCGGACTTTCTGGGTTCTGTCGGAGAGGAAGGATGAGATCCAGTTGAGGGCTTTGTCTTGGATGCCGGCTTCGTGGAGACGGGCCAGTAGGGTGTGGTGGCAGACTGTGTCGAAAGCGGCTGATAGGTCGAGGAGGATGAGGGCTGAGGTTTCGCCGTTGTCCATTTGTTGTCTGATGTCATCTGTGGCGGCGAGGAGTGCGGTCTCGGTGCTGTGGTTTCGTCTGAATCCGGATTGAGAGGGGTCTAGGATGGAGTTGTCTTCTAGGAAGTGGGCGAGCTGTGTGTTGACGATCTTCTCGATGACTTTCGCTGGAAAAGGGAGGAGAGAGATCGGTCTGAAGTTTTTGAGATCGTTGGGATCAGCCTTGGGTTTCTTGAGGAGGGGTTGGATTTCTGCTTGTTTCCAACTGTCCGGGAAGGTGGCGGTGTTGAAGGAGAGGTTGATGATCTTGCAGAGTTAGGGGGCGATGGTGGCGTCGGCTTTGTTGAATACGTGATGTGGGCACGGGTCTGTGGGAGAGCCTGAGTGGATGGAATTCATGGTTGTTAGGGTTTCGGTGTCGTCCACGTGGGTCCAGGCGGTGAGGCGGCAGGCGTGGGCGGAGTCGTCAGGGGTGGGGTCTGGCGGAGGTGCGGTGTTGAAGCTGTCGTGGATGGCTGCGATTTTCTGGTGGAAGAAGGTGGAGAGGTCGTCGCAGAGTTTCTGGGAGGGTGGGACGTTGTTGATGTTGGCGTTCGGGTTGGAGAGTTCCTTCACGATGCCGAAGAGTTCTTTGCAATCGTGGGCGTTGTTGTTGAGGCGTTCTGTGAAGTGCCCGCGCTTGGCGAGACGGATCCGTTGGTGGTGATCACGGTTGGCGTCTTTGAGGGTGGCAAGGTTGTCGGGTGTACGCTCGAGGATCCATTTCTTTTTGAGCTTCTGGCAGGTGCTTTTGGAGGCGGTCAGTTCGTCTGAGAACCAGGCTGGTTTTTTCTTTCCTTGGTTGGCGGTGGGTTTCTTGAGTGGAGCTAAGGTGTTGGCGCAGTCTAGGATCCATTGATGGAGGTTGATGGCTGCAGCGCTCGGGTCGGTGGAGTCGGGTGGTGGGTTTTTGACGAGGGTGCTGGTTAGTTGGTCTTCGGTGACTTTTCCCCAGCGGCGGTGAGGCGGTAGAGGGATGCGGTGGTGTTCGGTGTTTTTCTTGAAGGAAAAATGGACGCAGTGATGGTCGGTCCAGTGGAGTTCGGAGGTGTGGCTGAAAGAGATGTGGTTGCTTGAGGTGAAGAGGGGGTCAAGTGTGTGTCCGGCGACGTGGGTGGGAATGTTGACCAGTTGGCGGAGTCCGAGGTTGAGGAGGTTGGAGGTCAGTGATGCGGTGTTGGCGTCGTTGTTATTTTCCAGGTGGAAGTTTAGATCTCCCAGGAGGATGTAGTCTGGGGAGGCGAGGGCGTGGGTGCTTGCGAGGTCGGAGACGGTGTCGCTGAAGGGGGCTCTTGGTCCTGGGGGGCGGTATATGAGGGTTCCTCTGAGGGTCGTGTTGGGGTCCGTGTGAATCTGGAAGTGGAGGTGTTCGGCTGTCTTGAGAGTGTCGTCCGTGTGGGTGTGGATCTTGAGGGTAGATTTGTGGGCGATGGCTATTCCTCCGCCGACTCCGTTGGTTCGATCTCTTCTGGTGATCTTGTATCCGTCCGGTATGGCGATGGCGATGGCGATGTCAGGGGCCGAAGAGTCGTTCCACCAGGTTTCGGTCAGGAAGGCCACGTCTGGGGCGGTGGTGTCGAGCAAGTCCCAGAGCTCGATGGCGTGTTTTCGTGCGGAGCGTGTGCTGATGAGGATGCAGTGCAGGTGGTTAGTGTTGGTTGTTGTTGGCTTCGTTGTTCTATTGCAGGAGAAGTTGCAGGTGCGGCAGGAGAAAGGTCCTTTGGTGTGCTTCGGGGTGGCCAGGAAGCACTCTGTGGAGGGGCCAGGGTTGAGTGCGCGGAGTTCGTTGGGCGAGTATCGGACGCAGGGGTTGCGGGCGCGTGAGGACCAGGGGGGGTGGCGCTGGGCGCGGTCCAGGCGCGGATGGGCGCAGACGGGCTTGCCTCTGGCGCGGCTCCGGCGCGCCAGCGGCGCGGACGCGCAGTGCCAGCCATTAAGAAGGGAGGGAGGAGCAGCTGGGAGGCGGGAGGCGGGAGGCGGGAGGCGGGAGGGAGCGGCGAATGGGGACGCGAGGGGGGCGGGGCCGCAGGGAGGCAGCGGCAGGGAGCGGAGAGCAAGGGGGAGCGCACAAGGGGTGAGAACACGCAAAAACAAGGCAAAAAAGTCGGGCACAAATTTAACAACAGTTACACTTTGAAACCAGTCACAGAAATACACTAATGGCACAGTATACAATCGGGGAAAACAGCAATCAGAGGGGCGCAACGGGGGCAGAAGCGCAAGAGGCAAGGTGCTGAAAAGCAGAAAACCACTTACAGGACGGCGGAAAAAACGGCACACGGGTCAAGAGAAGCCTCGAATACGCTAGCAGCAGCGTGGGCGGGGGTCAGAGGCAGGAGGCAGCAGGTTGGTGCTGCGGTCGTGGGGGGCGAGCTCAGGACCTAAAACAGGTCAGAGGTCGCTCACTCGCGACGCGCAGCGCCAGCCATTAAGAAGGGAGGGGAGGGAGGAGCAGCTGGGAGGCGGGAGGTGGGAGGGAGCGGCGAATGGGGGCGCGAGGGGGGCGGGCCGCAGGGAGGCAGCGGCAGGGAGCGGAGAGCAAGGGGGAGCGCACAAGGGGCGAGAACACGCAAAAACAAGGCAAAAAAGTCGGGCACAAATTTAACAACAGTTACACTTTGAAACCAGTCACAGAAATACACTAATGGCACAGTATACAATCGGGGAAAACAGCAATCAGAGGGGCACAACGGGGGCAGA
Source organism: Pleurodeles waltl (assembly GCF_031143425.1). Lineage (NCBI taxonomy): Eukaryota > Metazoa > Chordata > Amphibia > Caudata > Salamandridae > Pleurodeles > Pleurodeles waltl. The sequence goes on along the minus strand of NC_090445.1, from coordinate 138,907,482 downwards.
AGCGCAGGAGGCAAGGCGCTGAAAAGCAGAAAAACACTTACAGGACGGCGGAAAAAAACGGCACACGGGTCAAGAGAAGCCTCAAACACGCTAGCAGCAGCGTGGGCGGGGGTCAGAGGCAGGAGGCAGCAGGTTGGTGCTGCGGTCGTGGGGGGCGAGCTCAGGACCTAAAACAGGTCAGAGGTCGCTCACTCGCGACGCGCAGCGCCAGCCATTAAGAAGGGAGGGGGGAGAGAGGAGCAGCTGGGAGGCGGGAGGGAGCGGCGAATGGGGGTGCGAGGGGGGCGGGGCCGCAGGGAGGCAGCGGCAGGGAGCGGAGAGCAAGGGGGAGCGCACAAGGGGCGAGAACACGCAAAAACAAGGCAAAAAAGTCGGGCACAAATTTAACAACAGTTACACTTTGAAACCAGTCACAGAAATACACTAATGGCACAGTATACAATCGGGGAAAACAGCAATCAGAGGGGCACAACGGGGGCAGAAGCGCAAGAGGCAAGGCGCTGAAAAGCAGAAAACCACTTACAGGACGGCGGAAAAAACGGCACACGGGTCAAGAGAAGCCTCGAACACGCTAGCAGCAGCGTGGGCGGGGGTCAGAGGCAGGAGGCAGCAGGTGTGGGGGGCGAGCTCAGGACCTAAAACAGTCGAAGACTGTTTTCTGTGAGAACAGGCACAGCCCTATTCAGGTGCAAGTGTTAGCTCCTCCCACCACTATAGCTCAGGAACACCCATCAGCCTTGTGATGAGCCATCAGAATATGCAGGGCACACCTCAGCTCCCTTTGAATGACTGTCTAGAGTGAATGCACAAACAGCCCAACTGTCATCCTGACCCGGACGTGTATTCAGCAGATAAGCAGAGGCACAGAATGGTTAAGAAAGAAAATGCTCACTTTCTAAAAGTGTCATTTTCAAACTTACAATTCAAAAAACAACTTCACTAAAAGGTGTATTTTTAAATTGATAGTTCAGATGCCCCTGTCTCTAGCTGCTCTCAATGGGAAATTACACTTAAAAGATATTTCAAGGCAATCCATGTTACCCCATGGGAGAGATAGATCTTGCAATAGTGAAAAACTAAATTAGTAGCATTTCACTATCAGGACATGTAAAACACACCAGTACATGTTCTACCTTTTTAATACACTGCACCCTGCCCATGGGGCTGCCTTGGGCCTAGTTTAGGGGTGGCTTATAAGTAATAAAAGGGAAGGTTTAGGCCTGGCAAGTAGGTGCATTTGCCAGGTTGACATGGCACTTAAAAACTGCAAACACAGGCACTGCAATGGCAGGCCTGAGACATGTTTGTAGGGCTACTCATGCGGGTGGCACAATCAATGCTACAGGCCCACTAGTAGCATTTGATTTACAGGCATTGAGCACTCCTGGTGACCTATACTAGGGACTTACTAGTAAATCAGATATGCCAATCATAGATAAACCAATCATCAATACAATTTAGACAGGGAGCACTTGCACGTTAGCACTGGTCAGCAGTAGTAGAGTTCCGGGAGTCCTAAAACCAGAAGAAAAAAAATTCAGCACAGGATCAAAAACAGGAGGTCACAAGTGAAAAGACAGGGGAAACCATGCCAAGAGTTTCCAGGTCCAACAGTAGGTTACACCACAGACTATCATGACACGATATCCTACGTCCACTGCCCTATTTAGATGTTTGCTAGCAAATTATTATTTTTAGATTCCAGCTGTCTAAGGATTCTGTGATAGACCCTGTCTGTATCCCAGACTGATTAGACTGCCCTTAGGGTATGGTATAGAGGCAGTACATGTCTCTTCAAGGAGCACCTCAAGTATCACTGGTGACAAGATTCCCAAGCCTTGAACCCAGATCACCTTTCCGGGATGCCACACAGACGACATCCACTGTCCTCGGTACAGCACGCAGTCCTGGCTTATTTTCCATATCCCTTGATGTACAGTGCTGTAAGGATTTCCAGCAAGGTCTCTGCTATATTATAAGCAGGGTCAATGATTATGCAATGCTTTGACGAAGGCGTTTTTGTCATAGTTATGGATTTACCGCACTTGCGAACATCATCTACCTGTTGCACTATTTTAGAAAATAAAAAAATATTTATTTCTAGGTTAAACGGATCAAAAGTTACTAGCAAAAGCACCAAACGAGGTACTGTGCTGCAGCCGACCCCTTAGAAAGGTTAGCTGGTCCCCTTTTTTAGTTGTCGATTGTTGCAGTTAGTTGTTAAACTGGTAAATATGTGCAGCCTTTGAACAAGCATCACAAATATTTGTTAAAAGTAACGAAAGAATAGCAAAATAATACTGCCAGAGAACATGCCCCATTAGGCTGGAGAATTTGTCTTTTCTTGACGGATTATTAATGTGGTCTTTCAATGGCACTTAACTCCAACGGCCCTGATATTTCAGTTTCCGGCTGAAATCCCCTTTACATGCTCCAGATATTGTTTCAGCTCTTTACAGTGGGCCGGCTTGGCACCTCCTTCTCTCTGTTGTTTCCGTAAATCGTCACACAGCGCTGAAACAGGATTTTCTTTGCACTTCTTGTTCTGGACACATTTGATGACATCCCCTGTCAAACAATGCTGATAAAATTATTTTGGTCAGGCCCTGGGCGCAGTCCTGGCTGGGACTGCAACGGAAACTCCTGGTGAAATTCAGACGAAGTTCAAGTTTCAGCCGCTAGGTGGCAGCACACGCAGGGCATGCACAAACCTGTCCTGATGGATCTGTAACTACAAATGTAAATATTGTGCACGATATCGACAATTCTTTAGAACAACTCCCTCGGGAATAAACACTGGTGAAGGAACTGACGCCACGTGTTATCCAGGGTTTCAGCCGCCTCTGCAAACTACCAGACACGGGCGCTAGCGCTTTCAACACGTCACTACCAGCTATCGCCATGGAGAGCAGATCGCTGGATGATGCCACTCATGGTGACGTGATGTCACGGAGGCAATGCGTGGCTGATTCACCCCGATATGATGGAGCTGGCTACCAAAGCAACGCTGGAAAACAAAACATGTCTCGGCCTACACAGCTGCGGGGGAACACTTGGTTCGCTGCTGCTGACTTGGTTGTGTGTAAACAGTCGTCACGGGAAATCTTGAAAGTTCACTTCAGCGGTGTCAGCATTAACAGGTCTGCATGGATACCCTTGTTTCCTTCACTGGAGACACTGCAGGCCAGTTCCATATCGTTAACCACATAACTGGAAATCTTGTCCTGATGCATAAAATATCCTGTCCCCACGGCCTCTCTTACATCTGCCACCTGAGCTGTCTGTTTGCTGATCTGATGGCCCGCTGAACCTACAGGCTGTTATGTTGGGACATCCCCAAGTTACTCGGCGGACAGGGGTGTCTGTTACACAGCCCCTGTCAGAACACAGGCCATGCTATGTCCTTCCTACGAACCAACATTCAATTTTTTCAACTCTCTGATCTACCGATAATCCTTCAATTATTTGGCCCCACCTGCCTTACCATCTCCTAAACAGATTGGACTGACCTTCCATGTCCTCGACAGACCAACCTGACTTTCCATCTCCTAAACAGACCGGCCTCACATTCTAAGTCACGTAACTAATGGTACGAGGTTACAATCTCCTGAAACTACCAGACAGAAATTACAGCTCCTCTATCTGCCTGTTCACTTTCGCTTTGTGGATCCTCTGTTTCACTTCCCCCCATCGAACCTACTGTTCTTTCAGAGCCCACATACCAGCGTAAGGGCTTCACCAAACCCTGGTCTTGCTTGTCAGCTCAGAAACAAGACCAGCTGACCTTTCTTCATATCAAAGCAAGACCAAAGAAGACCAGCTGACCTATTGTAATAGTGATCGGCCTAAACAACCAAAACTAACACGAAACATCTTAAACCTCTAACCAACACGCCACTCGAAACCCTTGTGTAGCCAACACTATCAGTTGACCCACCACACTCATCAAAATTCATAAATTCCTCTGTAGTGACCCACCATATCAAAACAGATGTACTAAATAAATGAAAGCTAGCCAAAACATGCCCACAGACTGAGGAGAATAATTACATTTAGGTACACAGGGTAGGGTAGTGTCAGATGGCCATAATTACAAAGAGGTTGAGGTATCCAGTAATCCTTAAGAAAGAGTGTATTCTCACCCCTAAGGTGGTACACTCAATGTTCTGCCTCTCTGTCTGTTGACTGTTCCATGTACATCAAATTTCCATGGCGGGCAAACTCTTCTGCCGCCTTTGCTCCTAGGGCATCATCACTCTACCCCCACTGCCACTGGGAGCTGCAGGAGCCGTCTTAAGTAGGCTTGAGCTAAACATTATAATAGATAATATAACAAGCATTGACAAGTGCAACAGGTTTTTACTTTCCCCAATCTCTTTCCAAAACCCAGGCATCAGCAAAGACATATCTGTCCTGGGTTTTGAGCAAGGGTTACCTAAGCATTTCCACTAGCTTGCACGTGAGACATGTTCTTGCAGTGGTTCCTGTTTTCCTTGAGCCTGACAGAACTTTAATGTATTCAGAAATATTTGCATTTGTTCCTAGGCAGTATTATACCATGGGTTCCATAAAATGCTAGGAATTATCACCATACTGCGAGAGTCAACATTGTCCCATGGATGACCACCATATGCTAAGAATTACCTTCACTCTTCAAGGGTGAAAATTATGCCAGGACTGAGGACACCTTTGTGATAGGTGTCCACTTTGTGCTAAAACATTATCACCGTAAGGCCAAGAACACCTGTTATAATCTTAAATGCCTTTTGCATTTTTATTGCTACTCATTCCCATTCCTACGTGGAGCCTTCCCTCCATTGCTTGAGTTCAAAGATTGGGATAAGAAGGTTCCATGGGTGTTGGTTGGAGAGTATTGAGCAGGAACGTAGTCAGACGTGAGACGATTTGAATGAGGAAAAGCACAGGTGTCTGGTGGTCCTATTTATTCAACATGTATTTTTTCCTTATTTAGAGGTTCGCTGTTCTTATTTCGACTGACACATCATGTCATAAGTAGGCACAATTGTGCCAGAGATGCACACAAATATCTACACAATGACCATCATTTCATCATGATTCGCACTGGGAGGATGGGCTTGAAAAGTCTCCCAGATGACGCTGAGGTGTTCTCTCTTGGACTGGATATTGACTGTACAGATTGTAATACAACGCAGGCTGAAACTTATCAAGTTTGACTCTTTGTCAGTGATTTTTATCTTCACTTCCATATTCCGGAAAGTAACACCTTCAGCAGTGTATCTTTACTCATGTATAACAATGGATATTCTCTTCTTGACGGTATGGGGTGTATCAGCAGTACCAATTTGTGGCTCTCTGGGTGACCAACCAGGCAGTTGTGATCTAACAGATCCTATATGACTAGTGGCTGGCTGTCCCAGATTCTTGCCTACTTTATGATCAGTGAACTGCCTCAACTCCTCAGTTTCCTCATCCTCAGTATTTTCCAGTTGCAGTCAGTCAGATGCCCTGACCCCGCTTGCTGCCTCCCGTGTCTCTGTGGCAATGGCGGTTCTGAAATAGGCGGTTACTCTGTGTATAGGAATGCTGCAGGATCTAGGTGGGCACTGGTGGTGCTTGGCTATTGTCCTTTCTTGATTGGACATATCATGGTTGTGGAAACTGTTCATTCCTTTTATGCTGCTTCACCATCTTGTCTACTTTCCTGTCAGCCCAGGGCACTTACATAGGTGGCTACATCCGGTCAATAAAAAGCCAGAAATTCTAGCTGCCACATCCCTGCACTGTTTTTCAGGATATCCATCCCAGATAACTCCAACTGTGCACCCAGAAGAAGGAAGTGGCTATAGCTAGACTTTCGGAAACTATATGAACAATAGCCAAGTCCAAAAATAATGGGGTGACAAGTTGCACCTGCAGGGCTCAAGCCAGCCTTCTCAGTTCTTGCGATGGTCCTTTGGAATAGGTGCCACCGGTGAAGAGTCCTATAGTCTGCTTGAGCTGTGCAAACAATCAAAAACTTGGGAGACCAGGATGGAAGGTCGGATAAATCTGCTTTTTTGGAGCATTGCTTCATGTTTACTCACAAAATAAATCTGTAATCAGAAATTAGGAAAAACGTTTCTTGATGGAGTTCAAGTGTCCCACATTTGCGTTTTGCACCCATACACTCTTCAGAAAAGCTGCTTGACATAAATCAAGTTCATTTGTGTGCTCTTCTTTGACCCAAGATCAGGTCTTTGCTTTAATAATTTGTCCCTCCCTATATCTATTTTCCTGATCAGCATGGATCCACTTTCGTCTTCTCATGGCAATATTTAATGGTGATGTACTTATTCGTACATTCACTGCTTTTCTGTAAAACAGCACCAGCTTATATGATGACTAGGGATGTGCAATCTTAAAAGTCTGAAGGCAATTTTGCAACCCATGCCTAGTTTGGAAAGTTTTTCCTTGCTAGACATCTGCATAAAAATGTTAACTTCTGTGAGAATTTATTTTGCCGACATTCTCATTTGTTAGAAAAAAGAGTTCTGCTAATCATGTGGTTTGTAAAGAAGAGTTTTCGATCTTATCTGCTAAAATGCCACATTATGTCTGAATTTGCTCAAAATGTAAATTTGTGTGGGAATAATTCTGCATAGATTTCCAAAAGTTCTAAACTGTAATACAAAGAGGCAATTAGCGCACACTGGAAGATGCAGGTCTTAAAGTGCATAGCTGGTTTCAGTTATAGTTAAAATAGATCCTTGCATGTGAAACTTGAAGAAAAACAGAAAAAAACTTTGGAAATTCTAAAAAGAGAAACATTAAAACCAGCACAAACTTTATAGGCAAATGAAAATATGTTCACCCTTAATGATGACTAGCCATCAAATATTGTTTATTATTTACAGCACTTAGGGCCAGATTTACTCAAAAAAATGCAACGCAATGCTGCACCAAAATTTGCAGTACCGCACTGTGTCACTTTAGAAATGCAGGGGTGCACCATATTACCTGAAATACAGTCACCCCTGTGTTTCCCCCTGCGCCGGAGCTAAATTTAGCTGCCAACACAGGCATCTGCGTTGAGGAGATTGATTGTTTATGTGCAGGAAGGTGCTCCTTCCTGCACATAAACAATCTACAATAGCGATTTGGCACTTCTATGTGGGCAGCAAAACGCAGCCCGCATAGAAATACCAATACGTCTTTTTAAATGATTGTTTATGTGCAGGAAGGGCAAATTATTCACGGTCCTCTGCTCTTTCTATAGAAAAAGCAAAAACAAGGAGTAATAAAAGCTTTCCTCCTCGTTGGGCCATGCTAACACCACCCATGGTGTGGCGTTCGTTTTTGGTGCTGGCACAGATTTATGCGGTCTTGTAAATCAGTGGCAACATCAAAAGCAATGGGTATTGCGATGGAACGCCCACAGCAGCACCCATTACACGCCCCTCTGACACAGAAAACTGCACCAGAGGGTCCCACATTTACAAGGTGGTGTTAAGCCACAAAAAGTGGCTCAGTGCCACATTGTAAATGGGGCACACTGCACAGTGCCACGGAGCATCACAAAAAGTGACGCTCCAGTGGCGCTAGGGCCTTGTAAATCTGGCACTTAGAAACTGCAAGAAACTGTGACTGGAGGTGCTATTTAAAAGCAGAGGAGGACTGGGCTGTAGGGATATTTTGGGTTATTGCCATAGAGGCCTGCTGACTCTGAATGACAGGAAGGATAGGCAAGAGTCTGCCTCATCCTAGGCAGATTCATCAGGCCATTACATTTGTACTTCAGAGGTGGGTCCTTGTGCGTCTCACAAACAGGTTCTCAGATCTAAATCGGCTCTTTTTTATGTGCCCACCCTTTCCACTCTGCCAGTGTGCTTCAGAATCAGACCGGTTGTTTCAGGTGCATCTATAGATAATGTCTCCCTACATTTGGACAAATGACTGTGACACATATTAGAAACAAATTACACATTCTGCATAAAACACATTTTGCTGATCGTCTGCATGAATGCTGCATTCTAGGACATACACCCCATCAGTGCAAAAAATGAGGGGGATCCAGCTGGGTCCCAAGTCCAGCAGTTATTATTGAGCCATATCTGGGGTTACCCCAATAAAGTAAGTTGAATTTATCCCAACACCAAGACACATTCAGCACCCACATGTTGTCTGCTTTCTGTTCCCAGGAGCAACCTGCAGGTGGTGAAGGGGATTTGTTATTTTCACTTCCAACAGGACCCACAATAAATGCCTGATTTAAAGAGCCATCAGCCCTTCTTTAGTTCTTGTATCACCCTAGATAGGAACAATTTGCAGCATATCATATGATATCAATGCAATCAATCAATCAAAAAAATTTATAGAGTGCGCTACTCACCTGTGAGGTTCTCAAGGTGCTGGTGGAGGGGGGGGAAGGGGGAGTAGAGGTGGTGAGTGGGCGTGTGGAAGTTCACTCTTTCGTTGAGGTAGGTTGGTCCTGCGTTGTGGAGGGATTTGTGTGTGTGAATGAGGATTTTGAAGGTGATCCTCTTGTCAATCAGAAGCCAGTGAAGGGATCTGAGGTGTGGGGAGATGTGTTCATGGCGTGGGAGGTCCAGGATGAGGCAGGCGGCTGCATTCTGGATCCTCTGGAGTTTGCGTTTGAGTTTGAGTGTGGTGCCGGCATAGAGGGCGTTACCGTAGTCAAGCCTGCTGCTGATGAGTGCGTGGGTGACGGTCTTTCTGGTCTCTATGGGTATCCATTTGAAGGTTTTTCGTAGTATGCGGAGTGTGTTGAAGCAGGAGGAAGTGATGGTGTTGATTTGCAGGGTCATGGAGAAGGAGGGGTCAGGATGATGCCGAGGTTACGTGCGTGGTTTGAGGGTGTTGGTGGGGGGGCCTAGGGAAGTGGGCCACCAGGAGTCGTCCCATATGGTTTTGTTGGGGCTGAAAATGATGACTTCAGTTTTGTTGGAGTTGAGTTTGAGGTGGTTGGCTGTCATCTAAGTTGCAGTGTCAAGGAGTCCAGTGTGGAGGTTGGTTTTCGCGGTGGTAGGGTTTTGGGTGAGGGAGATGATGAACTGGGTGTTGTCTGCATAGTATATGATGGTGATTCCGTGTGGTCGGAGGATGTTGGCGAGCGGGGTCATGTAAATGTTGAAAAGGGTGGGGCTGAGGGAGGACCCTTGGGGGACTACGCAGATGATTTTGGTGGCTGTGGAGTGGAAGGGAGGGAGGCAGACTTTCTGGGTTCTTTCGGTGAGGAAGGAGGTCAGCCACTCTAGGGCCTTGTGTCGAATACCTGTGTTGTGGAGGTGTGTGCGGAGTGTTTGATGGCAGACAGTGTTGAAGGCAGCGGAGAGGTCCAGGAGGATGAGTGCGACGGTCTTGCCCTTGTTGACTCTGGTTCTGATGTCATCAGTGCATGCAATGAGGGCGGTCTCAGTGCTGTGGTTCTTGCGGAACCCAGACTGGGAGGCGCTGAGTGTGTTGCTTTCCTCTAGGAAGTGAGACAGGCGGGTGTTCACCAGTTTCTCAGCGACCTTGACGATGAAGGGGAGGAGTGAAATTGGGCGGTAGTTGTTGAGGTCATCAGGGTCTGCTTTGGGCTTTTTCAGGAGTGCAGTGATTTCTGCGTGCTTCCAGGGGTCTGGGAAGGTGGCGGCGTTGAAAGAGCTATTGATTATGTCGCGAAGCTTGGGAGTGATGGTTGGGCTGGCTTTGTTGTAAATGCGGTGGGGGCGGGGGTCTGAGGGGGAGCCTGAGTGGACAGAATTCATCATTTTTTCAGGTTCTTCATCATTGGTAGGGGCCCAAGTGAGTAGTAGGTTGGGGGGTGGGTCTTTGCTGATCGAGTCAGTGGTGTGTGTGGCGGGTGCGTGAGGCGTGAAACTGTTGTGTATGTCTAAGATGTTGCTGTGGAAATGGTTGGAGAGGGAGTCGCAGAGTGTAGGAAAGTCCTCCTTTTTGCCCTGGTCACCCCCACACTTTTTGGACAGGTACTGGTGGTTACTGACTCTTGGCTGTGCCCTGGGTACTGCTTACCAGTCCCAGGGCCAGTGCTCTGTGTAAAGTGGATATGCAAATTAGGCTAATTATAATTGGCTAAGTTAACCTACCTATAAGTCCCTAGTATATGGTAGGGCATGTAGGTTTAGGGACCACAGCATAGGTAGTGCACCCATAGGTGCACGACTGAGGTGACCAGTGTCATTTTAAAGGCAGGCCTGCCGTGCTGGCTGCTTTTAAATTATTAAGATTATATGCAAATTCGACTTTGGAATTAAAAGTAGTTTCAAAGTCTTAAACTACCTTATTTGTACATATAAGTCACCCCTAAGGTGTGCCCTATGTACCCCTAGGGCTGGGTGCCATGTAACTATAAGCAGGGACCTTATACAAATAGTTTTATAAGCCTTGGTGAGGTAAAAACTGCCACATTTGTTTTTCCCTCATTGTAGTAAATGGCCTTCATAGGCTAGAATGGGGAGACTTTATTTTAATTTTTAAAGTCCTCTTAAATGATGGTTACCAAGAGTTTGGTATCAAATTTAATGTTATAATAAATCCCACAACTTCCAGTTGTGGGATTTAATATAACTTGTTTAAGTAAAGAGTTTTAAACTTTACCTGAAAATTTGCCAATTTCAGCCCTGCATTGTTTTTGCTGCTGTGCTCTGATTTGCCAGCCTCTGGCAGCCTGGCCAGGCTGCCTTGATGAGGTGTGAAGTGGCCTGCCTTCACACAAAGGGATGTGCCTGTGGGAGGGAATTTCCCCTCAGCAGATGGTGAGGCAGGAAGGGGGGGCTGCCAAACTGGTATTCAAAGGCAGAGAAGAACATTTGGAACAACCCAGCAACACCCCCACATCCTGCAACCCCAGACAACTAGGTGCCCCCTTGATTAGATTAGGAGAGGGCAGGAGAGGGGTGTGTTTATGATTTTTAGCCACATCAGTGGGTGGGCTCAGCCAGATGTAACCTCCACAAATCAGATTCAGCCATGATGGATTTTTGAAGAATGTTGCCTCCTGGGATTGATTTTTGCCACATTTCCCAGGAAGTGGTCATCACAGGGGGAAGGACCCTGCACTTGATTGGAGAATCAGGACCCCCCTGTTTTTCACCCAGGAGCAAGGATAAAACTGGAAGACCTGCACCCACACCTCAGATCCCCATCAGATTCCAACAAGGAAGAACCAAAGGAGAAGAAGGACTGCCCTGCTGGACCCCTGGCCTGCACCTGGAACCTGCACTCAGAAGGACTGCACCACCTGCGCACTTGGGCTTCCCCACAAGAAGGGGTTTGCCTGGCTTCAACTGGTTCAAGGAGGGACTGCCTGTTTGCTACAGGTGAAAAATTGCTAACCAGAATCCCCTGCACCAACTCCTGAAGAAATCAACCAGCTGACCACTGCCCAGTGGCCAAAAAGGAGTTTGCGCCAGGTGCATTCTGGGAGTTGTAGTCCGCACCCCTCCATCTCAGAGCTTCTGGACCCTTGGAGTGAGCTGTGGTCCCAAAAGAACCTTAAAGGAACATCTGGGAGAAGCCCCAGAAGTTTGGAGAACTTTTGAAAAAAAGCTCCATAGAGGGACCGACCCCGCCACGGCAACTCTAGCCGGTTTGCCTCAACTGCGACCTGGCCTGATTTGCAGGTTTGTCCCGGTAAAGAAAATCTCCAAAAAAGAGACTAAGGGGGTGATTCTAAGTCTGGCGGGCGGCGGAAGCCGCCCGCCAGACTTCCCCCTCCAAAATACCGCTCCGTGGTCGAAAGACCGCTGAGGGTATTTTGGGTTTTGCACTGGGCTGGCGGGCGACCGCCAAAAGGTCGCCCGCCAGCCCAGTGCAAAACACCCTTCCCACGAGGACGCCGGCTCAGAATTGAGCCGGCGGAGTGGGAAGGTGCGACGGGTGCAGTTGCACCCGTCGCGAATTTCAGTGTCTGCAAAGCAGACACTGAAATTCTTTTTGGGGCCCTCTTACGGGGGCCCCGCGACACCCCATACCGCCATCCTGTTCCTGGCGGTCGGAACCGATGACGGTGAGGGGGTCGGAATCCCCCATGGCGGCGCAGCAAGCTGCGTCGCCATGGGGGATTCCAAGGGCAGTGGAAAACTGGCGGGACACCGCCGGTTTTCCTGTTCTGACCGCGGCCAAACCGCCGCAGTCATAATGCCCAGGAACAGGATGGCGGTATGGGGTGTCAGAATCCTCCATGGCGGCGCAGCTTGCTGCGCCGCCATGGAGGATTCATTTGGGCAGCGGAAAACCGGCGGGAGACCGCCGGTTTTCCACTTCTGACCGCGGCCGAACCGCCGCGGTCAGAATGCCCAGCGGGGCACCGCCAGCCTGTTGGCGGTGCCCCTGTCATTTTAGCCCTGGCGGTCTTGGACCGCCAGGGTTAGAATGACCCCCTAAGTCAGAAGGTAAAAAGTTGACCGGAACCTCCGAGCCAGCGTATCTGAGGAGGGCTCCAGGGACGTCGGATCAAGATCCGGTTTACCCCGGTCAAAGGATTTTCACCTCGAAAAAACGACTAAGTCCAAAGGTAAAAATCTCCATGAGAATTCCCGCGACTCGTATCCGGAGAAGTGCTCCAGGAGGTCCGATTGGACTGGCAGGTTCGTCCCGCGGAAGAAAATCTTCAGAAAAGAGACTAAGGGGGTCATTCCGACCCTGGCGGTCCATGACCGCCAGGGCTGGGGACCACGGAAGCACCGCCAACAGGCTGGCGGTGCTTCCTGGGCCATTCTGACCGCGGCGGTAAAGCCGCGGTCAGAAAAGGGGAACCGGCGGTTTCCTGCCGGTTTACCCCTGGCCCAGGGAATCCTCCATGGCAGCGCCGCCATGGGGATTCCGACCCCCTTCCCGCCATCCTGTTCCTGCCGGTTTTTATCGCCAGGAACAGGATGGCGGGAACGGGTGTCGTGGGGCCACTGGGGGCCCCTGCACAGCCCATGGCGCTGGCATGGGCAGTGCAGGGGCCCCCTAACAGGGCCCCATAATGATTTTCAGTGTCTGCTTTGCAGACACTGAAAATCGCGACGGGTGCCACTGCACCCGTCGCACCCCTACAACTCCGCCGGCTCCATTCGGAGCCGGCTTCATTGCTGAGGGGGGGGTTCCCGCTGGGCCGGCGGGCGGCCTTCTGGCGGTCGCCCGCCGGCCCAGCGGGAAAGCCAGAATGGCCGCCGCGGTCTTTTGACCGCGGTGCGGTCATTCGGCGGTTCCCTCCAGGCGGGCGGCTCCCGCCGCCCGCCGGGGTCAGAATGACCCCCTGAGTGTGAAGGTAAACTCTCAACCGAGGCCTCCCGCGGTCTGTAGCTGAGCAGGGCTCCATCATGGTCCGCCTTAAACTTTGACTTTGTCCCGGTCGAGGTGCAACCAGATGACCCGATTGGTGCTTTTTGTTTGTAGGCTTTAAAAACCAATAATTCTTTAAAAATTAATATCTCTGGTTCCCCTTATCCGGTTTTATTAGTTTTTGTGTCATTTTAAAGATAAAAATATAATCAATTGTTATAAATTGGTTTGGGATTTTTAAACTGTTTCCTGTGTTTTATTTAATTACTGTTTTGTGATATTTGAATGCTTTACACTCTGTCTCCTAAGTTAAGCCTTGACGCTCGTTGCCAAGCTACCAAGGGTTGAGCTGGGTTTAATTTACTGAGACCTAACTGGACCTAAGTGGAGGTTAGTGGCCTATTGCTAAGTGTAGGTACCTACCTGCCCTTACCAATAACTCATTTTCCAACATTTTTGGTGCGCAGTGGTGGGATCCTGTACTTGTGTTCAGTATCACATTACAGTTTTAAGTAAAACAAATTAAAAATTCTTTAAATTGTCCTAGTGCAAAACATTTTTTAATTTGGATTAATTTCAATTATTGAAATTTTTTGATTTCTCTAAATTCTTGTTTCCAATTTTTGCAAACAGTTTTTGTTGACACAAAACTAGGGAACCATGGAGCTTGATCTGGCTAGCCTACCCACACTGACAGTAGTCCAGCTTAGGGGGTTGTGTACTGAAAGAGGGTGGCCTGCAGCCACTGACCTCAGGAAGCATGTCCTGATTAAATCCCTGACAGCATGGGCTGAGGCCCAAGAGGTAGACCCAGAGGAAGCTCCAGAGGAGGGAGAAGTATGGGGAGGATGCCAGCTCTAACCACTCAGGGGAAGGAGGGCATCTGAGCCTAAGTGAGGATGAGGAAGACCAGTCCTCATTACATACAGTCACTAGGGGCAGACCCAAAGCTAGTTGGGGGAAGGGGGTCCCTTCAGGAGGAGAGAACCTGTCCCTCAGGGAAAGAGAGCTGTAGGCCCAGCTAGCATTCATAGCTTTGGAGGCAGAGAAGCTGGCCCTAGAAAAGAAAAAGTGGGAAGGGAAGAGAAAAGAGCTGGTGGCAGCGACAAAGAAGCTGAGGTGTCCATAGGTGGGGTTTTTTGCCCCAGATTACCCAAGGGGGTGGTTCCTGACTATGTACAGGGGCATGATATAGATAAGTGACTAGGGGCCTTTGAGAGGGCCGTCCAGATGAGGATAGTCAAGCCTCAGTACTGGTGTTCACTTCTTTGGGAGTTGGTTCCCAACTCTGGGAGGGATAGGCTCCTAACCTTGAGGGGGGAGGAGGCAGACTCATACCCCATTATGAAGAGATGCTTGACTAAAAAGTTTGGTCTGACCCCAGAGCAGTATAGGCTAAAGTTTAGGGACACCCAAAAGACAAGCACCCAGTCCTGGGTGGACTTTGTGGACATTTCAGTAAAAGCACTGGAGGGCTGATTACAGGGCAACAAGGTAAGTATCTTTGAGGGGCTGTACAATTTGATTATGAGGGAGCACCTTCTAACCAATTGTGTCCAAGAGAAGCTCTGCCAGTATCTAGTTGACTCTAAGTTGACCCACCCCAGAGAGCTGGGTGAGGCAGCAGATGACTGGTTAAGAACTAGGGTTAACCAGAAACCCCCAGGGGGTGATCAGAAAAAAGGAGGACATGGCTCTTCTCAGGGGAAGAACCAAGGGAAAGATGATAAAAAGCCTAAGGAGTCCTCACAAGAGTCCCAAAAAACTTCACAGGGTGGGGGAGCCCCAAGCCATTCCACTTCTAAGGGGAAAGGGTATCAGGGAAAGAATTATGATCCTGCTAAAGCAGGAAAGTTTCAGGAGCTTGCTAAGGCCGGCAAGTGTTTGGAGTGTCATCAACCTGGACACAAAAGAGGAGATGCTATCTGCTCCAAGAAGCCTCCCACTGGTGGGCAATCCCAGGGGATTTCTAGTGTAGGGTTCGGGGTGGAAGTTGGCCCAGGGCTGGGATCAGGGTACACAGAGGTCACCTTAGTATCTGTGGATGGGGTGGATATTGCAACTATGGCCACCTTACCTCCCAGCATGGAGAGGTGTAGGCAGAGGCCTAAAGTCAATGGAACTGAGGTGGAAGCTCTGAGAGATACAGGAGCCAGTGTGACAATGGTCACAGAGAAGCTGGTTTCTCCAGAACAGGTCTTACCGGGTGTCTTCCACCAAGTAACATATGCAGATAGCAGAACCCAACTCCATCCCATGGCCATGGTGAGCCTGGAATGGGGAGGTATGACTGGCCCTAAGAAGGTAGCTGTAGCTCTTGCCCTCCCAGTAGAGTGTCTGCTGGGAAATGATCTTGAAGCATCTGAATGGTCAGAGGTGGAGAGAAACGTTCATGCACAGATGCTGGACCTCCCTGAATGGGTGTGTGCGGTGACCAGATCACAGGCAGCACAACAGGGAAGTGCTGGACACTTGGACCCTGGAACAATGGGCCAAGCCTCCAAGAAGAAGAGAAGGGGCACTAGGTCTGGCTTGCCAGCCCCTACAAGTACAGAGGATCAGGAGGAATACAAACCTGAGGGGGAGGATCTGACCTCTGAGGGAGGGCCACTTCCCCTGCAAGCTCTGCCTGACTTGGCAGAACTGCAAGTGGCAGGTGGGCCCACCAGAGAAGAGTTGTGCCAGGGACAAAGAGAGTGTCCCACTCTTGAGGGCCTAAGGCAGACTGCTGCCAGGCAAGAACAAGGGGATACTAGTGGGAGCCATAAGGTTTACTGGGAGGATGGAGTTCTCTGCACTGAGGCAAGGGATCCCAAACCAGAGGCACCCAGGAGAGTAGTGGTCCCCCAGAAGTATAGAGAATTCCTCCTTACTTTAAGCCATGATATTCCCTTAGCTGGACATTTGGGACAGACCAAGACCTGGAACAGGCTGGTCAACCATTTTTATTGGCCCCAAATGTCAGAAAAAGTCAAGGAGTTTTGCAGCTCCTGTGTCACCTGCCAAGCCAGTTGCAAGGCAGGGGGCAAGCCAAAGGCTCCCTTGATACCACTGCCAGTGGTTGGGACTCCCTTTGAGAGGGTGGGGATTGACATTGTTGGTCCCCTAGACCCACCAAATGCCTCAAGTAAAAGGTACATTTTGGTGGTTGTGGACCATGCCACCAGGTACCCTGAGGCAATACCCCTCCGGACAGTCACTGCTTCCACAGTGGCTAGGGCCCTACTTGGTTTGTTCACCAGAGTAGGATTCCCAAAGGAGGTGGTCTCAGATAGGGGCACAAACCTTATGTCTGCCTATCTGAAAGCCATGTGGGATGAGTGTGGTGTTACTTATAAGTTCACCACCCCCTATCATCCACAGACCAATGGTCTGGTGGAAAGATTTAACAAGACACTGAAGGGCATGATCATGGGTTTGTCTGACAAACTCAGGAGAAGATGGGATGTTCTCCTCCCATGCCTGCTGTTTGCCTACAGAGAGGTGCCACAGAAGGGGGTTGGATTCAGCCCCTTTGAGTTACTGTTTGGGCACCCTGTAAGAGGACCATTGTGCTTGGTGAGAGAGTCTTGGGAGAAGCCTCTCAGAGAGTCCAAGGAGAATGTGCTAGATTATGTGCTGGGCCTGCGGTCACGCATGCCTGAGTACATGAAGAAGGCAAGCAGAAACCTGGAGGCCAACCAGGAGCTCATGAAGCTCTGGCATGATCAGAAGGCTACCATGCCTGAGTATCACCCAGGACAGCTGGTGTGGGTTTTGGAGCCCATGGCTCCTAGGGCACTTCAGGCCAAATGGACTGGGCCCTATACAATTCTGGAGAAAAAGGGTGAGGTCACCTACTTGGTGGACCTTGGCACCCCCAGGAATCCTCATAGGATCCTGCATGTTAACAGGTTGAAACCCCACCAGGACAGGGCAGACATGACCATGCTGATGGTCACTGATGAAGGGAAGGAGGAGGAGAGTGAACCTCTGCCAGACCTCCTGTCCTCAAATGCACAAGATGGGTCAGTGGAGGGAGTGGTACTCTCTCCCAAGTTGACAGACCAGCAACAAAAAGACTGCAAACAAGTTTTGGAGCAGTTTGCTAGTCTGTTCTCCCTGACCCCTGGACTCACCAATTGGTGTGTCCATGACGTTGACACTAGTGACAGCTTGCCTTTCAAGAACAAGCTGTACAGGCTGTCTGACCAGTTCAAGGCCAACATCAAAGCTGAAGTGGCTAAGATGTTGGAGCTCAAGGTAATTGAGCCCTCTGACAGTCCTTGGTCCAGTCCAGTGGTACTGGTGCCCAAACCTAATCCCCAAGGTGGGAAAAAGGAATTGAGATTTTGGGTGGACTACAGAGGTCTAAATGCAGTCACTAGGACTGATGTCACCCCATACCTGGAGCTGATGAGCTCATTGATAGGTTGGGGGCTGCCAAATTCCTGAGCACGTTTGATCTGACCTCAGGATACTGGAAGATTGCCTTAAGTCCAGGAGCTAAGGAGAGGTCAGCATTTTCCACACCAGAGGTCCACTTTCAGTTCAAGGTGATGCCCTTTGGCCTGAAAAATGCTCCTGCCACCTTCAACGGTTGGTGAATAGAGTCCTGTCTGGGTTGGAATCTTTCAGTGCAGCTTATATGGATGATATAGCTGTATTTAGTTCCACCTGGGAGGACCACCTGGTCCACCTGAAGGAAGTGCTTCGGGCCCTGCTTCAAGCAGGCCTGACTATCAAGGCAATCAAGTGCCAGATAGGGCAAAGCTCAGTTGTGTACCTGGGCCACCTTGTGTAGGAAAGTACCATCTTGCCTGGCATGTTACCCCCATTTTTCACTATATATATGTTGTTTTAGTTGTATGTGTCACTGGGACCCTGGTAACCCAGGGCCCCAGTGCTCATAAGTGTGCCTGTATGTGTTACCTGTGTAGTGACTAACTGTCTCACTGAGGCTCTGCTAATCAGAACCTCAGTGGTTATGCTCTCTCATTTCTTTCCAAATTGTCACTGACAGGCTAGTGACCATTTTTACCAATTTACATTGGCTTACTGGAACACCCTTATAATCCCCTAGTATATGGTACTGAGGTACCCAGGGTATTGGGGTTCCAGGAGATCCCTATGGGCTGCAGCATTTCTTTTGCCACCCATAGGGAGCTCTGACAATTCTTACACAGGCCTGCCACTGCAGCCTGAGTGAAATAACGTCCACGTTATTTCACAGCCATTTTACACTGCACTTAAGTAACTTATAAGTCACCTATATGTCTAACCTTTACCTGGTAAAGGTTAGGTGCAAAGTTACTTAGTGTGAGGGCACCCTGGCACTAGCCAAGGTGCCCCCACATTGTTCAGAGCCAATTCACTGAACTTTGTGAGTGCGGGGACACCATTACACGCGTGCACTACATATAGGTCACTACCTATATGTAGCTTCACCATGGTAACTCCGAATATGGCCATGTAACATGTCTATGATCATGGAATTGCCCCCTCTATGCCATCCTGGCATTGTTGGGACAATTCCATGATCCCAGTGGTCTGTAGCACAGACCCTGGTACTGCCAGACTGCCCTTCCTGGGGTTTCTCTGCAGCTGCTGCTGCTGCCAACCCCTCAGACAGGCATCTGCCCTCCTGGGGTCCAGCCAGGCCTGGCCCAGGATGGCAGAACAAAGAACTTCCTCTGAGAGAGGGTGTGACACCCTCTCCCTTTGGAAAATGGTGTGAAGGCAGGGGAGGAGTAGCCTCCCCCAGCCTCTGGAAATGCTTTGTTGGGCACAGAGGTGCCCAATTCTGCATAAGCCAGTCTACACCGGTTCAGGGACCCCTTAGCCCCTGCTCTGGCGCGAAACTGGACAAAGGAAAGGGGAGTGACCACTCCCCTGACCTGCACCTCCCCTGGGAGGTGTCCAGAGCTCCTCCAGTGTGCTCCAGACCTCTGCCATCTTGGAAACAGAGGTGCTGCTGGCACACTGGACTGCTCTGAGTGGCCAGTGCCACCAGGTGACGTCAGAGACTCCTTGTGATAGGCTCCTTCAGGTGTTAGTAGCCTTTCCTCTCTCCTAGGTAGCCAAACCCTCTTTTCTGGCTATTTAGGGTCTCTGTCTCTGGGGAAACTTCAGATAACGAATGCATGAGCTCAGCCGAGTTCCTCTGCATCTCCCTCTTCACCTTCTGATAAGGAATCGACCGCTGACCGCGCTGGAAGCCTGCAAACCTGCAACATAGTAGCAAAGACGACTACTGCAACTCTGTAACGCTGATCCTGCCGCCTTCTCGACTGTTTTCCTGCTTGTGCATGCTGTGGGGGTAGTCTGCCTCCCCTCTGCACCAGAAGCTCCGAAGAAATCTCCCGTGGGTCGACGGAATCTTCCCCCTGCAACCGCAGGCACCAAAAAGCTGCATCTCCGGTCCCTTGGGTCTCCTCTCAGCACGACGAGCGAGGTCCCTCGAATCCAGCGACACCGTCCAAGTGACCCCCACAGTCCAGTGACTCTTCAGCCCAAGTTTGGTGGAGGTAAGTCCTTGCCTCACCTCGCTGGGCTGCATTGCTGGGAACCGCGACTTTGCAAGCTACTCCGGCCCCTGTGCACTTCCGGCGGAAATCCTTCGTGCACAGCCAAGCCTGGGTCCACGGCACTCTAACCTGCATTGCACGACTTTCTAAGTTGGTCTCCGGCGACGTGGGACTCCTTTGTGCAACTTCGGCGAGCACCGTTTCACGCATCCTCGTAGTGCCTGTTTCTGGCACTTCTCCGGGTGCTACCTGCTTCAGTGAGGGCTCCTTGTCTTGCTCGACGTCCCCTCTCTCTGCAGGTCCAATTTGCGACCTCCTGGTCCCTCCTGGGCCCCAGCAGCGTCCAAAAACGCCAAACGCACGATTTGCGTGTAGCAAGGCTTGTTGACGTCCATCCGGCGGGAAAACACTTCTGCACGACTCTCCAAGGCGTGGGGGATCCATCCTCCAAAGGGGAAGTCTCTAGCCCTTGTCGGTCCTGCAGTATTCACAGTTCTTCAGCCTAGTAAGAGCTTCTTTGCACCAACCGCTGGCATTTCTTGGGCATCTGCCCATCTCCGAGCTGCTTGTGACTTTTGGACTTGGTCCCCTTGTTCCACAGGTACCTTCAGACAGGAATCCATCGTTGTTGCATTGCTGATTTGTGTTTTCCTTGCATTCTCCCTCTAACACGACTATTTTGTCCTTAGGGGAACTTTGGTGCACTTTGCACTCACTTTTCAGGGTCTTGGGGAGGGTTATTTTTCTAACTCTCACTATTTTCTAATAGTCCCAGCGACCCTCTACAAGGTCACATAGGTTTGGGGTCCATTCGTGGTTCACATTCCACTTTTGGAGTATATGGTTTGTGTTGCCCCTATCCCTATGTTTCCCCATTGCATCCTATTGTAACTATACATTGTTTGCACTGTTTTCTAAGACTATACTGCATATTTTTGCTATTGTGTATATATATCTTGTGTATATTTCCTATCCTCTCACTGAGGGTACACTCTAAGATACTTTGGCATATTGTCATAAAAATAAAGTACCTTTATTTTTAGTATAACTGTGTATTGTGTTTTCTTATGATATTGTGCATATGACACTAAGTGGTACTGTAGTAGCTTCACACGTCTCCTAGTTCAGCCTGAGCTGCTTTGCTAAGCTACCATTATCTATCAGCCTAAGCTGCTAGACACCCTATACACTAATAAGGGATAACTGGGCCTGGTGCAAGGTGCAAGTACCCCTTGGTACTCACTACAAGCCAGTCCAGCCTCCTACATTGGTTGTGCAGTGGTGGGATAAGTGCTTGAGACTACTTACCACTCTTGTCATTGTACTTTTCATAAGAGAAAAATATACAAAACAAGGTCAGTGTATATACACATAGCCAAAAAGTTTTGCATTTCCTCTTTTCACTCTTTTCTAAGTGCTGAAAAGTACTTCTAAACTTTCAAAAAGTTCTTAAAAGTTTAAAAAGTTTTTTCTGTCTTTCCAAAAAGTTCTGAAAACTTTTTTCTCTTTGTCTATCACTTTAACTCTCTCTAAAAAAATGTCTGGCACAGGCCAAAAAGTTGAACTGTCCAAACTTGCATATGATCACCTTAGCTGGAAAGGAGCAAGGAGTCTCTGCATAGAGAGAGGTTTGAGTGTAGGGAAGAATCCTTCTTTAGAACTGTTAATTAATATGCTTAGAGTACAAGATAAGGCCATAAGTGCCCAATCTGTAGAAAAAGTAGCTAATGGTTCTCAATCTGATCCAGGGACTCCCCCAGGAAAAGGTTCAGGAAAGAAACTTCTCAGCCTGCCCATTACTAGACAGTCTAGCATAGTTGGTACAGAGGTTGAATCACATCATACTGATGATGTGCTCTCACATTATACTGGTAGCCAAGCTGTTAGGGTGCCCTCTGTAAGGGACAGGTCTCCTTCTGTTCATTCCCATCATACCTCTGTATCTAGAAATGTCCCTCCCACCCACCCTGATGACAGATTGTTAGAAAGGGAGCTCAATAGATTGAGAGTGGAGCAAACCAGACTGAAGCTCAAGAAGCAACAGCTGGATTTGGATAGACAGTCTTTAGAAATAGAGAGGGAAAGACAGAAGATGGGTTTAGATACCCATGGTGGCAGCAGCAGTATTCCCCATAGTCATCCTGCAAAAGAGCATGATTCCAGGAATCTGCATAAGATAGTTCCCCCTTACAAGGAGGGGGATGACATTAACAAGTGGTTTGCTGCACTTGAGAGGGCCTGTGCTGTACAGGATGTCCCTCAAAGGCAGTGGGCTGCTATCCTATGGCTATCATTTACAGGAAAAGGTAGGGATAGGCTAATTACTGTAAAAGAAAATGATGCTAACAATTTCCAAGTTCTTAAGAATGCACTCCTGGATGGTTATGGCTTAACCACTGAACAGTACAGGATCAAGTTCAGAGATACCAAAAAGGAGTCTTCACAAGACTGGGTTGATTTCATTGACCAGGCAGTGAAGGCCTTGGAGGGGTGGTTACATGGCAGTAAAGTTACTGATTATGACAGCCTGTATAACTTAATCCTGAGAGAGCATATTCTTAATAATTGTGTGTCTGATTTGTTGCACCAGTACTTGGTGGACTCTGATCTGACCTCTCCCCAAGAATTGGGAAAGAAGGCAGACAAATGGGTCAGAACAAGAGTGAACAGAAAAGTTCATACAGGGGGTGACAAAGATGGCAACAAAAAGAAGGATGGTAAGTCTTCTGACAAGGGTGGGGACAAATCTAAAAATGAGTCTTCATCAGGCCCACAAAAACACTCTGGTGGGGGTGGTGGGCCCAAACCTTCCTCTAATCAGAACAAGGAAAGGAAACCATGGTGCTATTTATGTAAGATAAAAGGCCATTGGACAACAGATCCCAGTTGTCCAAAGAAAGGCACCACAGCTCCTACCACTACAACCCCTACTGCTACACCTAGTGTCCCTACTAATAGCAGTGGTGGTGGGAGCAAACCTACTAATAGCCAATCCAAGGGAGTAGCTGGGCTCACTTTTGGTAATTTAGTTGGGGTTGGTCTGATTAGGGAGACCACAGAGGCTACTTTAGTCTCTGAAGGGGCTATTGACTTAGCCACTTTGGTTGCTTGCCCCCATAACTTGGAGAAGTACAAGCAACTAACCCTAATAAATGGTGTTGAGGTCCAGGCCTACAGGGACACAGGTGCCAGTGTCACAATGGTGATTGAGAAACTGGTGCACCCTGAACAACACATACTTGGACACCAGTACCAAGTAACCGATGCTCACAACATAACACAAAGCCACCCCATGGCTGTTGTAAATCTCAACTGGGGGGGGGTATCTGGTCCAAAGAAAGTTGTGGTAGCTTCAGATTTACCTGTAGACTGTCTATTAGGGAACGATTTGGAGACATCAGCTTGGTCAGATGTGGAGTTGGAGGCCCATGCAGCAATGCTGGGCATCCCAGGGCATATTTTTGCTTTGACAAGGGCTCAGGCCAAAAAGCAAAAAGGACAGGGAAGCTTGGATCCTGGAACAATGGACCAAGTGCTCCCTAAAGCTAGGGGTAGTAGAAGCAAACCACTTCCTACTATCCCTCCCTCTACAGTGGATTCTAATTCTGAGGAAGAAGAATTCCCTCCCTGCGCAGAACCTACACCAGAGGAGCTGGAAGCAGACACTGCTGAGCTTTTGGGTGAAGGGGGGCCTGCCAGAGAGGAGCTGAGTGTGGCACAGCAAACCTGTCCCACATTAGAGGGTCTCAGACAGCAAGCTGTCAAACAGGCTAATGGGGATGTCAGTGACTCACACAGAGTTTACTGGGAGGACAACCTCTTGTACACTGAGCAAAGGGATCCTAAACCTGGAGCTGCCAGGAGATTAGTGATTCCTCAGGAGTACAGAAAGTTCCTCCTAACACTGGCACATGACATTCCCTTAGCTGGGCACCTGGGTCAAATGAAAACTTGGGACAGATTGGTACCACTGTTTCATTGGCCTAGGATGTCTGAGGACACAAAAGAATTTTGTAAGTCCTGTGAAACCTGTCAAGCCAGTGGCAAGACAGGTGGCACTCCAAAGGCACCCCTTATCCCACTGCCTGTGGTTGGGGTTCCCTTTGAAAGGGTAGGGGTTGACATAGTTGGCCCCCTTGACCCTCCTACTGCTTCAGGCAATAGGTTTATCTTAGTGGTAGTGGACCATGCCACAAGGTATCCTGAAGCAATTCCTTTAAGGACCACTACAGCTCCTGCAGTGGCAAAGGCCCTCCTGGGAATATTTTCCAGGGTGGGCTTCCCAAAGGAAGTAGTATCAGACAGAGGAAGCAATTTCATGTCTGCATACTTAAAGGCCATGTGGAAGGAGTGTGGTGTAACTTACAAGTTCACAACACCCTATCATCCACAAACAAATGGACTGGTGGAGAGATTTAATAAAACTCTCAAAGGCATGATTATGGGACTCCCTGAAAAACTCCGCAGGAGATGGGATATCCTTCTACCATGCCTCCTTTTTGCCTACAGGGAGGTACCCCAGAAAGGAGTGGGCTTCAGCCCCTTTGAACTTCTTTTTGGACACCCTGTTAGGGGTCCACTCACACTTGTAAAGGAGGGTTGGGAACAACCTTTAAAAGCTCCTAAACAGGATATTGTGGACTATGTACTTGGCCTCAGATCAAGGATGGCTGAGTACATGAAAAAGGCCAGTAAAAACCTTCAGGCCAGCCAAGAGCTCCAGAAGCAATGGCATGATCAGAAGGCTGTTTTGGTTCAGTACCAACCAGGGCAGAAAGTGTGGGTCTTGGAGCCTGTGGCCCCAAGAGCACTCCAAGATAAATGGAGTGGTCCACACACAATTGTTGAAAAGAAGGGTGAAGTCACCTACTTGGTTGACTTAGGCACTGCCAGGAGTCCCCTTAGGGTGCTCCATGTCAACCGCCTGAAACCCTACTATGACAGGGCTGATCTCACCCTGCTCATGGCAACAGATGAGGGACAGGAAGAAGACAGTGATCCTCTACCTGATCTCTTCTCTTCCACAGAACAAGATGCTCTTGTGGAAGGGGTAGTTTTGGCTGATTGTCTTACTGCTGAGCAGAAAGATAATTGCATAAATCTCCTAGGACAATTTTCAGAACTCTTCTCCATTGTGCCAGGCACCACTTCTTGGTGTGAGCACACTATAGATACTGGAGACAGTTTACCTGTCAAAAGTAAGATCTATAGGCAGCCTGACCATGTCAGGGACTGCATAAAGCAAGAAGTTCAGAAGATGTTGGAACTAGGAGTGGTTGAGCACTCTGACAGTCCATGGGCTTCTCCTGTGGTACTGGTACCAAAACCCAATTCTAAAGATGGAAAGAAGGAAATGAGGTTTTGTGTAGACTATAGAGGTCTCAACTTGGTAACCAAAACAGATGCTCACCCTATACCCAGGGCAGATGAGCTAATAGATACACTGGCATCTGCCAAGTATCTAAGCACTTTTGATTTGACTGCAGGGTATTGGCAGATCAAAATGTCAGAAGATGCTAAACCTAAGACTGCATTTTCTACCATTGGAGGACATTACCAGTTTACTGTAATGCCTTTTGGTTTGAAAAATGCACCTGCCACTTTTCAGAGGTTGGTGAACACAGTCCTGCAAGGGCTGGAAGCTTTCAGTGCAGCATATTT
This sequence comes from Pleurodeles waltl, assembly GCF_031143425.1. Lineage (NCBI taxonomy): Eukaryota > Metazoa > Chordata > Amphibia > Caudata > Salamandridae > Pleurodeles > Pleurodeles waltl. The sequence continues at coordinate 138,882,061 of NC_090445.1, read as the reverse complement.
GGATGATATAGCTGTCTTTAGCTCCAGCTGGGATGATCACCTGGTCCACCTTTGGAAAGTTTTGGAGGCCCTGCAAAAGGCAGGCCTCACTATCAAGGCTTCAAAGTGCCAGATAGGGCAGGGTAAAGTGGTTTATCTGGGACACCTTGTTGGTGGGGAACAGATTGCACCACTTCAGGGGAAAATCCAAACTATTATTGATTGGATTCCCCCTACCACTCAGACTCAGGTGAGAGCCTTCCTAGGCCTCACTGGGTATTACAGGAGGTTCATTAAGAACTATGGCTCCATTGCAGCCCCTCTTAATGACCTCACATCCAAGAAAATGCCTAAAAAGGTATTATGGACAGCAAACTGTCAGAAAGCTTTTGAGGAGCTGAAGCAGGCCATGTGCTCTGCACCTGTCCTGAAAAGCCCTTGTTACTCTAAAAAATTCTATGTCCAAACTGATGCATCTGAATTAGGAGTAGGGGCAGTCCTATCACAACTTAATTCTGAGGGCCAGGATCAACCTGTTGCTTTTATTAGTAGAAGGTTGACCCCTAGAGAAAAGCGTTGGTCTGCCATTGAGAGGGAGGCCTTTGCTGTGGTCTGGGCTCTGAAGAAGTTGAGGCCATACCTGTTTGGCACTCACTTCATTGTTCAGACAGACCACAAACCTCTACTTTGGCTAAAACAAATGAAAGGTGAAAATCCTAAATTGTTGAGGTGGTCCATATCCCTACAGGGAATGGACTATACAGTGGAACATAGACCTGGGAGTAGCCACTCCAATGCAGATGGACTCTCCAGATATTTCCACTTAGACAATGAAGACTCATCAGGTAATGGCTAGTCTTATTGTCCTTCGTTTGGGGGGGGGTTGTGTAGGAAAGTACCATCTTGCCTGGCATGTTACCCCCATTTTTCACTATATATATGTTGTTTTAGTTGTATGTGTCACTGGGACCCTGGTAACCCAGGGCCCCAGTGCTCATAAGTGTGCCTGTATGTGTTACCTGTGTAGTGACTAACTGTCTCACTGAGGCTCTGCTAATCAGAACCTCAGTGGTTATGCTCTCTCATTTCTTTCCAAATTGTCACTGACAGGCTAGTGACCATTTTTACCAATTTACATTGGCTTACTGGAACACCCTTATAATCCCCTAGTATATGGTACTGAGGTACCCAGGGTATTGGGGTTCCAGGAGATCCCTATGGGCTGCAGCATTTCTTTTGCCACCCATAGGGAGCTCTGACAATTCTTACACAGGCCTGCCACTGCAGCCTGAGTGAAATAACGTCCACGTTATTTCACAGCCATTTTACACTGCACTTAAGTAACTTATAAGTCACCTATATGTCTAACCTTTACCTGGTAAAGGTTAGGTGCAAAGTTACTTAGTGTGAGGGCACCCTGGCACTAGCCAAGGTGCCCCCACATTGTTCAGAGCCAATTCACTGAACTTTGTGAGTGCGGGGACACCATTACACGCGTGCACTACATATAGGTCACTACCTATATGTAGCTTCACCATGGTAACTCCGAATATGGCCATGTAACATGTCTATGATCATGGAATTGCCCCCTCTATGCCATCCTGGCATTGTTGGGACAATTCCATGATCCCAGTGGTCTGTAGCACAGACCCTGGTACTGCCAGACTGCCCTTCCTGGGGTTTCTCTGCAGCTGCTGCTGCTGCCAACCCCTCAGACAGGCATCTGCCCTCCTGGGGTCCAGCCAGGCCTGGCCCAGGATGGCAGAACAAAGAACTTCCTCTGAGAGAGGGTGTGACACCCTCTCCCTTTGGAAAATGGTGTGAAGGCAGGGGAGGAGTAGCCTCCCCCAGCCTCTGGAAATGCTTTGTTGGGCACAGAGGTGCCCAATTCTGCATAAGCCAGTCTACACCGGTTCAGGGACCCCTTAGCCCCTGCTCTGGCGCGAAACTGGACAAAGGAAAGGGGAGTGACCACTCCCCTGACCTGCACCTCCCCTGGGAGGTGTCCAGAGCTCCTCCAGTGTGCTCCAGACCTCTGCCATCTTGGAAACAGAGGTGCTGCTGGCACACTGGACTGCTCTGAGTGGCCAGTGCCACCAGGTGACGTCAGAGACTCCTTGTGATAGGCTCCTTCAGGTGTTAGTAGCCTTTCCTCTCTCCTAGGTAGCCAAACCCTCTTTTCTGGCTATTTAGGGTCTCTGTCTCTGGGGAAACTTCAGATAACGAATGCATGAGCTCAGCCGAGTTCCTCTGCATCTCCCTCTTCACCTTCTGATAAGGAATCGACCGCTGACCGCGCTGGAAGCCTGCAAACCTGCAACATAGTAGCAAAGACGACTACTGCAACTCTGTAACGCTGATCCTGCCGCCTTCTCGACTGTTTTCCTGCTTGTGCATGCTGTGGGGGTAGTCTGCCTCCCCTCTGCACCAGAAGCTCCGAAGAAATCTCCCGTGGGTCGACGGAATCTTCCCCCTGCAACCGCAGGCACCAAAAAGCTGCATCTCCGGTCCCTTGGGTCTCCTCTCAGCACGACGAGCGAGGTCCCTCGAATCCAGCGACACCGTCCAAGTGACCCCCACAGTCCAGTGACTCTTCAGCCCAAGTTTGGTGGAGGTAAGTCCTTGCCTCACCTCGCTGGGCTGCATTGCTGGGAACCGCGACTTTGCAAGCTACTCCGGCCCCTGTGCACTTCCGGCGGAAATCCTTCGTGCACAGCCAAGCCTGGGTCCACGGCACTCTAACCTGCATTGCACGACTTTCTAAGTTGGTCTCCGGCGACGTGGGACTCCTTTGTGCAACTTCGGCGAGCACCGTTTCACGCATCCTCGTAGTGCCTGTTTCTGGCACTTCTCCGGGTGCTACCTGCTTCAGTGAGGGCTCCTTGTCTTGCTCGACGTCCCCTCTCTCTGCAGGTCCAATTTGCGACCTCCTGGTCCCTCCTGGGCCCCAGCAGCGTCCAAAAACGCCAAACGCACGATTTGCGTGTAGCAAGGCTTGTTGACGTCCATCCGGCGGGAAAACACTTCTGCACGACTCTCCAAGGCGTGGGGGATCCATCCTCCAAAGGGGAAGTCTCTAGCCCTTGTCGGTCCTGCAGTATTCACAGTTCTTCAGCCTAGTAAGAGCTTCTTTGCACCAACCGCTGGCATTTCTTGGGCATCTGCCCATCTCCGAGCTGCTTGTGACTTTTGGACTTGGTCCCCTTGTTCCACAGGTACCTTCAGACAGGAATCCATCGTTGTTGCATTGCTGATTTGTGTTTTCCTTGCATTCTCCCTCTAACACGACTATTTTGTCCTTAGGGGAACTTTGGTGCACTTTGCACTCACTTTTCAGGGTCTTGGGGAGGGTTATTTTTCTAACTCTCACTATTTTCTAATAGTCCCAGCGACCCTCTACAAGGTCACATAGGTTTGGGGTCCATTCGTGGTTCACATTCCACTTTTGGAGTATATGGTTTGTGTTGCCCCTATCCCTATGTTTCCCCATTGCATCCTATTGTAACTATACATTGTTTGCACTGTTTTCTAAGACTATACTGCATATTTTTGCTATTGTGTATATATATCTTGTGTATATTTCCTATCCTCTCACTGAGGGTACACTCTAAGATACTTTGGCATATTGTCATAAAAATAAAGTACCTTTATTTTTAGTATAACTGTGTATTGTGTTTTCTTATGATATTGTGCATATGACACTAAGTGGTACTGTAGTAGCTTCACACGTCTCCTAGTTCAGCCTGAGCTGCTTTGCTAAGCTACCATTATCTATCAGCCTAAGCTGCTAGACACCCTATACACTAATAAGGGATAACTGGGCCTGGTGCAAGGTGCAAGTACCCCTTGGTACTCACTACAAGCCAGTCCAGCCTCCTACACCTTGTTGGTGGAAGCCATGTACAACCTCTCCAGCCCAAGATCCAGACTATCCTGGATTGGGAGGCTCCTAAAACCCAGACTCAGGTCAGGGCCTTTCTTGGCTTGACTGGGTACTACAGGAGGTTTGTTCAGAATTATGGGACCATAGTGGCCCCTCTGACTGAGCTTACCTCCAAGAAACAACCCAAGAAGGTCATTTGGACCCCAGAGTGTCAGAAAGCTTTTGACACCCTAAAACAGGCTATGTGTTTAGCACCAGTGTTACTGGCCCCTGACTATAGCAAGGAGTTTATGGTGCAAACAGATGCTTCAGAGGAAGGGATTGGGGCAGTGTTAGCACAAGTTAATGAAGAGGGCCAAGATCAACCAGTTGACTTCATCAGCAGGCGACTACTCCCCAGAGAGAAAAGATGGAGTGCCATTGAGAGGGAGGCCTTTGCTGTGGTCTGGTCCCTGTAGAAGTTGAGGCCATACTTGTTTGGCACTCACTTCCGTGTACAAACTGACCACAGACCTCTCAGATGGCTGATGCAGATGAGGAGGGAGAACCCAAAACTGTTAAGGTGGTCCATTTCCCTACAGGGGATGGACTTCACAGTGGAGCACAGAGCTGGGACTGCCCATGCCAATGCAGAGGGCCTTTCCAGGTTTTTCCACTTAGCTGATGAGGATTACCAGGGTGTAGGTTAGTACCCATCACCTTTCATCTGGGGGGGTGGGCAGTGTAGGAAAGTCCTCATTTTTGTCCTGGTCACCCCCACACTTTTTGGACAGGTACTGGTTGTTACTAACTCTTGGCTGTGCCCTGAGTACTGCTTACCAGTCCCAGGGCCAGTGCTCTGTGTAAAGTAGATATGCAAATTAGGGTAATTATAATTGGCTAAGTTAACCTACCTATAAGTCCCTAGTATATGGTAGGGGATGTAGGTTTAGGGACCACAGCATAGGTAGTGCACCCATAGGTGCACGGCTGAGGTGCCCAGTGTCATTTTAAAGGCAGGCCTGCCTTGCTGGCTGCTTTTAAAATTAAAGTTATATGCAAATTCGACCTTGGAATTAAAAGTAGTTCCAAAGTCTTAAACTACCTTATTTTTACATATAAGTCACCCCTAAGGTGTGCCCTATGTGCCACTAGGGGTGGGTGCCATGTAACTATAAGCAGGGACCTTATAAAAATAGTTTAATAAGACTTGGTGAGGTGAAAACAGTCACCTTTTTTTTTCCTTCATTGTAGTAAATGGCCTTCATAGGCTAGAATGGGGAGACTTTATTTTAATTTTTAAAGTCCCCTTAAGGGATGGTTACCAAGAGTTTGGTATCAAATTAAATGTTATAATAAATCCCACAACTTCCAGTTGTTGGATTTGATATAACTTGTTCAGGTAAAGAGTTTTAAACTTTACCTGAAAAGTTGCCAATTTCAGCCCTGCATTGTTTTTGCTGCTGTGCTCTGATTGGCCAGCCTCTGGCAGTCTGGCCAGGCTGCCTTGATGAGGTGTGAAGTGGCCTGGCTTCACACAAAGGGATGTGCATGTGGGAGGGAATTTCCCCTCAGCAGATGGTGAGGCAGGAAGGGGGAGGGCTGCCAAACTGGTCTTCAAAGGCAGAGAAGGACATTTGGAACAACCCAGCAACACCCCCACATCCTGCAACCCCAGACAACTAGGTGCCCCCTTGATTAGATTAGGAGAGGGTAGGAGAGGGGTGTGTTTATGATTTTTAGCCATACCAGTGGGTGGGCGCAGCCAGATGTAACCTCCAAAAATCAGATTCAGCCATGATGTATTTTTGAAGAATGTTGCCTCCTGGGGTTGATTTTTGCCACACTTCCCAGGAAGTGGTCATCACAGGGGGAAGGACCCTGCAGCTGATTGGAGAATCAGGACCCCCCTGTTTTTCACCCAGGAGCAAGGATAAAACTGGCAGACCTGCACCCACACCTCAGATCCCCATCAGATTCCAACAAGGAAGAACCAAAGGAGAAGAAGGACTGCCCTGCTGGACCCCTGGCCTGCACCTGGAACCTGCACTCAGAAGGACTGCACCAGCTGCACACTTGGGCTTCACCACAAGAAGGACTTTGCCTGGCTTCAACTGGTTAAAGAAGGGACTCCCTGTTTGCTACAGGTGAAAAATTGCTAACCAGAGTCCCCTCCACCAACTCCTGAAGAAATCAACCAGCTGACCACTGCCCAGTGGCCAAAAAGGAGTTTGCACCAGGTGCATTCTGGGAGTTGTGGTCCGCACCCCTAAGGATCATCTCAGAGCTTCTGGACCCTTGGAGTGAGCTGTGGACCCCAAAAGAACTTTAAAGAAACATCTGGGAGAAGCCCCAGAAGTTTGTAGAAGTTTGGAGAACTTTTGAAAAAAAGCTCCATAGAGGGACCGACCTGCAGCGGCAACTCTAGCCGGCTTGCCTCAACTGCGACCCGGCCTGATTTGCAGGTTCGTCCCGGTAAAGAAAACCTCCAAAAAAGAGACTAAGTCCGAAGGTAAAAAGTTGACCGGGACCTCCCATACCAGCGTATCCGAGGAGGGCTCCAGGGACATCGGATCAAGATCGAAGGATTTTCACCTCGAAAAAATGACTAAGTCCGAAGGTAGAAATCTCCACCGAGGATTCCTGCGACGCGTATCCATAGAAGGGCTCCCGGAGGTCGGATTGGACTGGCAGGTTTGTCCCGCTGAAGAAAATCTTCAGAAAAGAGACTGAGGGGGTCATTACAACATTGGCGGTAAAAGCCACTTACTGGCGTGCAAAAGACCGCCAACACACCGCCGCGGAAATCCGCCACAGCCATTATGACCCACAGCTCAGAATCCGCCAAAATTGAGACACCCACACAAGTCCGCCACACCAAAGGTCAGTGGTAAACTGGCGAAAACAAAACCTCCACCGTCACGCCAACAGGAATACACCCACACTATCACGACCCACGAATCCACGCGGTGGTCTTTCAACCGCAGTATTCCATTGGTAGTACACACCGCCGCGCTCAAAATACACACACTCTTAAAAAACACTACCACATTGGGCAAATCGAAATACACACACCTGATACACATACACACACCACTCCCACACACCCAATACAATATAAAACACACACCCACATCGCCCACAAACCCCTACGACCAAAATCCCGAAAGAAGGCCAGAGAGAGAGACTACAATCTACAAACAAACATCCACAGGCACACAACACCATCACCCACATAACATCCATGCACCCCACACAACACACCACTAAATATCACCCCACATATCACAACACACATCACCCACACCACCCCATGGCACAGCAGAGACACCCCAGGTTCTCTGAGGAGGAGCTCATGGTCATGGTGGAGGAAATCATCCGGGTAGAGCCACAGCTATTCAGATCACTGGTGCAGCACACCTCCATAGCTAGGAAGATGGAGCTATGGCGCAGAATAGTGGACAGGGTCAACGCAGTGGGACAGAACCCAAGAAATAGGGATGACATCAGGAAGAGGTGGAACGACCTACAGGGGAAGGTGCGTTCCGTGGTATCCAGACACCACCTTGCGGTACAGAGGACTGGCGGCGGACCCCCACCTCCTCTCCCACAACTAACAACATGGGAGGAGCAAGTCTTGGTGATTCTGCATCCTGAGGGCCTCGAAGGAGTAGCTGGAGGAATGGACTCTGGTGAGTCAAACCTTAACTACTATATCCCCAACCTTACCTGCATGCCAGTCACATACCCCCACCCTAGCCCTCACCCCCATCACTTCTACTCCTCACAAATGTCACAATATCACAAACCACACATCCCAACACCAAGCCCTGCATGCAACACCAAAGCATGGACACCCATCACCAATGCATGGCCACTGCACATACCCATACACCCCCCTAAACCATCATCACACAAGATCCCACACAGGAATGCAAGCACTGGGGTACACGGTCACCCACCCATTGCACACCATGGCACATACAGATGCAATAATCATGCTTTTACACCCCTGCAGGACCCCTACCCAACGTCACCGCACAGGAGGGTCCAGACATGTCCACGGCACCAACAGAAGAGGCCCACAGTGATGACAGCAGCTCTGTCCAACTTGATCTAGATGACCAGCCCGGCCCATCTGGGACCTCGGGACAGTCGGTTCCCCTCACACTGGCACAGGCCACCACAGAGCGTGCCCTCTCTGGAAACACGAGCACAGCGCCCACCCATCGGGCACATACCTCTGTCCCCAGGACACGTCAATCAGCAGTGTGTCCACCACTACAGGGAACCCAGGCTAACCCACCACCCCAAAAACAACAGGGACCTGGGGGCAGTGGGCACACCATTCAGGGGACAGAGGCCCAGGGAAACAGGGGAACTGGGAGGGCTGCTGTGCGACAGGGAGAGGACAGGCCCAGGGAACCCACTCTCCACGAGGCCCTCTCCAACATCATGGGAGGGTACCATCATTCCCAGGAGACGATGGCAACGGTACTGGCCAAGTTTCAGGAGACCCAGCGGCTGCAGGAGGAACAGTATTTGGGCTTTAGGGAGGAACTCAGATCCATCAATTCCACCCTGCGCACCATCGTAGGGGTGCTGAAGGAAGTCCTCAACACCAGGAGGGACACTGTGGCACAACAAGGGGCCCCTGACAGTAGCTTGGACGATGAACTGCCCACCACCTCTGCCGGCGCTAGTGGACAGGAGGCACCGCCACAGGTCCACCACACCAGCAACCCACCCCCTGCAGATGGAGAACCACCCCGCAAATGGTCCCTGAGATCCAGGACAAAGACAGAGAACCCCGCCAAGAAATGAGACCACCTTGAATGTCATCCTTTTGTCCCACCTTGTCACCCTGTCCATCCTCAAACTGCCCCAGCTCCACTTCCTATGCCCCTTTGGGCAATGCACCTGTGGGACTAATAGACTGGACTCTGCCATGGACATTCCTCCACCATCACCCCTCACCATGTTACAGCACCCTCCAATATTGAGCACTTAAATAACCACCCTTGAAGCACAAAACAATCTGAAGTCTGTGATTTCGAAATAGTGTATTAGCAATTACAGTGACAAAATGCTCTTTCAAATGTAATGTCAACATACCTATGTCACACAGCTCTAGTACATGAGGAAACAAAGCAGATGTCACACAGTGGGACCCACATCTGTGAAATCGTAAGGGAAAGTGACAACTCAGTGACCATACACTGGGTGAAAAGGACAGACATTAGGAGGTAGTAGTGTTAAAGTACATGTAGTAGGCAGGTTTGTCTTCTTACCTGTGTCTCACTGGAAATATTGCAGGATCACAGAGTTCCTGTTGTCGATGTCCTCTTCTTCTGCTTCCTCGTCTTCACTGTCCACAGGCTCCACAGCTGCCACAACACCTCCATCTGGACCATCCTCCTGCAGAAAAGGCACCTGTCATCGCAAAGCTAAGTTGTGAAGCATACAGGAGGCCATGATGATCTGGCACACCTTCTTTGGTGAGTAGAATAGGGATCCACCTTTCATATGGAGGCACCGGAACCTGGCCTTCAGGAGGCCGAAGGTCCGCTCTATAATCCTCCTAGTTCGCCCAGGAGGCCGAAGGTCCGCTCTATAATCCTCCTACTTCGCCCATGGGCCTCATTGTAGCGTTCCTCTGCCCTTGTCCTGGGATTCCTCACTGGGGTCAGTAGCCATGACAGGTTGGGGTAACCAGAGTCATCTGAAAATGTCGAGGGACAACTGTTAGACACACACTAACTGTAGGGATATCCCCAGATCCAGACAACTATTCCCACTGACTTGCTTCCAGGTGCTCACCTAATAGCCACACACGGTGCCTCTGTAGTTGCCCCATCACATTAGGGATGCTGCTATTACGCAGGATGTAAGCGTCATGCACTGAGCCAGGAAATTTTGCATTAACATGGGAGATGTACTGGTCTTCCAAACACACCAACTGCACATTCATGGAATGGTAACTCTTCCGGTTTCTGTACACCTGTTCACTCCTGCGGGGGGGACCAAGGCCACATGTGTCCTATCAATGGCACCTATGATGTTGGGGATATGTCCCAGGGCATAGAAGTCACCTTTCACTGTAGGCAAATCCTCCACCTGAGGGAAAATGATGTAGCTCCGCATGTGTTTCAGCAGGGCAGACAACACTCTGGACAACACGTTGGAAAACATAGGCTAGGACATCCCTGGTGCTATGGCCACTGTTGTTTGAAATGACCCACTTGCTAGGAAATGGAGTACTGACAGCACCTGCAATTGAGGGGGGATTCATGTGGGATGGCGGATAGCTGACATCAGGTCTGGCTCCAACTGGGCACACAGTTCCTGGATTGTGGCACAATCAAGCCTGTAGGTGATGATCACATGCCTTTCCTCCATGGTCGACAAGTCCACCAGCGGTCTGTACACCGGAGGATGCTGCCATCTCCTCACATGCCCCAGCGGACGGTGCCTATGGAGGAGAACAGCGAGCAGAGAGTCAACCAACTCTGAGGTACGTAATGACAGCTTAATCGGAAAATATTCATAAATCGAATTTTGCCTGTAATAGTGTTGCGGCAATGCCTAGGTATGTGTGACACAGTCAAAAATAAAGCCATGTGGGCCCCTGAAATGGCAGCTGTCTGACCTGTAAGGTGGGACAAGGGGATATGAGGTAACTGCGCTGGCGTTGTACACCGTCGCAGTAGGTGGTTGAAGACCGCGGCGCAATTCTGCATTGGTTAACATTGGACCCTATGGGTCCCAGGAGCCAATGACGATGTACGCCGGCGGTGACGGTACGCACCGCCGCGGACGTGACTGCCATTTTCTCTCTGTTCAATCACTCGATACCTGATCTTCGACAGGAGAGGACATACACTACAAGTGCTGCTGTGATCTCAGTCTGGAAGAGACAATGGCTCGTGTGTCTGGGGAAAGGGCCCCTGCCTTCAGCACGGAGGAGTTGGAGAAACTCGTGGATGGGGTCCTCCCCAGTACACGCTACTCTACGGTCCTCCAGACAAACAGGTAAGTACACTGGGAGCATGCAGTATGGGCAATGCCTGTGTGGAGTGGGGTGGATGAAAGATAGGGGGGGTGAGAATGAGGCGTTCATGAAACGACGGTGAGTGCATGTGTGTCATGGCAAGGGTAGGGATGCGGTCCAATGACTGTGACGGTGCAGTTGGTAATTACTACTCTTTTTCCCCTGTACAATTCCTGAAGGTCAGCGCCCACCAGAAGAAGGACATCTGGCGTGCCATCGCCAAGGAAGTCCGGACCCTGGGGGTCTACCACAGATGGAGCACCCACTGCCGGAAAAGATGGGAGGACATTCGCCGCTGGAGCAAGAAGATGGCGGAGGCCCAGCTGGGGATGGCCTTCCAACGTGGGAGAGGTGTCTGTCGCACCATGACCCCTCTGATGTTCAGGATCCTGGCGATGGCGTACCCGGAGTTGGATGGGCGCTTGAGGGCAACACAGCAGCCACAAGGGGGTGAGTACACTCTCATTCTGCTGATTCAGCACGCATTGTAGGTGTCTGGGTGGGGGAGGTGGGCTGTGGGTTCCCTAAGGCCAGGGTGAGTTTGGTAGTTAAGTTCCCTTCTTCAGGCAGGCCCTGTGGCACCCCACCCCACCTGTGTACAGTGCCAACTACACCTACTCAGGCTCCTGTGACATCCATGTGTGCAGAAATCGGCCATAGCCTTGTAAGCCATGTCCCAGGGATTGCATAGTGGACCCCAAGTGCGCGGCGTAGTGCAGGGGGCTTCTGTGTCTGTCGTGTCTGCCAACGGTAGCAGTATTGCATGCACTGAACGTGTCTTTCTTCTGTCTTCCCCCCACCTTTTTGTGGTCTTTCTGTTCTTGTGTGCATTAGCATCATCAGGCGGAGGAGCAGTGGCACCGGAGCAGGAGGGAGCTGCATCCCACAGGGCCCTGGAGGGCGAGACTACGGACTCCGAATTCACCAGTGGGACGGAGGGCGAGGGGAGCTCCACGGCGGGGACAGGAGCTGACACCAGCGAGGCGGACTCCTCCTCTGATGGGAGCTCCCTTGCGGTGGCAGCACCATCTGTGCCCCCGCATCTACAGGTACAGCCACCACACCCCTACCAGTACCTCCCTCCCAGCAGCCCCTCAGCTTTTGCCTTGTACGCGCTCACCCAGGAGGGTGGGCATCATCTTCGCCCCAGGCACCTCAGGCCCTGCCCCAGTCACCCGTGCTGCCCTCAGTGAGGAGGCCATTGACCTCCTCAGGTCCCTCACTGTTGGGCAGTCTACCATTTTGATTGCCATCTAGGGTGTAGAGAGGCAGTTGCAACAAACCAATACATTCCTGGAGGGCATTCACTCTGGTCAGGCAGCCCTTCAGTGAGCTTTTCAGACTCTGGCCTCAGCACTGATGGCAGCCATTGTCCCTGTCTCTAGCCTCCCCCCTCCAACTTCCTCCACCCAGACCCACACCCCTGTACCTCAGCCTATCCCAAGCATACCATCAGACCAACATGCACACACCTCAACACACAAGGGAAGCTCTGGCAAACATAAGCACCACACAGGCACTCACGCAAGCATCACACACATGCAGACACACCAACATATACTGCCTCCACTGTGTCCCCTCCTCCTCGTCTCCCTCTTCCCTCTCTGTCTCGTCTCCACTCACACCTGCATGCACTACATCCTCAGCCACTACGTCCATCACCAGCACACACACCACCACACCCCGCTCACGTGCAGTCACCACCTCCACTACCATTCACACATCCCCTGTGGCCTCTCCCAGTGTGTCTGTGAGGCCACCTCCCAAGGTACACAAACGCAGGCACACACCCACCCAACAGCCATCCACCTCACGACAGCCTCCAGCCCATGCACCTTCACCCAAAGTCACCAAACGTACACCTCCTACAACCACTACCTCTTCCTCCACTCCCAAACCCCCTCCATCTACCCGTCCCAGTGTTCATAAGAAACTTTTCCTGTCCAACCTTGACCTCTTTCCCTCACCTCCCCCACCCCTTCAGTCTCCTAGGGCCCAACTCTCCAGGTCCCAACCTAGCACCTCAGCCACAACATCAGCGGGTCCAGTGGTGACAGTAATCACTGGATTATGGAGTGCACCAGGCAGCAGGGCAGCCAGTGTGGCAAGGAGCCACAGCACGGACAGTCCCCCACCTGTCAAGCATCAAAAGTTGGCCAGTGCCCGGCGGGAGAGGGGAAATAAATCAGCCACCAAAGCCGCTCCCAGGGGTCCAGTTGGGAGTGTGGAGACAGCTGTGACACCATCCAAGGTGGGGAAGGGGCACAGGAAAACCGGCAAGTCTGGGAAGATCAGCACAGTGGACAAGACCGCCAGCAGCCCCGCTGCCACAGACAGGACTGCCAGCAGCAGCCCCGCTGCCCAGGAGGTGACCGCCAGCAGCCACACTGCCCTGGAGAAGACCGCCAGCAGCCCTGCTGCGACAGACAGGACCGCCAGCAGCAGCCCCACTGCCCAGGAGGCGACCGCCAGCAGCCCCGCTGCCACAGACAGGACCGCCAGCAGCAGCCCCGCTGCCCAGGAGGCGACCACCACCAGCCACACAGCCACAGACATGACCGCCAGCAGCAGCCCCGCTGCCCAGGAGGCGACCGCCAGCAGCCACACTGCCCAGGAGAAGACCACCAGCAGCAGCCCTGCTGCCCAGGAGGCAACCGCCAGCAGCCCCGCTGCCACAGACAGGACTGCCAGCAGCAGCCCCGCTGCCCAGGAGGCGACGCCAGCAGCCCCGCTGCCACAGTCAGGACCGCCAGCAGCAGCCCCGCTGCCCCGGAGGCGACCGCCAGCAGCCCCGCTGCCACAGACAGGACCGCCAACAGCTGCCCCACTGCCCAGGAGGCGACCGCCAGCAGCCCTGCAGGCCAGGACAAGACCGCCACCAGCTGTACCGCTGCCAAGGACACCGCCGACAAAAGCACCGCAGGCCAGGACAAGACCACCACCAGCTGAACTGCTGCCTAGGACACCTCCGCCACAAGCACAGCTGTCAAGGACACCGCCACCACCAGCACCGCTGAACAGGACAAGACCGCCACAAGCACCGCTGCCAAGGACACCGCCGCCACCAGCACCGCTGAACGGGACACCGCCGCCACCAGCACCGCAGGCCAATGAGCGCCAAAAGCTCTGACGCCACTGAGATCGCCACGAGCAGGATGAAGCACTTTGGGCACAAAGCCCCCTCTAGAACCAGTGGAGAAGAGCATCAACTACCTCAGTCCTTGGCAGGATGAAGCACTCTGGGCACAATGCCCCCTCCAGAACCAGTGGAGAAGAGCATCCACTACCTCAGTCCTTGGCAGGATGAAGCACTCTGGGCACAATGCCCCCTCCAGAACCAGTGGAGAATGTTATCCACTTGTGAGACTGTGGCTTTGCACTCCCCAAGATTGAACAGTGGGGAAACCACCCACTGTAGAGACTTGTGAGACTGTGGCTTTGCACTCCCCAGGATTGAACAGTGGGCAAGCCACCCATTGTAGAGACTTGTGAGACTGTGGCTTTGCACTCCCCAGGATTGAACAGTGGGCAAACCACCCACTGTAGAGACTTGTGAGACTGTGATTTGCACTCCCCAGGGTTGAACAGTGGGCAAACCACCCACTGTAGAGACTTGTGAGACTGTGGCATTGCACTCCCCAGGATGCAGCAGTGGGCATGGAGCCCCCTCGTGGATCTGACGTCATGCACTCATCCGGCTGAGGTGGCCCCCCTTCCCTTCCCCCTGAGGTGCCTGTTTTATTTCCAAATGATGCCCCTGCAGTGTTCTCTCCGTCTTGTTCGGGTATTGAGTGCGGGCCTCGCACATGCCTTTTGGGCCCAGTGATCCACGGTCTATGATGATGGAATCCCTTGGACTTGTGTTCTTGGTGTATATAATTGTATATATAGTATAAATGTATATATTTGTAAATATTTTTGATGTAGGTAATTGAATATATCACAATTATTCTACTCATTTCCTTTTGTCCTTGCATTCTTCCAGGGGGGGTTGTAACTGTAATATATCAATATGTATTAGCGTGTGTGTTGTAGTGGGTGAGGTTGGGGGTGGGGGTGTTGCGTGTGTGTGCCACTTGTTTTTTCCCTCCCCCCTCCCCTGTGTCGTAGGTGCAGTACTCACCGTCGTCTACGCCGCCGGCGTTCGTGCTCCTGGTAGAGGAGCAGGAAGATAAAGGCTGGCAGAATCTGGAGCTCCGGTTCCATGGCGTCCTGATTCCTCATGGGGTGTGTAGAGGTGAGCTTTTTCTCTTCGAAGTCCTGTTTCCGCCGTGTTTTTGTTCGCGGTGAATCCGCCCCGGAAAAGATTGGTGGGTTGTAATAGTGTGGGCGGTACATTGTCTTCCGCCTGTCTGTTGGCGGTTACCGCTGCGGTGTTTGTTTGTACTGCCTTGGCGGTCGGAGTGTTAAAGTGGCTGTCTATGTTGGCGGATTCCGCCACGGAGGTAATTCAATTTTTTTTACTGCCGGCCTGTTGGCGGTTTTACCGCTGCTTTAACACCGACTGCCAGGGTTGTAATGACCCCATAGTATTTTGTAACTTTCCCATCATTTGATTACATGTAATACCCCCACTGACTAGTTGCTGATTATTGTGTTTTATGACGAACCAGAATTGTCATCAACACGCTTGACATCCTGACAAACATCAGTAGAAAGCATAGAATCTTCTGGATGTTTTACTTTACAGAAATGTTGATAAATGTGAGCCTGCAAATCAGAAATATGAACCACAATGTCTCTGTTCCACCACCGTTTCCCCTGTAACAAAAGTGATGTTTTTGTAATTTTTTGTACTTTCACAGGAGACATAAACTTTGTTTCCCCTTTAAGAAATTTGTTGGGTTTTTTAATTAAAACCCAATCACCCACTTCTATTTTAACTTCGCGTACATTATTCTTTTGATCATAATAGCGCTTCTGTTTGATCTGCTTAACCAGCACATTCTCCCTAATAGTCTCACACTCTATAGTAATGCCATTGCTATTAGGAGCTAATCTCAACCACTGAAGAATAAGTTTAGATTTAAGGTCTCTGCCTCATAGCGCTCTGAAAGGAGAAAAATTGGTAGTGGAATGAGGGGTTGTTACATATGCCCACATTTTTTCTTTTAGAAAACTCTCCACATCAATGTTCAATGAAATGGCTGTCTGAATACCCTCTTTTAGTACATGATTGACTTGTTCTACTAAGCCATTAGAAGATCTACTGTATAAAGCAACCTTTATGTGTGAAATATCTAAACCTGTCAAAAACTCATTCATTTCTTTTGACACAAAATGCATTCCATTGTCTGTGACAATTTAGCGTGGAGGACCCTCAATTTGAAATGTTTAAAAAAGTGATTCAACGAAATCATAATAGATCCATTTAGAGAAATAATCTACTAGCACAATTAGGTAACATTGTTGTCTAGGAAGAAGAATAAGGAAGGGACCAGAGTAGTCTAAACTCACCTTTACCCAAGGAGACTCAGGCATTTGTACAGGAAATAAAGGTTTGTGTGTAGTTTTCCAATGTTTATCTAAAACAATCCACTGAGGACAAAGTTCAATAAATTGGGAAACTGCTCTGTCTATGCCTGGCCACAAAACATTTTGTTTAAGTTTTTTAACAGTGGCTGAAATTCCTAAGTGTCCTTCATGTGCCATTGAACACAACGTTTCCTTACTGCAGTAAGTGGTACAATTAAATCTTTGCGTACACATATTTGATTTTCACATGACAATTCAGATGCCACTTGTCCAAAACATTTGAGTTCACCTGAAAGTGACTTATCTTGAGGCCAACCCACATTTATGAAATGAAATACTTTTTTTAACACTTCATCCTTTTCCATAGCCTCCAAACACTCTTGTTCAGAAATGACACCTGCATAGCTTGATATGGCATCAACAACAGCTACGACACATTCTTTCTCTTTGAAGATCTCATCATGACTTTCCCTGAGAGGTAAACAAGACAAACAGTCTGCTCTGAAGTTCCTCCCACCTTGTATATATTTGATCTTAAAATTGTACTCTTGTAATTTGGACAGAAGTCTAACCGATCTTGCAGAAGCTTTTCCCAAACCACTATCACTTAAAAGAAAAACAAGAGGCTTATGATCTGTAAATAATTCAAACGATGTTCCCCATACATAAGTTTTGAATTTCTCCACTGCCCAAGAACATGCAAGAGCCTCTTGTTCAATGGTACTGTATTTTATCTCCACTTCACTGAGAGATCTAGAAGCAAATGCCACTGTGTTCTCTTCATTACAAACCCACTGTCCAAACACAGCCCCCAGCCCCTTCAAACTGGCATCCACGGATATGAATGATTTAAACTGGGGTTGATAAGGTTGCAACATGGGTGCATTTATAACTAACTCCTTCACTTCCTCAAAAGCTTTACAAATTTGGGTGGACCATTCAAATCTAACCCCTTTTTTAAGCAAGGATCTCAAAGGTTGTACTTACATGGCATAACCCGGCAAGAAACATGCATAATAGTCACACAGCCCAAGAAATGATTTGAGAGAGTCTTTGGGGGTCATTCCGACCCCGGCGGGCGGCGGGCACCGCCCGCCGGGCGGAAACCGCCCAAACACCGCACCGCGGTCAAATGACCGCGGCGGTGATTCCAACTTTCCCGCTGGGCCGGCGGGCGATCTCAAGAAGATCGCCCGCCGGCCCAGCGGGAAAGCCCCTGCAAAGAGGAAGCCGGCTCCGAATGGAGCCGGCGGATTTGCAGGGGTGCGACGGGAGGAGTGGCACCCGTCGCGATTTTCAGTGTCTGCAAAGCAGACACTGAAAATCATTATGGGGCCCTGTTAGGGGGCCCCTGCACTGCCCATGCCAGTGGCATGGGCAGTGCAGGGGCCCCCAGGGGCCCCACGACACCCGTTCCCGCCATCCTGTTCCTGGCAGTAAAAACCGCCCGGAACAGGATGGCGGGAAGGGGGTCGGAATCCCCATGGCGGCGCTGCAGGCAGCGCCGCCATGGAGGATTCCCTGGGCCAGGGGTAAAAAGTCGGGAAACCGCCGGTTGCCCTTTTCTGACCGCGGCTTTACCGCCGCGGTCAGAATGGCCCAGGAAGCACCGCCAGCCTGTTGGCGGTGCTTCCGTGGTCGTTGACCCTGGTGGTCGGTGACCGCCAGGTTCAGAATGACCCCCTTTGTCTGTTGGCGGAGGTGCCAACTTAATAGAAGTTACATTGCAAGCCTTTGGCTTGATACCTTCACTAGTAATAGTGTGCCCTAAATACTCAACCTACTGTAGCATAAACTTGCACTTATTCAGTTTTACTGTCATACCATACTTCATCAGGATACTAAAAACTTTTTCTAACTTTGCAACCTGTTCCTCAATTGTTTCTGTAAATACCAGAATGTCATCCTGGAAAGCCTGAATTTGTTTCTCATGGCCAAACAAAGAATCCATAAGTATTTTAAATACACTGACAGCAGATGCCAGACCAAATGGCAGCCTTAAATACTTGTAAGCACCAAATGGCGTCACAAACGTAGTCAAACCCTGAGACCCTTCACTCAAAGGTACCTGGTGATATGCAGAGTGCAAATCTATTGTAGAAAAATATTTTGCATTGCCGATATTGGCCACCATCTCCTGTATATGTGGTAACGGCTGACAGTCTACAATTATATTTTGATTCAATGACCTGAGGTCAACCGACAACCTTAAATCCCCAGAATGTTTCTTGGTCAAAACAATTGGAGAAACCCATTCCGAAGAACCTGTAGGGAGAATAACCTTCACCTGAACCAGTTTGTCTAAAAGCTTTCCTAAATCAGCTCTGGCACTTAAAGGAACAGGCCTCACCTTATATACAATGGGTATAGCATCTTTTTTTTAACTTAATCTCAAAGCCCTTTACATTGCCAATGTTGTCTTTGAAAACAGCTGAAAATGTTCCCAGTAATGAATCCACAATATCACTGTCTGATGATAAACAGCAAACAGGCATATCACCAAGAGCAATAGGTTCAATGTGTCTAGGACACAAATGAATGCCAAGTCTTGCTAAATCTTTCCAGCCAACAATGTCACGACCTTTTTGTTACAACACCCCTCCCCAAACATTCCACAGTTTAAGTGAAAAACCCTAATAAATCCACATCTTGTTCACCAAAAGCCTTTGGATTTATATCAGGTGAAATAAGACACATACCAATAGGTCAGTACTTACGAAATTTCACATCACCTAAAATTGTTACAGGAGCCCCAGAATCTGCCATAACAGTAATAGATTTCCCCTCAGTAGTTGCTTGACAAAAAGGCCCTTTGATTTTCTTGTTAGGAACCAAATCGACATGACATCATCACTGTCAATGGTTAACAAAACATTAGAAAATCTATCGAGGCAGTCTTGGACATGATCATCATTGTCATTAACGTTCACATTACTAATCCTCATCTTGTTAGAATTACTTGAAGAACTCTTACAAACTACCTGAAAGTGACCAATTTTCCGACAGCGTAAATTTTTTTTACTCAGTGCAGGACATGAGGGAAAATGTCCTACATGACTCTTTGAGCCACATCTGTAGCACACAATAGAACCCCTCTTCCCTTTAAAACTTTTGTTAATCGCACAAATAGAGGTGTCGTCAACAACTAGATTGACTGGGGAAAGACCTTCCTGGGTACTGCCACTATGTGCGTTCTGACCGGAAAGTACTTGTGTTGTTAAAATGGATCTTTCTATGGCTCTGGCAATGTCTAGTGTCTCCGTTAAGGTAGGGTTTCTGCAGGTCAAAAGACGTTCTTGCACTTTCTTCGAATAACAATTAAAGACAAACTGGTCTCTGATGAAAATGTACACATTACTTACAAATTCGCATCTGGATGCTAATACTCTTAAAGTAGCAATATACTCCTCCACCGACTCATTACTGGCTTGCTTGGACTTGAAAAAATTGTGTCTTTCCAATAATACACTGGGCTCTTCAGTATATTGCTTACCCATATGAATTTTTGCCTCCAGATAAGCATTCCAAACAGCCTCATCACCAGCTGGCCTTGGAATAACAGGTAAATTGTCAAAGACCCTTTGTCCAGCAACACCTAAATGGTTAAATAATAACGCCATTTTCCTCAGAGGCAAATAGTCAGTGGCATCAATGGCCGCAAGATAATTCTCAAAAATTCGCAGCCATTTCTTCCACTCAATCTTAGGTTTGCCGGCATGCTGCAGAAATGGTGGTGGTTGTACAGCTCCTTGTACAGTAGCCATTGGATAAAAAACACAGAGCGTATGAAGAGGAAATAAAAACTCCCAGAATTGACAACTGTAATATCAGAAACTTTTTCAGGCCTTTTTTTTGTTTGTTTTTTTCTCAGAAACTTATCAGGCCCATTTATTAATGTAGAACTGTCCAAAGCAGAACAGGACACTCGCAGACAGTGTTGGAAACAGTATCAAAACGCCTTTGTTCGAGCGTGAAGACTGCACATCACTAGTTGCTAGGAAGTGTTGCCATGAAGTTTCCAGCAACCCGTAGAGTCCTTCATACTCTTACTCAAGCGTAAATAATAACGCGTTGCAAGGCAACAAAGTCTCAGGCTCTCGGAACGTGCGCATGAAACAAACATTGAAGTCAAAAGGAAAACAGCCTTGCCTCTTTTTTTTCAGAATAAAATAGCTTCACAGTTATTTCAAGATGAAATAGTCTCACCGCTGGTTGATGCCTGCCAGCAACGGTTTCATTACTCAAAAACAGGAAACGTTCTTTCGTCATTGGGTTCAGATATAAACAAACACAACCCCACTCCTGGTACCAAAATGTAACGAAGCTGGAGTGAGATGTAAAGTAGGCAGCCAAACGATGAAAGACGTTTTGAATCTTTTATTTCTTTAGGTAGATGAACCCACGACATGAAACATCCAGCTAGCAGTAAGCCTCCAGTCCTCTCCAGCACTTGACAACCAACTGCCTGCCTGATGTTCCATGGAACCCCATGACACATTTGGAACATGGTAAAAACTCACCAAACACTTAAAGAGACAGCATTAAAGAAATACAGAAATACATACTACATCATGCAGTGTTCTCGGATGTGTCCGGATACAGGTTGGGCCTTGGTCTGTGCCCTGTGGCCTTGTGTACCCTTTTTACTTTGGACCCGGTATTGGCCCTTTATGTACATCTGTAAATGTATTTGGTTTGCGTGGTGGGTTTTGCTATGCTAATACATTGTCAGTACTCCAGCAATGTTTTATTATGCCGTGTGTCGTATGCCATTGGTTTACATGTGCAGCTGGTTGTGTGTATGGTGTGTGGTCCGTGTGTGTGTGTCACTCTCGTTTTCCTCCCTCCCTCCCTTGTCTGCTAGGTGGCTGTACTCATCGTCGTATCCTTCATCGGGGTTGGTGTTCCAGGTGGAGAATGACATAGAAGATCATCTGGGAAAACTTGCAGTTCGGGTTCCATGGCGGCATGGTTCTTCCCTGTGTCTTCAATGGTGAGTCCTTTCACTTCTGGACTATGTTTCCACCAGGCTTTTGTTGGCGTTGGTACCGCCCCAGAAAAGGTGGAGGTTTTGTGTGTCTTAATATGGTGGGCGGTACTTTGTCTCCTGCCTGGCTGTAGTTGGCTACCGCCATGGTGACTGTTGTTTCCGCCATGGCGGTTGGTGTTGTTGTGTAGCCATTTTAAGTATAGCTCCATGCACGTTAGTTTAATACACTACGCCGCTGTGCACCTTGACCTAGATATATTTTATTCAGCTTTTCATTGTTATTTTTACAATAACCAGTTTTATGGTCTTGTTTTAATTTCTTCTATCAAACTGTTTTGCTTAGTTCAGCACTGTGTTCTCAAACAACACATTCTTGATCACCCTGTGCTTCAGTCAAGGCTACAGTCTGGTACATTGCCGGTAAACGTGGTAGAAGTTTAGTCTCCAACATTCGTAGAAAATACACATCCTTACTTAGGGACATTTTCTTAGAACATCTGCTGTTTAGTTATAAAAACACTTTCCAGTTCTATTACATGTCAAGAGGGAGAGTCCAGCCAGGGAACAACAACTGTATGCTGAATGCTCCGCTGCAGATGCTGACGCAGATCACAGGCCTTTGCTCAGGTATGAGGGTTGATGTCCTCCCCGGGGAACCTGAAAGGAAGGATTATAGCTTAACATGCTGTGCTCGAAATATGCTTTAGATAGGGAATAGTCCATTGATTCTAGTGGCACTATGATAGCATTATTCTTATGCTTCACTCTCATCATCACTATTTTAATATTGTTGTGTTGTGTAGTTCTGGTTATTGCAGCTCACGCTTTGCTATCCAAAATGCAGTTGTTTTATTAAACCAATCTTTAAAACTTATACTGCTTTTATTGTCATTTATATATGAGACCGAACTGTGTGTGAGAGAACCGGTTGTGACCTGAGTGGCCACGACTTCCCTGAGAAGTACCAATATGTCATGCGCTCGGCTGCCCAATCGTCTCTGCCTCTTGGGAGAGATGAGGCACTGCTGGTTAGCCGGAGCAAAGCGACAAGTGTCATCCACAGTGGGTCAGACTCAGTCCCCCACACTGTGGACGATCTTGCTGCTCAAAATCCAGTAGTCTCATTACAATAATGAGAGCCTACGCGACATGGCGCCGCCAATGTTTGGTCAGGCTCCAATTTTCGGGTCCACCGGAGTATATGCGTCTCATTTTATTTAATGACACCTCTGTGTAGTATACGGAGACGTCCGTGGTACTGAGGATTTCCACCACAGATGGCGGTTGTTCAAGCTTGAACTTTAAAAGGAAAACCCCATCTTGGTGTGCCTTCTCTGAACTCATAGTGCTTCTATCATGGCGAATCCCTAAACTGTACAAATAGCTGATAACATGAGACAACCTCTCACAGCACACTTATTAGCAAATGGCCTAACGGCTCAGGGAGGTCCAGTCACGTTTGTGGTGGACGCCCATGCAGCTTATAGAACAGAGCTATTTTACTCTTGGGTCACATTTCCAGCAGTGGATGGGAATACATATACATTTCACACATATACAGTTGCGAACGCGCCTGGACAATACAGAGCGTACGCATATTTAGAGATACCTCTATCTTATCAAGAACATAATAATTGGCTTGATGGCACCCTACCCCATACAATACTACCAGTTAGGTTAGTCCACTAAGTAATGACTGTCCTACCTGCCCTTTATTGGCCACTTATACACCACATCCTGCAGTTGGGAATTTAGCAGTAGCTGAGGTTCGTCACTTATACATTGAATTAATAGCAATATACAGCCGATTAGTACAATTCGTGATGCAAACATTAAATACAAACCCAGCACGTGCTGCTCCAGCACATCCACATGCAGTAACACCAGGTATAAATCCGGCAACTGTGCATTCGATTATGGGTAAAGTACCTGCCAAACGAGAGAAGACTCCATTTTGGCTAGCACACAAAATAAATACGCTGGAGGCAGTATTTCCCCATACGGGACCTCAGGATAAACATAGAATATTAACGATGTGCTTGCCCTTTGGGATGGTCCCTACAGTAGAAAACTGTAATACATGGGGCACGGTATTCGCCGTGCTCTATACAACCGCACACGGTACACCGACACTTGCCAATTTACCAGAAGTGCTGAAACAAATTCAAAATGAATATGAGGCTGCCCCGGCCCTAGATTTGGGGCCAGACCACAAAAACCTCAATTTCAGGGTAAAACAAATAAAGATAACTCTAAACAACAACCTGAGGGTAATAAGAAATGCTGGGATGAAAAGCAACAAACGCCTAAAAAAGAAAAGGGAGTTTCTGCACGTACGGAGACCCCACAGAATAGGTATAATCTCAGAAATAGAGACAATATCAAAACACCTGATAGATACCAATATACTGATACACGCCAATCTCGTTCCTTTCAGGACTCATTGGAAAAGAGAAATGAGAGAGGTGGGCGATCAGAGCGAAGAACAGAGTACGTGAAACCGAGACAGGAATCCCAACGCTCTTCGGAGGTTTCTGTTAAAAAGGAAGAGAAACCTGTCCAACAAAAACAACAATTTAAAAAGAAAAAGGTGGCAGCAGTCGCAGTGCGACATGCCACACAGGAAGAGGGTCCTCTTGAAGAACAAGAACTGGGCTCTAGCATTGCTAGGCAGTGCGGCAGAGGTAACAATAGTTCACCGGAACCTTCTAGAGCATCTGGAGGTGAAAGCAACTGATGACTTTATACAAGTAGAAACAGCGGACATGCGTGTCTCCGAGCCTGATAGGGTGTACAAAGTAAAACTGCAATTAGAAGGAGACATTGAACGCACAATACACGCAATCTTTTGGGATCGCATAGTCAAAGTGTATGACATCTTGTTGGCCGAACAAGACTGGCCGCCTGACTTTGTCCGTACCTGCCCATATGGAGAAGATGTCATTAAGCCTTCTTTCTCGCCCCTTGTTCCAGAGGAACTCGCTGAATCCTATTCTATTGAATGGGCTCTAGCACAGGCACCCGCGTTATACAGAAATCACGTAGGGTGGGATAGGGACTCCCCCTACCATGTCATCCCCATTAAAATTGAACCTCAGCCACAACCGCAGTATCCCATAAAACATGAAGCAAGGGCACTGGTGAGAGAAATACTCATGCAATTAGAGTACCAGGGTGTGATTGAACCCTGTGTCTCGCCGATGAATAACCCTTTATTTCCTGTAGCTAAGTCAGACCATTCATACAGAATAGTCTTAGACTACAGACATTTAAACAGTCATACCCGTACATATGCTTTACAAAATTCACATAGCACTGCACTGATGAGCAACATAGTGCGGAAAAAATACAAAACAACTTTCGACATTTCAAGTGGGTTCTTCTGCCAGAATATAGTGCCTGAAAGCAGGGACTTAACAAGCTTTAGCGCACTAGGCTCTCAGAAAAAATTCTGTTGATTGCCTCAGGTGTATAAGAACAGTCCAGGACTGTTTGCAGCTCGTGTGACTGCCATCTTACACGAGATTGACTCTGAAGCATTGTCATATGTGGATGATATATATCTCACGGATGATAAGTTGCTACAACATTTAAGATGGTTAGCCTGCATTGTTGTAGGGTTTGTCGAACTTGGCTATAAATTTAACTTTAAAAAAACAAAAATTGCCTTCCTCAGCGTCCTGTTCCTGGGATATGAGCTGACGAGTGAAGGGAAGAGCCTAGCGCCACAATTTTTAGAAAAATTTGCACAATTGCAACCACTGAATACGATTAAAAAACTCCAATCATTGTTGGGTTTCTTAAATTTTGGCAGAACCTACATTCCCGATTATGCTACGCGCATAAAACCTTTATATGACTTAATACGTCCCGATTTTTCAAATAAATTCTGGACAATTGAACATACACGCACTCTTCAAGAGTTGCAGACAGACATGCTAGCAGCAAAACATTTGCAAACAAAGAACAACAGTACACATTTGGTCATCAGGGTAATAGCTTGGGCCATCGGTTTCACCTATGTGACATTTAATGAAGGTGAGACAGTCCCGATTACATACAAATCACATTTGTATTCAGCAGCTGAACAACGCTTTGCACCCACAGAGAAAATTCTCACTGCTGTGCAGATGGCTGTTATTAAAGAAAGACCTCTTGCACAAAGAAAACACATTATTGTTGTTTCTCCAATTCCAGCCCTAGAAGCTGTTACAAAAGCTAGCGTTCCGAATGCAAAAGCACTACATGCATGTTGGATACAATGGGCTACGTCTTTAACAGCCACTGATGAAGACTACATTTTTGATCCAAAGTTACAAACTCAGGAATTTCTACAATATGAAGTAGAATATCCAGCTCCAGCAAATACCTTGCCCATCGATCAATATCATAGAGTCATGTACACCGATGGCTCTGCACAACTGGCGATTGGAACTAAACATCAATATTCTGCTGCTTGCGCAATCGTAAGTGGCTATATGGAAGGGGATAAATTCTGTCCCCTACATACCTTTACACAGACCTGTAGGAAAGTACCATCTTGCCTGGCATGTTACCCCCATTTTTCACTGTATATATGTTGTTTTAGTTGTATGTGTCACTGGGACCCTGCTAGTCAGGGCCCCAGTGCTCATAAGTGTGCCTGAATGTGTTACCTGTGTTATGACTAACTGTCTCACTGAGGCTCTGCTAATAAGAACCTCAGTGGTTATGCTCTCTCATTACTTTCAAATTGTCACTAACAGGCTAGTGACCAATTTTACCAATTTACATTGGCTTACTGGAACACCCTTATAATTCCCTAGTATATGGTACTGAGGTACCCAGGGTATTGGGGTTCCAGGCGATCCCTATGGGCTGCAGCATTTCTTTTGCCACCCATAGGGAGCTCTGACAATTCTTACACAGGCCTGCCACTGCAGCCTGAGTGAAATAACGTCCACGTTATTTCACAGCCATTTTACACTGCACTTAAGTAAATTATAAGACACCTATATGTCTAACCTTTACCTGGTAAAGGTTGGGTGCTAAGTTACTTAGTGTGAGGGCACCCTGGCACTAGCCAAGGTGCCCCCACATTGTTCAGGGCCAATTCCCCGGACTTTGTGAGTGCGGGGACACCATTACACGCGTGCACTACATATAGGTCACTACCTATATGTAGCTTCACAATGGTAACTCCGAATATGGCCATGTAATATGTCTATGATCATGGAATTGCCCCCTCTATACCATCCTGGCATAGTTGGCACAATCCCATGATCCCAGTGGTCTGTAGCACAGACCCTGGTACTGCCAAACTGCCTTTCCCGGGGTTTCACTGCAGCTGCTGCTGCTGCCAACCCCTCAGACAGGTATCTGCCCTCCTGGGGTCCAGCCAGGCCTGGCCCAGGATGGCAGAACAAAGGACTTCCTCTGAGAGAGGGTGTTACACCCTCTCCCTTTGGAAAATGGTGTGAAGGCAGGGGAGGAGTAGCCTCCACCAGCCTCTGGAAATGCTTTCATGGGCACATTTGGTGCCCATTTCTGCATAAGCCAGTCTACACCGGTTCAGGGACCCCTTAGCCCTGCTCTGGCGCGAAACTGGACAAAGGAAAGGGGAGTGACCACTCCCCTGACCTGTACCTCCACTGGGAGGTGCCCAGAGCTCCTCCAGTGTGCTCCAGACCTCTGCCATCTTGGAAACAGAGGTGCTGCTGGCACACTGGACTGCTCTGAGTGGCCAGTGCCATCAGGTGACGTCAGAGACTCCTTCTGATAGGCTCCTTCAGGTGTTGCTAGCCTATCCTCTCTCCTAGGTAGCCAAACCCTCTTTTCTGGCTATTTAGGGTCTCTGTCTCTTGGGATTCCTTAGATAACGAATGCAAGAGCTCATCCGAGTTCCTCTGCATCTCTCTCTACACCTTCTGCCAAGGAATCGACTGCTGACCGCGCTGGAAGCCTGCAAAACTGCAACATAGTAGCAAAGATGACTACTGCAACTCTGTAACGCTGATCCAGCCGCCTTCTCGACTGCTTTCCTGGTGGTGCATGCTGTGGGGGTAGTCTGCCTCCTCTCTGCACTAGAAGCTCCGAAGAAATCTCCCGTGGGTCGATGGAATCGTCCCCCTGCAACCGCAGGCACCAAAGAACTGCATCACCGGTACCTTGGGTCTCCTCTCAGCACAACGAGCGAGGTCCCTTGAATCCAGTAACTCTGTCCAAGTGACTCCCACAGTCCAGTGACTCTTCAGTCCAAGTTTGGTGGAGGTAAGTCCTTGCCTCCCTACGCCAGACTGCATTGTTGTAAACCGCGACTTTTGCAGCTACTCCGGCCTCCGTGCACTTCCGGTGGAAATCCTTTGTGCACAGTCCAGCCTGGGTCCACGGCACTCTAACCTGCATTGCACGACCTCCTAAGTTGTTCTCCGGCGACGTGGGACTCCTTTGTGCGACTTCGGGTGAGCACCGTTTCACGCATCCTCGTAGTGCCTGTTTCTGGCACTTCTCTGGATGCTACCTGCTGCTGAGAGGGCTCCTTGTCTTGCTCGACGTCCCCTCTGTCCCCTGACGCAATTTGCGACATCCTGGTCCCTCCTGGGCCACAGCAGCATCCAAAAACACCAACCGCACAATTTGCAGCTAGCAAGACTTGGCGGTCTTTCGGCGGGAAAACACTTCTGCACAACTCTCCACGGCGTGAGGGATCCGTCCTCCAAAGGGGACGTCTCTAGCCCTTGTCGTTCTTGCAGAAACCTACGCTTCTACTGTCCAGTAGCAGCATCTTTGCACCCACAGCTGGCATTTCCTGGGCATCTGCCCATTTCCGACTGGCTTGTGACTTTTGGACTTGGTCCCCTTGTTCCACAGGTACCCTCGACTGGAATTCCATCGTTGTTGCATTGTTGGTTTGTGTCTTTCCTGCAGAATTCCCCTATCACGACTTCTATGTCCTTTGGGGAACTTTAGTGCACTTTGCACTCACTTTTCAGGGTCTTGGGGTGGGCTATTTTTCTAACCCTTACTATTTTCTAATAGTCCCAGCGACCCTCTACAAGGTCACATAGGTTTGGGGTCCATTCGTGGCTCGCATTCCACTTTTGGAGTATATGGTTTGTGTTGCCCCTATCCCTATGTGTCCCCATTGCATCCTATTGTAACTATACATTGTTTGCACTGTTTTCTAATACTATTACTGCATATTTTGGTATTGTGTACATATATCTTGTGTATATTTGCTATCCTCATACTGAGGGTACTCAGTGAGATACTTTTGGCATATTGTCATAAAAATAAAGTACCTTTATTTTTAGTATATCTGTGTATTGTGTTTTCTTATGATATTGTGCATATGACACTAAGTGGTACTGTAGGAGCTTCACTCGTCTCCTAGTTCAGCCTAAGCTGCTCTGCTAAGCTACTATTATCTATCAGCCTATGCTGCTAGACACCCTATACACTAATAAGGGATAACTGGGCCTGGTGCAAGGTGCAAGTACCCCTAGGTACTCACTACAAGCCAGTCCAGCCTCCTACAAGACCTTATGGGAGTTTACAGCACAATTGACTGAGCTAAAAGCTCTGCTGATGGCACTAGAACATACGGATCTGGCACAGCCTACGCTGATTGTTTGTGATTCATATTACTGTGTCCAGTCCTTTAATGAATATTTGCATTATTGGCGCCAGAATGGGTTCAGAGATTCCAAAGGCAACATCATAAAACACAGACTTCTGTGGGGGAAGGTAGCAGATCTGAAAGAGACGCTACCGAGAGTCCATGTTGTGCATACACTTGCACACCAGCACGTTGGAATACACGTTGCTGGAAATACTTTGGCTGATGAAGCAGCAAAGTCAGCAGTGGCAGTAGCCACTGAAGCTGCAGTGACTCGTTTGAGTACTAAACCAGACACAGACATTTTGGCTGCCATAAAGGCTAAGGCTGATGGTACGCCCCATCCTAAAGAATTCACAAGCAAATATCAATACTATATGGGAAGTATGCTAAACGCTGAAGCAAAAATACCAGGCGTAGGCGTACGTGACATCCCCAACAAAGATATAAGACCACAATTGATCAAAGCAGTGCATGAGGGGGTGGCATCTGCACATGCTGGTGTGGCGGCTACAATTTCAATCTTACAGGCCCGTTATTGGTGGCCCGGTCTCTACAAAGAGACTAAACAGTATTGCCTTTGTTGTGACATCTGTCAACAAATTAAAGTTCTACGGCCAAGCACCCGCCGCAGACACCCCTCTTGATTTCAAGTAAACCGTTACAGTGTGTGTACTTGGACCACTGCGGTCCACTAACACCTGATAGTGCATACAAATACATATTAGTCACTGTTGATTCATGCTCCAGGTTTGTTTGGGTGTGGCCACAACGCTCGGCTGACGCTCGGACTGTTATTAAAGATTTGCAAGTCTTATCGGTACATATGCAGTTGAGGCGTTCCACTCGGACCAGGGCCCTGCTTTCACCTCAAGGGCATTCAGGGACACCATGGCTTTGTTGCGGGTCCAACTGCAGTACTCGTCTCCATTTCATCCTGAAGGAAATAGTATTGTGGAGAGATTAAACCGCAATTTAAAGCAATCCTTAACAGACAGAGTCTTAGGTATGGGTCGTAGTTGGCTTACTCACCTGTATGGAGTTCAGAGAGCACTAAATAACCTGCCTAGAAGGTCCCGGGGGGTTGTAGTTCATATGAGTGCCTGTTCGGAACTCGAATGTTTGTTCTGGATCTTGATGGTCCTGGCGTGGAGGCAGCAGAAACACCTTTTTACATAAATGAACGTGTCACTGTTTTACAGGAATTACAACAGTTCCATGAAGATAATTCTTCTAAAAGTGCTGCCTCCACAGGAATTAAGGATGTGCCTGTAACATCTACCTGCTGGATTCCCAGAGAAGGGGATCTTGTACGTGAAAAGGTCGCAGTGAAAAAATAATTTGACCCTTTTTATCGAGCACCAGTCCCAGTACTGGGGATACACGGTACTAGAACTGTCATTCTACTACCGTTGGCAGGTGCCAAAGAAAATCGTTTTGTTTCAATTGACAATGTCAAATTACACCATACGGCCGATCCTGAACAGCCGACCAAGAGGAACATCCAGTAGTTCCCGAATCCCTCTCACTACTGGAGAAGAAGTTCTGCTACAAATTGTTTATACCAACACTGATACCTCTCTTAGCTTGGGAAGGGTGGATGATGATCTTGCAGTAGTTCCACTAACATCAAATAACTTAGAAACATTTGACCAAGTCAGCTCGACTACAAGCCAAGCAGATGGTGCTGTCTACAGTGTGCCACCACAGGAAACACCAACTCCACCATTGACAATGGTTACACCATTTGCACGAACTGCCTCTGGTTATTTTGCCGAGTTCAATGATGATTTCTCAGACTCGTTCACTTCTTCAACAGCTTGATTTGTCAAGAACACGTATGCTAACTAAGTGGCTTAAAGAAACTAACTTTATTTTTCCATGGAACTATGTATGGCTTTCTTTGACTGTCCTAGCCTTTCTACTTTGGATTGGTTTTGTTATTACCTTTTTCTTATTAATACATGGTCATTTTCTTCCCAAGAGATCAGCGGTTGAACAGGTGGAGGAGGTTTTGAAACCACATTTTTCATCACATAAGGTCCGAAGAGACTTATCCTTTGTGAACATTTCTGCAGTGCCAATTCCTGATGGGATTGTTTGGGACAAAGTAATGTTCGATATATATGGTCCTACGGAAATTATTCAAATACCGTATGTGTTCAAATTATCAATGAACGATGTAGTCATACCAGGCATTGTATCTGATGATTGGGACGTGAAAACAGTTGATTCTATGATGGCAGAATTACAATATTATACTGTCTTTGAAAACGAAGATGTTTACCAATTCAAAGAAAATTATGGTGATATGTTTTGCTATAATTATTATGGGCACCATTTCATACATAGAGCGAGCAGTCCAAAAACGATATTTAATTACACGCAATGGTAACATTGTCCAACTCCACCGCAAGGGAGTTCTAAAACTTATACTGAAAGGTTTGCGTATTTTTCTGGGCATCATCAAAGGAATGCTGAGTCATATTACTTTAAAGTAACTCCTACTAAGGATATACATATGTTATTGACCAATACGAAATTTATATATTCGGAATCCTTTGTTTCCCGTTATCAATAGCAGGTTATGAATATTGGTCCAAATCTATTGATTTGAAAAGTGTTTGGGGAATGAAAAATTGGCAAATCAAGGGAAAGGAAACATTGTTTAGAGCATGTCTCATCCCTGTTCAAATGATCTTTTTAAATGAAACAGTGCAACAAACAAGTTGTTTAGGCTTAGCAACAATCAGAGAATTAAACATGCCCAGTATGCCTGCCCCTGCAAAATTTGACAACTGACAAAAGTACACGAATGGAACCAATGAGGAGCTCAATGAGTGGGTCCAGAAGGGTACATTTAATGCTTCACTGACACGTCCAGGTGGGTGGTTATTGTGGCCCATAGATACCAGCGGGTGTCATCAACGTTTTGTCACCTCCTCGGGTGGTTTTAGGACAAATAGGCCGGACCCTCGCTACATATCACCAGAACATGCTGATATAATTATAACATATAGGGCCATATGTACTAACACATTTTCCCATTGACACAGAATGGGGAAAACCCTTTGATACATCTGGCCCATAGTGTAGGAAAATTGTGCCAACAGTGGCTTAAATCATCCTCACTAAATGCGGTTAAAGCACACCTCAATCTCTTGTCTAACACCACTGACTTATAAGATTTCTTGTCAGGCCCCAAAATACCACGTAGAAAGCGTTTCTTTTTTGCAGTATACAATGAAATATGGAAACTTTCCCAACAAGATGCTGCAGCCCGGTTAAGGCAAATAGATCAGGAAAATTTGAAAAATGCTTTAGCTGTTGTAGGTAATGGGATTAACACCTTGTCCGACAAGATATACACGATTAACAACATTGTTTTGTCTGCTATAGACATTATACGATCTATGTCTTCTGTATACCATGGACAGAGTCAGACCAGGTCCATTATGCAGTTGGGTTGGAGGCTTCAAACATAGAAGGCGGGTCGCATTCCGTGGCAGCACGTCAGTGCCAGGAAAATATTTTTCTCCTTTAATCTAACGCGGCAACAACAACTAATGGCTAAGAAAGAAGCAACTTATGTCATGCTTAGCATAGAGAAAATAGAAAGGTTGCCTTTCACCGTGGCAGAAATACCATTGGCAGAGTAGTTAATACACCGGGTTATTAATCTACCTATTTCAACACTAAAATTCACCTCCTGTTTGAAACACATTCCAGTAGGCAGATATGAAAAATTGGGAGATAGTTACATCCATGAGGTGTGGGAGCTTCCCTTCTCGTACAAATGCTTCAATGGCATGAAAGAGGTCTTTCTTAGCGGTAGTGAATGCAAGACTTCAGTCAACCATTCGATGATTTGTTAACATCTCTCCTTGCATGGGGCATGTAACGCCTCGGCTGCAAACTTGGCTTGTTATCTGAAGGGAGTTCCAGTCCCCTTTATTAGACATACGTTCCAGGTGCTTTCAAACAGCAGCTACGTCCTTCTTAATAGTGAAGACTGTTGTGGTATGCGGGCCGGAATAGTTTACGTTGTTTCGGTCTCTAAGGTCGTTACATGCTGCGGGAACGTGCTGTTTCCCCCCACTAAATTAAAGGAGGTAGCTGATATCTGGCCTCATATTGCTACTTCAAAGGTGAAATTTGACAAGTTGAGTAGACTCAAGGCTTTATTGTTTCAGAAGCATGTGGCCCTTACATCTGCACGCGAGACCTACGCACTTCGAGTGGCAAGGTCATCGGGAGAAATACAGTCCCTGTTAAATAAAAAAATTCCGAGACACTTTGGTGAACTCGTGGGACGTATATTCACTGTGTCCAGCACGGCTGGATTAGCACAACTCTTCAAAGCTGTTGGTTTTGGTTTTGTTCACACCATCTCCTCCATATTCGGTTTGATACCTTCAGCTATCCACTCAATTTTTGGTAGTATTTTTGGGGGATTTCCGATAACTTTGGCTTTATTAGCTGGCATTTTGCTGTTGCTGTTGTTTTTCCGCAATGGCTGTCCTGCCGCAACAAGGACAAATGAAGGCGCTCCCATCAACACAGCTGTTTTGTGAACGTATGAGGCAGCAATTTGGAGCAACACTCCTGGAACATTTGGGGTGTGACTGGTCTTTGTCATTCAGACCGGGTTTGGATTGTGTGCAGCCCGTGTTTCGGTGCCTTTGGTGCTCTTTTGAACATGCACTGGAAGTTTGTCTTTCACAGCAACGCCCCCCAGCAATTGATGCTGATCTGTTAATGTTCTCGTTGAGGGTTCATTACCAGACATGCGCACTGCGGTTGCGTTTGCTAAGTGCAGCTGATTACGAGCTACCCTTCCTGGAGGAAATTGCCATCAACTCGTCAATGGGCACTGCACGGGATGCTGCCTTGGTTGATACTGGGGCTATTGAACACACCTGCTTCGTGGTCGTTTTTGGCGTGGATTTTCCGGTTTTGTCATCTGCCGAAGAGGAAGATCTCTTGCTTTCCATGACTCGTGCTTGATTCAGAACTACTCTAAATTGACATTTTTCATTGAATTCGGTTTCTAAGCTGCATGCTAATTTTTTTAATTGTCAAGTAGTATGCTTGTGTGTCCTCTTAACTTGTCAAAATTGTGTAGGGTTTTAGGTATATCTTAGGTTGAGATATTTAGTTTTGGCTTGAACCACTTTCTACCGACAAGGGGAGGATGTTGTGTAACCATTTTAAGTATAGCTCCATGCACGTTAGTTTAATACACTAGGCGCGGTGCACCTTGACCTAGATATATTTTATTCAGCTTTGCATTGTTATTTTTACAATAACCAGTTTTACGGTCCTGTTTTAATTTCTTCTATCAAACTGTTTTGCTTAGTTCAGCACTGTGTTCTCAAACAACGCATTCTTGATCACCCTGTGCTTCAGTCAAGGCTACAGTCTGGTACATTGCCGGTAAACACGGTAGAAGTTTAGTCTCCAACGTTCAGAGAAAATACACATCCTTACGTAGGGACATTTTCTTAGAACATCTGCTGTGTTAGTTACAAAAACACTTTCTAGTCCTATTACACGTCAAGAGGGAGATTCCAGCCAGGGGACCATAACTGTATGCTGAATGCTCTGCTGCAGATGCTGAGGCAGATCACAGGCCTTTGCTCAGGTATGAGGGTTGATGTCCTCCCGGGGGAACCTAAAAGGCAGGATTATAGCTTAACATGCTGTGCACGAAATATGCTTTAGAGAGGGAATAGTCCATCGATTCTAGTGGCACTATGATAGCATTATTCTTATGCTTCAATCTCATCGTCACTATTTTAATATTGTTGTGTTGTGTAGTTCTGGTTATTGCAGCTCACGCTTTGCTATCCAAAATACAGTCGTTTTATTAAACCAATCTTTAAAACTTATACTGCTTTTATTGTCATTTATATATGAGACCGAACTGTGTATAAGAGAACCGGTTGTGACCTGAGTGACCACGACTTCCCTGAGAAGTTCCAATATGTCATGCGCTCGGCTGCCCAATCGTCTCTGCCTCTTGGGAGAGATGAGGCACTGCTAGTTAGCCGGAGCAAAGCCTGGATGTGGAGCGACAAGTGTCATCAACCGTGGGTCAGACTCAGTCCCCCACACTGTGGACGATCTTGCTGCTCAAAATCCAGTAGCCTCATTAGAATAATGAGAGCCTACGCGACAGTGTAGTACATTGGCTGTCTATGGGAGTTATCACTGCCATGGTCATAATTTGGCGGAAGTTACCACAAGCCTGTTTGCGGTATTACCATCACTTTATCACTCACCGCCAGGGTCATAATGAGGGTCTTTATTTCTACCCAAAGAGACCTTCTTTTAATAACCATAGAATAGCAAAAGATTGATGAAAAAATAACAAAGTTCTAAAACAATGCCTTTCAATTTGCATTTAGCTCCTTGAAACCTGTTTATAGTTCAAGGTGCTATATTAAGATTGCAGCTTATAAACTGCAAGTAACAAAAAGATCTGTGACAAAGCAATATCCCACCAGGATACCTATATAAAATACATATCTGTGATTTTCAAGTTACATGATGTGGTTTGCAATAGGCATATTAATCCTCTACGCTAATTTACCAATATTACAATCCCTTGAAAATTGCTGGGCACACAATGATTTCCGCATCTAGGGTATTAGTCCCGTAAAATATTTTAAAACCTAGCCTGTTTGGGACCAATTAAGTACGCCTGACCAGAGCTACAATCATGTTTGTCCTTGTTGTCAATTTTTTTGCTGTAAAGTGTTTAAAAAATTGGGGCCGAATTTAAGAGAAGTGGTGCTGCATCCAATGCAGCGCCACTTTTCTTGCGCACCCCTGGTACCCTCCTAATGCCACTATGTGTACGCCATATTTAAGACACAGTGCATCATGGCGGTATTAGGAACAATAGCATCAACATATTTTATGCTATTGTGGTGCTTTGCTCCACTAGCATCAAAAATTCTGATGCTAGTGGAGCAAACTGCAAGGAGACCCATTGATTACAATGAGTGTGTCCTTTTAATGCCTGCTTTCAGCAGGTGTTAAAAATGACACCAAGGGGTGTGGCTGAAGGTCACACAAGATGGCCACTGCTCTTTAGAGCTCCGTGAGGCTTCAGCAGTTCCTGGAAGGAAGGAGATGTTTTCACATCAAAATGATTAATTTCTTCAGCATTTTTGAGCACTGGAGCTCTGCCGCTGCATAAATATGCCTTTATCTTACAGAGACATTGAGTTTTGAAGTCAGTTCAGAGACTTCATGTGAGCGCCTAAGGTAATTATTTATCTGCGTCATTTGGGTTTCACTCCATAAGCCTCTGCACAAACCTAAACTTTCACAGATATGTTTCTATTTGACTTTTAACTGCTTGCCTGGATGTCATTCTACAAGTCTAATTTCCTCTGCAATGGAATATGTATTACCTTCTGTCAGCCAGCTGAACTTTTGACCTCTCTCTTCAAACACATTTAGCTGATGTTTTCAGCTTTCAGTATTCACTGGCAGCTCTTGTTGTCAAGCAGCTCTTTCAAATTGCTCTTCATAACATGGTAAATGCTTTCCTTTGAGGGAGGGGATTTTTCCTTTTCAGAAGGTTCCCTTAAAACTAGTCACCAATTGTTTGACTATGTGCAGTAAAGTGCTTTGCTCTTGTGGTATTCTGTCATGCCTGTTATGAGAGAATAATTTAGGATTTTCTATTGATATATTTTTCATTATATTTTGCTCTGTTGTTGGAATCTTCCCGCAGCAGCTTCTCATCGTAATATAATTTCATCATCACCTCACATTGCTGGCTTCCTATTAACAAGTTGTTGCTGGCTTTTATGGGGAGACCACATAATTCTGAGAGCAGCCAGTAGTCCTCCAAGTCTAATAATCCTCTTCGAGTGGTGCGCACACATATAACTAAATCTTCTCTACCATCAGCTTTAACAATGGATAGTGCTACAGACTTTTTAAAGGACAGCGTCTCTTCATCTCATGCTGCTGGCGCAATTGCAAAAAACCATCTAACACCTCCTCCGGCAAGCGCCCCCAAAAAAGACCTTGATTCTCCCCCAAAATCACCTATACATCTTACTCTAGATGATGTCATGGAGGAATTGCGTGCATTAAAGCCCTTTATGATGGACACTAATGCCTCTTTGCAACGTATTGAGGAGCAATGGTCCCAACACGAACAACAAATTTGTACTCTGGAACAGAGGGTCAGTAACCTTGAAGATTGTAACACTGTCAATCCTCAGATCTCCAAGGACATAGCTCAACTTAAAAGGCTTACTGAAAACTTAGAAAATAGAAATAGGAGAAATAATCTTCGCCTTTTTGAGATTCCAGAAGGTTCGGAAGGCTCTAACATGATTGCATTCCTTCAAACAGCAGTACCTTCAATTCTTCGCTTGCCTTCTACCTCTCCCCTCTCCCCTCTCTATCCAACGGGCACATAGTTTAGGTCCACAGACTTCAACTGGCCCTCGTGCACATCCTAGAGGCATTACTATTCTCTTTTTATCCAATTTACTGACTTGATGCAAATACTCTCGGAAGCCAAAAAGATGGGCTCTTTGCTATGGTCAGGTCATAAAGTGTTTTTCACACAAGACTTCTCTCCTGCTGCCGCTGCATGTCACAAACAGTTTTTGGACTTACGTCCACAATTCAAATCCTTGAATATTCAATATAGTCTTCTTCACCCATGCCTTTTCAAAATTACATTCAAGGACAAATCTTACTCGTTTGAGGAACCTTCAGCACTACAAACTTTTATTAACCAACACAAAACAGAAGCAATGGAACTAGGAGCATCTGCAATTACTTGAAGATATCATTTAATTTGTCTTTAATGTCCTTTCTTTTTTTTTTCTGGTCAGTTTAATAGTAATGGTTATGTTTAGTATTTATATCCATGGTTTTCTTTCTCTGCATCTTCTTATTTTCTTCTTATTTTTTTTTTAGATAGTGTTCTTTGTGCAATCCTCATGTTCCTTTCCCAACTGAATCCCTTTCTCACCATCCAAATTGTTCTCCTACATGTTCCACTGGTAAGGTTTGATTTTTATTGTTCTTCATGTCACACTCCTTTACTGTAGTTATTACGTTATTTGGTCTCCTGAATGGTAAATTTTTCGTTTGTATGTTTTTTTTTCTTCCATGAAAATCGCCTTCATATGTTTTAATATCTAAAACACTTTTCTTGTGCTGCAGCCACTCTTGCCTGTCTTTTCAGGTTCTCCGCTGTCCCTCTACCTTTCGGGGTATTCACTTTCTATCTTGTCTTCTTTAGCTTTCGTGGACTTTAGTCCGTTTATTGCCACATCTATGTATATACAACTTCTGGAGGTCATCTTCCTCCTTTTCTTTTTCTTTACTATCTTGTTTCTTTCCCATTTCTTTGCTTTTGCAAAATTGATAAGCCTAGTTTTTTCCTTGTTACAGCAGTTGTTTATTAGTACGTCTTGTTATGCAACTAAGAAACTGTTACTTGAAAAGTTAAGGGGCTTAAACACCCTATTAAACGTCAGTGTGTCTTACCTCACCTAGCTCGTTTGAAATGCCACATTGCTTTGTTGCACGAGACTTACATCGACGACTTTGAGGCAATTAAGCTTAAAAAACAATGGGTGGGGGACATTTTCTACTCCCCTTCCACCACAAACAAAAATGGGGTAATTATACTTTGTCATAAATCTCTCAAACCTACCATAATTTCACAGCATCAAGATACAGAAGGTCGCTGGGTACTTGTTACATTTACAATTGACAATTGACAATATTTCTCTTACTATCCTAAGTATATACGGCCCCACACATCCAGATCCAAATTTTTGGAAGAATCTTTCACATATTGTCTCTGAACATTCCTCAAACAATTTACTAATAGGTGGTGACTGCAACCAAATTCTCGATCCATTTTTGGACAAACGTTCCACGTCACGTTTCATTCCACATGCCTCCCACAAAGCTTTTTAAAACTTTATTTTACAGCATTCTCTCTCTATGATTCCTGGAGAATATGCAATCCCGACCCCTTGGAAGAACCTCTTTTTATTCTCCTACCCACCATTCCCTTTCTAGGCTTGATATCTTTCTGAGTAAAGGTTTATTGCAACATATGGTCTTCTCTGAAATTGGTGCTATTTTGATCTCAGATCACACACCTGTGATTACTGACCTTGATCTTTTTCTTAATGGTTCTAAAACATCTTCATGGAGGTTTAATAACTCTCTACTTTCAGATGCTACTTTAATCACTTCCTACAGTAAGTTTATAGAAGAATACTTCCACATCAACGATAGTGATCAACTATCATTTAATTTTGTGTGGGATGCATTCAAAGCAGCCTCTAGGGGTTTCATCATAAGTTACGCTCACTCAAAAAAAAAGTCTGCTCAACAAAAATCGACTTCCATCCTTGGAAATATAAAGTCCCTAGAACATGAATACTATACTCACAAAAACTAGTAAATCACATCTTGAAGCACTAGTCTCAGCTAAAATGGAGTTTAACCAATATACCACTGAACAAGCATGCGGCACCCTCCTGAAAATAAATGCCAGATATTATGGTGGTAACAATAAAGCTGGTTCTCTTCTAGCTCAATATTTGAAACAAAGAAAAGAAAACACAACTATTAAATCTGTCACAGATAACAATGGTGTTAAACACTTTAGAAATAAAGATATAGCATTGTGTTTCGCTTCTTACTATAAGGACCTGTACACTCCAAAACACATACCAACAGTTGAATCTCTTAACCAATATTTCTCTAATCTCAAACCAAGAGACCCATTGCAGATTGACTTCTCATCTTTAGACCAACCCCTACAAATTACCGAACTATATACAGCTTTACAATCTCTCCCTAAGGGTAAGGCTCCAGATGGCTTCACAGTAGAATTCTTTATTCAGTTTGCTAAGTCTCTCTCCCCCAAACTCTTACAATTACTTTATAATGTCAGGTTCTGCATCTGGCTCATTTACGGAGGCCATGATTTGTCTTATTCCCTGAAAATATCGGGATGCGACTGACTGTAAAAATTATAGACCCATATCTTTAATTCATACTGATTGTACACTCTATGCCAAAGTTTTAGCTCTCCGTTTACTCCAATATATACCTGACTTTATTGATTCTCAGCAATCTGGTTTTATCCCTAATAGAAATGTAGCAGATAATTCCTGTACTTTTAAAAATATTATTAACAAGGCATCTAAACTTAAGATTCGTCTGACAGCTTTATCATTGGATGCGGAAAAGGCCTTCAATAGGGTCTACTGGGGTTTCTTGTCGAAGACATTGGAATGGCATGGACTAGGTACTAAAGTCCGACATTTTATATCCCTTCTTTATTCCTTACCATGTTCCTCGGTTATAATAAATGGTATCCGATCTCCTTTTTTCCCTATTAAAAGGTTACTCGTCAGGGATGCCCATTGTCTCCTTTACCTTTTCTGTACCAATTAAAAACGTCTGAACAATTTACGGGGTTTCAAATTAATAATGCACACATCAAATTTATGGCATATGCTGATGATATTCTTTTGTTCATGTCTCACCCTGACACTTCTCTTCCTGCATTCCTGCATGAGCTCAACTTATATTCTGATGTATCTGGCTATAAACTTAATATAGACAAAACAGTGGTCTTACCACTTAATGCTCATTGCACTGGAATTCTTCTAAGATTAAATGCCTGGGGGTATGGTACTGCAGTACTCTCAAGGATACATTAAAGACTAATTTAGAAATCTTATCTGCAAAGCTTGTAGATCTCACACAGAAATGGTCTCCATTATATCTCACGTGGTGGGGCCGCTTGGACACCATTAAGATGATGCTTCTCCCTAACATTAACTTCTTCCTTATGATGCTTCCTATTAAGATACCTAAACTATTTTTTAGTTCAATTGATAAAATTCTATCCAAGTTCCTGTGGAACGGTAAACAATCCTGAATCTCTCTCTCAAAAGTAAAACTTCCTAAAGTACAAGGTGGGGTTAATTTTCCTGACTTTTTAACTTATCACAAATCTTTTGGCATTAAGCAAATACATCCCTATTTATCTACACTCAATGATGCCCCTCAAAAGCTATGGTTCTCTTTCGAAGAAACATTTATTTCTCCCTTTTCCCATAAACACATTGGGCCGTATTTATACTCTGGTTGCGCCGAATTTGCGTCGTTTTTTTCGACGCAAATTCGACGCTAAACTAACGCCAACTAACGCCATATTTATACTATGGCGTTAGACGCTTCGGGCGCCAAAGTGCCCGGAGTGAGCGTCATTTTTTAGCGTGAACCCCTTCCTTGCGTTAATGAGATGCAAGGGAGGCGTTCCCGTCTTAAAAAATGACTCCCAGGCCTTTACGTGGTATTTATACTCCCGGGCAAAAATGACGCCCGGGAGTGGGCGTGGCCAAAAACGGCGCATTTGCGCCGCTTTTTAACGCCTGGGTCAGGGATGGCGTTAAGGGACAAGTGGGCTCAAAATGAGCCCACAGTGCCCTCCCCTGCCCCCAGGGACCCCCCCTGCCACCCCTGCCCACCCCAGGAGGACACCCAAGGATGGAGGGACCCATCCCAGTGAAGTACAGGTAAGTTCAGGTAAGTATAATTTTTGTTATTTTTCAATTTTTTTTGGGTGGCATAGGGGGGCCTTATTTGTTCCCCCCTACATGCCACTATGCCCAATGACCATGCCCAGGGGACATAAGTCCCCTGGGCATGGCCATTGGGCAAGGGGGCATGACTCCTATCTTTACAATGATAGGAGTCATGTTGATGGGGGATGGGCGTCGAAAAAAAATGGCGCAAGTCGAGTTACGACGATTTTTTCGACGTAACCTGACTTGCCCCATTTTAAGACGCCCATACGCCATTTTCCCCCTACGCCGGCGCTGTCTGGTGTACGTGTTTTTTTTCCACGCAAACCAGGCAGCGCCGGTCTGCTTGCGCCGGCTAACGCCATTCCATAAATACGGCGCCCGCATGGCGCTTCAGAATGGCGTTAGATGGCGCAAAAATTTTTGACGCTAAACTGCGTTAGCGCAGTTTAGCGTCAAAAAGTATAAATATGGGCCATTATATTTATGTCTAACCCCCCAAAATTCTGGTTGCCCAGCACTATCTCCCATTCAGTCAACTTACTGAAACCTTTTTTTATTTCGCATCTTACCCCCATTAATCAATTCTTTAACAGTCCTATTTGGCACAATAGTTCTCGTGGGAAACAAGGTAAAACCTTGTGTTGGAAGGCTTGGATGACTAAAGGTATTCTTCTCATTTCCCAATTATATCATAAAGACTCTCTCATCCCTTTTACTACACCTCTCAGCAATTTATAATCTCCCTATTCGTATGAAATCCCAATATATCATTCTTTCTACTCTGGTCCAAGAGGCCCTCAATAAACTTATACATCATAATAATCATTCTTCTCTTGCATCATCTCCACACCTGATCGTAACTTCTAATTATCCTAGGGCAGCTGGAATTTATAAACTTTTAAGAACGTCTGTTTCACCTAGACTCAAATCACCTATTGAGACATTGTGGGAATCAGATCTTAGGTGGTCATTCCGACCTAGGCGGGCGGCTGTTGCCGCCCGCCCGTCGGAATCCGCCTGAATACCGCCCCGCGGTCAATTGACCGCGAGGGGTATTCTGACTTTCCCGCTGGGCCGGCGGGCGATCTGATTCAGATCGCCCGCCGGCCCAGCGGGAAAGCGCCTTCCACAAGGAAGCCGGCTCGGAATCGAGCCGGCGGAGTGGAAGGCGTGCGACGGGTGCAGCAGCACCCGTCGCGCTTTTCAGTGTCTGCATCGCAGACACTGAAAAGCCTAGTTGGGCCCTGTTAGGGGGCCCCTGCCGTGCCCATGCCATGGGCATGGGCATGGCAGGGGCCCCCAGGGGCCCCGCGACCCCCCCTACCGCCATCCTGTTCATGGCAGCTTTCCCGCCATGAACAGGATGGCGGTAGGGGGGGTCAGAATCCCCTCGGCGGCGCAGCGAGCTGCGCCGCCTTGGAGGATTCTAAGGTCAGTGGAAAACCGGCGGGAGACCGCCGGTTTTCCCGTTCTGACCGCGGCCAAAGCGCCGCGGTCAGAATGACCAAGGGAGCACCGCCGGCCTGTCGGCGGTGCTCCCGCCCCCGTTGGCCCTGGCGGTAGGGAACCGCCAGGGTCAGAATGAGGGCCTTAGTGTTGTTTGGCCAACTTTTTTATGGGATAGAATGTGGTATAAGATACATTCCACTGCACGCACTGCAAGCCTCATGCAGACCCTATATTGTTTTTATAATAGACTTTCCTACACTCCTGTACGCCTTTACAAACTCAAACTTGCAAAAAATGACAATTGTTGGTGCTGCCACACTCAGGAGGGTACTGACTTTCACATGTTTTTTTCTTGTCCATCCCTATCTACTTTTTGGTCCTCAATATGGCCTTGCATTTCAGCTATAGTTCAGATCTCCTTACCAATGTCATATGAATTACTGTTTTTGGGTGGCACACACGATATCTGGAGTTCATTCAGGCCTCTTGGAAAATTGGTGGACCTTTTGCTTTCTATTGCAATCTCTACTATTACTTCTAACTGGAAATCTTTGGAGAACATTACTCTCAGACAGTGGTGGAATTCTGTATGTTATCATCATAGACGTGACAGCTACAAGCTTGATTCAACAGGAACTTTCTTCAAACGTCATCAGCTATGGTTGCCATTAAGTAACTATCTCTCACGCACTGCAAAGGAAATGGATTTTTCTCCTCCTTTTTAGAAAATGTCCATATATTTCCTGTTTTTCTTCTTATATATACTTATTTCATCTTACATTCGCTGTAACTAATGTCTATTACCTCTCTCTCCACATGGCTATCACTTGATTCCCTTTTCTGTCCCTATAGCTCTTCTCCCTTTCCCTCTCCCTTTCTCTTTCTTCTTTCTTTATTCAAACTTGGAGTCTTTGATACTATATTGCTGTATATGCCTAATTCATTTACATGTTTAATATGCATTTATAAGTACAATATTCTTTATGCATATATATTCACAACTGCATATCTCTGTCCTGGCAATGTTAAGTTAATGTTCTTGTATTTGACTCAATAAAAAACATCTTTAAAAAAAAAAAAAATACATGACATCAAAAATGGTGAAAAGAAATCTTATAGATTTCATTGCTCCATTTTTGCGGGCCTCCTTGTGCCAGAACGCCCCTTTTGCATACATTATGCATGGTGCATGCATAATGTGGCGCAAAGGGTTGCAAAGTAGTGCAATGCATGCATGCCACCACTTTATAGACATGGTGCAGCGATTTTGTAAGCCTAACGCCATATTAGCATAGCATCACCTTATGTGAGATATGAAAGTGAGACTGGTTGAGACAGAAAATGTTCTCAGTCTGAAGAATACATCAGTTCTCAGTTCCACACCAATAATTCTTCGAGAAGGTGAAAACGAAAAAGCGAAAGTGGAGAAAAGCTAAAATTATTTGAAATATGTCACATCAACCATTATAAATTATACAATATTTCGCATACACCTCAGAGAGAGCCCCTTATCATGGTAGACATGGAAACACAGCGAAAATCATGAGTGCACTTATTGCACACAAAAAACTAGGAAAAAAGTCCAGGATAAAGTCA
This sequence comes from Pleurodeles waltl, assembly GCF_031143425.1. Taxonomy (NCBI): domain Eukaryota; kingdom Metazoa; phylum Chordata; class Amphibia; order Caudata; family Salamandridae; genus Pleurodeles; species Pleurodeles waltl. Next base: position 138,837,451 of record NC_090445.1, on the reverse strand, counting down.
AGTTTGCCAGGAGTGTGGATTCAGGGATAATCCAATGTGCTCCGTTGCTTACCAGGTAAGTCAGTGCTATACAAGTACCGCTACCGAAATACATTTGTAACGCGAATGTGTTACCATAGGTGGGAAATTCCTAAAAACTGCTGCACATGCCCTGTCACTTTAGGCTGGGAAATTCTGCTGACAAATCAACTGCTCGAATTACCAATCCACTCTTTAACAGCAACTAATGAAATGCTAGCGCCTCTGTAAAGCCAATCCCGTGCTGCAATTCATGCATAAATCACCCTCAATGGCAGCCTTATGAGTCTATTCAGCCTTGCAAGGAAGTGTTGCTCATGCGTCTAGTCTGCAGGTTGCTTCCGAGCACTGCCTCCTTCCCCCTGCCTTTACAACCAATCATAAATACACTTCACGGAAGCCATAGCAAGCAACCTTTGCTACTTAGAGATCACAAGAGATTCCATGGAACACACCTTAACAATGGTGGACTTTTAACGCTCGTTCCAGAGAATATGACGTCAGTATTAAGAAACAATCGTCCTTTACCTTCCCCCGAGCTGCAAGGGTAAATACATTGCATTGTAGTATCATAGTGGAGGCCTTCAACATTTTGAACAGGTGCAGCGCAGAGACTGTGGCTGCAGTGGCGGCCGGCAGCTTTAGGAAGGGGTGGGGCGGGCGGGGCACACACACACACACACACACACACTCATTCTTTTACACAAGCACGCACACACATCCATTAACAACACTCATACCATTCAAACATGCACGCACGCACCAAACATTCATTTTAAAATATCACACACACTCATTCTTTCACACAAGCACGCACACACATCCATTAACAACATTCATACCATTCAAACATGCACACATGCACCAAACATTAATTTTTAAAGGTTGCACACACTCATTCTTCCACACACACATGTATGCACGCACGCTCATCCATTAACAACACTCATAACACTCAAACATGCACACGCGCACCAAACATTCAAATTAAAACATCACACACGTACACACACACACACACACACACACACACTTACCTTCAGCCTCCAGGTCCCAGGAGGGTTGGGACTGCTGTCTTCCCTCATTGGCCAATGAGGGAAGGCAGCAGTCCCAGCCTCGTCACAGAGTGGGATGGGGTCAGTGAGACTGCTGACCCCACCCCACTCTGTGACAAAGTGTCACTGATTGACACTCGCCCTGGGCGCTTCAGGGCTTAAACCTGAAGCGCCCAGGGCGAGTGTAAATAGGTGACGTTTTCCTCGTCACCCAGGGGAGGGCCTCGAGGCACCTTTGCTGGGCCGAGGAGGTCACGCCCATAGGAGCTGTGACCTCCTCAGCCCAGCAAAGTTCAGCTCAGGCAGCCAGGAGTCTGCGCAAATCGCGCATGTCTGCTCCTGGCTGCCTTACCTGAACATGAAGAGTGTCTGTCAGGCTGACCTTTGTTCAGCCTGACAGACACTCTTCATGAGGTGCAAAAGGTGGGGGGGTAGCCAAAGAGATCACAGGCACACCAAAGTATAATTGTTCATCAGCTGATCCTCACACATGTGCTTAGACAAGCTCAATCTCACCAGTACAGATGTCAGGGAGCAAGTAAACACAACACAGACCACAAAGGCTCACCAACGCAATCAAGATGGTGAGAGATGGATGTAAATTGCATTGACACTTCCAGACCGAGTGGCAAATAAAAAATGTGCCTCTGAATAAAAATGTATTTTTAACTAATCCTATGTTTTTCCTAAAAACAAACACAATTAAGGCATACATAAAAATAAATATTCTCTTATTGGACGAACCTTAACATTCCTTGTAAAAGAACAGATCTTTAGGCAGGCACATGGCTATGGATACAACAGATTATAACCCTCCCCTTCAGGCTGAGTCCACAGCCAGCAGATGACAATATTAAATACAAGCCTCAATGAGAGAAAGAGAGAAAGAAGTAGTTTTGGTCCTTGAGTCCTAGCATATATTAAAAACAGATATTTGTAAACGAAGTGCCAATTAAAATATTTGCGTATCTATAAAAATAGATTTTATCTAATCCTATTAGCCTTCTGTAACAAAAAAGATTTTAGTCAATTTGCTAGACCCCAAGGAGACCGAAGAAAGGAGAACGCCGGATGTCCTGTAGCAAGCAAGGTAAGTGTTTTTTTTCTTTTTATTTACACACACCACTCACCTTGCATGCATACATGCGCCAACACCACATTTGCCCGCCCCTCCCACTCTGCCGACATGCCAGCCACCGCTGCCACCCTCAGTTGTTAAAAACCAGCCTTTTGCTATTTAGGACCAGATGTTGAAGCCCTTTTGTGGTTCCAAAGTGTCCAGTTCATAGAATCTGAAGATGTGTGATAACTAAAGCCAGCTCAATTAATCGGTGTAATCTCTAGTGTAGGAGGCTGGACTGGCTTGTAGTGAGTACCAAGGGGTACTTGCACCTTGCACCAGTCCCAGTTATCCCTTATTAGTGTATAGGGTGTCTAGCAGCTTAGGCTGATAGATAATGGTAGCTTAGCAGAGCAGCTTAGGCTGAACTAGGAGACGAGTGAAGCTCCTACAGTACCACTAGTGTCATATGCACAATATCATAAGAAAACACAATACACAGATATACTAAAAATAAAGGTACTTTATTTTTATGACAATATGCCAAAAGTATCTCAGTGAGTACCCTCAGTATGAGGATAGCAAATATACACAAGATATATGTACACAATACCAAAAATATGCAGTATAGTATTAGAAAACAGTGCAAACAATGTATAGTTACAATAGGATGCAATGGGGACACATAGGGATAGGGGCAACACAAACCATATACTCCAAAAGTGGAATGCGAACCACGAATGGACCCCAAACCTATGTGGCCTTGTAGAGGGTCGCTGGGACTGTAAGAAAACAGTTAGGGTTAGAAAAATAGCCCACCCCAAGACCCTGAAAAGTGAGTGCAAAGTGCACTAAAGTTCCCCAAAGGACATAGAAGTCGTGATAGGGGAATTCTGCAGGAAAGACACAAATCAGCAATGCAACAACAATGGATTTCCAAACGAGGGTACCTGTGGAACAAGGGGACCAAGTCCAAAAGTCACAAGCAAGTCGGAGATGGGCAGATGCCCAGGAAATGCCAGCTGTGGGTGCAAAGAAGCTGCTACTGGACAGTAGAAGCTGAAGATTCTGCAGGAACGTCAAAGGCTAGGAACTTTCCCTTTGGAGGAAGGATCCCTCACGCCGTGGAGAGTTGCACAGAAGTGTTTTCCTGAAGAAAGACTGCCAACAAGCCTTGCTAGCTGCAAATCATGCGGTTAGGGTTTTTGGATGCTGCTGTGGCCCAGGAGGGACCAGGATGTCGTCAAATGTGTCTGGGGACAGAGGGGGCATAGAGCAAGACAAGGAGCCCTCTCACAAGCAGGCAGCACCCGCAGAAGTGCCGGAACAGGCACTACAAAGTGGAGTGAAACGGTGCTCACCCGAAGTTGCACAAAGTAGTTCCACGCTGCCGGAGGGCAACTTAGGTGGTCGTGCAATGCAGGTTAGAGTGCCGTGGACCCAGGCTGGACTGTGCACAAAGGATTTCCGCCGGAAGTGCACGGAGGCCGGAGTAGCTGCAAAAGTCGCGGTTCCCAGCAATGCAGTCTGGCGTGGGGAGGCAAGGACTTACCTCCACCAATCTTGGACTGAAGAGTCACTGGACTGTGGGAGTCACTTGGACAGAGTTGCTGGATTCAAGGGACCTCGCTCGTCGTGCTGAGAGGAGACCCAGGGTACCGGTGATGCAGTTCTTTGGTGCCTGCGGTTGCAGGGGGACGATTCCGTCGACCCACGGGAGATTTCTTCGGAGCTTCTAGTGCAGAGAGGAGGCAGACTACCCCCACAGCATGCACCACCAGGAAAACAGTCGAGAAGGCGGCAGGATCAGCGTTACAGAGTTGCAGTAGTCGTCTTCGCTACTTTGTTGCAGTTTTGCAGGCTTCCAGAGCGGTCAGCAGTCGATTCCTTGGCAGAAGGTGAAGAGAGAGATGCAGAGGAACTCGGATGAGCTCTTGCATTCGTTATCTAAGGAAATCCCCAAAGCAGAGACCCTAAATATCCAGAAAAGAGGGTTTGGCTACTTAGGAGAGAAGATAGGCTAGCAACACCTGAAGGAGCCTATCAGAAGGAGTCTCTGACGTCACCTGCTGGCCCTGGCCACTCAGAGCAGTCCAGTGTGCCAGCAGCACCTCTGTTTCCAAGATGGCAGAGGTCTGGAGCACACTGGAGGAGCATGGTAAGAAATGCTGCAGCCCATAGGGATCTCCTGGAACCCCAATACCCTGGGTACCTCAGTACCATATACTAGGGAATTATAAGGGTGTTCCAGTAAGCCAATGTAAATTGGTAAAATTGGTCACTAGCCTGTTAGTGACAATTTGAAAGAAATGAGAGAGCATAACCACTGAGGTTCTGATTAGCAGAGCCTCAGGGAGACAGTTAGTCATAACACAGGTAACACTTTCAGGCACACTTATGAGCACTGGGGCCCTGGCTGGCAGGGTCCCAGTGACACATACAACTAAAACAACATATATACAGTGAAAAATGGGGGTAACATGCCAGGCAAGATGGTACTTTCCTACATCTAGGCAACCAAAAAAGTGTCCACCATCTCTGAGATGTTAATACATACAGCATAACTCTAGTGAGCCCAAAGATGTTTGGTAACTCTAGGTAGTTCAAAGATACATGCCAGTCAATGGCTGCCCAAAGATGTGTGCCAGCCTTCAGCACCAAAGGTGTTTAAAGCCTGTCTCAGCATCCCTTCAAGGCACAGGAGGCACCTTCCTATTGGTCCAGGATTTCATTTACAAGATGGATCTCGTGCTTGAAGCACTCTGATCTCCATTCTCCACCTTCTGAGCCTCTTCACTTGCAGTAGCTGCCTTAGAAGCTGCCCCGGTCATGAGTCAGTTGCATTTTGCCTAGTGCTCTCTGCTGCCTCGATTACTCTTTGGTATTGATAAAATGCCAATCTTCATGAACCCTTCTGGTGGTAAAGTTCATCTGAACCAGAAAAGACTGCAATTATCTCAAAGTTACTTTTTTGGCTAAAAGGAAAAATGTAACTGCCATTCTGAAATCCGTTACTTTGTTGTCTATTAAGTGGTAGCCTAGACCCTTTCCCCACTCAGAAAGTCTATACCACTAAGAAATGTTTCTCGTGTGGATCCCTCGCATTCCTCCAGAGTCAGTGTCCCTCATCATCTCTCTGAATCACCTCATAGCCTTGCTGCACTGATCATTTCCCTGTCCAGCTCCAAAAAGAATCCCTTCCAGGAAATGTACTGTATCTTCTACCCTGCTTTCCCTCATAACCAACAACTCAAAGACCGTGCTGAAGCACTCTAATACCACACAATGCATGGGAAATCACCTGTCAAAGGGCAATTCTACTACAACAGGTGCTTAACCACGAGTTGTGTGGTACCACATGCAGTTTTTGAGGGAGTCAGTTCTCTCCTTGAATGGTTGACTATGAAGGAAAGCAGGATAGAAGATGCGGGAAATGCAAAACCAAGCAGATGCACTGGTAAAAACCTGAGGGCCACCTTAACATCTGACTTTATCAACCAGACTAGCTTTCCATCCTTTTTCATCATCGCTGTCTCCTCAAATGAGGTGTGATCGCTGACAGAATTCACTTCAAAGTTTGACCAATAGTGTATTAAAGTGAAATTCACACACCTCATGCTTGGGTACCAGCTCCAAAGTGGCAATTCAAAACGCAAGGGAATGATTTTGGTCAAAAGGTCCTTCATATTTCTTTTCAACCAACCAGTCAAAGTTTGGCAAAGCTTTGGTTTGGTTGTGAGTCAAGGAGCAGCACTCGCTTATATTTTAAGGCAGGGAGCAGATAGACACTGGTGCAGTAAAGAGTGTAGTGGACAATCAGGGTTGATCGTTTTTGAGGAAGACCACACATAACAGTAATACTTTCTAGAAAGTTAGAAAAATTCTTTAGGAAAGCTCCGAGGTGAGGGCAGTGACACCTAGTGTGAAGGCGTGGTATTTCATTTGTTGAGGGCCAGGTGGACAATACAAAGAACAGCAGTGACACCTAGCAACTAGTCAGAGTATGAAAGTGATTACTGTCGCCTCAAATTATATTCAGATTGATTCTCAACTACAAGAGGCCTCTGTAGAGCCAATTCCTGGTCAAACGTTAATGTAGTGCTCAGAAACTGATTGATCAAGGAGTGACAGCATGCAGGAATAGCAAGTTATTCACAGAGCTTCCAAATCACAAGCCTGAGACAGGAAGTGCTAAATAAATACATTATTATTAATATTATTATTATTATTAGCAGTAGTAGTGGTGATGGTCGTAGTAATAGTGATAGTAATGGTAGTAATAGTAGTAGTAACATCAGTACCAAAGAAGCACCTTTAGTCCAGGCTGAAATCTAACCTAGTAAATAACATTATTCTGGACTAATATTGAACACCCTCCTCTTCTGTCTGATCCCACACTATCGTACTGTCGGTTTTGCAGCATCTCTGCCTTCAATATGACGTTAAGCCTGTGAAACTTTCCTTTTTCTCTCTTTCTAGTGAAATATTCCCTCTTTTCTTCTGCATTCTTTATAGCCAACTCTCCCTTCCTCACCTCAGAGGTCTCAGAAACTAATCTTGTCTGGTAGGTATTGTGTATAAAACATATATGGATAAGTAATTTTAATTATTGTGTACTATAATTCTTAGTAATAATAGTATTAATAAGAAGGTTATTAATATTATTCTCGTTGTGTTACATTTAAAGCTTTTAAGATCAAGCACCCAACAACCCCGGTGATGGAATCTTAGTGATAATTATGCAAGTGATCTGGGATAGAAGCTGTTTAAACAAAAAAAAAATAACTACAGAAACATTTAATTGGTTGCAGTAGAAAGCTACTCATTTCACAATGATCTACATTATTTCCAGTACTGGGCATTTTTTCCCGAATTGTGCAGGTGTTTAATTTCACAGAAATTGCTGTCAGTAGGAGACTTCTTGGTGCAGAAAGTGTTCTCTTCGAACCAGTGTCCTGCAGGGATTTCGTGTTACATTTAGGCATGAAATTTCGTTAAAACGTCATGATAAAAAATGACAGCTTTGAGTATTCCTAATTATCTCCCTTTACAAATTGCAAGAATATGCACCATCGGTGAGCACATCAATCTATTCCAAAAGTAACCTAGAATAATTTGGTACCTTCAATTCAAATAGCAGTAAAGAAATTGACTGGTTCCATGCACCTGGCCCTGTTACCTAACTTGGATAGTCTCTCAACAGATGTTTGCTGAAGAAACTGCCATTGAACGATCTAGTCAAGGAGAGAACTGGGTGATGGTATGCATGGTCAAGTGTTGGCCTATCTACTATATCTCCTCTGCATTACAGACATACGTGTGCCGGGCATCAGTGACCTGATGGGAACACCACTCCACCCAGTGCTTGCCATGGACATCATAATGCAAACATACAGTCTTCCAAACCAAAAGTAAACTCTGCTCATATAGTTCGAGAGGGATTACTATTTCATTCAAATCATGTATTAAAATAAGCATTGGCAGTGCAAATAAGTTAGTCTTTTGTGTGGTGGAAGGTTTTAAGCTGAGCAACACAAGAAAGGTACAACATGGACAGCAGCACAGCAACCTTCCCCAATACACATATAAGTAAAGTACAGGTGGCAGTCACAGGTGGAAAATCACATAATCCTTTCATATAAAAACAGATACAATACAGGTAGCTATCACTCTAAAGTGGATGAGAATGAAGTTAAAGGACCACTGTATGATCTATGTAAATAGACATTCATATAAAAGAGGTATAAAGTGCTGGAAGAAACAGTTGAGCAGCTTTTGGAATTTACAATCATTCATGTACTCACATAGGATAAAGAGCCCTCGCCTACCTAGTGTGGTATGCTTCATCCCTGAATTCCACATACAGTACTGGGATGCAAACGGGAGTACTATAGCTCACTAGTTCTTTCCATCTCCTAGTCGTGGTTTCCCTAGGTTTGGTAGGGAATGTCAATATTTAGTATATCTTTTGTTGAATTGACAAACCTGTATTAAAAATGTGTGTGAATGAGCTAACATGGTTTTTACTTGTGTTCCTTTACAAGATTAAAACAGGGGAATCGAGTCAACATGGCCTGCTTTTGTTTTCTGTAAGCATATTTCAGCACTTGAACATTGCCCTTAGGCAGTCAGGCAATTTCCTCAGAACTAGAGGACTCAGTATTACACATAAATATTGTGCAACTGTCTAGTTCATAGGAGATGTTATGCAAGTTCATTCAATCTATCCTTTGTTTTTCATATGATGGGGCAACAGCGGCTGATATGAACCTTTCTCTTTGAGCAGAAACAGTGCAAACTTCCCTCCTTCAGAGGACATGTACAGCTAAGGCAGCAGCTGTGCAAGCTTTCCCCTTCACAGGACACATAAAAATTAGAAAGTGTTGCTCCTTCGTAGTCCAGGTACAGCATGGCAGCATCAAAGCAAGTGTTCCTTTCTCAAAGACAACAGTAAATACAATCTACCACTCCCCAAAGAACAGATTCAAAATGGTAATCTAGTACAAGCTTTTATCACACTCAGAACACATACAGTTAAGGCATGAGTCACGTGGAGGTTAAAGACAGATGTCTGTAGTGAGAGTTTAACTCATTGATGGGACTGTGTGGGTAGATGAAGGAGTAAATATGTGTGTTGTGTCTTAGGTGATATGCTGCTGTCAAGTGTGGTCCTTCTGTTTGTGTTGATTTTCTGGAAGCCATTACTGTCACTGTTATGTGAAGCAGCTCAGACATCACCTAAGTAATTCTGCTCTAGACAGGCACACAGGTGCCAACTAAGGTGGCCGTCTGACCCTGTTTTTTTTTTTACATTGACCGTCTGTTCTTTTGGACCCATTGTCTATGACAAATGACTGCATTGAAATGTGTTTTTTCTGTCATTTTAATGCTGCTGGTTCACATCCAATTACGTGACTGCATTCAAATACTCACATGCTGGTTGTGACCTAATGCTTACAGTCTAAACCTTTCTGTACGGAGGTTCAGGGTTCAAATCCTTCTGTCTTCCTGATCAAGTGTCTGCTTAAAGGTTTGTTCCAGTGTCAAGGTTCATTCAATAAACAGATAACGGTTTTCAAACTGCACTGATATGTTGAACATTGCATTTTCTATTTGGAGAATAGTAGGATTAGGTAACAGCTATTTTAATTGGCACATACTCTGGAAATATTTCTCTTAATTTAAGCCAGGTCTCACAAAGAAAACTACTGCACTCTCTCTCTCACTGACTTTTTTTAAATCAAATGTTTTCATCTGCCAATACAGAATGCTGGTTGTGATAATCTTTTTCAAAATGCACTGTCTTAAGACAGCTAGGTTAGAGAAGTTTAAAATACGCATGTCTGGCTGGCTGTCGTACATTAGGGCCAGATGTTGTGACCTTCTTACCAAACAACCCTGTTCTATTCAGTGCAATGATTTAGGATGGCCACTTTCCTCCAGATCATTACGTACAATATGTCAGTCCTGTATTTCCATGTGATAACTTAATACATTTTGGGTGCTGTTGTCTTTTTTGCTTTCATTGAACTAATTACACAAGGACACCTGAAACCAGTATTGGCCTCTTAAATTGTCATTCATATTTGGCTTCCACTCACCAGATCATACAGCATGGGGCCATGGGTCACCCCACTTTCCTCACTGGCTCCCTTCACTTTCAGTGGCTACACAAAGCCTGTGGAGATTGATCAGCTCAACCTTAAAAGAGTTCCTTTCTCTCCAGTTCCAAGGTTTTTTTTTTCATTTATTTTATTTAATCTTTGAATAACTGCTATTGATTTTGCCTGTACGTCGGAGGCCAGTTAGATAATAATTGACATTCCGTCTTCTTTTCAAAGTTACTATGAAAAAGTGTGTAAATGAAACTAACATTGCAGTTGCCTGCGACTTAAGTGTTTGGTTAGGTATTTATTATTTCTTGACTTCTTCACAAAAAATAAATAAAAAACGTATTGCAAGTAAAAGGTGTGTTATTTAAAAACATTACTAGTAAATCGGTCATATGTCTCGGTCAAAACAAAGAATATTTTTTTAAAATTTCAGTTTTCTATTGCAAGCCTATGGGTGCCAAATTTAAGTCGTACATGTTTTTTGTGGAAAATGCTTGCAATCAAAACAAATTGCAACAACTTAACAATGCCAGACATTTGGGCTTTATCAATGCTGGTTATTCAATGCTTTAAACTTCCTAACAAGTCCATCCTGCAAAAGAGGGGCCTTGTTCACACCTAAACGCTCTAACGCCGTAGTTACTCATGAAGGTTCTTTGTTATTTCTATTGCTTTTTTGTGGTTTTCTTAATCTCGTCATCAGAATTGTGCTTTCCACCCACACGGCTGGCTGTGCTTGCTAAATTGACTTTCCAGTTCTGCAGACTCCTAGGAAACAAAAGCTTTGCTCGTTGTTTGTTTTGTGTCATTTCCTCTTCCTTTATTATCAGTGGTGATAAATAAGAGCATTAATAACGTTTGAACAGAGTGACCCTGCCGCAGCATGACATATGTATGTTAGTTGAGGACGCATATGCGTGGAAACTGTCTTAGAAATGGACTTCGAAAATATTGCATAGTTTTTTAAAATGTACAAACGAGGCATGCAAGAATCAAGCAAAACGAATAATTTATGAAAATATGCTAACACAATATTTAAACGGAAGGCAGACATTCATTCTGAAGCATAAAGCAGAAAGTACTATTTGTTACACTGTAAATTGCATAATTGCATTTAACCTAATACTGTGACATATTTCACTGCACAGTGCAGATAACTCATACAAATATGGAATAACTGAGAATGTGCTTGGATGGATGGTACTACGTGTTTTTCTAGTTCATTTACCTGGGTTACTTTGAATTAAAATTTCCCTTGCCGTTCGGTGTGTCACACTTTTCAGGATGATATTGCTTTCACAACGTGTCAGTGTCTGAATATCAGATCAAATTATTGATTGGTAGGCAGGGTTTGTCTAGTTTGGACTCTTGCTCTGAGCAAGACTGCTGGTTTAAGGATGACAGTACTTTTGTTCGTAGGCGACTGCGTCTTTCCTACAAGTCACAACTGTCATCCCAACCTTACCGGCTCACTAGCAGCACCTCACCAGAAACACAATAGTGAAAGGTGATTTATGGCAGCCGTTTACGCATGGACTAAAAAATAAGACATCTCAGGGAGTGTCGTGGTTAAACGGAGATTACCCCTTTCTCACAGATTTATTATGTCTCATACAAACACAGGCAATGACACAGATGCAGTAAAGTTATAATAGCTTTTTAATTAACATAACTGCAATTTGCGATAAGTTGCATGGACTGCAATGATTAGGATAATGAATATAGCAAGTAACAGTATTGTGAAGACGAGAGTCATTGTTATGAAGACCCCCACCATTTTGCAATACATAGAAAAGATATATTAGATGTAATATGTCCTAATACCCTAATAAAGAAGGCCTAACCTCCTACCTAAAGGAGATCTCGGTTTGTTAAACCTAATCTGCCAATGCCGTGTCCATGAGAGGAGCCCCCCAACCCTCGTTACCTTGGAATGAGGTCTCTATCTCAGACTCCGTAGGGACACGAAGACTGGGTCAGCGTCAAGACGACTGCAGCATCGGTATCAGCGATGATGGCGATGCCCTCTGGTCGGAATCCCTCTGATTATCTTTCTAAAGTGCGATGTATTTATACAGATCTACAAGGTCCCCTGACGTAGGTGTGTTCCTAAACAATAGATAACAGGCATGCTTGGGACGGAAATTAATATCAACAATCCCTCAAAAGTATAGAGAGGGAAAATCCCTAAGTGTGAACACCTACTGTTTGTTTGTCTTTGGTGCTTGATCTTGACGCCTTGGCGCGGTGACACTGATAATGCAACTCATAACAAGTGGCCTAACTATAAACAAGGCAGCCATCTTAGAAGAAATAAATAATTAAATGGGCTAAGACAGAGCAAGCTAAGTAGGTTAAAAGTCACTAGGTGACGGGGCACAAGTCTACAAGCCAGAGGCTAAGCTCACTCCTGTTATCCCATAAAAACGAATTAGGATTCACTACAGGTTCTTGGAAGAGCTCCAAGGGTTAGGTTGCAAACTGGAGCACAGAGGTTGTAGATGATCTGCGTGGAGACCCCTAACTGACAAACTTGGGCCCGTATTTATACTTTTTTAGCGACGCATTTGCGTCTTCTTTTGACGCAAAAGTGGTGCAAACTTAAAAATACAATTGCATTTTGTAAGTTTGCACCGCTTTTGCACCAAAAAGTGACGCAAAAGCGGCGCAAAGAAAGTATAAATACGGGCCTTGCTGTTCTGAAAAAACACTTATTCAGGATCTGCCAATATACCCTTTGCAATGTTTCACTGCAGGAGCAAATCACATGCATGCATTTAAGATAACTGTGTGCCTGGTTCAAAACAATGTATGGATACCAGAAAAATATTTGTGTCAAACGAAAAGCAGTGCCTACAAGATTACACAGTGCACCGCTGACTGCTCTCTGAAAAATGTATGTCAGGAGAAACAAACCCCGTTTTAAATACTGTGCCGGGGCATATTTCCGATCCCACTTGATGTACCTATTAATAATCTATCACATAATTTTGATGTAAGCCTCTGGGGCATTCCAAATTTTACGACATCTCCACAAAAGGAGCATGTAACAGTAATCTTTCTCCACAGAGGCAATTTTCACACCAACAATGAAATCTGCAAGAATAACAAGTGCCTGCCTCAATGTTTACTCCTCCTTATATACTCATGGTAAAAACAAAACAGCCACTGAGATGTGCAGGCATCTCGCTAGGTATGCAAAATCCCATTTCTCATAGGATGTGTCCACGAAAGTGAAAGTTTGTTTTAGATCAGATAAAGAGTTGTCAAACTCTGCAGTCCATACAATTGTTTTTCATTTTTCCTCAACAACCTTGTAAGTGGGGTCATTTGTGCAGAGAAAAGATGGATGAATTGCCGATAAAAATTGGCGAATCCTTATGTTGAGGTCACTCCTAAACCAGATTTAATCTTGCATTCTGTCATTCTGAAGCCTTTAGGGGAAAGTATAAAACTGAGAAATTCTACCCCAGAAACATGAAACTCGCAATTAGAGCTTTTAGCCTATAGTATATGCTGTTTGAGAGAGGATAACACAAGCCACACATGTACATGCTTTTTTTAAAATGGCATAATAAATACAAATGTCATCTGTATACTCTATGACAAAGCAGTCTAAAAACTTCTTTAGCACATGATTAATAGAAGACTTAAATGCGGCAGGAACATTTTAGATTGTCCAAAGGGCATCATATAGTATTCATACAGGCCAAACCATGTCTGAAAAGCTGTTTTCCACTCATCCTTATAACATATCCTTATTACATTGTATGCCCCTTTCAAGTCCAACTTTTAAACCTTAGCTGGGTGCGCTTGGTCCAATAACACTGGGATGAGTGGGAGAGGGCAGCAATTTTTTATTGTAGTGGCATTTAGAACCCTGTAATCTATACATTGTCTCAACTCTCCGTTGGCCTTCAGACTAAATAACAGACGTAATGCTGCTGGGGAATTTGATGGTCTAATGAACCCATTTAAAAGATATTTATCCAAAAAGTTCATTAAAAGCTTATTTTCTTTTTCTGTGAGGGCATAGATCTGGCTGCTGAGGACTTTAGAGCCAGGAACCAGATCAATCCTGCAGTCACAACAATGTGGAGCAGGAGTTTGGCATGTTCTTCATGGAACCTTCTTTAAAATTGCTATATATTTCTGGGAGCTCAGTGCCTTACTCAGCTGTTGTGGCTACTGAATGGATCAAAGTGGTGGGTTCTTTGGCCCCTGTTCATACATTAAGCACCTTTCTTTACGGAATGATGAGTCAACTACTATGCATTCATAGGGACCAGCCTTTTTTAAAGTTATGCAACATCAAAGGCATTCCTAATATGATTCTAAATTGAGAGGCATCAATTATATCAAACTGTATTCTTTCATGATGACCTCCACATTCCTTTCAAATGCAAACTGGGATGGCATGGTGGGCAAACAAATGATGACGTGGGATGCGGCCCGAGACATTGCCAGTGGCTGAGACTAATTCAAGCATTCCATTCATCACCTTGTTGTTTTTGCATTTGACGCCCTAAGTGCGCCAGGTACTAGACTCAACGTACCACTAGATTCAAGCTAGCCTGGTTGATAAAAGGTGATACCCTGAAACCGGTCCCTGGATGCTTGTTTTCGGTCCAGGGAGGACCTGGCCTGTTCCCATGGGGGGCAGAGTCAAGACTGATTTACATATGGCTGGGTCCAAACAGGGGTGGCATGGTGGGCAAAAAAGAATGGAATGGGATGCAGCCCAGAGTGATTGCCAGTGACTGAGATTAATTCAAGCATTCCATCCATTAACTTAGTGTTTTTGCATTTGCCGCTCCATATTCCTGTCAACATATTGTTTCTAAAGATTTTGTTTGTTATGTGATGGGCCCAGAGGACAACATAGTCCCATCCACAGCTCTCACTCCTTTGGGCATTCTTTTTTAATTTTTGGGAATGTTCAAGAAGTGACAAAATGAAATGTCAATACAATTACCTGTGGTGCCAAAATTAATCATCATCACAACTTCAAATGTATTCTTTCTTGGTGTTTTCACTGTTACATTTGGAGTCAAATGTGAAGCCGCGCTATGTAAGGTATTGGCAATTAAATGGTAAGGAGTTAGATCTGGGCTACCCGAAGAGTGCTCTTTAACCATCACTGAGTGGGATAGTTTCCCAAACTCTGCAGGAAACATTTTAGTTAATAGGGTATTCTTTCACAAAATGGCCATTATTCTTATGATACGTACATTGTCCTGTTTGTCTTTGAGACTCCTTCTCCTCTGTTATCTAAGGATAATGTCCCATAGATTCCCCCTATTCTCATTAGCTCTGTTGAACCTGCCAGCAGGGAATTTTTCTTTCACTCTAATGGAGGGTTCAGTGTTGAAGTGCATTCAGCCTCCATGTCTGTCCACTAGTCAATAGTACAATCTTAATGTGAGATTAATTAATTCTGCACAGGCTTGTGTTGAAGTTCTATTTATGCTAGAAAGTATTTCATTTCCTCTTGTAACCCCTGGTAATATATGGCCACACATTTTCCCTCTAGCCATTCTGTTTCATCTATCAGTTGATTAAAGTGCTCTAAGTAGGTGATCAAAACTCTAGACCATTGACAAAGCTCCAATAACTCTTGGACCTGGTTACTGTTTTCCTGTCAAACACGTTCTCAAATACTTGTTTGAATCTACCCAGTGGTACTCAATGGGGTTGTCTGTATTGAGCAGTGGCATAGCTTATGCTGTGGGGCCTCCTTATGTTTAGATTTGAAAAGCACCTTTGGACTGAGCTTCTGAAAATGCCACAGGTTTTACTATAAAAAGTAGCAGAACATGTATCAAGAATATCTGCACCTTTTTGGGGGGTCTACCTCTTGGGCAGGACAAAATGTACAGAGGTGGGTACCTACCTTCACACCAACAGTAGAAGGATTTTCTAATGTTCCTATTAGATGACCTGGGATAGTACTGGGTGCATCCAATCCTTAGAGAACCAAAAACCCCTTGGGTCTATCAATTACAACCAACTGAGCTGTGGGATGGTTTTGAAGTTGGGTAACCCTAACTGCAAGAGTAGACATGTCATTCCTAGCTGCTTCTAAATCTTTCTGCATTGCCACTATCATGTTATAATGTTACTTAAGTTGTCAAGTGTGGTCATGACAACACTACTCTGGAGCAAATGTGATCCGTGGGCTTGGTATTCTATGAGAACCCACTTTTCCTCCAAAGACACATTCCAGCAGCACCAATTCTGCTTTTAGATATCACACAATGAATGTTGGAGTGGCTAGACGAGAAGTGTTTTGGGAAAGAGCTTGCAGGAATGAGACCTGGAACAAGATGAGTAGCCAATTTAGTAACAGCCCAGCAGGCAACAAACTATGACCATAGTTCATTATTTTTTTTATAACTAGAGGGCCCGATTCACAAAGGTAAACTTAGACTTTTGGTCTAAGTTCAGACTTAAAGTCTAACTTTACTTATAGTAAAGTTAGACTTTTGGTCTAAGTTTAGACTTTTGGTCTAAACTTATGCCAAAAGTCTAACTTTACTATGAGCAAAGTTAGACTTTTGCCCTAAGTTTGGACATTTGGTCTAAACTTAGACCAAAAATCTAACTTTACTCATAGTTTTTTGGTGTAAACTTAGGGGCATATTTACAAGCCCCATAGTGACACCAGAGCGTCCCTCTTTGTGATTCTCTGGTGCCGCTGTGTATTCTGAATATTTACAAGGTGGCACTAAGCCACTTTTTGTGGTTTAACGCCACCATGTAAATATGCCCCCTCTGATACAGTTTTCTGCAACAGAGGGATGTGCAATGTGTGTTGCTTTGAGTGTTCCACTGCAACACCCATTGCTTTTGACGCTGCCCCAGATTTACAAGGATCTGTAAATCTGTGGCAGCTCCAAAATCTAACACCACCCTAGGGGTGGCATTAGCATGGCACAGTGAGGAGAAATGCTTTAATTTCTCCTCGTTTTTGCTTTTTCTATGTGTGAAGCATTCTGCAGAACACATAGAAAGAGCAAAACCACCATGAATAACTGTTTATGTGCAGGAAGGTGTTTCTTCCGGCACATAAACAATCATTCAAAAATGACATTTGGCATTTCTATGTGTGCTGCATTATACAGCACAGAAGTGTCAAATCGCCATTGTAGATTGTTTATCTGCAGGGAGGAACACCTTCCTGCACATAAATAATCAATCCCCTCAAGGCAGACACCCTTCGACTATGGTGTGTTGGCAGCTAAATTTAGCGCTGGTGCAGGGGGAAACACAGGGGTGAACCGTATTCTTGTAAACATGGCGCATCCATGCATTTCAAAATGGGCACTTCGCCAGTTTGTTTTAAATCTGGCCGTTAGATTTTTGGTCTAAATGTAACTTTGTGAATTGGTCCCCCTGTGTTTATAAGTACTTGCCAAGGAAAAAGTTAGGTGTAACTCCTTGATGAATTCACAAGGTTAATTTAACCTTGTCCCTAGAGCCAAACAGACTAATAATCAGTAGGGGTTGCTTCAATAGTGTTTCCTGCTTTGAGTTATAAATGAGTTTTAAGTAGATCATCAAGTGATGCGTGAATCAGCAACTTCCAGGAGTCTTCCATTGTACCATTCCATTGGTTCCTGTTTTAGAACAAAGGCCTATATTTATACCTTTTGTAGCAAACCTGCGCTAACGCAGATTTTCGTCAAAAGGTATAGCGCCAGCTAGCACCATTCCTACACGCCGTCCGGGTACCATATTTATGGAATGGCGCTAGCCGTCGCTAAGGCCCTGTTAGCGTCCTTGGAAAGGATGATAATAGGGCCGTGGAGGCGTACAGGGAACTAGGGCTTGTGCACCAAATTATGCCACTACACTGTTTAGAGGCAAAACAATTGCCTCTATGCAGTGTAGCACCATTTTCTGGAGCACAAGCCCCATAGACATGGCTCCTGTCTTACTAAAGACAGGAGCCATGCCCACCACCCCAATGTCCATGCCCAGGGGACGATTTGGGGGCTAGCGCTGTGCAAGGGGCCCCAAGTCAGGGCCCCCGAGCTGTGTTGGGCAAAAAAAAAAAACATATACTCACCCGGACTTACCTTGGATGGGCCCCCATCCTTAGGTGACCTCCTGGTGTGGGTAGGGGTGGGTGGGGGTGTCCCTGGGGACAGGGAAGGGCACCTGTGGGCAATTTCCATGGTCTCCGATCATGGAAATCTGCCTACAGGTCCCCTTACGCCTGCCCAGACCCAGGTGTTAAATAATGTCACAGAGCAAGCTTAGCACCATTATTTAAGGCCCCCATCCCCCCCATACTGAATTCTAGCAAGGAGGGATAATAATGGTGCAAAAGCCATGTCGTCCTGACGCAAGGTAGGTTTTCCCCTCCAGAAAACGACGTAAACTCCATACTTTTGGTGCTAGACGTGTCAGGGGGACCCTTACGGGGTTGCAGTCTCGTCACAGAGTCACAGGCACTGTGAACTTCGGGGTTATGACACTCCAATCTTGCGTGTTCTTGGGAAGTCAGCAGCGACCCCAGGCCTGCAATGTCAGTAGGGTTGTCGTGTTTCTGTGAAGTCCACAGCTTCAGGTACAGGCGGCGTCATGATTCCGTGTATCGGCGTCCTTACGAAGTCGCACGGCATTGTCTGATGTCATTTTACTGGAATTCTGACCATATTTCACTCTCAGGGACCAAGGAACTGGAATGGCACCCTATGACCAGTTAGTGTCCACAGCACGCAGATTCAGCGACTGGTTGGTGAAGCTTTGCTGTCCCTGAGGCTTCAAAAACAGAAACCAAGCTCAGTCCAAGCCCTTCGAGATGCCTCTCATGCACAACAAAGTCCAGTCTTTGTCCCCTTTCACAGGCAGAAGCAGCAACTGCAGGATTGTCCAACAAAGCACAGTCACAGGCATGGGCAGCACTTCTCCTCAGCTCTTCAGCTCTTCTCTTGGCAGAGGTTCCTCTTGAACCTGTTGCGTAGGCTCTCATTATTCTAATGAGACTACTAGATTTTGAGTGGCAAAATTGCCTGTGTGTGGGAGACTGAGTATGACCCACTACAGGTGACACCTGTCGCCCCAATCCGGTTTTGCTCTGGTTAACTAGCAGTGCCTCATCTGTACCCAAGGGCAGGGATGATTGGGCAGCCAAGCGCATGACATAATTGATTCTTCAGGGAAACCGTGGTCACTCAGGTCTCATCCATTTCTCTCAGTTACATTAGTCTCACATACACAATGACAAACAGAGGCAGTACATGTTTCAATAAGATTTTATTGACGCGACTGCATCTTAGATAGCAAAGTTTGAGCTGCAATAACCAGGACGATACAGCATTACAAGATTATAATTGTGATAAGGAGAGTAAAGCATTGAAATAACACTACCATATTGTCACTAGAGTCAATACACTAATTCATACCTAGGCTATAATAGAGCACAGCGTGTTAAGCTCTCATTCTGCCCCTCAGGTTGCCCTGGGAAGACATCATCCCCCATACCTGAGCAAAGGCCTGAAGTCAGCATAAGCAGCGGTCGGGAAGAGTTCGGCAATCAGCATACAGTCTTGGTTTTCTGGCTGGAATCTCCCTGTAACGTGTAAGGGAAGTGTTTTTATAATGAAACAATTGATGTTCTGAGAAAATGTCCCTACGTAAGGATGTGTGTTTTCTATGAATGTCAGAGACAAAACTTTATACCACGTTCACCGGCAACCTAACTTACTGCAGCCTTGGAAGAAGCACAGAGTGAGCAAGAATGTTTTGTTTGAGAACAGAGTGCTGGCCTAGGCAAAAACAGCTAGATAGAGTATAATAAAACAAGACCGCAAAAGTGGCTATTGTTAAAATAATAAATGAAGCTGAAAAAAATATATCTAGGTTAAAGTGCACAGCGGCAGGCCTAGTATGCTAAAATAACATGTATGGAGCTGTAACTAAAATGGCTACACAACAAACCCTTGAAGTAATCTAAAGTATGGGGTTTTAGGTCCACTACTTATACCCCTTTCTGCCTTTGAGGTTGCCCAACTTCAAAGAAAAGTCTCTGTTGTTTACAGGATCCTACCTTGCCCAGGCCAGGACCCAGACAGACACCAGGGGTTTGGAAACTGCATTGTGTGAGGTCAGGCACACCCCATTCAGTGTAAGTGGCCATTCCTCCCTCCACTCTAGCCCAGACGACTCATGAGGATATGCAGGCTAGACACCAGCTCCCTTTGTGCCCCTGTCTAGAGGAGATTCACAAAAACCCAATTGTCAGTCTGACCCAGACAGGGAATCCACAAACAGAGGCAGAGTCACAGAATGGTTAGAACAAGATAATGCCTACTTTCTAAAAGTGACATTTTCAAACTAACAATCTAAAAACCAACTTCACTAAAAGATGTATTTTTAAATTGTGACTTCAGAGATCCCAAACTCCACATTTAAATCTGCTCTCAAAAGGAAACTAAACTTTAAGGATATTTAAAGGTGGCCCCCATGTTAACCTATGAGAGAGATAGGCCTTGCAACAGTGAAAAACAAATTTGGCAGTATTTCACTGTTAGGGCATGTAAAACACATTAGTACATATCCCACCTTTAACATACACTGCACCCTGCCCATGGGGCTACCTTGGGCCTACCTTAGGGGTACCTTACATGTATAAAAAGGGAAAGTTTAGGCCTGGCAAATAGGTACTCTTGCCAAGTCGAATTGGAAGTTTAAAAACTGCACACACAGACACTTCAGTGGCAGGTCTGAGCCATGTTTACAGGGCTACTCATGTAGGTGGCACAATCAGTGCGTCAGATCCATTTGACTTACAGGCCTTGGGCACCTCTAGTGCACTTTACTAGGGACTTACCAGTAGATCAAATATGACAATCATGGAAAAGCCAATTACACTTACAATTTCACACACTTGCACTTTAGCACTGGTCAACATTGGGAAAGTGCCTAGAGTAACAAAAACAGCAAAAACAGAGTCCAGCACACAGCAACAACCTGGGAAGCAGAGGCAAAAACTTAGGAGAGACAACGCCAAGAATGCCAGGTCCAACACACCTCTTTTGAAAAAAACGACATGCCACTGTCTCTGAGCTGACATTTCCATGACAGGTTCTTATTTGTTCTTATTTGTTCCAGTATATGAAGCACAACGTGCCTTGCCATTTCTACTTTGTTTAAATCTTTCAAATATACTGCAACATATCAGCATTAATACTGCTATGGTATGCAAAGCATATAATGCCGTGCAGGTTTCCATAAAGCCTGGTATGTAAAGCACCATTCCATGGAAGAGTCTATGTACTCCGTATTATGCACATTTTACTATATTTCTGTCTACATTGCTGAAAGTATGAACACTACCACTTCCATGCCACTATTTATGTTTTCCTCCAATAAGGCACAGACTGTGCTGTCTTAATTTTTCTCTTGTTTCCTGCTATCCACCACTTTTCAGCTGCTGCCTCCACGAGTCCTGCAGGAAGGGAGAGAATAAATGGCTGCATAATAAAGCTGATTTTTCGCCATATTTATGCTTGTGCACTATAAAAGAAGCAATAACATTTCACAGAAGCTTGTTTTCCGAGATCCTTAGGGTGTGATCTAAAATAACAAGCTCATTATTATGTGCTGCTATAGAGTGCATGTGCAAGCATGTAATATAAAGGGCTTCACTGTGCTCGAAACAAAAAAAACTAACAAGAAAAACACAAAAAGGTGCTGGAAATTGGTTTGACCATCGCCTAGGCCATGCGTTCAGCAGTCCTTCATAATCGTTGAATAACAGAGTGTGGTCATTGTGAGTCTGTTGAGCTGGGGATATGGGAAAGGTAGGCTTGGCATAACTTGCCTCTGGCTTGTTTGTGAGACTGAAGAATATTATACTTAAATAAACTTGTTCTGAGAATTCTTACTTCACAAACCTGTTTACTCTAATGTTTCCAAATGCAAGCTATTCCTGGATACAGAGTCCATAAGATTCAATGCACTTCAGATTTGAAAAATCTCTTCAGTTTATTTACCAAGATCACACAGACCTCTTGTTTCAGTTGTCCAAAGTCTAAACTTTCCCTCTCTTTTTCGTTTCTTTGGAGGGATTGCTAGCAGGTATTCTAATAAAAATTATTAATGAGTGTACATTTATTTTGAGTAAAGGATTTGTGTAGAAAATATGATGACACAGAAAAATAATGCACTCATTTGAAAATATGATTACGATGATTGGCTGCCAATGTTCACGAAGTGTACTTATTATTAGTCTAATGCTATGAAATATTGGGCATATGTTTGACTAATGTAGTAATATGCCATATTAAGGGTATGCATTATGTATTAGATTTATTAATTGTAGGCCTTAACTTAGCGAAGGTCTTGGCCTACTTGCCAGGCCTGATGTCAAACTGTATTTCTTAACATTTAATAAGTGGCTGTCCTAGAGAGTTAAACTGTAATTTTCCATGATATTGTGTAAATGTGCTCAGAGCTGAGAAAGTTTTCTCATGAGAACTGACTGCTAGAAGATTCTGTTTTTGCTAAATGTAACATTATGTGTGTAATGTGTGTAAGACTGACTTTCTCAGGAGGAGAACAATGGAGACACTGACTGGAATAGAAGCTGCAACAATATTGTTACTTGACGAGCCGGATGATGAAGACATTGCAGGACAACCAATCAACAACGTGTGAATGGAGTAATAGTAGAATTCATAGATTTGGAGTTTTAATTTTATTGACAGAGTGTGAACATGCGATCCCTTAGCCAATAGCGAGTTGGGAAATAGTTTTAGTGAATTTGATTTAACAAGACTGCACTGGGAGAAGAGACCGACATTGCCCTTTTCCTTGCAGGCCCAAAAGTCAATATTTTCTTGTGCGTCTTGGCAAGAGACTTGCTTAACTTTATTGCTTAAAGACTTTTCGTTTTCTGAACGTTGATGCTGAATCCTGATGCCTTGCTGATCGACTGATGTCCTGATGACGAAGATTATTTTATCTTGCCGATCCAATTGAGGAGAGGTAGTAATTGAGTATATGGGTTTGGTATGCATATTTGCTTTTTCTTTCTATGTACCAACTGAATTGTTTTGATAGAGCCATAGTTAACGATTTTTCCAAATTCGTGTTACTAAATTGTTTTGCATGAAGCCCAACATGCTGATGCTAATCTGATGTTAGTTAAGGATTCTCAGTAATGGAAAATCTGCTAGTAGGGAAGAATGCTTGATACATTTCTTTGCTGAACTTAAATGTATGTGATCACGTTTACACAATTGTCCTTGTTATTAATTTGTACTGTAACCTTAGAATGTGTTGTAGTTCAAGCTTTGATTAGATTACGTTTCTTCTGCCGCTTTGGACAGCCAGCGATGTTTCTGTACATGTATCATTTTATTTTGACGTTAATTTACATGACTTTTGTATTGTTAATATAGGGAGATAAATATTCTAACTTTTACTAAAGGTGTGGTTATTCATGACTAAATGGTCATGGTGCTTGGTAATTACTGACTCCATTGATTATTAATGTTATTGATTATTGTTCATTATTAAGATTATGTATTGGTTATTGATTATTGATCTGCATGTACTGGAATTATGGTGGGATCATCTTAATTGCGAGTCAAAAGGTTCAGCGACCTGTTCAGGTCCCCTTGTAAGTTTACTTATTAAGGTCAGACGCGCTAACAGTGATGGTAGCAGAGATAATGGTTAGTCTCCTTAAAAGCCCATCATAGACATCCAGAGATAGTAACAGAGGTGATGTCTAGTCTCTTTAGGAGCCCATCATAGAAGTCCAGAGATACTAATAGAGGTACCACCATCTCTGGTAGCTTGATGATTTGGTCCTTGGAGAGTTCAGTATTACTGAGATTCAGATTTTATTTTTCAATGATGCTAACTGGAGAGAAAATGTCCCCCTAAGTCCAGAAATGACTTTCCCAGAATCTCGGATCTTGATAATGCTTGTTTGAGGATGTTCTCGGTGTTCTAGTGACAGTGTGAATAAAGTAGGTTGTGCTTGCACAGCTTATGCAAATCGCAGGTGAATTGTGAGGTATGTGAGGGTTAGGGAGTTTGCATACTCCAAATGAAGTTGTAGAAGGAGTGTGCGTACTCTGCAGTGTGAGAGTAGGGAAGTCGTTGAACTTCACATGTGCGTGGCACTTTGTGCTTAAAAATTGTAAACGTAGTTGTTGATGTACGGACCCTGCGTGGTCTAAGACTCCGGAGTATATTGAAAAGTGTATGAGACACTTGGGTTTTATGTTGTAATTTGTCTGGTTTAGTAGGTCGATCAGGCGTGGTCGACAAGTCAGAGTGTGAGTCAAAAGGGAGTGAAAGAAAATTTTGACTGAGATTTGGTGAGTACTATGTGCACCAGGACAGACCCACTGATCAGTTGAGAGTAAAACGTACGGGTCGAATTTTGCTTGTGAATCTGGGAGACTAAGAAAGAAGGAGAAGCTGTAAGTGTGGAAAGAGCCGTCAGTGAAAAATCCGTAAAGTTTCTGAAGCGATTGTGTTACCTTTCCTGTAGTAAACCAGCAGATTTTTTTTTTGTTTGATTAGTGCACGCATTTTTTGCATTAGTTTTGTGTGAATCGAAGTTTGGGAGGACAAGCCACAAGACTTTGTCAGGCGCAGTACATGTGGTTGTGACGTCATTGGAGCAGCTCTGGGATAGGTTGGTTAGTGAGAAGGGTCGCACACGAATTCGCAGCCGTCCGTGAGAGGCAGCTGGTTGAGAAAGTAGGTGAAGTCAATTGGGTTAAAAGTCACTTCCTGTTTTGATTGTGAATAACAAAAAGGTTGAAAAGATGAATTTTTTCAAAGCTTTAAAGAGTGCTTTAAGGAGAGATATGTATATTACAATGAGTATAGGCGAGGCTACACCGCCAGAAGGTACACCAGCTTACATTGTAATGGAAGAGAAGGGTGTTGCGCCATGTCTTTGGCTAAAACAGTGGTGCAAAGTGACAGAGAAGGATGGGAACTTAGCATCTCCATCAAATGGGACATTCAATTTGAGGGCTTTGGAACATTAAAGGATGGAGCTATATGAATCGAAGCCCCTTCCGAGACCAGTACAGTTTGAGGCATTAGCAATTTGGGAGCTAGTAGTCAGACAGAAACAGCAACAGAAATTTGAGAGGAGGATGAGAAAGGCAAAAAAAGACTTTAACAGAGGCTAGGTTGGACAGTGATCAGAGAGTTTGGAAGATGGAGACCTTGAACAGAATTAAGTTGTTTCCAGCAATTACGCAGGACAATGAGAAAGTTACTAGAAAGACTAACAGAAGTCTGTCCGAAAGTAGGGAGGCTAGAAAGTCTTCAGCAGTAGAGGAGGAATCAGATGATGATGAGTTTATTTTACAGTTATTGAGAAATCGGCCACAACCATATGCAGCACATGAGAGAGGTCCGAGTATCAGTGCTGACTCGACAGCTCTGACACAGGTTGAGCCTGATGCAAGTTAATGCTAGCCTGACACAGAATGAGATGCAGAGTGGTCTTAAGGTGCTTACTACTCCTGTAGTGCAAAATCATGTGCGTCCGCCACAGGTTCAGAGAATTTACCCTGATGTTCCCATTATGGAAACGACTTTTAACTTAATGGTGCCTACATAACAGGTTTTCCCGAGACCAATGTTGGTTCAGACTGAACCAACTCCAATTTTACTGCCCCAAGTGCAGCCGCAGGTAATGCCAAGATTCACTCCAGTAACAGGGACACAGTCAGATATGTCTTCAATGATGAATCAGAACATGGGAATTAATCTCCCACAGAGTGTAATTGCCAAACCAACCCCTGATGCTATATCACTACCTATTACTGTTGGTCCAGCCGTATCCCTAATTGCCCAGACGAAACCTACTGTAGGTGAGCAGGATGCCATGTCCCAGAATGTAATGAGGAGAGGACATAATGAAAATGCTCGGGTAGTCTCTCCTGTGGGACAGACTTTTGTCGGCCCAAGATCATTGTTAGAGCTCAGTCCATTTGTAGTGCTTCCAGATACTATGGTAGGGTCGACCGTTAGCCAGAGTTTGAAATTGTTGACACTGCAGACCCCGAATGCAGTTGCACAGCAGGTGCCACCAGGCCAAGCCAGTAACATTATGTTACAAGGTTTGACAGCTCAGCAGTTGACTGAATGCTTAGACAAGCTGAATACCCTGTAGAGTGTTCCTAAAGGAGAGGAGTGAATTTTGCTAGGTTAAACATGGAAGCGGGTGAACACATTGAGCGAACTATTAGTGTAAATAGGTTTGAATTCTACACAGAAGCAGAGTTGAGATATTTGTGCCCGAAGATTACGAGCTAAGTGAGCAATGGGCATCAGAAATTCGCAGACCTGGCAGAGAAGTAAGGCGTGGAAATAGAGAAAACAAAGCATTAGAAAAGGAGTTACAGATTAGATTTTACGACTAAAGATTTTGAACACATGATATCTGCCTGGAATGAAGGCACACCTTAAAGAATTGCTTCAAGGTGCCCAGACTTGGAGAGCATTAGACAAGTGGGAAGGCAGATGAGTGAAGAAAAGAGACAAGAGTAAAAGGGATTCTGTGAAGCTGAATGTGAATGTTCAGCAGGATAAAGATCCAGTGAAGATTTTACCAATGAAAGAGATTCCAGGGGGGAATTTAATTCAGGTCCCTTGGAGCTGAAGTGACATTCTATCATTTACAGATGAATACCCAAAATTGAGAGAGAAGCCAGTAGAGTGGTATCAGCAGACAGACAGGTTTGTGAAACTTGCGAAATGCCTGTGGGAGGACTTGAACACTTTACTAGAGATAGTGGTTCCAGCTAATCTGTGGATAGAGTGTAAGAGGAGTGTAGATTGGCCAACAAGCGAACCACAGAGAGACAAGAATACAGGTGCACCATCTCCTGAGGTAGTGAAATATTACTATAAGGTGACAAAATTTTTAAACCGAGATTTCGCCCAAGAATATTGATTGGCAGAGGATTTTGACAGCTCAGGAAGCAAAGGAGTCGATACATGCGTATTATGAGAGATTGTTGCAGGCGTTCAAGCACTACAGTGGTACAGAGACCATTGAGGCAAAAGACATGATTCCTTTCATGTTCAGATTTGTGGAAGCGTTGAGACCTGAAATTAGCCAGATAATTAAGAGTAATTTGATTTGCTGGCAAGCAAAGCCAATTGACGAGGTGTTGCAGTATGCCAAGTACTGTAGTGATGACAATGAAATGAAGCAGAAAAAGTTGAAAGAGAAGGTGATAGTGATGCAGATAAAAGCTACTCAAACGGGAATGCAAGGGAATTTTCGACAACAACAGTTACCGCAGCAGCAGCAGCAGGCAAACATGATGTTTCAGTCCCAGATGAGAGGTAGAGGTTGCGGAGGTAATGTGAATTGTGATCCAGATTTGGGTACCTTAGGGGTTCAGAATGAGGTGCAGGGAGTAAAGAAATTATTGCTATGTCATGTTTGCAAGCCATTGGACATTGGAAACAAGAATGTCCGATGATGGTGCAGGAAGGTGTCGTTCAGCAAAGTAATGACATCAATTCGTTACAGAACATGAGAGGGCTGAGAGTGAGAGGTCCTAATCCAAAATTTCAAAATAATGTGAATCAAGGTCAGAATTTTCAACCCATGCAGCAGGTGCAAATGCCACGTGTACAAATGACACAGTTGAAGTCAATGTAACAGCAGATTTCCATGGTACCTAGACAGCAAATTCAAATACCTCAAGCCCCAATGGAACAGCAACAGATGATGCTTTCTCAACAGGTCACAGGTCAGAGGCTTAACCACAGTAATAACATAGTGCACCAATTCCCGTTACACAGTGAGAATGGAATAAATGATGATTGGATGAGCGACAGTTCGGATGAGGAGCAATGTGTGCTTGCAACTTCCTTAGATGTAGATCAGAGAGGTCCCTATGTGAAGGGAAAGGTTATGGGTCACAGAGTTTCATTCTTGGTTGACATGGAAGCCACACACTCTACAGTGAGAAGTGCAGAAGTTCCAAACTTGCCCCTTTCAGGTAAAACAGTTCATATTGTAGGAGCAGCAAATCAGTATTTGACTAACCCCATTAGGGAACCAGTTCAGGTTAAAATTGGCTACTTTCAGTGATTGCACAAATTTGTAGTCTTCGGTTCAAGTCTGACATCCCTACTGGGAAGAGACTTGCTGTGTAAAACTGCAATGTTTGATTACTTGTTCAAATGATGGAATTGATATTCATATGAATAGTGATGATGAAGATGACCAAGCCCCAGAGATAGAGGGCAAAATTATAAATAGGGAGTACCATCTGATTGAATTTTTCCTGATGTTCACAGTGAAGGAGCTTCATCCTGATTTGCAGGGAATGGTTAAGAGAAAGAGTGGGATTTGACAGGAAAGGAAGTACATCTGATAAAGGGAGTTGAGCCAGTTAAAGTTACTGTAAAGCAGAATGCAGTTTTTCCTCAACTTCCGCAGTACCACATGCCGCAAGATGTCCTTATGAAGGTCGCCCAGATAATTGAAGACTTTGTAAAGCAAGAAGGTTTTGAAGGAAATATTGAGCAGCCCATGTAGGTCACCGATAATGGGTTTGCAAAAGTCCTGTGGGAAAGTTCGAATTGTCCAGGACTCGAGAAAAATAAATGAGATTGTGGTTAAATGTTGCCCCCTGGTGCCAAATCCAGCTGTGATAATGTTTCAGATTCCATGTGATGCTGAGTGGTTCACTGTCATTGATTTGACGCAAGCCTTCTTTTCTGTGCCTCTTCATGAGGACAGCCAATTTCTCTTTTGTTTCAAATTCCTTGATCGAGTTTATTATTGGTGCAGAATTCCTCAAGGGTT
This sequence comes from Pleurodeles waltl, assembly GCF_031143425.1. NCBI lineage: Eukaryota > Metazoa > Chordata > Amphibia > Caudata > Salamandridae > Pleurodeles > Pleurodeles waltl. Next base: position 138,808,879 of record NC_090445.1, on the reverse strand, counting down.
TTCAGAGTCACCTTCAATATTCAATCAGATCTTGAAAAAGAATTTGGAGTCATTGGATTGCCTTTCCAATCGAACTTGGCACAATACATTGATGACTTGCTGATTGCGTCTAAAACAAAGGTTGAGTGCAAGTATGATACAATTGTATTACTGAACCATTTGGGAAAGAATGGTCACAGAGTGTCTCTGCTTAAATCGCAATACTGTCAAAAAGTCGTGAAATATTTGGGTCACCAGATTGAGAAAGGATCAAGAAAGATATCCAGAGAAAGGTTTACAGCCATATTGCAGATAAATACCCCGACAACACAGAGAGATGTCAGGATATGTTTAGGGACGGTAGGCTACTGTCACCAGTGGATTCCAAAATTTTCAGTCATTTCGAGACCATTGCAGAAACGGACTCATAAGGAAGTCACTGATCCTACAGTGTTAGACCAGGCTGGAACGAAAGCGTTCACTAAATTGAGAGAGAGTCTGTGCAAGGCTCCAGCTTTGGGTATGCCTGACTACACAAACATTTTCACATTGTTTTGTCATGAGCGTGATGCATGTTATTTGTCTGTTCTGACACAGGTCCATGGAGGTGTAAACCGCCCAGTAGCATATTTTTCAGCTACTTTGGACCCAGTTGCAGCAGCCTTAACAGGTTGTTTGCGTGCAGTTGCAGCGGTTCGGCAGAGCCTTACACAGTGTTAAGGCATTGTGATGGGACATCCCCTGACTATAATGGTCCCTCACTCTATTGAGATTCTACTTACAAGGGCTGGATATTTGACTGGTGCAAGGTTGACCAGAAATTAAATGAGTATTCTAGGGTCACCAAATGTGTCATTGAAAAGATGTACAGTGCTGAGCCTGGCAATCCTACTCCAAAATGAAAATGTTGAAATAGAAGAGATGGAAGATGTTGAGCATGATTGTCTTGAAGTAATTGACTTGTGCACAAAACCGAGACCTGACATTAGAGATACCCGATTGGAAGAGAATGACCACATTATGTTTGTTGATGGTTCCTGTCTGAGAGACAATGCAGGGACACTGAGAGCAGGATATGCTGTGTACACAATTACTGGTATTTTTAGAAGCTTCTTGGCTTTGAAGAGTGTATTCTGCCCAAGTAGTGGAACTGGTAGCCCTTACTAGATTGTGCAATGTTTCTGCTCAGCTGAAAGTTACAATCTATACGGATAGCCAGTATGGATTTAGAATAGTCCGTGATTTTAGCCAGTTGTGGTCACAGAGAGGTTTCAGGACCTCTTCTGGTTCCCCAATGAGAAATGGTGAAAGGATTAAAGAACTGTTACATGCTATTCAAATGCCTGAAAAGATTGCCATGGTGAAATGCAGTGCACATCTGATGTCGTAGGACTTTGTATCATTGCAAAATATGTGGACCAAGTAGCAAGGTTTGCGCATTGAACTGTGTATCGTTCAAAGACAAGTGGGAACTGTTACCTGAAGAAGACGAAACATGTCCAAGTTTTGCATTGAAAGTAATTGAGACCTTGGAGGAATTGAAAATGTTGCAGAATAATGCAGACAGAGAGGAAAAATGTTCATGGAGCAAGATGAAATGTGTGCAAAAAGAAGATAAATTGTGAGTTTCAGAAGAGGGTCCATTGGTTGTGCCAAATAGTCTGTTGTCTCAAATGGCTAGGTATTATCATGGTCAAGCGCATGTTGGGAGAGATGCCATGATTCGGTTGTTCAAACATAATTGGTTCAACCCAAGGTTTAGACAGGTTTCTGAAGCAGTTTGCCAACATTGTGTCATTTGCCAACAATTGAACGTAGGTAAAGGGACAGTGGTTAATTTGAGCCATACTGGAAGAGCGGGAGGTCCATTCAGCAGAATGCAGATGGATTTTATTGAGATCCCTGGATGTGGAGGTTTGAGATATGTGTTGGTGATTGTTTGCATTTTTAGTCACTGGGTCTAAGCTTACCCTACACAAAGAAATGATAGTCTCACACTAGCGAAACTACTGCTTAGGGAACTGATACCGCGTTTCGGGTTTCCGATCTCTTTAGAATCAGATAGGGGAAGTCACTTCAACAATGAAGTAATTGCATTACTGTGTGCAGCATTGAACATTGAGCAGAAGTTGCATTGTAGTTACCGCCCTGAAGCATCAGGACTACTGGAACAGATGAATGGTACCTTGAAGTCAAGAGTTGCAAAGATGTGCGCGTCCATGAATTTGAAATAGCCTGACACATTTCCTCTAGTTTTGATGTCAATGAGAAACACACCCGACAGGAAGACAGGATTGTCCCCGCATTAGATCCTTATGGGCCGAGCCACGAGGTTGCCAGCGGCGCCTGCAAATGCACTTGTCAACATTACAGATGATATGGTTTTGGACTACTGCAAAAGTCTGGCTGATGTGGTTCACTCTTTCTCTCAGCAGGTGGAAGCCACAACACTACCACCAATCCATGACCCGGGGCACAACTTGAGAGCTGGAGACTGGGTTGTGCTCTGGAAACATGTGAGGAAAACATGTTTGGAGCCTAGTTGGAAAGGATAATTTCAGGTAGTTCTGATAACTACCACAGCTGTTAAGTGCACTGGAATTCCGAATTGGATCAATGCCAGTCACACGAAGAAAGTGGCATGTCCACTGTATCATGAGGAAGAAGAGTGGTTGAGAGTACCAACAACAGTGAAACAAGTATCAGGGCCGGAAAGAGAACAAAGAGGAACTGAGACCGTGTCTGAGCCCGTTGAGGATGGTTCAATCACTCCTGTGAGTGACGAAGAAGAAGACCTCCAGGAGGGTGACAGGGAGCCTATCTCAATTGAGGCAGCAGGATAGCCTAGTCAGAGGAGGGCTTTCCCAGAAGCAGACTATCTTGAGAGACAAGCAGAGCAATTGCCAGACCCAGAGCGGAAAGGAGTTGAGGTGGATCAAAGTCACTGTGATCTGACTCTTCCTGAACCAGTTGCAGGTCCGTCAAGAGAAAACACCGCAGAACAAGGAGAAGTTTCAAGTTTGACTCTGAAGAGAACACTGATAAAAGGATCACTAAAAGGAGATAAGTCAAGGAAGAAGTAAAAACAAAAAGGAGAGAAGATCTAAGTGAAGGAGAATTGAATGGTGATTGAAAGTTGAAAAGAAAGAGAATAGCAAGTTGAAGGTTCTGAATGGGCATATGCAACTACAAGTGAGAGGCAGAAATAATTTTTGTCTTTTTGTTTTGATAGAGACATTTCAGGTCAGTATTTTGGCACTTGAAGGAAGCTAAAGAACTGAACTGTTGAAACAATCTGAGGGAAATTTTTGAGAAAGAAACTGTTGAAAGTAACCCAAAGAGGCATTGAATACCTGATTTGATTTTTGAAACCTGATTTTGACAAGCTACTTAACTATTTTGACAAGGGATCCTGGAAGAAAGACTCTTCAACGTGTACATGGCCCCGCTCGCTAACATCGCCCAATCCCACAACCTCAACATCATCTCATACGCTGACGACACCAAGCTGATCCTCTTCCTCACCAAGGACTCTGCCAAGACCTACCTCCATGAAGGAATGAAGGCCATCGCTGAATGGATGAAGAGCAGCTGCCTCAAACTCAATTCTGACAAGAAGGAAGTCTTTATCTTTGGCTCCCCACCCCCCCTCCACATGGGATGACTCCTGGTGGCCTGCCACTCTCAGAACTACTCCAACTCCCACCGACCACACGTGCAACCTAGGGTTCAACTTGGACCCCTCACAATCCATGACCCAGCAAGTCAACGCCATCTCCTCCTGCTTCAACACCCTCTGCATCGTTTGAAAGATCTACAAATGGATAACCACCGAAACCAGAAAAACAGTCACCCAAACCCTTGTAAGCAGCAAGCTGGACTACAGCAATGCCCTCTACGCAGGAACCACGGCCAAACTCCAGAAGAGGCTGCAATGCATCCAGAACGCCTCCGCACGCCTCATCCTGGACATCCCCTACCACTGCCGCATCACAGACCACCTGAAAAACCTGCACTGGCTCCCAGTGAACAAGAGATTCACCTTCAAATTCCTCACCCACGCTCAGAAAGCACTGCACAATACCAGGCCAGAATACCTCAACAGACGACTCTTCTTCTACACCCTGACCTGGCATCTCCACTCCGCCGACCCCACCCTCGCATCTGCCTCACGCATCTACAGAACTACAACCACCGGTAGATTATTCTTGCACCTCGCCACCAAAATGTGGAACACTCTTCCCACCCACCTGCGCCAGACCAAAGACCTCCTTACCTTCAGGAAACTTCTCAAGACCTGGCTGTTCCAGCAGTAGCAGCACCTCCCTCCCCCATCCTCTCATCAGCACCTTGAGACCCTCACGGGTGAGTAGTGCACTTTACAAATTCCTGATTGATTGAAAGCTGTAAATAATTGCTGAAAGAAGAGTTGTTTGTTTTTGCTGCAGTTTTTTCTCAATTGTCTTCTGCTTTCTGATTCTTTACAGATCATGAATAACATTAGCCAGCAGGGTAGAAATACTAGGCACTGTAAATATATGAAGATTGGTTTGGCGATTATGTGTGTGATATTGTTTGTGCTGTTGATTGTGGGTATGTCTGTTCTTCATAAGAGTGAAGCCAACCATACTTCTATTTTTGAGGCAACTATTGCACTAACAGCAACAGAGAAGTTTAGGATAGATGAGAAGTATTTGCATGAGGGTACTAATGCACAAGGAAACTTTTTTTTTTTTTTAATGTCTTCAATTGCTTGTTGGTTGTGTATGTTGAGACGATGGATACGAAGAATTGTTATGTGTGTACGCTAATTCCTTCATCAGTTGAGGAAGGAGTTACATACTATAGTCTGCCTTTAACATATGGAATAAGTTGTAGTATGCTACTAACAAGATTCTGTTATCAGGAGTACATTCAGTATTTTTCCTCAAATCATGATGTCGTGTTTTTGTTTGTTTCTATAATTAGGTATTTGACTAGAGTAGCTAAAGATAATGACATAGTATTGGTTAGAGGTTTCTACAACCTACATTGACGTTTGGCACAGCTTATGCACACAGGAATAATCTGACATGCTTGTTTACACCTTTAGAGGAAAGCTTCTTAGATAACACAGATGACAGGAGAAAGGCATTGAAGGAGAAGTTAGAAAAAGGCTTTGAAAAAAGCACTTACAAGAATGATTATGCTTATAGTGCAAGGGAAATTAGCTTTAGATACGCAACACTTAGGGAAACCTTGTATATTTAGGCCTAAATCACGCACTGACACTTTATTTGTGGGAATTGGTGAATGTAAGCATGTGTTTTTGTTTCAGAGTAAATGGACGTTTATGTTGAATGGACAGGACCCGGCAATTCCCGGAATTTATTACATCTGTGGTCCTAATGCTTATTGCCGTCTTCCAAGAGAATGGTATGGGACATGTTATTCAGGGATAGTTTTTACAAAGATTTATTAAATGGATGATTTGAAGAAGTTTCCGAAAGTGACTGAATTACATCATATGAGACAGAGGAGGGAGTCTCCTTCTGGTATAGAGGGAGATATATTTGGAACAATGATTCCTTCAGTAGAAGTCATTCTGAATTCAATAAAGATTCGAAAGTTGTCCACTATCGTGGATAACATGCTGACAAATTTTTCAGAAGCCATACTCCCGATGGATAATGAATTAGCTGCTGAAAGAGCTATGACTCTTCAGAATCGTCTTTCTTTTAGTGAAGGATGGTGGAGTCTGTAGAACGATTAATTCTAGGAATTGTTGATCGTATATTCCTAATAACAGTAAAGAGGTTAGAGATTTAGGGCTACATGTGCAAAGCAGTTTGCACATCTGTTAGAAATGGGGTCGTTGGTTGACAGTCAGGTTACCCCCTGTTCAAGCAAGGACCCTCACTCTAGTCAGGGTAAAAGAGAATCACCCTCAGCTAACCCCTGCTTACCCCCTTGGTAGCTTGGCAGAGCAGTAGGCTTAACTTCAGAGCGCTAGGTGTAAAGTATTTGTACCAACACACACAGTAAATTAATGAAAACACTACAAAATGACACAACACCAGTTTAGAAAAATAGGAAATATTTATCTAAACAAAACAAGACCAAAACGACAAAAATCCAACATACACAAGTCAAGTTATGAATTTTTAAAGATTAAACTCAAAAATAGCGCTTAGAAACAAAAATGCTTCAATGAGATGTTAACACGGCGTCGTGACGGAGTCGTTCCCAACAAGCCGACACCAGCGGCGCCGGACACGGAGTCGTGTAGACCCCCAAGTACAGTACCTTTGGTGAAGAGTGAAAACAAGCCGAGGCGCGAAGTCAGGAATCGCGGCGTCTGTGCGAAACGTTGAATCCGTGCACTTCAAGCGGCGTCGGTCACGACGTGGTGCGGCGACTTCCACGGAGTCGCGGACTTCAGCGGGGCGGCTGCGGCGACGGGCCTGCGAAGAGTGTCGCGTTCCAGCGAAGGTCACGCGTCAGGTGCAGGCGGCGTTACCGGATTCAGCAGCGGCGTCGGTCCGGAGTCGTCCGAAGTCGATTTCCTTGGATTTCCACCAGCTTTCTTTCAAGGGCCCAGGGACTGGGTAGGGCACCACTTGTCAGAGCAGGAGTCTCTCCAGAGACTCCAGGTGCTGGTAGAGAGAAGTCTTTGCTATCCCTGAGACTTCAAACAACAGGAGGCAAGCTCTAAATCAAGCCCTTGGAGATTTCTTCACAAGATGGAAGGCACACAAAGTCCAGTCTTTGCCCTCTTACTCTGGCAGAAGCAGCACTGCAGGAAAGCTCCACAAAGCACAGTCACAGGCAGGGCAGCAATTCTTCCTCAGCTATCAGCTCTTCTCCAGGCAGAGGTTCCTCTTGGTTCCAGAAGTGTTTCTAAAGTCTGTAGATTTGGGTGCCCTTCTTATACCCATTTTAGTCTTTGAAGTCACCTTTCTTCAAAGGGGACTCACACCTACTTGTGAAATCCTGCCTTGCCCAGGCAAGTCATTAGACACACAGCAGGGGGTTGGAGCCGGCATTGTCCGAGGCAGGCACAGTCCTTTCAGATGAGAGTGACCACTCCACCCCTCCCTCCTAGCAGAGATGGCTAATCAGGAAATGCAGGTTACACCCCAGCCCCCTTTGTGTCACTGTCTGGTGTAAGGTGAAAAACAACCCAACTGTCAAACTGACCCAGACAGGGAATCAACAAACATGGCAGAGTCACAGAATGGTTTAAGCAAGAAAATGCTCACTTTCTAAAAGTGGCATTTTCAAACGCACAATCTTAAAATCAACTTTACTAAAAGATGTATTTTTAAATTGTGAGTTCAGGGGCCCCAAACTCCACATGTCCATCTACTCTCTAGGGGAATCTACACTTTAATCATATTTAAAGGTAGCCCCCATGTTATCCTATGAGAGAGACAGGCCTTGCAACAGTGAAAAACGAAGTTGGCAGTATTTCACTGTCAGGACATATAAACCACATTACTATATGTCCTACCTTATCCATACACTGCACCCTGCCCTTGGGGTTACCTAGGGCCTACCTTAGGGGTGCCTTACATGTAAGAAAAGGGAAGGTTTAGGCCTGGCAAGTGGGTACACTTGCCAAGCCGAATTTGCAGTGTAAGAATACACACACAGACACTGCAGTGGCAGGTCTGAGACATGATTACAGAGCTACTTATGTGGGTGGCACAACCAGTGCTGCAGGCCCACTAGTAGCATTTGATTTACAGGCCCTGGCACCTCTAGTGCACCTTACTAGGGACTTACTAGTAAATCAAATATGCCAATCATGGATAAACCAATTATATACAATTTACACGGAGAGCATATGCACTTTAGCACTGGTTAGCAGTGGTAAAGTGCTCAGAGTTGAAAAACCAACAGCAACAGGTCAGAAAAAAATAGGAGGCAGGAGGCAAAAAGACTGGGGATGACCCTGCATAAGCAAAAGTCCAACACGACCCCCTACCAGCCTAAAGGCAGGGGAGAACAATCAATACCTTGATGTACTTCCCTGATTGGGGCGATAGAACAAGGACCCAGGCCCACAACAGCAGGGGCATGTTCCAGTTCTACGCCTTCCTGACTCCAGTTGGATCACTCTGTCCATACTCTCAGGGCCCACTAAGCTAACCAATGGGGAACCCTTCTCCACATCTGCAGACACCATCTGTGCAGCACCTAACTTTACTTTGCTCACAGATGTATCCCAATGGGCAGATAGCACCACCAGGGCCAACACAGTGGTGTTGCCCACTCCACCCCCGGGGTGTGACTCTCGTCCCCCCCCAAGGGGCAACTCTGTCCACCAGGACAGCAAGCCACAGTGACCCCTGACAACTGTCAGGGATGAGAGCCCGACCTCAGGCCTCTCTAACCACTGTGACTGTGGAGAGTGGGGGGCGGTAGCCCCAGGTGCCTGGCACCCTTTGACCACTCTCTCTTCCACCAGGTCAGGGATGACAACCTGACCCTGGTCCTCCCCTCTGGGGCTCTGTACCCTCCCTGCAGAAGCGGCACCCCCAGAGTCAAAAACTGTCAGGGTGCTTGTAGAAGCAGTCCTGCACAATTCTTCCACCAGTGCAGGGCTGGTAAACTGCAACTGGTCCGCCAACCTGGGGTCTGTATGTTCAGGTTGGACCAGGGCCAGGGGTGAGGCTTCCCTCCCCCTGCCCTCCCTTCTGGGGTCCTGCACCCCCCAACTAGGAGTGGCCCCCTCAGAAGACAACATGGGATGGGCACTGTTAGCAGTAGCCCCTTCCTCCAGGTCAGGGGGGACACCCTGAACCTGGCCTTCCAATCCAAGGTCTGTACCCTTAGATTGCACTGGGGCCAGGGGTGAGGCTCTTTCTCCCCTGCCCCTACTCTCAGGGTTCTGCACCCCCCTCTCAGGGAGAGTACCCCTTGAAATCACACCAGGGGGGGTGATTAGGCAAACCGCCCACCCCTTCAGGTCAGGGTTTACCCCCTGTACCTGATCCTCCAGTCCAGGGTCTGTACCCACAGACTGGACCACTGCCTGGCAACGCAGGAATTCCTGGGGGGCATACCTACCCCCCAACAGGTCAGAGTTTACCCTCTGAACCTGGTCATCCAACCCAGGGTCACCACCCTGCGGTTGAACCACTGCCTGGTGCACCAGGACTTCCTTGGGAGCACACTTACCCCCCACCAGGTCAGAGTTTACCTCCTGAACCTGATCATTCAACCCAGAGTCACCACCCTGCGGTTGAACCACTGCCTGGCACACCAGGACTTCCAGGGGGGCACACTTACCCCCCTCAAGGGACACACTGTCCCCAAGGGCCACACAAGAGTCTGGCTGGCGCAGGTCTCCTGACCTCTGCCCATCTGACAGAGTCTGGATTCCCCCCAACCCAGAAATGGTCTCACCAAGGTCATTCCTGGGGGGCTCTGCTCTCAGAGCTGACCCCTGACCCTCCAGGTTCTCCACTGGGGTCCGCAACCCCCTCTCAACCCTCCGTCTGGACTTCTGCACCCCCTCACTAGGAGTGGTACTGCCAGACACCAGAACTGGTGGGACGCTGGCTACAGCCGCCCCCCCAAGTTCTCCTGACACAGTGGGGTCTCCCTCAACAGATGGCCCTATGGTACAGGCTAGGCTCCCCTCCTGGTGTTCCCTCATGGAACCCTCCAGGACCTGGGACCGGATCTCGGGCACCTTGGGCCTCAACCCATCCCCATTCCCTCTCCTCTGAGACTGGACATGGGGTCCCTCACCCATCCCACTACACTGGGACCTACCTGGGACACTGCAATCCTTCCCTACCTCACCTGGTTGGGAACTACCTAGACCACTCCTCTCAGGAGCACCCCCAAATGCCTCTTCAGACTCTCTGGTACTCACCCAGAAGTCTGCCTCCATTGCAAGCTCCCTGGGGTCAGAGAACTCACACTCCACCTGGTGTTGGCATAGCTCTGGAAAATAAGGACTAGACATATGCTCTCCAGCAATTACATCACTCAGCCCCTTACATGAATTAACCAAAGTACCCTTCACCCAACCATCCAGTGACTCTGCTTTGGAAAAGCACCCCACATCACCCTCCTGAGACTGGTGAGACAGTACCTGACTGTCCCTGACACTCAACCCACACTCTTCTGGGATGTCTTCACACTCCATAACCAGGACTTCTACCTGGGGGGAACCCCTCTCCCTGTCACTCTCACCTAGAGTCAGTAGAGTGTCCCTCCCACCAGTAGGAATATGACTCCCCATGTCAGTTCCCCAATCCACCTCAGGGACCCTGTGCATCACTGGAGCTACCTCATACCCCTGAACCTCCTGGTGTGTGTTAACTCCCTCCTTCAAGTAGGGCACCACATCTCTGGGCATGTGCACTTCTTCAGCAGCACTAGATAAAAAATTGTTGCTGCCACCATTCCAGCTGGATTCAGCCCTCATGACTTCCAGCTCCTTCATTTTGAGCTCATAAGCCCAAATCCTCTTTTTGATCTCTAAGTCCCTCCTCCTTTCTTCCAAATCCTTCTCCCTTTGCATCCTCAACTCCTTGAACCGGCGAGCCCTCTCTGCCTGTCTGTCCTGTAACTCTTCAGGAGTCAGACCCTTGGATGACACCCTGCTACCCCTCCTGGGGACCCTCCCCCCAGGCGTAACAGGTACCTCCACTACACCACTGTGTATCCTCTGCACTTCCCCACCCACATTCTCCTCCTCTGTGTGCCCTCCAGCCTTCTTGATTGTCACCCAGGCCCTCTGTGCCTTTTGCAGCTCCCCCTCCCTGGTGGAGTTCTCAGTGGGACAGTCAAGATCTTTAAGGAACTGTTTCAATTGAGCAACTGAGTACTCCTTCAGTTTCTCCATTTCAAACACAGCTCCAGCTGTTGCATCTCCAGATTGAGACATGATGGTCACAAGTGCAAAGTTCCAAAGGCAGAAAATAAGTTCCCAATGAAGTAAAAAGAATCAGTCAAGGGATCAGCAAAATCATGGAAGTAGAACAAAAAGGAGTCCTTAAGAGAAAAAGCAAAAGATCACCAAACAAGTAGTATGTGGTCACGTAGTGGTCTGAACTCAAACAGTAGTGTACACTTAATCACTGCATGTCAAGTACAAATACAAGTCCAAATCCCAACCGCTGATCACCAATGTTAGAAATGGGGTCTTTGGTTGACAGTCAGGTTACCCCCTGTTCAAGCAAGGACCCTCACTCTAGTCAGGGTAAAAGAGAATCACCCTCAGCTAACCCCTGCTTACCCCCTTGGTAGCTTGGCAGAGCAGTAGGCTTAACTTCAGAGCGCTAGGTGTAAAGTATTTGTACCAACACACACAGTAAATTAATGAAAACCCTACAAAATGACACAACACAAGTTTAGAAAAATAGGAACTATTTATCTAAACAAAACAAGACCAAAACGACAAAAATCCAACATACACAAGTCAAGTTATGAATTTTTAAAGATTAAACTCAAAAATAGCACTTAGAAACAAAAATGCTTCAATGAGATGTTAACACGGCGTCGTGACGGAGTCGTTCCCAACAAGCCGACACCAGCGGCGCCGGACACGGAGTCGTGTAGACCCCCAAGTACAGTACCTTTGGTGAAGAGTGAAAACAAGCCGAGGCGCGAAGTCAGGAATCGCGGCGTCTGTGCGAAACGTTGAATCCGTGCACTTCAAGCGGCGTCGGTCACGACGTGGTGCGGCGACTTCCACGGAGTCGTGGACTTCAGCGGGGCGGCTGCGGCGACGGGCCTGCGAAGAGTGTCGCGTTCCAGCGAAGGTCACGGCGTCAGGTGCAGGCGGCGTTACCGGATTCAGCAGCGGCGTCGGTCCGGAGTCGTCCGAAGTCGATTTCCTTGGATTTCCACCAGCTTTCCTTTCAAGGGCCCAGGGACTGGGTAGGGCACCACTTGTCAGAGCAGGAGTCTCTCCAGAGACTCCAGGTGCTGGTAGAGAGAAGTCTTTGCTATCCCTGAGACTTCAAACAACAGGAGGCAAGCTCTAAATCAAGCCCTTGGAGATTTCTTCACAAGATGGAAGGCACACAAAGTCCAGTCTTTGCCCTCTTACTCTGGCAGAAGCAGCACTGCAGGAAAGCTCCACAAAGCACAGTCACAGGCAGGGCAGCAATTCTTCCTCAGCTATCAGCTCTTCTCCAGGCAGAGGTTCCTCTTGGTTCCAGAAGTGTTTCTAAAGTCTGTAGATTTGGGTGCCCTTCTTATACCCATTTTAGTCTTTGAAGTCACCTTTCTTCAAAGGGGACTCACACCTACTTGTGAAATCCTGCCTTGCCCAGGCAAGTCATCAGACACACAGCAGGGGGTTGGAGCCGGCATTGTCCGAGGCAGGCACAGTCCTTTCAGATGAGAGTGACCACTCCACCCCTCCCTCCTAGCAGAGATGGCTAATCAGGAAATGCAGGTTACACCCCAGCCCCCTTTGTGTCACTGTCTGGTGTGAGGTGAAAAACAACCCAACTGTCAGACTGACCCAGACAGGGAATCAACAAACACGGCAGAGTCACAGAATGGTTTAAGCAAGAAAATGCTCACTTTCTAAAAGTTGCATTTTCAAACGCACAATCTTAAAATCAACTTTACTAAAAGATGTATTTTTAAATTGTGAGTTCAGGGACCCCAAACTCCACATGTCCATCTACTCTCTAGGGGAATCTACACTTTAATCATATTTAAAGGTAGCCCCCATGTTATCCTATGAGAGAGACAGGCCTTGCAACAGTGAAAAACGAAGTTGGCAGTATTTCACTGTCAGGACATATAAACCACATTACTATATGTCCTACCTTATCCATACACTGCACCCTGCCCTTGGGGCTACCTAGGGCCTACCTTAGGGGTGCCTTACATGTAAGAAAAGGGAAGGTTTAGGCCTGGCAAGTGGGTACACTTGCCAAGTCGAATTTGCAGTGTAAGAATACACACACAGACACTGCAGTGGCAGGTCTGAGACATGATTACAGAGCTACTTATGTGGGTGGCACAACCAGTGCTGCAGGCCCACTAGTAGCATTTGATTTACAGGCCCTGGCACCTCTAGTGCACCTTACTAGGGACTTACTAGTAAATCAAATATGCCAATCATGGATAAACCAATTATATACAATTTACATGGAGACCATATGCACTTTAGCACTGGTTAGCAGTGGTAAAGTGCTCAGAGTTGAAAAACCAACAGCAACAGGTCAGAAAAAAATAGGAGGCAGGAGGCAAAAAGACTGGGGATGACCCTACATAAGCAAAAGTCCAACAACATCGCAAACAGCGAATCGGGCTGTTTGCAATGTGCAAAATGCACTTTGACATGTTCCAACTCATTTTTGTGATTTGGTAAACTATTTACCGAATCCCAAAAAGGGATTGCGAGTCGCAATTAGGAAGGGTTGTTCCCTTCCTAATTGTGACTCGCAGTCCCATGTATCATTGTTTTGTGACCGCGAATGTGGTCGCAAAACAATTGCAGTTAACACCAGTGTCACACTGGTGCTAACCCATTCGCAAACGGGAAGGGGTCCCCATGGGACCCTTTCCCCTTTGTGAATGTCAGTAAAAAGATTTTTTCAGAGTAGGCAGTAGTCCTACGGACCACTGCCTGCTCTGAAAAAATGAAACAAAAACGTATAATTTTTTTGTTTTTGAAATGCATCTCGTTTTCCTTTAAGGAAAACGGACTGCATTTAAAAAAAAAAAAAAAAACTGCTTCATTTAAAAGCAGTCACAGACAGGGTGGTCTGCTGTCTCCAGCAGGCCACCATCCCTGTGAGGGCCGACATTCCCAGGGTGTTCTCAAATTGCGACCTACCTCAAGAATATTCATGAGGTGGGCATTTGCGACCCCCCTTGCGAATCGCAAATAGTGTCATTAACACTATGCATCAAAAGGTTTTGCGACTCGCAAATTGCGCAATTTGCGAGTCGCAAAACCCAACTTTGGTACATGTAGCCCTTAATTACTAAGCTGACTAATGAAAGTGCTGATTTGAAAGAATTCAAAGAACCAGGTGTTTGGGAAAAGATTGGCAAAGGTTTTGCTTCAGTGGGAAATTGGCTCAGCAACGTTTGGAATGGGATACTATTAAAAATATTGCAGGGGATATTAATTATTGTGGTTTGCCTATTTGAAATATGGGGATTGTGCAAATTAAGCAAAATAATTAAATTGAAGAGGTTGAAGAACAATCAGAGGAGGGAAGAAGAGAAAAGGCAAAAATTGTACAGGGAAAATTAAAAAAGGGTACAAAGGTATGAAGGGATTGAATTGACACAATTTTAGCTGATGCAAAACTTTGTGGGTGGTAATTAGTTTGATGACACATTTAGTCATCAGAGGAGGGATTGCTAGCGCAGGTATTCTAATAAAAATTATTAATGAGTGTTTATGTATTTTGAGTAATGGATTTGTGTAGAAAATATAAAAACGTAGAAAAATAATGCACACATTTGAAAATGTGATTACGATGAGTGGTGCCAATGTTCACGAAGCTTACTTATTAATAGTCTAACGCTATGAAATATTGAGCATATGTTTGACGAATGTAGTAATATGTCATTAAGGGTTATGCATTATGTATTATGTTCATTAATTGTAGGCCTTAACTTAGCAAAGGTCTTGGCCTACTCGCCAGCCCTCATGTCTAGCTGTATATCTTAACGTTCAATAAATGGCTGTCCTAGAGAGTTAAACTGTGATTTTCCATTATATTGTGTAAATGTGCTCACAGCTGAGAAAGTTTTCTCATTAGAACCGACTGCTAGAAGATGCTGTTTTTGCTAAATGTAACATTATGTGAGTAATGTGTGTAAGATTTACTTTCTCAGGAGGAGAACAATGGAGACACTGACTGGAGAAGAATCTGCAACAATATTGTTACCTGACAAGCCGAATGATAAGGACATTGCAGGGCAACCAATCAATGACATGTGAATGGAGTATTAGTAGAATTCATAGATTTGGAGTTTCAGTTTTATTGGACTGAGTGTGAACATGCAATCCCATGCCCAATAGGGAGTTGGGAAATAGTTTTAGTGAATTTGATTTAACAAGACTGTACTGGGAGAAGAGACCGGCATTGTCCTTTTTCTTGCTGGCGGAAAGGTCAATATTTTCTTGTGCATCTTGACAAGAGACATGCTTAACTTTATTGCTTAAAGACTTTGCATTTTCTGAACATTGATGCTGAATCTGATGCCTTGCTGATCGACTGATGTCCTGATGACGAAGACTATCTTATCTTGCCGAACCAATTGAGGAGAGGTAGTAATTGAGCCTATGAGTTTCTTATGCATATTTGCTTTTTCTTTCTAGGTACCACCTGCATTGTTTTGATAGAGCCATAGTTAGAGATTTTTCAAAGTTCGTGTTACTAAATTGTTTTGAATGAAGCCCAACATGCTGATACTAATCCAATGTTAGTTAAGGATTCTCACTAGTGGAAAATCGGCTAATAGGGAAGAATGCTTGATGAATTTCTTTGTTGAACTTAAAGTATTTGATCACATTGATACAATTGTCCTTGTTATTAATTTGTATTGTAACCTTAGAATGTGTTGTAGTTCAAGCTTTGATTTGATTATGAGAGTAATTTACATGACATTAGCATTGTTAATGTAGGGAAATAAATATTCTAACTTTTACCAAAGGTGTGGTTTTTCATGACTGAACGGTCATTGTGCGTGGTAATTACTCTATTGATTATTAATGTTATTGATTATTGTTGATTATTGAGATTGTGTATTGGTTATTCATTATTGATCTCCATGTACTGGAATTATGGTGGGATCATCTTAATTGCGAGTCAAAAGGTTCATCGACCTATTTGCGTCCCCTTGTAAGTTTTCTTATTAAGGTCAGACATGCTAACAGGAGCACATTAATGCCCTTTCCCCTTTTCTCAGTTCATTTCTTTCCCTATAGACAGTTAATTTAACCCTTCCTTTTCTCCATGAATTAAGCTTTGTCCTTAACCTTGGCTCCAGCCTAAATCCTCGCACTTCTATCGCTACCTAAACTGTTACCTGGTTTGTATGCACAAGTGTCTGTGGTATGTAATTACAAGTGTGTGGATTTGTATAGCCTGTACCTCACTAGCGAACAATGGAGAGCTGAACACGAACATGATCCCTAAGCGACAATTC
Source organism: Pleurodeles waltl (assembly GCF_031143425.1). Lineage (NCBI taxonomy): Eukaryota > Metazoa > Chordata > Amphibia > Caudata > Salamandridae > Pleurodeles > Pleurodeles waltl. The sequence goes on along the minus strand of NC_090445.1, from coordinate 138,792,763 downwards.
AGGATAATTCAGGCAGAATATCCAGGAGTGGTGATTTCTATTGTGTAGAGATGTAGTATTCTCTGAAGAGCTGTGTTGCCGAGCCTTTCTGGATGGCAGGCTGGGTAGGGGAGTTCTGATATTAACTTGCAAGATATTACAGATCCTGGAAGTGGATATGTAGAAGGCCTTGCTTGTACTTTTCTTTTTTTGCATTTTTTACGTGCAAGATGTCCTGGCTTCTAATATGGCTCTTTCCTTTGGACAGTTTTAATCTTTCAGCTAGATGATGAAGGCTTGGAGGGGTACCTAGTAAAGATTCTTAAGAGTTGCAATGCGATGGCTGAGCTTCTTTAGGTCTGTGATGAGACATGCTATAGCATGTAGGGACCCTTTCCTGGGAGGTCATGGTAATATGGGGCAAATGTAGAGCAGGCTCCCTCCAGTCTGTCTAGAACTAATATCCTGATATGTAGCTTATTCCTTCCACTCCTACCTATACCTCTGATATCTCTACTCCTTCCTATGTTCAAGTATCTATCTCCCGACTAATGCCAAACATACATTTATATATACCTTAGTACCTCTGCCTCTATTTCAGCCCCTACCTACCTACTACCATCACTACCCCTACTTCTTATGTTATGCTACATAAATGTATATCATGCATGGCTCTCCTAGCAAGGGTTTACCAGCGAGCCTAACACAGACAGCAAGAAAGAGACATGAGGTTTCAGGGTCAGATCAGGCAGGTCCTAAGCTGTTTCCTGAAAGTAGAGTAATTCATATTGCTACACAGGCTGATTGGAAGCGTATTCCACAAATTTGGACACCCCAAAGGGAAAGAACTTCCTCCCTGCTTCCCTGCCTCACTGTTTTAAACTGTGGTATCACAGCCAAGTTGAGGTCAGACTATCTTAGACACCTTGTGGTGTACTATGCCTGAATAGATAGTTGAGGATAGACATGCCAGAGTTATAAAGTGTCTGATGAGTAACTCACAGGGCCTTAAATTCAATATGCTTCTCCACAGGAAAGCACAATGTAGATTTCAAACCTGTTTGGATACCAAATGGGCTACCAACAGATGGCATAGCAGCAGCATTTTGAATAATTTGTAATCTATTTCTGACATACTCGGGGGAACCAAGATACAAGATGTTGCCATAATCTAGGCACAAGATCATTAAGGACTGAATAATCATCCTCTGACTCGAAGGTGGAAAATTCCCTACGATTTACTTCAGGCTTCTGAACAAACCAAAAAAGCATTATGTCACTGCCTTAATTTGTAGTTCAAAGGACAACTTATTATAAACCCAGACTCCCAAATTCTTCACAACAGGTTTGGGAACCTGGGATTGTCATAGTATCTGTGGCCACCAGTGAGGTTTCAGGCAATTCATGTTCGTCCATTGCGCCACTGATTTTTTTTAACATATTTTATTGCCATTTAGTAATAAAGTACAGTTGCTGGTACAGTATAATATGTAAATTCTTTCAACTTTAAGTATAAAAGCTATGTCATCAGCAAAACAATCATTCATAGACAAGAACTCTCTTGTTCCTCCCCCTCCCTCCCTGGGTGTGCCCTGAACTCTAATGACTTCCAGATGGGTAGATAAGGGTATCTCTGGTAGCAGGTATTTTGTAAGTTACCCTTACCCTGTAAATTTGATTATGGGCCTTCGTGGCATTCCGCAAATAGACATATCCCTCCTATTGTTCTTCAATGGAGGGTTAATCCTGAAGGATGATCATGAGTCTGGGGGGTAGCAGGCACTTCCTCTGGTGTTGAGGGGTCCAGGTGTGTGAAGGAATCTGCTAGGGTCTGCCAAGCTCTAACTGTGTCTAGGGAGTCTTGCTCACACCTGGCTTCCCAGAGTAAGATTATGTTGTCATAGAAGTAATGGGAGGGTTTTCCAAGAGTCAATGCTCGATCTGAGCTTTCAAACAGTCTTTCCCACATTACCTTCCAATAGGTCATTAGAGTCATGATAAATCTGTACCCCAAGATATTGTAAGCGTTGGAGTTCCCAGTGCAGTGCCACCAGTCCCTCTAGGGGAGTCACGGGCTGTCGTCGTGGGGAATAGGCAAGATTTCTACCAGTTAAATCTGAGCCCAGCCAGGAAGCCAAATTACTCCAGAAGGTCTTGGGCACCCTCATAGGCCAGTGTTGTATCATGTTAAAAGATTAGTAGGTCATCAGCATACAGTACTATATGATAGGTTTGGGCACCCACTGTAATGCCCTGATTTCATAGCTACTCTGCTGTAGCAAGCCAGAGGTTTCATCACCAGGGCAAAAAGCAGGGGTGATAAGGGACTCTGCCTGATCCCCCGACCCACATTATAGCTGTCTGAGATAGTACGTCCAGTGTGAGCCCTGGATGTTGGGTCTGTATTTAACAGTTTGTTCAAGACCACAAAACCAATCCAAAGCGTTCCATAACGCTATACAGAAAAGACCATTCTAGACTATTGAAGGTCTTTTCTATTTTAACAGTGAAAATCACCACTTCCGTCCAATCGTATGTGTCAGCTTCAAATAGGGCGAGGATGTTGAGTGCTGTATTTCGCCTAGGAATGAATCCTGCTTGATCCAGGTGGACAGGTGTGAGCATATGATGAAGTAGACAGGTGGCTAGTATCCTACTAAGAATTTTAAAATCCGTGTTTCTCATCAATAATGGTCGGTAAAACATTATATCCCAGGTTGATTTCCCTGGTTTCAGTAGGGGTACAATCAGGGAACCTCGTGTAGAGGATGGTAAAAATCCTGCGTTCTTAGCTGCCCTGCAGAGATTGACTAGCTTAGGGGCCAGATCCTCCACATAGGAAGAGCAAAATTCAGCCGGGAGTCCATCTGTTCCTGGCATTTTATTGTTGACCATGGAGTTTATGGCTGCTTGGATTTCGGGAAGCATGTCATCTCCCAGAGCCTCAGCTGCTTCTGGAGAAAGTGTTGGGAAAGGCAAGTGTGCTAAAAATGCCTCAATATCAGCAAGTGATCAGTCATTGCCGCTGCTATAAAGGTAGAAATAATATGCATGGAATTTTTGATTGATATCCCCCTGGCGATTAATAGTAGTACCCCGGCTAGATTCAAGTTACACTGTTACAGAACCCCGTTTTATTGGGTTTGCCATCCATGCTAGTAAAGAGTCCATTCGGTCTCTCTCTGCATGCGCTTGTATCATGTAATTTTTATAGTCAAAGCAGCGCAGCATTTCCACCTGTCCATCTCTTTGGCCTCCAAGAGGTCAGGCTGCAACTCTGGGTGGCTGGATCAGCATTGTTCAATGGCCCACAGGGACTCTTCAGAAGACTGGACTTCTATTAGTAATGTCCGGCAAGCCCCTGCCGATGCAGCTATGCACTTACCCCTTATTACTGCTTTGAAGGTGTCCCACTCCACCTCTAGGGAGGATGCTGAGCCAGCACTGTCCTCGAAATTTTACTTAATGGCAACCTTCGTGGAACTCCGTAAGACAGGGTCCTCTAGTGACTCTGGATTTAACCTCCACTATGGGATAGCAGGCTGTGTTCTCTCCCACCCAAGCTGCAGTAGCAGTTGGTTCTAGTCCGATATAGGTCTGGAGTGATATTCTGTACTGTGCACCCCACCATGTGCTTAGAAACGCATCCAAGCTCACATGTAGGTCATGCAGTGCCAAAAAATGGAATAGACCCCTTCCACTGGATGTTGCAAGTGCCACAAGTCCACCAGTCTCCATTCTCTCTGACAATCAGAAAACACATGCATTAGCCTAGTTGTTGGAGTATCTCTCAGCAGGGGGTGCATTTGATCTAGTATGAGGTCATCCACCCAACTGTAATCCCCCCCCCCCAGTAGTATGGCACTCACCAAATGAGGAGGCTAGGGCCCTCGAGAGTTCTGCAAAGAAGGATGTTTGGTCTATATTGGGGCCATAAATGCTCCCTATAGCTGTGTCATGGATGTTTAACCGGCCAGTAACAACAAAAAATCTACCTGCCGGGTCTATGAGGTGACCCGCTTTTGGAAGGGGACTCCTGGGCATATCCACACCAAAACTCCCCTAACATAGGCTAAGTAGGTGGTGTAGTAGGCCTGACCTCTCCATCTGCGTGGCAAGGCTGCTCGCTATTTAGCTTCAGGATGTGTTTCCTGTAAATGCGCAATTCGGACCCCTCATCTATTAAGATAAGAAAAAACCCTGTATCTCTTAGCCACGGTATGCACCCCCTTGACATTCCAAGATAGAACTTTATATGTCATGGGGTTTGTCTTTGTGTATAGTGAAGGTGAGGCAGCAGACACCACTGTGCCACTTCATCTCAGGCATCAAGAAACACCCAACTCATAATAATGGAGGAGGTACTCCTTAGGGCATCACCTATAGGGTTTTCTCGCAACAATCGAACATACAACTCCCCTACTCCCACTCCAGAGGACAAGCAGGTGAAAGCCTTCATCCAAGCTAACATTCAACAGACATAAATTTGTGGGTGTGCCCACCTTAAAACTTAACTGCAAAGAAGGGGCTAGCGACCAAGCGGGAAGTCACCACACCAGCCTCCCCCAACCCGACTAAGAGACAAAAGTAGAATCACAGGGCCCTCAAATCTAACCACATTAAAAGAATATTTTGTAGATACCAAAACACTCTCCCCAACCACTATTTCAAATAAGCTTACTGTGGGCAATTCATCATCTGTGTGCTCGAAGGAGCTAGTGTTAGGGTCAGGATGTGACTGGAGGGCATCATCCTAACCCAGTGAGGCAGGCTGGCTTGCTTCACCTCCGCTCATTGCCACCACCACCTCCACAGCTCGTTGTTGTTCATGCTGGGCCAGCGCTCCTGAAGGGGCCATACGTGAAGTGCCCCAGCTCCTGCGCCTCAACCATTTGCTCATATGGGTACGTCATAAGGACTCCTGGCTGGGGCCAGCCTGTGGATAGGACTCAATCCAATCCCACACATCATGTGGGGGCTGGAAGAACTGCACTTCCTCTGAAGTCACAACTCATAGTCTAGTTCGGAATGGCATAGCATAGTTTAATCCCAGCTGACAGAGGCAACGTTTAGCCTCTTGAAATGAAGAACATTGCTTTTGTACTTTCTTCATGATTGCTTTTGTACTTTCTTCGTGAAGTCCAGGAAGATCATTATTTTGCTATTTTTCACCCTATGTTTCCCCTTTTTGGGGGGGGCCTGATCCAGTATGTGGTCATGGTACTTACAGTAGAGAAGCCAAGCCACCACTGCTTGTAGTGGTGCACCTGGTTGGGAGGGGCGCCGGGACCCTGTGAGCTCTCTCCAGGGCACAAAATGGTGAGAGACCTTCTGGAGCAACCTCCTCCCGGAGCCATCTTTCTTGGTAGGTTAACATACTAGATCTCTCTATGCACTCAGGGAGCCAAATCACTCTGACATTATTCATCCACAACCTGTTTTCAGTATCCCCTGCCCTGATCTCTAGTGTCCACACCTCGTTCTCCATAAGTGTGAGTTGCTCCTCCTTTTCCTTCACATCCGAGGGGATATCCACCACCATCTGCTCCATCGTTGTGACCCAGTCCGCCAAGCGGCGATGATCGTCCTTCAAAATACTCAGATCTGCACCCAGCATGTCAATCTTTGTTTCGAGTGCCACTCTGGATGCAGTGATGGCCTGCAGGATATCCTGGAGAGTGGGTCCTCCTTGGGGTCCTATCTGTGTTGATGGGCTGTATACTGACTGCTATAGTGTTTGATATCTGAGTTCCCACATCCAGGTCTCTTTTTTGGTGGCCATGCCCATGATGGGGGAAGGCAATGGGCAACGTAGAAGGAATGGAGTAGAAGCACTGCTACCTGAGAGCTGGCCAGGCAATTGGGTAGAGGGGGTCAACTGTGGAGTACAGCCTCCCCCCCCCCCCCCCCCCAGCCTCCAGGAGTCAGAAGCAGGAAAGATTTAATGTTGCTTTCAGTTCACCTCACGTTCAGGTCCAGGCCTCCAGGAGGGCCAGGATCACTAAGGGATTAGGCATAATTCTGCTTCTCAAATGATATGTCTCAAGTCAGTCTCTCAGGCCCCATCAGGTAGTCAATGGTGCAGTAGGTGCTGACCTCCAGTTTGGGGCCCTTTAGCTGATGCCACTCGTTGCCTCAAGCTCTTGGTAAGCCCATCCGGCTTCCACCAGTGCAAGGGACCAGTATGAATGCCATCTCGCTCCGCAGGTGTTCAGATCACTTCAGGCACAGTGTCACTCCGCGCCTGGGGCAGATGCCAGGCATGCACGCATATCCAGGCCTGGCCGTGGCCAGGGAAAGGTAGTGCCAGTCTGGCTGTCCTGCATGTCCTTTAAACGTTGCTTTGAAATCTCAGTACCTGAAAGTATCAGGGCATGGGGATAAGGGTGCCAGCTTGATCTTCACTCTTATTACAGTCTCCCACTCCAGTGAAATAGTTTATGAGGGACTTTGCTACCTACCTCGAGGTCTTCTGCTGTGTAGGGCGGCCATGGCAGTAAAACAGCAGCAGCTCCCGCTCCACATCTAAGGCAGTGGGGCCTATCTGCAGGGTCCCCGTGGGTGATCTCCCAACAGCCCGCCGATCTCCACTCACACGCGGCGTCCAAGGTCCCTTTGTCCACTCACCTCTGTCCAGCTGAGTCTCGGCACCCAACATCTCAGGCCTGCCTGGACGCCGTGCCAGTCAAAGTGGCTGAGAGCTGCTGCAGCATCACAGACAGCACCCTCTGTCACAGCCCAGCAAGAACATGTGTCTGGCGGTGTCAGCGCCACAGTCAAGTCCCCTGTTGGCAAGCTCCGGGCTGGCAACTCCAGCTCGGCACAGCACAATGACAAAATCAATTGAGTGTCATCTGCAGCTGACACCAACAACAAAACAAAGGATTCTACGATGTCTTCCAGAGAGTGGACATAGATATTAAAGAACGTGGGACTTAGAGCGGAGTGCAAGGGGACTCCAAACCAGCTGGTGGTTTGGAGACGAAAACAGTGGGGATAGCACTTTGAAGAATCATGCTTACAGGAAAGAAGTAAACCAGTCTAGCTCCCTGCCATCAGTTCTGATGTCACTTGACCTACTTAACAGAACCTTGTGTGTTACTATGTCAAAAGTGGCCTTAAGTCTCGTAAAATCATAGCAGGTGAACCTCCCTTATCTACAATGCAATGAGGCTACTCTGAGACCATGAGGAACCCAGTCTCGGTACTGTAAGCCAGCCAGAAACCAGTTTGAGTGGAATGCACTAATTCTCGATATTCATCCAATTGACAGCTAATACATTGCTCCAAAACTCTAGCTGGAAATAGGAAAAGAGAAGTAGGTAGATAATTTGGGGGCAGCTTGTGATTTAATGCAAGTTATTTTAATGAAGGAATACCCATGGCTTGTTTCCAACTAGGCGAAACCACTGTGATAGAAATAGATAGATTTAAAGTCCAAGAATGATCGGAAAAAGAACAGAACTATATTTGCCGGGACATATGGCAAGCCAGATTTTACTTTTGAGGCAAGAGGTTTGTAGACATTTCATAGTTAAGGAATCAGCCGCCTCTAAGCATGAGCTAAGAAGGGGCTTCTCTTATGGTTGAGTGACTGGAGCTGACATAGGGCTGGGGGTCATCTAACTCTACATTCATGTAAATGTCTTTCATATGTTTTACAAAGTAATTTGCTAGCAAATTACACTTCCCATTAGAAACATCAGCCAAAGGAGTATTGTTGGGCATATTTATCAAAGCTGGCACAATGGCAAATTGTTTTGCCGAGCTCTCACTGCCCTCAGTTTTTAAGTATAAAAATAAATGTGTGTCTTTTTGATCACTTTGTGGACATTTTGATGACGGCTGAGTAAACCTTGATATCTTTAAGATCATAAGATTTCGCCATTCTCGTTCACGCAATTTGCTTCTTTTCTTTTGCTCAATTAGATTGTTCTCAAACCAAGGAGCAGATGGTTCCTTTTTTAGACGTGGTCACTATTTCAGGGATGAGAGTATTAATTACAGAAATAATTCAAGAATTGAATCTCATCTCAGATTCTTCTATATTAGTGTCAACCACTGATATATCAAGGTGTAGCCAAATTACAAAAAAATGCTTCCTCTCTATTACCTCTAGTCTGTTAACTCTACCCCAGTATACCTTAGTACCTTTATCTCTAATTTGATGCTAGTCCTCCCCAGACTCTAGTACCTCTATTCCTCTATTCCTGCCTATACTCTAGCCTATTGACCTCTACCTATATCCTTGAACATTTACATATACATTAAGACATCTATCCTACCTATAACAGTACTTCTACCCTTCATTGCACAGTAACGTAATATCTCTCCCCCACCACCCATTCTTCTTTTTCGCCATACCTGTTGTATTGTGCTATATTATTTTCCTACATATGCCATATTTCATGTTTTTTAAATAACATTCCTCTAATTTTTCGAAGAACAGTTTTCCTCTCTGTGGAAATTCCCAAAATGAGTTTCTTCAGACTGGGAAGGCAAACAACTACAGAGCCACGTGGCGATTAGTTGAGAACATGTTTGAACCAGAGGCTCCTTTGTTCACCCTGCAGAAACACTGGCAAGATTAAATTTTCTTCACCAATGGAGGGCAGAAGTTCCAGGTATGGCAACTTGGGCGCCAAAAGTTTGCCTTGGTACAATGTGTTTTGGTTGCCACATGAATGAATGACTGGAAGCAGAGAGATTCACATAAATACTTGTATTTTGTAAAGATATAAAGATGTACTTTAGAATGGTAAGCTATGGAAGACCAACGTCACATTAAGAGCTAGATTTTTCATGCCCAGTCAGCATGTTGCTGCTAGAAGAGGCCAATTGATATAAATGGAATTCTCTGATAGATGCTGATGTCACAGGAAGCAGGACACAGTAGACGGACTCAACACACACTGTGCAAACAGTACTGAAGGCGCAACAGGTCTTTCGGTTGTATATTTGTATTAAAGGCGATACAGAATTAGACATCAGAGGAATGTCAGGGGAATGCTACATACGTGTTGCATTTAATGGTTGAGGATCTCGTTTAGAGGTTGGACGTAACGGGGCACCTGCCGAAAACTGACAATCCTCTGTCCACCAACATGTAAGTTCCCTCATCTCATTTAGAAGTGAGAGAACTACGGTGTTTCCAGAGGGTCACCTGCTAGTATTCGGTGACAGACACGGCTTGGAACGTAAAAAAATGGAGACTTGCACACCAGGCCAGCTTGTCTTGGCAGGCGCGCAATTGCCTCAGAACGTACTCCTGCCAAGAAGTGAAACACTTTCCACATAGTATGGGCGCGCAACTCTTAATACTGTGGCTGGCTGATTCTGGCGCGTTGCTCCCTCCGTCACCGCAGCCTCTTAGTAACTGTACCTCTTAAATGAGGTCCCCTGTCAATCATACTTAGGCTGTATTTGTAGGGAGCACACCCTTCTCAGAATCATTGTTCTTTTTGGGGTTGTCACTGTTTGTGAGTGCTACTCCTTCTACAATGTGGACAACCTCGCGCCTTTACAAGAATGTGTGCTTTCACAGCTGGTGTCTGGTCTTTACAACTGATTGCGTGATGGGGTAGCACTATGGAGCAATTAGAAATGGCAAATGTCCAAGTGACCACAACGCAGTGTCCTGTGTCCAAATAGCAGTTTGACTCTATGGGGCAGGTGCGTAACTTTTTATACGGGACAAAGTGACGGCCCAGGAGCGCAAGTAGCTTCTAAATAAGCCCCGATGCTTTTTTAGTAATCGTGCTGTGACAGTTTTTGAGCATTCATTATCATCTGCTCCAGAACAGGCTGCAGTTTCCTGTTGTTCTTCAAAGGCCATGCACCCGTCATGATCCAGGTGACATCAGAATGGGATTCTTACATGTTTCTCATTCTGGCAGGAATGTGATGAGCTTCCCTAAAATGCTGTTCACACCCAGGACAAAGAATGGGCAAGCAAGATTCCACATTTCTGGTTCTAAGCACCACTGGAGCTTTGTGCAGGTATCATGTGACTTGAAGGCTGGCTGGAGAAGAAGTGTCTGGTCTGATGGATACATGAAGGCCAGAGGGGTGGCCAAAACAAGCGATCTGAGGCAGTAAGCAGTGCGGAATATGCTCCGGACACTTGTGGGGCCAAGGTGTGGAGACTTTGAATGCCGTCTAGAGTAGACAGTATGAAGGTGCAACGTTTATTCTTTTGCAAGCTTCATGGAGGTCTAAGAAAAGCTCTGCTACGTCATGAGGTTCACAAAATCTCTTGCTTTGCTACATCAGTGTGAAAGTTGAGACCTTTAAAACAGATGGTGTTACCTACATTCGTCTTTAACATTTAAAAGATAGTTATGCGTAATATATGGGGGAAAAAATAGCCAAAGCTTACATATGTTGTGGGTGGCCCCACGGTCTCCTGACACACTTTTTTTTTTAAAGGAAAGGATCCCAATATTTGTGGAACCCAAAGTCAGGACTTCTCATCTGTTCCATTAGCGGCTGCAGCAGGAACAGGTGCTCAAGGTAGGGCCACAGAATTGGTTCGGACAAAGCCTAATGCTAAAAAATGCACTTACTTATGCTATATCAGATTTTATTAGTTTGCTTTAATTCTAACACTTCTGAACAGATGTTCCTCAACCACAAAAGCCCAAGATCTATCTTGATGCTCAGTTTTGCACACATCGGTCCATCGCCTTTTGCTGCAGTGGGCAGGAAGCCCTGGCAGTGGGGCTCTGTATACACTACACTAAAATAGATTTCCCCTAATAATGTTTGACCTCCTTTTATCACCAGCCTGTACCAGATTTGGAAAGATGTTCCGGAAGCAGGCACACAGACGCCCAATTTGGTGCAGGTTTGTGAAACAGGTCAAAGGTTACTAGTAAAAAATGCATCTCCTATGGTTCCACCATTTCAACCAACCTACAGCTCTGCAACATGCTGACAATTACAATCAAGTCCATGAGACAATCTTCAAAAGGTCAAATGGTTGTACAACCGAGTGAGCGGATAATGGCGATGAACCGGAAGTGATGCAAGTACCGCATTCCTTAATATAAGAAGGGTTAGTCTGTGATCTCATCTTTGCTTGCATCTCCGGCATTAATCATAGTAATATGAGCTGCTGGTTGCTAGGCTGAGCAGACCAGTCATGCATTTGAAGGGTTGCAGCTCATGGCTCGACTATGTGAGGAATTTGAAAATGTCGAGTGGTTTAATCACAAGCCTGACGCCTTGCGCGCAGCAGGCCCTGTTACAATGGGGGCTTGTAATTCAACCCGAGGCGGGAGCAAGGTGTGGCCCGACGGAAGCCTCCATATCCCACTGATTCAGCCACGATCACCCACAAATGACAGGGACGCACCAAGGTACTGGAATGCACCTTTAAAAAGGTAAACTCTACTGTACAGAACATATGCCTAGTTCGCCAAGTGATTTGATAATGTACCTGGGCAGGTTTCCAAACTCGTAAGAATGCAAATTTCAGACTTTTGAAATTCACCGAAGTTTTCTAAGAGTAACGATGGGAACCTGTAGCAATCCCAGTTTTCCCAGATGTAACACCTGGAGAAGGTTTGGTAATTCCATTTTCAATTACAAGAATTTACTCTCGAATATGTTAGTGATCTAAATGAAATTTACTACCTTGTTTCTTGTTTTCTACCGGGGGAAACCCCTTTTAACTACACCCAACCATTTTGGGGGATTGCTCCACTCCCCTTCCTACTCTAGAGCGGCATTTACTTTAGCTCTTCACAAAAGTTCATCTTTGACCTTTTCAAGGGTTGTAACTGGTTTGCAAAGAGTTTGTGGATACCCAAAAACATGCATGTTCAGAAATTTACGTAGGACTGCGCCCTGCAAACACCCACTTTTTACCCCCCCCCCCCCATCATAGAACAAAACAAGCTTTAGACAGTAATTATTCACTAAAAAAGTCTACTTGCGTGTGCAACCCCCAGTCACAGATCTGGGCCTAAATCCATTGTTTTTTTTTTGCCCAACACACCATTCCATTTTGGACCCAGCCTAACGCAAATCAGTCTTGACCCAGCTCCCCATGGGGACAGTCCAGCCCGAACTGCCAGGCCAGGTCTTCTCTGTACCGGAAACAAGCATCCTGGGATCTCTGACTGGGGATGGATGTTTGGCATTGTTCAGCATTCCGTCCATCATTTGTTTTCGTTTTTTGCATTTGTTGCCCTAAGTATGAAGGATATGCCCACACCTGGGACCCGTGCTCCCCAGGCCACTGGATTCAGGTTAGCCTGGCTGATAAGGGGTGATACCCCAAAACTGGTCCCAGGATGCTTGTATTAGGTCCAGGGAAGACCTGACCTGACAGTTCAGGCAGGACTGTTCCCACGGGGAGCAGAGTCAAGACTTATTGCAAAAGGCTGTGTCCAAACTGGAACAGGCCCCGATCTGTGACTGATATTAAATGATTGACATTGTTCAGCATTCCATTCATCATCTGTTCTTTTCGCATTTGTTGATCTAAGTGGGAAGGGTATGCCCAGAGGTGCGCCCGTGCTCGCTATGCCACCAGATTCAAAAGTTAGCCTGGCTGATGAGGGGTGATACCCGAAACAGGTCCAAGAATGCTTGTTTCTGGTCCAGGGAGGCCTGGTAGTTTGGGCTGGGCTGTTCCTAAGGGGACCAGGGTCAAGACTGATTTTTATAAGGCTGGGTCCTACTGGAATGGTGCGGCGAGCAAGAAAACGGTGTATTTAAGCTCAGATCTGTGACTAGGGGTGAATGTTTGACACTGCTCAGCATTCAGTCGATCATCTGTTCTTTTTGCATATATCTATAATAAAGCATGATAGCAGAGGCAATGTCATTCTCTCAATTGTATGAGGGCATGCCCCATGCAATTGAGGATATACCCTATCAGGATTTTGCTGGTGCTACATGTGCACCAGCACTATCAGTATTACAGAAGGGGCTGCACAAGTATCTGCAGCCCTTTCTGTAATATCATAGTGGCCCAGGTGTACAAAATGTGGGCACACATGCCTGTTCTGCACCTCCTGGGGCATTATGTATAATAAGGCCCTGGTATTCTTAGTTTTGAGGTAATATTGCACATACTAGTATTTCTTTAGGCAAATTTCACCAGTTAGTCTGTGGGGAAATCTGTAAGGGAAAAGCAGTTAAATGGGGCACAATCTGTGGTTATTATAAAGTAAACTGTGATATCATAGGATTTTCATCATATTAACTTCTCAAACTGGGAATAGGACAGTAAGTTCACCCCAGCATAATGCTGCAATGTGTGGTATCTGATTTATCCCATAGCAATTTAGCATCTGCTAACTTCTGCCAACGTGTAATGAGGATCCACATATTTCTGAGTCCAACTGACCTTGTCAAGGCAGCATCTCCCAGTGCCTCTATCCATAGGTTTTCCCCTACCTCTGCCTGTGTGGGCAATTCAAGAGATTGATGTATGCCTGTTGGAGCACTGTTTTGAACTGGGCCCGTGCTTTTGCTCTGATGTATTACTGGGTCTTCATTGTTTTTTTGCCGAGTCCCATCAAAGACATTGTGGCCCATCAACTAAATAGATCCTGGAGGACTGACCACCTCAGAGGTGACATCTGTCCATGGTCCACCTTTGTGATGCAAAATGTTTGAAAATGGTTTTTAGGTCTCACCTACACATCGTATGTGCTGTGAGACATATTGTTTACAATTAAGTGGGATTACAACCTGCCCACAGCATTCCATTAGTTGTTTTTGTTGTCAGTCTCATTTGCAATCTTTTGATTACTTAGCTCTCTTCCCTTCCTATCTTGTGTTAGCTTCACCTTGGAGCATGGACCATGCATGTGTTCTTCCTCATCTTTTTGCAGCACATCTTTTTAAATTTGATAAGTGTTTCGTGTTATTCCTGGATGTGCAATGTGCTTTCCTACTTTTAACACAGGCATTCCACTTCTTATTTATGTTGCTTTCACCCTATCTGTTATCTCTATTGACGCTTTACTTACTTACACCCACAGCTGTACCACTCTATGCCACTTTACTCTCTGCTATTTAACTCCATGGCAATCCCCTTCATTCAACTAAATGCTACTCTATACCACTCCACTCTATGCCATTCTATTCTTTGTCATTCCATTCTATGTCATTCTACCTTACATCACTCAACGCTACACCACGCTACTCTACGTTGCTCCACTCTGCTCTATGCCACTCCACGCTACTCTATGCCACTGTACTGTACGCCACTGTTGTGTACTCTGACACTCCACTCTACTCTATGGCACTTTATGCCACCTCAGTCTACTCTATGCCACTCCACTCCACACAATGCGACTCAATGGCACTCTACGCCACTCCACTCTATTCTACGTCACTCCATGCCACTCTACTCTACACAATTCTACTCTACATCGCTCTACGCCACTGTACATCTTTGCCACTCTACTCTATGCCAATTCACTCCACACAATGCACTCTATGGCAACTCAACACCACTCTATTCTATGCCACTCTACTCTACTTTATGCCACTCCACTCTATACCTGCCACTCCACTTCACCAAACCCCACCCCACCCCTCTCAATGCAAGCCACCTTACTCTACCCACACTCCACGCAACATATTGCCACTCCATGGCACTCTATAGCACTCCAGTCTGTGCCACTCCACACCACTCTACGCCACTCCGCTCTATGCCACTCTACACTGTGACACTTTACTCCACTCTTCGCTACTCCATGCCACCTCACTTTATGCCACCCTACTCAGTGCCACCCCACTCTGCCACTCTGCACACTCCACTCTAAGCCACCCCCTCTATGCCACTGTATGTCACTCCAATATACTCTACACCCTCTACTCTATGCCACTCTACGTCACTCTGTGCCACTCCTATCTACCTTGCTCGACTGTATGACACTGTGTGCCACTTCACTCTACTCCTCTGTACTCTAATCACTCTACACTATAATACACTACTCCACTCAATGCCACTCCACTCTAGTCCATGCCAATCCACTCTTCTCCATGCCACTCGACTCCACGTAACACTACTCCACTCCACTCTATGTCACTACTTTCAAGCCCCTTTACTAAACACCACTTATGCCATTTCACTTTGTGCCACTCCACTCTATTGCACTTCATGCCACTCCACACAACTCCCTGCCACTCTACTGTATGCCATTCCATTATACATCACTCTATGCCATTCTACTCTACAGCACTCTATCTATGCCACATCACTCTGTGCCGCTCTACTGTGTGCCACTCTACTGTACCAGAAAGTATTACATTCCCCAGGGCACCCTTCTTATCTCATTGTTCAAACTCCTCATTGGAATCAAACCAACACCCACAACCATATACCACTGAAGATTTAGAAAAAATACATGCTTTGAATTATTATCTTTTGAGCACATTAATTTTTTTCCACATTTAAAATATCATAGATAAAAATATCATAATTGATGTTAGAAATCGGGTCACTAGTTGGCAGTGGTTTGCACTCTGTCTAAATAAGAACCCTCACTCTAGTCAGGGTAAGGGAGTCACACAGCTAAGATAACCCCTGCGCATCCCCTTGGTAGCTTGGCACAAGTAGTCATTCTTATCTCAGAGACAATGTGTAAAGTATTTGTACACACACACACACACACACACACACACAGTAACAAAGTAAAAATACCACAAAAGTACCCCACACCAGTTTAGAAAAATACCCATTTTTCATCTGATTGAAATAAGACCAAAACAACTAAAATCCAACATACACAAGTAAAGATATTAATTTGAATATAGCGCTTAGAAACATATAATAGCTCCAACGGGGGCTATCACAGCATTTTGACGGAGGTGCTTCTAACAGTCCAGCCTCACTTGCTAGGGAGTGCGGGACGGTCACGGAGCCGCACTGACCCCAGGTATAGTACCTTGGAAAATGATGAGGAAACAAAGACATTGCATGGATTCAGGGAGGTGAGGCGTCGCTGGAGCTGGTGGAGTGTCGGTTCCTTACTGCTACAGGGGAGGTGAGACGTCAGTTCCTTACTGCTAGGCAGGGGAGGTGAGGTGTTGGTTCCTTATGGTTGTAGGGCAGGTGATGCGGAATCGGTGGTGGGGGGTCGGTTCCCTAACAACACAGTGGGGTCAATTAATCCAGCAGGTCAAGATGAGAAGTGTCAACTTTGCGGTGTCAAGATCACACCACGGGGCCACAGGTGCTGCAGCGGTGTCAGAGTCAGGTGTCAAGGACATCGATGACACGGCACTCCGGTCCCGCGCTGTGGTGGAACTTTGGAGGCACTGTTGCAGTGTAAGACATGTGTTGCAGGTTGCGGTTGTTGCACTCAGCATGGGCCATGGCTCTGGTTCAGACAGCAGCTTGGAGTCAGACAGCAGTGCCAGTTCCGAAGTTGCTCTGAAGTCGATGTGCTTAGATTCTTTTTTTTTTCATTTTTTTTCAATATATCGCCACAAATGTACATCTTATGTTTAATGAACGATCATGCAATCCCTGTGATCAATAGTACAACTCAAACATCATTTATGGAATACCATCACAGTTCGACTATTGTTGTCTTTTTGTCTTTGTGGAAATAGGAGAAATAAACATAGAGGTATGTCGATCCCCAACATCCCCAACTATCCCCCCCACCATGCCAGAACCCTTGTTATGAAAAAGAAAATCTATACCTCACACTCTCACTTTCAATCTGATGATGCAATTTTTTTTCCCCTTGCTAAATTGGTTATCAACCTAGATTAATCCATAAGTGTATATTCTGATGCTGTTTTCTCATACTGCACTCCCTCGCTGGGACCGTGGGGAGGCTAGTCCTGTTCGTTGCTCCTGCATAGCCCCCGATAGTTCCTGTATCATGTGTCCCCAAGCCAGCCTGGTAATTTGACATCCTTTCTCGTTTGTCTCACATGTACTTCTTCCACCCATGCCAACTCTGTCAAGTCCCCCAGCCAGCGTTCCTTAGTTGGGATCTGAGCACTCATCCAGTGAATTGCAATTTGTCTTTCAGCTACTAGATCGAGGCATCTGGGGCATCTAGAATCCCGTGTCAGGTAAATCGTCTGAAGTCTTTTGGGGGAGAGGTAGGTCATGAGTATTACGTTGTATTGTATTTGTTTAAATCTAGCACAAACTGATACCCTCCGAACTTCCTTGTGTATTTGGGACCAATTCTTGGGGGAGAGCGGTTCTTCACTTACCATCCCCCAATTCTTCTCTATTTTCAATTGGGTCACTGTCCTATCCGATCGTAATGCTCGATTTAAGTGTGTCACTAATTTACGCTGTAAGGAAATACCTCCTTGGCATGGTTACCCCCTGACTTTTTGCCTTTGCTGATGCTAAGTTATGACTTAAAAGTGTGCTGGGACCCTGCTAATCAGGCCCCAGCACCAGTGTTCTTTCCCTAAACTGTACCTTTGTCTCCACAATTGGCACAACCCTGGCACCCAGGTAAGTCCCCTGTATCGGGTACCCCTGGTACCAAGGGGCCTGATGCCAGGGAAGGTCTCTAAGGGCTGCAGCATGTCTTATGCCACCCTAGGGACCCCTCACTCAGCACATGCACACTGCTTCACAGCTTGTGTGTGCTGGTCGGGAGAAAAAGACTAAGTCGACATGGCACTCCCCTCAGAGTGCCATGCCAACCTCACACTGCCTGTGGGTGGCATAGGTAAGTCACCTCTCTAGCAGGCCTTACAGCCCTAAGGCAGGGTGCACTATACCACAGGCAAGGGCATAAGTGCATGAGCACTATGCCCCTACAATGTCTAAGCAAAACCTTAGACATTGTAAGTGCAGGGTAGCCATAAGAGCATATGGTCTGGGAGTTTGTCAAACACGAACTCCACAGCACCATAATGGCCACACTGAAAACTGGGAAGTTTGGTATCAAACTTCTCAGCACAATAAATGCACACTGATGCCAGTGTACAATTTATTGTAAAATACACCCAGAGGGCATCTTAGAGATGCCCCCTGAAAACATACCCGACATTCCCGACTTCCAGTATGGTCTGACTAGTTTTGGCCAGCCTGCCACACACCAGACATGTTGCTGGCCACATGGGGAGAGTGCCTTTGTCACTCTCTGGCCAGGAACAAAGCCTGTACTGGGGGGAGGTGGGAAATGGGTGGAGGTGCTTCCCACCTCCCCCTGCAGGAACTGTAACACCTGGTGGTGAGCCTCAAAGGCTTACCCCCTTTGTTACAGCACCAGATGGCATCCCAGCTAGTGGAGATGCCCGCCCCTCCGGACACTGCCCCCACTTTTGGTGGCAAGACTGGAGGAGATAATGAGGAAAATAAGGAGGAGTCACCCACCAGACAGGACAGCCCCTAAGGTTTCCTGAGCTGTGGTGACTCTTACTTTTAGAAATCCTCCATCTTGTGGATGGAGGATTCCCCCGAAAGGATTAGGGATGTGCCCCCCTCCCCACAGGGAGGAGGCACAAAGGGGGTGTAGCCATCCTCAAGGATAGCAGCCATTGGCTACTGCCCTCCCAGACCTAATCACACCCCTAAATTCAGTATGTAGTGTCCCCCAGAACCGAGGAAGATAGATTCCTGCAACGTAAAGAAGGACTGCTGACCTGAAGCCCTGCAGTGAAGACGGAGACGACAACTGATTTGGCCCCAGCCCTACCGGCCTGTCTTCCTACTTCGACGAAAACTGCAACAACAACGCATCCAACAGGGACCAGCAACCTCTGAAGCCTCAGAGGACTGCCCTGCATCCAAAGGACCAAGAAGCTCCAGAGAACAGCGGCCCTGTTCAACAAACTGCAACTTTCTGCAACAAAGAAGCAACTTTAAAGACTTCACGTTTCCCGCCGGAAGCGTGAGACTTTCCACTCTGCACCCGACGCCCCCGGCTCGACCTGCAGAAAACTAACACTACAGGGAGGACTCCCCGGTGACTGCGAGCCCGTGAGTAGCCAGAGTTGACCCCCCTGAGCCCCCACAGCAAAGCCTGAAGAGGAAATCCAGAGGCTCCCCCTGACCGCGCCTGCCTGTAACAAGGGACCCGACGCCTGGAACCAACACTGCTCCTGCAGCCCCCAGGACCTGAAGGAACCGAACTCCAGTGCAGGAGCGACCCCCAGGTGACCCTCTGCCTAGCGCAGGTGGTGGCTACCCCGAGGAGCCCCCCCTGTGCCTGCCTGCATCGTTGAAGTGACCCCAGGTGTCCCCATTGCTTTCAATACAAAACCAGACACCTGTTTGCACTCAGCACCCGGCCGCCCCTGTGCCGCTGAGGGTGTACTTTCTGTGCCTGCTTGTGTCCCCCCCCGGTGCCCTACAAAACCCCCCTGGTCTGCCCTCCGAGGACGCGGGTACTTACCTGCTGGCAGACTGGAACCAGGGCACCCCTGTTTCCATTGAAGCCTATGTGTTTTGGGCACCTCTTTGACCTCTGCACCTGACTGGCCCTGAGCTGCTGGTGTGGTAACTTTGGGGTTGCCTTGAACCCCCAACGGTGGGCTACCTTGGACCCAACTTTGAACCCTGTAAGTGTTTTACTTACCTGTGAACTTAACATTTACTTACCTCCCCCAGAAACTGTTGATTTTTGCAGTGTCCACTTTTAAAATAGCTTATTGACATTTTTGTCACAACCGTACATGCTATTGTGATTATTCAAAGTTCCTAGAATACCTGAGTGAAATACCTTTCATTTGAAGTATTACTTGTAAATCTTGAACCTGTGGTTCTTAAAATAAACTAAGAAAATATATTTTTCTATATAAAAACCTATTGGCCTGGAATCAGTCTTTGAGTGTGTGTTCCTCATTTATTGCCTGTGTGTGTACAACAAATGCTTAACACTACCCTCTGATAAGCCTACTGCTCGACCACAGTACCACAAAATAGAGCATTAGAATTATCTTGCCACTATCTTACCTCTAAGGGTAACCCTTAGACTCTATGCACACTATTTCTTACTTTGAAATAGTATATACAGAGCCAACTTCCTACATACGCCCTCCTGCCATGGACACTAGACAATGGAGTGTCTGTGTGAGGTCTGGAGGCTCCGGGAATGTTGGCCATAGTCGCCTCGCCATGTCCACTAGTTTTGCATTTTGAAGGAACTGTCCCCTTTCTAGCGCAAAAGTTTCCATAGCATCCTGAAGGAATTTAAACCGCCCATTCAGATACAGATCAGCTAGTGTCAAACACCCACCCCTTTGCCAGCGCTCTACTGACATTGAGTTCTGGATTTGTGTGAAGGGGGGCAGGATCCATATATCGAGAACAGGAGCGTAAGGTTTTTTCCGTATAATAGTTTGTACTGTTCTCACCCACAATTCTGCCATTAGGCGTATCAGGTGGGGGCAGGTGGTCGGGAGCGTTCCTCCCCCCCAGCAATAGCATCCAAGCAGTTGCATATCGTCCATAGTCTGTAAAAGGGATCAATCCCAACACGGGTCTGGATCAAACCAACTCACTGCATGTTGCAGTTGTGCCGCTAGATAGAATAATTCTAGGTCTGGCAATTCAAGTCCCTCACGTTTTGCCTCTCTCCGCAGGGTGTCAAGACTCACCGTGCTCCTCCGCCCGTTCCAAAGTAGGTTCACCAGGAGGGAGTCTAATTCGTGGAATGTCTTCCGCAGTATTTCATATAAAGTGCACTGCATAATGTACAAAAATCTTAGCAGCACCACCATCGTCCACATAAAGGGAGACAATGTGCTCCAGTGCTCCCACCCATATTCCCCAGCCTCTAAGTTTCTGTTGGAGTCTACATGCCAGCGGCTCCATAGCTAAAGCAAAGATCAGTGGTGATAAAGGGCAGCCCTGTCGGGTGCTGCGCTGAAGCTCTATTGCTGCTGAGACTGTGTGGCCTCTATGTACACTTGCTTGTGGGGTCTTATAGAGACGTTTTATCCATTTAATGTATTGTGGGCCTAGGCCTATTGTGTCCAGCACCCCCCAAACGTATCTCCAGCTAGCAGTATCAAACGCCTGTTGTATATCCAAAAAGGCCAGGGCATAGTCTTCATGCTCCCCCTGTAGTGAGTGTATCACATGAGCCAGTTGATGAAAATTACGTAAAGTATTTCTAAGTGGAATGAACCCCCATTTAATCTTCGTGCACCAACTGTGGGAGAAAAGGCAGCAACTGTGTCACCAACACATGACTAAGTACCTTAAGGTTTACATTCAACATTGACATGGGCCTGTAGGAGCCAGGTTCGGTTAGGTCTTTAGCTGGCTTTGGTATCACCACTATGAGAGTCTCTTACATGGAGCCCAGCAGGTCCTTTCTCTCCAACGCCTCATTCTATAATTCTTTTAGCCTGTCTACCACAGTTTCAGAGAAATGGTGATAAAATTCGACTGGGATGCCATCGGGACCTGGAGATTTAGCTGATTTTAAAGCCCTTATTGCTTCTAAGAGTTCCAATGGAGTGATCGGAGTCTCTAGTGGCGCACGAGCCTCCGGGATAAGTCTCGGGAGTGGGATTGTCTGCAGGTAAGTGCGCATCCCTTGAGCTACTGTCTCTCCCTGGTCGTCCGTGTAAACCTTCTGTAGGTGGGATGCAAATATCTGATTAATAGCCTGCTGTGTGTGTACTGGTGTTCCATAGTCATCGTGCAGTTCTAGGATTGGTTGGAGTTGGTGGTCTGTTTTGATTAGGCGTGCCAGTCGGCACCCTGATTTGTTGCCCACCTGGTACCATCGGCTGCGGCCGACTGATTGGTTATGTTTGTCCAGCCGATCCCATATCCCTCCCACCTTCTGACGCTGGGCATTCCACTCCGATTTCCCGAAGTTCCCTGTCGAAAAATACTTTTCTAAGTTAGTTAATTTACTTTCTTGAAGGGACAGTTCTTTTTCCAGAGCGTGTTATATACCCTTAGTCGATGATCTACAAGCTCCTCGTACTACTTCTTTCATTGTGTCCCATTCCAGGGCCTGCTCTTTGGTAGATCCCCAATTGCCTCTAAAGTAACTAA
Organism: Pleurodeles waltl; assembly: GCF_031143425.1. Taxonomy (NCBI): domain Eukaryota; kingdom Metazoa; phylum Chordata; class Amphibia; order Caudata; family Salamandridae; genus Pleurodeles; species Pleurodeles waltl. The sequence continues at coordinate 138,770,814 of NC_090445.1, read as the reverse complement.
TCAGGCCCTGTTTAATCTGGTCCCTGAAAACCGGATCTTTAAGCGATGGAGCATTCAGGTGCCATAATAGTATCGGAGAGGCAGGAACATGGTGCGAGTATGTGACTAACAGAGGCAAGTGGTCGGACAAGTATCTCCCCAAATATTGGACTCCAGTAATATTTTGTGCCTCTGATGCCTGTGCAAATATATAGTCCAAGCGGCTATACATGTCAGATGCTGGAGAGTAACAGGAATAGGCCCCGGTAGTCAGATTCCGGCTCCTCCAAATGTCTATAAGACCAAGGCTATCCTGTAACATTCTCAGGGCTGCTGTTGCCCTTGGCTTAGTGCCCTGGCGGGCTGGGGTTCTGTCCAACTCGGCATTCGAAACAAAGTTAAAATCCCCTGTTATTAGAATCCCTGTGTCTGGGGATAGGTGTACCCTCCACAGCATTGTCGCAAAAAAATCACTGTCATCCCCATTCAGAGCATACTCACTCACTAAACTCAGAGGGTGGGCACCTAGTGTGCCTTCAATCATCGTATATCTGCCTTCTTCATCATTGAAGGTATTAATGAGTCTAAAGAGGACAGCCGGGCAACCCATTTCAAAGTTCCTCGTGTGTAGCCAGAGTAGGAGGTGGCAAATAACTGTCCCCTCCAACGTCGTCGTAAATATCGTATACAAATGTGTTTCTTGCAGCAAAGCGATCGATACACTGTACCGTTTCAGATAAGCATAAATTCTATTACATTTGACATAGTTATTCAACCCACGAACATTCCCGGTCATAATTTTGTAAACATTCTGTGTGTATCTAGGTGGCATGGCACAGTATCTTTGGGCGAGGTTCTAGTATATAATATTACAACAATAGAACGACACTGGGAAGGATGTGAAAGGACAAAAGCGCTCACAATTAGTTCCAGAGTATTAAATAACACACTTAATCCAAGGCACGGTGCTCCTGGCAAGAGGACCTCCCCCCTCCTCCAATGTTTCCTCAAGAGAAAACCAGCACAAAACAACAGAAGTCAAGGCACTCGTGAATAGAAGAAAATACATTAGTTTCAGAAGTCCATATGTATATGAAATCAAATCATCTTCAAACATTCAGGATCAGAAAGGCCTTGACTTCTGTTGTCTAGTATATAATATGTCGGCATGGTCAGTCCCTCCCTTACCCTTTAACACCCCAATTACAAAAACATAAACACTTGTTTCCATATGACAACTAAAACAGTGGTCAAAAATCTTTGCCCCTCCCTCCCACAAGCAGTGACCCCCCCGTCCCTCCCAACTCAACAGTAAGCAGGAGGGCTGTGACTCCCGCCCCTGTTGTATAATCCCTTCCCCTTAAATCAAAACAGTATGTATGAAGAAAGTGTTATATACACAACGTAACCAGAGTGCTCGAGCCCACACACAATGCCAGCTCCCAATCGAGAGATCGTCGCCGTGGCTGCCCCAGGCCCCTGGTGGATCCTGCTATATTTACTGCAGCCTGTCTAGTGGAGTCCTTATGAGAGTCTGTCTTCTAGATCAATCTTCGCGTCAACACCTCTTGTGACAACTCTTCCTGTCACTCAGTGAGAGCCCAACTTCCATCTCACACTTTTCAACTTCAGCCTTGACTATCAGGTCTTCCATCCCCCTCTCCCCCATGTGTTTTCTGTGTTGATGCAAGCTGTGAGAAAGGTTTTCTTGTTGTTAGATGATTAGGTTCTGCTCTCAAAGTGCCGTCTTCCGATACCACTATTCTTCCCATAGGTCCTTCACCCATTTCAGAGTCCGACTGGAATGAGGGTGGTCTGCGGTTCTCTGTGCGTCGCCGTTCTTTCCTTTGACCACCAGTCAGGTACCAAATGGGTAGCGTTTGTTTCAGTCCCATGGAGTCCATTCATTCTGTTGCATCTCGAGAGGTCTCAATGAACAGTACCCTTGTCCCATGTTGGACTCTCAGCCTAGCCGGGAAGATCAAGCTATATCGAATATCATGGTCTTGTAGCCTACGTTTAACTCCAAGGAAACTGTTACGAAGATCTTGAACTGTTTTCGTGTAGTCTGGGTAGGTATGAATTTCTCTGTCCTCGCATCAGGGGGGACCATGTCTTCTACTGTGCTGAAGTATAACGTCTCTGTCCCTATGATTGAACATTCGGGCCACAATTGCTCAAGGGGGAGTCCCCGGTTTGGGGTGGGGAGCCAAACTTCTATGCGCTCGCTCAATTAAAAAAAATGCGACAGTCGAATTGGATTCAACGCTTTCGGTATCCACTCCTCCAGGAACAGCTTAGCTGAGGGACCCTCTGCCTTCTCTGGGAACCCTAGGAAACGTAGATTGTTCCTCTGGGATTGGCCATCCGCGTCTTTGACACAAATAGCCATTCGAGTCGCCTCTGACTGAAGAGTTTCCATAGTTGCTTGAAGCGTACAGACTTTATTTTGAAGATCATCGAACTCCTCCTCGGTTGACGTGACTCTTTCTGCCACCTTGTGAACGTTAAGCCTCAAATGGTTAATATCCATGGCCATCGTGTCCATTTTCCCCTCAAGAGCTATCCTGGTGCCTCGTATAGCTTCCACGATGTCCTGCGTGTCTTGCGTTTGTGGTCTGTCTTCAACATTATGAGCATCCTCTGTCCTACGGTCGCCTGTTCCCTGGCGGGGGGTGGTGTATTGCACTATTTTATTGGCTTGTGCCTCCCTCTGAAGCTTATCCTTTCCCATCTTTCTGCGACTCTTCGGAGTGTAGTGGGGAGACTTGTGTCCCAGGGTAGAACTAGTGGCGTAGGGGCTGTCTTTCACTGTGCCATACTATTTTCCAGAGCTTCGTCTTGCCAATCCACCAAGTCAATCACATCTTGGATGGGTGCCACTTGCCAGGTATTTAGTGATTCAGGGTTATCGACATCGTGTGAAAGAAAGGGGGGAGGCACTGGAGTTTCTGCCCGCCGCAGGGTAGTGGGGCAGCTTTGATAGTCATTTAGGTAGTGTCGCTCTCATGGGCCCAATACGTTTCAGAGTCCCTGAGTCGCAATGCAGGCAGGGGGGGCCCCAGTGACCAGCACCCAGTTGTGCAGTACTAGGTTGAGTGTCTCTACGGGACCATCTGTGGTCCGGGAGCCTCCCTTCCCCTAGTCCCCCTCGTCCTACCTCTCAGTCTATGGTTGGTGCCTTTTCTCGCTTCTCCAGGCCTCGGGTCACTTGGGGGGGGACGAGGCCTACAGCCACCATAAAACAAAGCCGGTCCCTCAGAGGCCGGACCACGCCATCCCAGAGCCCTGCAGTGCCACCCCTCGATCACTCGCTCCGAATTCGACGCTGGTCCGGTTAATCCGCCTAAACGCCCCCCCCCCCCCACCCTGGGATGGTCCACGGCCCCTCAGTGGACCGCTCTCGACTCTCCTCTAATATTCTGCAGCGTTCAGGAGCGAAGGCGTGCCTTCAAAGGTATGGCTCCTCCATCTTAGAGTCAGGCGGCCCTGTTGCACCTCGAGGCTTCCCGGTGGATTTCTTCTTCTTCGCTCTAGTACAGCATTTTCTATTGCCGTCTCCTTGTTGCCAACACCTTAACAGTGAGGTGGGTTATCCAAGGACCCACTAGAGCAGGCAGGATTTCATAGGATGGCTGAATGCAGGCGCAGAGCGTGGCTAGGATGCGACTACCCGGCCATCTTGCCAGCCACGTCCCCCCATGCTTAGTTTCTTATTGGTTGCACCAAAGCTCACTTCCAATGTCCCAGGAACTGGATTTGGCACCACTTGGCAAGTCATGATTCTCAGCAGAAGAGCCCAGGCACTGGCAGATGAAGTCTGTGATGTCCCTGAGACGTCTTAACAGGAGGCAGGTTCAGTTCAAACCCTTGGCGAACCTTGGAAAGCAGTATGTAGAAAGCCAAGTTGAGTTCTTTCACTCCCAGGACAGAAGCAGCAAGCAGCATGCCAGCACAACAAAGCAACAGGCAGAGTGGCAGTCCATCTTACAGCATCCAGCACTTCTTCCTGGTAGAATCTCCTCAGTGCAGAAGTGTTCTAACTATGTGGTGTCAGAGGTCCAGTACTGATAGCCATTTCTGTCTTTGAAGAAGGCAAACTTCAAAGAGAAGTGTTTGTAGTGCAAAAAATTTGCCTTTTCCTGTCCTGGCCCCAGGCACACTCCCGGGGGACGGAGACTGCTTTATGTCAGGATAGGCACAGCCCTATTCAGTCACAGCAAGCCCTATGGCAGCTCCTCCCACCACTCTAGCTCAAGAAGACCCATCAGCCTGGTGATGGGCCATCACGATATGCAGGGCACACCTCAACTCTCTTTGGATGACTGTCTAGAGTGAATGCAGAAACAGCCCAACTCTCATCCTGACCCAGACGTGTATTCAGCATACAGGCATAGGCACAGAAGGGTTAAGCAAGAAAATGACAACGTTTTAAAAGTGGCATTTTCAAACTTACAATTCAAATACCAACTTCACCAAAAGATTTATTTTTAAACTGTGAGTTCAGAGACCCCAAACTCCATTAATCTATCTAGTTCCAATGGGAAATTACAAATAAAATATATTTCAAGGCAATCCCTATGTTACCCTTTGAGAGAGATAGGTCTTGCAATAGTGAAAAACGAATTTAGCAGTATTTCACTATCAGGACACGTAAAGCAAACAACTACCTTTTAAATACACAGCACCCTGCCCATGGGGCTGCCTTGGACCGAATTTAGGGGTGACATACATGTAATTAAGGGGAAGGTTTGGGCCTGGCAAATGGGTGTATTTGCCAGGTCGACATGGCAGTGTAAAACTGTACACAGGCTCTGCAATGGCAGGCTTGAGCCAAGTTTGCAGGGCTACTTGTGTGGGTGGCACAATCAGTGCTGCAGGCCAACTAGAAACCTTTTTTTTACAGGCTCTGGGCACACCAGGTACACTATACCAGGGACCTACTAGTAAATCAAACATGCCAATCATGGATAATCCAATCATCAGTACATTTTAGACAGACAGCATATGCACTTTAGCACTGGTTAGCAGTGGTAAAGTGAACAGAGTCCCACAGCCTACTGAAACAAGTCAGAACAAATAGAAGGAAGAAGGCAAAAAGTTCAGGGATAACCCTGCAAAAAGGGCCAGGTCCAACAACTGAAAATACAACATATATATATATCATACAAGGGAAATCCTCACAGACAGCACATTTAGTCTTTGCAAACAGACACACCTACTATTTTTTTCACTAGGATTCTATAAATTCATTTAACATGTACAAATCCCACAGTGCATTCTTTAGGACAATTTAAATATCACTTCCCCAATATTAAATTGAAAGGCAGCTTTAAATTAGTAATAAAATATTGTTTTCAAAATAAAATGCATTTTCTATGTATCATAAATCAGACAATAATATTGTGTAAAACATTATAGAGAGAACACTGATCAACATGCATGCTGCCAATACAAATTTAAAGCCGTGCATATACCCAACCTCATGTGGTATACACACTCACAGCTACACACAACAAATTGTCACTCCTTAACCAAATACACTAAAAATGTGTGGATAACCACCCCACTCAAAATCTTAATATTCATTCCATCTCTAACTCATCTTCAGAAGTTTTAGATGCCAAGCACCCACCAATTGGTAATGTTGTACTCAATTAATTATAATTCACCTCCCCTCATATGCTTCTTCATGGGGAACATTTGGGTAATCATCATTTCTCTTTATGTTGGTGCAGTTTCTTATTTTTAAATAGGTGGAAGCAAGTTGGCTGTCAAATAATAATCTCTACAGTCAAGGATCTACTCCATACCCAATCTGAAAAGCACTTCACCTCAATATATCAAGACAACACCTTCTATGGGGATCCATGAGTGTCCCAAAAATACTTGCCACTCAGGCTGACTGAGCTAATCAATCTTTTCCGGCAGGGCTTGTTCAACAAAAGATATTCATTTGTCCCTGACATGGCAACAAATTCACATTAAAACCATTTCTTGCACCAGAACAGTGCTAAAAAACAATCTTTCAAACAACTCTTACCTACTGATGAAAATTCAGCTCTCACCAGCTTTACGAGAAACCCTCCACCTCAATGTGCTTCAATTAACCAACAAAAGCGATCTACAGGGGAGAAGCCATGTATTACTTCACTCAATCCAATTCAACTCCACTCTGCTGTACACCACTCTACCGTACGCCACTCTACTGTAATTGACTCCATGCCAACCGAAATCAATCTACTCTATGTCACTCCACTCTTTGTCACTGTACTCTATGCAACTCTGTTCCACTCTACACTATTCCACACCACTCCACACCATGTTATTGCACCCCACTCTACTCCACTCTCTATGCCACTCTCCTCTGCACCACACCACCAACTTTTAGACATGCTGAACAGCAGCTCTGTGGTTGTACAACATGGCTAAAAGACACTGGCCAAGCCAATATCTCTTAGATAAGCAATACTTTGTGGCTTTGCCAATACCTATTTCCCCTCTGTCCCCACGAGCCACCAAACTGGAAATGATGGGGCTCACTGAAGGGGGGTGAAATGGGTGTCTTGGTCTACCTTTCCTTCAATAATTACGAGCAAATAGAGTAACACAAAAGCCGTAATTTACAATCTTTAGAAATAGCCCAGATGTCTTCCACCCTTCCAAGGGTGGTGAATGGAGGAACAGTAAAATGTGTTATTAACATTGCTTAGAAATAGCGCAAGTGCCTTCCACCCATTTTAGCATGATTAGAAATGTTGCAAGAGAACTCGGAGGGCGGCAAATAGAGTAACAGTAAAATCTGTTATTTACATTCCTAAGAAGTAGTGAAAGTGACTTTCACCGTTCTGAGAGCGTTAAATAGAGTAACCGGAAAATCTGCTATTTACCACGCTTAAAAAAAGGCTATTACTATTGTCCTCACAAGAGGGTTTTTGAGTCCTGGAGTAGTCAGTGGTTACTGCTCAGAATTCAGAAGTATACCTGGAGTAGTACAAGTGTAAGTCATAGAAAATCTTTGTGAATTGGGCCCCTATTTTTTTATTTTCTTATTAGAGGACTGGCCCTTATTGACCCAATTTCTCTTCCCATGAGTAGTAAAAAAACAAATGATCGAAACAGTTAATACGCAGTGTTTTTCTTCTGCAAAATGTATTTTGGGACTTTGAATCCATTTTTTTAAAAAAGCTTAAGAAATTACATACAATTTGTGATATTTCCCAAAACGTTCAAGAAGTTGACCAATGCAGATTTCCACAATTTTGTGCCCACTCTAATGTTTTATATGTATTTTTTTTTTACCATGAAATAAATATAATTCTGTCAGCATTGTTTCCAAACTGCCTTTGGTTCCTGATGTAGTCCAGTCCATTTTAATTTGGGAGGGTTTCCAGTCATCCAATTGTCTTTAGTTCACTATTCACAAGTCCATTTATGGTGTGGAGGTTATGTTTCATGAAGAGTGGTTTCCTGGATTTGGAGCTGTGTCATCAGCATAAAATGGGAGGCCAACTGCTGGCTGGGCTAAGGTATTGTTTTTCGAGTAGATGTTAAATTCCGTTTTCCAAGATAGCCTGGCACCTAGGTTGGAAGAGTGACTGTACACAGTAACTGTCTCGTCTTTTTAGATATCTGCCAAACACGTATCTGATGATCTCTGTCAGACATCAATTAACTAAGAAGGAACTTTTGAAAAATGCAAACTGGAAAAACAGAGACAGCTAAATCACATGCGGACAAGCAACACAATAAAAAGCTTTACAGGGAGGCCCACGTCTGTTTTTTATTTTCTTCTGTTGCAAAAAACTTTGCAAAGTACGTGGATCCTATTTCCAAGGAATATATCAAATTTGCAATAGAGAAACTTCTTAACTTCACACACCCTAAGTTAGGAATACAGGGACATATTTAACAATCTTTCATGCAGTGCAGCAAGCCACCTTGCTGTGCTGCGTTGCGTGAAAGGGCAGGACAGCATTTACCATTATACGTAGCATTCCTGTCATTTCCTAGTGCTGGCCCACTTTTGGCTGCCAACGCAGGCACCCTTGCGCCATGTTGCAAGGGCGCCTGCATAGTAGGAAGAATTGTTTTTGTATGGGGAGAGGCACCTTCATGCACAAAACATTTCCTCATTCTATGTGTGCTGCAAAAGAGGGAACGAAGAGGAGAAATAAAGGCATTTCTCCTTGTTGTGCCTCTGATGGGGAAGCGTACAATTTTGACACATTTCCAGGTCTACCAGTGTTGGTAAATCTGGGAATGTGACAGACACCATGGGTGGATGCATGGAAACACCCACGCTCCACCCAAGGAACAACTTCCTGCCACAGAGTAATGTAAGGCAGCGATCTACGGTGCCTTGCGTTACTCTGGATTTATCAGTCCACGCAGGGCCATGCAAGGTAGCCTTGCATAGCTTGATAAATCTCATTTAGGATTTGCATTACTCTTGTGCCTCCATGCGTGGTGCAGGGGTGAACCAAAACCTTGTTATATCTCTGCTCTCATTTTGCACTTCTGTGGTCAGCACTACCTTGAAGACATCACCAGTTTTGCTTTCAGGATCACTAGAATGGGGCATTACAATGCAACATTTCTTACTATAGTGCACCTAGCTGGAAGAAATGTCTCCCACAATGCATCAATATCCTATCCCATGTAGCTTCTAATAGAAATGGACAAATTCATCTACGCTAAGAAAGGAAAATATTTTGGCTTATGCAGCAATGGACAGGACGAGGGTATAATTTGAGATATTGGGTCCATTATTAGAATTTCGCACCTCATCAGCACACTATCGTTTTCTATAAATTGAAATTTACTGTAGATGCATGGAAGCAACAGAAAGTGAGCTGCTGTTTATGGTGCTCTTTTTGCACTATTTTGTTTAATGTTCAATGCATCCTTGCATCCAAAATGCATGTGAGCATGCATTTCGTGCTAAGAAGCAGCATCCAATGCCAGTTTTTCATTTTGTGTAATTACACTTGTTTTTTTCTGAAATGTATTTAATTACACAAAAGGAAATTATGTGAATTTCCCAAAATCATAGTTTTTTCTCCTTCAGGATTGCTTTTTAAATTACTTTTCAGTTGTTTTAATGCAGAAACAGCAAAATCTGCAAACAATGTAGAAGAGTTGGTAAATTCCTAATTACACGGAAAACGGGACAAACACCTGCTAATTTGTTTGCAGCTGTCTTAAGTATAGTATTGCATAGAGCAAAATGTAACTGTATGACATTGCTTGCATGCCCATACAGTGGCCTGGTGCCTCCTCCTGCTTCACAGGCTTATGTCTAGGTTAGCCCCTACATGGAATACTTCACTGGCTGGATCTGTTTCCAACGCAGCTTTTTATAATCCCAGCTCTCCATACACAAAAAACACATTCTACTTACCAGACTGAGAGAGAATGCGCTCCTTTATGCATAAAATAATATGTCTCTGACGAGGAGACTTCTCTTTGATTGATCTTCTAGCATTTTGACCTTTTATGTGATTTATAACATTGGATTAAAGTATATTTAGTAATTTGGATGGCCTTTGTTAGCAGGATATTGGTACTGAGGCGCTCTATAGTATACACGTATACCTCTTGTATAGTAGTACAATAAGTTTTCCTATCAGCTCTAAGTAGAGGGTTCCCTTGCAGTGATGACCAACTTACTGTCATATATGTAATTTCATGTTTGGGAAACAGAAGCTTGAATACATATGTCCACAGATTTACAAAGTGGATCTAGCATATTGGAACCATTACACTATTAGGCAGCCTGGTGGCTTAGTGGTATTTTCATGCAGCTTAGGTTTTTTTGCGTCAGGAGCATTCAGGAAAATTATCCTTTTTCACTGATCCAGATGTCCTTTAGTGCTCCATCAGTACAATTATTAATTAGGAAACCAATATCTTTGGAGGGATCCTTTTTCATTAGGTAGTAATTGCAGTAATTATTTAACTGTCTTATTATTTCATGTTCATAATCAACATGGTCTTGTAACTGCTGATTTAATGTTAATAGTTATGTTAATTGAGCATTGTGTTCTTTCTTCAATTTTTCAGCACGTTGTAATGATTACATTTGCTTTGGTTGAAAAAGCATCGATTTCACACACAACAGCTTTCCTGAACTTAAAAGCGTCCTTGATCATTAAAGGCAAAAGGGAAGAAGAAAGGTGGAGACTTACATCATAAGGATTAAGACCATAGGAGTCCTTTAGGGAACGAAAGAATCTCTGCTGGCCCACAAGTCAGCAAAGCCTATGTCCCTGTTGCAAACCAGCCATCAGTAAAGGGCGCCCATCAGTAGAGCTTGTAGAGTTTCCACTACCAGAAACCTGGCACTTTGGCAACCACTCAGTGTGGTGGACAAAACATGCCTGGAATCTACTGGACTCAAAATATTAGAACATTGGAATGTTTGCGCTCCATTGGAGGCAATGGAGTGCTCTGGGCTTTTACTGGCCGGTAAAAGCCGGAACACCAACATTCCAATCTTCTTTGTTCACAGCAACAGCTGTGAACAAAGCCTCACGGAGCCTGAGGGGATTTTAATCCCCTCTGGTTCCGTGAAGCCTTTGTTTTATTTATGAGAACATTCTGCCCTCTAATAGCAGAATGTTCTAATAGCCTTAGAACCTGCCGTAGCGGGCTCTACCGGCTAATAAAGGCCCTCTCCCTTGTTAAAGGCCCTCACCTTCGGCTCGGGCCTTTTAGCAAGGAGCGGGCCTTTAATAGCCGGTAGAGCCCGCTATGGCGGGTTCTAAGGCTATATTAGAACATTGGAATGTTGAGGGCTCCGTTGCAGACAATGGAGTGCTCTGGGCTTTTACTGGCTGGTAAAAGGCCCGGAGCATCAACATTCCAATATTCTTTGTTCACAGCAACAACTGTGAACAAAGGCCCCACGGAGCCCGAGGGGATTTTAATGAGGACTCCCTGAGGACTTTGTTTTATTTATTGGAACATTCTGCCCTCTAGTGGCCATTCGCCTTCAGCTCGGGCCTTTAACGCTGGAGCGGGCCTTTAATGGCCGGTAGAGCCCGCTCCATGGGCTCTAATGCTATATTAGAACATTGGAATGTTGTGAGCGCCATTGGAGACAATGGAGTGCTCTGTGCTTTTACTAGCTAGTAAAAGCCCGGAGCGTCAACATTCTTTATTCTTTATTCACAGCAACAGCTGTGAACAAAGGCCCCATGGAGACCTGGGGCTCCGCGAAGACTTTGTTTTATTTATAAGAACATTCTGCCCTCTAGTGGCAGAATGTTCTAATACCCTTATAAGCCTTCGTAGTTGGGCTATACTGGCAATTAAAGTCCCACTCCCTTGTTAAAGGCCCTTCTCTTCGGCTTGGACCTTTAACGCTGGAGCAGGCTGTTAATGGCCAGTATAGCCCACTACAGCGGTCTCTAAGGCTATATTATCCATAAAGAAGTATTTTAATTGCTTTCGTCTGAAAGAAGGCAAACCTCTAATTTAGTTTCAAACTGGCATGCAATAACTGTTGAGACAAACAACAATCCTTTTACTGAGTAAGCTGATATAATTTAGAGACAGTTGAAGGAGGAAAGGCTGAAAATTGGTGTTGTCTTAATTTCAGTGGGGCTATCAATCACCATTTGTGATATTGATTGTTAGTTTGTCTCTCTCTAGAAGTATTTTAAATACCAAACCAAACACAGCACAGCTGCCCAAAAGCTCCCACGGTGAGGGGCCAAAGTAATCCTACCCTTGGTGTGCAAACACCTAGTCTTAAAAAGGAGGATCCCAAGCGATACCTCATTGGTACTGAGGAGATTCACAACACTAGCAAGGGAATCTCCTGGACTCACCTTTTTTGCTAAAGGGTGATTGCATATACCAGGAAAAGTAATTCTAAGGTTTATCGGTGTGGCATGGAGTGGCAGGGTGATCCCAAGATTCTGGGAGGCCCTGGTGATTCGCTGCCTCACTTCCCATGTGCCATGTTTCCACAGCAGCTGATGGAAAGCCCTAAACCCCAGGAGAGAGTGACACAGGGAGCAACCAGAAGATAATGATGCCTGTGTCAAACATTTGCATAGGCAGTGGGATCCACTGACACCCCACCTCCATCCTTTCTCACTAGGTTACAGACACCCTGAAAGTAGGCATCTGGACACTTGACTGGCTATATCACCACCTCCATCATCATCTTGTACATGACAGTCAGGACGTGGGTGACAAGCAGGTACCACTTCTTCCACCAACGTCTGAATAAAGACCAAAACACCTATGAATAGCCTCTAATTTGGGTTTAGTGGGCCACATTTTCATGCTGCTGGCAGAAATGGACAGAGTGTGCAACTTTTACACTCTAAAAAAGTATGAACTATCAAACCCCGTTGAGGGTTCCGTGGGGGACGGAGGGGTTACTGGAGCCAAATCCAATAGAGCTGGGGTTGTTTGCCTTTACTGTCCCGGGGTCCATCTTACTATGGTTCTGAAAACTACTCGAGGTACAATGTCCTTCTGCTCTTGACACTCAGTGGTAGTAATGCTGGACAGTCCAAGGTTTTCCAGGGAGGTTAGTGTGCTCAGAAATCAACAGGCAGCAGATGTGTGGTATGGTGATTGCCTAACGCATGATAAAACGAAAAGTACTTTAATATGTAAGGCACAATAAAACAAATAAATACAAGTATCAAATACCCAACATGCATGTGAGAGGCTAATACAGGGAGAAGGGCTGACAACAATCTTTTTGGGCACATGGACTAGTGCCGCAAGTCAGCTCTATTACCTTCTTCATGGCACAGGCTAGTGCCTTCACTCAGGCTAGTACCCCAACTGAGGCAACAGGGATGATGGCAGGATTCACTCAGGCATACTTCCGTGGTGCTGCAGATCCTCAGCTTGTATTCATTGACTGGCTCCGAATCAGGAGCATGCCAGTAACAGTATTCTTGAGTCTCTGGTGGATGTGTGTGGATGGACTACAACACTAGAGTGGTACTTGTTTGCAACTTTAGCAACCTACGGACAGTTATAGAGATCGTTCGTCATCTAGGAAAGCGCAGGCTGAACCAAAATACCAACTGGATCCCAGAAATCTGGCGGATGTAACACACAAACCACGCATGCATTACTTGAAGATGGTGAATTTCCAGCAACAATCAACCTTGTGAGACTCAATTATTTGTTGTATCAGTGAGTCCCAAAACTCTTTTCACCATGGATGAACAGAAACAAGAAATCCACACTATGGCCCTCATTACGACCCTGGCGGGGGAGAAGTGGCGGTAAAACCGCAAACAGGCCAGCGGAAAAAAATTGAATTATGACCATGGCGGTTACCGCCATGGTCATCCGCCGCTTCTCCACTCCGACCGCTGGGCTGGAGACTTCGGTTTCCAGCCCGGCCGCCATCACCAGACCGCCGGCAGTGTCAGGACCCTGCATACTGCCATGTATTTCGGGTGGTTTGGAACTGCCACGAAATCCATGGCGGTAGGCACTATCAGTGCCAGGGAATTCTTTCCCTGGCACTGATAGGGGTCTCCCCCACCATGAGTCCTCCCCCACACCCCACCCCCTGCCACCCCCCAAAGGTGTCAGGCACCCCCTCCCCACCCCCACCCCCAACATTCACACACACCCTCCCTACCCCCACCCCCAACATGCACATACACACACCCCTACACGCACACATACACTACAACAACACATACCCGCACACATACAAACATGCACCCAGACCGACCCGCACACATTTTCCAAACACACAACACACCCCCCACATGCATACACGCACTCACACACCACCTCTACATACTCACACACACACCCCCATACACACACACAACACACAACACCCCCCACCCCTCTCCCCTAACGGATGATCAATTTACCTTGTCCGTTGATCCTCCAGGAGGGGATGAGATCCATGGGGGTTGCTCTGCCGCCAGCTCCCCGTCACCAGAACACCGCCACACCGAATCATGGGACGTGATTTGGTGAGCGGTGTTCTGATGACGGGCGGTGGAGGTGGAGCAGCCTCCACTTCCCCGCCGACTGCCAGTATGGCTGCTGGCGGCTCTCCGTACGAAAAAGGATGGAGGGCTGCCAGCAATCATAATACGCTGTGCGGAAAACCGCCTACACTGGCGGTCTTCAGCACGGCGGTACCTCGGCGGTCTTTAAAAAAGACCGCTGAGGTCGAAATGAGGGCCCATATCTTACTGGGAGTGAACTTCATAGGTTGGCAGTTTGAAAGGAAACTGTTTTCTTCTTACATAGGGGAACAGTAGTGTAATTTTTAGGAATATATCTTGAATGACACTATGGCCCTCATTATGACATTAGCCGCCAAAAGACTGTCGCCGAAGCTACCATCCATCCACCATAATATGACCACAGCCGGATTGCCACCACAAGAAGGGCGGAAATCCAGCTGTGGCCATACTGGTGGATGGCGATAAGGCGGCACTGCTACCACCAGCAGCGCCACGCCAGTAGACCGCCGCCAGCCATATTGTGAAAAATAATATGGCCTGTCAGTGTTCTGCTGGTGGGTGCTGCTGGAGGTAGCAGCGTCCCGTCCCATCTCCTACCGGAAGACCCCCTGGATCCAGGTAAGTCGGGTTTCCAACAGGGGAGGGGGTGGTGGGTGTTGAGTGATGGTGTGTGTGCATGTATGTGTGAGTGTGTGCGCGAATGCGGGTGTGTGTTTGGTGTTGATTGCATGCATGTATGTATGGAAATAGGAATGCGTGTCTGAGTGCATGTTTTGTAGTGTGAGCGGATGTGTGTGTGAATGGATGAACGCATGTATGTATGTATGTGTGAATGAGTGTGTGTCTGCATATGTGTGATTGGGGGTGTGTGGATGTAGGGGGGTGTGGGGTGTTTGGAGGGGTAGGGGGAGCGGGAGTCTGTTTGGAGAGGTGGGGGGTGGGGGCCTCCTATCAGTGACAGGGAAGGAATTCCCTGTCACTGATAGGGCCCTTTGCCATAGTTTTCGTGGTGTTACGAATGCCACGAAAACCATGGCAGTAGGCAGGGTCATAATCCCGCAGACGGCTCAATGGCGGCCGCCGGACTGGAGATGGTTATCTCTAGCCCGGCGGCTGCTACCACCATGGTGGTCGGAGTGGTATATTGGCGGGTTGGCTTGAGCCAACCCGCCAATTTCATAATGTGGCAGTAAGTACCGCCAGCCTGTTGGCGGTACTACCGCCACATTAACACCGACCGCTGTGGTCATAATGACCCCCTATATCTTGAGTTTCATCTGTACAAATCTTGGTTCTTTTCTGCATATTGCCATGTGAATTCTGCATACTGGTTGGAAGTTAGATCTTTTGTAAATAACCAGCCTGTGCAGAGCAGAGGAGAAGATGCTTGTAAAAATGAAGGGTGTGTGTCGGAATTCTGGGTGCATACAGACGATGCGTTGCGGTAAGGGCTTTGCATAGAATTCTGGCTCACAGGCTTGAATCCTCTTTGGTATTTGGGGTCTTTTGATGCCCAGGAACGATGTGTGGAAATCCTGGGTGTGCTGGATGAAGTCACAGGTACTGGGTCGATCTGCTGGGCGATGTTGGGAAGTTTCTGTCACATGGCTTGCGCTTCGTCGATTCCTCTCGCAGGAAGTCGGGCTGTGTCATTCCGGCTTGATGATGCATCAATCTGGTGTGCTGTGCGCCGACGTTCCGGTCGCAACACTGGCGCTGCCTCGATCTCCACTCAGGGGGCCCAGCTGTGTGGTTCTATTAGGTGATACAGTGATTTTCTCATCGCTGGGCAGACTGTGTGCCGATTCCAGCAGGCTGTGCATTGATTTTCACCACACAAGGAGTTTATTTGCAGAGATAAAGGGGGTGATTCTGACCGCGGCGGACGGCGGTCGCCGCCCGCCAAGCGGTTCCCGCCGAAAGACCGCTCCGCGGTCAAAAGACCGCGGCAGTCATTCTGGCTTTCCCACTGGGCCGGCGGGCGACCGCCGAAAGTCTGCCCGCCAGCCCAGCGGGAAACACCCTTCCCACGAGGACGCCGGCTCAGAATGGAGCCGGCGGAGTGGGAAGGTGCGACGGGTGCAGTTGCACCTGTCGCGAATTTCAGTGCCTGCAAAGCAGACACTGAAATTCTTTGTGGGGCCCTCTTACGGGGGCCCCTGCAGTGCCCATGCCATTGGCATGGGCACTGCAGGGGCCCCCAGGGGCCCCGCGGCACCCCCTACCGCCATCCTGTTCCTGGCGGGAGAACCGCCAGGAACCGGATGGCGGTAGGGGGTGTCAGAATCCCCATGGCGGCGGAGCGCGCTCCGCCGCCATGGAGGATTCTCAAGGGCAGCGGGAAGTCGGCGGTACACCGCCGACTTTCCGTTTCTGGCCGCGGCTGAACCGCCGCGGTCAGAATGCCCAGCGGTGCACCGCCAGCCTGTTGGCGGTGCTACCGCCGACCTCCGCCATGGCGGTAATTACCGCCAGGGTCAGAATGACCCCCAAAGTCTTTTTGGTCCTGAGACTTCAGGAAACAGAAGGCAAGCTCTATCCAAGCCCTTGGAGAGCACATCTCAGCAGATCCAGAGGCCAGCAAGCCATCAGGGCAACAGCAAGGCAGCAGTCCTTTACACCAAAGCAGTTCAGGTGAGTCCTTTCGGCAGTCAGGCAGCCAGGCAGCTTTTCTTGGCAGGTTGCAGGTTCTGGTGCAGAGTGTCTGTCCCAAAAAGTGACGGAGTTGGTAGGGCCAGGGACCCAGTTTATACACCCAAATGTGCCTTTGAAGTGGGAGAGACTTCAAAGATTGGCTTAGAAGGGCACAAGGTCCCCTTTCAGTACAATCCTGTCAGTCTGGGTCCCAGTGTCAAAGCCCAGCTCACCTGAGTCCTTGTTCAGTTCTGATAGAGGTTGAAGACAATCCGACCCCACCCTGAAACTGCTTATTCCAGCACACTAGTTTTTAAAACAGTGCACTAAGAACAGAAGCTCAAGGGAAGGGGGGAAGTGGATAAAATAAAATAAAGAGACAACACCGTTCTTGCGTTTCCACTGTTGAAGTGCTGCACAAATCTGCGGCCCTTTCTGACTTCTGTAGAAACCGGTGCCTAATGAAACATAAACAAAGAACAGATAAGTACAACCTATTCCTAACTGGGTTCCTGACTATCCCTTTATTTATTAGAAATTCTCTTCTAAAAGTACCTCTTGGATCCTGGTCTCTAGTTTCCAGGTTTGGAATGTGTTACTGCTCTGGGATGTGCTTTCTATTACTCTAAGCTTCTAAAACATTAAACAAATACCGTTATCAGAATTACCAATATCAAACATTCATCTTAATATAACTAAAGCCTAAATTCCCAATAGCAGACTCACTTTTCCCATATTCCAGAATCTTTTATAAAACAAATACTGTACTTTTACATCAAAATACAGCATGTAATTTGTGCAAGTCCTTGATTTACTGTTTGCCTTGTTGTTAATGGTTTCCACTGTTCGATTCTTAAAAGTTCCATAAAAAAAAAAAAAAGTTTGCTTCACAAAGTTCCGCAAAGTATTCTTGTAACAAAGAGTTTGAATCACAATGTTCGTGGAAGGTATCTTGTTTCAAATTGTCTATACACAAATCCAGAAATTGTTGTCAAAGTTCTTTCAGGTAATAAAAAGTTTTGCACTTACTTGTTGCTGGCAAGAGATACTGATCAGTCTAACCTTGTCTTCTTTCTCTTTTGCAGGTTGCTTGTAGGAGAGAGGCTGAGGCAAGGAGGAACCGGAAACCGGAAGAAGGAAGAGCCAGCAGCTGCGCCCATTGAAGCCAATGAAAGTCTGTAGAGAGCAGGAGTGCCAGCGCCAAGGGATCTGTTCTCAGGTAAGCGGGAGGTAGACGAGCACAAGCACTGGGTGAGGCTCGGGGGCTGTCTTTTATAGACAGGGCTGGGTGTGGTCCTCACATGCTGCACATGTTCTTGAAAGGTGTGCAGAGCTGGGTGTGGTTTGAAGAGCTGGGTGTGGTTCTCACATGCTGCACATGTTCTTGAAAGGTGTGCAGAGTTTCAGTTATTATGCAAATGAGTTGAATTAACACATGGCCTAGAGAGTAGTGTTTTAAAGAAGCCTTGGTAAAAGCAAGGCCCAATGTGTAAACAAAACAGCACATTAAATAACATACACAGAAGCCTAGGGGGGGGGAAGGTGAGATAACAAGAAAGACTTTCAATAGTAAGTTTAAAAGGGAGCTATTACAGAACCCACTAATGTAGTGAGAGGGGACATGCTCTTTGCTGTGCACAAACCCTAACAGTTGCCCCCCTCAAAGGCCCTCCTACAGGACGGGGTTTTCCTGGATTTTTTAAATAAAACCGTCTAATCAGCTGTGGGGCATGTACATATGATGCTGGTTCCCATGAATTCTCAGATTCATCATATCCTTTCCATTCTACTAAATAAAACAGACGTCCACTAATTCTTTTTGAGTCTTTTATGCTTTTCACTTCATATTCTAGATTTCCCTTAATTGGTATGGGTGGAGGTGGTGGTTCAGGTCGGGTTTTTGGATTGTACGGCTTAAGCAAGGACACATGGAATGTAGTATGTACTGGATATTCTTTTGGTAAATCTAATTTTACTGTTACCGGGTTTACTATGGCAGTTATACTAAAGGGTACAATGAAACGTGGTTGCAGCTTTCGGGATCCCTCAATGTTTAGGTTCTTTGTGGAGAGCCATACCTTGTCACCGATTTTATACATTGGGGCCTCAGATCTGTGTTTGTCTGCTTGTCTTTTCATGCTTTCCTTGTACTTTAATAAATGTTTCCTGGCTTTGTCTTGTATATCACCTAACCTCGTTAGTCTATCCGTTACTGTAGGTAACAGAGAATCTTCTAACAAAATGGGTATAGCTCTTGGATGATACCCCTGCAAGAAATAGAATGGTGAGCAAAGTAGAGCTGAATGCTCAGTATTATTATAAACAAACTCCGCTACAGGGAGAGCTTCCAACCATTCACTAGAATAATCAGCCAATAAACAACGTAGCGTTTGAAGTAAGGTTTGGTTCAGTCGTTCAGTCTGTCCATCTGTCTCTGGGTGGAAAGCAGTGGATAATGCCACATCTATTTTCAGTTTTTTACATAATTTTTTTCCAAAATTTAGAGTTGAACTGGCTCCCTCGGTCTGACACCACTTTGCTTGGCAAACCATATAAACGCACAATTTCCCTTATAAAAATATCGGCAAATTCTGTCGTCGTGGGTAATTTCCGTAATGGTACAAAATGTGCCATTTTAGATAAAAAATCCACTATAACCAACACTGTTGTGAAAGATTTTACAGGTGGTAAACCTACAATAAAGTCTATGCTCACAGTGTGCCAAGGTTGTTTGGGTGTTGGCATTGGTATTAACAAGCCGTCAGGGGCCTTATGAGAAGATTTATGTCTTGCACAAATTGGACAGGTAGTGACAAATTGCTTAATGTCCTTTCTTATAGTGTCCCACCAAAAGTGTTTTTGCACATTTTCCAGGGTTTTTACCCAACCAGGATGACCTGCTAACGGTGAGGCGTGATGCCAAATTATCACCTGTGTTTGTAATTCAGAGGTGGGCACTAACAGCATGTTGTCGTGATACAATAAACCTCGTTGTATTGTGTTATGGGAATCCTTTAACCAATCCTGAGGTGCTATTTGCATGTGTACATTATATAGATCTGTGATGAAATCCTTCTGTTGTACTGGTGCCAAAAACTTTTGGGGAGGAATAATGGGTTCTCCTATTTTATCTTGTTTCATGTCTGAGGTATGTCCGTATCTAGATAACACATCAGATTGAATTTGTTGTGCACCTGGTCTATAGGTTATTACAAAGTCAAATGTGCTAAAAAAAATTAACCAGCGCATCTGACGTGGGGTTAGTGCTTTAAGTGATCCAAAAAACTGTAGGTTCCTATGGTCAGAAAAGATTGTAACTGGGTACTTGGCTCCCATTAAATGGTGCCTCCATTCTGAAAAGGCTACTTTGATAGCTAGTAGTTCCCTTTCAGCCACAGTGTAATTTTGTTCAGCTGGTAATAACTTTTTGGAATAGAAGGCTATAGGATGTAACTGGCCATCTACTGCATCTCGTTGAGAGAGAACTCCTCCTAAAGCTACTTGTGAAGCATCCGCTTCAACAAAAAAGGGCAAGTCAGGATCAGGATGTTTCAGAATTGGGGCTGAAGTGAACTTTTGTTTTAGGAGTTGAAAGGCGTGTGCCGCCTCATCAGTCCAAAGAAATTGTTGCCCTTTCCGCAACAAGGTAGTTATTGGGGCCGCAATGTCTGCAAAATGTGCAATAAACCTCCTATAAAAATTGGCGAAACCCAGAATTTTCTGAATATCTTTTACAGAGGATGGTTCTGGCCAATCAGCAATAGCACTGATTTTCTTTACATCCATAGTTATTCCTTGAGGTGACAGGCAGTATCCCAAAAAGTCCACCTTGCTGACATTAAAAGTACACTTTTCTAACTTAGCAAAAAGATGATTTTCTTTTAACTTTGATAATACTGCACGAACATGTTGGGTATGTTCTTCTGAGTTCTTAGAGTAAATGAGGATGTCGTCTATGTATACTATGACACAAACGTCCAGGAATTCGTGTAGGACCTCATTTATAAAGAACTGGAAGGCCGCAGGGGCATTACATAACCCAAAGGGCATTACTGTGTACTCAAATAAACCAAACTTTGTCTTAAAAGCTGTCTTCCACTCATCCCCCTCTTTTACTCGGACCAGATGGTAAGCTCCCTGCAGATCTAGTTTAGTGTATACAGTAGAATGTCTTAATTGATCTAACAACACAGGTATTAGAGGAAGAGGATATTTATTCTTTATTGTAGCCTTATTTAGTCCTCTATAATCAATACACGCGCGCAGGGATTTATCCGGCTTCGGGATAAAAAAGAGTGGAGATGACACCGGAGATATGGAATGACGGATGAACCCAGACTGTAGTAGGTCATCTAGGTAGGTTCTTAAGTATTTGGTTTCTTCGTCAGTCAAAGCATATACTCTGTTATTAGGTAAAGGGGCCCCTGGGATAAGATCTATACGACAGTCATAAGACCGATGAGGGGGCAGCACACTAGCCTTTACTGGATCAAAGACGTCTTTAAAGTCAGAATATTCAGGAGGGAGACTTGGTTCATCTTGTGTAACACTAGCACAGTGTAATACTGTGCTCTGTTCTGTACCTGCTTCTTGATAGCAATTGGTTCTACAGAAAGAGGAATCCAAAGTAACAGTTCTATTCACCCAATCAATTTTTGGGGTATGAGTTGTTAACCAGGGTACCCCGAGAATCAAACCAAAATTAGGAGTATCTATCAGATCAATGCTAATCACCTCTGTGTGCCCGTTCTGACAGACCATAACAAGTGGACTTGTTTGTTTTGTGATTAATCCAGAGGTCAATTCTGACCCATCCACTGCACATACTGCTTCTGGACAAGGCTTTAGGCACATAGGAAGTCCTAAGTTTTCAGCTAACTTATTATCCACAAAATTTCCTGTCGCGCCTGAGTCCAGTAGGACAGGGAGAGAATGCCTCACTTGGGTAGAAACAATTAAAACGACCTAAATTATGAAATGTCTAGGTATGTGCGGTACCATGAAGGCTGCAGCATTAGAGGTTTGATTAAGATGTTTTCTCGAACAAGTAACCTCTCCCCCTTGTCGAGCTTAATCGTTTCCCGATTCAGTTGAGGAGGTGGAGGAAACAGCACCCTTTCGTGGATTTTTAGGCTTTACTGGACATTCTCTGGCAAAGTGACCTGCCCTTCCACAATATAAACATAATTGAAGTTTTCTCCTTCTTTCTTTTTCCTCTGATGTGAGTAGACTTCTGAGTGTCCCTATTTGCATAGGCTCAGGTTCAGGGAGTTTATTATCTGGGTCTTTCTTCTCGTGTCTAATAAAAGTTAACCGTGATTCCAGTTTGTATTTATCTCCCTTTCTTTCTCCTAGTCTATGTTCTAATTTCACAACTAAATCTACAAAGTCCGAATAGTCTTCTGGCAAATCAACGATATGAGCCAGCGCGTCTTTTAACTCGTCTCTCAAACCTTTATAAAAAAGGGAGACACGCTTTTCTTCTGGCCACTGTGTCTCGGTGAGTAAACGATTAAAACTTGTGAGATAGGTCAATAAATCCTTGTTACCTTGTTTAAGATTTAAAAGCTCATTATCACTTGCCTGCATGAAAGTGTGTTTTGCAAAAAGGCTGGTCATGGTACGTTTAAATTGATTCCAATTATGGAGGATGGGATCATCTCTCTCCACGAAAGGAATTGACAAATTGGCTGCTGTGCCACCCAAATAAGACAAGACGAATGCCACTTTCGTAGCATCAGTAGGGAACTGTTGTGGCTTACAAACGAAGTGTAATTGACTTTGATTGATAAAAACATGGAATTTGTTACTATCTCCATGAAAACGTTCAGGTGCTGCTAAGGGCACAGCATTAGGAACATTAACAGTGACCTCAACTGGGGGAGGCAAAGTTGTATGTTTTGATGGCGCCCCTGTCTCTGAGGAGGTTTTAAACAAAGGCGTAAAAGCTGTGTTCCACTGAGATCCCCTAAATTTATACCTGCTTAAATCCTGTTTTAAAGAGGTATTCTCCATCTTTAATCTCTCTATTTCCTCTTGCATATGTTGCAAGATGCCAGACACTGATTCATTATGAGCCAAGTCCTCATTTAGGGCCTGCGCCATATCCGTGACGTTAATGCCCTCTGTTTCTTCCCCGGTATTCATCGTCCACCAGAACTGAATTTTTTTTTTTTTTTTTTTAAGGCTTGTGTTTCTGTCAAAGCCCAGCTCACCTGAGTCCTTGTTCAGTTCTGATGGAGGTTGAAGACAATCCGACCCCACCCTGAAACTGCTTATTCCAGCACACTAGTTTTTAAAACAGTGCACTAAGAACAGAAGCTCAAGGGAAGGGGGGAAGTGGATAAAATAAAATAAAGAGACAACACCGTTCTTGCGTTTCCACTGTTGAAGTGCTGCACAAATCTGCGGCCCTTTCTGACTTCTGTAGAAACTGGTGCCTAATGAAACATAAACAAAGAACAGATAAGTACAACCTATTCCTAACTGGGTTCCTGACTATCCCTTTATTTATTAGAAATTCTCTTCCAAAAGTACCTCTTGGATCCTGGTCTCTAGTTTCCAGGTTTGGAATGTGTTACTGCTCTGGGATGTGCTTTTTATTACTCTAAGCTTCTAAAACATTAAACAAATACCGTTATCAGAATTACCAATATCAAACATTCATCTTAATATAACTAAAGCCTAAATTCCCAATAGCAGACTCACTTTTCCCATATTCCAGAATCTTTTATAAAACAAATACTGTACTTTTACATCAAAATACAGCATGTAATTTGTGCAAGTCCTTGATTTACTGTTTGCCTTGTTGTTAATGGTTTCCACTGTTCGATTCTTAAAAGTTCCATAAAAAAAAAAAACAATGTTTGCTTCACAAAGTTCCGCAAAGTATTCTTGTAACAAAGAGTTTGAATCACAATGTTCGTGGAAGGTATCTTGTTTCAAATTGTCTATACACAAATCCAGAAATTGTTGTCAAAGTTCTTTCAGGTAATAAAAAGTTTTGCACTTACTTGTTGCTGGCAAGAGATACTGATCAGTCTAACCTTGTCTTCTTTCTCTTTTGCAGGTTGCTTGTAGGAGAGAGGCTGAGGCAAGGAGGAACCGGAAACCGGAAGAAGGAAGAGCCAGCAGCTGCGCCCATTGAAGCCAATGAAAGTCTGTAGAGAGCAGGAGTGCCAGCGCCAAGGGATCTGTTCTCAGGTAAGCGGGAGGTAGACGAGCACAAGCACTGGGTGAGGCTCGGGGGCTGTCTTTTATAGACAGGGCTGGGTGTGGTCCTCACATGCTGCACATGTTCTTGAAAGGTGTGCAGAGCTGGGTGTGGTTTGAAGAGCTGGGTGTGGTTCTCACATGCTGCACATGTTCTTGAAAGGTGTGCAGAGTTTCAGTTATTATGCAAATGAGTTGAATTAACACATGGCCTAGAGAGGAGTGTTTTAAAGAAACCTTGGTAAAAGCAAGGCCCAATGTGTAAACAAAACAGCACATTAAATAACATACACAGAAGCCTGGGGGGGGGAAGGTGAGATAACAAGAAAGACTTTCAATAGTAAGTTTAAAAGGGAGCTATTACAGAACCCACTAATGCAGTGAGAGGGGACATGCTCTTTGCTGTGCACAAACCCTAACACCCAGTAGGGGGTTTGGCATTCCACTGTGTGAGGGCAGGCCACTGTCCTTTGAAATGTAAGAGTTAGGTCCTCCACCCTTCCAGCCTAGGAATACCATTCAGTATGCAGATGTGTGCAGGTGTGACTGAGCATCCTGTGTTTGTGGTTGTCTGGGAGAAATGCACAAGGGAGCTGTCAACCAGCCCAGCCCAGACGTGGATTGGAGACAGGCTGTAAGACACAGAAGGATTTTAAGTGGCATTTCTAAAATAGTAATATAAAATCCAACCTCACCAGTCAGCAGGATTTTGTATTACCATTCTGGCCAAACTAAATATTACCTGTCTACCCCTTTCTGATCAGAATCTACTACTCAAATAATATATGAGGGTAGCCCTAATGTGAGCCTGTGAAAGGAGCAGGCCTCACAGCAGTGGAAAACGAATTTAGGAGTTTTCCATTACCGGGACATATAAAACACACAGGTATATGTCCTGCCTTTTACCTACACAGCACCCTGCCCCATGGGTTACATAGGGCCTACCTTAGGGGTAACTTATTTGTAGAAAAGGGGGAGTTGAAGGCTTGGCACGTACTTTTAAATGCCAAGTCGAAGTGGCAGTGAGACTGCACACACAGGCCTTGCAAAGGCAGGCCTGAGACATGGTTAAGGGGCTACTTATGTGGGTGGCACAACCAGTGCTTCAAGCCCACTAGTAGCATTTAATTTAGAGGCCCTGGGCACATGCAGTGCACTTTACTAGGGATGTACAAGTAAATTAAATATGCCAATTGGGTATGAGCCAATGTCAACATGTTTTAAGGGAGAGACCATATGCACTTTAGCACTGGTTAGCAGTGGTGCATGGGAGCTCTCATCGCTATGGCGGAAGTATCTCGAGAGACCATCAGAATTGGTGTGCTCCACCGCAAAGTCCATCTCCTGTAGGGAAATGGACCACCTCAAGAGTTTAGGATTTTCACCCCTCATCTGCATGAGCCATCTGAGGGGTCTGTGGTCTGTCTGAACCCGGAAGTGAGTCCCAAACAGATATGGTCTCAGCTTCTTCAGTGCCCAGACCACAGCAAATGCATCTCTTTCAATAGCACTGCACCTCTGTTCCCGTGATAATAGTCTTCTGCTAATAAAGACTACTGGTTGGTTTAGGCCCTCCTCATTCAGCTGTGCTAAGACCACCTCTATGCCATAGTCTGAAGCGTCTGTCTGCACAATGAATTCTCTGTGGTCAGGGGCCTTGAGCACAGGTGCCGTGCACATGGCTTTCTTCAGGATGTCAAAGGCTTTCTGACAAGCCTCTGTCCAATGCAACAACCTAGGTTGTTTCTTGAATGTGAGTTCTGTTAAGTGGGGCACTATGGTGCCATAACCCTTAACAAATCTTCTGTAGTATCTGGTGAGACCTAAGAAGGCTCTCACCTCTGTCTGGGTTCTAGGTGGTTGCCAAGCCTTGATTGTTTCAATCTTGACCTGGAGGGGCTGCACTTTGTCACCACCTACTATGTGTCCCAAGTTCCCCACGGAACCCTGCCCAATATGGCACTTACTGGCCTGATGGTCAAGCCTACCTGCTGCAGGGTCTGAAGCACCTCCTTGAGGTGGAGCAGGTGTTCCTCCCAGCTGGAACTATAGACGTCAATGTCGTCTAGATAGGCTGCACAGAAGATATCCTTGCCAGCCAGGACCCGGTTAACCAACTGTTGGAAGGTAGCTGGAGCATTTTTCAGTCCAAAGGGCATGAGCTGGAACTGGGTATGACCCCCAGGAGTAGAAAAATCTGATCTCTCTTTTGCCCCTTCAGTCAAGGCAATTTGACAGTACCCTGACGTGAGATCAAAGGTACTAAGGAACTTGGCAGCGCCTAGCCTTTCGATGAGCTCATCAGCTTGGGGGATGGGGTGAGCATCTGTCTTTGTGACAGAGTTAAGACCCCAGTAGTCAACGCAGAACCTAAGCTCTGGCTTGGCACGGGGAGCAGCAGTCTTGAGAACCAACATCACTGGGCTGGACCAGGGACTGCTGGATTTCTCTATCGCCCCAAGAGCCAGCATCTTGGCAACTTCCTCCTTGATGCTGGACCTCACCTTATCTGACCCAAGAAGGCTCTCACCTCTGTCTGGGTTCTAGGTGGTTGCCAAGCCTTGATTGTTTCAATCTTGGCCTGGAGGGGCTGCACCTTGCCACCACCTACTAGGTGTCCCAAGTACACCACGGAACCCTGCCCAATCTGGCACTTACTGGCCTTGATGGTCAGGCCTGCCTGTTGCAGGGCCTGAAACACCTCCTTGAGGTGGAGCAGGTGTTCCTCACAGCTGGAACTATAGATGGCAATGCCGTCTAGGTAGGCTGCGCAGAAGGCGCCCGTTAACCAACCGTTGGAAGGTAGCGGGGGCATTCTCCAACCCAAAGGGCATCACTCTGAATTGGTAATGGCCCTTAGGCATGGAAAATGCAGATCTCTCTTTAGCCCCCTCAGTCAAGGCGATCTGCCACTACCCTGATGTGAGATCAAAAGTACTGAGGAACTTGGCAGCACCTAGCGTGTCTACGAGCTCATCAGCTCGGGAGATGGGGTGAGTGTCAGTACGTGTGACTGAGTTGAGACCCCAGTAGCCCATGCACAACCGGAGTTGTGGCTTGGCACCGGGTGCAGCAGCCTTGGGTACCAGCACCACAGGGCCGGCCCAGGGACTACTGGACTTCTCAATAACCCCTAGGGCCAGCATCTTGGCTACTTGCTCCTTGATGCTGGCCTTCACCTTGTCTGCCAACCTGTAAATTGTATTCTTTACAGGGGGATTGTCTCCTGTGTCAATATCGTAAACACACAAGCGTGTGAGCCCAGGGGTGAGGGAAAACAGGGAAGAGAACTTCTCTAATAACTATTAGCAGTCTCCTCTCTGATCTAGGGTCAGGGAGTCAGAGAGATTGACAACCTCCACTGACCCATCACCTTCCTTGGCAGATAGGAGTTCAGGAGATGCTCACTCTCCTCTTCCATACCCTCATCTGTCACCAGAAGCATGCTGACATCAGACCTCTCAAAATGAGGCCTCCGTCGGTTGTGGGGGAGTACCCTTAGGGGGATTCTGGGGGACTTGAGGTCCACTAAGTAAGTGGCCTCCCCCTTCTGCTCCTTGATTTCGAATGGGCCTGTCCAGTGGTCCTGGAGAGCTCTAGGCTCTACTAGCTCCATTACCCATACCTTGTCACAAGGTGAGAATTCTACCAGGGTGGCCTTCTGGTCATACCATTGCTTCATCACCTCTTGGCTGGCCTTGAGGTTGCTTTTGGCCTGTTTCCAGAAGCGCTGTGTCTGGTTGCGGAGGGCCAGCATGTAACTGACCATATCCTCGGGGGTATCTTGGGGGCTTTCTCCCACCCCTCCTTTACTATGCTTAGGGGTCCCATGACAGGGTACCCATAGAAAAGCTCAAAGGGGCTGAACTCCACCCCTTTCTGGGTCACCTCTCTATAAGCAAAGAGAAGGCATGGCAAGAGGACGTCCCACTTACACCTCATGGCTTCAGGTAGGCCTGTGATCATGCCTTTGAAGGTCTTGTTGAACCTTTCTACAAGTCCATTGGATTGAGGATGGTAAGGGGTGATGAACCGGTAGGTTACCCCACACTCATCCCACATGGACTTCATGTATGCCGACATGAAGTTTGTGCTTCTGTCAGACACAACCTCCTTTGGGAACCCCACATGGGTAAATATCCCCATCAGAGCTCTGGTCACCACCAGGTGCAGTCACTGTCCTTAGAGGGATCGCCTCTGGAAACAAAACACTGAGCATATGCTCTCTCAGGACTAGATTATACAACTCCACATAGTCATCTACTTTACTGCCTCACACCCATCCATTCGGTGCCTCACTGGAGAAATAAAAAAAGTTCACCCAAGTCTGTGTGGAAAGTTTGGTGCTGTCCCTGAACCTCTGACGTTATTTCTCAGGGGTCAGCCCAAACTTGGCAAGTAAAGCGGTTTTCATGGGCGTGTATGTGTTTCATCCCTTGGATCCGATGTAAGGAGGGTGTGCCTCCCACAACTGGTACATACTCCCACAAGCCTACCCCCCATTGCTCCTCAGGAGCCCCATGAGCCCTTAGAGCAACTTCATAAGCAGCCAACCACTTATCAATGTCATCTCTCACCAATTAACTTGGCACCACATTTTTGGGTATACAAGCCTTCTTGTCCTCAGAAGGTCCTGCATGTATGCTGCCACCATCACTGCTGGACTCAGACTGACTAGCCTTGTTATCCAGCTCTTTGAGACTCAGTTCATGAGCCAACAGAAGTTTCTTCTCAGCCAAAGCTCTCTCAGCTGCAGCTTGCTTGGCTTCCCTCTCCGCTGCAGCCTGTTTGGCTTCTCTCTCAGCCTTTCTTTCCTGTGCCTCCATGTTAATTTTTGCCATTTGCAATAGAAATTATCTCTCCTACCTCCTTTCCTCTGCAGTCAGGCCATGGCTAAATACACTGCTCCCTGCTTTGCCAGGAGCACAATTTCAGGGGTAACAGCCCCCACTGCTGGTGGCAAACCTCTGAGTGGCCGTCCTCTGGCCCCTCCACCTCAACATTCTCTTGTGAACGGGCTTCTGCCCAGGCCCTCATTGCCTTTTGGTGCTCCTCCTTTCTGGAGCACCCCGCAGTGCGCTTTACAAGGGACTTACAAGTAAATTAAATATGCCAATTGGGTATGAGCCAATGTCACCATGTCTTAAGGGAGACAGCATATGCACTTTAGCACTGGTTAGCAGTGGTAAAGTGCACAGAGTCCTAAAACCAGCAAAAACAGTGCCAAAAAGTGGAGGGGGCATGCAAAAAAGTTGGGGGTGACCACCCCAAGGCTGTCAGGTCTAACAGACGGAATGCTGAACAATGTCAAACTTTCACCCCAGTACAGGATACTTCTTTCCAGTCCAGGCTTGGCAGTTCCCATGGGGGAAGGGTATGCCCAGACATAGGTACTGTGCTCACCTGTGCCACTGGATTCAAGCTAACCTGGCTGATGAAGGGTGATACCCTGAAACCGGTCCTAGGATGTTTGTTTCCGGTCCAGGGATGACCTGGCTTGGCAGTTCGCGCTGGTCTGTTTCCATATGAATGGGTCCAAACTGGGGTGGTGTGGTGAGCAAAAACATGACGGATTAAACCCCGATCTTTGTGACTAGGGGTTAATGTTTGCATTGTTCAGCATTCCGTCCATCATCTGTTCTTTTTGCATTAGGTTTAACGGAAACCCATATGGCTGATAGCTGAAGAGCTTTGTAGAAACAAAGTATCCAGAGCTTGTATTCCTCACTGCTTGATGTTTGAGTTAAGTACTGTGCCTGACTGTGTACGAGGGGTCTAGGCGCCCCTCACCCAAAGATCATTGGATAATTTACGTTAAGCAAATCCTTCCAAAACACAACATTGACAATTTTGCAGCTAGCGAGACCCATCAAGAGCCTGGACACTATTTTTACATTGTTCCGTAGTTGCCCATTCCTTCAAGTCCTTGGCATCATCAGATCTCACTAACAGCTTTTAAAAACAACCACAAACTTCTTCACAGTGACCTTCTGCCAATCTGAGAACACTCTGTCCTGCTTGGCTTCTGCCTGCTACCCTTGCATTATTAAAAGCTCTGCAAGGTGAACTTTCTAATAAAACCTACGACGTCTTTACATTGAGAAGATCCACAACAGCCACCATCCATTGCCCCAGACTTTTCATCTCCTGTCTCCATCTTTGCTGCGTAGACCTGCTCAATGTGTTAAAAGAAACCTTTGGACTATCTCTGATTGTAATGCTTGGTCCCTTAATAAAGACCAATAACTCAATATAGACGAGGATGGTAATTCAAGTTCCACTAAATGTGACAGAGCCTCAGTCTTTGCTTTGCAAGACTGAGCGGCCATATTTGTAGTTTCTTTCACAACATATATCTCACAGGCCTAATACCTCCCACTCTGCAGCTGAATCTCAAAGGAGCAACATCAGCGGTAGGTACTTAGGTTTTGACAAGTGTTTTACATTGATCCAGCTGTTTTTTCTGAGCTGCAAACATCTTTTGGAAGTTGTGAACTTACTGGAACACACCTTACAAATGCAATAAAAAGAGTTATGCTCCATTTCTAACGGTTTTAAAAAAGCCAGTATCCCAGTGGTAGAGGAACTGCATATGTAACCAAATATAGCCAGATGAATAGGATTAAAATATGGCTATTTGTAACCTGATTAGGAGTCTATGAAAAAGATTATAATAAGAGCTTACAACTTAAAGAGTAATCCAGAGTGCACTTATTACAATTAAGGGGAAAAGATACTGCTTACGTATATTTGTTTTGCTAGTCATGGACCTCACACAATATTATTTGGCAAGAAGTGGAAGTGCAAGAATGTTCACCAATAGAGAGAAGACATCTCTCCTGATATGTTTTTGCATCCCATGGACCCTCTGACCAAGCACAGGTGCAGCATCTACTTATCAACCTGAGATGGGAATTATCTGTACATAACACAAGAATGATGCCTTCTGAGCAACGGTCAGTTCTGTAAGATTACAAGATTTTTTGTTTGTTACAAAGTTTTTCACCATGCAAAAAGACACATAAGAGTCCACACTATGGCCCTCATTATGACATTGGCGGTAAATCCAACTTACCGCCATGCTGACTGCCGCCAACATACCGCCGCCGCGGCAGATATCTGTTCACCATATTACGACACCCACACACCAATCCGTCACTACTCAGCCAAAGACACAAGTCTGCCACACCAAAGGTCAGTGATAACCTGGCGGTAGCAAAACCCACACCGTTATGCCAACAGAACTACGCCCACCACATTATGACCCACGAATCACTACGGCGGACAGTCAAACCATACATTCAAACCATACATACCGCCGCTCTTAAAATACACACACACATACAAAACAACACCACATTGGACAATTCAAACTACACACACCTGACACACATACACACACCACACTCACACCACTATAAAACACACACCCACATTACCCACGACTCTTTACGAAAAGAAATCATTGGCACGAGACAGACATCACGACCACAGACAAGAATAGAGCCACACACCACCATCACCTACACACCACCCACGCACCTCACAAAACACACCCCAGCACATCACCCTACATCCCTCACCCCCACTACTCACACAACACCCATGGGACTACAACAGCACCCCAGATTCTCTGAGGAGGAGCTAAGGGTCATGGTGGAGGAAATCCTCAGGGTAGAGCCACAGCTATTTGGAGCACAGGTGCAGCAGATATCCATTGCTAGGAAGATGGAGCTATGGCGGAGGATCGTGGACAGGGTCAACGCCATGGGACAGCATCCAAGAACAAGGGATGATATCAGGAAGAGGTGGAACAACCTACGGGGGAAGGTGCGCTCCATTGCAGCAAGACACCAACTCACTGTACAAAGGACTGGCGGTGGACCCCCACCTCCTCCCCCACAGCTAACAACATGGGAGGAACAAGTCTTGGCAATCATTCATCCTGAGGGCCTGGCAGGAGTAGCAGGAGGACTAGACTCTGGTAAGTCAACTCTTGACTACTTTCACCCCCCCTACCTGCATGCCATCACATACCCCCACCCTCACTCCCATCACTCCACCACTTCCCACACACCCCACCATCACATCTCACTCATCCCAATGCCAAGCCCTGCATGCCATACCAAGCCCTGCAGGCCATGGTGCATGGACACCACTCACAGACCTGCATGGACACCTATCACTAAAGCATGCACACTAGAGAGAATCACCTAGTCCACCACATAATAACTCACACAAGTGAAAGCTGCCAGGGAGAATACAACCAAAGAGGGCAACCCACCCATGCACAACATGTCACACACAGAAACAATAACACTGCATTTATGTCCCCAGGTATCCCAGGCAATGTCAGCGGAGAAGAGGTGCCAGCAATTTCCAGTCCCCCCACAGAAGAGGCCCACAGTGATGACTGCAACTCTGGTCGCCTGGATCTGGATGACCAACCTGGCCCATCAGGGACCTCTGGACAGCAAGTTACTCAGGCACAGTCACAGACAACCACAGAGCCTCCCCCCTCAGGAAGCACCACCACAGCACCCACCCAGCGTACCCATACCTCTGTCCCCAGGACACGTCAATCAGCAGTGTGTTCACCACTACAGGGTCCCAAGGGCACACCTCCACCCAAAAATATCAGGGACCTGGGGTCAGTGGCAGTGGGAACATGGTTCATGGGATAGAGGCACAGGACAACAGGGACACTGGGAGGACTGCTGTGTGCCAGGGGGAGGACAGGCCCAGGGAACCGACTCTCCAGGAGGCACTCACCGAGATCCTAGGAGCATACCAACATTCCCAGGATACTCTAGGCCAGATCCTGGACAACGTGCAGGAGAACAGGCAGCTGCAGGAGGGACAGTACCAGGGGATCAGGGAGGACTTGAAGGCCATTAACACCACCCTGGTCTCCCTTGCAGGGGTGCTGGCAGACATGACCAACATTATGAGGGAGGCAGTCTTACAACAGTGGGCTCCTGCTACTAGCCAGACTATTGAACTGCCTACCACCTCCGCTGCGGCTAATGGACAGGAGGCCCCGCCACTGGCCCAACAGGCCACCAGTACCCCTCCCACTGCAGAAGGTGAACCACCCCCACAAACGTTCCCTGCGATCCAGGCGGAAGCCAGAGACAATTGCCAAGACCCCTGCCAGAAATACGACTCTCCTGATTGTCACCCTTGTGTCCCACTCTGTCACCCTGTCCACCTTGAACTGCCATTGCTCCCCTTCCTATGTCCCCTTTGACAATGCACTTGTGCTACCAATAGACTGGAACAATATCCTGGACTTTCCTCCATCATTACCCCAGCCCATTGCACTTCCCCCTTTTCTTCGTAGCACTTCAATAAACACACGTTGAAAAAATACAAGTATGTAGTATGTCAAATGACTGAAGTATGTATTCGTTTCACAAGTTTCAACCATTGCAAATCACCTGTACAGTAATGTGCACATACAATAGACCTGTAGTTGGCTGCAGTGAATACACCAGGAGTGATAGTGGGGCCCCAACATCTGCAAAAAGAGTTGCCAAAGGGTACAGTGAGTGGGTATAGAAGTGGGGAAGCACAGCCTGCCAGTGAAAATGTGAAATAAACAAATGACAATGAAATGTGAAGTTACACTGTCTTACCTGTGTGTCATTGGAAGTATTGTCAAATCGCTGCAGTTCTGTTAACCTCGTCCTCTGCCTCCTCATCTTCACTGTCCACAGGGTCCACTGCTGCCACACGGCCATCTTCAGCCTCCTCCTCCTGCAGCAAAGGCACATGGGGTCTCAAGGTAAGGTTATGCAACATGCAGCATGCCACTATTATCTGGCAGACCTTCTTGGGTGAGTAGCACAGGGATCCACCTGTTAGATGGAGGCACCGAAACCTGGCCTTTAGGAGGCCAAAGGTACATTCAAGGATCCTTCATGTTCGCCCATGTGCCTCACTGTAACATTCCTCTGTCCTTGTCCTGGGATTCCTCACAGGGGTCAGTAGCCATGATAGGTTGGGGCAACCTGAGTCACCTGCAAATATTGAGGGATAACATTTAGCCACACACTATGCCATATGGCCCACACCATACCGATACACCAAAATCCACTGGGTGGGAACAAGGCTCACCTATTAACCACACCCTGTGCGTCTGTAGTTGGCCCATCACATTTGGGATGCTGCTTTTCCTCAGGATAAAGGTATCATGAACAGAACCAGGATACTTTGCATTGACGTGGGAGATGTACTGGTCCGCCAGGCACACCATCTGGACATTCATGGAGTGAAAACTCTTTTGCTTTCTGAACACCTGTTCATTCTGACGGGTGAGGGACAAATGCAATATGAGTTCCATCAATCGCCCCAATGATGTTGGGGATATGCCCCATTGCACAGAAGTCAGCCTTCACTGTGGCCAAATCCTCCACCTTGGTGAAAACATTGTAGCTGCACATGTGTTTAATCAGGGCATCCAGCACTCGTGTTAGCACTATTGAGAACATTGGCTGTGACATTCCTGCTGCCAAGCCCACTGTCACTTTGAAAGAACTGGTTGCCAAGAATTGGAGCATAGATAGCACTTGCACAAGAGGGGGGATCCCAGTGGTGTGACAGATAGCAGACATCAGGTCAGGCTCCAGTTGGGCACACAGCTCCGTGATTGTGGCCCTGTCAAGTCTGTAGGTGAGGATAATGTGCCTGTCCTCCATTGTTGCCAAGTCTACCAGGGGCCTGTACACGGGGTAATGTCTCCATCTCCTATTCATCCGCAGTGGTAGCAAGCTATGGGGCAAAAGAGTGAGGTGCTGGTCACAAACTGTACATTGGAGCCACAACAATACAATGCATGATGTTAATTTGAAATGTATAAGTGGCATCTGTCCTGTAGGTACAATTGTGAAGTGTGACGCAGTTATAATCCAGGGCCTGCCCCCCCCGAAATGGCGTCTGCCTGTCCTGTGTGGAGGGACAGGTGGAAGTGTGGTAACTCCGCTGACGTTGTGCGCCATTGTAGGTGTCGGTCAGGAACCACGTGCAACGCCTCATTGAATAATATTGGCCCTATTGGGTACAGTGGCCGATGGTGATGTACGCCGGCGGTGACTGTATGCACCGCCGCGGACGTCACCGCCATTTTCTATTTGTTCACTCACTTTCTACCTGACCTTCAACAGGAGAGGACCTACACTGCATGTGCTGCTGTGACCTGTGTCTGGAACTGACCATGGAACGTGTGACTGGAGACAGGGCCTGCCTTGACCTCGGCGGAGTTGGAGAGACTGGTGGATGGGGTCTTACCCCAGTACTAACTGCTGTATGGGCCTCCATACCAACACGTGAGTACACTGTGAGCACTATGCATGGGGCATGAATGCATGGAGTGGTGTGTGTGAAGGCCTCGTGTGAGGGGGGTTGGTGGATGTCCCCTGGGAGGCATGCAGCCTGTGTGCTGGGCCAGGTCTGTGCTAATGGGGATAGGAAGGGGTATGGTGGGCCATGAGTGTAACAGGCAGGACTGTCTGACTAATACCTTTCCCTGTGTGTATTTCCTCTGCAGGTCAGCGCCCTTCAAAAGAAGGGTATATGGCGTGCCATCGCCAAGGACGTGCGGACCCTGGGGGTCTACGGCAGGCGGAGCACCCACTGTCAGAAACGGTGGGAGGACGTAAGACACTGGGCACGGAGACGGCGGAGGCCCAGCTGGGGATGGCCCCCCAACGAGGAAGGGGTGCCAATCAAACCCTGACCCCCCATGTGGCCCGCATACTGGCGCTGGCCTATCCAGAGGTGGATGGGTGCTTGAGGGCATCACAGCAGCCACAAGGGGTTGAGTACAGTGCCCATCATTATTACTTATGCCTGGAGGGGTGCCATCTGGGTGGGGGATGTGTGTCTGTGGGTGCCCCAGTCCAGGCCTGACATTGCAGAGTAGGTCCCATGTTGGCCAGGGTTCTGATGTGATAGTCCTCCTACCTAACTTGTAGGCATCCACTACTGGGCAGGGCAGTGTGGATCCCAGGTATGCTGCAGTTGGCGGTATGTGTTCCTCCCCATGCCCTGGTGACTACCAGTGTTACTGGCAGTGCATTCCATAGTGAGTAGGACTGTTCCCTGTGTGTGAGTGTGCTGTGTACGCCAACGTTGGTGTTGGTGCAGCCATTGACCAAGTGTATCCTTTGTCCCCCCCCCTTTTTTGTTCTGTCATCCTATCCTTATGTTCATTTGCATCATCTGGCGAAGGATTAGAGGCATGGGCGACGGAGGGAGCTGCATCCCACAGGACCCAGGAGGCAGAGTCCACCGACGCTGAGGGCACCAGTGGTATGGAGGGCGAGGGGAGCACCACAGCGGAGACTGGAGGGGACAGTTCGGACACAGATTCGTCCTCCAATGGAAGCTCCCTGGTGATGGCGGACACCTCTGTGCCCACCCCAGCTACAGGTACAGCCACCAACCCTGTACCAGCACCGCCCTCCCAGCAGCCCCTCATCATGTTGCCAATGCCCGCTCACCCAGGAGGACGGGCATCTCCTTCACCCCAGGCATCTCAGGCCCTGCCCCAGTGAGCCCTGCTGCCCTGAGTGAGGAGGCTATTGACCTCCTGCGAACCATCTCTGTTGGACAGTCAGCCATTGTGTATGCCATCCAGGGGCTGGCAGCCCAAATGCAACAAACCAATGCATTTCTGGAGGGCATTCACACTGGGTTGGAGGCCCAATAGAGATCAATCCAGGCTCTGGCCTCCTCTATGATGGCAGCCATTGTCCCAGTTGTCATCATCCCCCCTCCAGCTTCCACTTCCCAGTCCCATTCCCGTCAACCCCAACTTATCCCAAGCACACAGGCAGACGAGCATGCACACAAGTCAACACAAAAGAGTGGCACAGGCAAACACAAGCGCCACACTTCATCCTACAGGCACTCACACAAACACCATCAGAATGGAGACATACCAACATCCACTGCCTCCACTGTGTCCCTGTCCTCCTCCTCCTCCACCTCCCTCCCAGGTCCGTCTACACCTCACTGGCAGTCACCACCCCAACAGCCATGCACACATCCCCTGTGTCCTCTCCTACTGTGTCTGTCCCCCCCAAAGTTACACAAACACAATCACTCAGACACCCAACAGCCATCCACCTCACAACAGGATCCAGCCCATGCACCTGCACCCAAAATCAGCAGACACCTCCCACAACCACTCCCTCTTCCTCCACTCCCATACCTTCTCCCTCTTCCCGCCCCAATGTCCCTAAAAACCTTTTCCTCTCCACCATTGACCTCTTCCCTACCTCTCCCTCCCCCGTCCTTCATGTCTGGCCAGGGTGGCCACCCAGTCCATGGATCCAGTAGTTTCCACACCTGCTTGTGGTGGGAAAGGATCCAGGGCACCAGGCTGCCTCAAGGAAAGGGTGCCTGCTTCAAGTGCTGCCAGGAAGGGCAAGGTGCCTGCCCCAAGTGCTGCCAGGAGGAGCACGGAGCCAACCCCAGCTGCTGCCAGGAAGGGCAAGGAGCCTGCACTAGCAGGCAGGAAGAACAAGGAGCCTGGTGCTGGGACTCAGTCGAAGCCCTCACCACCACCCATGGTTGTGCAGCCGTCCGAGGCTGCAGGGGATGGGCAGGAGCTTCCCCCTACAACTACCAGCAGCAGCAGCACCACTGCCACCACCATCAGTGGGCAGCCGCCTAAGGGATGGGCAGGAGCTTCCCCCCACCACTACCAGCAGCAGCAGCAGCACCACCACCACTGCCACCACTGAACAGCTGTCACCGCAGGAGGACAGTCTGTAGCCGTGCCTCCATGGGCTGCAGTGCGGCCTGCCCCCTGCAAATCCAGTGGGTATGACACCAACCTGAGAGACTGTGACCTTGCACTCCCCAGGATACAGATCACAGGGCACGATGCCTACTCCAGAACCAGTGGGGAAGCCACCCACTCACCCCATCCTCCCCAGGATGAAGATCACAGGGCATGATGCCCCCTCCAGAACCAGTGGGCAAGTCACCCACTTGAGAGACTGTGGCCTTGCACTCCCCAGGACAGCGCAGTGGGCATTTGCCCACTCCAGAGCACGTGGGCATTTCACCCACTTGACAGACTGTGGCCTTGCACTCCCCAGGACAGTGCACAGGGCATGTTGCCCCCTCCAGGAGCATGTGGGCATGTCACCCACTTGAGAGACTGTGGCCTTGCACTCCCCAGGACCAAGCACAGGGCATGTTGCCCCCTCCAGAACCAGTAGATTTGTTCCATCTGCCGGCTGAGGTGCCCCCCATCCCCCTGAGGTGCCTGCCTATTTTCGAACTGATGCCCCTGTAGTCTTCTCTCCGTGTTGTTGCTGGAGACAAGTGGGGCCTTGGACTTTGTCATGTGGCCCTGTGGCCCATGCACATTGAGGACTGGGCAGTGTCCCTTGAATTGCACATATGTCTATAATTTTAGAAGGGATGTACATATTTCTACTGTATTTATATTATTACACTCCCTTTCATTTGTTTGTGTTGTCCT
This sequence comes from Pleurodeles waltl, assembly GCF_031143425.1. Classification (NCBI taxonomy): domain Eukaryota; kingdom Metazoa; phylum Chordata; class Amphibia; order Caudata; family Salamandridae; genus Pleurodeles; species Pleurodeles waltl. The sequence continues at coordinate 138,732,510 of NC_090445.1, read as the reverse complement.
TGCATTATTCCTGACGGGTAAGGGGTCAATATGTTTTCTTACTGCATCTGTTGTTTGTATGGTGTTGGGGGTGGAGGGGTTGCGTGTGTGTTTCACTCTCTTTTTCCTCCCTCCCTACCCTGTGTGCTACGCAGCTGTACTCACCGTGGTCATCTGCGCCGTTGTTGGTGTTTGTGGTGGAGCAGGACGTAGAGGGGCATCGGAAAGATCTGCAGCTCGGGCTCCATGGCGGCGTGGTTGTTCCCTGTGTCTCCAATGGTGAGTCCTTTCTTTTCTGTGCAGTGTTTCCGCCAGGCTTTTGATGCCGTTGGTACCGTCCCGGAAAAGGTGGCGGATTGGGCTGTCATAATACAGTGGTCATAACATTGTCTTCCACCTGGCTGTTGAGGGCTACTGCCATGGTGGCTGTTGTTTCCGCCCTGGTGGTCGGTGTGGTAAAGTGGCTGTCTATCTGAGCGGTTTCCGCCATGGTCATAATTTGGTGTTAATTACTGCCAGCCTGTTGGCGGTATTACAGCCACTTTATCACCAACCGCCAGGGTTGTAATGAGGCCCAATATATTTTAAGTCTTTATTAAAAGAACATCCTAATCTGGTGAAGATAATATGTATAAATGCAACTATAAGCACAACAAATATAGTGGCAGTTAAAGTGATTATTAAGCAACATATTAAAAAGAATTGCAACATTGTGATGCTGGTACAAATTTTCATTGCATTGAATGCTGGAACCAGTCTTTGTTAACCAGCCCCTCTCTTCTAGCCCATAACTAATGCTATCTAAATGCACCAAAAATGTATTTTGTGTTCATTGGAGTGACCTCTACCCCTCCTACCTTAGCTTGAACCACAAGCCTGTAGCTCCCTTATCCTAAAAGGTGGCAAAAATTATGTCCCTCATTCATGAATATTAGACATATATTTTGCAGTATACTGTTGTTCCAGATGGGTTGTCAGTCATTAAACAGTCCAATAATCTATTATTTTACAAAGTGTCTTTACCACTTGTTTAGGGCAGCCATAGTGTAGAAGGCTGTTTTTCAGGAAACGTTTTAAGAAAAAAGGACAATGTTTTATGTCTGTAAATAGGGGTATTTCTGCAGTGTGAACTTAGCGGAGCGCTGTATATGGTCAGTGATAATCATAAAATCAAGTGATAGGAAAGGCAGATGGGTTGTGAATGGTTAATGCATTGTGATGCAGTGTTCTCGAAAGAATTGAGTCTTCAACTCTTTACTAAATTGGAGAAGCATTGGGGGAGTCCTGATGGATAGGGAGATGTTCCGATTCTGAGGGCAGAGATGGACATACTTGCTGTCTTGTTTTCTCTTTTTGACACTTGTTAGTCTGCAGTCTGATGGTGTCCTGGCTGTGCCGGGAACTATCAAAGATGGTGAGCTTGTATACAAGACAAATGGGGTTGCTGGTTGTGATAACTTTGTAATTGATGCAGGTAGGTTTGAAGATGGTGTAGTCTGGCACGGCGAGTCAATGGATTTCCATCAGGATGGGGGTGATATGATCATATTTGTTCAGGCGCTGGTTGAGACATGCATTGGCCTGATGGAAGCTTTTTATGGGTGCCTGTGTGGAGTCTGGTAGGCCATGGAGTAACACATTGCCACCATCCATATGCAAGAGTACAAGGGTTTTACCACCAGTGCTGAACTCAGACCACTTTCTGGAAGAAATATTTGTCTTTCTTTAAAACAGAGAGATGGGTTTAGGCCATCTTTGTTTTTTGACAAAGTGTTCCTTTAAGGAGAGGTTGGTGTTCAGAGTGAATCCAAGTGATTTGGCATTCGGTGAAAGTTGGATTCAAAACCATCAAGGGTCATTGTAGGAAAGTACCATCTTGCCTGGCATGTTACCCCCATATTTCACTGTATATATGTTGTTTTAGTCTATGTGTCACTGGGACCCTGCCCGCAGGGCCCCAGTGCTCATAAGTATGTGCCCTGTATGTGTTCCCTGTGTGATGCCTAACTGTCTCACTGAGGCTCTGCTAACCATAACTTCAGTGGTTATGCTCTCTCTGCTTTCCAAATTTGTCACTAACAGGCTAGTGACTAAATTTACCAATTCACATTGGCATACTGGTACACCCATATAATTCCCTAGTATATGGTACTGAGGTACCCAGGGTATTGGGGTTCCAGGAGATCCCTATGGGCTGCAGCATTTCTTTTGCCACCCATAGGGAGCTCTGACAATTCTTACACAGGCCTGCCAGTGCAGCCTGCGTGAAATAACGTCCACGTTATTTCACAGCCATTTACCACTGCACTTAAGTAACTTATAAGTCACCTATATGTCTAACCTTCACCTGGTGAAGGTTGGGTGCAAAGTTACTTAGTGTGTGGGCACCCTAGCACTAGCCAAGGTGCCCCCACATAGTTCAGGGCAAATTCCCCGGACTTTATGAGTGCGGGCACACAATTACACGCGTGCACTGTACATAGGTCACTACCTATGTACAGCTTCACAATGCTGACTCCGAACATGGCCATGTAACATGTCTAAGATCATGGAATTGTCACCCCAATGCCATTCTGGCATTGGGGGGACAATTCCATGATCCCCGGGTCTCTAGCACAGAACCCGGGTACTGCCAAACTGCCTTTCCGGGGTCTCCACTGCAGCTGATGCTGCTGCCAACCCCTCAGACAGGTTCCTGCCCTCCTGGGGTCCAGGCAGCCCTGGCCCAGGAACGCAGAACAAAGGATTTCCTCTGAGAAAGGGTGTAACACCCTCTCCCTTTGGAAATAGGTGTGAAGGCTGGGGAGGAGTAGCCTCCCCCAGCCTCTGGAAATGCTTTGATGGGCACAGATGGTGCCCATCTCTGCATAAGCCAGTCTACACCGGTTCAGGGATCCCCCAGCCCTGCTCTGGCGCGAAACTGGACAAAGGAAAGGGGAGTGACCACCCCAATGACCTGCACCTCACAGGGAAGGTGCCCAGAGCTCCTCCAGTGTGTCCCAGACCTCTGCCATCTTGGAAACAGAGGTGTCTGTGGCACACCGGACTGCTCTGAGTGGCCAGTGCCAGCAGGTGACGACTTCAGAGGCTCCTTCTGATAGGCTCTTACCTCTCTTGGTAGCCAATCCTCCTTCCTTGGTAGCCAAACCTTCTTTTCTGGCTATTTAGGGTCTCTGCTTTGGGGAATTCTTCAGATAACGAATGCAAGAGCTCTCCAGAGTTCCTCTGCATCTCCCTCTTCACCTTCTGCCAAAGGATCGACCGCTGACTGCTCAGGATGCCTGCAAAAATGCAACAAAGTAGCAAGACGACTACTAGCAAACTTGTATTGCTTCATCCTGCTGGCTTTCTCGACTGTTTCCAGGTGGTGCATGCTCTGGGGGTAGCCTGCCTCCTCTCTGCACCAGGAGCTCTGAAGAAATCTCCTGTGGGTCGACGGAATCTTCCCCCTGCAACCGCAGGCACCAAAAGACTGCATCACTGGTCCTCTGGGTCCCCTCTCAGCACAACGAGCGTGGTCCCTGGAACTCAGCAACTCTGTCCAAGTGACTCCCACAGACCAGTGACTCTTCAGTCCAAGTTTGGTGGAGGTAAGTCCTTGCCTCCCCATGCTAGACTGCATTGCTGGATACCACATGATTTGCAGCTGCTCCGGCTCCTGTGCACTCTTTCAGGATTTCCTTTGAGCACAGCCAATCCTGGGTCCCCAACACTCCTTCCTGCAGTGCACAACCTTCTGAGTTGTCCTCAGGCGTCGTGAGACTCCCTTTTGTGACTTTGGGTGGACTCCAGTTCACTTTTCTTCTAAGTGCCTGTTCAGGTACTTCTGCAGGTGCTGCCTGCTTCTGTGAGGGCTCCCTATATTGCTAGGTGCCCCCTCTGTCTCCTCCTCCAAATGGCGACATCCTGGTCCCTCCTGGGCCACAGCAGCACCCAAAAACCCTAACTGCAACCCTTGCAGCTAGAAAGGCTTGTTTGCAGTATTTCTGCGTGGGAACACCTCTGCAAGCTTCATCGCAACGTGGGACATCCATCCTCCAAAGGAGAAGTTCCTAGTCTTCTTCTTTCTTGCAGAACTCCAAGCTTCTCCCAACAGGTGGCAGCTTCCTTGCACCCTCAGCTGGCATTTCCTGGGCTCCTGCCCACTCTTTACACTGTCACGACTATTGGACTTGGTCCCCTTGTCTTACAGGTACTCAGGTCCGGAGATCCACTGTTGTTGCATTGGTAGTGTTTGTTCTTCCTGCAGAATCCCCCTATCACGACTTCTGTGCTCTCCGGGGGTAGTAGGTGCACTTTACACCTACCTTTCAGGGTCTTTGGGTGGGCTATTTTTCTAACCCTCACTGTTTTCTTACAGCCCCAGCGACCCTCTACAAGCTCACATAGGTTTGGGGTCCATTCGTGGTTCGCATTCCACTTTTGGAGTATATGGTTTGTGTTGCGCCTATACCTTTATGCTCCTATTGCAATCTACTGTAACTTTACACTGCTTGCATTGCTTTTCTTGCTATTACCTGCATAATTTTGGTTTGTGTACATATATCTTGTGTATATATCTTATCCTCTTACTGAGGGTACTCACTGAGATACTTTTGGCATATTGTCATAAAAATAATTTAGTACTTCTGTGTATTTTGTTTTCTTATGATATTGTGCATATGACACCAGTGGTATAGTAGGAGCTTTACGTGTCTCCAAGTTCAGCCTAAGCTGCTTTGCCATAGCTACCTTCTATCAGCCTAAGCTGCTAGAAACACCTCTTCTACACTAACAAGGGATAACTGGACCTGGCACAAGGTATAAGTACCTCTGGTACCCACTACAAGCCAGGCCAGCCTCCTACAGTCATTGAATTGTGCGAAGGTTTGGAGTGTATCTTGTTTGTTGTTCTTGGCAAATAATTCTGTCTTGGGTGGGTTGAGCTTCAGGTAGGTGCTGAACATCCAGGGCTAGATGCAGGAACATTACTTGACCCAGTTGGGCTTCAAAGCATCAAACATGTAAATCAGACACAAGTGCCAAAGAATAACTTATGTTAAATTGAACCACATCAGTTTTTAATCTTGCCATATATCACCAACAAGAAATAAAGGGCAATTTTAATATTCTTCACCTCACCTGCTACCCACTATCATCACTGATTCACTATAACCCATCAAGCAAAGGAAAAAGAGATACTGGCTGAGGGCGCCACTGAGCGCTGCACCACCCAGTGTGGAGCAGAACCCAATGATGAAACATGCCACCTAGGTGGGTGAAGGTCTGTGCATTCTGAAAAGGATACGTCAGATGGTTTCTGTAAATATAAACTATTAGGAATAGTTTTCCTCCAGTTCTTTACCCTCAATGTGGATTTCAGAACCTTACAGAATGTCACATTTTTCTGTTAATAGTATAAACAGTCTTACCAGCAGATACACCAGACATTTGTTAATGTGCATGTCGAACTACTTCATATAAGGCTTGTCAAATTAAAAAACTTGCCCCCAAATTGAACAGTTTCTCTCTGTGAAGTGATTAGCTGAGTGTCTTGTTTCCTTAATTACATGGTGATTAGATTCAGCTAGTCCCCAACCAGGACAGGACTGAACAAAAGAAGTGCTAAGGCCCTTTACCTGAGGCCTTTATGTTAGGTCCAACTGGCAGGAAAAATCAGGCTCCTGCTCCGAACAGAAAGCAGACAACATGGGGCACTGCTAAATATGCACCTCTGTAGGTAAATTCCAGCCAGACTCCTTCTGCTTTATTTCAGTAACAATTATTTTAAAGCAAAACTACAAATACCACAGTCCTGCTCACCTGAGCAGGAAGTAGAAACGTAAACAAAATACAATATATTGCATAAATTGCACCAGAATTAACTAATCAATGAAGCATATTTATAGAGCACCAAACAGCTATCCAAACGGAGTCCTAGTGCTAAAGTATTCCAGCACATCAAAACAGAAGTAAAAGTTAAGCGAGACAAAAAAGGAGAGTTTTAGACTCATGTTTGGAGGTGCCACAAATGTCCAATAGAAGGTCATTTGAGGCTTCAGCAACCAGGGGCCGTATCACAGATATGGCCCATTTTCCTTGTTTGCCCCGGACGCACCTCTCAACAGGTGCAACCTACGCAAGAAAGGTGCACTGACCAAGGGCAGCCTCGTTCTCGCGCTGCCCTGGGGGCAGTGCATTCAAGTGTAAAACGGATCAGCATTAAAGTGATTCACAGTGGGGGCGGCAGCCTGCCTGCACATTTAAGGGCGATTAGAGATACCCTTGCAGGCGGGTACAGCGAGTGACTGCACCCACCTGCAAGGGGATATCTGGGAGTCCATTGGATCCCCTTTCCATTCTCCAGAGGGCTGCCATCAGGGGACACATTGACAATGCACCTCCTGAAAGCGTCTTTGCCTTTGTGTCTGCGTCTATAATACGGCACAGGTGCACAGGCAAAGAGATTCCCTGATTTGCATGGAGCCACACCCCATGCAAATGAGGGGACAACCTTTGGTGTCTGTACTACAGAAGGGGCTGCACAAGCATTTGCGGCGCATTCTGTAATACCGAAGTGCCCTGGTGACATGCAAAGTGAGCGTAAATGCCGGTTGCGCCTCAGGAGCACTTCTATAATATGGTCTCCTTACCCCTTTGACTTTCGGTAGTACTAAGAGAGACTCACATATGAATCTGAAGAATCTTTTTGGGAAAATAATGTCTGAATTTTAAGTTGAGGTAAGTAGGGTCAGTGTTCACGAAAGATTTGTGAATCAAATATAGCGGCTTAAGGTCTATTTGCAAACCACAAGCAAATACAAAGATTTTAAAATGTGATTTCAAAAATACATTTTTTTAAAAGAATTAGTCAGCCTCATCTGCTTTACTTGAAGGCACTGCAGAATATATTGTGGTGTGTACAGGTAAAGAGAGTAGCAATAGTCAAATCTAGATGCAATGAGGTATTGGATATCTGTTTTGCACAAGTTGATCATAAGCAGTGGAAAAATCTTGTATAGTGCCAGAAGAATGAAGAAACACAAGGCCCTTACCCAAATAACCTGACAGGAACAGTAGATTGTTATCAAAGTTGGTACCTGAGCAGGGGGAGTGCCCAAGTCTTTTGGCCACTACCTGAAGACCATACAGAGATTTTTCTTCCTGAGAATAAGATCTCAGCTTTTCCTCCATTGAGTCTAAGACAGTTAAATGTTTATCCAGTTGGCTAGGGCAGATATGCACTGGGAGGTTATCTTTGGTTGGATACATGGTTCTCTGAGATGGTCCCTAAAATCTGCGTACGATCAGTTTGAAACGAAAGCTTTTGACTAGGGTAGCAGGGTGTGCCATCTAAAGACTGAACAGTGTCACACTCAAGGAACAGCTGTGAGGGACACCACAATTAAGAGTCAAAGCTGCAGAACTGAAGGGAGGCACATTAGCTGACTGAATTCAATCAACGAGAAAGGAACATATCTACCTGAGAGTATTCTTACATATCCATAGATTGCCGCAGCTACACCAGAGCTAGGCCTGGACAAAATGTTGATTACGCTGGAGTAACCTTAGTAATTTAGGTAATTGTGTGTTACTCTTTGACATCGAACTACTGATAATAACGCGATTACTCTTGCTCACGTAATTAAAAGTCATTTGGGGGAAAAAAATCCTACCTCAAGAGAACACTTCGCACACACTTGTTATTCATGTTCTGCTGCATTTAGCTCTGTTTCTTAGTGCAAAATGCATCCTTGCATCCATTTTGGACACCAGGATGCATTTTGCGCTAAGAAAATAGTGGCAAATGCTAGTAGTAAATTGGGGCAAAATTCTACTCCAAGAGCACATTTAGCACACATGAATGGTTGCTCATGCTCGCTATGCATGTTCTGTTCCATTTAGCGCATCCCTTAATGCAAAATTATGCTTCTTGCATAATTCAGCCTGAGCTCACTGCATTCTTAGGTAATTCTGGTGTATTATGCTTCACGGAATTGTGCAAATTTCACCCACCACTAATCAGAGCAGTGTGATAGACTGTGTCGAATGGTGCCCAAAAGTCTAGTAAAACTAATGCAGCTGAGTTACCATTACAAAGAGCAATCTGTAGTTATCTACGTGGACAGAATGTGATTTCAGTACTGTGAGAGGCTTTGAGTCCCGCCTGAGCAGAATAAAGGAAAGTTGTGTTCTAAGTAGGCACACAGCTGAATATTTTTTTTTTACTAACTCTCTTTATTGTTTTTGTTCCCAACAGATACAGCATGTATAGTATAACAACCAAGAGATATCGTAATATATATTACCATATCGCAGCAATCACGCATTCCTCCAATCGCACCTGTACACATTCCTCTCATTTGCATCTAGTTGCAGGTTTCCTGTTTCCGCCATGACGCCACATACATGTTCATTTGGCTCAAATAGGGGTGCACTTAAACTCTTCCCTTCCTTCTGCTTTCCCCATTAGTCAATTACAGTCCTATTAAACTAGTACCCTAGTCCTTCCCATCCTGTATTAGTAGGTCTCGCTATTGCGCTCCTGTTCCTGGCCCTGCTGGCAAACATCTCCCATCTCCATTTCCTGAAATTCAAACGTGTTTCCTCAGCTAGAGCCCACTCCACTGTGTCACGTCTCCAGAGATGCAGCCATGTCCTTCCATCTCCCATCGACTACATGGCTGCCCACCTCTTCGCCATGACATTTTTGCAGGATTGTGAAGAAGAAAGATGAGGCTATAGCTGAAGTATGGAATTGGATCAGCCAAGAGTTTTTGAGCAATGGGGGCGTTTCTAGGTGGGTGGCATAATCCCTGCTGCCCATGGGAGATTGCAGACTTTAGCCAGTATAGGGCCAGTCTGTCTCACGACCTGTTGAAGAATGGAGGAGAGAGAAAGATCAAAGTGGGGTCCTGATTTAGTAGATTGAAATCTTTCAATAAGCTGGGTATCATCAATAGATGAGAAATTGCCTAGAAAGATACCTATCACTGACATGTGCTGCTTTAAATAGATTTGGTTGTGTCCTGGCAGTTCAACTGTTAAGGCATTAATATATATATATTTTCCATTTATCCTTAAGAAAAATAGCCAATTTGTCCTAAAGTTCTTGTGCAGTGTCGAGCACATTCTTGCTAAACTCCAGCGCTGTGAGCTGAGGCACCAGTTTGAAGAGATCCTGTGATGGATTTTTAGATTGACTAATAAGAGGTGAATTGTATGAGGTGTTGGCTGTTTTAATGGAGTGCTTGCATTCATGTAGTCCTGTTGTGGATAAAGTTTCAGAGTTATTATTATATTCTTGTCTACATGGGCGTTCTAGTTTTTGCAAGAGGACAGCATCACTCTGACCTGATCCATATACCAATAATCATTAGGTATAGTTCTTCAATGCTTATGTAAGCACCTAGGGAAAACAGATTCTAAGCTCCCTCGATCCACAGGTTGAGGTTAATTGCCGTTGTGGTAATGTTGTCTATGATGGGAGGGGGATTTGCCTGCAGGGCCAGGCCTAACAATTGACAAAAAAGTTTGGCAAAGTGGCAGCTAAGGAAGGTAGATGTAATCTGAACAGGATGTCTATTAGGTGGAGAGATCTGAAATCAGATAGGGTGGGCAAAAAGACCTGACCCAGTGAGCATAAAGGGGGTATCAATGTTAGCCTTATTGTGGTAGCAAAAGATTGCATCAAGCATATGGCCAGTAGCATATATTGCATTTTTAATTAATTGAGCGACGTTCAACTCAGAAAAAGCATTGATAATGTTCAGTAAATCAGTGTTGTTCAGGTCTTCCAAATGAAAATTTAGGTCACCTAGTAGGGTAAAATTAGCGGCACTAAAAACATATATGTTAAGGAAGTTCCCAATAGATTGTGAAAGTTTTCTGTTGAGCTGGGTAGTCTCACTATTGAGTTGGAGTGTATAGATAGATCCCTCTGCATGAGGAATATTATCTGAGTGAGTGCAACTAGTATGTGACTTATAAATTGTAGCAATCCCTCTACCTCCAGCTGGGTCCAGTTATTTTCCTCTTGTGCTGATGAATGCAATCAAAGTCTGAGCAAGAAACATCCCAAAATGAACCACAAAACTTCTTCCTTCCTAGATCAAGTGGAGTCATCAATCTGGACCGGTAGCTTTCATCCTTCTAAAGAGAGAACTCTCATTGCTTTAGGATGTAACCAGAGTAGCCCATACCTGAACTAGGGAATAAAATAATCTGCCATGAGACTGGAATTTTTGGAGGGTTAACTTCTGAGTGGTGGGATACCATTCCCCTCTGTGTCGTTAATAAAATCAAGACTCTCCTTCACAAATGGATAATTTGCAATTTTATTATGAGACTGGAGGCTCTACTATGTATGTACAAACCTTATCCACAACCGAAAGTACTGTGTACCAAATTGGCTTTCAATCGTATGCCCAAAAAGTAAAAATTCTAGACAAGTCAGCTGGCCTGAGAATGTCCTTCAGTCTACCTCTGAGCTAAAAAGCTTTTGAGGCAATACAGTGCCTTCTAGGATGGGCCTCAAATAATTTTGCATCCATCCCCGCTAAAGACATTGGCCCTCATTACAACCCTGGCGGTCGGTGTTAAAGCGGCGTTAATACCGCAAACAGTCCGGCGGAAAAAACAATTGAATCATGACCATGGCGGAAACCGCCAACATAAACAGCCACTTTAACACTCCGACCGCCACGGCGGTAGAAACAAACACTGCGGCGGTAACCGCCAACAGACAGGCGGAAGACAATGTACCGCCCACCATATCACAAGAGGCCTATCCACCACTTTTTCCGGGGTGGAACCAACACGAACAAAAACACTGCAGAAACAGTACACAGAAGAGAAAACACTCACCTCTCCACACCCCATGAGGAACAAGGACGCCCTGGAGCTCGAATTGCAGATACTGCCGATGCTGGTCTTCCTTATCTTCTATCAGGAGCACCAAAGACGACGGGGATGACCACGGTGAGTACTGCACCTACAACACAGGGGAGAGAAAAGAGAGTGACACACACACAGAACACCCCCACCCCCACCCCCACCCTCACCCACAACAACATACACACAAATACATGCAGCAACAGTACACATACACCCCCCTGCCCCCACTCCCTGGAAGAATGCAGGGACAAAAGGAAATGATTTGAACAAATATAATCATGTGAAATCTCATAATCAAAGTTCAAAACCAGTAAATACAATTACAGGGAGTGCAGAATTATTAGGCAAGTTGTATTTTTGAGGATTAATTTTATTATTGAACAACAACCATGTTCTCAATGAACCCAAAAAACTCATTAATATCAAAGCTGAAATGTTTGGAAGTAGTTTTTAGTTTGTTTTTAGTTTTAGCTATGTTAGGGGGATATCTGTGTGTGCAGGTGACTATTACTGTGCATAATTATTAGGCAACTTAACAAAAAAAAATATATACCCATTTCAATTATTTATTATTACCAGTGAAACCAATATAACATCTCAACATTCACAAATATACATTTCTGACATTCAAAAACAAAACAAATACAAATCAGTGACCAATATAGCCACCTTTCTTTGCAAGGACACTCAAAAGCCTGCCATCCATGGATTCTGTCAGTGTTTTGATCTGTTCACCATCAACATTGCGTGCAGCAGCAACCACAGCCTCCCAGACACTGTTCAGAGAGGTGTACTGTTTTCCCTCCTTGTAAATCTCACATTTGATGATGGACCACAGGTTCTCAATGGGGTTCAGATCAGGTGAACAAGGAGGCCATGTCATTAGATTTCCTTCTTTTATACCCTTTCTTGCCAGCCACGCTGTGGAGTACTTGGACGCGTGTGATGGAGCATTGTCCTGCATGAAAATCATGTTTTTCTTGAATGATGCAGACTTCTTCCTGTACCACTGCTTGAAGAAGGTGTCTTCCAGGAACTGGCAGTAGGACTGGGAGTTGAGCTTGACTCCATCCTCAACCCGAAAAGGCCCCACAAGCTCATCTTTGATGATACCAGCCCAAACCAGTACTCCACCTCCACCTTGCTGGCGTCTGAGTCGGACTGGAGCTCTCTGCCCTTTACCAATCCAGCCACGGGCCCATCCATCTGGCCCATCAAGACTCACTCTCATTTCATCAGTCCATAAAACCTTAGGAAAATCAGTCTTGAGATATTTCTTGGCCCAGTCTTGACGTTTCAGCTTGTGTGTCTTGTTCAGTGGTGGTCGTCTTTCAGCCTTTCTTACCTTGGCCATGTCTCTGAGTATTGCACACCTTGTGCTTTTGGGCACTCCAGTGATGTTGCAGCTCTGAAATATGGCCAAACTGGTGGCAAGTGGCATCGTGGCAGCTGCACGCTTGACTTTTCTCAGTTCATGGGCAGTTAATTTGCGCCTTGGTTTTTCCACACGCTTCTTGCGACCCTGTTGACTATTTTGAATGAAACGCTTGATTGTTCGATGATCACGCTTCAGAAGCTTTGCAATTTTAAGAGTGCTGCATCCCTCTGCAAGATATCTCACTATTTCTGACTTTTCTGAGCCTGTCAAGTCCTTCTTTTGACCCATTTTGCCAAAGGAAAGGAAGTTGCCTAATAATTATGCACACCTGATATAGGGTATTGATGTCATTAGACCACACCCCTTCTCATTACAGAGATGCACATCACCTAATATGCTTAATTGGTAGTAGGCTTTCGAGCCTATACAGCTTGGAGTAAGACAACATGCATAAAGAGGATGATGTGGTCAAAATACTCATTTGCCTAATAATTCTGCACTCCCTGTATGTACACCAACTACACAAGTCCGGATAGTGCACCAATCATTGTCCGTGGACCACTGTGCCCAAAATGCTGGGCGAAGCCCACACTAGATACCTGACTGGAAATTTAGAGAACACTGGAGGGGCATCAGATCGAAATGAAACAGGCACCTCAGGGGGAGGGGGGACACCTCAGCCAGATGAACGCACAACACCACTGCTGCACAAGGGGGCTCCATGCCCACTGCCTTATCCTGGGGAGTGCAAAGCCACAGTCTCACAAGTCTCTCCAGTGGATGGTTTGCCCACTGCTTTATCCTGGGGAGAGCAAAGCCACAGTCTCTTAAGTGGATGACATTCTCCACTGGTTCTGGAGGGGGCCTGGTGCCCAGAGTGCTTTATCCTGCCAAGGACTGAAGTAGTGGATGTCATTCTCCACTGGTTCTGGAGGGGGCCTGGTGCCCAGGGTGCTTCATCCTGCCAAGGACTGAGGTAATGGATGTATCTCTCCACTGGTTCTGGAGGGGGCCTGGTGCCCAGAGTGCTCCACATGCAGTGTGGCCGGTACAATTCACTCACCTGGATGTGTGTGCCATGACATTGGCGAGGTACAGGTAGCATGATACGGCATGGAGGCAGCGACATACCCCACACTGCTGCGGCTTCGCATTCCACCTGCAGGTGCCAACAGTGATGACAGTAATGCTTCATGGAAGCTGCCCAGGGTCCTGGAACTCACCACCAGCCTCGGACGACTGACCACTGGGGATGGTAGGCATGTCAGCGGTGGTGCAACTGTCCGAGGATGCCGCGGGGCCGCTGGTGGTGCTTGCGGCGGTGTCTGTTGTGGCGGTGCTTGCGGCGGTGTCTGTGGTGGCGGTGCTGGCGGCGGGGTCTGTGGTGGCGGTGTTGGTGGCAGGATCTGTGGCGGCGGGGCTGGCAGCGGGGTATGTGTCAGCACCTGCTGAAGGAGAAAGCAGGATGTCTCCTGCAGCCTCGGACGGCTGCCCACCGGGGAAGAGGCTGGGGACTGTCACAGCGGCTGTAGACGTGCCGGAGGCGGTGCAGGTGGTGGTGCAGGTGGCGGTGCAGGTGGCGGTGTTTGCCGCCGTACAGGTTGGCGTGGACGTGGACAGAAGGTGTGACACTGGTCCCTCAGTCTGTGCCACCATGCCCTCTTCTGACCTGCCCTTCTGTTTTTGGCCCTTCCCCACCTTTGATGGTGGTGCAGTTGTCTTGCCATTATCCCCTTTCGTTTTTGCTGACCCCTTGGTGGCTGGTGATTTCGGCTTCTCCCTCCGGGATGTGGGCACCTTTTTCACCTTGGCAGGTGGCATAATGTCCTTGCCCTCGCTACGTGGCACACTGGCAGCCCTGGTGGTTGGCGCACTCCATGACCCCGCAGTTGCTGGCACCGCTGTGCCTGGGGATGTGGTGGCTGAGGGGCTGGGCTGGGACCTGGAAAGCCTGGCCCTAGGGGAAGGACGGGGGGAGGTGTAGGGAAGAGGTCAATGTTAGCCAGGAAAAGTTTTTTAGACACACTAGGACGGGTAGATGGCGGGGGTTTGGGAGTGGAGGAAGAGGTAGTGGTTGTAGGAGGTGTACATCTGCTGAATTTGGGTGAAGGTGAATGGGCTGGAGGCTGTTGTGAGGTGGATGGCTGTTGGGTGTGTGTGTGCCTGCGTTTGTGTACTTTGGGAGGAGGGCTCACAGAGGACACAGGGGATGTGTGAATGGTAGGGGGGGTGGTGATTGCACGTGAGCTGTGTGTGGTGATGGGCGTGCTGGCGATGGAGGTAGTGGCTGAGGAGGTAGTGCATGCAGGTGTGAGTGGAGACGAGACTGGGAGGGAGGAGGGAGACGTGGAGGAGGGGGACACAGTGGAGGAAGTGGATGTTGGTATGTGTGCATGGGTATGTTGCTTGTGTGAGTGCCTGTGGGAAGTGTGGTGCTTATATTTGCCTGAGCCACTCTTGTGTGTTGATGTGTGTGCATGCTGGTCTGATGGTGTGCTTGGGATAGGCAGAGGTATGGGGGATTGGGTCTGGGTGGAGGAGGTTGGAGGGGGGAGGCTGGACACAGGGACAATGGCTGCCATCAGTGCTGAGGCCAGAGCCTGAAATGCTCTCTGTTGGGCTGCCTGGCCAGAATGAATGCCCTCCAGGTATGCATTTGTTTGTTGCAAATGCCTCTCAGATGGCATTCAGAATGGTAGACTTCCCAACAGTGAGTGATCTCAGGAGGTCAATAGCCTCCTCACTGAGGGCAGCAGGGCTGACTGGGGAAGGGCCTGAGGTGCCTGGGGTGAAGAAGAGGCCCACCCTCCTGGGTGAACGGGCACGGGACAGGCGCTGAGGGGCTGCTGGGAAGGTGGTGCTGGTAGGGGGGGTGGCGGCTGTACCTGTTGATGCGGTGGGCACAGAGGGGCCCACCACCACAAGGGAGCTCCCATCAGAGGAGGAGTCGCTGTCGCTGGCCTCTGCTCCTGTCCCCGCCGTGGAGCTCCCCTCGCCCTACATCCCACTGGTGGCTTCAGACTCCGTAGCTTCACCCTCCAGGGCCAAGTGCGATGCAGCTCCCTCCTGCTCCGGTGCCAATGCTCCTCCACCTGATGATGCAAATGCACACAAGAACAGGGAGACCACAAAAAAGGGGCTGGAAAGACAGAAGAAAGACATGTTCAGTGCATGCAACACCACTACTGTTGGCGGACATAACAGACAGTGAGCAGGCCTCTGCACTATGCCATGCACTTATAGTTCCTAGATTTCTCACATGCCCATGGGGTACGAGGCCTAAGCCCAATTGCTGCACACCTGCAAGTCACAGGAGCCTGACAAGGTGTAGATGGCTCTTACCACTAGTGGGGTTGGGGTGCCACATAGCCTGCCTCACAAGGAACCTTGCCTGCCAAGATTGCCCTGGCCTAGGGGAACCCACTGCCCACCTCCCCCCCAGACACCTCATAAGGCGCGCAGAGTCAGCTGAATGAGAGTGTACTCACCCCCTTGTGGCTGCTGTGATGCCCTCAAGAGCCCATCCAACAGATAGGCCACCACCAGGATCCGGAACATCAGGTGGGCCATGGTGCAACGGGCACCCCTCCCACGTTGGGAGGCCATCCCCAGCTGGGCCTCCGCCATCTTCTTGCTCCAGCGGCGCAGGTCCTCCCATCTTTTACGGCAGTGGGTGACCCCCAGGGTCCGGACGTCTTTGGCGATGGCACGCCAAATAGCCTTCTTCTGGTGAGCGCTGACCTAGAGGAATGGTACAGGGGGAAAGGACATTACTCACCCGGCTGGACCGTCATACTCATTGCCCACCAGTTCTCACCTATGCCATGACGCCCATACACTCACCATCCGCACATGTAGGCCTTAGGCCCCCCATGTATCTTCCAGCCACACCACTCAAAGTAGGCATTGCCCATTCAGCATGCTCACAGTGTACTCACCTGTTTGTCAGGAGGACCATACAGTTGCGTGTACTAGGGGAGGACCCCATCCACTAGTTTCTCCAACTCCTCCGAAGTGAAGGCAGGGGCCCTTTCCCTAGACACATGAGCCATCGTCGCTTCCAGACACAGGTCACAGCAGCACTTGCAGTGTAGGTCCTCTCCTGTTGAAGGTCAGGTATCAAGTGAGTGAACAGACAGAAAATGGCGGTCACGTCCGCGGCGGTGTATACCGTCAACGCCGGCGTTCATCATCATTGGCTCCTCAGACCCATAGGTGGGTATCTGTACTGGACATGCTTTGGTGATGGGTGTCCATGCATTGGTGTTACATGCAGTGCTTGTTTTTGGGATGTGTGGGTTGTGTTGGTGGGGTATACGTGGGTTGTTGGAGTGATGGGTGTGAGGGTAAGGGGGGTATGTGATGGCATGCAGGTAGGGTGGGGGATAAAGTAGTCAAGATTTGCCTTGCCAGAGTCCAGTCCTCCTGCTACTCCTGCGAGGCCCTCAGGATGCAGTATTGCCAAGACTTGCTCCTCCCATGTTGTTAGTTGTGGGGGAGGAGGTGGGGGTCCACCGCCAGGCCTCTGTACAGCAATCTGGTGTCTGGAGACCATGGAACGCACCTTCCTCTGTAGGTCGTTCCACCTCTTCCTGATGTCATCCCTAGTTCTTGGATGCTGTCCCACTGCGTTGACCCTGCTGACAATTCTCCGCCATAGTTTCCTTGCAATGGATGTCTGCTGCACCTGTGATCCGAATAGCTGTGGCTCTACCCAGACGATTTCCTCCACCATGACCCTGAGCTCCTCCTCAGAGAACCTGGGGTGTCGTTGAGGTGCCATGATGTGGTGTGGGTGATGTGTGAGGTGCTGTCTGTTGTGATGTGTAAGGGGATGTGTTGTGTGTTGTTTGAGGTGCGTGGATGTTGTGTAAGTGATGGTGTTGTGTGTCTGTGGATGCTGGTGTTGTTTAAGGTAGTGTCTCTCTCTGGCCTGCTTTCAAATTTCTGGTACTAAGGTTTTGTGGGTAATGTGGGTGTGTGTTTTATATTGGATTGGGTGTGTGGGTGTGGTGTGTGTATGTGTATCAGGTGTGTGTATTTCGTATTGTCCAATGTGGTGGTTTTTGTATATGTGTGTGTATTTTGAGCACGGCGGTGTGCACCACCAATGGTTTACCGCGGTTGTAAACCCACCGCGTTGATTCATGGGTCGAGATAATGTTGGCGTATTCCTGTTGGCGTGACGGTGTCGGTTTTGTTATCGCCAGTTTATCACTGACCTCTGGTGTGGCGACTTGTGTGGGTGTCTGTATTGTGGCAGATTCTGAGCTGTGGGTCGTAATACCTGTAGCGGAATTGCACGGCCGAAGCAGTATATTGGCGGTCTTCTGCACGGCGGTAAGCGGGATTTACCGCCAGGGTTGTAATGAGGGCCATTATCTCTTTCACACAACTTCTAAGAGTAGCAGAAGAAACTGTAGAATAAGGTTTATGTATAGAAATTAGTAACTCAGGAGAGAACTCAGGCCTTCCTGCATAGATGTATACCACTTAATACATCTCACTACAGATCATTTAGGATGCAAGGGGAAAGCGTATTAGTCGCGGTGTGCAAAACTCGTGAAATATGCTGTATCGTAATTACGCACAATGCAACTGGCACCCAAAAAATTACCTGAAAAGTTTGTTCTGGTAAAAATTCAACTCAGAAGTTTAACTTCAAGTTGATTTCTAGTTTCTTTTTTTGCTTTCAAAGCACTGCAAGACATGTTTTTATTTGCAGTTGCTTGGGTAAATAATCTACCAGAAATGTTTGTTGACCACCCATTTTAAAGGTACTGCCGCTCATGTTCAAAACACTGACTTTCAAATTTGGATTTGAAGTTTTGCACTCAAAGGTTTCCTGAAAGGTCTGGTAAGGTTAAATATCTACCTGAAATGCTGTTCGCATTAAACAAAAAAAATACCTGATTGGTACAACATGCAATACAATTTCTCAATGAAATTACGTCATGTGGCGAATTGGCAGAATCCTGGTTATTTCACATACATTTTGTTAAGATAAAATACCAAAATGATGCCAACTATGATGGCATAATTAATATTATGCCTAGGCCTACATAACAGTAGATGTAATTTAGAAATCCTAGTAATGTCAAAATGACCTGTATTTAGGGAAAACTACATAGAGGCAATATTTAAACCTCAAACGTTAGAAACTCTCCTGAAAGAGGCTAATCACAACAACATTACTAGTTTAGCAGGTGACATATTCAGTGACAGTTCCTGATTATCCTCTCAAACAGCTATAACACCACATTACCATCCCACAATAAAGTATAGTGTGGTTTTGCTACATTTGGAGAGCTAATTCCCCTCAACAACCTACATACCAGAGGGAGCTCCCCTACCAACATCTTATACATCTTTAAATGACATGATAACATAGCCAATCTGTAGCCGGTTGCAGTATGATACGATTTTTTAAGAGAAGCCATAGATCAGTTCTTAACCTTTTGACTTCTGTAGAGTCCCAATTAATCATTACTGGAACCAAGGGAACCCCACAGGGTCAATATTGGAATGTGTGGAGCCCTGACTAAGGATTTTCGAAGACTTGAAGTGCAAAACGATACTAAGAAATATAGAAACAAGCATTCTTCAAACAAAGATACAACTGAGGAAATATTTTAATTCACAAAGAGTTATAAAAAAAATGTTAATCTTAGTAGCAAGGTTGGAGTTATTCCAAATTCAATTGAGGCCACTCATCGTCTATAGTATATTCTGTTTGATGCTCTTGCACTGCTCTCACAAATCAATCTGAGGATAATAACTTACTTTTTGCATCCAATTGTAGATTCCTTCACACTTACAAAATATTTTAAATTTTTTAATTTTACATTTCTCATCTTTATTTCTATATACTTTATTAGTCTGTTAATATTATTTAATTTTGTAAACAGTCCTAAACCCCTTGAGAAGGCTTCACAGACCCCCATGTTTTCCCACACACACCATAAGAACCACTGCCATAGATGGTATGAAAGTGAAAACAGCAGAGCCATCTGATGAAACAGGATTGATATTCCTTTCCATACCCCAGCCAGACCAAATGTCCCAAGCTAATCTATATGCTTTTGTTGCCTCTGTTGCCCAGGATGCCCTGATACATTCAGAAACGGATTCCAAAATTCCTCGGATGTCTGCAAATACCCTGAAGGGTTTGAAGCCACCAGACAAGGACTAAATTGTGATACTGTTCTTTTGAATAGTGGAAGATCCTGTAACAGAATTGAGAAATCTGATGACAACTTCAGTAAGGAAATACAGCAATGCTGGGTTTCCACAATGACATTATCATGACTACCCTTGCAGCTTGACTTCGGATTTGTGCCAGACGTCTGGGTATTGGGCATTTCGGGCTGGGTTGTTTCCATGGGGAGCAGGGTCAAGACTGATTTGCATATGACTGGGTCCAAACTGGGGTGGCATGGTAAGCGAAAAAACGATGGATTAAACCCAGATCTGTGACTGGGGGTGAATATTTGCATTGTTTAGCATTCATTCAATCATCTGTCTTTTTTGCTTTTGTCACCCTAAGTGGGAAGGGTATAACCAGACTTGGGTCCCGTGCTCACTTGCCACTAGATTCAAGCTAGCCTGGTTGATGAAGGGTGATGCCCTGAAATTCCTGTTTCGGGTCCAGGGAGGACCTGGCCTGGCAATTTGGGCTGGGTTGTTCTGATGGGGAGCAGGGTCAAGATTGATTTGCATATGGCTCGGTCCAAGCTGGGGTGGCATTGTGAGCAAAAAACAATGGATTAAACCCAGATCTGTGACTGGGGGAAGTGGAAAGTTTGCATTGTTCAGTATTCCGTCCATCATCTGTCTTTTTTCTTTTAGACACCTGGATATCATCAAAAGAGGAGGAAAAGCATGTATATTTTTTAAAGTCCCATTTTACAGAAAAGCATTTGTTATGCTAATACATTTGGACATGGTCTCCATCTGAAGAATCACTGAAGATGAGTTGTTAATCGGGTGGCATAAAAGATCACTGTAAAAGGTCCCTAAAATTTGCTGAGGCACTAAAGATTATTCTGGATTACCAATCTGCCACTGTAGTGTTCTACACACCCAGAAGATTCTCTGCTTAAGACAGACATGCACTAGAGATCTAGCTAGATTCTCTCAAAGTGTTGATCTTGTTCACCCAATCGATTGGTGTATCTTTCCATTGATAGATATCCATCCACAGCAGAACTGTCAAACTGACTTGGCGTTTACAAAGCTTCAAACCACAAAGGAGCCTGCAAGAAGCTCTTAACAATTTACTTCATTAACAACTCCCTCCTTGACAATTTCCCCCAGTCAAGAAGGTGCCACACTGCCCCCCAACCACAGAGACTTGCATCTAATTCTAATACTATATCTACAGATGGAGGTAGAGAAGTGTGGCACAATGGTTAGAGCAGCAAACCTCTGATGCAGAGATCAGACCTGGGACAAGGGTTCAGTTCCCACCTCAGTGGGTCTTGGGCTCAATTCTCTTAGACCAGATAATTCTTGCCTTGTTGCCTAATCTAATTAATGGGTCCCACTCTGTAACTCTGAGTAATAGCTTGCTTAATCTCCACAACAAGCCTCACAGCACTTGGATGCCTGGCTTCACCCTCGGGCTGTCCAGGAGTGGGTGCATCACAGGGAAAAGCCAGGAGGGGTTCCACAGCGGTATGTGTACAGTTCCTTGAGACCCTAACG
This sequence comes from Pleurodeles waltl, assembly GCF_031143425.1. Classification (NCBI taxonomy): domain Eukaryota; kingdom Metazoa; phylum Chordata; class Amphibia; order Caudata; family Salamandridae; genus Pleurodeles; species Pleurodeles waltl. Next base: position 138,711,572 of record NC_090445.1, on the reverse strand, counting down.
GGTGAGTAGTGTGCTATACAAGTGCGAAGTTTACAGATGTAGGAAATACTGCCTGATTTTTCCATGTATCTATGTAACCTAATCACATCGTTATCTCACCACGTGTCTTTTGGTCTAACTGAATTATTACTGCAAAATCTACTCCTGTTTGTAGGTGCCTTATCTTTAAGCACTGATCTGCCGGAAAATAAAGAGGACCCAGGAAATTGGCTTGAATCGAAAACAAAAGCAAGCCCACCAGTCTTGCATATTGGTGAAGAGAAACCACTTTGTAATCTAAAGTATCTCCTAGCTCTTTTTTGATCATTTTCAGTTTTGTCTCTGGAAGTAAAGAGTTCCTTTACTGAGTCTAGCAGTTGAGAACTTCGTCCTCAAGATGGGATCAGATCTGATCTGATTTTTCCCAGTTCAAAATGTAGTCCAAAGACAAATTAATCCACAAATTCTGCATTTGATTTACTAAGAATGTCTTCTCTTGATCTTAAAAGATCATGTCATCTAAATAAACAATTGTCCTGAGACACTGAGTTTAGTAGGTCGCCGCAAGTGGTTTCATTAGCTTGATGAAGCACCATGGAGCTAAGGAGAGAACTGGAACACCTGCCCTTGGCAAAGGAACTAGGTACCGTGGGACTAACAGATCAGGACTGTCATATATACATCTTTTAAATCTGTTTGTACAACCCATTATTCATTTGATATCCTTAACCAACTGTGTACAAAAAAGAGCTAGTAATCCATGTATCGGTATGAGAGAAGTGAAAACATCACTTACCCTGGACTCCATTTCTCCATGCTTGTCTTTTATAGATAGGAAAATGATAGGAGGACATATATTGGGCGTATTAGTAGGCTTCTTTGTAGAAGGGTCTGGCAAAACAACCCCATATTCACCAACCCTGTGGGAGACCCGACCCCTCTACTCCCAAAAAGTTGCATGTGTGCATTTGTGTGGACGTGTGGGGGTGCCGGCGACAGTGTGTCTCGCAAAATAAACAAAGGTGCATAGCAGGGCGTGAAAGATATGAAAATAAAACAAACACGTCCAGCCAGAGTAGATACAATGTAGCGAGGTGCCAAGCACTTACTTTTAAACAAACAGGCAAGGCATGAAGCAGCAACAAAGTAGCATGTAGGAGAAACTAATGAATGCGCCCTAGTGTATTCTACTGTAGCAAAATGAATGCATGCTTGTAACCCCAGGAATTACTTAACGATAAACAAAAATGTCAGAGCGAAACCTCCTATCAAATGCAGCAGCATGAAATGAGGAAGTTAACAGGGTTCAGAACCTATTTGTGCACTATGTGCTTTGTTCATGTTTCTACTCCCTGCAAGGTAAGTGGGGTTGTGTTTACTTGTGGTTTTCCTTAACATAGTCGTTATTGGAATAAAAGAGCAAGAAGGGAAACTGCACATTAGAGCCTCTGGTCTTGTAATATAATTACATTGCACAGATTCATCATATTTCAATAGGACAGGCTAGAATACAGCTCAGTAATAACTGCTGAATCTGGCTTGATCTCCTCATTTCCTGCAGTGCCCCTAAACCTTAACCAGATGCCACCAAACGCCAGCTGTATCACTGACTGGACATGAGTACAGCCGTCCCCCATGATGAAAGGAGGAACACATCGAGTGACTCCTCATCACCAGTTGAGTTTTCTACAGCCCTACTCCGGAGTCTTAGCAGACTTGTGACACATCTCCTCAGCAGGAAAAATATGCTGAGGCTGCTCATAATAATAAAGACAACAGCATGGTGGTAGAGAGTTAACAGCAGTTCCTCTATAAATCTCAAGGGGAGGGAAGGCGGGGTGGGGGGATGAGGACGGGGGAAAAGAAAAAAAATTATTAAAAAATAAAAAAGTATCTTCACTGATGCCACCGCCGCCTCGCGCTCCTCTTCTCTTCTGGTGTCCTCGAATTCACTGGGACACCCACACAGGCTCCCCAGCAATCCTAGCCATACTCTCATGCTAAACCTAGATTGGACATAGTTTGCCATTTCATACGACCACCGGGCTTCTTGGGCCTCTTAGCGCTGCGTGGGATGGTGCTCATTGCGCGCCTTGTTCCAACTGTAAACAATTAAGTCATACCCCCAGGCAACAGGCCTCAGGTGCTGTGTGAATGTCGATTTCAGGACGACGAGCGAGCCCACTCGACTTCATACTGTTTAACCCGCAGCAAAGACGCTGCATCGTTATCACCATAGCACTAAGGTAAGCACAAGTGGTTTTATTTCGGCTCACTGAAACCATCCTGGTTAAACAATCTGGGTCATTGTAGCGCCCTTCTGTTTTTTAGGACCTTGTTCCCAGCTGAGTGTGGCTGTACTTTTGGGACTAATTTGACAATTCCAGCCTTACCAGAGGCAACCAGTATGTATTAGTTCTTCCTCAATTTGTCATCATGTAATTGCCTATATCAGGTTTTGTTTAATGACATAGGCCCTCATTCTGACCCTGGCGGTCTTTGACCGCCAGGGCGGAGGACCGCGGGAGCACCGCCGACAAGCCGGCGGTGCTCCAATGGGGATTCCGACCGCGGCGGTAAAGCCGCGGTCGGACCGGCACCACTGGCGGGGTCCCGCCAGTGTACCGCGGCCCCATTGAATCCTCCGCGGCGGCGCAGCTTGCTGCACCGCCGCGGGGATTCTGACCCCCCCTACCGCCATCCAGATCCCGGCGGTCGGACCGCCGAGATCCGGATGGCGGTAGGGGGGGTCGCGGGGCCCCTGGGGGCCCCTGCAGTGCCCATGCCACTGGCATGGGCATTGCAGGGGCCCCCGTAAGAGGGCCCCAAAATGTATTTCACTGTCTGCTGCGCAGACAGTGAAATACGCGACGGGTGCAACTGCACCCGTCGCACAGCTTCCACTCCGCCGGCTCGATTCCGAGCCGGCTTCATCGTGGAAGCCTCTTTCCCGCTGGGCTGGCTGGCGGTCTGAAGGAGACCGCCCGCCAGCCCAGCGGGAAAGTCAGAATTACCGCCGCGGTCTTTCGACCGCGGAACGGTAACCTGACGGCGGGACTTTGGCGGGCGGCCTCCGCCGCCCGCCAAGGTCAGAATGAGGGCCATAATCCTTTTCACTTCAGTCCCCCAGACCATCGTGTGTCCTGTGGAGACTCCTGTACTCAGAGCGGGGTCGAAACGCTGTTGACATGTAAAAAAGACAGACCTTTTGCATAAATATCCCACGAGGGAAACTGCCCTGTGGCTGTACCTCTTTTATAAGAATTGACTGTCTCTTCTTTGTGGTATCAATGCACCAATAACTGTATATAAAACGAAAATGTTGTGTTTAGTTTGGTGTCTTTTCACTTGGGGTGCACTTCTTAACACCAGATTGAATTTTTGTCATTAATGTGATTCTTTTGTTTTCTGTCTCTGAAATAAAGATTCCGCTCAGATCCAGACGAGAAATCCAGGTACTGGCAGCCTTTGATATATTGAATATAATTCTCATATATATATTTTCTTGGGTTGGGCACTCACTAGACAGAGTATTAACTGTCTTTATGTGGGAACTTAAACTATTGACATAAGTGTGGATTGATTCTAATGCAGTACTTTCCGCCTGATTTCATATTATAACTGAATGAGTTTAACTTGGATGCTAATATTTAAAGAGGGCTAAGGGCCAGATGTAGGAAACACTTTGCGAGTCGCAAACGGCAAAATCAGCCGTTTGCGACTCGCAAATGCGTGTTTCCTATGCAGAAATGCATTTTGCGAGTCGTTACCGACTCGCAAAATGCATTTCCGAATCGCAAATAGGAAGGGGTGTTCCCTTCCTATTTGCGAGTCGCAGTGGTATGCAACTCCATTTGCGACCGCGTACGCGGTCGCAAATGGAGTCGCAGTTACCATCCACTTCAAGTGGATGGTAACCCACTCGCAAATTGGAAGGGGTCCCCATGGGACCCCTTCCAGTTTGAGACTGGACCCCAAAACATTTTTTCAGGGCAGGGAGTGGTCCAAGGGACCACTCCCTGCCCTGAAAAAACCGAAACAAAAGGTTTCGGATTTATTTGAAATGCAGCTCGTTTTCCCTTAGGGAAAACGGGCTACATTTAAAAAAAAAAAAAACGCTTTATTTAAAAGCAGGTCGCTAACATGGAGGTCTGCTGACGTCAGCAGGCCTCCATGTTAGCGAGTGCCTATACTCGCAATGGGGCCGCAATTTGCGACCCACCTCATGAATATTCATGAGGTGGGTCATTGCGACCCCATTGCGAGTTGCAGTCGGTGTCTGAGACACCGTACTGCATAGCAATTTGCGACTTGCAAATTGCGAGTCGCAGGGACTCGCAATTTGCAAGTCGCAAATTGCTTTTCTGCTACATCTGGCCCCTAGTTACTAGAAATAAGGAAAGCCATGTCAGTAATCTGACACCTGGACTAACCAGTACCAAGGTTACTTTAATTGGAATGTGCAATTTTGAGTTTTTCATTTAGGAATGGGGATTCACGGACAGCAGAAACCGTTGTTCGAACTAGTTCTTGCATGTTCTTAATAGTTTGGGGCCCTTGCTCTTGTTTAAAGTCCCCAGAACTTTGCTTGTGAAATCTTCAGGAAAGGAGTACCGATTTTTCCCTAAATATATGTTTACAAACTAAGGGCCTGATTTAGAATTTGGCAGATGGGTTTCTCCATCACAAAGGTGGAAGTTGTCCCAGCTGCTGTATTACCATTTCCATAGGAAATAGTGGCATCGTTATACGCGAATGGGGTATCTGACAAGTTTGTTACAGAGTAACTCTGTCTGCCAAACTCTGAATCAGGGCCTAAATCTGATTACCATAATATATGCACTGAGGGTCCTAGTGTTCTTCTCCTTCAGATTAGACCACTAAGAACGGCAAAGTTCACCAAAAGGCAAATTTACATATTTTCTCAATTTTTGCAGAGGCGGACGATTCTTGGGGGTGGAGAGTTGGGGAGATTATCATCATCTCATGTCAGGGGCATAACAAAGGCCCCTGCAGCCCCTGTGATACGGGGGGACCTGAGCTCCAGACGGCCACCCTCAGCTCAGCACCCTGACTCGAGAGCTCTTGAGTGAGTTTGTAAGGGGGCCTCCTCAAGTTTCATTACGCCACTGTCTCATGTATGCAACAAATTGGTCGGAAGCATTTGGCTTTGTCAATGCTTGTTTTGTTTTGTCATTGCTTTTGCAAAACTTTATTGTTCTGGGAACCTGCCACGCCCTCATCAATCTGAAAAAACAATACTGGCTTAAAGCTAAATATGTTTGGACTCAAAAAGCACATGTTACAATAGTTATCTTTGGATTTTAAGGGAACTACAGCATGTGTGGATGTTTTGCTTGTAAAAGAGCAGAATGCTATCATGTACAATGACATTAACCAATGGATGAAGTGGTCTGGCCCACTGCATCATGGTGCATGCTGCAGGGGACTAGCTCTGTACATCATCTGGGACATAGCTTTACCTTTGACAGAACAAACCTCTTTTGAGGCTTTACCCTCAAGTGATCAGTATATACTGCTATTGGTTTCATATATTGCTGATCTATTATGTTGACCATTGTCGAAGTTGTATCTCATGCAAAGCACATTGAGGCTACTACCAGTGGTGTGTAGCACATCACAAAACACCATATGAATAAATAAACATGGACACAGACTTTTTTATAATTAATTCTTTCAATGACCATCCTAAAAGTAGAAGAGTGTTTCCTACAATAATCTTTTAATTGCCCAAGAACCTGGTGGAAAAGATTCTGGAGAAACATTAGGATTGAAAGAGACTTAAAACTGCAGGCGGTCATGGGGCTGCTGGCTATTGGAGGTATGTCTGCTTACAGAAGGAGTTAGGTTTAAAAGAGTAAAAGTACAACGAGAAGCAGAGTGAAATGTGAGAAACCAGTGAGGCTTGCATGTGCCATTTGAGATGGATCTCAGAAAGGACCTGTGCATTTAGAATGGATGCAGGGGTTAGTACAGGATCAGTAGATTGACAAAGGGAAGGGGCATTGGAGCAGGTAGGAGACAGTGGTTCTAGGAGGTGGCAGCTTGGTATGCGACAGTGGTGCAGCTGAGTGCAGTTAGTGTAGTGAGTTTGAAGGAGACATTGTGATTTGGGGAGGAATAAAGGCAGCATGGGTGTAGGCCCAGGAGACATGCATCTCAAATCACCTGACTCTAGAGCTCAATGCAAGTGAAAATTATATCACCATTGGATGCAAACCATTTCGCAAGGTGCAAAAAATCTTTGAAAGGGCAAAGATGAAGTTACATTTGGAAACAGTGCAAAGAGCATAAATTAAAATTTTACCAAACACTTGGCTGTGAACAAGATAATTATGACATCTCTAATTCACAATAAGAAATAAACATACTTTTAACACAGAGTTAGTTGCTGAGTTAGTTTGTGTAAGGTTGGTTTTGTTCTACCAAGATGATTTGTAAGTGATCTGTGTGTAATCGCAAAGAATATAGTGGAAATGGTGGTCAGTACATAGTATCGCAGAGAGAGGCAGGTTCACAGTGACACTAGACAAACAGCGAAAAAGGGTAGCAAGGAAGCAATTTAGTAATCAAAGACAGTGAGATGTAACAATGTGTCTAGAAGAGAAGTGGAGTAGCAACAGCAGGTAAGACTATACGTCACTAGAAGGCCTGGCGCAGAGCAGTTGGAAGCCTTGTGTATTTTGCTAATTTGTAACATAAAAAGAAGCAGTCACCAGAAACCACACAGGAATGTATTATAAATAGCAAAACTACAAAGGTAGAAGCTGTAGCATTGTACTAGGAAACAGGAGACACTGTGACTGCAAGACAAGGGAGCAGTCAATCTGTGGTAGGTTTTAAAAACAATCAGTAATAAACTACCACCAGTCAATCAGCATTCCCAGAATAACCCGAGCAATAACCTTGAGGGAATCCCAGGGCTACTCTGTAACATTTGGATGGTATTAGCAACCCCATTCAACGCGGTTTAATTTCGGTATGATGGTGTCTGAAATGCCAGCACTGGCTAAGAGTTTCACACTAGGCATGGACACAGCGAGTCTGTATAAGCTGTGTGTTTTTTTGCCTTTGTGAATTTGCAGGAAGGCAATTGTTGTACTTTCACATGGTAGAAGCTTCTAAATATTTATCAAGGAAACATGTATCAATGAAAATTACTATTTCTGTTCTTGACAAAACTGAGTGATCTTAAGCATCTTGCTTATACTTTTGCGCTTCAGTTCTTGTGCCTGTCAAAAGTTAAAGCACTTACAAAAGGGTTGAATGCAATGTGCTGGATAACTGAGTTGTAATGCTTTATTTAAAAATAAAGTTGCAACATATCCATTGTGTTAGAATATTTGCTTTCTGGAGAGACTCATTTTATAGTTTTACTTAGGGCACAATTTAGTAAGACTGGTGTAACCTACAATAGTTTTAAATAAGGTCTGCTTATGTTTCTTATGTTAGGATATGTGATTTTGTTTACATTTGTAAACTTCTTCTTTAAATCACACATAAATGATGCTTTTTCTCCCAGGCAGAAATCATACATGCATGGAAACATAGGCCTCATTTTGACCCTGGCGGTCTTTTGACCGCCAGGGTTAGTGTGGCGGTTAATGTGGCCGCAGCCAACCCGTGACATCTACACTCATACCACCATGGTGGTATGAACCGCCGGGCCGGAGATGTGCATCTCCCACCCGGTGGTGCACACATGACGGCCAGTGGTATTATGAGCCAGCCTACCGCCATGCTTTCCGTGGCAGTACCACTGCCATGAAAAACCATGGTGGTAGGGCCACCGGTGACAGGGAAATCCTTCCCTGTCACCGGTAGAAGGCTGCCCCACCCCCCAGCAATCACCTAATGGGCCCACACCCCCTAGGATCACAGCACCCTCCCCAACTCTCCACCCCCAAGAATCAAAGTGCCCATCCACCCCCTAGATTCACAGCACCCCCAACTCCCCTACCTCCCCAGAATCACATCATCCCTCCAATCCCCCAACCCCCACACTCTGCCTGCCTCCCAACAATCATGCACACACGTACCCACACGCCCAGGCACCTCACCCGCCAGCATGGCTACTGCCGGATTTCCACCCTAATTGTGGCAGAAATCAGGCAGTGTTCATATTATGGCGGGACGAAGATCACCGGCACTGGCAGTCTTTTGGTGCCTGTGGCATTGGCGGTCTTGGAAAAGGACCACCGATGGCATAATGAGGGCCATAATGTGTAATCTAGTATGATAAAGGCTAGATTATCATCATCTCATGTCAGGGGCATAACAAAGGCCCCTGCAGCCCCTGTGATACGGGGGGACCTGAGCTCCAGGCGGCCGCCCTCAGCTCAGCACCCTGACTCGAGAGCTCTTGAATGAGTTTGTAAGGGGGCCTCCTCAAGTTTCATTACGCTACTGTCTCATGTATGCAATAAATTGGTCGGAAGCATTTGGCTTTGTCAATGCTTGTTTTGTTTTGTCATTGCCTTTGCAAAACTTTATTGTTCTGGGAACCTGCCACGCCCTCATCAATCTGAAAAAACAATACTGGCTTAAAGCTAAATATGTTTGGACTCAAAAAGCACATGTTACTATAGTTATCTTTGGATTTTAAGGGAACTACATGAATAAATAAACATGGACACAGACTTTTTTATAATTAATTCTTTCAATGACTGTTAGACCTGACAGCCTTAGGGTAGTCACCCCTAACTTTTTGCCTGCCTCCCTCCATTTTTGTGGACACTGTTTTTGCTGGTTTATAGACTCTGCGCACTTTACCACTGCTAACCAGTGCTAAAGTGCATATGCTCTCTCCCTTAAAACATGGTAACCTGGAATCCTACCTGATTGGACTATTAATTTACTTATAAGTCCCTAGAAAGGTGCACTTTATGTGCACAGGGCTGGTAAATTAAATGCTACTAGTGGGCCTGCAGCACTGGTTGTGCCACCCACCTAAGTAGCCCCTTTTTCCTTGTCTCAGGCCTGCCATTGCAAGGCCTGTGTGTGCAGTTTCACTGCCACCTCGACTTGGCATTTAAAAGTACTTGCCAAGCCTAGAACTCCCCTTTTTCTACATATAAGTCACCCTTAAGGTGTGCCCTAGGTAACCCCTAGGGCAGGGTGCTGTGTAGGTAAAAGGCAGGACATATACCTGTGTAGTTATATGTCCTGGTAGTGTAAAACTCCTAAATTCGTTTTCACACTACTGAGAGGCCTGCTCCCTTCATAGGCTAACATTAGGGCTGCCCTCATACACTGTTGAAGTGGCAGCTGCTGATCTGAAAGGAGCAGGGAGGTCATATTTAGTATGGCCAGAATGGTAATACAAAGTCCTACTGACTGGTGAAGTCGGATTTAATATTACTATTCTAGAAATGCCGCTTTTAGAAAGTGAGCATTTCTTTGCACTTAAATCCTTCTGTGCCTTACAATCCACGTCTGGCTGGGCTTGGTTGACAGCTCCTTGTGCATTCACTCAGACACACCCCAAACACAGGGTACTCAGCCTCACTTGCATACATCTGCATTTTGAATGGGTCTTCCTGGGCTGGGAGGGTGGAGGGTCTGCTCTCACACAAAGGACTGCCACACCCCCTACTGGGACCCTGGCAGACAGGAGTAAACTGAAAGGGGACCTGGTGCACTTCTTAGCCACTCTTTGAAGTCTCCCCCACTTCAAAGGCACATTTGGGTATAAAACATGGCCTCTGCCCTACCTCATCAGACACTTGCTGGAGAAGAAACCTGAACCAGAAACTACATCCTGCCAAGAAGAACTGCCTGGCTGCTCAAAGGACTCACCTGTCTGCTTTCTACAAAGGACTGCTGTCTTGCTGTTGCCCTGCTGCCTTGCTGAACTCTTGTCTGGCTGTGAAAGTGCTCTCCAAGGGCTTGGATAGAGCTTGCCTCCTGTTCCTTGAAGTCTCAGGACCAAAAAGACTTCTTTCTTTCACTTGGACGCTCGTGCGCCGAAAATTTCGACGCACAGCTTGTTTCGCGGCGAGAAAAACGCCGCACACCGACGCTGATCGACGCGACGCCCTCGGGACGATCGAGACTTCGACGCACAACCTCGCAAGGACAAAGCCGCCCGACTTTCCAGGAGAAATCGACGCGACGCCTACCGTGAGTGCGAAACTTTGACGCACGGCCTCGCAAGGACAACGCCGCCCGACTTCCAAGGAGAAATCGACGCGACGCCTGCCGTGAGACCAAACTTTCGACGCACGGCCTCGCAAGGACAACGCCGCCCGACTTCCAAGGAGAAATCGACGCGACGCCTACCGTGAGATCGAAACTTCGACGCGCAGCCCCGCAGAACGACGCGCAGCCGGAAAACAAGCAGGAGAATCCACGCACAGACCCGGGACATCTGGTAATCCCCGCGATCCACAAAAAGAGACTGTCTGCGCGCCGGAAAGCGACGCCCGACTTCCCCGCGTGGAAAAGAACGACGCAAGTCTGTGTGTGCTGAGAGGAAATCGACGCACACACCCCTTTTTCCACGCATCTCTTCACCTGTGGCCCTCTGAGGAGATTTTCCACCAGAAACCAGGTACTTTGTGCTTGAAAGACACTTTATTACATTCTAAAGACTTAAGACACTTTATATCACTTTCCTGTGATAGTTCTACAATTTTCCATTGCATCTTTATTCTTTTTGACCTACAATTATCCTGATAAATATTATATATTTTTCTAAACACTGTGTGGTGTATTTTTGTGGTGCTATATAGTGGTATTGTATGATTTATTGCACAAATACTTTAGACATTGCCTTCTAAGTTAAGCCTGACTGCTCGTGCCAAGCTACCAGAGGGTGGGCACAGGATAATCTTGGATAGTGTGTGACTTACCCTGACTAGAGTGAGGGCTTTTGCTTGGACAGAGGGTAACCTGACTGCCAACCAAAAACCCCATTTCTAACATTGGTGATCAGCGGTGAGGATAGGACTTGTATTTGTGCAGTGACATACAGTAGCTAAGTATTTCACTACCTACCCACAGTTGAAGGTCAACTTGGTTTTTATCTCTTTTTGAAAATCCGTTTTTTCCTGACAATTTTCAAAAACTAAATCCTCACTCAACATGTCTCTGACTGGGTCTCAGACAGGGGACTTTGACCTAGTCCAGTTGGATACATACACGGTCAAACAACTAAGAGGATTCTGCAGGGCATTAAGGGTACCCACCCAAGGGGCCTCCAGAAAGGAGGACTTTCAAGTGGCGCTGAGGGCCTGGGCAGAAGCCCATTTAGAGGATGATGAGGAAGAGGAGCCAGAAAATGGCCCCTCAGAAGGACTTTCACTATCTATGGATGGTGTTACCACTGCAATTGTGCACCCTTCCAGACCAGGGAGCAGCGTCTCCATGCAAAGCCTGACCGCAGAGGAAAGGAGAGAGGAAAGGGAGTTCCAATTGCAAATGGCAAAACTGAAAATTGAGGCACAACAGGAGGAGAGGAGGGCAGAAAGAGAAGCCAAACAAGCTGAGGCTGAAAGAGCAGCCAAACAGATTGAAGCTGAAAGAACAGCCAAACAGATTCAAGCAGAAGCTGAAAGGGCAGCCAAACAAGCAGAAGCTGAGAGAGCAGCCAAACAAGTGGAAGCTGAAAGAGCTTTGGCTGAAAAGAAACTATTGTTGGCTCATGAACTGAGTCTCAAGGAGCTGGAGATCAAGGCAAGACAGTCTGAATCCAGCAATAATGGTGGCAGCATACAGACAGGACCTGCTGGAGAAAAGAAGGTTCGTATACCCAAAAATGTGGTGCCCAGTTTTGTGGTGGGAGATGACATAGATAAATGGTTAGCTGCTTATGAAGTTGCACTAAGGGCTCATGAGGTTCCTGAAGGGCAATGGGGGGTAGCTATGTGGGGTTATGTGCCGCCATTGGGGAGGGACACACTTCTCACATTGGATCCACCGGATCAAAACACATACCCACTCCAGAAAGCCACTTTACTTGCCAAGTTTGGGCTGACCCCTGAGGGATACCGTCAGAGGTTCAGGGACAGCACCAAACAAACCACACAAACATGGGTAGATTTCTTTGATTTCTCTAGTAAGGCACTGAATGGATGGGTGCGGGGCAACAAAGTAGCAGATTATAAAGGTTTATATGACTTGATCCTGAGAGAGCATATGCTTAATGTTACTTATACCGATTTGCGCCAGCACCTAGTGGATAGTAAGCTGACTGATCCCAGGAAGCTTGCTGAGGAGGCGGACCTCTGGGTTAGCACCAGAGTGTCCAAAAAGGTACCTGGGGGGGACTCCCACAAAGGTGGTCAGGGTTCCCAACAGAAGAAAGAGGGGGGAGATAAACTTACAGATAAGGAACTCTCTAAAGGCCCCCAAAAGAATTCCCAGGGAGGGGGTGGCAACCCTTCCTTTTCCAAATTTGGGAAAAAGCCAGGGACATTTGACAGGTCAGGAAAATCTAGCCCCAAATGCATGGAGTGTTACCAATATGGTCACTACAAAGGCGATCCACAGTGCCCCAAGAGGGCACCGTCCACTACCGGACAGGCACCTGGGTTGACTAGTGTAGCACTCGGGGGGGAGATGGACCCAACTAGCTTTGGGGAGCAGGTAGAGATTTCCCTAGTGTCCCTGGGAGAAGGAGAAATGGTGCCCAAGGCCCACATGCCCAGAAATACTTCCAAGTACCGGCAGTGGGTCACCATTGATGGGCAGAGGGTGGAGGCTCTGCGTGACACAGGAGCCAGTATGACTACTATCAAGAGTCAGCTGGTGTCAGCCGAGCAGATAGTACCTAATACATTCCACCAGGTCAGAGTCGCTGACAATCGCGAGAGTCACCTACCGGTGGCTCTGGGTCCCTTTGAGTGGGGGGGGGGTCTCTGGTACTCTGAAAGTAGCTGTGAGTCCTGCCATGCCTGTAGATTGTCTGTTAGGCAATGACCTTGAGCACACTGCTTGGAAAGAAGTGGAGCTCAGGTCTCACCTGGAGATGTTAGGGTTACCTGAGTGGGTCTGCATGACCACACGGTCCATGGCTGACCGAGAGGGAAGTCAAGGGCATCTGGAGCCTGGAACGATGGCCCAGAGAGCTGCCAGGAGGAGGGACCAGGGGTGCGGGAAACCGGCCCCCGCTGTTCCCACAGTGGCTGACGGGGCTCCTGAGGAGGAGGCTTCCGAGCCAACTGGGGAAGACATCGCCGCCCTAGGTGACTTACCTGAGCTTGCTGGCTGGCAAGTTGAGGGTGGACCCACCAGGGAGGAATTCTGCAAGGCGCAGAAAGAATGTCCCACTCTAGAAGGGTTGAGGAAACAAGCCTCAAACCAGGCAGCCGGCGACGCCTCTGGCGATCACCACCTATATTGGGAGAATGATCTCCTCTACAGTGAGCCTAAGGTTCCGGGCTTTGGGGCAGCACGTATGCTGGTGGTCCCCCAATGTTACCGAACCTTCCTACTGGGTCTGGCTCACGACATTCCCCTGGCAGGACATTTGGGGCAGGGCAAGACCTTTAACAGGCTTGTCACCCACTTTTATTGGCCCAAAATGAGGACACACTCAGACAAGTTCTGCAGATCCTGTCCTACCTGCCAGGCCAGTGGTAAAGCAGGAAAAAGGGTTAAAACCCCCCTGATTCCACTTCATGTCGTTGGCACCCCCTTTGAAAGGGTGGGCATCGACATTGTTGGCCCCTTGGACCCCAAAACTGCCTTAGGCAACAGGTTCATCCTGGTTTTGGTGGACCATGCCACCCGTTACCCAGAGGCAATCCCTCTAAGGACAGTAACTGCACCGGTGGTGGCCAGAACCCTGATGGGGATATTTACCCGTGTGGGATTCCCCAAGGAAATAGTGTCTGACAGAGGCACTAACTTCATGTCTGCATACATGAAGTCTCTGTGGGATGCGTGTGGTGTAACTTACAAGTTCACCACACCCTATCACCCCCAGACGAACGGTCTTGTGGAGAGATTCAACAAGACCCTGAAAGGCATGATTGGTGGCCTCCCTGAGGCCATGAGGCGTAAGTGGGACGTCCTCTTACCATGCCTTCTCTTTGCTTACAGAGAGGTCCCCCAGAGAGGGGTAGGGTTCAGTCCCTTTGAACTTCTCTATGGGTACCCTGTCAGGGGACCCTTAAGCATTGTCCAGGAGGGATTGGAGAAAGCTCCAAAGACACCCCCTCAGGATGTGGTCAGCTATATGTTGGCCCTCCGCAACCAGATGACCCGCTTCTGGAAAGAAGCCCAAGATAACCTTGAGGCCAGTCAAGAGGTGATGAAACAATGGTATGACCAGAAGGCCACCCTGGTAGAGTTTCAACCTGGAGACAAAGTGTGGGTAATGGAGCCAGTAGAGCCCAGAGCTCTCCAGGACCGCTGGTCTGGCCCATTCGAAATAAAGGAGCGGAAAGGGGAGGCCACTTACCTAGTGGACCTCAAAACCCCTAGGAATCCCCTAAGGGTGCTCCATGTGAAGCGACTAAAAGCTCATTTTGAGAGGTCGGAGATCAACATGCTTCTGGTCACAGATGAAGGAACGGAAGAGGAGAGTGAACCTCTCCCTGACCTCCTCTCTGCCCAAGAAGGTGATGGGTCAGTAAGCGGGGTCATTCTGTCTGACTCCCTGACTCTAAATCAGAAAGGAGACTGTTATGAGCTGTTGGAGCAGTTCTCCCCCCTGTTCTCCCTTACTCCTGGGCTGACCCACCTCTGTGTTCATGATATTGACACCGGTGACAGTCTCCCTGTGAAAAACAAAATTTACAGGTTGTCGGATAAGGTGAAGGCCAGCATCAAGGAGGAGGTCTCCAAGATGTTGACTCTAGGGGTCATTGAGAAATCCAGTAGTCCCTGGGCCAGCCCAGTGGTATTGGTCCCTAAGGCTACTGCCCCAGGTGCGAAGCCAGAACTCCGGTTCTGTGTGGACTACCGGGGTCTCAACTCAGTCACACGGACTGATGCTCACCCCATCCCCCGAGCTGATGAGCTCGTGGACAGGCTAGGTGCTGCCAAGTTCCTGAGTATGTTTGATCTTACTTCAGGGTACTGGCAGATCGGCCTAACTGAGGGGGCCAAGGAAAGATCCGCATTTTCAACCCCGGATGGCCATTACCAGTTCCGGGTGATGCCGTTTGGGTTGAAAAATGCCCCCGCTACCTTCCAACGGTTGGTTAACGGGGTCCTAGCTGGCAAGGATGCCTTCTGTGCAGCCTACCTGGATGACATAGCTGTCTACAGTTCCAGCTGGGAGGAACACCTGCTTTACCTCAAGGAGGTGCTTCAGGCCCTGCAACAGGCAGGCCTGACCATCAAGGCCAGTAAGTGCCAGATTGGGCAGGGTTCCGTGGTGTACTTAGGACACCTAGTGGGTGGTGGCAAGGTGCAGCCACTCCAGGCCAAGATTGAAACTATCAAGGCCTGGCAACCACCCCGAACACAGACGGAGGTGAGAGCCTTTCTAGGCCTCACAGGATACTACCGCCGATTTGTCAAGGGCTATGGTACCATTGTAACACCCTTGACAGAACTCACTTCCAAGAAGCAACCTAAGTTGGTGAATTGGACAGAGGCTTGTCAGAAAGCCTTTGACGCCCTGAAGGAAGCCATGTGCACGGCCCCCGTACTCATGGCCCCTGACTACTCCCAGGAATTTATCGTGCAGACAGACGCTTCAGAGCATGGCATAGGGGCAGTCCTAGCACAGCTGAATGGGGAGGGCAGAGATCAACCGGTAGTCTTTATTAGCAGAAGGCTATTACCACGGGAACAGAGGTGGAGTGCTATTGAACGAGAAGCTTTTGCTGTGGTCTGGGCACTGAAGAAGCTAAGACCCTACCTGTTTGGGACTCACTTCCTGGTTCAGACAGACCACAGGCCCCTCAGATGGCTCATGCAGATGAGGGGTGAGAATCCAAAACTCTTGAGGTGGTCCGTTTCCCTACAGGGGATGGACTTTACGGTGGAACATCGCCCAGGGGTTGACCACGCCAATGCTGATGGTCTCTCCAGGTACTTCCGCCTTAGCGATGAGAGCTCCCAGAAGGTCGGGTAGCTCTCCCCACTTTCAGCTGGGGGGGACACATGTTAGACCTGACAGCCTTAGGGTAGTCACCCCTAACTTTTTGCCTGCCTCCCTCCATTTTTTTGGACACTGTTTTTGCTGGTTTATAGACTCTGCGCACTTTACCACTGCTAACCAGTGCTAAAGTGCATATGCTCTCTCCCTTAAAACATGGTAACCTGGAATCCTACCTGATTGGACTATTAATTTACTTATAAGTCCCTAGTAAGGTGCACTTTATGTGCACAGGGCTGGTAAATTAAATGCTACTAGTGGGCCTGCAGCACTGGTTGTGCCACCCACCTAAGTAGCCCCTTTTTCCTTGTCTCAGGCCTGCCATTGCAAGGCCTGTGTGTGCAGTTTCACTGCCACCTCGACTTGGCATTTAAAAGTACTTGCCAAGCCCAGAACTCCCCTTTTTCTACATATAAGTCACCCTTAAGGTGTGCCCTAGGTAACCCCTAGGGCAGGGTGCTGTGTAGGTAAAAGGCAGGACATGTACCTGTGTAGTTATATGTCCTGGTAGTGTAAAACTCCTAAATTCGTTTTCACACTACTGAGAGGCCTGCTCCCTTCATAGGCTAACATTAGGGCTGCCCTCATACACTGTTGAAGTGGCAGCTGCTGATCTGAAAGGAGCAGGGAGGTCATATTTAGTATGGCCAGAATGGTAATACAAAGTCCTACTGACTGGTGAAGTCGGATTTAATATTACTATTCTAGAAATGCCGCTTTTAGAAAGTGAGCATTTCTTTGCACTTAAATCCTTCTGTGCCTTACAATCCACGTCTGGCTGGGCTTGGTTGACAGCTCCTTGTGCATTCACTCAGACACACCCCAAACACAGGGTACTCAGCCTCACTTGCATACATCTGCATTTTGAATGGGTCTTCCTGGGCTGGGAGGGTGGAGGGTCTGCTCTCACACAAAGGACTGCCACACCCCCTACTGGGACCCTGGCAGACAGGAGTAAACTGAAAGGGGACCTGGTGCACTTCTTAGCCACTCTTTGAAGTCTCCCCCACTTCAAAGGCACATTTGGGTATAAAACAGGGCCTCTGCCCTACCTCATCAGACACTTGCTGGAGAAGAAACCTGAACCAGAAACTACATCCTGCCAAGAAGAACTGCCTGGCTGCTCAAAGGACTCACCTGTCTGCTTTCTACAAAGGACTGCTGTCTTGCTGTTGCCCTGCTGCCTTGCTGAACTCTTGTCTGGCTGTGAAAGTGCTCTCCAAGGGCTTGGATAGAGCTTGCCTCCTGTTCCTTGAAGTCTCAGGACCAAAAAGACTTCTTTCTTTCACTTGGACGCTCTGTGCGCCGAAAATTTCGACGCACAGCTTGTTTCGCGGCGAGAAAAACGCCGCACACCGACGCTGATCGACGTGACGCCCTCGGGACGATCGAGACTTCGACGCACAACCTCGCAAGGACAAAGCCGCCCGACTTTCCAGGAGAAATCGACGCGACGCCTACCGTGAGTGCGAAACTTTGACGCACGGCCTCGCAAGGACAACGCCGCCCGACTTCCAAGGAGAAATCGACGCGACGCCTGCCGTGAGACCAAACTTTCGACGCACGGCCTCGCAAGGACAACGCCGCCCGACTTCCAAGGAGAAATCAACGCAACGCCTACCGTGAGATCGAAACTTCGACGCGCAGCCCCGCAGAACGTCGCGCAGCCGGAAAACAAGCAGGAGAATCCACGCACAGACCCGGGACATCTGGTAATCCCCGCGATCCACAAAAACAGACTGTCTGCGCGCCGGAAAGCGACGCCCGACTTCCCCGCGTGGAAAAGAACGACGCAAGTCTGGGTGTGCTGAGAGGAAATCGACGCACACACCCCTTTTTCCACGCATCTCTTCACCTGTGGCCCTCTGAGGAGATTTTCCACCAGAAACCAGGTACTTTGTGCTTGAAAGACACTTTATTACATTCTAAAGACTTAAGACACTTTATATCACTTTCCTGTGATAGTTCTACAATTTTCCATTGCATCTTTATTCTTTTTGACCTACAATTATCCTGATAAATATTATATATTTTTCTAAACACTGTGTGGTGTATTTTTGTGGTGCTATATAGTGGTATTGTATGATTTATTGCACAAATACTTTACACATTGCCTTCTAAGTTAAGCCTGACTGCTCGTGCCAAGCTACCAGAGGGTGGGCACAGGATAATCTTGGATAGTGTGTGACTTACCCTGACTAGAGTGAGGGCTTTTGCTTGGACAGAGGGTAACCTGACTGCCAACCAAAAACCCCATTTCTAACAATGACCATCCTAAAAGTAGAAGAGTGTTTCCTACAATAATCTTTTAATTGCCGAAGAACCTGGTGGAAAAGATTCTGGAGAAACATTAGGATTGAAAGAGACTTAAAACTGTAGGCGGTCATGGGGCTGCTGGCTATTGGAGGTGTGTCTGCTTACAGAAGGAGTTAGGTTTAAAAGAGTAAAAGTACAACGAGAAGCAGAGTAAAATGTGAGAAACCAGTGAGGCTTGCATGTGCCATTTGAGTTGGATCTCAGAAAGGACCTGTGCATTTAGAATGGATGCATGGGTTAGTAGAGGATCAGTAGATTGACAAAGGGAAGGGGCATTGGAGCAGGTAGGAGACAGTGGTTCTAGGAGGTGGCAGCTTGGTATGCGACAGTGGTGCAGCTGAGTGCAGTTAGTGTAGTGAGTTTGAAGGAGACATTGTGATTTGGGGAGGAATAAAGGCAGCATGGTTGTAGGCCCAGGAGACATGCATCTCAAATCACCTGACTCTAGAGGAAGCTACCCTCCAAACATATTCACTCCTAAATGACCAAATCTCACTGTAAAGTCAATGGGATCATGCTTCGAGCAAACTAGTATTATTGTCTTAAAATGGTTGGTCTTTACTGACATCATGGCCTCACCCTGTAAAACATCTGACTTCCTCTTACATGGAGACTCTTCATGTTGAGAGGTTAGCAGACAGTGCCTACTTTGCAGTGGCATAAGAGCAAGCGTCGCCATACAAACTGAAAAACTTCCACAATCAGGGTGCAGCCAACTCTATTATCTTCTTCAACTTTTCTCAACTAAAGCTTTGCTAAGATTCTCTATGTCAACATATCTACGTGATTAACTATCCCACACTCACTCAAAGCAAGGATACATAAGAAACGCATCAGCTCACCAAAGTAGTACAATGAACAACTGTTTGAGCTGACATAAATTAATTAAACTAAGTTCAGAAATATGTGCAGTGTGTAATTATTTAATAAAACATAGGATTGCGATATTCCAAGTAAAACAGCTCTTCATACAGTTGTATGTTTCCCATCGCAAACTGTAAACTCTACTATAATGCCATGCACCTACCTAATATTAACTTGTAATTGAATTCAATAACATTCAATTTAATTAATGTATACTCTAAACCAAATTTTAACTTAATTAATATTTTCAGTTAACTTTGAATAATTAGAAGAATAGGCTACCATAATATCACTCTCCCAACTCTCAATCCTAAATTCAACTTTCCTAAAGTAAAGTAAGTTAAAATTAAAATTAACCCCAAAATCTAACCCTACTTTTTAAATTGCATTCATTTATAGTATTGCATTAAATTACATTATTATAAATCTATTTTTATAAATTGTATTTATATGTAACTTCTAGTGAATGAAATTCACACCAACTCTAAATTAAATGTTGAACTTTATTGTAACCCATTGTTAATTGTTACCTTATTTTGAATAGATTTGTAGGTTAAATATATTTCTTACACTAGCTTTTAAATCATATTAATTGCATATTACTGGGCATATTTAGTAAGTTTCCCTAACATCACCTATGCTTACCCATATCCAGTTATTTACTGTAATACTAACCCAAATGGTACAGTTATTATTAACTATTTATGATCAGTTTACTGTTTTTAGCCCTAATTTTAAGTTACACTTACTTTAAAAGATAGTTTGCAGATATTTTGGGAGATGTGGTGGTATAATTCAGAAAATGTGAAGTAAAGGCTATCTGGAATAATGGGGAAGGGTAAATGTAAAGGGTAAAGTAAAAGTCAGGCACTATCAATAATACACTAATCACTACCCCTCGCCACACTGTGTCTCCCCGTTTGGGGTTAGAGTTTATGAGTTTACCAGTAGCTTGAAACCTGGATATCTTGTCATCTACGTGTGCCAGTGACACTAGATCAACTGATCCATATCCTTGGACCAGAGACATCTTGGCAACTAAAGGGAAGACATTGTTCTGACCCTTAATGGGAAAGGTGGAGAGGGCTGTGCCACAGACACAAAAATCATGCAGGGGGACTATGCAAGACCTCTTCAACATTCTGGATTGGCTAACGCACATGCCAGCTGGGTGCTGAACTTCAACATCGCAAGGACAAGGTTGGGGATAGAGCTCTACTTACCCACACCAGATGGAGTGAGATAATTAGTGGAGTGAGCATGTGGGGAAATCCCACAGGGTGAACAAAGAAAACATTGACAGAGAACGCGAGAATGCTCACCCGGAAGAGACAATACTTATCCAATCCGCGCTTACAGATAAAGGTAAATGAACTGCAAGCCGCTGTCACACCAACCACATCCCCAAATACACAGGTATACTGGGACTGGGCATCATTGTCCATTCAGGACTTCTCAGACCTCCGTACATCCTCTCCCCTGCGGAGATGGCATTGATGTGGCAGGGTCAGGTTCCTTCATACATTCTACCAAACTCTCCCATGCACGAGCCACCTCTATGGAGCCCCGGCCTCTTCAGGGTTCTTGGAATAGTACTTCACTTTTATAACTGGCCCACCTGTCCAACGTCTTATGCAAGTCCCTTCCTGGGTCGTCAACTAGCTTTCCAATTTTGGATGATCTCTCACTTTGCCAGGACCATGGCCAAGTCAACAAACCTAGTAGTAACTTTAGCTTTGGCCAAGTGTAGGAACCAGTGCACCAGACACAGCCCAGATAAGCATGGGACCTCTCAGCCACATATGTTGTGACCACCTCACAGTCTTTCATGTGCGCTTGTTCACATATTGCTGTTCATTATTGGACAGCAATATAGGCAATTTGAGTGAAAATTTACATTCAGTAAAAATATTCTTCAGCAGTAGCTAATGCCTGCACCTCATCCCTGGTGGCCTGCGCCTCATCCCTGATGACTTAGTGGCCATCTAAGTGTAGGTATCTGCTGTCTCTTTTCTTTTTGCTATTTTTTCTGTCATCTTCATTTATTTTTTCCTTTCTTTTCAATCTTGTCTCTTTTTCTCTCCTTTCAGCCTTACACTCTCCCCTTGCTCTGTTCCCTGCTGCTGCTGCCCCTGTGGCCCTGCCCCCTCCCTCCCGTGAAGCGTTTTCTCTCCCTCCTGCCTCCCAGCTGACCGGACACCCTGACTCCCTCCCCTACTTAATGGTGGCCGCTGGTGTGCTGAAGGCCCAACACCACGAACCCTGGTTCTCCGACCTTCTATCGCTACACCTTGGAGACCCTCCACGTGCTTCACCACCTGCCATTTTGCATCACCTAGGAACACCCATGGACCGTCCTCCTGCCTCTACTGCCAATGCACCCTCACCCTACATGAAGCTCTTGCTCCTCCCGACACTGAGCCACCGAACACCAACCCAGAGCACTTCAGCTGCATCCTCCTCAATGTTTGATCCCTCCACAACCATGCTGTAGAACTCTGGCACCTTCTACACTCCAACTACCCGGACATCGCCTTTTTCACTGAGACATGGACAAATCCAGCGTCTGCATCGGATATCGCAATTGCCATCCCCAGTGACTACAAACTGCTCCACAAAGACCGGCTGTCTCGCCCAGGCGGCGGCCTGGCCATCGTACATGAATCCACCCTCTGCCTGACAACCAACGCGGAAGACTCCTCACTCATGGAGAACCTCCATTTTCAGATTCACGCCACCCCCAAGTCTACCTTCCACGGCACCTTCATCTACAGGTCACCTGGGCCCTGCCCAGCCTTTAATGACTCCATCGTCGACATTATCTCTCCTCAGGCTTTCACCTCCTCAAACTACTTCCTCCTCGGCGTACTCAACTACTTCCTCATCGGCAATGACACCAACACTGATTCCCTGCTTGATAACCTTGCCACAATAGGACTAAAGCAACTGGTCACCTCGCCAACACACGTTGCTGGACACACACTCAACACCATCTTTTCTACCAGCTACAACATCACCATTGACAATACTTACACTGACCACCAGTGCATCCATATCACCTCACGGACCACCCGCCTCCCACAATCTGAGCCCCAAGCAGAAAATGGAACCAGATCACTAAGGAACAGCTCACCAGCACCCTCAGAAAGTCTCCTCTGCACCTCACCGCAGATGCTAACATCTCAGCACGGAACATCCACCAATGGATCTCCGAATGTGCCAACACTCTAGCACCTCTCCGTAAGACCTCAGCCAAACATCACCTCAAGAAGGCCAGCTGATTCTCCCTGCACTCCAGGACTCCAGGCACACCTGCAGACAGCTAGAGAAAAAATGGAGAAACAGCAAGTCCCCGGAAGACTTAGAGGCCTTCAGAGCTGCCACCAAATCAAACCACCACTTCATCTGAATCACCAGGAAAACTGCCTTACAGGACTGTATCAGTGCCACTGCTCACAACATGAAAGAACTCTTCGCCATGATCAAGGAGTTTGCCAAACCCCAATTGGAAACAGCAAACATCCCTCCATCTCAAGACGTCTGCGACAGTTTAGCCACCTTCTTCCACTGGAAAATCAAAGACATATATATGACAGCTTCAGATCCTAAGACCCCCCCGAGCCCTCCTACAACTCCCCAGCTCTGACACCCGGAACCATAACAAATCCTGCACTGCTGGACCACCCTCACCACGGATGAGACTCGCACCATCATGAACAGGATCTACTCCAGAGCCCCTACGGACTCCTGCCCTCACCACTTTTTCAACAAAGCCAACATCTCCATCGCACCCGAGCTCCCCCACACCCTCAAATGCTCCATAGATACAGCCACCTTACCAGAGGATTGGAAGCACGGCAAGATCCGCCAGGCCCTGAAGAAACACATACCTGACCCTCTGGACCTTAAGAATTACCGCCCCATCTCTCTGCTGCCTTTCCCAGCCAGGGTCATCGGGAAGGCCATCAACACTCTGTAACCACATGGAGGACAATAACATCCTGGACATCTCTGAATCAGGTTTCAGAAGCAACCACAGCATGGAGCATGCCCTCCTCGCCACCACAGATGACATCCGCTCACTCCTCGACCGTGGCTATACAGCAGCCCTCATCCTACTGGACCTATTGGCCGCCATCAACATCGTTTCACACCTCACCCTCTGCTCCAGACTCCATGCAGCTTGCATCTGCAGAAAGGCCCTACAATGGATACGTTCATTCCTGTCTGGCGGAACCCAGAGAGGCAGACTCCCACCTCACCTGTCAGAACCTACAGAGATCAGCTGCGGACTTCCACAGGGTTCCTCCCTGAGCCCCACACTCTTCAACATCTACAGTAGATGGCCGTGCTCTCATCCATCATCAGCAACTATGGGCTGAACATCGTCTCCTACACCGACGACACCCAGCTGATCATCTCTCTGACTGAAAACCCCACAACTGCCAAGAAGGATTTCCTCAACAGGATGGACGCCATCGTCACCTGGATGATGGAGAGCTGCCTCAAGCTAAACTCTGAGAAGACCGAGATCCTCATCCTGAGACTCTTGTCACCACCCCGCCCCTACAGACTATGCACGCAATCTTGGCTTCATCCTGGACCAGCCAAGTCAACTCTGTCGGATCCTCCTGTTTTCATACTCTCCGACTGCTCCGGAAGATCTACAAATGGATCCCAAAGGACTGCCGCAGAACCATGACCCATGCGCTGGTTACCAGCAGACTCGGCTAAGGTAATGCCCTCTATGCCGGCAACACCCAGAAGAACCTGAAGAAATTACATCCAAAACGACACTGCCAGACTTATCCTGGATATTCCCCACCGTGAACACATCTCCAATCACCTAAGAGACCTCCACAGGCTTCCCATCTAGAAAAGGATTAACTTCAAACTCCTCATACATGCATATAAAGCCCTCCATGACCTAGGACCTGCCTATCTCAACTACTGCATCACCTTCTACTCCCCCACCAAACCCCTCTGCTCTGCTCAACAAGCACTGGCCACTGTACCCTGCATACGGAAGACCTCGGCTGGTGGAAGATCCTTCGCCTTCTAGGCGGCAAAGAGCTGGAACACCCCGCTCCTAACCCAGAGGCAGTCACCATTGCTGCATTAGTTCAGGAAGTACCTTAAAACCTGGCTCCTCAACTGAAGTTCAGAGGACAAACCCCCTCAGCGCCGTGAGACCCTTATGGGTGAGTAGCTACACTTTATAAACATTGATTTGATTTGATTTGAATGTACAAGTGGTTGCTGAAGTTAATTTGTGTGGTAAGGCAATTGGTATCACCTCTATGTGCAGCTCCTAAAACCTCAAACAATACGGTGCTGCTACCAACTAGTACTGGACAAATGAGTCAATAGGGGTGTACATCCTGAAAGCTTCAGGACTGGGAGACCAATTTGGAGATCCCCAGTCATGGAATAAACCAGGTAATACCAAAGGAGCAATGGATTTATAGTATGAAGCGTTTTTGGGATCATGTGCCCATCAAGCGCTGTCAAAAATGTTGTATAACACAAAGGAACTTTAGGAGCAAAAGAAACAAGCATTTTTGCCAGTTGTCTTAGCTTGCTTTGCAGCATCCCCAATTCTGTACAGCATAGCAAAAAAAGTATTTTTTTATGCATGTGTACCAAGCATACATGTGCCTACAGAATGATACAAGTGTTTTTTTATCTTTATCTTATTCTATACTGATAAGAGTTGAATTTGCAAACAAAAAGTAAAAACGTAATTCAAGCAAGTAGGGGAAACACCACGGAGGTGGGTTGGAATCTTGGAGGTCGCCTGGGGAAGCAACAGAGGGGCAGGAGGAAGCAACTTGGGGGCGAAAACTACACAGCGATGCAGGTGGGAGGGGCAACATGAAGGGCACAGAGATGGTAGCAGATGGAGAAGGAGGAACATGGAGCATGGGGAAGAGAGTGCAACATCTAGTGGGGGAGGGGGACGTGGGCGATTATGTAACATGAGGGAGACACATACAAGGGCTAACCCTTCACAGAGGGTCGCTAGGGAGAAGTAAACAGGCAGAGAAACAACATAACTGTGGTTTGATCGGGAAAGGGGAGTACACCAGAGACACAGCTGGAAAATACATGAACTTTTATGGAGTGCTTAAACGAAAAGAAAAAATAGCGCCTGAAAAGTGAGAAGCAGAAGGACATAAATAATGTGTCCATGCTCCAAGCGATCAACAAACACATGAACAGATATGAAAAATCTCACAAGCTAACGAAAAAGAAGCAAGCAATAACAGAAGCAATAATGCCGACCAATGGTATGGAAAGGGTGGGCTCACCTGATGGTATGTCTTGCAACAGACAGTGCATTCACTATCTAGTTCACAAACATTATGTTATGTCATGTAATTATGTGCCAGTTGCTGAAATAATTTACAGTAAACACACCATTCACTGTAAAACAAATCTCCAGACCCACACAAACAACAGAGCACGAGTAGCTGTTGCTCACAGGGCTTTTTTTGCACTATTTGTTTATAAATCAATTTGACTGTTTTCAGTTAACATTTGGCATATACCGTTTCCAATATAACATTTCAGTTACATGTTTTCACTATTTTTGTGTGAAATTCTTGCAGTGTCAATGATTAAGAGAAGGACACATTTTGCACTAAAATACAGCAGTAAATGACAAAGCTACATTTCATGTAATTTCGTGAAATTTTACATAATTACGTTAAAACAAATTACATGAAATTTGCACATCTCTAGATGAGGCCTAAAAATGTCAAGGATTGGATAGCTGCACAATCACTTTTATTCCTACACAAAGTGCCCGAGGAGGGGACCCCTATTCCGCCTGCTATTCAAGATCTGTATCCACACCATGGTGCAGCTTCTTCAGCTGCCCAAATGAACTGAAAAGGTTCCCCAGCAACACCCGAATTCTGTTGCTGGCTGGAAAACAAGCTTTTGAGATGGGTAAACAACTCTGTACGCCTTGGAATGTATTCTGGATAGAAGAGATTTTCTTTTGCATGCAGGTTTTGCTGGATTATAGCCTAAAGGGCAATTTAGCAGTGCCATATGTGCTAGTCACACTGGCCAGTGTTTGATCCAGTGTTTTGGAGAAGGAGTGGGACAGTTTGTGGCTCCATCTAGACCATTATAATGATAATCCTTATATAATGACGAGGGGGTAATAGCAGGAAGTGTTTTGCTAACGATAGTAGGTTGCATTGAGAACCAAGTAGTGGATGTCTCACACACTATGCAATGAGTTGCACTATCTCGTAGCTGTGGTGCATGGCAAGTTGTGCTATTCTAATGTAAAATAAATCCACCGCCACAAATGCACACTTGTTTCTACACAGATATCTTTCCTAGGTTAACTCTTTAACTTTACCCTTAGGTGCTAACTGCATCAATGAATGCTCATTGCTAAATGCCACCTGATGCTCCAGCAGTACCTTTTGGCTACTGGACTGTAATCCCTGCTTTTGCAGTAAGAACTCTGCAGAGGTATGAGGGGGGAAATGCTGACTGCCTGCTATATGTGTCATGCATTGCTGTTATGGGGCATCTGGCAAAATGGAGGAGGAGTTGCCAATCCAGACAGACAAAGAAGGCAATCTTTGATATAATTCATCTTTTTTTTCCTATCCATAGTGTTTACACTTTCACTGCTAGGCCATGACCACCCCCCCACCCCAGGTGCTAAGCCTTTTTTGGCTATCTAGGGTAGTTTAAATTAGGAATCCATAACTTTTTGTCCAAATAAGTTATCCATGCTGTAAGGAAATGGCTCCCTGTTGCAATTACCCCCCACTTTTTGCCTGATACTGATACTGACTTGACTGAGAAGTGTGCTGGGACCCTGCTAACCAGGCCCCAGCACCAGTGTTCTTTCACCTAAAATATACCATTGTTTCTACAATTGGCACACCCCTGGCACACAGATAAGTCCCTTGTAAAAGGTACCAGTGGTACCAAGGGCCCTGTGACCAGGGAAGGCCTCTAAAGGCTGCAGCATATATTGTGCCACCCTCAGGGACCCCTCACCTAACACATGCACACTGCCATTGCAGATTGTGTGTGTTGGTGAGGAGAAAAAGGCAAAGTCGACATGGCATCCCCCTCGGGATGCCATGCACACAAAATGCTGCCTGTGGCATAGGTAAGTCACCCCTCTAGCAGGCCTTACAGCCCTAAGGCAGGGTGCTCTATACCACAGGTGAGGGCATAGCTGCATGAGCAATATGCCCCTACAGTGTCTAAGTCTATTCTTAGACATTGTAAATACAGTGTGGCCATATTAAGTATATGGTCTGGATGTTTGTCAAAAACGAACTCCACACCTCCGTAATGGCTACACTGAATACTGGGAAGTTTGGTATCAAACTTCTCAGAATAATCAACCCACACTGATGCCAGTGTTGGCTTTATTAAAAAATGCACACAGAGGGCATCTTAGAGATGTCCCCATATTTTACCCAATTGTTCTGTGCAGGACTGACTGGTCTGTGCCAGCCTGCTGCTGAGAGACGAGTTTCTGACCCCATGTGGTGAGGGCCTTTGTGCCCTCTGAGGCCGGAAACAAAGCCTGCTCTGGGTGGAGGTGCTTCACACCTCCCCCCTGCAGGAACTGTAACACCTAGCAGTGAGCCTCAAAGGCTCAGGCTTCGTGTTACAATGCCCCAGGGCACTCCAGCTACTGGAGATGCCCGCCCCTTAGACACAGCCCCCACTTTTGGCGGCAAGTCCAGGGGAGATAATGAGAAAAACAAGGAGGAGTCTCCCACCAGTCAGAACAGCCCCTAAGGTGCCCTGAGCTGAAGTGACCCCTGCCTTTAGAAATCCTCCATCTTGATTTTGGAGGATTCTCCCAGTAGGAATAGGGATGTTCTCCCCTCAGGGAGGAGGCACAAAGGGGGTGTAGCCACCCTCCAGGACAGTAACCATTGGCTACTGCCCTCCCAGACCTAAACACACCCCTAAATTTAGTATTTAGTGGCACCCAGAACCCAGGAAATCAGATTCCTGCAACCTAAAGAAGAAGAAGGACTGCTTACCTCAAGACCTGCAGGGAAGACGGAGACGACAACTGATATGGCCCCAGCCCCACCGGCCTGTCTCCCTACTTCGAAGAAAACTGCAACAGCGATGCATCCAACAGGGTCCAGCGACCTCTGAAGCCTCAGAGGACTACCCTGCATCTAAAGGACCAAGAAATTCCCGAGAACAGCGGCCCTGTTCAAGAAACTGCAACTCTTTGCAACAAACAAGCAACTTTTAAAGACCATACGTTTCCCGCCAGAAGCGTGAGACTTTCCACTCTGCAACCGATGCCCCCGTCTTGACCTGCAGAAAATTAACACTACAGGGAGGACTCCCCAGTGACTGCGAGCCTGTGAGTAGCCAGAGTTGACCCCCCTGAACCCCCACAGCGACGCCTGCAGAGGAAATCCAGAGGCTCCCCCTGACCGCGACTGCCGGCTTCAAGGAACCCGACGCCTGGAAACCACACTGCACCCGCAGCCCCCAGGACCTGAAGGTACCGAACTCCAGTGCAGGAGTGACCCCGAGGCGATCCTCTGCCTAGCCCAGGTGGTGGCTACCCCGAGGAGCCCCCCCTGTGCCTGCCTCCATCGTTGAAGAGACCCCCCGGTCTCCCCATTGATTCCTATTAGAAACCCGACTCCTGTTTGCACTCTGCACCCAGCCGCCCCTGTGCCGCTGAGGGTGTACTTTCTGTGCCTGCTTGTGTCCCCCCCGGTGCCCTACAAACCCCCCCCTGGTCTGCTCTCCGAAGACGCGGGTACTTACCTGCTGGCAGACTGGAACCAGGGCACCCCTATTTCCATTGAAGCCTATGTATTTTGGGCACCAATTTGACCTCTGCACCTGACCGGCCCTGAGCTGCTGGTGTGGTAACTTTGGGGTTGCCCTATACCCCCAACGGTGGGCTACCTTGGACCCAACTTTGAACCCTGTAAGTGTTTTACTTACCTGTGAACTTAACATTTACTTTCCTCCCCCAGGAACTGTTGATTTTTGCACTTTTAAAATAGCTTATTGCCATTTTTGTCAAAACTGTACATGCTATTGTGATTTTTCAAAGTCCCTAGAATACCTGAGTGAAATACCTTTCATTTAAGGTATTGTTTGTAAATCTTGAACCTGTGGTTCTTAAAATAAACTAAGAAAATATATTTTTCAAATCTATTGGCCTGGAATTTGTCTTTGAGTGTGTGTTCCTCATTTATTGCCTCTGTGTGTGTACAACAAATGCTTAACACTACCCTCTGATAAGCCTACTGCTAGACCACAATACCACAAAATAGAGCATTAGAATTATCTCTTTTTGCCACTATCTTACCTCTAAGTGGAACCCTTGGACTCTGTGCACACTATTTCTTACTTTGTAATAGTATATACAGAGCCAACTTCCAACACATGACAAATGTGTGTCCTTTTTTTCCTAACATCCTGGGGACACTAACGGTACCCAGGGTTTGTGGAAAACAATTGCTCTGGATAAAATTGTCTGTTTTTTCTCATAAAAATGGCATCAACGAAAGGTTTGATGTGCTAAGGTTGCCACCCTCCCAGCTTTCAGGAACGTGCCTTGCTGAATCAAAAAAACATCATTTTATACTACAGTTCTGGCATTTTTCAAAGGGGTGGCCCATTTTTTCTATTTTTTTTACATTAAACCTACTTCCAGTTGGTGCTATAAACCAGTGTGAAATGCATGGGTGATCCAGGAAAGCTATATATTTCCTGAAAAGTAGACAAAATCGAATTTATCAAGGGTTCATATATGTATATCCAGCAACGTTTTCTCAAAGAAACTAACTGTTGAAATAAATAAATATTGAGGACAAACAGGAAAAAAAGCCATTTGTGGCAATGTTTCCATCTGTGTCTTCTTGTCACAATGGCTGATTTACAAAAGTGATGTACCGTTATAGTAGCTCGACCCATTTTGTTGTGGGGCTATATAGGGCTTGTAGATTCTCCAAGAACCCAAGGTACCCGGAGGCAACAACTGAGCTACACCGTACAATCTTTTTTCATTGTGTACCGAGTATAGATCAAATCATATGCTGAAATATGTAGAGTGAAAAATAGGTATCATGGTAATCTTGTGTGGCGTTGAGTGTGGAATGTAGAATGGTGAGAATTAGCCTGGAGATGGAATGTTGGGGCGACGGCTGAGGACAGATCAGGCGAGGAGTGTGGAAGCATCTGGGGTGGCCTGCACTGCTTACTTATACGCTACCAGTGGGCTGAATAAATGCATACATCGCAGCCTTACCGTGTCTGAGGATCATTCCAACATTGGTGACGTGTGGGTGCTTCCAAGCAGTGTCGCCATTCTGCGCGTCTTGTACCTTCATTGCTTCGAGTGCAGCAGTGGGTGGATCTGCCAGCGTGCGTCAACGGCTGTTGCCCTGTTTGGAGGCATGTCGATTGGATTGTCCGTTTTCTTCACTTGCGTGTGGTTGAGCTGTTCAGAAAAGCACGTTTGATACATGCGTTTGATACATGCGTCTGTGTTGCTATGGCAACAAAGTGAAGCGTGTCGATTGGATTGTAATTCCTTTGACTTGGGTGCAATCATTCTGTTCAGAAAGGCACATTTAAAATGCGTGTCTGTGTTGCTATGGCAACAAAGTGCCTGAGGGAAATAACTCCTAATGTGTGTTGACACAGCAACCAATTAAAATGCTGTTATAGGACATCCAGCGTCCTAAGTGCGTGCTGGGAGCCATTGTTTTTTTACTTTCCTAGTCCACTGCTATACATTGAAATTGTTCAGTTCATGGAACATTACGGCGGCCATTTTGAAGCAGTGGAATTTATCAATTTTTTTTTTTATTCATGCGCTTGAATAGCACATCTTGTTTTTCACGAAAGTTCCTGGAACTATATATATATATATATATATATATATATATATATATATATATATATATATATATATATATATGTATAGAGAGAGAGAGAGAGAGAGAGAGAGAGATTTTATATTTTCAGGAAAAGAAGAAAGAAAAATAAAAGAACAAGAAAAATAACTTTATTATAATATATATATTTTTTTTTTTTCCTTTCATTCATTAAAATTCCTCATTTACAGTTGCCATGTCTAATATTCAGCCTCCACTATTTTGTTTATCAGAACCCGGTGAGCCACCCATGCAACGGGAATTGTGGGTTGATATGTCTGAAGCATACGTGGAGGCTTTGGAAGATCAAGAATGTTCCCCAGAAAGATACTTGGCATTATTGAAGCACAGGCTTGGTGTGATTGGTTTACGTGAATTTAAGAACTTACCACAGATGGATAATACCGGTGAAGTGGATGTATACCAGCTTGCTAAGAAACAACTTCAAGAACATTATGGTAAGGAGATGAACGTAGTGTTGGAACAATGTAAGTTTTATTTGAGGATGCAGCATGATGATTAATCGATTGACCAATTTGTTGCAGCACTTAGAGGATTAGCCGTCACTTGCAAATTTGAGCAGATATCTTATGACCAGGTTTTAAGAGACCAAATACTAATGAAAACTAAGTCTTGCAAAATACAGGAGAAATTATGGTCATGCAGCAGTGATCTAACGCTGAAAGGTGCTATTGATGTGGCGAGAACCATTGAAGTATCTGAGAAGTGTATTCAAACTGTCAGGAAAAACTTTAATGATTCTGAATCAGGAGCTATTGCGGTTAGCTCTGTGAACAAAGATTCCAAAGGGTGTGGGAAGAAATCTGATCGAAAAAAAATGGTGCAAAACAATGTTATAGGTGTGGCGCTGGGGATCACCTAGCTAATTTTAAGAAATGCCCAGCTCTGAGTAAAATATGTAATGCATGTAAAAAAATGGGTCATTTGAGCAAAGTATGTAAAAACAATACGAGAATTATAAGTTATGTATCTGAACATGATGAAATGGATGAGAATACGATTCAAGACATTGTTTAGAGTGTCCTAAAGGATAATTATGGTATTGAGAGTAACTCTTCTAAGTTACCTACTTGCAAACTACTTATTGATGCAACTGAGGTTGCAGCAATGGTTGATGCGTGTGCTTGGTTCACCAATATGTGTGTGGATATGTTTAAGAAATTATGGCCTGGTAGGGAATTGATTCTACCAGATGTGAACCCGGGTAGTTATACAGATCATAGGATTCCCATAATGGGTTATGTAAATGTACAAATTGAATTTCAGAGTAGGCAATGTGAAGGTAAATTGTATGTGGCTGAGAAGGGTCAGTTAATTCTTGGTTGGCCGCATATCAAGAAACTGGGTATGAAGATTGACTTTACGAAATTAGCCCCAGTGTATACTGTACTTGAGCACGATTTACAACAGGAGTTGATCTATGATGAGTTAGATACGAATTTTCCTGCAGTGTTTTTGGAATCTTTAGGTAAGCTTAATGGATTCAAACACCAAATCATATAGCAAGAAAATGCAAGTCCTGTGAGACATAAAGTGCGTAATGTTCACGTGAATTATAGACCTAAACCTAAAGTGATGTTGAAGGATTTGTGTGAGAGGAACATTATTGAGCCTATTGAAAGTTTGGACTGGATCTCTCCAGTAGTAATATCTTTTAAAGGGAATGGAGATCTCAGGCTGTGTGTCGATTTGAGGTCCTTGAATGAAGTGATTTGGGTTGACACATTTCCTATGCCAAATTTACAAGAATTGGTATTATCTGTATGCCAGGCCTCTGTATTTTCCACCACAGATTTATCCAGTGCTTATCATCAGATTGAATTGGATGATAATTCTAAACTTTACACTGCATTTATAACAACGGAAGGTGTATTTCAATTTAGAAGAATGCCTTTTGGCCATGCTAGCGCTTCTGCTGTTTTCCAGAGGGAGATTAATAGAATTTTCAGTGTTGTGCCGAATGCAATGGTATTTCAGGATGATATCCTGATTTATGGCAAGGATAGATCTGAACATGACAAAGTGTTGAAAGATGTTTTGGTCACACATCGTGAGAATGGGTTGACTGTGAGGAAGGAGAAATGTAAATTTGGCCAAAGACAAGTAGAGTATTTGGGTAACATCATTTGTCAAGAAGGAATTTGTCCTAAAATAAGTCATGTAAAAGCTATGGTGGATGCTCCTGAGCCAAGTTGTAAGGAGCAATTGATGTCGTTCTTGGGTCTCACGAAATTCTATTCACGTTTTATAGAGAATTATGCAACCAAAGTAGAGAACTTGAGAAAACTATTGAGGAAAAATGTTCCATTTGTGTGGTGTAAGGATCAGTCTATAAGTTTTGAATGTATTAAGCATGAAATAATACAAGCTCCATGTTTGAAACCCTTTGTAACTAATATGGATTGTGAGATTGCTGTTGATGCAGGCAACTATGGTATAGGGGCTGTTCTTTCTCAAAAGAAAGGTCATGAGAAATGGATTGTAGCCTATGCCTCACGAACACTTTTGCAATCCGAAAGGAACTATTCAGTGATCAAGAAGAAATTGCTGGCAGCATCTTGGGCTGTGCAAAGATTCCGGTGGTATACAGTATATGGGGGAAGAAATTCAAATTGTCCATGGACCATAAACCGTTGGTCAATATTTTACATCCTGCTGGTGGGAAGAATCTATCACCAAGACTTGCAAGACTTGGTTCTAAGTTACAAATGTATTTTTTTGAGGTGGAGTACATTCCTGGGAGGTGCAATTTTGTAGCTGATGGGTTGTCACAATTGCCAATTGGAAGTGAGAATGTTGGTGTGGAGTGTGATGTTGCATTTACATATGAGAACATGTTGTCTGGTTTGGAACAGCATGAGGGGTTGGAACGAGGAATTTTGACAGAACAGGAATGGGATCAAGAAATGGTGAAAGATAATGAAATAGTGAATGCGTGTTGAGAGGTGAAAGCGCTGCTTTATGGAAACTGAAGGATGAGCTCAGTGTTTGTGGTGGGGTAATTTCAAGGGGTGATAGATTTATTCCTCTGAAGGGAATACGGGAAGTTATTGTAAGGAAGAGTCATGTTGATCACAGTGGTATGTCAAGGAATAAGAGGAAATGAATGAATTTTTCTGGTGGCCTGGAATTGATGTAAGATTTGTAAGAAATTGATTGGTTTAGAGTGCGAGAGCATGCACAGCACCTTTAATATCAGTGGAGTTACCTGATAGGCCTTGGAGGAAGTTGGGAATTGACTTCGTGGTGCCATTCTCTTCTATGCCAGCTAAGGAAGCTTATGCTATAGTCTTGGTAGATTATTTCTCAAAAGGGCCAGAAGTGGAATTTATAAACAAAATTTCTACGGCGACAGTAATTAAAGTTTTGGAGAGTGTATTTTCCAGGGAAGTGGTACCAGGAATCCTAGTATTGGACAATGGAGTACAATTTACCTCTACAAGGATGTCAGAGTTCTTGAAACAGAATGGTATAAGACATGCTAGAGTCGCTTTATATAATCCTTCTTTGAATGGTCAAGTTGAAAGATTTAATAGGGTAATTAAATAAATGATACAATTGGCTCTAAAATCTGGTATTCCATGGAAACGGTCCGTACGGGACATGCTTACATCATACAGGGTGGATTCTGTGACTGGAAAAATTGTTAAGAGGAAGGAAACCGTCCACTAGTTTGGTTCTGTGGTGGTTGATGGAAAGGAATCAAGTAAAATGTGGTGTGAAATGTGATGAGGAAATGAGAGACATGGTGCGAGCCTGTCAACTGCATACCAAATCGTATCACAATGTCAAGTCCAGTGTGTGTGAATTGTCAGTGGGACAAAGTGTTTGTTTTAAATTGGCTGGGATTGTTGATAAGGGAAGGCCACGTTGGTCAGAGCCAAGGAAAATTGTTAAAGTTTTGAGAAACGCATTTCAGTTGCATGATGGCAGAATCTGGAATGTGAGACGGTTGTCTATCTGTAAGTCTGGAGGAGAGAGTGTTGACGGATGTTCAGAGGAATGTAATGGGTATCTAATGGAGGGTGTTCCTGATGTGGTGGATGGTAATGATCAAGATGAAAGTTGGTGGTTGTGAGAATGGTATTGTTAGAAATGGGGTCTTTGGTTGGCAGTCAGGTTACCCCCCGTCCAAGCAAGGATCCACACTCCAGTTAGGGTAAAAGGGAATCACACCCAGCGGCACATGCGTCGGAAATCCAGCCACACGATGATCCGAAAACCACGCAGCGCGGGTTGCGATCTCACCAGCCTCCGTCAGTGATGCTGCACATCGTTTCTCCAGCTCCGTGCGTCAATTCTTCAGTTGTGTTACAGGCGAGCGCCGATCTTCAGCCGCTAAGCCTGCAGCGCGTCGATTTCCCATCCGCAGATCGGAGCTGCGTCGATCTTTTCCCTGCACGGCATTCTGGCCATGGATTTCTTCCTCTTAGGCTGCCAGCTTCTCCTTTCAGGGTCCCAGGAACTGGGTGGGTACCACTTGGCAGACTCCAGGGGCTGGCAGAGAGAAGTCTTTGCTAGCCCTGATACTTCAAACAACAGGAGGCAAGCTCTAAATCAAGCCCTTGGAGATCTTCACAAGATGGAAGGCACACAAACTCCAGTCTTTGCCCTCCTACTCTGGCAGAAGCAGCAACTGCAGCATAGCTCCACAAAGCACAGTCACAGGCAAGGCAGCTCTTCTTCCTCAGCTCTTCTTCCTCAGCTCTTCAGCTCTTCTCCAGACAGAGGTTCCTCTTGGTTTCCAGAAGTGTTCTACAGTCTGTAGTTTTGGGTGCCCTTCTTATACCCAATTTGTCCTTTGAAGTAGGCCTACTTCAAAGCAAAGTCTCTCTTGAATGTGAAATCCTGCCTTGCCCAGGCCCCTGACACTCACCAGGCGGTTGAAGACTGCATTGTGTGAGGGCAGGCACGGCCCTTTCAGGTGTGAGTTACCACTCCGCCCCTCCCTTCTAGCACAGATGGCTCATCAGGATATGCAGGCTACACCCCAGATCCCTTTGTGTCACTGTCTAGTGAGAGGTGCAACCAGCCCAACTGTCAAACTGACCCAGACAGTGAATCCACAAACAGAGAGGGTCACAGAAATGGTTTGAGCAAGAAAATGCTAATTTTCAAACACACAATTTTAAAATCAACTTTACTAAAAGATGTATTTTCAAATTGTGAGCTCAGAGACCCCAAACTCCATGTGTCCATCTGCTCCCAAAAGGAATCTACACTTTAATCATATTTAAAGTTAGCCCCCACGTTAACCTATGAGAGGGAAAGGCCTTGCAACAGTGAAAAACGAATTTGGCAATATTTTACTGTTAGGACATATAAAACACATGACTATGAGGGTCATTCTGACCCTGGCGGCCGGTGGCCGTCAGGGCCACCGACCACGGGAGCACCGCCAACAGGCTGGCGGTGCTCCAATGAGCATTCTGACCGCGGCGGTTCAGCCGCGGTCAGAAGCGGAAAGTCAGCGGTCTCCCGCTGACTTTCCGCTGCTCTTTGGAATCCTCTATGGCTGCGGAGCGCGCTCCGCAGCCATGAGGATTCTGACCCCCCCTACCGCCATCCAGTTCATGGCGGGAAAGCCGCCATGAACAGGATGGCGGTAGGGGGGGTCGCGGGGCCCCTGGGGGCCCCTGCCGTGCCCATGCCAATGGCATGGGCACGGCAGGGGCCCCCATAAGACGGCCCCGAAAAGTATTTCAGTGTCTGCCTTGCAGACACTGAAATACGCGACGGGTGCCACTGCACCCGTCGCACCTTCCCACTCCGCCGGCTCGATTACGAGCCGGCATCCTCGTGGGAAGGTTGTTTTCCCCTGGGCTGGCGGGCGGTTTTACAGGAACCGCCCGCCAGCCCAGGGGAAAACTCGTAATACCCGCCGCGGTCTTTTGACCGCGGCGCGGTAATTTGGAGGGCGGGATCCTGGCGGGCGGCCTCCGCCACCCGCCAGGGTCATAATGAGGCCCTATATGTCCTGCCTTAACCATACACTGCACCCTGTCCTTGGGGCTACTTAGGGCCTACCTTAGGGGTGCCTTACATGTAAGAAAAGGGAAGGTTTAGGCCTGGCAAGTGGGTACACTTGCCAAGTCGAATTTACAGTTAAAAACTGCACACACAGACACTGCAGTGGCAGGTCTGAGACATGAGTACAGAGCTACTTATATGGGTGGCACAACCAGTGCTGCAGGCCCACTATTAACATTTGATTTACAGGCCCTGGCACTTCTAGTGCACTTTACTAGGGACTTACTAGTAAATCAAATATGCCAATCATGGATAAACCAATCAACAATACAATTTACACAGAGAGCATATGCACGTTAGCACTGGTTAGCAGTGGTAAAGTGCTCAGAGTTCGAAAGCCAACAGCAACAGGTGAGAAAAATTAGGAGGCAGGAGGCAAAAGTCCAACAGATAGGTTATGATGTAGTGGAAGAGAAAGAAGACACCTGCCTATTTGGATGACTATGTGATAAACGAATTATATCATTTTAGGTATTGATTTAAATGTTACTGTGTATAGTTAAATTAATTGGAAATTGTGTAACTGATAATGAACTATTTCACATCCATGATCAATTGTATATTGAACATTGTATTAAGATTTGTTGGGGAAAGATGTGTGGTGTTGAGCGTGGAATGTAGAATGGTGAGAGTTAACTGGGAGATGGAATGTTGGGGTGACGTTTGAGAATAGATCAGGCGAGGAGTGTGGACGCATCTAGGGTGGCCGGCACCGCTTATTTGTATGCTACCAGTGGGCTGAATGAACGCATACATCTCAGCCTTACCGTGTCCGAGGATCATTCCAACAGTTCTTCAAGAACCCGAGGTACCCTGAGACAACAACTGAGCTACACTGTACAATGTTTTTTCATTGTGTACCGAGTATAGACCAAATCATAAGGTGAAATATGTAGAGTGAAAAATAGGTATCAAGGTAATTTATGTATTTCTGAAATTGGCACAAGATAAGTATAGGAGCAGTGAATATTTGTACATCTCTGAATTTGTGGGTACCTGTACGAGCATATTATTCAGAGGGCATTTTTCAAAATGTATTTTTCCACTCAAAACTGACTCATTGTTTGTCAAGTGGGTAACTGTGGATTTTGAGCCCTAGCTCAGCTGGCACCTAGGGAAACCTAGAAAACCTGCACATTTTTTAACAATAGACAAGTAGGGAAATCCAGGATGGTTGACTTGCATGGGTCTTGCCAAGTTAATTAGACAGAATCCCTTGCAAACCTCAAACTTTGACTAAAAAACACATTTTCCTCACATGTCTGAGATGGAAGGTTCTGGAATTTTACTTCCACTCAGCATTCCCCCACGTCTTCTGATAAAAATGGTACCTCACTTGTGTGATTATGCCTTGTCCGATGACAGGAAGTGGCTCAAAATACAACACAGATACATTATATTTTTCCACTCAAAGCTGACCTGTTTTGAGCAAAGGGAAACCTAGGAAACCTGTACATTTTTTAAAACAAGACATGGTATGACTTGCGGGGCTCTCACCAGGTTGTTTTACCCCTGAATCCCTTTCAAACCTCAAACTTGGACAGAGCCAAGGGTAGTAAAACACATAAAAAAACACATGGAATAGACATTATGGTGAACAGGGTTTCATATCCCTGGTGGAAATGATTTATATTATGTTGATTAGAGAGTAATATATGGTTAATTTGTACATGTAGGCACTGTCTTTCGATGTACTGAAGAGGCCAAAAATGTTAAGGCCGAAACTCGTCGACAATGCATATGAGGAGTGTTCTTGGAATCGTGGAATTATAGAGTTAGGAAAATGGGATTGTATTGCATATAAACATCAGGAACAAGGGACCTTGAAAAGGCAATACTATATATCACTACCTCAGAGTATAATACTGCTTGCAAATAAGGCTTAGCATCTTATGTATTGAAAGACTTCAGTGCAAGAACACATTTTGCTTTTTCTTTTAGAATATTGTATGTTGTATGTGATATGTGTTGATTATGTGTTTTGAATATTCATGTATGGTTAATTGTTGCATTAATGCTTTTGTGATTTGGTTAGAGGTTTGTCATTGTTTTACATAATTGGTGGGAGCCAGACAAAGAGAGACAAAAATTAATAAATAATTTCAGTGGTAAAGACAAGAAATGTGGTCCAGTGACTAATTGATTCTTTCATTTGAGATAATTATCAATATTTATTTGTACCCCCCTGTGTATCTGCATTTTGGATTGATAGACTGGCCCTGACACAATGGAGGCTACGAGGGCCTCCCCTAAAGGATTATTGATGTAGGCACTTGGCCAAGTCACACAAGTGTGGTAGCATTTCTACTAGGACAAGTGTGGGAATGCTGATGGTAGGAATTTTGTGGATTCCTGCTGATTCTGTAAGTTTACGTCACGTAAATGTGCAATTTTAGGCAAAGTTTATGGTTTGCAGGACATTGTAGGGGGGCAGATTGGAGGAAAATGCCTCCTATGTGCCCCCAACAGGGGCAGAAAGACTATTGGCGGTCGTATGAGTGGGTGGGGGTTAGGCCCGATGCCTGGGGGGCCTGTACCACCCATTTCGCATTAAAAAATCCCTGGTGTCTAGTGGGCTTCCTGCCCTCCGGGGAGGATAGATTGGAGGTTCTTACCTCCAATCTGCCCCTGAGACAGAAAGACTTAGGACCTGGGGGCGGGAGGGAGCACTGGCCCATTGCTGGAAGCCACTCCCCCTCCAAATATAATCCCAGGTCGTCCAGTGGGCTTTCTGCCCCCTTTGGGGGAAGATTGGAGGAAAACACCTTGTATCTTCCCCTGACAGGGGCACAAACAATGCTGGGGGTAATTTGGATGGGTGGAGTATAGTCCCAATGCCTGGGAGGACTGTCCACACCCCTTCTGGTAAAAAATAAATCCCTGATAGCAACTTCCAATCTACTTCGGGGGGGAGAAAGACTTTGGACCTGTGGGGATGGAGGGCATTAGGCCATTGTGAAGGGACCACTCCCCCTTCACAAAATAGTTCCTGGGTTCTAGTGGATGGCCAGTGCTTGGGGATCGCCCTCCTGCAGCAATCCACAAACAGGAATTCATTGGGGAAAGGTCCAGTTGTAAAGGAGAGATTCTTTTATTTCCAGTGACACCTACCCCATCTGAATCAGTGCTCGGGGCTGAGGTGTGCCCCTGAGCACTGATGAATTGAAAATGAAATAAGTTGATCACTTTCACTTTCAGTGTGATGACCTCACCATGCCTTGCCAGCAGAGTGTCAATACATTGTAAAACAAAATGCCTTGGGATGCTGGAGAAGCTTTCCCCCAGCTTTCGAGGCTGGTGTTCACACAAGAGGATTCCCTGCCCGGGTGCGAGGATGGCCTGGAGCTGTCCTCCGCATTGAAGCGGTTAAATATTTGGGAGAAAAAAAACTGACGTGGTTAGTAGATGGGAAACATTCCCCAGATCGGTTTCTCACCATCCCTATTGAAAGCAGCCCTGGACTGGAGTTCCAAACAAATCAATATCCAAACACCAAAGAGTCCAAATCCATTCTGCTCATCTCCTGTTTTTCCTAAAACAACAGGACAACATCATGCCTGCACTAAAGGTCGTCCGTAAGCAGTTTTTACAGGAAAGAGAAAGTGTTAAAGTATTCTGCCTCATCAACAAAAGCTTACATGGCTAAGCTTCGAATTCCCTTTTAAAGGTGTTTGTCCCTTATCTTTACAATTTATACCTCATGTCTTCTAATCTTAACTTAATGTCTATATGTCTGACTTGTTAGAAGATGTTCAGAGAAATTATTTTTTTGTGAAAGAATCATTCCTGTGGAGTTCTCTAGCTCCCTACACATGATTTCCAACTTTCTCAAATTCAGGTAAGAGATAAAAGTTGATTTTTTTTCTAGCAGACTTCTGGGAAACTCTCCCAATACGAAACAGTAGTTGCCTTTCCTCAGGCTTGTCTGTCAGATGCCTAAATCCACTTTACACACCTTAACTCTGCAGACTCTTCATCAATGCTTTATCACCTTTCAGCATACATAGTTGATGGAGTCCTTCAATTCATAGTTCTACTCCAAGAGATGATCAGATATTATCCAGAATGTATTACAATTTAAATCTTTGTGTAGCTTCATTATGGCAATCTGACACTACTGCTAGAATTTTACTGCATTTTACAAAAACAAAGTAAATAGGAAGGAGTTAAACTAAAATAGCTCTATATTGCTGATGCTAACCAAATGTTGTTGATGGTCTCGAAATGACACTGAGGCCCCCATTACAACTTTGCCGCCTGCCAAGTTGTATTCATTGTGCGGCCTCCAATGCGGCCGCACTCCTGCGGTGGACATTTCAACATCCCCGCTGGGCCGGCAGGCAGAAACCAACTTTCCGCCCACTGGCCCAGCGGGGATGTCGGCCACAATACGGGAGCCCACTCCAAATGGAGCCGGCGGTGTTGCGGCAGTGCGACGGGTGCAGTTGCAGCCGTTATGCTTTTCACTGTTTGCTATGCAGACAGTGAAAAGCTCCATGGGGCAGTGGCAGGGGGCCCCTGCACTGCCCATGCCAAGGGCATGGGCAGTGCCGGGGCCCCCAAGGGCTCCACGACTCCCCTTTCCGCCAGCCTTTTCATGGCGGTTCCTACCACCATGAAAAGGCTGGCGGGAGGGGGACTTGTAATCCCTGGGGGATCACAACTGCTGGGACCAATGTGGCGGGAAACCGCCAGTCCCGGCAGTGGGACCGCGGCGCTTCCACCATGGTCGTAATCACCGAGTTTGTACCGCTAGCCTGTTGCCGGTACAAACTCCAGAACAGCCCTGGCGGTCTTTGACCGCCAGGTTTGTAATGAGGGCCATAGTACTCTAACATAGCCAAAATTCAGAGTGTGGCTTGGTCCCAGTTATTGAATATTTCCTCTCTGATATTAAGCAGTGCTATCTCTGTGCCCTTGAGTCATCCGACACCCAACTGAAAGAACCTGAGAAGAATGATTGGTTCCAGGTATGATGGACATTGATAAATTACTACTGTTTTAAACACCTTTGAAATTCAGGATAAGTCTGAGATAGGTTGATTTTTGAAAGATTGTCTAGGTCCATCACAGATTTCTGTTCAATTCAATTTCATGTTTGAGGCTTGATCCAATAGAGAGGGAGGCAGTGTAAGGTAAGTGTCAAAGGTCCCAGATCAACTACTTTTACATTACAAACATCCCATGACAGTGAGGATTTTTTGAGAGACCTCAAGATTTTTCTGGTGTCGTCATTGCCAGGATAAGCTTCCAGATCAGGCAGGTCTGTTGACTAAAGTCCTAGAACTGGCTTATCACGCCAAAGATTCCCAATCTCCTGTGGATCCTGATATCTTGGTAGGCTGGGCACAGAGAGCTATCTGTGAACTTGGGAACACTAATTGTGCCATATCTACAGAGCAGAGGAGATCCATCCTTATGCGAATTGATCCTAAACTCAATGACCTAGCAACCTCGGAAGCTGCTCCAGTGGCCGAGGGTCCGTTATTTCAAGGACCTTTTGTTAAGGAACGACCCACTACCTTTCTAGTCCCATTTTTTCTCCTCTTTGAAGATTTCTTTAATTCCACTGGCAGGACCACTATATGGAATTCCTATTTCTCCCCTTTGGACTGTCCTCAGCCCCATGGTGTTTCACCAAATTGATGAAGCCAGTGGTAGAATCCCTCAGAGCAAGAGGAGTCCACCTGATTCTATACCTGGCAGATCTGCTCAAAATCTTCAGACTCTCCTATTTCACCTCTCTTTGACTATCCAACTTCTTCAGAGTTTGTGCTTCATAGTAAACTCCCTTTTGACTCTGTCACAACAACTAGAATTTCTGGGCTTCCAGATAGATTCAGTCCACACTCAGTTGATTTTAACCCCTCTCAAAAAATACACAACATCAAGAGAGAGTTAAGGTCTGTGTTATCCAAACAGACTGTGTCATTGAAATTGATTGCCAGGTTAGTGGGGCTTCTAGTATCCTCAATTAAGTGCATTTTCTCTGTGTCCTCTCCATTACAGGGCTCTTCAGAGACAAAAGATCCACCATCTCTGAAATGGCCTTTCTTACTCAGAACATGTTCCTCTATCAGTGGAAGCAGGAACGGAAATTCATTGGTTTGCTGATTCACATGGAGGCTTGGAAGTGCAAGACCATTTTCAGCAAGTCTCTGGAAATAGTGACAGAGTCTGATGACAGTCAGTGGGGCAAGATGTAGGTCTCTCTTCATGGGGGGACTGTGTTCAGAAGCAGAGCTAGGTCTCCATATCAATTGCTTGAAACTTCTGATGGGAACTTTTGCCATCCAAAATCCCAAACACCAAAAGAGCGGTTGTTGCCATATCCCAGAGTCCTATCACAACCTAGATGTCAGAAGTCAGAGATCATTCTTGTTGGACCTGGCTTTTTGACAGGGTCATCCCCAAACTTTTTTTTGCCTCCTATTTTCTTCTGACCTGTTGTTGTTGGCTTTTGACCTCTGGGCACTTTACCACTGCTAACCAGTGCTAAAGTGCATATGCTCTCTGTGTAAATTGTACTATTGATTGGTTTATCCATGATTGGCAATTTAATTTACTTATAAATCCCTAGTAGAGTGCACCATAGGTGCCTAGGGCCTGTAGATTAAATGCTACTAGTGGGCCTGCAGCACTGGTTGTGCCACCCACTTCAGTAGCCCCTTAACCTTGTCTCAGGCCTGCCATTGCAAGGCCTGTGTGTGCAGTTTCACTGCCACTTCGACTTGGCATTTAAAAATACTTGCCAAGACTAGAACTCCCCTTCTTCTACATAAAAGTCACCCCTAATGTGTGCCCTAGGTAACCCCTAGAGCAGGGTGCTGTGTGGGTAAAAGGCAGGACATGTACCTGTGTAGTTATATGTCCTGGTAGTGTAAAACTCCTAAATTTGTTTTTACACTACTGTGAGGCCTGCTCCCTTCATAGGCTAACATTGAGGCTGCCCCCATACATTGTTGAAGTGGCAGCTGCTGATCTGAAAGGAGCAGGAAGGTCATATTTAGTATGGCCAGAATGGTCATACAAAATCCTGCTGACTGGTGAAGTCGGATTTAATATTACTATTCTAGAAATGCCACTTTTAGAAAGTGGGCATTTCTTTGCACTTAAATCTTTCTGTGCCCTTCAATCCACGTCTGGCTAGGTTTAGTTGACAGCTCCTTGTGCATTCACTCAGACACACCCCAAACACAGGGTACTCAGCCTCATTTGCATACATCTGCATTTTGAATGGGTCTTCCTGGGCTGGGAGTGTGGAGGGCCTGCCCTCACACAAAGGACTGCCACACCC
This sequence comes from Pleurodeles waltl, assembly GCF_031143425.1. Lineage (NCBI taxonomy): Eukaryota > Metazoa > Chordata > Amphibia > Caudata > Salamandridae > Pleurodeles > Pleurodeles waltl. The sequence goes on along the minus strand of NC_090445.1, from coordinate 138,667,063 downwards.
CCTACTGGGACCCTGGCAGACAGGATTGAACTGAAAGGGGACCTGGTGCATTTCTTAGACACTCTTTGAAGTCACCCCCACTTCAAAGGCACAATTAAGTATAAAACAGGGGCTCTGACCTACCTCATCAGACACTTACTGGAGAAGAAACCTGAACCAGAAACTACATCCTGCCAAGAAGAACTGCCTGGCAGCTCAAAGGACTCATATGTCTGCTTTCTCCAAAGGACTACTACCTTGCTGTTGGCCTGCTGCCTTGCTGAACTCTTGTCTGGCTGTAAAAGTGCTCTCCAAGGGCTTGGATAGAGCTTGCCTCCTGTTCCCTGAAGTCTCAGGACCAAAAAGACTTCTCTTTTTCATTTGGACTCTTTGTGTGACGAAAATTTCGACGCACAGCTTGTTCCGCAGCGAGAAAAACGCCGCACACCGACGCTGATCGACGCGACACCTTCGGGGCGACCGGAACTTCGACGCACGGCCTCGAAAGGACAACGCCACCCGACTTCCGGAGGGGAAGCGAAACTTCGACGCACAGCCCCGCGGAACGACGCGCAGCCGGAAAACAAGCAGGAGAATCCACGCACAGACCCCGGGACATCTGGTAATCCCCGCGACCCACAGAAAGAGACTGTCCGCGCGCCGGAAAATGACGCACGACTTCCCCTCGTGAAAAATAACGACGCAAGTCCGTGTGTGCTGGGGAGAAATCGACGCACACACCATTTTTCCACGTATCTCTTCTTCTGCGGCCCTTTGCGGAGATTTTCCTCTCCAAACCAGGTACTTTGTGCTTGAAAGAGGCTTTGTTTGCTTTTTAAAGACTTAAGACACTTTATATCACTTTTCAGTGATATCTTTACAAATTCATATTGCATCTTTGATCGTTTTGACCTGCAAATACCCAGATAAATATTATATATTTTTCTAAACACTGTGTGGTGTATTTTTGTGCTGCTATATTATGGTATTGTGTGATTTATTGCACAAATGCTTTACACATTGCCTTCTAAGTTAAGCCTGACTGCTCGTGCCAAGCTACCAGAGGGTGGGCACAGGCTAATTTTGGATTGTGTGTGACTTACCCTGACTAGAGTGAGGGTTCTTGCTTGGACAGAGGGTAACCTGACTGCCAACCAAAAACCCAATTTCTAACAATTCTTATACCACCAATCTGGCGAGCTCAACCATGGTTCCCAGTAGTGCTATTTCTGACCTGTGCTCCCCTGATCCTTTTTTCTGTCCGTCAACATCTCCTCCTGCATCTGGACGGCCTTCCTCATCCCCTGATCATCTCAGCTCAGCTTTGGTTGATGTCTTGGATGCTTTTAGGGAAAGACGGCATTCCCTGGGTATTTTGCAACAAGTTGCAACTTTCATCAGACAGGAATGGGCAGTTGGTACCCACAGACGCTATGGGGGTTATTACAACTTTGGAGGAGGTGTTAATCCGTCCCAAAAGTGACGGTAAAGTGACGGATATACCACCAGCCGTATTACGAGTCCATTATATCCTATGGAACTCGTAATACGGCTGGTGGTATATCCGTCACTTTACCGTCACTTTTGGGATGGATTAACACCTACTCCAAAGTTGTAATAACGCCCTAAGTCGCTGCTTGGAAGAGAAGGTGTAAAGAACTGAATGTTGATCTTATGGGATCACTCTTTTGTACGGTATCAATTTTTTATCAGAACTTTCTTCTTCATGCTTAGCCTATAGGACAGTGAATAATTTCAGTTCTGCAACTTTAGCTGGGCACCTTCCTATAGAGGATAAACCGGTGGGTGAGCAGACGCTGGTTTCTGAATTGATGAGGGGCATTCGTATGGCCAACCCTCCCAAACCTAAGTATTCTTTTCTTTGGGATGTTAATATTGTACTTACATTTTGGAAACAATGGCCAGCAAATAAATATGTATCCCACAAACAGATTTCTGCTAAATTGACAATGTTATTATGTCTAATCTCATGTAGAAGGGTGTAGGTGTACGTGCTTTAGATCTAGCAGGTAGAATGTATTCACCTGAAGGCGTGATATTCAACATTACTAGACGTACTGAAACTTATTCCACGTCAGTAACCTATCCAAATTTTCCAGACAATCTCCAATTGTGTGTGGTTCAATGTTTAAGGGATTATGAAGCAATTACGTGATCTAAGACAAGATTCAGTTGGTCAACTTCTTATTGCTTTACAAAAACCCTTTAGACCTGGATCTGCTGCTACCTTGCCAGATGGATGAAATGGTTATTATCTGAGGCTGGTATTGGTGTTTCAAATTTTGGAGCTCATTCCTCCAGATGAGCAGTGGAGTCAAAATAATTTATTTAGGCTCTCATTTAGAAAACATTTTGAGAGCTGCAGATTGGTCTTCAGAATCTAAATTTCGTAATTTCTATTATAAATCTTTTGTTGATGTGGCGTCTGTGGTGGTAAAGCAACTTTGAACAAGCATAATCCAAGCCTCCAGTCCTGACATAGAATAAAAAATGTTCTAGTTTACGCAACAAGAATTTTCAATTATATTAAGGACACAGAGGCGAGATTTATCCCACCCTAGATCATTATTGTTATCATATTTGTCAATACTTTGTTTATAGAATTGTGTGATTATCCTCCAAGCCATATTGGAATGTGTTATGCAATTTGTTTGGGACTATTTTTTTCTATAGATTTTACAATTCATTTTTCTTTCAGGTAACAACCAATAAAGTGGTTGAAAATGATGCTCCACCTTAATCTGAAGTTAAAAGGGAATGAAGTCCGGTTGGCTGATTCCTTCTAAGCCTCGAGAGCGCTCTTTGATGTCCTGTAGTGACCTGTTGACCCTGTTGGTCTTCCGTTGGAGGCAGTGTTTCAATATTTCAGATCCATGTTGGCGTCCATTGGAATTGTTGGTGACTATATTTTTCAGACTGGATTGTACAGCACTTATGAGACTTTATTTACAAACAAAGAGGACTCAATATGGTGGTTTGATACTCTTGGAAAGGTTATTCTCCTGTGATTGGGGCATGTGTCGTGCTTACTATGACTGATGGTCATTGTGCTTTGTTTTTACTTCAATGTGATTGACTGTTGAATTTTTCAACTAAAGAAAAGAGAAGCATAATCCTTGCCTCTGTGTCCTTAATAGAATTGAAAATTCTTGTTTAGTAAGCTAGATTTTTTTTTAATTTTGGAAGATAGTTCCTCTGCAGACAGAAGTTTGTTCTGGGAACATTCGGATCCACATCTGCTGGAACAGTGGTGTCTGCTTTATTTACACAAATTCTTATTCAGACACTGACTAGTGCCATCCCAGAATTTCAAAACATCATAAAACAGCTAATCTTTTTCTGAAGGACAGGTACTAGACCTAACACAAAGGTCGCCATATTGTCACTTGAATATTTTTTACCAATCTGGCCTCTACTTTTAAGTCCAGGCTTGTAAAAATATTGGGAAAAGTAGTGAAGACCACGATTGTTCCTTTCTAAAACATAAACCTTAAAAAAACACATTAAATGTCAATTAAAAAGTATATGAGAGTTGCCTTGTTTCCGAAACATTATTAGAGCAAACGTGGATTACTATTACTTGGAAATTCTGATAATTTTACGAGCTCCTATCCACCTACCAGTTCTCATTTTTTCAGAACAGCAAAATGTAAACAAATTGCCTGTATGTTTTTCTAAGTAAGGTGGCAAACCTACCTAGCACAAAAGATAAGTCGAGTTTTGGCACAGCAAGGTAGGTGTAGTCCGCACTATTTTACAAGAAGTGTATGAGCGTTGCCAGGCGGCAAATTTTGCCACTTTGAAATCCCGATGGTGGCAGATGACTTCCGCTTCCAAGCTACTCCCACCACCTGTATCCTAGTCTAGACACTCCCCCAACAGCCGGGAAACCCAACCCTGAGGGCTGAGGAATGGGCGCGTCTGGGTTCTCCATAACTGGGGGGTCCGATTAGTGCCCCACGTCACAGGCGCGTGGGAAGGAAGGGTGGAGAGGATCTAAGGCGGAGGGCGTGGCTCCATTCAGAAGGGCGTGGCCTAAACATCACAGTTACCTGGCTCGCGCCTGCTTCAGCCTCTCGATGAAAGGTTCCAAGGGCAGCTGCAGGCGGTACTTCTGTGCAGCTGCTCCCAGAAACTCAGGCAACAAGTAAGACAGCAGGCAGGGGTGAGAAGATCGTGTATCTACCAGGGGTGAGTTTATCTTTCATTTCATTCTGTGTGGTTCTTGTGCGTGTAGTATGAATGTGCAGCTGTATTTCTGTTTTATTCAGAATTGTATATGTACAGCTTGATCAGTGCAATCAGTGGTGCCATGTAGAAATGTACGCACGTGCACAACTATATAGTACTTTAACAACCATACGTGTATTTGTGAATGTGCACATTTGTGTGGGTGTGTTATGTGTACGTAGGTCGACAACCAGAAATATGTATAGGCTACAGTTCAGTGATATTAGCTGTCCATCTCAGTGTTACTATGCACGTCCATTCTTGGTTATAGTTGTCCTGTCCACTTACTGTTACCATATCTGTATCCAGCTCACTGTTACCATATCTTCCCTGCTCACTGTCACCGTATATGCCTGCTCACTGTCACCGTATATGCCCTGCTCCCTGTCAACACATCTGCCTGCTCACTGTAAACATATATGCTCTGGTCACGGTCATCTATGCCCTACTCACTGTCAGCCCTGCTCACTGTCCCCATATATGCACTGGTCACGGTCACCCTATATGCCCTGCTCACTGTCCCCATATATGCACTGGTCACGGTCACTCTATATGCCCTGCTCACTGTCCCCATATATGCACTGGTCACTGTCACCATATATGCCCAACACTGTCAGCCCTGCTCGCTGTCACCATATATGCCCTGCTCACTGTCCCCATATATGCCCTGCTCATAGGCACTGTCACCATATATGCCATGGTCACGATCACCATATATGCCCCGTTCACAGTCACCATATATGCCATGCTCCCTGTCACATTGATGCCCTGGTCACAGTCACCATATATGCTCTGCTTACTGTCCCCATATATGCCATGCTCCCTGTCACCATTGATGCCCTGCTCACGGTCACCACATATGCCCTGCTCATATGCACTGTCAGCATATATGCCATGGTCACGATTACCATATATGCCCTGCTCATGGTCACCATATATGCCATGCTCATATGCACTGTCACCATATATATGCCCTGCTTACTGTCACCATACCTACCTGGGTTCATTGCTGCCCTGCCTGCCCCTTCCCAGTGTTACCATGTGATATCTGCCCTCTCACTGTCACCATATATGCCCTGCTCACTGTTATCGTGTCAGCTCCTGCTGTCTTTTACCTTACCTTCCCTGCTCATTGCTGCCCTGCCTGGCCCTCCCCAGGGTTACCATATCTGCCCCATATCTGCCCTGCTCGCTGTTGCAATAACTGGGCCTTCTCGCTGTTACCATACCTTCCGCTGCTCATTGTTACCATATCTGCCCTGACATATCATATCATATCCGCAGCTGCTCATTGTTAGACTGCCTACATGCTCACAGTGTTGTTCTATCTGACCTTTTCCAGTGTTACTCTAGCTGCCCCTCCTCAGTGTTCCTGAATGGGCTCTTCTCTGAGTTGCTTTATCCACCTGCAAGTTGTTACTTCCTCTGCCAATTATTAGTGTTACTCTATCTGCCCCTTCTCTGCTACTCTCTCCACCCCTTCTCTATGTTACTCTGTCTGCCCTCTATCTGCCCCTTCTCTATTTTACTCCAACTGCCCCTTCTCTTGTTACCCTTACTGTCCCTTCTGTATGTCACTCTAGCTGCCCCTTCTCATTCTTACTCTATGTGCTTTTCTCGGTGTTGCCCTGTTACTGCCTCTGCTAACTATTAGAGTTACTCTGTCTGCCCCTTCTCTACGTTACTCTCGCTCTTTTTCTTTATGTTACTTTATCTTCCCCGTCTCTATGTTACTCTACCTACACCTTTTCTATGTTACTCTATCTACCTGTACTTTGTTACTCTACCTGCCCTTTCTCTATGTTACTCTTTCTGCCCCTTCTCATTGCTCCTCTATCTGCCCTTTCTCTATGTTACTCTTTCTGCCCCTTGATGTATATCTATGCCTTCTCAGATTTCTGTGTGAAGTGGACCTATTTGCATCACGGCTTAATCGACAAGAGTCCATGCTTTTCAGATGGCGTTCACTCAGAAGCCCTGGCAACGGATGCTTTCCTACAGGACTGGTCTCAGTTCTGGGGTTATGTTTTTCCCCTGTTCCTGATGATTCCCAGAGTCCTATCACAACCTAGATGTCAGAAGTCAGAGATCATTCTTATACCGCCATTCTGAAGAGCTCAACTGTGGTTTCCAGTAGTGCTATCTCTGACCTGTGCTCCCCTGATCCTTCTTTCTGTCCGTCAAGATCTCCACCTGAATCTGGACGGCCTTCCCCATCCCCTGATCATCTCGGGTCAGCTTTGGTTGATGTCTTGGATGGTTTCAGGGAAAGATGGCATTCCCCGGCCTCTTCTCTGTGTTACTCTCCCAGCCAATCTCAGTGCTACTCTACCTGCCTTTTCCCAGTGTTACTGTATTTTCTCTCCTCGTTGTTCCCTCCCTCGGTGCCCCTGGTGTACCTGGAGTGTACAATGTAGTGCCGATGGGTCCAGGTACATTCTGCTTGATAGCGCCCAAGGTTGAACATTAAAAGTTGCCCAAACGTTTAGCGCCCAAGGTTGAACATTAAAAGTTGCCCAAACGTTTGCTCACCTCGGTGCGAAGTGCCCCTTGGCATGTTTACTCCTTGCACAACGCACCTGGAACGTGGCCCAAAGAGAAGCCATGAACATATCTCTTTTCGAGGGTGTTGCTTCAAACAAGGCTGCCTGTCTCTACTGGCTTCTCCCGCCTATTTTCCCAAATACGATCCCATTGTTAGTGCAAAATCTTAGATGGGCGTTTCGGTGGCACCCCGACTGGATTATGTTTCAAGGCTATATAGCTGATGGGAAGTGATATACAATTGATTGTGTATATGATGGTAACATCATATCCCTAGTCTGACTGGCATGTCGTCTCGTGACTATTTTGGCACAGGGGCAGACGATTTCACATTTGTTGTGTTTGATGGGCATTTCATGGGACAATGTCTGATGAACAGACTTATCCTGGTAGAGTGTCAAACTGGCATTTCATAACCCACTTGTTTATTAGCACACATTGTCCCATCATCTGTGCCTGACATGGTGTTTGATGGTCAAATGTGAAATAACAGCTTTTTCATTAAGTATTTCATACTGCGCGCCTGCCGTTTCTAAGCACTACAAATAACATGTTACTTTTACTCAAGGTGCTGTTACTCAAAGCAACACCCCGGTGGGCATGTTATGACTCAGTCAGGCCCTCTTCAGGCGACCATGACCTAACCACACTTGACAGTGCAGCTGTTGCATGTATGACAGGGGCGCGCGCGCATTCCACTTGGAGTCCAGGATAATCCGCCCTGCGGCTGGGTTCCACGACGCAAGCTAGACAATGCTAAGCGCTTGAACCATGTTAGACATGACTCGCCCATTGTTTTGAAAATTAACAAATAGTTTTTCAAAGCATCTCCAAAATCTGCCTTTTTACCCACAGGAGTATGTGAGAAATGCTTCACCAGTGCGATAGATCTGTGCTGTGATCTTATCGGGGAAGCGCAGCTCCCCTTTTTTGACGTCACACTTGCGTGTGTAACTCCCTCCCAGGCTTCTATGCCAGCCTTAGGACCCGCCCCAGTTGATGTCGGTTGTCCTATTGGCACAGCGGCAGCTCAGTTGTTGCTGTGATATCTCAGACACCATCTCACGTTGTGATTTCGAGCACCACACACAGCTTCCCTATGTTGGCATTCCCGTGGAAAGGCCTATCACGTTCATCTCGTGTGAGGCTATTGTGCGCTCAGTTCCCCGTGTGTGATGTGAGGAGGGCAGCTCTACGTGTGAGGTGCCACACGACGGGGTGAGCCCGATGTTTGTGTCACTGCCATAAGAGCCTCTCCCCACTGTCAACTCTGTAAGGAAAGTAGCACCACCAGTGTGATGTCACTGCAATAAGTGCAGCTCCACTGTCTGACGTCACTTCTGCTCTCACGTGAGCTCTCGCCAAGCTTTCTGGTGACATCACGCTCAGAACAGTCCTTACTGCAGTGCAGTGACAGACAGGGATTGCCTTTGGGTGAGGGTGGTGAAACGTGGTTGCCAGTAAAACTACGAAACCCAAGAACGTCACAAAAACTGGAACACAAACAAAAATGCAAAAGAAAGTTGTCGTGGTTCGTGTACCTCATAGGATTTTTACAGTTCCTGCTTGTACAGTGGGTCGCTAGCATGACCCAAAGAACCTTTAGAGCATGATTTAAGTTTCAGCAAGTAATAGCTGGAGGTGTTTTGTAGTGTGATACATATTTTAGATGACGTGGGGGCGGGAGAGTGACACTGCAGGTAAGAAGGTGCAGTTAACAGCTTAATGTTACTGTTTTTATAGGGTGTAGACTTCAAGTACAGCTGCAGCACTCTCACTTTTTTTTCCTGCCAGGCCTCCACCCTCATTCCATTCAGTTTAGTTGCAGATGTCTGTTCTGTACTTTTTAATGACCTGTTCTTTTTGTCAATGCTGTGTCTTGCTTTGAGTGTTTTTTTTTTATTAAGGTTATCATAGCAACCGTTTGTTGTTTTTAGCTTGCACCATGCCTGTTACTCCTGGGGGCAATTCCATAGGCGCGGAGGATGTTCTGTTCTTGGAGCTTCTCGCTCATGTGTTCACCATGGGTTGATTCATTTACGTATCAGGGGTGACGTTAGGGAGACACCATAAAGATAATGACGATGTAGCCACATTAGAGCGAATCAGTTGTCCATATTTATATAGTGCTTCACTGTGAAACGAACTACCTCTGGGCACTGTTTGGTGGAAGATAAGTTCCATGTAGCTGACTGAGAAGGAGTATGAGACCATTTGTTTTCAGAATCCAGTGGATCCGCTCTTTCCACAATTTGATAGGAGTATGTCTTCAGTTTAGTATGTCTTTAAACTCAGGAAGACACACTCTTGCCTCACGTTAGAAGGAGTGCGACTAAAGTAATCTTTAGAACCAGCGAGCTCTAGTGTTGGCTCCACTTGGAGTATATCTTCGGTTGTATTTACAAACAGGAAGATCCACTCTTGCCTCATCTTAGAAGGTGTATGTCTTCTGTAGTCATTATAATCCAGCAGATTAGCTCTCGCCTAACATTAAAAAGGAGTTTGTCTTCTGTTGTTGTTTAGAACGTGGATGATCCACTTTTTCTTCACCTTAGTTTAATATGTTTTCAGTTGTCTTTAGAATGCAGATGATCCCCTTTTAGCTAAATTTGAAAGGAGTATGTCTTCAGTTGTCTTTAGAATGTGGATGATCCACTCTTGCCTCTCCTTGGAAGGAGTATGTCTTCAGTTGTCTTTGGAATGTGGATGATCCATTCTTGCCTCACCTTGGAAGAGGTATGGCTTCCGTTGTTTTTACAATCAGGAAGATCCGCTCACATAATCACTTCCGCTCATACAACAGAACACTCATCACCATGCTGTTACTCTGCAGACCATGGCATTGTGGCAGCCTGCTCATTGCGTTCCCAGGATATTCAGGTAGACCCAAAAAGGTCTTAACCTGTGCCTCCAGCAGCATCTTCAGCCTCGGAAGACCACACTCATTAGCTCACACAGGACCCAGGCTGGCTGGCTAACAGGTTCTCCATCCTGATTCAAAAATGGCAGTCATCACATTTCCTCATCAAACCTTTCACAAACCTCCTCCCATTCCACCAACCGCCTGTGCACTGAAGCCCAAAGCTGCCTTCCTAAAACAAAACCACTGGGCAAAGTTTTGGTTATGGAGTTCTGTCACCTGACTCTTATCCACTGAAACGCCCATCTCTGGATCTCTGAGGTCTCCTTCATGCACATCTTCTAATGCGCTGAAACCCACCTCCTACAATTTGAGCTGACCTTATAAAACTTTATTTTCCCTTCACTCCCTGTTTGAGAAAAATAAGCCATCAACATACTATTCTCTTGTGAAGTACTGTCTTAACGTATCCACCAGCTTCCTTCAATTCTAACACCCTCCCTGCTCGATGTCTACAATAACTGTGTTGGATGCTTCTGGACCATGACCCCACTAGGCCTTCTTCTCGGATGTTGATTATCAGAGAGGTTATTACAGATACGGGCCTAAGCCATGACTTGAAGACCTGGTCAGAAGTTCCAGAACCTGGGACCCTGGCATGAGAAGGTGCAGCCTCTTTTGTGACACAACCTAGATTAGGGCTACCCTAGAGGTCACCCCACAGCAAGTGCTGAGAGATTAACCATTTCAGGTCTCTTAAGAGAAATAGTTAAATGACAAACACAGTAGACTCAAGTAATTGTGGCATGATACCAAATGCAGCGCTGGGGACCAATTAGAGTGTACAGTGTTACAGCAATTTCTGCAAAACTGAGGAGCATATTTAAGAAAAGTGGTGCTGTGCAGCGCCACTTTTCTTGCGCCCTTTAGCGCTCCCCTACAGCCGCAATGTGTGTGCCGTATTTTAAATACATTACACCATGGCGTAGGGTAGGGGCAATAGCATCATTTGTTTTGTTCTATTGATGTACTCTGCAGGAGTGGTACCAAAACTTTGGCCGCTACTCCTGCAGAGTACATAGGGGCCCATTGTATTCAATGGCATTCCCCTTTTTAACAACTGCTCTGAGCAGGCGTTAAAATTGCAAAAAAAATGAAGCAAGGAAATCTGTTAGATTTGCTTGCATCTCCCCCCCCCCCCCCACCAGGGGAATGCCTCCCTTGCATACATTATGCCTAGCGCAGGCATAATGTAGCGCAAAGGTTTACAAAGTTGCGCCATTTTGAAAGTATGGTGCAGCATTTTTGGCCTTCTAACGCCACATTAGACAAAAAAAATTACACTATTGTGGCGTTCGAATGGTGCTAGGGGCTCTTAAATATGTCTCTGAGTCTGTAGCTGCTGCTGTTATCTGAGTAGCGTGCTGTGTTCCTACACCCTAAAGGGCTGCGCCTCGCCTCTTCTGCAGCTGTCGCCTCCAGCTCACAGAGAGCCACATCTTTCAGTACCCTTTAGTGAGGCCCATCCCACAGGTGTGTGAGTCAATCATTTCTAGACATGATTTAATTAACCAGCCCCACCCCAGTCTTTCACTCTCCCTTTCTCCACTCCGCTCCTTTGGATGTGCACGATGCCCATGTTAGAGTGGCGACCTTCCCTTCCTAGAGCAGACATCTCTCTAGCACCTCCTATGTGCATTGCCTGTTTCTAAGCACTGCTCATTGTTGGGAGTGGAACATTTTGACAGTAATAGTGTTCTATACAAGATCACTCAGTGTGGTAAAGTGGGGATTAGGACTCTTGTCGTTCAATCGAAAATCGATAGTTTATGCAACAGACCACACCTCGTTTTTGTTTGTGTATGAGTCACTGCTTGAAATGGAAATATAAAAGTGAAGGTACCCCTTGTTTCAGAGTACCTGCTTGCTAATGCGAAGCGCCGGTATTCTCCCATTAAAAGCATCGCACCTCTGCTAAAAAGTAATGGCACTTTCCCTTTCGAATGAAAGAAATGCTCTTAAACATTACCTGAGTATCCGCAAAATTAAAGCACTGGTGTGATTGTGTGTTTGGGCGGAGGCGCTTAGAAAGTGAAACATTTGCCGCTGAGATATGGAGTGATCCTGGCAAGCTGACGCTGCACTGGTGTTTTTTGTAAATCATTCATGTCCATGCACCCACTGAGCCAGTGCTTCTGTTCCTTAGAAATAACTAGGAGTGGGCGATAAATTCCGCTCAGCCAGTGGAGTTGCTGAAAGTTTGGCCTATCCACGTTATATGTGTAGCGCAGAGTTCGGCCAAATTCCACCAACTGCTGTGTCGCAGAGTTTTTTCTTGTGTGCGGCTCGCCAACAGGAAGTTGGTGAGTGGAAGTGAAAATTGGGGTCCCCCAATGCGATTTTTGGGTGCTACAAGGGCACAGTGGCGGTTCCTCCTTCAGGGCGGAGGAGCGTCGCCTCACTAAAAATGTCGTAGAGCTGAAAAATAAAATGCAATAAAGTTAATTTATTTTAATTTTAATTTTCTCTACTGCAGAGCCGAGTGTAAGAGTGGGATGGGGCCATTGCTACTGAGTGGCAGCAACAGGGTGGGGTGGTGGGCAGTTAAATTTAAAGTGCACATATTGCTTTGGCTGGTTGTTTTGCAACAGCCAGCCTGACATGCGCATTTTAATCCTCTCCAACCCAGCTGTCTTAGATAGCTAAGTGGAGAGCAGGCACAGACCTCCAGTACCTTAGAAAACATCGAGGCAGCCCACTCCAGCCAATTCTGGTGCTTCTCTCATGCTGGGTAATATTAGCAACAGCTTGAGAGCAGCATCAGGATTAGTTATGGGAGTGGCTCTGAAACTCCTCTGTCCCTTGAAGCCTCAGACCTGCAGCAGGACCGAAGAGAAACATAAGGACGAGGTAGTGGGTAAGTCTGCTATTTTATTTTTTATTAAAACTACTTTTATACCCACTTGCAGGCAATGTGAGAAACCTGCACTCTGTGCTTATTTCTCACAGTGCCTGTAAGTGGGTCAAAAGTTTTGCCTCACCATTTTAGAATGTAAGCGGCTGCTACTGGGAGGGCACCAGGTGAGATTTTCCCATCGTGGGCAGCTGGGACCCCAGCGAGAAAGCTGCTGCTCAAATAGAAAATCTACTTGAGATGCAGCCAAACCAATTCGAGAAGCAGTGCCCTCTGGGACACCGTATGGTGTTGTTTGCACTGATTTTTCAGTGCGGAACGAGCTCCCAGGCAGAGGTGATTCCTCCACTAGGGCGGAAGAGCGTCCCACCCCCCGCCAGCAGCAGGAGCTGCAAAACGTTTAAAGAAACAACATAATAAACTCACTTTATCATGTTGGTTCTATAAAAGTGGGTGGGGCCACGGGGTGTGACGTGGACAGAGGGGGGAGTGCAAAGCACTCCCCCTCAGTGCACAAGTATGTTTGGCCAGCTGTCTCGGGCTGGCCAAACATACATGTGCACTATGGTCTCTCCAGCCCAGCACTATGTTGCCAGGCTGGAGAGAGCAGGAACAGGCTCCCAGTCTGCGTGGGAGCACCCTGGCTGGGTGCTCCCAGCCAGTCTTAACACTGCTCTGAGCAGTGTCAGAATTAGATGCAGAGCAGGCTTGGGAGCCTGTGCCTGCAGCCTACAAAGATGGAGCAGAGCGGATGGAGCGGAAAAAAAGGTACGTTTTATTTACTCTTTTTTTTGGGTCGCTGTCCCCCCTTTTTCCTCACACGAGCCACGACTGCTCTCAGGGCTAAAAATCAGCATAAGCAGGTCAATGTACCGACCTCCACGCATTTGCGGAACTCCGCGGAATCACAACAGGGTTTTCATGCAATTTCACAGAGTTCCGTGGAGTGAAACTCCATGAGTTCCACCCACCCCTAGAAATAACATCAATCAGTAAACACATTCAGAGGATTAAAAATAATCAGTGCAAAGCCCCCAGGAGCATTAGACACAGTGGGTCAAATCTGAGATCATTTATTCTGTACCTTTCACTTAGTTGACAAATAGGGGCTTGTAAAAAAACAAACTTGAATTCTATGTATGGAATTTTACAGTCATTTAAGATGGCAGAAAAAAAACACCAATGATACATTTTTCACAAGTTTAACATGGTAAGACGCAAGAAGGGAGGACTCAGAGGCAGGGGCATAGCTTGGTCAGTGAGATTAGGGGAGGATGAACCTCAGATTTCCCAACAAAAAAGCAAGGCATGAGGGGGGCTTAAGGGGTAGCGCGTATTGTTAGACACGATATTTTTCAAACTAATCAACATTTTTTAAGACCTTCAAAACAGACGAGATAGTAAGAGCGTGAGTATGTAAAAATCTCAGGTGAAATCGGACAGACACCTCACTATATCTGACTGAATGCACTTGTACCCAACTATTCACAACAACATTTTTTTTTAAGTGGGTGTAACACCCCAAACCGCCGCTCCCCCCAAAGCCACAACCATGCTCACAGTCTCTGTTACAAAAAGTAGGTGCCCACGAACCTGATTTGGATACTGTCTTTGTTGATCATATCATGTTTTTCTCTAAAGTGAATGCATAGCACTGCCATGCAAGCCCATCGAATTCACACTTACTTCCGGTATCTGTAGCGCTCATTTCCTGTTTTGTTTTCAATCTGGGTTTCTGCACGTGTAATGGAAATGCATGTGGCTTGGAAATGTGTTCTCTGTCCAGGATGTCGAGTTCCCTGAAAGCAAAGGCTCAAAGGTTGTGTACTCAACACTGCTGATCCAGGGCGGCCTAGAGGTTAGGGGAAAGGTTCTTCCAGAGAAACAGGAGCTGTTTTTCACAAGAAGAAAAGCCGAGCCTTTGGCATTGCTGAGTGACTTAGGGGCAGATTTACGATTTTGTTGTTACACTCAGCTTGTGCAGTATTGCTCAAGGTGGAAAAATTAGTGTAGAGACATATTTATTAAAAATCGTCTGCTGCTGTCATCAGCTGCTCTGGCACACTATAAAGAATACTTGGTGCCAGACCCAATCCCCCATCCCATGGTACAGAGGTGTGTGCATGCTGGGCAAGAAAAGCATACCCTTCCAGTACAACATCCAATACCGAGATAGAGTCTGAAACATTCCACACATTGTGTGTGTGCTGTACATTGCACTTCAGTTGAAATGTGTGGAATGCTTGCAGAAATTATAACATTACTCTTTATTAGTGACTGCTTCAAGGAAGCGTGTCTTTTTGATGGAAAGACTGGTGTAACTTGTGCAGATCTGCCCCAGTAACACCCAAGCCATCCATCCTTGATGGAAAGTGGCGCAAACAAGCACAATAAACTAGTTGCACTGAGAAAAAGGATTTCTTTCAGCACAAATACTTTCTGCTTTGGAAAGTAAATATCCGTGCACGACTTTGAGTTGCTTTGCGTAACTGTGTCCCATTGCAAAGTCATTGTAAATCTGGGCCTTAATGTGTAAAGCATCACTTTTAATTCAATGTCTTCTGATCTTGTCTTTTGCAGAGCATCCTTCAGAAATCGATTGTTGACAGCAGTCAGTAGTTGAATCAATTGCCTGAAATCTCCACGTGGTCTACAGGAAAAAAATAAAATACACCACAAATACTACAAACTACTCTGACAAGGGACATAAACAATGTCCAGGGTTATACCAAATCATGTACTTCATGTTGGGCAGTCAATCCGCATCACATCTCAGGATGAACATGTGGGCGTACACCCGTCGGGATGCTCAAGCAACCTTTCGAGTTCTCCAAAATGCACATACTTCACAACAGAGAGATGGGTTGACCAGCCATTGAAGGGGCACCCCAATGGAACCAGCCATGTGACACAGCATGTAGGGCTGCGTAGTCCACGCACAACCCAACCCCCATCCAGTCCCAATGTGGTTTTCCAAGAAACTGGCAATTCGTCATATGTCCAAGAGAGCGGACACCCCTACTTGGCAATGGAGAAGATCAGGCTGTCCAGTCAGCCAGCCAAAAATCCCGAACCTGAAGCCAATCAGAGCACATCCCCTACGTTGGATATATCCATAGATTATTTGAATCAGTTGATTCGAGAACTGGATCCCACTTTTCAGCCATTACCTGTCAAGACCCACCAGGCAAATGCTTCTGGCTGGGCAGCCGAGCCAAGCAGACAAGCTCACGATGAAACAGGTGAGGGAAAAAAATCAATGATTCATTTTTTGTTTGTTGTTTTAGTCTTTGAGCAAATTAATATTGATAAGAATATTCCATTTTGGAAACATTTTGTCAATGTGAATGTGTATTTTGACAAAATGATGGGGTTATGATAGACTGACAGGAAGTAGAACTCATCACTGCTAATACAGCCTGATGGCCTGTAGTCACAAACTTGATCATGTTTTCCTCATTCCAAGGGTTATAAATAAGGCGCCCAGTTTTCTGTTTTTACTGATTTTCAAAGATAAATACCGAATGAAAACCATCCACGTTCCTGTCTGTATTTATGTTTAAACATGAATACACATGGAAATCAGTTTATTTTTCATTATCTTTTAATGCTGCTAGTTATGACTGAAAGTCCAGTATCTGTGTGAATTGCAGGATAAGGGAGTCAATCGAGAAAGTTTCTGAATAAGGCTTAAGCTGTAGTACATGTGTACAAGGTTGATACTAAACTATACATTTTCATACCAGGGTATCAATAATTTATTTAGCTTTGGTTTTTAATTGAAACCTTCATGAGTTCAAGTATGAGTTTGCATTTTTTGGTTAAAAACTATGGAAATATACTAATTTCAGCTTACACTTCTCATGAAGCCCAAAATAAATATGAATAAATACAGATGGAAATGTAAAAAAAATAAATACCATAAAACTGTAAGTCCTAGTTGTAAAATGAGCAACAAAAAGCTTTTTGACAGCGTCATTTTGGGCCCCTTTTAAAATGGTATTTGTGCTCGAAAGTTCAACATACATGTTTAAATGAACATGTTTGTGTAGAGAAGCACAGTATCCGGTGTTCACTTAGGTAGCTTATTTATTATGTTGTAAGGCACGGATGATGCCCCTCCAGGAGCTCAGCTGTCTCTTCAAGGAGATCTAACTCATCCACAAGAGAAAGGATGACGTGCAGGGCATTCTCTGTAGAACTGGCTACCATGATTACCTGTACCACATTGTCTTCACAGAGGGAATTAAACATCCTCTGAAGACAAGGCTCAACAAGCATTGGCAAAGCCAGTAGGTCTCCCTTTTGGGACATATTGACTTTGCCAATGGTTTTAACCATGCTGCGTAGCATATGAAATACAGAGTAGTGGTGCCAAAGTTTTTCAAAAAAAGATCTTGATGTGGGATGAGTATAACTTGATCCATCCACTGATTATCAGAACCAGGCTCTTCCCTAGACCCACTACGTAGCTGAGGTACCGTGTTTGCTATGTTAAGATTACACCATATACCATACAAAGACCCGTGTCTGCCTGGGACTATTCTGCTGATAACCACGCCTAACGATGGCCACCCTTACCAGCTTGCGCCTCTGTGTGGATTTATGTAAAACATAAATAATATTTTTTTTAAATGGTAATCAGGAAACCTAAAGGGTTTTATTTTGACAAAAAGTTTCAATTTGTATCTACGCCACAAACCACAAGAGTGCCACAGTACATCACCTCTCTCATTCTCTATGCATAAATGTGCGCTACAAGTGGGCTACTCACTTTCACCATCGCAGAAATAATACAACAGAATTTTGTAGCACTAATAGAATCTATGATGTAATATTATTCACCACCTTGAAAAAGTCCTACGCCTATGTGCCATCAAGGGGCGAAGCACGTGTTGGATGTCCAGCTGATATTGATGGTGTCTGTTTCAACATGAATGAAGACATCATCAAGAAGCATAAACATTTAATTTCAACTATTTCACTCTAAAACAGCATGTGATGTATTTGCATGAGTAAATATGGAAGTGACTTTCCAGTACCATGATGTATATGGCTGTGAAAATTGAATCTTGGGTGAAAGCATTCTTACCAATCAGCAGTAGTAACTAGGTAGGTATCCCACTTGTCCACAAACTCCCAAAACTCCCAATGGAAAATATTTACCCCTCCAAACAATTCCTGTGAATGCCATGGATTGAAAGCATTAAATCACACTTTATATTGTAGGTAGCCTTTTCTTAATTCTGAATTATGTAGTGCCACTTCACAACATTTCAGCTCCCAGAATACTATAGGATATTTGTTTATCAGGATTGACCACATCTGTGATCTGCTTCCTGAGACTTTTTAATCATAGAGACAAGCAGTCGGATGTAGTGACTCAAAATGACCTGGTAGGCTATGAATCACCTTGTTTTTAGCTCTTGCCTATTAGGTCAAATACCTATTGTGGAGAATACCAATACAATTGGTGAACTTCGGGCCAGTGCAGTGCTTACCACTGGTTGGCGTTACTGGTGATTTCATTTGCTTGCTTGTCATTCGATAGCTTTCCTTCCTCTTTTTGTGTTTGTCGCTCCTCTACAACATAACTTCTTTTCCATCTTTTTGGGCAGATGATTTGTATCCTTCCACTGCTCACATTCAGGTAACTACTTTTTCCTTCTCCTTTATAGCAACCCATGGCAGTGGATGTGTTTTCTTGCTCTCTCCCCGTGCCGCTTTCCCTTTCAAATACACGCCCACCTGCATGCTTCAAGTTGCTCCATTGTGTCTTTCCAGCTTAGTTGTTGCTTCCCCCACTCAGCTTTCTTTTTGCTTTTTTTTTTTTATACGTCCCCTGGTGTCAGTCTCCTCCATTACTTTCCCACTACCTCTACCTTTCGCTGGTCAACAGCGCATTTATTTCTCCCCCCACTCTCTCCTTAGTTGCTTTCCACCTCTTACTTTTTCGCCCCTCCTGTCGCAGTCATTTTTCTAAAAATATTTTTGTTACATTTTTTGGAGGGATATGCAGATGCAGTTTGCTGCCAGGCTTCTCCTTTACAAAATATATGTTTGCACACATTGTAAATTAGTTGTAAATGGAGGTTATCTAGCTTGGAATGGCAAGTAAAAAATAAACAAATTGTAACTGCAGTGTGTGTAGGTTATCACGCTGGGCCGCCATAATATCGTGACACATGTACGCTCACGTGTTGACATGCCATCATACTCTTTTTATGGTGCTTGTCACGCCTCGTAGAAGTTCCTGTAACTTTTTTAAAACTTGAGCATGTAAATGCTGTTCTTGTAGGAACTTCAGAACTTACTCAGTTCAAACCTGAAACTACACATGGTTCACGAAAGGACTGAAAACTGAACTGTTGCATATTGCCTTTGCTTGATCTGTTCACAGACAGTAAGAAGACACTGTAGAACATTTGACCATGACTCCCTATCCAAAAGTAGGACTGGGCGGAACTTGGGAATTTGACTCAGCTGAATTCTGTGATGTTCCATAAAACCTCTGCGAGATTGTGCGGAGTTCCACCAATGGGTGAAAAACATGTAGGTCAAACTGCTTGCAATGCAATTTATTGTTGGTAGTCCGAGCAGCACTGAAAAATCAGCATGAAAGGTATCATGCACTGTGCAAGAGCGCACTGCCATTCGAGGAGATTTTGCTGTAGCTTGAGGAGAAAGTCTAGTTGAGCGGCAGCTAATCTACTTGAGAAGCAGCTCTCTTACCATGACCGCCATTGACTGCCTGCGGCTGCCTGCTTTAGAAAATTGTGCTTAGGGACACTAAAATCTTGCTTGTACTTGCCCGCTCGCATTTCCAGAGACTTGCAGGGAAAAAATGTCGCCAGGTTGTGACTGGTGGAATTTGACTGGAGCGCCATGTTACAAGACTAACGTGGAGTTGCCAAATTCTGCCAATTTCGCAGACGGAATGAAATTCTACCCACCCCTATCCAAAGGACGACACACCATACAGAGGTCTTTCAAATAAATAAATATCAATTAGCATGACTTAGGCGTGTTAAAATGTTTTCAGCCTTTAAAGCATAGGTCTTCAAACTGGGGGGCCTCAAGTGATCCCAGGGGGGGGGCAGACATTGGCCAAAAGAAGTATTATACAGATAACATGCCTTTGTTGTAAGCAGAAGCTTGTTATTGCATTTTTTAAAAATACAATGTTTAAATGGGAAACATCCTTTTTTACGACTTTTTTTTTACGAAGGTCGTGGTTAACGAAAGCGCAACAATGCTTTTTTTAACCACGACTTCGGTTTTTTGTGCCTTAACTACGTATGTTCTGAACAACGAACATGCGGTGTTAAGATACAAAGAAGGGACTTGGCGAAGGTAAGTGGTGGGTTTAGGTTTTGGGGAGGGGGTGGGGGGTCAGGGGGTTTTAGGTTTTGGGGTGGGGTTGGGGGGGTGGGGCGTTTTTGGTTTTGGGGAGTGGGTGGGGGTCAGGGGGTTTTAGGTTTTGGGGTGGGGTTGGGGGGGTGGGACGTTTTTGGTTTTGGGGAGTGGGTGGGGGTCAGGGGGTTTTAGGTTTTGGGGTGGGGTTGGGGGGGTGGGGCGTTTTTGGTTTTGGGGAGTGAGTGGGGTATCAGGGGGTTTTAGGTTTTAGGGTGGGGTTGGGGGGTGGGGCGTTTTTGGTTTTGGGGAGTGGGTGGGGGGTCACGGGGTTTTCGGTTTTGGGGTGGGTTTGGGGGGTGGGGCGTTTTTGTTTTTGGGGAGTGGGTGGGGGGTCAGGGGGTTTTAGGTTTTGGGGTGGGGTTGGGGGGGTGGGGTGAGGGATGTAGGGTGAATGGTGCCTATTGCTAATGATTTAATCAGGAATGCCTTTACAACGAAATATCGTTGTTAAGGCATTTGTGGTAAAATCATTATTAGTAGCAACGAGGTCGGTGTTCCGACCTCGTTGTTAAGGCAGTAGTTTTTTTTGCAGTCGTTGTTTCGTCGTACATTCTGTTTAAATAGGCCTAGACATATTTAAACATTGCCATTTTTATAAAACAATTGTGAACAATTCTGAAGGGGGCTCAATGATTTTTATTTTTCAACTCGGGGTGCGGCATTAAAAAGTTTGGAGACCACTGCTTTAAAGTGATAGAGGGTCCTCCATTGAGCACAGCTGTGCACAGGTTGTTGGTTAAATCAAAGTTGGTCTTCAAGATTACAACCCTACCTCACAACTGACTACATGAATCTGGGCCAGACATCTTTCCTACAGCATCACTTGCCACTGCCCCAGCCATGCCCTGTGATCAGACCAGTCTAATTTGTAGAACTCCAGACCTAAGTGTAAGAGAAGGCCGTCACTTTTCGATGTTGAACACTAGTCTATGAAATAGTCTCCCAGTCCACCTAGGAGAAAATCGTTCTCTGATTCTTTTCGGAAATCATTTATATGCTATAATTTCTTCTAATTGTGCCAGTTTTGTGTCGGCTATTTAACTCCTTTGTAGCTATGTAATGTGTGGTGGAGTGCTCATTACAAATTCATAAAAAGTAGAAAAAAGAATAAATATGATAATGCACATTTGTATCAAATTTCCATATGCAGAAATTCCTACTTGTTGGAAATTCAGTTTACATAAATAGTTTGATTATCTCAGAAATTTACGGATGTGCAGTTATTTAGGAATACTCCTGAAATTATGCAGGAGTCCAAAAAGTCAGAAAATGTTTCCTTTTCAAATGTCAGAGGAATCAGATAGTAGAAATTCCCTAAGTCATTTTCATTGACTTTTGCGAATCAGTCCCCTCTATTAAATTACCAAACAAATGTTTGGGTGAGCTGCCAGGTTAATGATCAATATTCAATATTCCAGTGAGCGCAAAGATATCCATCAAGAAATGCTAACAGTTTCAGCCACAACTACTTTAGGTAACCACAGACAATCCCTGTAGGGCCATATACACGAACCAACCACATCTCCTTTGGGGGTAGGTCTCCTAAAATACCTAGGGGCACATTTACAAGCCCCTTGCGCAACCTTAACACATCTTTATAGTCATTTTTATGATGCTAAGGTGGCGTTAAGAAGGCCATTTTCCCGCGCCATACTTACAAAGTGGTGCAATGCATGCATTGCGCCACTTTGCAACCCTTTGGGCCACATTATGCCTGCACCTGGCATAATGTATGCAAGGGGGGGAATTCTCACGCAGGGAAGCCCGAAAACATGGTGCGGTGAAAGACACTAGATGTCACTGCCACATTTTTTCTATCATTTTAACGCCTGCTCAATGCAGGCGTTAAAATGACGCACCCATTGAAATCAGTGGGCCTCCCTGTGCTTTGCTGCACTAGCGCAACATTTTTTGTCGATAGTGCAGCAAAGCGCCACAGCAGCATCAAAAATTCTGGCGCTGTTGTGGTAACGACCGGCATGGTGCCCCATATTGTAAATACAGCGCAACCGTGGTATCGTCAGGTGGGGCAAGGGCGACTCAAAAGAAGTGGCGCATTGGGATTAATGCGCCACTTTCTTGTAAATATGTCCCCAGGTATTCTCAATAAATCTACCGATAAATACGCGTGATAGTGTGCATGATTTCCAACAAATTTCATCACAAGTTTCTTGATCTACTGAAATTCTAAGGTAGTGTTCGGAAACTGAGAGTAGTTAAACTGCTGACTTACATTCCCCAGGATGTGGATAAAAACACATATTCAGAATTAGCAATAAAAAAAAACTATCATGCTAATAAATTTTTATGCGTGACAGTGTCTGCCATCTCCTGACATAAAAGAGAAATATCTGTAATAGGGATTGGGGCGCTGTAATTACATACCGGATAGAAAACTCCATGCACCTGGCAGGTAGGCTTAAATTACACTCCAAACTGAGCTACTAGTAATCCGGGCGCACATAAAACTACTCAGTGCTCAAGATTAACTACGCATAACCTTAAAAAAACACTAGTCAGAGGAGGTAAGGAAGACACCTACCTACCTACCTGCCAGGGAGCATCATTCAAAAGCGGAAGACAATTGGTAGGAATGCGACCTAGACAGGAGTAAAGTACTGGAGTTGAAGATCTATTTGTTTGTAAGCTCTGTTCTTTAAAGGTGTTGCTGAGGTGAGCCATAGTAAAGAGTTCTGCATAATGCTAGCCTCCGGCCTTGCCACAGAGTGAACAAGTAGCGCTTTCTACCCTGGTCCCTTTCAATTGAATGCGCCTCAAAAAACTCCTGGAAAGTGACTTACTAAGACTCTCATTGCATATGAGCCTAGTGTGAGAGGCTGCGAACACCAGCTACGGCCCCTGACCCTTCCTAATCAGACGGGTCCCCTGGCTGCAGTGCCTTTCATTCAGATTCTACAGTGTTAACACCACCTTCTGCGATCTGAAGTAGCCAAAGGGATGCACGTAGCATACTGGCACCAAGGAACCGGTTTAGGTGATCGCTGCACTTGTTAAATATACTTGAATGATTCAATCAATCAATCATTGAATTTATAAAGCGCTCTACGTACCTGTGAGGGTTTCAAGGCGCTGGGGGGGGGGGAGCTGCTGATCGAAGAGCCAGGACTTGTAGGTCTTGGGTCTGTCGCAGGTTGGTAGGGAGGGTGTTCCAGGTCTTGGCAGCGAGGTATGAGAAATGATTGAGTGAATGATACCGAAAAAAACCTCCAAAGAACATAAAAATATGAGTGAAGTAGTTTTCTGTTCAGTACATCCCCACCCACGAGACATCACACATTCAAAATTCGCCCGAAGAGCAAAGTGCTTTTAGGGCAGCTTAATAGGAGCTGTGGTGGAGCCCACTCATGTAGCGAAGTTATGTGTAATACCTATTGTCCTGAAGGTGAGACAGCCTTGACTCACTACCTGGCACACGGGTGTGTGCCTGCAAGGGATGCCTAGGCACCTGGCACGCCCATCATGCCACTCCTTGGCGGTGAGCATGAGACGCAATGCATTGGCAGGATTAGAGGGAGCAGGCCTAGGCTCGCCGCAGACAGTCGCCCGCAGACATGGGCAGAGCGCAGGATTTGGGATTAATACGCTGCACCCTGTGCCCTAATGTTTGAAATGTTCTGCCATTTTACAGCTTTAGTCTGTTTCCTGTGTATTTCTCGAACACTATAAACTTCCAGGCGGGCCTAGTTATGCAGACAGGAAGGAACCGCTCTCTAGAAACAAAAACAAAATCACAGCTGGAAAGGAACACAAACGCTAATCAAGCGTTGGCAAAGCTAATAGTTCTGGCAAAGGCAAACATACAATGTGTTCTTATCTATTTTTACAAGCGTATGCAATAGAAGTAAAACGTTTAAAAGTAATAAAAATAGAACATACAAAAAAGAGAAGAAAGGGGAGATCATCTATCTATCTATCTATCTATTTATCTGTCTGTGTGTGTGTGTGCTATATATACATTTCTTTGACTACATGATGCTAGTGGGACAGCTACATCTCTGTCTAGGCCAAACTTTAAAAGCCCATTGTGCAGGGCCACTTGGAGTAATTTGACAGCACTCCCAGGTGGCACCAGGCTGCTGACTTTGGGGTGGAAATCATGTCAGCCATTAAGAAAAGTGCAGTTCTTGATGACCTGGTGCTTGGGAGCCGAGTGGGCAAGCTGTGCACCACTAAACCTACAGTTCTAACTCTATCAGTGTAAAGTGAAGACTATTTTTGCATGGTGTTGTAATCAGTGAATGATTTAAAAAATGAAAATGTGGCTTAGGTCTCATTCTCTTCACTAAACACTTATGTTCTAGTTGCTAACCTCTGGTGAGAAGCCAAGCATTGGTAGAACCAGCTCCTGGAATGGTGGGCTTGTCCTTGTACAGTACATTTCCCCTAGCAGAATTGGACGTAGAATAAGGTGACCTAGGCACATTCCTAGAGTATTCTGAATTATGCAATTTTGCAGCTGCAGTGTTTTCCACATAGTTATGGATTTGCTGCATTTGCCACACAATCGAGCATCTGCTGCATTTTCTTCAAATTTCAGCAAAATTGCTTCTAGATCAAACGGATCAAAAGTTTTCTACAATGCCAAAACACGTATTGCCATGCAGTGGAAGACCCTGCTCCAAGGGTCAACTTTCTGTGGCTTTTTCTGTAAATGGGTGTCAAAGTGGCACTAATGAGGTGAAACCTTTCTCACGCTAGTGGTATGGTGTGTAAAAATGCCAAAATAATGAGGTAACTGCCGCCTTTAAGCGCACACTTTGCATTTTCTTGATACATGATTTAGCCAACTGTGCTATAATATCTGGTCCTCCTCTGCTGTATATCTCCAGTCATGCAACACGGTACAGTGGAAATTCGAACACTGAAAGCCTAAAAGAATAAATGAAAATAATGCAGTTCTGAAAAGGCAAAGGAAGCTAGCCAAGGCAGCGTGTTAGTGAGCATGCGTGAGTTTTTTTAAGGCGCTCTACCTTTCAACGGGTCTCTGTAATTACCAGAAGTTCTCAGGGTTCATTGGCATGTGGTGCGCAGCTCCACCTCCAAGCCTGCACAAGGCCCTGAAACGCTTGAGTCATGCTAGGACCTGCACCTCTTCCTGGGAACTGATATCTTCAAAGCCCCTTTGTTCGCCCTGATAAATATTCTTGCCACTGTTGGCTAAAGCTGTGTTTATTCATTTCCACATGGTTGGTGAACTGGGAGGGTGTGAAATATCAGGGCGGAGGTAAGGCACAGCAGGGTGGAGGAGGGGCGAGGCTTTCAGTGGGGAGAATCTTGACTGAGGGTGGTGGCAAACACTGTAAGTCAGAAACTGGTTTGTTTGAGGGTGGCTGTGTGGCTTGGTTTTGGATGAGGACATTATTTGGCTGGTGTTGGTAAGGTCTGACCAGTGGTAGAATGGTGTTTGAAACTGGCTGGTGTGATAAGTGGCTCCTCCCTGATTGGTTGAGCATTTGTATAATAAGTATGGCTTGGTCCAGGCTATAGATTGTGAGTAGAAGACGGATGGTGGGGGGGGGTGGGAGGATGGATGGAGATGCTTGGTAGGTTGAACGTGTGACCATGTGAAGTATGAAATGCAGCTTTATTTAGGGTGGTGGTTGGATGTTGAGGTACTGTAGGAAGGTGCTCGGGATGGTGGAGATCTAGGGTCAGTATGTTTGAGGTGGGGCATCAGGGTGGAAGTGCACCATCATAGCAGAAGTGGACCACCATACTAGTCATGACAGCAAAGTTGGGGCAACTGAGTGGTGTTGAGGTATAAGAGTGGAAGTGGGAACTCAGTGTGGAAGTGAGGCACATCAGAGATTAGGTGGGATAGACCGATGGAAGTGGGATAGACCACGAGGGTAGGGGTGAGAAATAAAATTAAAGTTGCAAGCATCAGAGCGTAACTGGAAAATCAGACTGAGGCTGGAAAATGAGAGTGAAGATGGATTATCACAGTAGAGTTGGGAGCATCAGTGGAGGTGGGATGATGCATGGAACCTGGGGCATCAGCAGGATGGATGAGGACAGGGTAAAGTCGCCTGTTTTGTAGCTGGGGGCTAGACGATTCGCCTCAGTAGAGAGTATGTGGTGCTTCAAAAAAGGTGCAGTTTGGTCTCAGCAGGGTGAGAACTCGGATATGTTGTCATGCGGTTTTAGGATAGAAATGACGTCATAGACAGAGTTAAAAGTGTAATGCAAACAGTTGGACGGTGGAAGGCAGGTTGGGGAAGGAAATAGGAGGCTACTGGCAGGTGGGTGGCCGGGACAAGACAGATTCTAGTTTACATGCTGCCTGCGTCATCATTAGGCATACAAGTGGAACCATTAGCTTCAAAGACTTTTAGGTACCAACATAACTAAAGTTGGCACAACGTAAATGCAAAAAAGAAACAATCTGACAGTAGGTATAACAGTAATGGTACTCGGTTCCTGTTACTTTCCGATATCTTCAATCTCTAGGCTAAGCAGCGTGAAAGTGTAGTCACCACTGTCTGTCTGACATGACTGATCTGAGACCCAGCAGTATTTAGGCCGTCTGGCGCTTACCCCTTTTAGACATCAGTGCAGTTGGAAATCATTTTTTTGATGGCAAGCTTGGGCTGATTCCTTTGTCTTGTTATCCTTACTCATTACATCCTTTCGATCACTGCAGCCACCATCCTCATGAGCAACATGATTCGTGGTACTTGAGCTTTCTGTGTAGTTGGGATGCACTAAGGCCAACTACGTCCGTAATTCATGCATTAACAGTCCCAGCCTGAAGAACTGTGTATCTGTGTGATTCTCATTAAGTTACAGAGGTAAATGGTTTATGATGTCACAGTACATCCCAAAGCCCCAGAAGAGGTCACTGAACAAAGCAGCATTGCAGAACGCCTGGTGTTGGTGATTGGTCCTGATGCAGGAGGGGCAGAGAGCGGCTTTGTTCTCCACACTGAATGAGTTATGTGCGCAGGGCTGGCTTTACGCATGGGTCTAGTTTCATCGGAGAGAACTAGCCTTGCCTGGAAAACTGATTTCATTCACTTATTTTTATTATAGGCCTATGTGCTTGCATATATCTCCCCTACCACACCGTTGCTTTCTCGCTCTCTAATTTAGCATCTGAATAGTGAATCGGTGATTCAGATGAGGGGACCTAACCGCTGAACACAAAAGCCCCCCCACTTCAACCTCCCACTAAAATCACGAGCAGCAGGGAGGAGGCGGATTAGGTCAGTGGCATTTAACTATCACCCACCAACTGCATCGCCCTTTGAACATCCCCCATCCACTGCTCTTCACTTCGGACAGACTCGAGCCAGGCAGCAGCATTTCTCAAGCCTTGGCGGGAGTCGCACTTCTGTGTTTTCCTCGCTCTTCCAAGCGCCACACACTCGCGTCACTGGAGGCTGTTGAAATATGTGGGCTTGGCCGGGCAGGCACGGGCTGGTAGGAGGCAAAGCCCTCCCGTGCCACAGGCGCTAACTGTCCCTGCGCGAGCATCGCGTCCACACGCTGCTTCGTCAAAGCACGAAGGTTATAGCGAGTTGTTCTTTGCTGTTTACCAAAGTGGGCGAAGCCCGTGCGCAAAGTAAGACATTACACCAGAACAACACTGCGGTGTTTTTTTAAGCGTAATTATATAATGCTGATGTTTTTAGGGAACATAAGGATTTTCTCCATCTTTCCTTCTACTTTCTCACAATCTAGTGCGACTGTTACTAGCTGCTGCACCTTTATTTAGCATTTCTCTTGCAGCTTTTTCTTTAATTTCCCAAGTTTTCTTGCATTTACTTTGTTAGCTAATTGGCATTGTTATTTACCTCTTTTCCTGCCCTTTTCCTTATTTTTATGCAAATTCACCCTGTCCTTCTGTTCTTTTTATTTTCTAAATGTCCACTCTGAGCTTCCCTTGGATGGCGATAAGAGGACACCGTCTAAGACTTTTGAAATGCCTTTTACAGTAACACCCTGTACTTCCAGCTAAGGTTACCTGCGAGGCTTACAAAATATGGCCCATATTGAAGAAAAAGTACCACTTCAGCTTTGATGCATCACTTTTTTTGTGCTCCCCTTACCGGCACCTACCAACACTATGGTTGCAGTCTATAATACAGTGCACCATGGCGGTCGTTAGCACAATAGCGTCAATGTTTTTTACACTATTGTGGTGCTTTGCTACACTAGCATCAAACATTTTGAGTGCAGAGTGCAAGGAGGCCCATAGGTTCCTATGGGAGCGTCATTTTAATGCTTGCTCTGAGCAGGCGTTAAAAATGACGCAAAAAATGGCACAGTGAAATCTTTTACATTTCACGGCACCATATTTTCGGGTCTCCTATCACCAGAATGCCCTCCTTGCATACATTATGCCTGGCGCAGGCATAATGTTGCACAAAAGGGTTACAATGGTTGCATTGCGACACTTTGCAAATATGGTGCGTCAGAAAAGCCACTTTAGTGCTGCCACAGCATAAAAAAACAATTACACTACAGCGGCGCAAAGGTGCTCTTAAATATGCCCTTATGTTTGGAAACTGAGAGCAAATGATTCCCAAATGCTCCTGAGCTGATGATGTTACTAGCAGGCTTCTGTGTGTTAAAGAAACATAGACGAAAATTAGAAAAATGCTGTATGTTCATATGCAGTTGATTAAATAGGAAGGCATTCTCTGT
Source organism: Pleurodeles waltl (assembly GCF_031143425.1). Classification (NCBI taxonomy): domain Eukaryota; kingdom Metazoa; phylum Chordata; class Amphibia; order Caudata; family Salamandridae; genus Pleurodeles; species Pleurodeles waltl. The sequence continues at coordinate 138,638,429 of NC_090445.1, read as the reverse complement.
TACAGATAAAAGCAAGCTGCTAGTCACACTCTTGTTTTTGTATTTAAAAATATTTTTCATTGAGTAGGAGGCTTGAAGGTGACATCATCAGAACCCGGGTTTTTGGGATGTTCCTGCAAAACAGTATCCTCTAAATCCGCTTGAAATTTAATTTACTCTGCGTAATCTCGCAAAATTTCCAGCATTTCACATTACGATTGTTATGCAAAATGTTAGAGATTATACCATGTAAAAATCCTGTGGCAGGAGCATCTGAGCAAGGCATGCAAACTGATTGTGAACTGCTGTTGTTTGTGTCAAGGGCGATTTTAACTTACTTTTTTGGAAATTAGTACTTGTTTCAAAATAAGGACACATTTTGCACTAACAAATAGCGCAAAATGCAAGACCAATATTTTGCGTGATAAAATATAATTACGTATACTCTGAGCATTTTGCAATTTCTGCAACGGCAATAGCATGAGTTTTACCTAGAGTTGGTATGCTCCCAACAAGAATGTGACAGGAGAAAACCTGCTGAAGCACTAAGTAACTGAAAAATGCATAAAGGATGGGTAGAAAGAAGATGGGGATCGATGATCTGATAGAGATGCCCTCATGTTGGTTTCATCAATAACCTTCCAAGTTTGAAGAAATGTTTTTTTTTCAAAAATAATGTGAAGGTCGAGAATAGCTTAGTCATTTGATAAAGCCTTCTATCTAGCAGTGCTTGTGGAATGATGTATCGTCAGCCCCCAGTCCTGGAGTCTCAATACCCTTTTCGAAGAAAAATATTTGGTCATTAAGTATAACAGTAGCTCACATCATGCAGGGTCAACCTGTTGATGGTCCAGCCTCATTTTTTCACTTTGGGTGCAGTCCCGAAGACTTTTCAGTGGATAAATGACCCTCAATGGGTGGAAAACGGACGTTTTATACCTGGTAGTCTTTCTCCGCTGACATTGTACCATTGGCGTTATGCAGTTGCTATTATGCCATTGTCATTATACCATTGCCATGGTACCTTTGCTATAATTCCACTGCAATTACATAATTGCCATAATACCATTGTTTCCTTCCTTTTCGTGGCCAGATATGTTTGGTGTAACTTCACTCATGAGTGTACTGTTAAGCACCTGGGTGCTTACCTGGATCACCACCATCAGATAACACTTGCAGTGAAAGTTGTATTTTCTAGCTCCAAAGAACAAAGAATGTCCTCTGGTTTCTAGATTCACCAATCAGCGCTACTGTAATTCGAAACAATTTATCTGTCTGCGATGGGGTACGCAATTGCTCTTTTTGCTTCTTTTAACACCACTCTGTAGCCTGAGAGCAGTGCAACTGGAGCTGCGTAAGTCATCCCTAGAAGGAAGAAGAAGGTATTGAGAACTCTTGTAAACTTATTTACATCAAGTTCAATAACACACATGGTGATATTATAGTCTGTCTTCCCCATAAGTCACCAAGATAAGCCAGAGGTTAAACCTCTAAATACTAATCTAACAGGCCTATTACCCCCTAGTGAATCAAAGCGCGATCTGTTGGCGTTACGCTCTCCTCTCAGTCGGTCCCCTTCTGGAACTCCCTACCCTCTTCGATCCAGTAGGTTGAAGTCCGTCTGCAGTTTAGAAAAGCCCTGAAGTCCTCCTACCAGTTCATGAACGATTCTGGACAGCCCAATTATCCAATAATCAACTCACTATAGGAGCCATGGGGCTGTGGTAAGAATAGCTTAACATTTAATGTAACAATATCGTAAGTGACTGAGGAGCAAGTGAGTGTATGCTCTTTAAATTGGACCTCAAGCTCTCTTGAATGGGGAGTCTTGTCCAGCAAAATATTACAAAGCCCTTGCAGGCTTGCTGGCCCTGGCATTTATTATCAGTCAAACACTGGTGATCAGTGCTTAATTTGTAAATAAAAAGGTGCCGGTGCTCAAAGCCCTCCTCTTAAACATGCGGCTGCTGCAATTAAATGTGAGAACACCGAATACTGAGGCAGCCTAATCCTGAAGCCATCACGGGCCTCTTCAATCCATTTAAAGCCGTTCCCTGCCCCTTCTGCTCACTCTTGAATTGAAGCTTTCTACTTTCTTCCTTTGTCACACTTTTTCATTTTTCCCTTCATCCGTCTTTCCCATATGTGTCTTTTGCTCGCAGCAAATGCTTGAGGCCGAAGAATAAGCCCCGGCCCTCAAAAATAAGTGCCGGTGCTCAGCACCGATAACAACAAGCACAAATTAAGCACTGCTGGGGATGTCCCAGCATCCATGAATTAACTGTTGTGAAACCCCGTCTAAAGCAGTGGCCGGAATGGCCGGGATCAGAAGGGCACTATGTGCCCCTACTTTTTTAATGTATGAAAAACTGTTCCCCAAAGTCTTATTAAAAGACAACAGTCCCAGGATGGTAAACTCCGATTGTGCAAATGCTTTAGCTTAAGTTTCATTCAGGGAGTTTCCTGTCCTGTGAAGATGAGGGAGGGCCAGGCAGCTTAACAATAAACCAGTCTTCTTGCCAGGGTGCCTCCTCGCCTAAAGAAATGCAAATGCGCACAACTGGTTAATCTGCAAATGTAAAGAGGGCTTGGGAGCAGGTACTGGTTTAATTGATCGAATCACATTCTTTTTGACTGGTAGTGCAAGGGGGTTACCAGCTGAGCTGTGCAGTAAGTGCTTTTCAGGGCAGTTTAATACAAATAAATCATTACCTGCAGTCTGGGTATTACTCAAACCTATATTTTGGAGGCATCGTTTTATCTGAAACCTTTTTGCACATTTTGGTAGCAGTCTGTCTTATCCTGCGTGTAATGCAAGTTTAACATAATGACGTACATTTTCTCAGTGCTTCCTGTCACACACTGGGCCACACAAGCCACAATTCTTCATTGCACCAACCAAGATTTAATTCTTTGGCTTTCTAGTTACACACAGACCTCTCAGTGCATTAAGTAACAGAGGTTTCATAATACACAATAGCGCACATACCACTGATTAACTTAACTTTTTATTTTTTTTCCATTTAATCCGCAAGTTATATATGTAGCTATCTGAAGGACACTATTTTGTTTTTTTAAGCCACACCTTTGACCCAGCCCCCACACTCATTGACCCTGCCCCCATTGCATGCAGCATCACAGTTCCCATACTTTTTTTTAATGCACTTCAACCGCTGGTCTAAAGAGGTCTCACTTTCCCATTTTGACTCTTACAGCTACCAGACTATTTCTAACCTTCCTCTTATTAGTAGATCATGGAGGTTATTAGTTGTGAGCAATTGCAGACCCACCTTGAAATTAACTGGACTCTAGACTGTTAACGTTCTTGATTCTGATGTTGTGAGTATGGGCTAGAGCGCCACCTCGTAGGTATCAAATGCTTTTATAAGAGCTTTGCCTTTTTTGCATTAACAAAGTTGTGATCCTGCGTCATGAGGAGGCTATGATATCAACATGTTGACCAGAGTCTATAAAAAGTGAATTATGTCATACAATGCAGTACTGCACAACAATCTTTAGATAAGTACATTTCTCTAAATTATTGAGTCTTTAAAAATTATTTTTCAGTACAAATCCTCGATATTTTCTTTTAAGCAGGCAGCTTTTTCTGTTATTTATTTCACTGTTTTAAGTGTGTTTTGTTTTTAGGTGTGAATGATGATAGTGAGAAGTCAGCCCGTGTCTGGTGTGAGGCCGCCAGTAGGCGTCCAGCCAGTCCAGCCGCTGTCCCACAGTTCATCACCTCCAGAAACGAGTGTATCCTTGTGTCCCGAGGAACTTCAGGCGGGAACTATGCGGCCAATGGCAAAGTCATCTTCTCTGACGGTTCCACTCATGGCAGCCATGAAGTCAGCAATAGACGACAAAGTACCCGCCACACCTCCTCCTCTCACAGCACTGCCCCTAGCTGCCAACCATCAACACAAGGCATGTCTACCAATCAGCAGGAGCATCAACCGCATCCCTTGCTCTTCTCCCTGAGACAGAAGGGGGCGTCAGTGCCTCTTCACATCCCCGGGAACCATGACAGATTCAGTGGTGTCTCAATTATGTCTAACAGTCCTGGTTCCGATACCAGTTATATACTTGGCAGGTAAGTCCAAACCTCATGTTGACATTCTGTCCATGCAATGACACAGTCATGTTCACTAATAAAAGAACCCTCTGGGTGCAAGATCCAGCACTGTGCAACCATGGACAGTCAACTATAAAGAAAAGGTGTCAAGTCACTGCAGCCTGAAGTGTGGAAGTTATAATACGCCCCCCCCCCATGCCTGCAGAATCCCTTCAATGAAACAGGAAGTTCATAGTAAATAAAATTACTAGCCTTTACATCTTTACTCAGTCCCGCTTTGCTCTGCCGTCTTGTGAAATTGTCCCTGTTTGTCTGAATGGCCCTCCAATATTGTCTTGCATAGAAATATATATATATATATATATATATATATATATATATATATATATATATATATATATATATATATATATATTGTGTATGGTCTGTTAGACCAATGGATCAGTGATGCTAGAAGATGAGCCTTACATGGGCACCCCACTGCTTCTGGGTCTAGAGTATCACAGTTGTCTGGAAGAAGGCTGCACAGTGTCACTGTTGGTGTCACAAAGTGCGGAACTCGTATAAGAAGCCTTCTGATAATTGTCCTTCGGCACCATGCTCTAACAAGCCCTTCTTCCCATCCAGCTGGTGCCACTATAATTTAACACCCATTTTCCTTTTGCTAGTTCCTGGTCTCAGGTTTATACTCTCGGCCCATTTGTCCCTGGCCGACACCAAAACCCAGCATGATTAGGTCTGGCATCTGGTGACACAGACTGCCATGACATTCTGAAGCTTCTTTTATGGTGAGTGATACCTAGCCACTGAGTAATCTATCAGTAATAAAGGAAAACAGGATGATGACTCATCCAACCCAAATCTGCTTCACCTCAGAAGGCCAAGCTGTAGCACAAAGGATGGATGTGCTTTCCAGTTCAAGTACCCACGGCGTTTTAGAGTCAATTTTATTACACATCTATATTGAGTTTTTGCGAAGTGGCTGCACTCTGCACTAGGCTTGGGTTAGGAGTATTTTGAGGTGGTCTCTTGTCACGTCTTAAGGTCCCTTAGAAAGCATTCCATAGCTTAACACCAAGGGTGATCTGCTTAGGTCCTCTCATTTATGCTAATCTTGACAGAGCCTAGTAGCCCCGTCATTTTACAGAGCCTGGCAGCCCCGTTGTTTACATAGCCTGACAGCCGCGTTGTTTACTGAGCCTGGCAGCCCTGTTGTTTACTGAGCCTGGCAGCCCTGTCATTTTAAGAGAGCCTGGCAGCCCTGATTTTTACAGAGCCTGACATGCCTGTTGTTTACAGCGCCTGGCAGCCATGTTGTTTACAGCACTCTGTAGTCCCGTTGTTTAAACAGCCTGGCAGCCTCACTGTTTACAGTGCTTGGTAGTCCCATTGCATACAGCGCCTGACAACCCCGTTGTCTATCCAATTAACTGAATGTCACTTTGGTCCCATACAGCAAAGTTTTAGACTCTATGGGCCCTTTGGCATCCTCGCTCCTCACTAGCATCATTTATTTTATGCTAAGATGGCGTTAAGGAGGCCATTTCGCAGCACCATATTTACAAAGTGGCGCAATTATTGCATTGCGCCACTTTGTAACCCCTTGCACCACATTATACCTGCTCCAGTTATAACATATGCAAGGGAGGCGTTCCCATGCAGTGAGGCCGCAAATATGACGCATTGAAACTACAAGATTTCACTGCAACATTTTTTCTGTCATTTATAATGCCTACTCAGCGGACCCATAGTAACCTATGGGTCTCCCTAGTGCTTTGCTACACTAGAGCCATCATTTATGGTGCTAATCCAGCAATGCACCACAATAGCATCATAAATTATGATGCTATTGTGGAAACTAGCACTATGGTACACTGTATGTAAATACAGCACAACCATGGTGTCTCTAGGTGGGGCAGGAGCGGCGCAAGAAAAGTGGCACATCAGGACCGATGCACCACTTTCTTGTAGATCTGGCCCTATATAACTAAGTGCAAATTTAAATCAGAACAAACCTGCAGATTTGGTTATTTGCTTTGTAGTGATTGTAGCCCTAGGACTTTTAGGCGATCATTTAAGCCTGTTGCGCCACTGTAGTGTAATTTGCTTTTACACTACGGTGGTGCAAAACAGTCCCCCAACCTGTGCCATATTTACAAACTGGCGCGATGTCACCATTGGGCCAGTTAGTAAACCCTTGCGCCACATTATACCTACACTAGGTATAATGTATGCAAGGGAGGCTTTCCCCCACAGGGAGGCACAAAAAAGGTGCAGTGAAATCTACAAGATGTCACTGTGCCATTATATCATCATTTTTTAACACCTGCCCAGGGCAGGAGTTAAACTGATGCTAGGCTCTTAAATAGGCCTCCCAGAGCTTTGTTGGACTAGCATCAACATTTTCCAGCAAAGCGCCACAACTGCATCAAACATTTTGACACAGTTGTGCTAACAAGTGCCATGGTGCGCTGTATTATAAATACAAAGCTACCATGGTGTTGTTAGGGGGGCACAGGGCGACGCAAGAAAACTGATGCATTGGAACCAGTGTGCCAGTTCCTTTGAAATGAGACCCTTATTTTTTAGCACCGGGCCATTCCTAGGAGCAGCCGTGTGCTCTATAAAACTCCTTGTTCATTCATTAATCTTTCTCCTATTATGATCCAATGGAAAGGCTTCATAGCATCAGCGGCATGGTCTTATTACCTCAAATCTTTCTCTTGCCTTACCCTGTGCCTTGGGCTTTAGAGGTTTCTTGGCAGAATTTCTCAGTTCTCTAGATAGAGACTGTTAGACCAGTGGAGTGTACAGCGGCTCCAAAAAATGGTAAAATGGAACTTGGCCAGTATGTTTACTGCACCACTGATACCTGCTGTGTTTACTGCACCACTGGTACCTGCCGTGTTTACTGCACCACTGATCCATGCGGTGTTTAGTATTTACTGCACCACTGATCCCTGCGGTGTTTACTGCACCACTGTTACCTGCGGTGTTTACTGCACCACTGATCCCTGCGGTGTTTACTGCACCACTGATCCCTGCCGTGTTTACTGCACCACTGATACCTGCCTGTTAGGAAAATATTCTTCACCACTGAGTCGACTTGAGTGCCTAGTGGGAGCTCTTCTTCAAACTCAAATCCCAACATGATTTGCCAGGTTCGTAAAACCATCTCTTGGTTGAAGGTTTTAGATTCTAGAATAAGGTCTGTAGTCAAAAGAGTATGCAGTGATTTTAATAACTAAGGGCCAGATGTAGCAATGTGAAATTTTGCGAGTTGCAAATTGCGAGTCAGACCGACTCGCAATTTGCAACTCGCAAAATTGTATGCAGAAAGGTGTCTCAGACACCTTCTGTGACTCGCTATGGGGTCGCAAAGACCGACCTCATGAATATTAATGATTTGGGTCGCATTTGGCGACCCCATAGCGAGTCCCTGCACTCACAGGGATGGTGGCCTGCTGGAGACAGCAGACCTCCATGTCTGTAGCTGCTTTTTTTAATAAAGCAGTTTTTTTTTCTTTTTGCAGCCCGTTTTCCTTAAAGGAAAACGAGTTGCAAAAAGAAAAAACTTCCGAAACCATTTGTTTTTGTTTTTTTCAGAGTAGGCAGTGGTCCATAAGACCACTGCCTGCTCTGAAAAAATATTTTTTTCGGCATTCACAAAGGGGAAGGGGTCCCATAGGGACCCCTTCCCTTTTGCGAATGAGCTACCACCAGTGTGACACTGGTGGTAACTGCGTGTTGGTTTGCGACCGCATTCGCGGTCACAAAGCAACTCAGCATGGCGATGCGGTCGCAAATAGGAAGGGAACACCCCTTGCGAGTCGCATCTTCAAATTGCGAGTCGGTTCCGACTCGCAATTTGAGGATGAGCATCGCGTTTGGCCTTTTGAATGCCGCAAACTGCGTTTTTCGCAGTTTGCGACATGCAAAAGGCTTCCTACATCTGGCCCTAGGTTCTGATACAAACAACAATATTTCAACCAACTTTCATTATCACCAAACTATTTGCCCTTCGGGGAAAAGTTGATATAGGGTCTCCACTTACTCCATACTTCCTTCAGTTCAATCACAAGGATCCTACAGATGGGTCAGTGTTTAGCGAGCGCTATAATACTCACCTCAATAAGAAGAGCAGAGGTAGATAACTAAGTCGGTTAAAAGATCTTTTTACAATCGGAAAGTCAAAGATTCATATCCTAGCAGGTCCAGTCCGCCCTCTCATCATTCCGATGTTGAAGAAATGTATTCCATTCTGTAGAGAAATATCACCAAAGGTCAGCACTGAAACAGAATGTGATATGTGTACACGTATATTAAGTTTTAAGTGGATACATGTAAACTATGCTACATCACTAATGGAAGTCTCTCTAGTGACCAGTTGACTGGAAGATATTGGAGGAGGCTAAGATGACCAGATGGCCATAGGTCTGAATCCCAGTCTGTACACTCTATATGAGATTATTATAATACTATGTCATTGATCTTTCTCTAGCGCTCAACGCTCGTTAGAATTGCCTCATGGCTCTGTGTACTGTTCCGAATATGAGTTTAGTTTGATAATGTTAAAACCTGTATCTAGAGAAGATTGAGCTTGTAGGGCGTTATTTATAAGCACCTATTTGGACACTTAAAGGCCATTCAGGTAAAAAGGAAAACTTTAACCTAATCCGTCAATACCAACAATTATTATATTTGTTGAGTAAACACCTAAGTGGGGATCGTACATTAATGAGGGAGTTTGGAAACCATACAAAACTGTGTACATCAAGTGGTGATTGTATAAATTACAGTACATATCACATATTTGCAGTTGCTTTATATTTCAGATATGCACAAATTTTAGGCACAACTAGATTAACTGATTTTCTGTTAGTCACATGAATTTCAGTCAAGTTTCAAAGCTGAGATTGGAACCCAGGTGTCTAATCTTGCCACTAGACCACGCCTCCTAAATAATTATCAGTATAAATATTCCAGAATAGTCCTTCGATGACGTCTGCTTGGGTTTTGAGAAACAATGTGATGCCATTCACTGAATGGCTCCTTTATGTTGGCTGGTGTTGGTGTTTCACTACATGTAGTCCCTAGTGCCCAGTTTCCCTACAGCTCTGCTCCTGGTTACTTCATGAATTTAGGAATGACATATGACAGAAACAAAACAAACACCGACCCGTGTTTTATGGAGAAAGCACTGCATGAGCAATAAATGGCTTTAGTCCAGTAAAGTTTCAATTACTCGTTTCTTGATATTTTTTTTGTCCCATTTTTTTCACAGCACCCACTCACTGCTCAGCGATAGCCCCGATCAGTCTGCCAGCAGGTTTGCAGAAAGTCCTTTCGGAACAGTGGGAACCTTTTCCAACCTGAATAGCCCATACATGTCCTCCCCGACAGTGCAGAAGACCTTCTTCAGTGACCAGGCAAATGGAGCACATGGCTCTGGACAGCAGCTTCCAAACTGCCCTCCCAAAACCAACCTCCTGCTCTCCAAGAAGGGCCATGCTAGCAGCTGCCCCCCTTCAATCGCCAGCTCCACCGTGGACATCCCCATTCTGCTGGTCAACGGTTGTTCGGAGCACAGTGATGGGTACCCTACCTCGTCCAGGAGCAGCCGCAGTACAATCCAGAGGAGAGTTTCCTCCAGCTCCAGCTCGGGGATAGGGTCCTTAAGCAAGACCTCTTTAGACTCCTTGCTCTTCTCCGCAGACAGTAAGATTTTTTCGTATACATTTTTAGATGCAAATATTCGATATTTTTGTTTTTTTTGTGCCCGCTATGGTTATGACAAGTTCTATTTCCAATACCACATTTAATGAAATTGTAAAGTTTATCTTCTTTTACTTCCGCTGTGGAATTCTTTTACAGAAAATGTTTGTACTTGCAGAATTTCACACCAATTGGGTTTGCAGACCATGCTGTTTCTGAAATAGATTTTGCATGATTTTTTTCTTAATACCATTTTTGCAAGCCAAATATACTGTTAAATATACTGCCAATATTTTACACACAATAAGATGTATTCTTATTTTACTTATAACTTAGGGCACAATCCGTGATTTTGTGGAGTTTTAATTTCGGATGTTTCATGAGCAGAGTTTTCAATCCGATCCACAATTCCTGTATGCAAAGCCCCATACTTTCACAAACCGCTTGTGTCTCAAAATTGTGTGGGTGATCATTGATCGTGTTTCAGAGGGAATAACTGATACTTGGGGCCTTATCACGACCCTGGCAGTCTGTTGACTGCCATGGTCACGGTGGTAGTCTGACCTCCGCCAAAGTGGTGGTCCAACCACTTTGGCAGCGGTCTGACCACCACATTATGACCGCGGCGGTTGTGCCCAAGAGGGTCTGGCGGTCCTGGCGGTCCTAATCTACCAGGGCAGCACTGCAAGCAGCGCCGCCCTGGGGATTACAACCCCCTCCTCTCCGCCAGCATTTACATGGCAGTAGCACCACCATGTAAAGGTTGGCAGAGACAGGGTGCAGGGCCCCCCACCCCGGCCAGTCCCGTTGCAAAGTTCACTGTCTGCTGTGCAGACAGTGATCTTTGCGACGGGTGCTCTTGCACCCTATGCACTACAGCATTGCCGTCGGCTCAGTTACAAGCCGGCGACAATGCAGTAGGCCGTTTCCCGCTGGGCCAGTGGATGGAAACTCTGTTTTCACCCACTGACCCTGCGGGAAACTAGTAATGGGGCCTGCTGGAAGGCATCCGCACTGTTGACAACCTGCCCGTCGGGACTTTGGCAAATGGTGTAAACCTTCCACTGAAGTCATAATGACCTCCTTGGTGTCATCCAGAGAAAGTAGTCCTTGCTAGAAGAATGTGCCTTGGTATAATGATTTAAACATTTTGCTGTATCTGCGGCATGATGGATATACATTAAATGATAAGCGATGCATTGTGGAAGTCTGTCTCTTTCTGGAGGAAAAGGGCCCAAGGCTAAAGTTTGATTGGTGTTGATGGACTTCCTTGAGACCTTTTGCTCCTTAAGAGTTTTCCTATATTCTGCTCACTATACTCTGGAAAAAGTAATATGATTTGAATTCAAAGAACCTTCTAGCCTGGTTTTCTGTCTTACTGGTGCCTTCTACTTCCTACTCCTATATATCTCTTCTGTAAAGAGGTTTGCCATTGTGTGATAAATACCCAAGTTGAAAAAAACACTACAGGATTCATAGTTCACTTGAAAAAGTTCGAATAAGTAAAAAATTAGTATATTGACATTATCACTAGAACATGGAAAACTGTATGTAGATGCTTTGTCTCCAGAAGAGACATCTTATTGTTTCACCGTAGCTAAGTCCACACTGCTCACCTTCTATTTAGAGGTCCAATGCACCTTTAATGTATGGTTTCCTTAAGGCAGAAAAATTTAAGAGCTGTTCTGATTGTTACAGATACTCAATCAAAGGGTGACCCAACAATGAAGTTTGTGACCGACACTTCAAAATATTGGTTCAAGCCCCACCTCAACCGTGAGCAAGGTAAAGTATGGTGTGGCTCGTGCCTTTTCATATCGGGATCCCACCTTCATCCTGAGTTTCTCCTGAGTCACTGTCTTTTGCAGAAGGTTTATAAAAGTGTCTGGTATTTTCACATGGCAAAATGGTCCTTTCATATGACAGTACCCCTCATCAGTGGATGGCGTGGGCAAAAATAATCTGCATCCATCACAAAAAAATGATTCCAGTGTAAAAGTTAACATGTAGGATTACTAGGCATCCCAGCTTTGCTGGTATAGTTGTGGGTTTCCGCCAGTGGTCCCTACAAATTTCAGTAAGCTTAGCACATGTTCACATTTTCAGAGAGGATTGGCTGAATGCTAAAAGAGGGATGTGATCTTGTTTTTTTTAGTGCAAAATGTGTTAGCAGCCTCTAGCAGAAAGCCCTTGGTGCCTCACTACCTCTGTCCTGATTGCTATCATTTAAATAATTCTTGTTTCCCCCTGTGATCTAAAATTGTAGTGCTCCATATATGCTTACAGAATGTCCTGTTTTTTTGTTTTTAAAATCTGATCACCCTGGCTATGAGTTGAATACCAAATAAAGTAATTGCTGCTGAATGGACAGAAATGTGCACACGTTTAGTTCTGGCATTCCTTGTATGCTGTCACTACACATGAGCCAATATTCTGTGTTTTATTTACAGGCCTGTCAGAAGCTTTGGCGCTAAAACGTTTGGGCAGCTTCTCTTACAGCATCCGTTTAGGACATCCTCATTTCTCACTCCTCATTGCATCCTTCATACCTACTTCTTATCCATCTTCACTAAATGTCATGCCTGCTTCTCATCCATCATGCCTACTTCTCATCTATCATCTCCACTTCTCATCTATCATCCCTGCTTCTCACCCCTACATCTTATTTATCATCTCTCCTTCCAATCCATCATCCCTATTTCTCACCCCCTGCTTCTCATCTCTATTTCTTACCCATCATCCCTACTTCTCATCCATCATCCCACTTCTCGTCCCTGCTTCTCGTCCCTCATCCCTGCTTCCTATCCCTACTTCTCATCCACCATCCCTACTTCTGACTTCTACTTCTCATCCATCTCACTTACTTATCATCCATCATCAGTACTTCTCATCCCTACTTCTCATCCATCATTGATCATCCTTATTCCTTATCCATATTTCTTGTGAATCATCCATCATCCCTACTTCTCATTCATTATCCTCATCCCTACGTCTCATACCTCATCCATCATCCCTTCTTCTCATTCCCCATTTCTTAGTCATATCAACACACTTTCAATGTTGTGAAACGCACCTCACACTGATTGGTTGGCAACAGCCAATCAGAATTAAGAGAATAGGCTGCATTTTGTTGGTCTAGCCACTGGAAAAACAGCCTTCTGATTGCACACTTTGCAGTTTGATTCCAGTAAATCAAGGCTGTACAGCATTTTATTTAAGTGCTTTTCTATTTACGCAGGCCTATGCAGAAAGCTCTGATGGTTTGGGGAAGAAAAAGGCCTTCCAGCTTGGGCCACATATCCGCACTTGGAGACAGGGATGCACAGGTCATCAGAAATCTTGTTTGGTTTGAGTTTAATACTGTAACAAAGAAAATGTTCAAAATCAACTCTTGGAGACAGGGTAATACATTAATCAGAAACCTTTTCTGGTTTCAGTTTTATTTATATCAAAGAAAATGTTTTAGTCTGAAGCTGCCTTTAGCTCTGAGAGCTGCATTTTGTTATTTTCTTGCAGCATGCAGGATTTAGGTACTGGGCTTCAGTTATCTAGGAAACTAGAGAGAGCAAGGCCTGGACAGAGATGTTGCATATGAAACTGAAACCAGAAAAGGTTGATGCAATTTATAGCTCTGTATCCAAGTGTGGATTTAGTGCCCAGGCAGTGAGGCATCTTCTCTTCCCCTAAGTGAAAGAGCTTTCCACAGAGGCCTGTGTTAAAAGAAAAGTACTTACTTAAATAAAATGAAATGTGGGATTCATTGGAAGCAAATACCAGCTGTATTTTCTCTCCTTGGTCCTTAACCAGCCAATGAGAAGGCTGATTTTTCAGTGGTTGGACCAATCGGTGAGAAGGTGTGTTTCACAGCATTAAAAGTGTATTAGTATACTTGAAGGATGAGGACTGAGAAGTAGGGATTGAATGATGGATGAGAAGTAGGGATGAAAAGTAGGGATGCTGAATGTGAAGTAAGGATGATGGATGAGAAGTAGGGATGATGAATGAGAAATAAGGGTGAGAAATAGGGGTGATGGATCAGAAGTAGGGATAAGAAGTAAGGAAGATGGGTGAGAAGTAGGGATTATGAATGAGAAGAAGGGATGAGAAGTGGGGATGATGGATGAGAAGTAGGGGTAATGGATGAGAAATAGGGGATGAGAAGCAGAGATGAGGAATGGGAAGCATGGATGATGGGTGAAAATTAGGGATGGTGGATGAGAAGTAGGGATGAGAAGCAGGGATGAGAAGTATGGATGATGTATAAGAAGTAGGGAAGATGGATGAGATGTATGGATGATGGATGAGAGGTAGGGATGAGAAGCAGGGATGAGAAATAGAGGTGATGGAAGAGACGTAGGAATAATGGATGAGAAGTAGGGATGATGTAAGATAAGTGAGGATGATGCATGAGAAATAGGGATGAGAATTAGGGAAGATGGATGAGAAGTAGGGATGATGGAAGAGAACTAAAGAAGAGAAGTAAGGGTAATGGATGAGAAGTAGGGATGATGTATGAGAAATAGGGGTGAGAAGTAGGGATGAGGAGTGAGTTATGAGAATGTCCTAAATGAATGCTGTACTCTCTAAGGTTTGTGATCCAAGAGACAGCTGGCAATTAGAAAGATATATATTCAAGGGGAAGACAAATTCAGTACTTGGTGCTACCTTGTAGTGTTTCTGCTTCAGCTGCATTAAGAAAGAACAGGCCAGGACTTCTGTTTTATTACTTAAAGCATGTTATAACAGGAGAGCTGGCTCCCACAATGTGTGGGCATAGGGCAAGGCTCCTGAGATGCCCTCCATTTCCGAAGGCCCTATTTATTTATGACACTGATCACTATTGCCTTGCAGTCGTGGAGCTCTTGACAAACAAGGAACCAGGTGCTTTTATCATCCGTGACAGCACATCCTACCGGGGCTCCTTTGGATTGGCCATGAGGGTTCCACTGCTGCCCGCAGCAACAAACAACAAATCAGGTACTAGGCTGCATAGCAAGTTCATTTTCCTTAATTATATTTTCTTTCTAGTGTCTGTTAAGTAACAGTAGAGGTCAACAATGATGTTCTGCACAAATTTCAAATATTATCACCACACACAGTTATCTGACATGATTATTTTGTTCCTAAAGGCGAGGAGTCCAGTGACCACATCCGGCATTTTCTGATTGAGTCGTCGCCAAAAGGTGTGCACCTGAAAGGCGCCTCCGAGGAGCCCTATTTCGGTGAGAGGATGGTCATTACATGGCAGAGCTCTGTCTGTACCACTATTAGTTTATGCTGAAGACAAAGCCTAACTCAACCATAAGGCTTTTCTCGAATGCTTGTTAGTAATTCATCTCCCATATGGCAAGAGTGTGTCTGTGGATCGGTGGTACTTGGGATTTCAGACTTTAAATAGATCCCTCACATGTTAAATAGATCCCTCACATTTCTTGTTGAAATTATTTAGAAGCTCGTCCTAGACCCAGGCCGTGAAGGTGAAATTACATAGAGGCTTCTCCTAGACCCAGACCATGCACATTAACAGGCTTAGAGGCTTGTCCTAGACCCAGGCCATGTAGGTGACAGCGCTTAGAGGCTTGTCCTAGACCCAGGCCATGTAGGTGAAAATACTTAGAGGCTTGTCCTAGGCTCAAGCCATGTAGTTGAAAGTACTTAGAAACTCGTCTAAGACTTGAGCCATGTACGTGAAAATGCTTAGAGGCTTGTGCTAGACCCACGCCATGTAGGTTAAATTACTTAGAGGCTTGTCCTAGACCCAGGCCATGTAGGTTAAATTACTTAGAGGCTTGTCCTAGACCCAGGTCATGTATGTGAAATTGCTTAGGATGGTGTCCTAGACCCAGGCTTTGTAGGTGAAATTACTTAGAGGCTTGTCCTAGACCCAGGTCATGTATGTGAAATTGCTTAGGATGGTGTCCTAGACCCAGGCTTTGTAGGTGAAATTACTTAGGGGCTTATCCTAGCCCCAGGCCCTGTAGATGAAATTGCTTAGAGGCTTGTCCTAGACCCAGGTCATGTATGTGTAACTGCTTAGGAGCTTGTCCTAGACCCAGGTCATGTAGGTGAAACTACTTAGGGGCTTATCCTAGACCCACGTCATGTAGATGAAATTGCTCAGAGTCTTGTCCTAGACCCAGGCCATGCAGGTGAAATTACTTAGGAGGTTACCCTAGACCCAGGTCATGTAGGTGGAAATGCATAGAGGCTTGTCCTAGACCCGTGCCATATAAGTGAAATTACTTAGGGGCTTGTCTTAGACACAAACCATGTAGGCAAAATTAATTCAAGGCTTGTCCTAGACCCAGGCCTTGTAGGTGAAAATACATAGAGGCTTGTGCTACACCGAGGCCCCTAAGATGATGATATAATTTAGATGCCTGTCCTAGACCTAGGCCATGATTACATTTTCATCAGTTGCTGCTGTATGTTTGCTGAATTATTTTTTTGGGATTTCTGATATGTTTGCCAATATATCTTAATCAGGTGCACAGATGAAGGGGTTTCTTCACATTCAATTGCATGTTGTTCTGTAGTCAACAATGTCACTTTAAACCACCAAAAAGACAACATATGGTAGGGCAACACATACAAATTTCACCTGTGAAGGTTGCTAAGTTTACATACTTTACATGACAAGACGTTGTGTAAACGCAGCAACACTTTCTCTGTGGATGTGAATTCTTACAACAGCGATTTAAGTGCAAAAATATTCTTGCAAAACTTTTTTGTGATTGAATTCATCAACATAAATACGAGTTTTTGACAAGGCCAGCGGAAGATACAAGGGTAGAATTGTAGAGGAGAGGAAAACAAAGCTGGCGACTTGATGTATTGTCCAGTGTTGCAGCTGGCAGACACATTGATAGAATAAATGATGCAAGGAGTCCTATGTGCTCTCAGTACCCACCTGTAGGCAGAATGAAAGCAGTGATATAGATATCTTGAGCATAGAAGCATCCTGCCAAACCATCATAACATCATATAGTGCCACTGATTGCCATAGTGTAACGTCATTTCTTGTCCTAGGGAGCCTGTCTGCATTGGTGTACCAGCATGCCATGATGCCTCTGTCCTTGCCCTGCAAACTGTCCATCCCCACAAAGGGTAAGTGTCCAAGCCCTAGGAATATTGACCTGTTCATCTGACCCAGTCTCTCCAGAAATACCCTAATCCAGTTGCCTTTTTTACACGTTGTCTACACAGATTTTTGTGAAGGTGAAAGCAGTCCTGAATCCTCCCCAGAATCCTCAGTACATGAGCTGAAAAGAGTGGCGGGTGAGTAGAGGGTCCAGATCTCACACATTTCTGGGACTCGGCATGGCGGGGTGTGTCAGGGGCTGCAGAAGAACCTCAGCGGGGTAGATGTGCTGCATCTTGGTGAGAGAGCCAGAGGAAGGAGAAGACATAGCAAGACATGGCAGGGATAGGACACCAGGTGCTAACAAGAGATTTATATCTTCCTCTATTGTTTATGAAACATGGCACCAATAAGACCTTAGGATTTACTCCTATAGAAAAGACTGAAGTTAGTTTTAACGTTTTGGCAGGTGATCAGAGTGAACTGGATGGCCTAAGGCTAATGTCCCTAAAAGGCTTGTTGGCTTTGGGTTCGATCAGGATCAGTTTAATTTCTGGTGTTGACTGATCTGACCCCTCATTTTGACTAGCCCTTTGCATGTAGATCAGCAGATTTTACTACTCTGGCTCCTGGTTGACTAAAGGGAGACTTCGAAGCTTGATGGGTTTCTTCTCATTGGTTTCTGCTTGCAGCCTGCAATGTTTTATACCTGACCTCTGTCTGCACGGAGACCCTGACGGGCAGCCTGGCCATACAGAAAGCTGTCTCCACCACCTTAAAGATGGAGCCACTGCCCATACCGACCATCGTCCACTTCAAAGCCACAGAGCAAGGGATAACGCTGACCGACGTACAGAGAAAGTAAGTGGGTGACAACATTAATTGGTAAAAAGGGGCAAGAACCTCTGAAAACTTTATAAATAAGAGATAAAAGTGATTGACTCTACAAGTAGGGGCTTAAATGTCTGTTGACGTTGTAGAAACATGTGGCTGCAATAAAACAACCAGCAGGCAACAGACATGGAGAAACAAGTTCAGAAGCATTTGGAATAGGCAGTGATAAATACATGGAGACCTTCAGTCTTACTCAGTGTTTACATCAACTGTCCTACTTCTCTAGCTTCACTCCTGCTCCACGATTTTCACTCTGCAACATGCACACTTTCATCCTGAAATATATTATGTTTTTATTTATTTATGGATGGGATCTCTATTGCAACTACATTTTTGGGTCCTCTTTCATAAAACTCAAACCAAAGCATCATCTGTCAAAAATATGAAGTCAATAATGGTGAGTCCTGAATCATTTAAAATGTGCACGAGAATGCATAAAATACTAAGTTCCATAAGAAAGAACCTCAAAAGTTCTAAATTCTTGTAATAATGGAATCTCCCCCCCTTTAGCCTTTATGATTGAAATAGTATCGTCCTACCGCTAGTAATATTACATTGGGGAGAACTCTCTCATGACATGGTTCCTCTGCCATGAGACAACTGGAATTGACTGGTGCCTGCTGGGCCCAGTGGCATAATTAAACTTGAGCCCTACCACCTCTGCATGGTACATGGAGGACCCTCCTCCGAACTCAGTCAGGAACACTCAGGGCGGGATACTGTGTTGAGGGGGCCCCCTGGAGATCGGGCATCCGCCTGCACTGCAATAGCTTTTGTTATGCCTCTGGCTGGGCCCGAGCATACCAGCAGGGCATTGACGGAGACGACTTGGGCACACAGGGGCCCAATTTACAGAATATGGGTTTTCTTCGGGCAGTTTCTATAACTATAACCGAAGAATTGGAGCAGTTACATGAACAACGGTTACATTACACAAGGGTACATTTAATTTTTTGTATTCTTTTTAGGCGAGGAAACATGAAGGACCATATTTATAGGCTTTTGGCACAGGGCAGCACAGCAGGTCACATTGCTGCGCTGCCCTGCATCAAAGGGAAAGGGCAGGAATTCATGTTATCTTGGCATATGGACCATTCCTGTCCTTTCCCACTGCACTGGCACCGGTGTAGCAGCCTAGAGCCAGTGCAGCACTCTTGCACCATGGTGCAGGGGCGTCTGTGTTGTAGGCAGGATTGTTTTTGTGCAGGAAGGGGCATCTTCCTACACTTCTGCAGCACACATAGATAGAGGAAAAATTGAGGAGAAATGAAGATATTACTCCTTGTTGCACCTACAAGGTCTTGTAAATTTGTGATGCATCAAAATCCATGGGTGTTGCGTGGGAACACCCACCACAATGCCCATGGAATGCAGAGGCAGCTGCTGGGAAAGAAAAGTGGTGGCTTCGCGCAGGGAAGGGCGCAGCACAGTGAAAAATAATTAAAATCGAACTTGCCTGCCAGTCCTCTTGATACTCATGTGCTCCTCTCGAGTCCTGGCAGTCCAAGAACAGGCTCCCATACTGCCCTACCAGAGGCTACTGTCATGGTGGTAATACCCAGCATGACCGAAGTGCCCAGGATTTGTCTGAGCGGGCTGCTTTGGTGCTCAGACAGGGCCTAGGAGCCTGTGCTTGTTCTCCACCCAGCTGTACAGCACAGCTCAGGTGGAGAGATGTAAGTGCGCATGTTGGTTTGGCCATCCTAAGGTGCTGCCTTGCTTCATAGATATGAGTTCAAGGTTTGCACTGCTGTGTCCCAAAAAGTGACGCAAAGGCAGCTCAAAGAGCTCGTACACATGCCCCTAAGTGATTGGCCCAGAATCACAGGATGTTGAGCCGATGCCGAGACTCGTACCTATCTCCTCAGTTGGCCACTCTGGCTGTTACTCCACATTCCCTCCCCTGTTATTCCCACCACACATTGGCACAAAACAGTGATTCTTCATTTCTCAATGAAAAATCCAGTTTCTAAGTATGGGCGTTTCTATGTGGGTATTGTGTTTTTTTCTTTTTATTTACAAAAAAGTGAAATCTGGTAATACACTTTACGTTGCGTGACTTAAGACTAGAACTCCCAAAACACTCTAGGTCCCAGATTTACTAGATTCCTACACAGTGCAGCAGTTAAACAAATCTGCGCTGCAATGCGGCAGGAGGGAGCAGGAGAGTGCCATATTTACAGAAATATGTCTCTCCCCTCTCCCTAGCGCCTGCGCTGATTTTAGCTGCCGAGACCCACGCACACCCCTTAGTGCCATAGTGCTAGGGTGTGTGCATGAGATTAGCATAGGGTTTGTACTGGAAGGGTATTGTTCCAGTTCAAAATAGTGTGCGTAGACACACTTTAAAGCTTTTCCTGCGCTGTATGTGTGCTGCATAGTGCAGCACACATGCAAAGTCGGAAAAGAACGGAGAAAGGAAAACATTTCTCCTTTTAACAGCTGTTTTTCAGTGGTGTTAATTTTTGGCACTAAACCCTGTCTACCAATGTTAGTTGATGGGGTTTAGCATCAAAAAGCATGGGTGGTTGCCTGGGAACGCCCATATACCAACCACATAATGCCCCCTTTGCGCTACGCAACACAAAGCAGTGCTTTTTGTTACTTTTAGGGTACTTTTCATCGCAAAACAGGGTTTTGCACTGGAAAGTAAATAGGTAAAACATATTTTGTGTCGATTTGCGTCACTTGTTTGACACAAACACGGCGTAAAATATTAGTAAATATACCCCTAGCTTAGTAGATGGAAGACTAGGAGCGGTACCACCTCGGGGGTATGGAGGTGGGGCTTTTAAAAACTCCATCGGAGTTATTTGTAAACTAGGCTTTTTTAAGGTGTAGTAAAAGCACATCCATGCAATTGCACAGTAAACAGTTACCTAAAATACGTATTATAACATCACACATTATTTGTACTTTGTCAGGAAATCAACATGATTAAATAACAGTGACTTACCATGCAGTAAGTAATTATTTTAGTGGCAATTATATTAAACAAAGTTGCTGAATGAGTAGTTTACGTGGCCCCGCGTCAGTTATGTTTTTTCCGAAGCGTTTTTCAGCACCCGACCACATTTGTACCGCGCGTACCTTGTAGTGAAAATGCCTTATGAGAGGCAAATTGGAAATACACCACAAGACCACTGGATGGCAGTGTTACACTGGTAATAGTTCAACCATGACCCGAGCTTTGGGGGCTGCTGCAGAGTTTCGTTCATAGTGAAGTTAATGGGCCAGCTCGAGCTTCCTTGTGCTTCCACCCAAACTCACCAATCTGTTTGCACCTCTTCAGCACAGAAAAGTTTACCCCAGATGTGCAAGTTCAATGTAGTCAAAAAGACCAAGGCCAGATTTATGTGCACCTGGCGCCATTCCAACACCACCTTAGCATCATTATTTTGACGCTAAGGTGGCATTGGAAGGCAAAAACGCAGCGCCATATTTACAAAGTGGCACAATGCTTACATTGTGCCACTTTGTAACCCCTTGCGACACAATATGCCTGGGCCAGTCATAATGTATGCAAGGGGTGCGTTCTGGCACTAGGGGGGCCGAAAAAATGGCACAAAGAAATCTAAGAGATTTCTTTGCGTCATTTTTATCGGCATTTTTAACACCTCCTAAAAGCTGTGTTCAATGGGCCTCTGGGTGCTTTGCAGGATTAGCTTCATCATTTTTTACGTTAATCCTGAAAGCGCCGGACTAGTGTCAAAAAGTATGACGCTAGTCCCCCTGACTACCACCATGGTGCATTGTATTTTAAATAGGGAGCACACATGGTGGTGTGAGGGGGGCGCTAAGGTGCACAAGAAAAGTGGCGCTGCACTAAGTGCAGTACCATTTTTCATAATTCTACCCCTAAGGACCTGGTTACGAGTATAGGCGCTATCGCACCTGATAACGATACTACGGTGTACGATATTTATCAGGTGTGATAAATAGGGCCTATTATGGGTTTGTGTGGAATAGTATGCTAATTTTGGTGTTTAATGCACAAAAATCCACATGATACGCAGTAGCATAACAAAGACTCCCGCAGCCCCTGTGGTGAGGGGGGGAGTCTGAGCTTTAGGGGAGCCCCTCAGCACAGTACCCTGGCCCCTCCATATACTTTCCAGGGTGGCCCTTCAAGTTTCCTTACACCTTTGAGGATTCGGTAAATAGGGTATGCCCCCCTTGGTTTAGAGGCAAAGAATCAACTTGGTATGTCCAAAGCAGCAGCCATTGCTATTATCTGTGATCCCTGACATTGCTGCAAACTGAGAGCAGGAGCTCATTTGAGCTACAGCCCACTCCCACATCATATCTCGAAATGCCAGAATAAAGGCTGCATATCCTTACCTGTCCAATGCCTATTTCTAGGTGACCTTCTCACAGGCAAGCTAATCGTGAAGCTTGATAGGTACTCAGAAGTATCACCAGCTGCATGCACTAGTTTATTGACCTTTCCAAAGCATCATGCGGTGTGTCAGTCATTCTGACAGTCCTGGTTGTTTGTTGATCAATATGTTACATTCTACAGATTGTAGTTTATTTTTTAACATTGCAAGTATGGATTAAACATCAAAGCATGCAGAGTTCTGTTGGCTAAAAATCTAGCTCTGGCAGCACCATGAACATGGAACTAGTTGGCAAGTAGTCCTATCACGACCCTTCCCCATCCCACATAGTCCCTGAGCATTCCTAAGTGTGTAATGGCCAGATTTACAAGGCTCTCGCACCTCTTATCACCACACTAGCATCATTGTTTTTTACATGAATGTGCTGTTAAGGAGGCCATTCTCTTTCGCCACATTTACAAAGTGGTGCAGTGCTTGCATTGCGCCACTTTGCGACCCCTTGCGCTACATTATGGCTGCACCAGGCATAATGTAGGCAAGGGGGCGTTCTGGCAGCAGGAGGCCTGTAAAGATGGCGCAGTGAAATTTACAACATTTCATTGCACCATTTTTAGTGTGGTTTTTAGTGCCTGCTCAGAGCAGGCATTAAAATGACATGCCCATTACTTTCAATGGACTCGCTTTACTTTGCAGGATTAGCGGCATTATTTATGCCACTTATCCTGCAAAGTACCACAATAGCGTCATCAATTATGACACTTTTTTCCTAATGTGTGCCATGGTGCGCCGTATTGTAAATACGGCGCTACCACGGTGTCATTAGGTGGCGGTAGGGGGGCGCATGTAAAGAAACGCATCGGAGCTAATGCGCCACTTTCTTGTAAATCTGGCCCTAAGCGTAACTTTACTAGTCCTTTTGGGACATAGTTACAAGGAACTGGTGCATTGGCTCCAATGCACCAGTTTCTTTACTTCTCCCTGTGCCCCCCTAAAGACACCATGGTAACACTGTATTTACAATACAGTGCACAATGGCACACGTTAGCAAAATAGGCTCAACATTTTTGATGCTATTGTGGCGCTGTGCTGGACTAGAGCCAAAACTTTTGGTGCTTGTCCAGCAAAGCTCAGGGAGGCCCATACGATATAACACTAGCTTCAGTTTAATGCCTGCCCGAAGCAGGCAATAAAAAATGACACTAGAATGGCGCAGTGAAATCTTGTAAATGTCACTGCGCCATTTTTTGGGCCTCCATGCGGGGGAACGCCTCCTTTGCATACATTATACCTGGTGCAGGTATAATGTGGCACAAGGGTTTACAAAGCGGCACAGTGGTACTATTGCACCACTTTGTAACTACGGCACAGGGTGAGGGCCGGTTTAGCACTTTTGGGACCATAGTTATAGCCCTGTGCCTTTCAGTTAATCTTGTCTATGCACTTGCTCGACTTCAGGGCTGTTTAAGAGATCCCCGGTGTCCCATTATAATTTTACCTCTGCTACGGGCTCGCAGTGTCCGCTCAGTCATCACCCATCGCCTCTAGTGACTGTTTATGTAATTTGGCTCTTTTCGTAAGCTGTACCTCACTGTTACTGCATACCTGCTACTGACTCCTTGTGTGAACAGAAGCTGAACGCTGCAGACCTTGTGCCTTAGTTTATCTTTTCTTTAGTCTATTGATGAAATCAAGTTTGTATCCGTTGCCAGATCCCTCTGTGGTGCAATGCATTCCTGCTGGTCTCGAAATATATATATTATTATTATATACATGTGTCTGACTCATGTTTCCTTGTTTATTTCCCATAGGGTGTTTTTCCGCCGACACTACCCCCTGGGTACAGTAAGCTTCTGCTGCCTGGATCCACAGAACAGACAGTGAGTGCTGTGCTGATGTTAATATGTTCAGGTCAAGCCTTGTTGTAAAGGAAAAGTTCTCTTTAAAGATGGGATTGTCCAGTATTGTCCATTTCCACGAGGGTGTCTGAGCTGTAACCCACTACCTCCCCCATAGATGGAAAAAGAAGGCTGTCAACCCTCCCACATTCAGGATTTTGGGTCTGTGATGGGTATGTTTACTGTGACAAGGGCAGCGCCTTTGTCAAGTGGAATATGTCTCCTAGGTACATATGATATGCATTCTACAGGCTTTCGACAATAACCACCTAGATCACAATAAATGCATCGAAACCTCTTTACGACCTTGCATTTCAGCGTTCAAAATGTGACCTGAAGAATGATCAGTGCCTCAACCCTGATGTTTCCCACATGTTAAGGGGCTGTTGTTTTATGACGGGTGCCTATGTTTGAGTATTTAACCTTTGCATCCCAGTGAGGCTTTTGTTGTTTCAGAAGGTGGCATGAGGCTGCTTAATACACATAAACAGCTTAGAGGCCTAGTGTTTCACCAATTAAGGCTAGATTTGTGAAAGTATATTCGGAAATGGTGCACTGGGGCTGCATATCAGACTCCCCATGTCCTCGCTCATCTTGTCTACCAAATGAAGCCTGGGGCTGCTTAATGTCTGTACCTCTGGGGTCTACTCTAACATTATTGAGCAGAGTCAATACAAAACGCTAGTTATGGGGCCTCTTTAGACATTCGCAGCAGAAGGTACAAAAGAAGTGTCACAGTTAATAACTAGAATTACTGAGTGGATTAGAGGTATATCATAGCAAATGAAACAACCAGCTTTACCACTAGCCCCCTTTGCAGTGCATCTGAAATGTAACTTGCCTTTTGTGAGGGTCGCAGTTGAGGTACTGCCAACAATAAAAATAGCCAACAAAATATTTAAATTTATATATATAGTTAAAATATCAATGTCTCTCTATACCTAAATCAAAGTGACAAAAGTGCATCCTGCAAACATATTGACAGTAAAATATATGGTACATTTAAAAATTTCTCCTACCAGATTATACACTGCAAAACTATTGACTACAATACAGTAATTTAAAATTAGCAGTAGACTTAATGAAACCCATAAAAGTATATATAGATAAAATATTGAAAATTTATTTTCAATCCTAACATTTAACATAAATATATATATATATATATATATATATATATTTTTTTTAAATGGTAGAAAATTACTACAAATGTTTGTAATAAGTTTGAATTTACATTAATTATTTTAGAATAATTTACACTATATTAAAATTAACAAAAACAAATGTAATCAAGTTATTTTGTAAAAAATCACAGACAATACAGACATACCTAATTGGTAATAGCTACAACATTTAAAAATAAATGCATATACATAAAAACAAATATTGAATAGCTAACCTCTTGTTAGATTGTTTAATAAATATCATAATCTATGCTCATCCTGGTCCCATAAACACTGGAAAGCACTTTTAGGGGGTCAAAGTTACCATTCTAACACCAGGCTTACACACATTGACAAAAGTGCTTATATTTGGAACGTCTGGTGAGTCAGATTAAGTATTCTAATACAGTATCACAAACATTGGAAAGAGCTCATATAATTGGGGATAGGGAAAGGCTTACTATTCTAACTCCAATCCAACAATCACCAGGTGAAGAGCATACATACGGAGCTGAGATTTCCTCTTTTAACTCCAATCCCACAAACATATGGGAAAGGACATACGTTTGGGGAATGTTGGTTGTGCTGGGGCCAGATTTACTATTCTAACTCCAGTCACATAAAGATTGGGAAACATTCATATATTTGAGGGAAGGAGATGTTTAATATTTTAACCTTATACCAACCCCAAAAATTAGGAAATTTATTATTTTAACTCCAGTCCCACAAACATTGGGGAAAGTACATATGTGTGTGTGTGTTCTATGGTCTACATATACTTGATATTGCGCACCACTCACTCCGGTAGGAGTATCTCGGCACTGCGCTGTATGGGCAGAAGAAAAACCGAACAGAACAGCCATATTTCCAGCAATTTCTTAAAGTTCCTAAAATTGAAGCAGGTGCAAATGTGAAGAGAGCGAGCATTCCAAATGGTGGGGGCTAAGTAAGAGATAGCTGTGCCACCAAATGTGATGGTACGCATACGGGGGATCTGCAGAAGAGCTTTGCTAGAAGATCTCAGCTATCTGAGAGGCAGATACAAATCTTCAATTTTTGATGCAGATAAACAGGCTGGGCCTGATACAAGGCCTTGTCTGTCAAACAGTAAAGTTTGAAAGTTGCTCGTTTTTTTATAGGCAACCAGTGCAGTGCTTTTAAAACAGGGGAAAGGACTGACCGGGCTGACAGGTTTCAAATCAGTCTGGCAACATTATTTTGAACAACCTGTAATTTAGCCAGCAAGGTGACATTAGCTGCAGCCACCCCTGCATTGTCATAATCCAGGCGACTGGTTATCGGCGTCTGGACCAGGGTTTTCTGGAGGTGGATGGTAGCTAAGGGAAGACTTTTTTTTAACAGTTTCAATGTGGCAAAGCAAGAGCCACATGTAGCAATGACATGATCTCTCACAGACAAATCCCGGTCGAATTTGACCCCTAAATTTCTCACCGCCTGCTTTGGAAGCGGGGGTACATCCAAGATCGGAGGGCCACCAATCAGGTGACCAAAGTTCATGTGCCTTGCCAAACAGTACCTCTCGGATTTATCGCTGTTAAGCTTGAGACCATTAGTAATCATCCAACTTTGGATTTCTCTCATGCAATGTTTAAATTGATTTTCTGCCCTATCTGGCCCAGGGGAAATAAGCAGCTGAATGTCATCTGCGCATGACACAATTTCCACACTGCAGGGTCTTACAACATGAGCCAGGGAGGCAACATAGAGGTTAAATAGTGTTGGGCACAAACAGGAAGGTACTCCTTTATTAACCGGTATCTTTCAAGGTTTAAATGGTCCCAAGTGAACTTGTTGGGGGCGATTATTGAGGAAGTCATGACGGCCATAGATACCTGCTTCATGTAGTGTGTGGATTAGAGAGGAATGGGAGACTGTGTCATATGCCACAGACGGGTCCAGTAGCTCCCATTGCTGTCTCCTCACTTAGTAATGCTCGAAGTCCGATTGCGAAGGGTGTAAGATCTTGTTCTCCTCTACAAAGGATGTTAGTTGTGTATTAATATGACTTTCTAAGGTTTAAGAGGTAGTAGCAAGATAGGTCTTCAGTTCGCATGTTCCTCAGGATTAGCAGAAGGCTTTTTTAAGAAGTGGCATTATTTGTGCACACTTCCAATCTGCTGGTACTGTGACAGAGGTGAACGAGAGATCAACCCAAGTTTTAACTGAAGGAGCCAGACAATTAGCTAAACTGGACATTATTCTGGGGGGGCAGGGGTCCAACGGGAAGCCTGATTTTGTCAAGGTTAGCATCTTCTGCACCTGTTCCCTAGACAAACTTCAACTGCTTCCAGTGTAGTTTTTGCAGCCGAGTGTGGTTGAGTCAGGTCCAATACCATTTCTTAACGTGTAGGGCAGACCAGAAAACTCTTATATATACAGGTGATTTTATTTTCAAAAAGTTAGCAATGGAGTCACAGAGATTCTGAGATGCTAGCGTAGAGGTTGCACAAGCACAAGGTTTCATAAAGATGTTTAATGCTTTATATAACTCCTTTGTGTAATTACCAGCTCGGTTAGTTGTAGAAGTAATATAGGTTTTCCAGGCTATTTTAATCAGATTATGGTAGATCAGGAGCATATCCCTGTACGCCACTTTATCAGTAGGTGATTTAGTGGCCCACCAGCACCGCTATACATGTTTGCACTTTAGTTTTTCCCGGCATTGCTCTCCAGAATACCAGGGTGCCGGATTCCAACGAGACGAAGAGGGTAAAGATTCTTTAAAAGGGGCTATTTGGTCAAAAGTGGCTGTTATGGACTTGTGGCAAGATTCTAAAGCAGCATTGATATCCAAAAAGGATGTCAGTGAAACCGCCTGGAAGGATTGTACGTGTGTGTGATATTTGTGCTTGTTGAGGTTTCATATACACGTTTCTAGCATTAGTCCCACAAACACTGGGGAAAATGTATATATTTTTGATAGTAGGTGGTGCAAACAGGAGAGGGGTGTGATCTACTGTGCTAGCTCCAGGTGAATATAAAACTTGGGTAGGTGGAATTAAGTGCATGGGTCATAACAGCTAACAAATATGATTAAACTACTGTGAACCTCAATATAATACTTTTATTTTATTTTTAAAAAGTGCATGCATATATTTAAATACTTAATGCAAATTTATTTAATATTTAAAAAGCCAATATACCTTTTAATAAATCACTAGCATCCCAAATAATTTTGGTAATAATAATAAATTGCAAGTCAACAAACCCCAATAATTAGAAAATATTTTAAACAAGACTCTGGGCCTGATTAAGAGTTTGGTGGATGGGAAAGCCTGTCTGCCAAACTCCAGACAGTGTGGCCACCGCCTTCATGGCAACCACCCCGACTAGTAGGAGTTTCCGTCCCACCGGCTTAGCAGGGAAACAGACTACAGCACTGTCTCTGGCTCGTAATTAAGCCGGCAGCAATGCTGTAGCCCAAAAGGGGGGCACCAGCACCCTCACAATGAACAGTGCCAAGTGCATGGGCAGTGCAGGGCTTCTTCTGTGTCCCTGTGCACTTGTTCTCTGCCTGCCTTTTCATGGCGGTGAAACCGCCATGAAAAGGCCGGCGGAGAACGAGGATGTAACCTGCATGGCAGCGCAGCATGCAGCGCTGCCGTGGCGGATCACGATCTCCACCACCGCCAGGCCATCAGGATCATGGATCCTGGCAGTGCTGGTGGAACCCTGACCTTCTAATTGCCAGGGTCTATATGTGGCGGTCGGTCTTCCACAACAGCGACAGTACTGACCGCCATCCTGAGAATGGAGGTCTGAAGACCACCAGCCTCATACTGAGGGCCTATGTTTGTAAATATTGATAGTATTAACTACATATTTAAAATTAATGGTACACCACCCACCAAAACAACCAAAATACACAATAACCTGAATATATAAAAAAATAAGCATAAATGAACATTACCCACCCAACCCATGAAGAAACTCCCAATAATGAAAATTATTTAAAGAAATCATTAAATGTTATTTAATACAGCTTTTTAATAAAATACTATAATCTAATATTGTAATAAACACAAGAACCTGGTATTACATATATTACAAATATAAATCATTTAATATAATCAAACATTAATTTAATTTATACTGCTCAATGAGTTGTACAATACATAATAATAATAATAATAAAAAAAAAAAAATCAGCATTAAATGGCACAATAATTCTATCCCCAATATCTTCTCAATATTTTCTTGCTCGAGATTTTAGTAGTCCTGGTACTTTGAACACCATATTAAGATCAAACGATATTTTAGAGATGATATTCAGAAGTCATACAAATGAACCTGATTGTCTGGGCCACTCACAGTATTCCAACAAATGTGTAACTGTATTTTTGTGTTGTAAGAGAGAGCATCAGGATTGTTCTGTGCACGTGTTTTCGTAATCAGACAGTTCCTTTTAAATTCTGTCCCTCCACTTGTGCATCAGCAAACCTAAAAGCAGGTTCAAATCAAGTGAAATTTACCATAATACATACCTGCCAATGGAGTGCACATGCAAGGCGACTAGGACGCCAATGTCTTTACTGAATATTGAAATTAAAATGGAATTGAAGACCAGAATGACCGAGGACCCTGAGATGTATAAAGATTAAAAAACGTATTCAGCAGGACAAAGAAATAACAAATTAAACCCTATTCAACTTCTCAAATGTAAATGTTATGTATGGCTCTCACTGATCGAGAATACCAAATTCTGGTTATTCTCTGCTACAAAAGTTGTTTCCCCACTGTTGCCGTGACATGAAGGAATGTCAGCTGCTCTGACAGGGCTCTCCGAGGGTCTGTTGTGCAGCGCTGGGGGAGAGAGAGAGCAGGGAAGGCAGTGGCGCAGAGGATGGTGGGGGTGTGGCAGCCTGCAAAGTATTTTTTTTTACATTTAGGCCAGGCACGCGAGCCCATGTTATACATGGCTCCCCCAGTCTCTGCCTACCAGTTGCACATAGATGGATGAATTTTGGTGTGGGCTGGCATGCATGACGGCTGAACAGTGAATGCTCTAGATGTTTTTCATTTCGGGGTTCTGAGTGACATCATAGGCAACTCGAGCTTCACTCTGCTTGTCTGTTTCATTATATTCCGAGCTCGTCGGTGAAAAGTTAAACACCTTTGAGAGCTATGTTCTTCAGAAATAATCCTTCAGAATTGTGAAGGAATATTTCTGAAGAAGCACATCATGCTGAAACATATTGGCTTTTCCTTTTTTTTTTTTTCTACACCTACATTATTACTTACATAAAGGTGCTGAGCATTGATTTACACTGGAAATGTACTTGTTCTTTAAATGATGCTCTGGGTTTAGGTTTCCTTCCACTGTTGTGATGTGTTTCCTAATACAATGGATATTCTTAAAATTATTTTTTGTCTCTTTTTCAGGTGGCAAAAGCAGTGTCGATCTTCAAGGTAAGCTGCCTGAGGTGAAACACCTTGTATATATGTGTCCCCTCATGATAAGATAATTTCAGACTTCAAAATAAAGGGCCACACATGTAGACCCACTCCTACACCCAGGTTTAAATCTCCACTTTTTTGCAATTAACTATTTCTGAGTGGGGATTTGCACCTATATGTATACTAAGTTGAAGGGGTGGAGACTTTTACAACCACATTTAGAAATGTAAATTTACTGTTAATAACTTTCCACCTGTTTTCGGATATATCTGCCTCCATATAGGACAACATGTAAACTTTTTTTCTTAAAAGAAATACAGTTAATTGAATGAAAATGGAATTTTGATACAAATAATATTAACAATGGAGTATTTAAAGTAAACATACAACACACTATCTGCTAAAATTAATTTTGATAGCTTGCAAAATCATTTAAGTAAATTACTGTTTTTTAAATTTAATTTTTTGAACTGCACTTTAAAAGCAAATCACTCACCCTAAAGAACACTTATATTTTGAGCTAATTTGCAACACACTTGGTTATAAGACATGAGTGTAATTAATTGTAATACATTTTAGACTTTTTAAACTAAGTTAAACATTTTAGTTATTGTAAGAAGTATATCATTAAATTAAATAGGTTTTTTAACACACACACATGCACAGTGTGTGTGTGCATGTGTGTGATTTTAGTACAAGTTCTCCAAATCAGCCAATCAGAACAGGACCTTATGCTGCCTATACTGATCTCAAGAGCAATGATAGCACCATTGTTAAAATATGAGAGAAAATCCATAGTCAGAAAGAAGAAAAAATGTTAAAACAATGGCAAAAACAGTGATCACCTAATGAGAGTGAAACCAAGAGGGTCTCTGTCATAAATAAACGACCACATGTACTTCTCATCATCGGTGTTCACTTAAAAGACATGTATGTAAAGATATACGCACAGGAGAAGGAGATGAGAAACATAGGGCCTGATTCTAACTTTGGAGGACGGTGTTAAACCGTCCCAAAAGTGGCGGATATACCACCTACCGTATTACGAGTCCATTATATCCTATGGAACTCGTAATACGGTAGGTGGTATATCCGCCACTTTTGGGACGGTTTAACACCGTCCTCCAAAGTTAGAATCAGGCCCATAGTCCTCACCTAACCTGCCGTGTTTCTACTCTCACCCTCACTTCTCACTCCTGTTTCTGTCTGTTAGACTGCCAGGTCTAACACTGTCCCTGCCTTATGCCACCCTATACTCTATGCAGTGTACTGTTCTAAGTGAGGTGCTTATAAAGGTCCCAAGGAAACATTTTCAATATCACTAAAAAAACTGGTGCCAGACTTTTAGCTTATTTTAAACTTTATTATTGATGTGTCTGCACTCAAATCTGCGGCCAGAATTTTGGTTGCCAGCTTTCTGTGGGCAGATCCATAAGAACATAATCATTTCGGGACCCAACAATTTGATATTCCATTTACTCGAATAGTTGTGCAATCTGGTATCTTCAGGAATATTAGTGCTATTTGATACCTTCAAAACTTATGAAATGTGTGAATTGATATGACTGTACACAGTGTCAACTGATGCTTGGTGTGTGTGTGTGTCTATATATTTATATATATATATATATATATAAATATATATATATATATATATATATATATATATACACATATATATATATATATATACATACATATACATGTATAGTGTACAGTGCCAGATCAATGTCTGTCTCTCGTATAGCAAGTACATTATCGAATGTTCAGTGGACAAAGAAGGTCATAGCCTCATTAGAGGCTAACCACAGGTGGCCTTGTATGATTACATTCAACCTCCTGTCAACCGTACGCGAACCCGCAGGTACAGTTAGGCCTAATTTGGCACTATTAGGGATGTTGTAGAATTACAAGTCTATTTTGTGAAAATCAATTACCTTACTCTTACGTGGGTCTGCGTTTGATATTGCCATGACCCTCTGTAACCCTCTTGTTAAATTAAATGTTACTGAACCTCACCCATCTGTAGTGATTATTGCCCATTTTCCTATCATCCCCCCTTAACCCTCCCACATTTACTACTTTCCACTATATGTGTGTGAAGATTTCTAACACCGAGAGAGAGGTCTCCATAGTTAAAAACAGATGGACCTTAGGTCGAGACTTCCTGTTCTGTTTGTGAATTGCTTTTTGAAATATGTGTTGTAATATGTGAAGCACTAGTATTAGCGGACTACTTTATATAGTCCAAAATGTTTTTTGTGGATCGATCCAAAAGTGTTTATTAGAACACCGCAGTATTGGGAGCTCGACTCCAGGCAGTGGAGACCAGTAATGGCTGGTATTGACTTCCTGTACCAACGTCCCATGGCTTCTTTTTTTTGGTTCTCTCCTTTTAATTTAGAACATGCAATGTTTCATGAGTGGGGTGTTTTAACGTAAATAAAGACCTTTTGCCCTGTGCTGACTGTTATAAACTCTCTCCTTTGTTATAGTACCTCACCTGCAGCTGAGGCCCAAAGCTTGGATTTTAGTCTAAGAACCATTATATCCTCTCTTAGCAGTCTAAGATGCTATAATAAATGTTTTTCTTTTTAAATGTCAATGACCCGAATCTTGTACGATCCAATTTTGAGTCATTCTTTAGTATATTTATTTGTACTGTTGACCATACATTGTATCCACCCCACCTACATTTATGCACTTTTACAGCGAACAAGTAAACCACAATACAGATTACAGGAGGGTGTTCTGCAGTGAGAAGACTGATGGAGAGAGATCTATCTATGGGAAGGTGGGAAACGTGGGTGGTCTAGGCCAGGAGCAGCAGGTTCATGTGGTAGGTAGAGTGAACAAACATGCAGTAGAAGTTGGGGATCATGATGGAACAAGGAGTATGAAGAATGTAAGAGGATCAATTGGGCAGACATAGGCTTCACAGATGAACTATACAATGACTAATGAAACTGCGAGAGATGTGCTCCAGTCTCAGAGTGAGACCAGCAAGCATCCATAAAGGGAGTGGACATCAAGGAGTTATGAGAGGGCGTGCCACGGAGAACACATAACGGAGAATATGGGAGACAGAGACAGGAGGATCAAGTGGACAGAAAGCGAAGTCAGAGGTGATGTGAAAAGGATTAAGGCACCAGGGAACAGGTTAGATATGCTGGACAGAGACAAGAGGTTACATCTAATAAAAAGAAGGGGCAATGAGCATTGAAAGAGGGTTGAAGCAGTAGAGAAACAGTACTGGCTTAAGTAGAAGATCAAGATGGCAGGAAGGTTGGTATCATGGCACTCAGAAAATAGGTTTAAAACAAATTTAAGGAGCAAGAGCATTAAGGAAAATCAAGGATCAGTAGGTTAAAGAGAAGGAGTCAAGAGGAGATCTGATGGTAGCAGAGGGCAGATATAGTCAAACACAAAGGCAATGTAGTTCAGCATTGAACCTTCTTTCATTGCTTTGGTGAGCCTCATCACTAAGGCCCTCGCACCCACAGTTCCCGTTACTCTTACAAA
Source organism: Pleurodeles waltl (assembly GCF_031143425.1). Lineage (NCBI taxonomy): Eukaryota > Metazoa > Chordata > Amphibia > Caudata > Salamandridae > Pleurodeles > Pleurodeles waltl. The sequence continues at coordinate 138,604,347 of NC_090445.1, read as the reverse complement.
GCGGACAGCCGTTCCTTAGAGGCACCATAAGACACTGTATTGGGTTCACATGCTGTTCAATATTCAGTAAGGAGTTTTGTTTCACATATTGTTTTGTTCTTGCAGACACCATGGTCCAGGCTCAGATAATTGACTCTTTTTATTTGACATTTTAGGATCTTTGGATTTGTGGCGAAGAGCCAGACCGATTCCAAGGACAACACCTGCCATCTCTTTGCGGAGTACGACATTGTGCAATCAGTGGCTCCAATCATCGGGCTGCTAGGCAGCCTGCTGCAAAGCCCATGAGAAAGCAAGATATGGTGCACTTACCAGCTGCTCGGACTCTCCGCTTAAAAGACAATGGTGGGCATTGAGCTGCCGGCAGCTCAGTATCTAAGGATGCGAGGCTGCATGAAAGGGGCAGGCCCTCTTTTATTCCTGTACTCAACCCTGTGTGAGTCAGAAACCTGCATGATTAAAACTGAAGGCCAGGCACTGCCAAAGCATGCCCTGCATCCTCAGTGAGACTCACTGGCTGATCATGGAGGACACTTTTTAGACCAACACAAGCAGGACGTCGAGGCTCTCAAGAGCCACAATGCACCCACTGCAAGATCACGACTTTGTCACTAGAGGTTTGTCAAATGAACCAAGGAATAGTAACCTCCTCTGGTATTTCAGTGTGACCAACAAGCATGAAAACAGTATCCACTAAAATCCAATATACGTACATTTTACTCTTCCAAATGCTATGCGGTAGTAACTATAACTTTACTGGGTTTTTCTCTCCTCTCACATTGCTTTTAAGTCTTTGTAGCCTCACACAAAAGTAAACACAAAGCACTTTTAATTTGCAATGTGATTGTTTCTGTGTGCTTTTGAGGCTGGTGTTGTTAGCCTTCATGAAGCACGTGTAATTCTGTACCTAAAGACATCTTCACAGATGCCCTCACAAAAGCCCTGTCATATCACGTTCTTTCTAGATGTGCTATTGTTAAGTGTCTGCCAAATCTGTTTAAAACTGCTGTAAAAGTTACATTCCTCCAAAAGAACTAATTGTCATAGTTCCTTGTCTACTGAAATGCACTTTAAATAAACAAGGGTCCAGCAGAGAGTGTTTTATTGGTAGAGGTCTCTAGTGGAAGGGGTCTGCTAGCTTTCTTTCTGCTTGGTAAGTATTATGCACTGGATAGTCCCCTGTCATGAACACTACATAATAATATAAATCAGTTGGCATGGAAAGTCAATGGTTAAATATGGTGAAAGGGGAGGAAAACCACAAACATGGAACTTATGCAAGGCACTGATTTGATGAAAGTTTTTTTAAGCATAGTGAAAATTAAATGTTGGTCTTTTGGCACTCCACTCTTCTAACAACACAGTCATTTTAGGCCATTTTTTCTAATGTAGTGCCCTCATGTGGCCGCACCGTGAGACAGAGGCCTACAATAGCCTTTTCATAACAATCCACTCTAAAAGCTCTTCACCTTTGCATCCTTGACCCTGAGTAGCCTTTTACCACAGGATAGCAGCACATTCTGCATCAAACTTGATAGTTTTCTGTGACCCTCACAGCTACAGTGCTTCCCTTGCACTCAACAGTCTCAGACTGAGTCACATCTTTGGTGTATATTAAGACAGATTTGCATTTGTCATCCATTCGAACCTGTACATGCCACCAAAAGCAGGTAGGAGTGGTCCCAAATGCCGTCGATGGAACAGCTCTGTCTGTGCAGTGCTTTGTTTCCAAAAACAATACAGCAGTTTTGCAGCAGAAAGATGTACACAGCCAGTCTCTCTCCTCTCAGGTCCTTGCCAGCCCTACCCTGTCCTTGGCTTCTGACTGCAATTCACTAATCGTCCTCCGTTATCACTGATGTAAACCTCCATTGCCTCCCACAGTTCTACAGTTTAAAGTAATTTTATTGAAAACATTAGCACTCATTGTCTGTGTTTCCTGTACAGTAAAAATGTTCCACTGCGAAAATGGTCAATGTTTTGGTGATGACTTTGTCTACATTATTCTGAATTCTAAAAAAAACTATTATTGTGTATTTTCTTGTCGTGCACTTGGTGTTTTCTAGCTACAAGCAGATGGCAGAAAAAATAATGTGTATTTATATCAATAAAAACATTTTATTGTGTTCATAATAGGCTTGGATGGCCTAACATTTGGTGCAGTGTACATGGTGTTCACATCTCACTTCAATGGTTCTAAATGTATGTTTTTACTCCTGGGACTTTGACCTGTCGGCATTATCAAATCAATGTCATTCTATTTTCAAATAGGCCATTGCCCATGTTACAAAAAGCTTTCCTAGCTAGCAACAATCAGTACCCTTGCTGGTGGTCTCAGTTAAGAGACTATGGCCCTCATCACGACTTCGGTGGATGGAAACACCCGTCCGCCGAAGCCATGCGGTCAGAAAACCTCCAGTGCGGTGACCTGACCGCGACGGCTACTACGAGTTTGCTGCTGGGTCAGTGGTTGGCGGTCAGACTGTGGCGCAACCACCACTGTCACAATGTGGCTGTTGGACCGCCACATTGGCGGTGGTCCGACCGCCACCGCGGCCCTGGCAGTCTTAAGACCGCCAAGGTCATAAGGAGGGGCTAAGCAATGAATGGGAAAATAATCAGCACTATCCCAGTGGTGGTGAGTGCATCTTTCCCTTGCACGTTCTAATCGAAATCTTAAAAACAAAAACGTGACCAAAAGGTGAGTAATGTCTTTCTCTATGGCATAATGTAGTGGGTGTAGCCCAAACACACGCACCTTTTCCTTACTGCAAACACGATGCATATTGGAGGTATTTAATACAGTGTGATCTTGTCTTAAGTCTTCTCTTTTTGCTTATCTTTTTATTGGTATCTATTTTACATTTACGTATCAGTGTTCTCATCTCATTTTATTAAACATTATCACTTTTATTTTTCATTTAGTGATTCTAGGGAGCACATTTTTATGCCAACATACTGTATTGGTAATTTGTAATAGCTCAGCAGATATAATGTATGTTATTTTCTCAAATAAAGGTTCAACAAAGCACATATTTTGATTTCAGAATATTTATTGCCTCATGCTCTGTGATTTGTGTTGACTGCCATAAAACGTAAACTCCAATTGAGGGATACTCAGTATGTGCTATTAATAAAATTATTCAAAAATGTGTACTAAAAAACTTGCACGGAACATTCAGGGCCATATTTATACTTTTTGACTCAAACCAGCGCCGGCGCTGGTTTGCGTAATTTTTTTTACCACCGGCTAACACCATTCCTATGCGCCATGCAGGCGCCATATTTAAGGATTGGCGTTAGCAGGTCAGGTCTGAGGCAAAAATCATGGCTCAAACCGGACTTGCGCCATTTTTTGGCACACAACCCCCATTGAAATGACTCCTGTCTTAGCAAAGACAGGAGTCATGCCCCCTTGCCCAATGGCCATGCCCAGGGGACTTCTGTCCCCTAGGCATGGCCATTGGGCATAGTGGCATTGGGCATAGTGGCATGTAGAGGGGCCCAAATTAGGCCCACCCTATGCCACTTAAAAAAAAAAAAAATCATACTTACTTCAACTTACCTGTACTTACCTGGGATGGGTCCCCCCATCCATGGGTCTCCTCCAGGGGTGGGCGAGGGTGGCAGGGGGTGTCCCTGGGGGCAGGGAATGGCACCTCTGGACTGCTTCCATGGTCATAGACCATGGAAGTTAGCCCACAGGTCCCTTAACGCCTGCCCTCACCCAGCCGTTAAAAAACAGAGCACATCAGGCTGGGTGCCGTTTTTTAAGGCCCGCCTCCTCCTGTGCGTCAAAATGACGCAGGAGTATAAATAAGGCGCACAGGCCTTAAAGTCATTTTTTGGGCGGGAACGTCTACCTTGCATGTCATTAACGCGAGGCAGTTTCCCACATCCAAAAAATGACGCACACGGAGGAATTTTGACGTCCACGGGCTCGGGCGTCATAATATAAATATGGTGCATGTTTAGCGCCAAAGGTGCGTCAAAATTTTTGACGCACATTCGGCGCAAACGGAGTATAAATATGCCCCTCATTTTTAAACTGTGGTAAGAAGTGGTAATAAGGGAAGAAACATATTGTTTGTAACAAAGTAGCTCTAGGTCGTGCGAAAAATAAACTTTGTACAAGCCACAGGGGTGATTTACATAGTTTTGCCATGCAATAATTTGATCAAATGACTATCACACATCAAAAAAGAGATTCCCTTGTCATTCCTGAAGATTTTCCCCAAAATGTGCCATGATGCAGGATAAAACCTTGAAAATGATCTGTGATTTAAGCATGCTCTTTACGCATATATTTTCCTTAAGGCATTCAGAGCCCAGTGGGGGTTTCAGATTTTCAATGTTGTTCTATTAAGATTATCTTAGTATGCACGTTTACTAATGAACTGAAAATCTAAAACTAAAACTCACTTACAATAGGACACCACCACATCATATATTCACAACCCTGAGTAACAAGGGTATACATGTGGATATATTTACATCAAATGTATAGACAGGGGCGGCTTCTCCATTAGAAGCAGCTGCAAACCTCTGGATTGGCTGCAGGGCAGGCTGGGAGCCTGTGTGCCTGCCTGCAGCGGCGGAGGAGAGGAGCGGTGTCACAGAAGAGGTGTTTTTGTTTATTTATTTAATTTTTATTCCCACCTCCCCCCTCTCCGCACTGGCCGCGCCGCCCCACCCAGACCCGCAGCACGAGCCACGACTGTGTATAGAGACTTTTGGGAGATGGAGCTTTTTTGAGCTGGAGATGTTACAAAGAATAGGAATTGATATGCCCTAAAATAGAGGTTATGTGGTTATGCTACATATACCAATTAACCTAATGCCATAGTTAATTACACATAGAGCTTTTTCAGGCCAAATCTGACAAATTGTCTTGTTTGTATTATTCAGGTCTCTGTTTCACGGGCTATAGGCCTGCATATATATTTGTGCACAGACGCTCCCTTACAAACAGAACAAATATTCTTGTGCGGCCAGTGGGTGTCAGGTCCCAAAATTAGTAAAACAACCATGATTTTGGACACTAAACTAATGGGGTACCCCTAGGATTTGAAGAAATTTCCCAGAATAGGACAGCTGAAACAGCTCTGTAAACTCTGAGGGCCGGTTCACAAAGGTAAACAAATGTACACTTTTGTGTAAGTTTATCATATGTTTTTATGTGCAGAGGCTCCGAACTCGCAAAGTTAATAATCTTAAAACCCTTTGTGAATAGCAAACAATTGTAAGTTTCCACAAAGTATAAGTTTACCTTTGTGAATCAGGCCCTCAATATTCTTAATTTTAGTGCACAACCTCAGTAATTCCTCCTGAAACAAACAGTCATGAAACATACAAATTAAACCATGATGATCCAGCAAACCCATTATTCTCCCTGGCCTCTATCAAACTTTGCAAGAAAACACAATATAGACTTGAGAATTTAAAAGGCTTGATAAAAGGGTTTATTACTCCTGTATTTAGACACAATGATTTCTTTCATCCATTTTATTATACTAGAAGAAAACTGAAAGTCAACATTGGGAATATCCAACTACTGAATTACATATGAAAAAGGAGCCAGACAGTAGTTCTTGAAATCTGAGTCCAAAAACTATCTGCTAATGTATCACAGACTGTCTTATGATAGAAATAGGGTCTTTAGCTGGCAGTGGTTCACACCTTGTCCAAGTAGAGACCCACATTCTAGTCAGAGTAAGCGAGTCACACACCTAAGATAACCCCTACTAACCCCTTGGTAGCTTGGCTCAAGCAGTTTGGCTTACCTCAGAGGGAATGTGAATTTGTATACACACACACACAGCATCACAGTAAAAATACCACAAAAGTACTCCACACCAGTTTAGAAAAATAGGCAATATTTATTTGAGTAGAACAAGATGCAAAACAACAAAAATCAAATATACACAAGTAAAGATATCACTTTTTAAAGGTTTAAATGAGACTTAGGGCCTCGTTATGAGCCTTCCGGCCCAGTTATGATGTTTCCACTGAACTGACTGGCAGAAACCTCCATAATTGGAGTAGCAGACAGTGCGTACTCCTATGGTGCTGGCAGGGGGGGCCCTGCATTGCCCAAAACATTATCATGGGCAGAGTCACCCCTTTGGCCCACAGCACTGCCTTTCCGCCAGCCTTTTCATTGCAGGGGCCCCACCATGGAAAGGCTGGCAGAAAGAGGACTTGTGATCAGCACAGTGGTGCAGAACTCAGCACCGATGTGGCTGACCACGAGTCCAACCGCTGTCACTCTGTCGGGATCCAAGATCCTGGCAGTGGCGGCGGTCCCTTGACGGCCCGACTGCCAGCGTCATAATATGGCAGTAGGATCACCAGGAGTGCAGCAGTCCAATTTCCACCATGGCTTTGGCAGTCCTCAGACCATCAAAGTCGTAATAAGGACCTAAGTCCATAGGAATCAATGGTTGTATCTTTTTAGCACAAAGTAACTGGGATGCATCAAAAACAAGGATGATGCAGGTCACAGGGGAGGTAGCGGTGCCGAAAAGCAAAGTGATGTGTCAGTTCCTTACTGTGCAGGAGAGGTGATGCATCAATTCTTTCATCGTAGTGGAGGCGATGCGTCGGTTCGTTTTTGGCAGGGGAGGTGATGTATCAATTCTTTCCTCGCAGGAAAGGTGATTCGCTGATTTCCGGACACGCAGTCTCGGTTCCTTACTGCAGTGTGGGGTTGATGAAAAATTGACGCCCTGGGGACGATGCATGGAAAGCCCAAACACACTGTGTTGATGGAGCCACGGTGAGACAGACGCTGCACTGTTTTTGCAGCCCTGAGACAGGCACTGCATCAATTCTCCAGCCGCAAGACAGGCACTGCATCAATTCTCCAGCCGCAGGACAGGCGCTGCATCGATTTTTCAGCTGTGGTGCATCAATGCGTGGATTTTCTGCTTCAGGTCACCAGCTTAAACTTCCAAGGGCCTAGAAACTGGAGTTGGCACCACTTGACAAGTCAGGACTCTCAGCAGAAGAGCTCAGGCACTGGCAAATGAAGTCTTTGATGTGCCTGAGACTTCTTAACAGGAGACAAGCTCAGTTCAAGCCCTTGGAGAACCTTGGAAAGCAGGATATGAAAAGCAAAATCCGGTCCTTTCACTCTCAGGACAGGAGCAGCAAGGAGCAGGAGCCACATAAGAAAGCAACAGGCAGAGTGGCAGTCCCTCTTATAGCATCCAGTTATTCTTCCTGGCAGAATGTCCTCAGTCCAGAAGTGTTCTAACTTTGTGGTGTCAGAGGTCCAGTACTTATACCTATTTCTGTCTTTGAAGTAGACAAATTTGGGTTCCTTACTGTGGTGCGGGGTTGAAGAGAAATTGACACCCTGAGGATAATGTGTGGAATATCCAGACACACTGTGTTGATAGAGCGGCGGTGAAACAGGCGCTGTGTTGATTCTGCAGTCGCGAGACAGGCGCCGTCTCAATTCTCCAGCCGCAGGACAGGCGCTGCATCGATTTTTCAGCCACAGTGCATCAGTGTATGGATTTTCTCCTTCAGGTCACCAGCTTACACTTGCAAGGGCCCAGGAACTGGAGTTGGCACCACTTGGCAAGCCAGGAGTCTCAGCAGAAGATTCCAAGCACTGGCAGATGAAGTCTTTGATGTCCCTGAGACTTCTTAACAGGAGACAAGCTCAGTTGAAGCCCTTGGACAACCTTGGAAAGTAAGATGTAGAGAGTAAAGTCCAGTCCTTTCACTACCAGGACAGAAGCAGCAAGCAGCAGGCTAGCACAACAAAGCAACAGGCAGAGTGACAGTCCCTCCTACAGCATCCAGCTCTTCTTCCTGGCAGAATGTTCTCAGTTCAGAAGTGTTCTAACTTTTTGGTGTCAGAGGTCCAGTAATTATGGCCATTTCTGTATTTGAAGTAGATTAACTTCAAAGAGAAGTCTTTGTAGTACACAAGACCCTGCCTCTTTTTTCCCTGGCCCAAGACACACTCTAGGGGGTTGGAGATTGCTTTGTGTAAGGACAGGCACAGACCTATTCAGGTGCAAGTGTCAGCTCATCCCACCACTCTAGCTCAGGAAAACCCACCAGGAAATGCAGTGCCACCTTAGCTCCCTTTGTGTGACTGTCCAGAGTGAATTCAGAAACTGCCCGATTCTAATCCTGACCACAACGTGTATTCCACAGACAGGCAGAAGCACAGAATGGTTAAGGAAGAAAATACCCACTTTCTAAAAGTGGCACTTTCAAACTTAGCACTGGTTACCAGTGGTGAGGTGCCCAAAGTCCTAAACCCAACAAAAACAAGTCAGAAACAAATAGGAGGAAGAGGCAAAAAGGTTGGGGATAACCCTGCAAAAAGGGCCAGGTCCAACATCTTACATTTGAGCCTGTGTGATTATCCCACCCAAATGAAGGAAGTCACTAGTTCATTAATTTTATGGGAAATATATGTAAATAGCACGAAAGTAGAGACTAAAAAAACAGCACACCTTTCAGAAGTGTTACATTATAACAATATTAGTATGACCTAGAATTGAGAAGATAAGCCCAGGATCTATCATCTCTTTAGATTTTCATATACAGGAGTGAATTATTGTTAGCAAACAGCTCATTCAATTTAGAGGGAACATAGCTTACCCCACATCGCAGGCTCTTGAGTACACTAGCTTATTTTTTGCATATTTTACGACACAACTTTTTATACTGAAATTTCAAGTTACCCAGTTGGAATACTTTTTCCACATCGGAAAAATCAACTGCAGTTGGAGATTCCTTGGCATAGCATAATCAGTAATGAATATGTGCATCCAGAAAGCGACATGGGAAAAAGTCTGTTTGATTGTAGGAGAATAAACCCACGCCTAAAATTTCCTAATCTTGCTGCAAGAAATTAAATTTTAAATTTATAGTCTGAAGTGAGTATAGTGATGAGTTTATAAATCCACAATGAATGCCATATGCATCTGATTTAAAAAAAGGACATCAGCGTTCTGTATGGAAAGAAGCAAGAAGGAGAAATGTACACATTGGGCCTGATTACAACTTTGGAGGAGGTGTTAATCCGTCCCAAATGTGACGGATATACCACCAGCCGTATTACGAGTTCCATAGGATATAATGGACTCGTAATACGGCTGGTGGTATATCCGTCACTTTACCGTCACTTTTGGGACGGATTAACACCTCCTCCAAAGTTGTAATCAGGCCCATAGTCCCTTTAAAAAAGGACCTTAAAAAAGGACTAGTTAAAGAGCAATAGAAACCATACATTTTTTATACACTACAATAAGCAGGGTTTGCTTTGTGCAAATGGCATAAAGGCACCCCAAGCTTCTCTTATAGTAAGCTTGAGCCTGAAAGTGCTTTCTCAAGTGTTAACTGCGAGTAAGTATTTTGTTTTTAGGATCAAGCCTGCAATAGCATGCACTAGCACATGCGTCTCAGTTTCAAGACTCTGTTGTTATCTAAAAAGTGCTTGGGGCCTGCCCGTTGTTTACCATTTGTTGGCTTGTGTGGCACTGTTCTTTAAAGCCTCGTAATTAGTCACTGGAGGACTAGCTTCATTTATGTTCCTGTCTGTGGAGGAGGGACCAAGCACTGATTGCTTCTACGTAATCAGTGCCCGTCCACTGCTCCTCATGTGATTGTAGTACTTTTTTTTAACTTCCAGGGCCCTGCAAACAGAAGGCGTGTGACTGGCAAAACGTGCCCAGCAGGACAAACAAAATTGCAAAGTTTTTATTTTCTTTAGTTAACTAATTTACTTTATTTTGCCAAGTTCTCTTTTCTCACTTTATACTCAAGTTTTGTTTTTGCTGGGAACGGTGTTCTCAAAAGATGAGGATTATCCTGTTCTAAATATGGTAAAGTGACATTGTTTCTTTCGTATGTGTAACTTCAAAAATTATGCTTTAACAGTACAACCCAATCCACCTCACTCCAATCCAATCCACCCAACTCCAATCCAAACCAATCCACCCCACTTCACCCCACAACAATCTACTCCACTCAATCCAATTGCCCCCGGATCAATGCAAACCACCTCACTCCTATCCACCCCACCCCGCCCCAAACCATCACCCCCAAATACACCCTAACCCACCACACTTCAATCCTCCCAATCTGTCCTACTCCAATCCAAAATGATGTGCCTCACTCCAATAAAAAACTATTTGCCCCACTCCAATCCAATATGCCCCACTACATTCCCAAATAATCTGCCCACTCCAATCCAAAACAATCTTCCCCACTCCAATCTGGCCCACTCCAATCCAAAACAATCTTCCCCACTCCAATCCAAAACAATCTGTCCCACTCCAGTTTGCCCCAGTCCAATCAGCCCCACTTCAATCCAAAACAATCTACCTTACTCCAGTCTGCCCCAGTCCAATCAGCCCTACTCCAATCCAAAATAATCTGCCCCACTCCAATCCTAAAAAATCTATCCCATGCCAATAAAAAACAATCCACACACTTCAATCTAAATCAATCTGCCCCACTCCAGTCTAAATCAATATGCCCCACTCCAATCCACAACACTCTACCCCACTCCAATCTGCCCCACAACAACCCAAAACAATCTTCTCCACTCCAAAACAATCTGCCACATCCCATTCCAAAACGATCTAGTCCACTCCAAAGCAAAACAATCTGCCCCACTCCAATCCTCAAAAACCTGCCCCAAGCCAGTTGCAAACAATCTGCCCCACTCCAATATAAATCAATCTGCCCCACTCCAGTCTAAAACAATCTGCCACACTCCAATCCAAAACACTCTGCCCTGCTCCAATCCAAAAGAATCTATCCCACTCCTGTCCAAAACAATCTGCCACACTTCAATCTGCCCACTCCAAGCCAGACCAATCTGCCACATTTCAATCTGCCCCACTCCAATCCAAAACAATCTGCCCCACTCCAATATGCCACACTATGTTCCAAAACAATCTGTCCCACTCCAGTCCAAAACAATCTGTCTCACACCAATCTGCCCCACTCCAATCCAAAACAATCTGCCCGACTCCGATCTGTCCCACTCCAGTCCAAAACAATGTGCTCCACTCCAATCTAAGTCAATCAGCTTCACTCCAATCTAAAACAATCTGCCCCACTCCAATCCAAAACAAACTGCCCCAATTTAACCAAAAACAATATACCCCACTTTAATTCCAAAAACTCTGCCCACTCTAATTTTCCCCACTCCAAACCAAAACAATCTGCCCCATTCCAATTGGACCCACTCCAATCCAAAACAATCTGCCCTACTCCAATCTGCCTAACTCTAATCCAAAACAATCTGTCCCACTCCAGTCCAAAGCAATCCATCCCACTCCAATCTAATAAAAATCTGCCCACTCCAATCTGCCTCCCTCCATTCCAAACCAATCTGCCTGCTTCAATACAAAACAATCTGTCCTACTCCAATCTGCCCCACTCCAATCCAAAACAATCTGCCCCACTCCAGTCAAAAACAATGTTCCCTACTCAAGTCCACCCCACTCCAATTAATTCCACAAATCCACCCCACTTCAGTCCACACCACTCCAATGCACAATACTCCAATGCACACCATTCCAATCCACCTCACTCCAATCGATCCCACTGCAATCCACCCCACCGCAATCCAATCTACCCCAATCTACTCCACCTCAATCAATTCCAACCCACTCAATCAATCCACCTAACTGTAATCCAATCCACCTCACTGCAATCCAATCCACTCAAGTCCACCCCCCAACGGGTCTCCATTTCACCCCACTCCAGTCCAGCCCACTACAGTCCAACTCACTCAAACCAATTCACCCAGCTCCAATTCAATCTACCCCACCCCATTGCAATCAATGCCATTCCATCCCACTCCATTCCACCCCACTCCATTCCACCCCACCCTAATCCAAACCACCCCAATCAAATCCACCCCATCTAATCCACACCACCCCACTCCTGTCCACCCCACTCCTATCCTATCCAATGCACCCACTCCACCCCAATCTACCCACTCGATTTCAATCCTTTCCACTCCAATTCACCCCACCCAGTCTACCCCACTCCAATTCACCCCACTCCAATCCAATCTACCCCACTACACTCCAGTCCACCCCACTACACTCCAATGTACTCCAATCCACCCCACCCCAGTTCGGTCCAATCACACCAATCCAATCCATCCAGCCCACCCCACTCCATTCCAATCCACTCCACGCTAGTCCAACCCATCCCACTCCAATTCAATGAATCAGATCCATCCCACTGCAATCCACCCCACTCCAGTCCAAGCCTCTTCAGTCCAATCCAATACACCCACTCCAGTTCAATCTAACTGACCCCACTCCACTTCACCCCACTCCAATTCACCAACTCCAAACCACCCTATTTCAATCCAGTCCACCCCACCCAAACCCAATCCACCCCAGCCCAGAACTATCACTCCAATTCAATCCACCCAATCTAATCTAATCCACCCCACTCCAATTCATCCCACTCCAATCAACCTAAATCCAGTCCACCTCACCCCATATCAATTCACCCCGCTCCAGGCCACCTCATCCTGTCTATCCACTCCAATCCACCCCACTCGACCCCAATCCAATCCAATCCACCCCACTCTACTCCAATCCAATCCACCATACTACCTCAATACACTTCAACCCACTCCACCCTATTCTACCCCACTCCACACCACTGCACTCTATGACACTTCCTGCCATCGACCAACTGAACGACTGAACTCTACTCCCTGCTACTCAGGTCTACGACAGTCTACTCTCCCTACTCCGCTCTGCGCCATTCGACTCCAACAAATTCACTCTACAACACATCTCCCTCACTAAATACCACTAACTTTTAGCCATGCTGAACAGCAACTAAACTGGTGTACAATAAGGCAAAAGCACATTGCCAAGCCAATAGCTCTAGTAGAGGCGAGACCTATAGGCTTTGCTAACGCTTATTTTTTAGATTTGAAACACCTTGGTTTGTACAGCTTTAAGGGGAATCACTGAACCTGGTGCCGGTGTCTGCTTTTCACTTACCTGTTACCATAACCACAACTTGTTTCATAATTTTTCACAATTCAGAATTGTCACCAATTCCTGCTGCAGGCGCGTCACTTCTGCAGTCGCATATGCGGCGTTCTGACCACGTTATCTGGAATGCTTCTGCTGGTCTTCAAATGCTGGTGCTGGATCCGGATCCTTACCTTTTATTGGGTTACTGTTCCTGTGTCTATTTTATTTTGGGTGTTGCTTCTGCTAACTTTTCTTCGTTTGGGCAACCTCCCCTTCTAAGATGGCCTCAAGGAATTCCAGGTCAAAAGACATAGCTACCTATCTAAGCAGACTCGAACTGAGTTTCAGTGCGTTACAATAGTATTTGTTTGTTTTTTGCCCTGGATCTGTCTGAGCTTTCATTTTCATCCAGTTATCCTTCCTTTTGCCTTGTTTGTTCATTCAGAGGTTTTTATCCTTACAAAGAGCATCCACATTCCACTTCAGAAAATCAGCATCTGACACCAACAGAGATCTTAGTTTGAATGTTAAGCAGATTGAAATCAGTGTAAGATTGAACTTGAGTGGGTTTATTATGCCTTTTCTGTAGGTATTTTAAACAACCATTTTACATTTTGATCCTGGTTGCTGATTTGATAGTTAGGAAAGTTTGTCATAACATTGTGAAACAGCCTCTTGCTATTCCCTGGGATCAACCCATGACTTAAACTCTTTCAAGAGAGATGGATTTGTTAATAACTTTCCATCCAGCCTCCATATTGCATATTTGTTATTCAAACAAGTGAGATTTTACATACTAAATAAATCACAGAGCACCTGCAGAAAGAAGCTGGAATAGTATTTAGTGTTGTGCAAAATGTGTGGAATTTGCTTTTTCATAATTACATGAAACTTAAGCAACATTAGGGCGGTCATTCCAACCTCAGTGGTAAAAGGCGCTTACCGCCGTGCAGAAGACCGCCATAACACCGCCGCGGCCGCGGTAAACCGCCACGGTCATTCTGACCCACAACAGGCAAACCGCCAAAATACCAACATCCACAAAAGTCCGCAACACCAAAGGCCAGCGAGAAACTGGCGATGACCAAACCTCCACCGTCACGGCAACAGAAATACGCCCATGCCATTACGACCCACCAATCCACGCGGCGGTCTTTCAACCGCGGTATTCCATTGGCGGTACACACCGCCGCGCTCAAAATACACACACACATACAAAACACAGCCACATTGGACAATTCAAAATACACACACCTGATACACATACAAACAACACTCCCACACAACAAATTAAATATAAAACACACACCCACATCACCCACTCGTAGAGATTCGTGAACACGCACAGAGAAAAGAGATCCGAGCACCCAGACGCGCAATTCACTGTCACCCAGCAATATTACCACGCACTTCAAACAACACACCAATACACATCACCACACTTAGCACCACACAATCCACCCTACACACCACCCCATGGCACCGCAAAGACACCCCAGGTTTTCTGAGGCTGAACTCAGGGTCATGGTGGAGGAAATTGTACGGGTAGAGCCACAGCTCTTCGGGACACAGGTGCAGCACACCACCATTGCCAGGAAGATGGAGCTATGGAGCAGAATAGTGGACAGGGTCAACGCTGTGGGACAGCACCCAAGAAATCGGGACGACATCAGGAAGCGGTGGAACGACCTACGGGGGAAGGTGCGTTCCATGGTATCCAGGCACAACATCGCGGTGCAGCGGACTGGCGGCGGACCCCTACCTCCTCCCCCAGAATTTACAACATGGGAGGAACAGGTCTTGGCGATCCTGCATCCTGAGGGCCTCGCAGGAGTAGGCAGAGGAATGGACTCTGGTAAGTCAAATCTTAACTACTTCATCCCCCCCACCCCACCAGCATGCCAACTCATACCCCCACCCTCATCCCCACCCCCATCAAACCTACTCCTTGCAAATGTCTCACCATCACAACCCACCCATCCCAACACCAAGCCCTGCATGCAACAACAAACCATGGACACCCATCACCTAAGCATGCCCACTGCACATACCCATCCCCCCCCCAAACCACCGTCACACCAGCCCCCACAAGGGAATGCCAGCACTGGGGTACACAGGCACCCACCCATTGCACGCTATGGCACACACAGAAGCAATAACCATACTTTTATACCCCTGCAGGACCCGAACGCCACGTCACCACGCAGGAGGGTCCACAAATGTCCACTCCACCCCCCGAAGAGGCCCACAGTGATGACAGCAGCTCTGTCGACCTGGATGTAGATGACCAGCCCGGCCCATCGGGGACCTCGGGACAGTCGGTTCCCCTCAGAGAGCCATAGGCCACAGCAGACCTTCCCCCCTCTGGGAACACCAGCACAGCACCCACCCAGCGGGCCCATACCTCTGTCCCCAGGACACGTCAAGCAGCGATGTGTCCACCACTACAGGGCACCCAGGTTAACCTACCACCCCAACAACAACAGGGACCTGGGGGCAGTGGTCCAGGGGACAGAGGCCAGGCAAACAGGGGAACTGGGAGGGCTGCTGTGCGACAGGGGGGGGGACAGGCCCAGGGAACCCACTCTCCACTAGGCCCTATCCTCCATCATGGGAGCCTACCACCACTCCCAGGAGACGATGGCGACAGTCCTGGGCAGGTTTCAGGAGATCCAGCTTCCGCAGGAGGAACAGTATATGGGGTTCAGGGAGGAACTAAGAAACATCAGTTCCGCCATGGGCACCATCGTATTGGCTCTGAAACAGGTAGTCACCACATTGCTTGACACTGTGGCACCACAAAGGGCCCCTGTCACTAGCATGGACCAAGAACTGCCTACCACCTCCGCCGGCGCTAGTGGACAGGAGGCCCCGACACAAGACCAACAGGCCACCAGAACCCCACCCCCTGCAGAAGGAGAACCACCCCGCAAGCGGGCCCTGAGATCCAGGAAGAAGGCAGAGTAAGATGCCAAGACCCCCGCCAGGAAAGGATACCTTCCTGATTGTCATTCCACTGTCCCACATTGTCACCCTGTCCAACCTTAAACTGCCCCTGCTCCACTTTCCACAGGCATTTGGACAATGCACCTGAGAGACTGATAGTCTGGACTCTGCCATGGACATTCCTCCACCATCACCCCTCACTGAATTGCAACCACCCACCAATTTAGAGCACTGTAATAAACACACTTATTGCACAAAACAATCTGGAGTCTGGCTGTAATTTTCAACAAATGTATTAGACATAACCGTGCCAAAATGTTCATTTACATTGTGATGACAACATACCACTGTCACACAGCTGTAGTCCATGGGGAAACAAAGCAAATGTCACGCAGTGGGGCCCACATCTCTGAAATCGGAATGGAAAGTCACAACTCAGTTATCATACACTGGGGGAAAAGGTCAGACAGTAGAGAGGTAGTAGTCTTTAAGTAAATGTAATATGCCGGTGTGGATTCTTACCTGTGTGTCATTGAAAATACTGCTGTATTACTGTGTTCCTGTTGTCTATGTCGTCCTCTTCGCCTTCCTCCTCTTCACTCTCCACAGGCTCCACAGCTGCTACAACACCACCATCTGGACCATCCTCCTGCAGAAAAGGCACCTGGCGTCGCAAAGCCAGGTTGTGAAGCATACAGCAGGCCACGATGATCTGGCACACCTTCTTTGGTGAGTACATTAGGGATCCACCTGTCATATGGAGGCACCTAAACCTGGCCTTCAGGAGGCCGAAGGTTCGCTCGATCACCCTCCTAGTACGCCCATGGGAGTTCATTGTACCGTTCCTCTGCCCTTGTCCTGGGATTCCTCACTGGGGTCAGTAGCCATGACAGGTTGGGGTAATCAGAGTCACCAATTAGCCACACACTGTGCCTCTGGAGTTGACCCATCACGTAAGGGATGCTGCTATTCCGCATGATGTATGCGTCATGCACTGACCCAGGGAACTTGGCATTAACATGGGAGATGTACTGATCAGCCAAACAGACCATTTGGACATTCATGGAATGATAACTCTTCCTGTTCCTGTACACCTGTTCACTCCTGCTGGGGGGGACCAAAGCAACATGTGTCCCATCAATGGCACCAATGATTTTGGGAATATGTCCAAGGGCATAGAAATCACCCTTCACTGTAGGCAAATCCCCCACCTCAGGGAAAACGATGTAGCTCCGCATGTGTTTCAGCAGGGCAGACAACACTCTGGACAACACCTTGGAAAACATAGGCTGAGACATCCCTGATGATATGGCCACTGTTGTTTGAAATGACCCACTTGCTAAGAAATGGAGTACTGACAGAACCTGCACTAGAGGGGGGATCCCTGTGGGTTGGCGGATTGGTGACATCAGGTCTGGCTCCAGCTGGGCACACAGTTCCTGTATAGTAGCTCGGTCAAGCCTGTATGTCAGTATGACATGTCTTTCCTCCATTGTCGACAGGTCCACCAGCGGTCTGTACACGGGAAGATTCCTCCATCTCCTCGCATGTCCCAGCGGACGGTGCCTATGAAGGACAACAGCGAGCACAGAGTCAATCAACCCACAGGTACGTTCCCACAGCTTGCACATAACACGATTCCTAATGCATTGTATGGCTTGTATGAGTGTTGATGCAAGGCCTAGGTATGTGTGACGCAGTAGAAATTAAGCCATGTGGGCCCTTGAAATGGCGGCTGCCTGACCTGTGAAGTGCGACAATGGGATGTGAGGTCAATGCGCTGGTGTGGCACACCGTGGCGGTAGGCGGTCGAAGACCGCGGCGCAAAGCAGCATTGGTTAACATAGAACCCTATGGGTCTCAGGAGCCAATGACGATGTGCGCCGGCGGTCGCGGGCATGACCGCCATTTTCTATCTGCTTAATCACTCGATACCTGATCTTCCACAGGAGAGGACCTACACTGCAAGTGCTGCTGTGACCTCGGTCTGGAAGAGACAATGGCTCATGCAACTGGGGAAAGGTCCCCTGCCTTCACTGCTCAGGAATTGGAGAAACTTGTGGATGGGGTCCTCCCCCAGTATGCGCTACTCTACGGTCCTCCAGACCAACAGGTAAGTACACTGTCACCATGCTTTGTGGGCAATGCCTGTGTTGAGTGGGGTGGATGAGAGATGGTGGGGAGGGGAGCGATTGAGGCATGCATCAAACGACAGATGAGAGCATGTGCCACATGGCAAGGGTGGGGATGGGGGGCCACTCTCATCGAGCATGCAGAAGGTGATGATTATTCTTCTCTCCCTGTACATGTCACATAGGTCAGCGCCTACCAGAAAATCGATATTTGGCGTGCCATCGCCAAGGACGTTCGGACCCTGGGGGTCCACCACAGACGGGGCACCCACTGCCGGAAGAGATGGGAGGACATCCGCCGCTGGAGCAGGAAGACAGCAGAGGCTCAGCTGGGGATGGCCTCCCAACGTGGGAGGGGTGCCAGTCGGACTTTGACCCCCCTGATGTCCCGGATCCTGGCGGTGGCCTATCCTGATTTGGATGGGCGCGTGAGGACATCACAGCAGACACAAGGGGGTGAGTACACTCAAATCCTGGGGACTTTGCGCGCAGTGGAGGTGTCTGGGAGGAGGAGGAGGGCTGTGGGTATCCTTAGGCCAGGGCGATATCTGTAGGCTAGGCCCCTCCGTAAGGCATGGCCCTGTGCCCCCGCCCCCCACCTCTGTAGTGTGCCAAGTACAGCTATTCATTGCCCTGTGTCATCTATGTGTGCAGATGTCGCCCATAGGCTTGTAGGCCATGTCCCACGGATTGCGTAGTCCACCCCAAGTGCGCGGCGTAGTGCAGGGGGCTTCTGTGTCTGTCCTGTCCGCCAACGGTGTCGCCAATGCATGCACTCAACATTTCTTTATTCCCCCCCCTTTTTTGTTGGCTTCCTGTTCATGTGTGCATTAGCATCATCAGGCAGAGGAGAAGTGGCGTCGGAGCACGAGGGAGCTGCATCTCACATGGCCATGGCGGGCCATGAAACGGAATCGGAATTCACCAGTAAGACGGAGGGCGAGGGGAGCTCCACAGCGGGGACTCGTGCGGATGTCAGTGACAGCAACTCGTCCTCTGAAGGGAGCTCCCTTGTGGTGGCGGCAACATCTGTGCCCCCCACAACAACAGGTACAGCCGCCACCCAGCGCACTAGCACCGCCCTCCCAGCAGCCCCTCAGCGTCTGCCCCGTGCCCGCTCACCCAGGAAGGTGGGCATCTCCTTCGGCCTAGGCACCTCAGGCCCTGCCCCTGTCACCCCTGCTGCCCTCAGTGAGAAGGTCATTGACCCCATGAGGAAGCTCACTGTTGGGCAGTCTACCATTTTGAATGCCATCCAGGGTGTAGAAAGGGAGGTGCACCAGAGAAATGCATACCTGGAGGGCATTCATCCTGGTCAGGCTGCCCTTCAGCGATCCTTCAACACTCTGGCCTCAGCACTGACGGCAGCCATTGTCCCTGTCTCTAGCCTCCCCCCTCCAACTTCCTCCACCCATGCCCATACCCAATCCCCTGTACCTCTGCCTATCCCAGCCACACCATCAGACCAGCCTGCACACACCTCAACACCCAAGGGAAGCTCAGCCAGACATAAGCACCACACATCACACAGGCATTCACACAAGCAACTCCACTGTGTCCCCCTCCTCCTCGTCTCCCTCCTCCCTCCCTGTGACGTCTCCACTCACACCTGCATGCACAACATCTTCAGCCACTACGTCCATCACCAGCACACCCACCAGAACCCCCCGCACACGTGCAGTCACCACCCCCACTACCATTCACACGTCCCCTGTGTCCTCTCCCAGTGTGTCTGTCACCCCCTCTTCCAAGCTACACAAACGCAGGCAGCCACCCACCAAACAGCCATCCACCTCACGACAGCCTCCAGCCCAAGCACCTGCACCGAAAGACACCAGACTTCAAACTCCTACAACCACAACCTCTTCCTCCACTCCCATACCTACTACACCTACCCGTCCCTCTCTTCCTAAAATTCTTTTCCTTTCAAAACTTGACCTCTTTCCAACAACTCCCCCAACCCGTCCATCTCATAGGACTCCAGTCAGCACCTCAGCCACCACAAAAGCAGGCCCAGTGAAGACAGTCTGCCATGGACTGTGGAGTCCCCCACCCTCAAGGGCAGCCAGTTCAGTAGGGAGCCAAGGCACGGCCAGCCCAACCCCGCAAAAACATGCGAAGATTGTCAGTGGCCGGCGCGAGAGTCCTAAAACACCAGGGACCAAAATCCCTACCATGGCTCCGGCAGGAAGTGTGGTGCCAGCTGGCACACCGCCAAAGGTGGGGAAGGGCCACAGGCGAACAGGGAAGGTTGGGCAGGATGCACGCCCGACAAGACCACCAGCAGCCCAGCTGTGCAGGAGGGCCCCGCAAGCCCCATCCCAGGTGGGCAGGAGGACACCAACAGGCCTGGTACTGCAGCCCAGGAGGGCCCCGCCAGCCCCATCCCAGGTGGGCAGGAAGGCGCAGCCAGCCACAGGTCAGGTGGCGAATGACCTCCACGCCATGGGCGGATCCGCTGAACTGGGCACTCATCCGAAGCACCGCTGAACTGGACACCGCCGTCTCAAGCACCGCTGAACTGGACCCTTCATCTCAAGCACCACTGAACTGGGCACCGCCGTCTCAAGCACCGCTGAACGGGGCACCGCCGTCTCAAGCACAGCTGAACTGGGCCCTTCATCTCAAGCACGCTACACTGTGCACCGCCGTCTCAAGCACCGCTGCACTGGGCACCGCCGTCTCAAGCACCGCTGCACTGGGCACCGCCGTCTCAAGCACCGCTGAACTGGGCCCTTCATCTCAAGCACCGCTACACTGGGCACCGCCGTCTCAAGCACCGCTGCACTGGGCACCGCCGTCTCAAGCACCGCTACACTGGGCACCGCCGTCTCAAGCACCGCTGCACTGGGCACCGCCGTCTCAAGCACCGCTGCACTGGGCACCGCCGTCTCAAGCACCGCTGAACTGGGCCCTTCATCTCAAGCACTGCTACACTGGGCACCGCCGTCTCAAGCACCGCTGCACTGGGCACCGCCGTCTCAAGCACCGCTGAACTGGGCACCGCCGTCTCAAGCACCGCTGAACTGGGCCCTTCATCTCAAGCACCGCTGCACTGGGCACCGCGGTCTCAAGCACCGCTACACTGGGCACCGCCGTCTCAAGCACCGCTGAACTGGGCCCTTCATCTCAAGCACCGCTACACTGGGCACCGCCGTCTCAAGCACCGCTGAACTGGGCACCGCTGTCTCAAGCACCACTGAACTGGGCACCGCCGTCTCAAGCACCGCTGAACGGGGCACCGCCGTCTCAAGCACCGCTGAACTGGGCCCTTCATCTCAAGCACGCTACACTGGGCACCGCCGTCTCAACCACCGCTGCACTGGGCACCGCCGTCTCAAGCACCGCTGCACTGGGCACCGCCGTCTCAAGCACCGCTGAACTGGGCCCTTCATCTCAAGCACTGCTACACTGGGCACCGCCGTCTCAAGCACCGCTGCACTGGGCACCGCCGTCTCAAGCACCACTGCACTGGGCACCGCCGTCTCAAGCACCGCTGAACTGGGCCCTTCATCTCAAGCACCGCTACACTGGGCACCGCCGTCTCAAGCACCTCTGCACTGGGCACCGCCATCTCAAGCACCGCTGAACTGGGCCCTTCATCTCAAGCACCGCTACACTGGGCACCGCTGTCTCAAGCACCGCTGAACTGGGCACCGCCGTCTCAAGCACCGCTGAACTGGGCCCTTCATCTCAAGCACCGCTGCACTGGGCACTGCCGTCTCAAGCACCGCTACACTGGGCACCGCCGTCTCAAGCACCGCTGAACTGGGCCCTTCATCTCAAGCACCGCTACACTGGGCACCGCCGTCTCAAGCACCGCTGAACTGGGCACCGCCGTCTCAAGCACCGCTGAACAGGGCACTGGCGTCTCAAGCACCGCTACACTGGGCACTGGCGTCTCAAGCACCGCTACACTGGGCACCGCCGTCTCAAGCACCGCTGAACAGGGCACCGCCGTCTCAAGCACCGCTGAACTGGGCACCGCCGTCTCAAGCACCGCTGAACTGGGCCCTTCATCTCAAGCACCGCTACACTGGGCACCGCCGTCTCAAGCACCGCTGGCCCATTGGTGGAAGGGGCAGGCCCGCATCTGTGTCCGGGAGGGCTGCACGAAGCACTCTGGGCACCAGTCCCCCTCCAGTACCAATGGAGACTGTTATCCACTTGTGAGACTGTGGCTTTGCACTCCCCAGGATGGAACAGTGGGCAAGCCACCCACTGTAGAGACTTGAGAGACTGTGGCTTTGCACTCCCCAGGATGGAACAGTGGGCAAGCCACCCACTGTAGAGACTTGAGAGACTGTGGCTTTGCACTCCCCAGGATGGAACAGTGGCCATGGAGGCCCCTCGTGGATCTGGCGTTGTGAACTCATCTGGCTGAGGTCCCCCCCCTTCCCTTCCCCCTGAGGTGCCTGGTTTTCCTATCTGATGCCCCTGCAGTGTTCTCTCCGTTGGAGTCAGGTATCCTGTGTGGGCTTTGCCCATATGATTTGGGCCCAGTGGTCCACGAACAATGCCTGCTACAAATATCGGACTTGACAATTTATGTATATAATAGTTTTAGATGTGTGATATATTTTTAAGCCAGTAATACAATATATTCCAATGTTTAGAATCATTTCCTTTTGTCTTTGCATTCTTCCGGGGGAGTTTGGGGGGTGTAACTGTGATGTATTGCTAGGCATTGATGTGTGTGTTGTAGTGGGTGAGGGTGGGGGTGGGTGTGTCGCGTATGTGTGTCCCCGTAATTTTTTTCCTCCCCCCTCCCCTGTGTCGTAGGTGCAATACTCACCGTTGTCTTCTGCGCCGGCGTTCGTGCTCCTGGTAGAGGAGCAGGAAGACAATCGCTGGGAGGATGTGGAGTTCGGGTTCCATGCTGTCCAGATTCCTCGTGGGGTGTATGGAGGTGAGAGTTTTCCGTTCTAAATGGCTGTTTCCGCTGTGTTTTTATCGGCAGGGCTACTGCCCCAGAAAAGGTGGCGGATTGGTGGGTTGTGATAGGGTGGGCGGTACATTGACTCCCGCCTGTCTGTTGGCGGTGACCGCCGCGCTGTGTGTTTGTCCCGCCGTGGCGGGCGGTGTGTTGAAGTGGCGGTCTCCGTTGGCGGTTTCCGCCAGGGTCGGAATTCCATTTTTTTTACCGCCAGCCTGTTGGCGGTTTAGCCGCCGCTTTAACACCGACCGCCAAGGTTGGAATGACCCCCTATGTCTAATTATGCAAAAGTCAAAACTGGCATTTGGTGCTGTATTTTAGTACAAAATGCATTCTCGCGTCCACTTTGGACAAGGGTGATGGAAATTAACGGTATTACACCAACTACGCATCCTGGCCTAATAATATCCACTTTAATACACTCTAGGGTCTCAGATATTGAAATATACTCATTCCAAAACAGGCCTAAATATTGCTTATTAATTACTTCATTGAATACAGGTCACAGTTTAATGTATCATAGCTCCTCATGTTGGAAATTCTTTAGAAGAGGATCACTTGCACACTCTTTCATTGGGAGATAAACCAATAATGGTGAGGGTACTCTGTAATTTCTAAGGATAAAATGCTTTAAGGATCTGGGATCATCCACTATCGGTCTATATACACTGGTAAGTGCTAATCTACCAGAGTCCTATTTCAAAAGAGAAATGATCCTTCCAAATATACACTGACAAGAGTTAATTTAGCAGAGTTCTACTTCACAAGAGAAATTATCCTTCCAAATCTATCACAGGATTTTTTGGGCTGGAGCTGCCATGGATGTAGCACTTGTTAAATCCAATAACATTTCCCTAGAGAGATCATAGAAGTGGAAGTAAAATGCAGTTCTTTCAATAAGCTTACCTCTGTCTTGTAAAGATGGAGAAAGGCAGTAACCCCATTTTGTATAGAGGAGACCAACGACAGTAACAGACATAATTTAGGGCCAGATGTACTACCCCTTTCATAAACGAGAGATGAGCAGTTGTACACCAAATGGTTTGAGAATGGAGGTGTAATTTGCCTTGTGACCTGTGCACTATTAGATCACATGACAAATACCTGCCTAGTGAATATCAGTTAAGCAGATTGCGTTTTGACACCCCCTGTAAATATCTCCAAATTCAGGGATATTGACAATAAAGGAACAACAGACCACACTTCTTGATTTTGTCTTCCTAAGTGGGAACATGTTTTTTAAACAGCCCATGTCCATTTAAAGTAACAGGAGCAACTTTAAAAACCTCCCACAAGGTCCTCCAACACAACCCCCAAGCAGAAGCTGCCCCGTGGTACTGCTTTCCCTTTGCGAATCACTCACCACCTCAACTTGAGAAGTTCTCACTTGCCTTTATTTTGTGACTGTATATGAGAACAGAAACCATTGATACATTATTTTGTGATTCACAACAAGGAGTGGCCTATTTCATGCCCCCTCATGTTTGTAGTTCAGAAAGGGCTGCAAAACCACTTTTATGAGTCTGAAATACTATTTTGTGTCATAATAGGGGTTCTTGTAGATGATAAAAATGTCTTTTGTGGTTGAAAAGCCTGATTTGCATGCTTTGCAACTGCAATAGACTTTAGTACAGGAAGCCATTCATTATCTTTTTATTTACCTTTCAGCTCCTTTCCACAATTCCACATCCAATGCACACTCACGGTAATAGAACTAGGGACTATGAATTAATGCTATATATTCTATTTCAGTTTTGCTTTCTCTTTCAGCATTTCTCATTAGTTATCCTCTTAGAAGAGGAGGTACTTTCAAAACAAGCTCTTGGAGGGAAAGGTACTCCAAACAGGCATTTGCAAAGGCAATTAGTCTAGCTTACCAACTGAAACTGCTTGGGTACTTCCATCCTTACAGTCACTCATCAAGCCACCCAAACACTCAATCACTTATTATTATCATTTCACTTAGTAGTTCTTCCTTGAATCATTCTTGCATTGGCCCACTTGCTTAGCCACAATACACACACACAGCAGTTCACCTATCAATGAAAAGGCCTTTTCAGTTGTAAGCTTTTGAGGAATGTAAGAGTGATTCCTGTAATTTGCGATTGCAAGTTTGTGAGGGGTGTGAGTGCTTCCATTACAGTAGTGTGAAAAATTGTGGGTTCTAAAGGGAATAATAAATGAGTCTGGCATCTGTATAATTGCTTGTTATGTCAGTATGGTGTATCTGTACATGGAAGATGCGGCAGCTATGGGTTATCAGACAGTTCTCCTCCAAAGGAAGGGTTTTTGGAGGACAAGAGATTCCTAATAGCCTCTGGAATGTCATAGTCCCTTCTTATGTCTCTTTGCTTCCCACTTTTCCCATCTTTGGCTCTTGTTTGGGCCAATATGTAGTCTATTTGGGCAATGCCAGTGGTAATGACAGGGGAGAGAGGTATTTAATATTTGAACATAGGGAGCATTTTAGTGTTGAGCCTAACTGGGGGCAGTGATGGGTGTGTATGTTATACATTTCCATTTGAAAAGCGTTTCCTGCCCTTTCAAGGTGAATAAACAGATTTCAGACATAAAAAGGAGTTCGGTGTGCTTATGACAACACCTTGCAGAAATGAGAAGTACAAAAAAGAAAGATGGGGAGAAATGGGTGGTTACAAACATTGTAAAAACTAACAGTCTGCTTTACTGGGCTAATGCATGTACATACAAGTATTAAAAAATGATGTTTACATACATTGCATGCATAAATGGCATTTATCATATTAAAGTCTCCCCTAATGGCTTTGCCAGTGCTTGGACAAAAGTAGCGAAACACAACTTCTTTCTCATCAATAATTTCATTCACATGTTGCATTGATATCATTAATGATGTCATGGAAGATGTCATGAGTGATGTAATATATGGGGTAATTAGCAGTGCATGGTGAGGGCGTAACTTATAGTTACCTTAAAGCGTGAGTTATAGTTACTTGAGATAACTATAGTTGATGAATTTCAGAGTTTTTAAAGTTTAAAATGTTACATTCTCAATCAAATTTTCATCTAACATTACTTTAACCTTTGTTTTTTCAGTGAATTTCTATGTGGTTTTAATGTAAAGTAATATTGTATTGCTTAACGTGAAGCCAACCACCAGCCGGGGGTTGGTCGCAGGGCCTGACCATCTAAGCCCTCCAGGCAGTCAACCATAAGATGCACTCTGTCTTTTGCCATATGCGAGACTGGCTGCAGGGCCTGGCCTTAGATGTTGAAGCTTCGTGGGCAACCATCCCCATGTCGCACATGGCCTTTAGCTGTCTGCAGCATGGGGTTGGCCACAAGGCCTGGCTTGTGACCAGGCCATGTGTCCAACCCATTGGTGCACATCTCTTCCCAAGCCACCATGGGCACCCTATCCCCTGAGGCCTTTTTTGAAAGTGAGGGGAGCACATGCCCCCTCCATCTGAGTCCCTTTGGGCCTCTGGGAACCCATACCCTGGGACCTTTTTTAAATTAAGGGAAGAGGGTACACAGACCCCTCTCCCCAAATTAATAGTGGTCCCAGGGACCACATCCTATGGAACCCCATCTCCCAGAGACTTTTTTTTAAAGGAGAAGCAGAGTGTGCGATCCGCCTCCCCAAGGCCACTTCAGGCTCTGGGGACCCAATCCACCGGGCTAAAAGATATTTGTGAAGGAGAGGGGTGTGTGGCTCCCCTCCCCAATCTACAGGGACCCCCCACAACCTGGGAACCCCATTCCCCGGGGGCAAAACATTTATGCTGTGGGGAAGGGTGCATACGAACCTCCTCATCAGGCCTTAATTGGCACCAGGAAACCCATCCCCAGAAGCTGCATTTGACTTAAAGGGGAAGTGGTATGCGGACCCCTTCTGAGCCTATAGTGGCTCCAGGGACCCCACTTCCTAGGGCCTGTCTTTCTGCTAGGTGGATGCCCCAGTGCCCAACTGGGACACACACCAAATGCAAGTTGGGGGTTTGGAGGAGCCTCAGGGCCTCTGCGGCCCTAGCCGGCTTCCTACATGCACTCATCTTGGGTGATGCGGGAGCAGGCATTGCTCCCGCACCGCAAGAGCAGCTGTTTTGATTTACTCCCGCCAGAGATGAGCAAAGCATTTTTCTCTGCCTGCAAAAGCACAGGCAGGGAAAAAAAAGTCTAGTCCGATCCCAATGGAGCATTTTTAAAGCTCCTGCAGAGTAAGAGCAGTTATGCCTTCATTGCCCGTGTCTGTGGGACGGTTGAAGCTTTAAAATGTCCCTGTCAGGTGGGAGAAGACATATGTTTCCCTGCCTGTGCTAATGTGGGCAAAGAACCTAAGCCCAGATTTACAAGCTTTTTGCGCCACCGTAGCACCACAATGTTTGGCACACTGGCAGCAAAAAAATTGCACCCTGGTTACAAAGTGGCACAAGATCTGTCTAGCACCACTTTCCTGACCCTTGCACCATTTTTTAGTAGCACCCCCTAATCCTGCGCCATTTAACGAAAATCATATGCAGGGTAGGCGTTCTCTAATAAAAAATGTCACTAGCCACCTAACGCTATATTTATAAGCCTGCCGAAAAATCGTGTGCGGATCGGAAAAACCGTGCAAATACCCATTAGCGCCAAAATTATAACACCTGGTCAGACCAGGAGTTAAAATTGTGCAAAGCATAGGTATAAAAGAAAAGCACACATTAAGCACTCTGATAACCACCAGAGAAACATGGACCTGTTACTGCTCCGGCTAGCCATGAGGAGAAGACAGTGAAAACACCAAGCACTGCCAGCCTCACCGCAGGACCCTCAATCACCGCTACACCAACCACAAAGGCAGTGCTGGAGGAGTGCGAGAATCTATCATCAACGGATAACCATCCTTGGCAAAAGGGAGGAAACTGTTATCAGATACTACAGGAGAAGCCAGAGTCCATTTTGCAGCAGCTTCATAACATTGCACCAGCAATTACACCCAGGATCCACAGGTCAACCAACATATCACCCATGACCAAGTTCCTGGCTTTGCTGAACATGCTGGCCTCAGACACTTTCAGTCAACTGTGGCAGAAATGGGTGGATTATCCCAGCCCTCCCTCTCAGCCCTACTGCCAAATGTGTTGGATGGAATATTCTGCCTCACTCCTCACCATATCCTGTTCCCCAACATCCAGCAACTGCAGCAGGAGACCAAACTGGGATCTTATGCAGTTGCCGGCTTCCCACATGTGCTGGGTGCCATGAACTGCATGCATGTGCTACTTGCCCCTCCTGCCGAAGCTGAATACCTGTACAGGAATAGGAATCACACGCATTAAATCAACGTGCAGGCCATTGTGAACCACAAGGGATTATTTCCCAATGAGTTTGCCAAGTATTCTGGAAGTGTACATGATGCCTACATCTTCCTGCATTCCATCCTCAACCAAGACTTCCAGGATGGACAATATGGAAATGGCCTACTAGTAGGTAAGCAAACAGCTATCACTTACACAGCACACCTACAACACACAACACACATGGTGCAAACCATACACACACAACACTCCCCACACATGGATAGGGACACATGGATCAACAATCAACAACACACATGCAACATGCATCACAGCAAACTTCCAATACACATCTCCAACACATAAGGACCACTGTACAAGCCCCTAGTGCCACTTGAGTGTAATTGTCTATAATACTCCCGGATAGCAGTGCCTGCTCTGCATTCACAAGGTGGTGATCGGCAACTCATTTGTCTCTTTAAGCAGCTGTGTCAATATAGCTGTATCACATGCATCCCTGAGTGTGGAAAGACCTCACATTTTGTCATGGTATGGGTGTGCCACCACATAATATATTGCATATATATACACCTGAGGCAAGACCACAAATTAAGCCCACCATATGGGTGCAAACAGTATTGAGCAAAAAGGAAAAACACTCCAAACATCAATTGTTTTGAATCTCCTAATGTACACAGCAGTATACAGCACACATAGAATTAGCACATTTTCAACATTGATATGTCATGTCATGTGCACTAAAGGAAACATTCAGACACATAATCAGTCACCCCTACAATGCAGGCATCATAGTAACAAGGCACTAGGGTGCCCATGTTGCAACCTGGCAGCTGAACAAGTGTCAGCACAGTGGCTGAGGACAGCAATGCTCCATATCTAGAAGTCATGGCGCACTGCTGATACGACCCATTGGTGTAGGGTGGTGCTGCAGGGCAATTCCTTTCAATTCCTGTCCCAGCCAGTGGTTGAGAGTTAAGGGACATTACCCCTGTGGTGGCTGCAATGTCTGTGCTTTGACTAACTGTATGCAAGAGATTGATCTAGGTGAATCTCATACCTGGCAATTGAGATCCCACACTAACTGTCATACTAAGGACTGCATTTATATGATTACCTGCCCCTGAGATATATAGGCATGACGACCAGAATGGTTAAAATCCGGATTAATGAGCACCGCAGCACGATTAGATGCAAAAGATCCTCTACTAAACTGACTAATCACTACATTGAACAACAACACACTCCTGATGACATGAAATGGTTAGTGCTAGAGACTATCAGAGACAACAATGACTGCACCTCTAGACTTTTTGAGAAAGAACAACAATGGGTGTTCAGATTACAGACCCACATTATTGGTCTTAATGATGATATTCAGTGGAGCAATATTTTCCACTGACTATTTTTATGTTTACCAATAGACTGACCCTCACTCGTTCATATACACAATTGTGAGACAGAGATATATATACTTCCTCCTCAGTGACAGATCATTTTTCAGTTACTTGTAGTTAATTTACTAATTTGACCCGCTCTTCATCTTGTGGTTATGTACCAGCTCGCTTAATTTTAATTTTTTGCTGACCCTATGGTGTTACCTTTTTGCCATATGTCTTCTCTCAATTTAATTACTAGAGAATAAGTCACCCATTCTCTCTTCCAAGATGGCCGACACGAGCTGGTCTCCTTTTATATGTCCTCGCTAGTCCTTTTTCTATTTCTGTGTTCCCTCGCCTCCAAAAGACGCTAGGCTGTTTGCTGGTCCTAGTTCCGGGGAATCACATCGTTCGTAGGTCTGCAGAAGTAACCACGACTTTACACGAGTAAGTGTACTGGACATAGGCTTGTGTATTATTGTTTATCTTCTGTTTATCCCTGTCTTCCCAGTTGTGAATAAGTTTGCATTCGGGTTCTTCACACTTTATCTGTGTGTTCCGAGATGCGCGGGATAGTAACGCATTCTGTAGGTGCTCGCGATGAGAGGCACGCACCTATCGGTGACAGCGATAATTAAGGGCTAATACGAAATTTTCTAGCTATCGTGAAGGAAAGTTTCAATTCTATTAAGGACACGGAGGCGAGGATTATGCAGATCTTTCTTCACTTTTAATTAAACAGCAAGTTCAAAGTAAAACAAAACATGAACAAAAAAACTACAAGTTCCATGAGCCCGCCGCCATGGTAACGAGTATCCAATGAGGTGCGCTCCTTCACGTTGGTATAAGTATCCCGAAATGCGTCACACTTCCTCGACTTCACTGCGGAAGGAATCCTGGTAGAGTCAATTTGTCGTAGTCTCGGAACCTACCAAAAAAGGTATAATTAGATGCAAATCCGATAAAACATAGATACATACTGACTGCAATAAAGTCATGAACCTTAAAATACCACTAAATAGAATGTGATCACCTCTGAATCAAGTACAACATGATGTATTTAGAACATGATCAAAAGGACAACAAATAAATGCACAAACTCAAGTATACTACCTTGTTACGGAGGTAGATGCAATCGGGAGGGGACATACCAGCGTAGAGTATGTGGGTGGGATAATCCTCGCCTCCGTGTCCTTAATAGAATTGAAACTTTCCTTCACGATAGCTAGGAAATTTCGTATTCTATCACAGGACCGGAGGCGAGGATTATGCAAGTTTAAAGCTTACTCACCACAAGTGCGGCTGCTTCATGAATTGGTTTAAAGTAAAACTTTTTAAAAGTAGACTCTGAAGACCAATCAGCAGCATGCATGATGTCCTCCAATCTGCCCCCCACCTGTATGGCTTTGGAAGCCATAGCTCCCCGAGTAGAATGGGCGCCAAAAACTTGAACATCTATTCCTGCCTCAGAGAGAATCCATCGAATCCATCTGGCAATGGAAGGGGAAGAAACCGCCTTAAACGGTTTCCTTATGGAAATCAATAACTGCTCGACTCCTGGAGGTCTGCAAGAACTGGTCACTTCCTCATAGACTTTGAGACATCGAACCACACATAGCTTCGGGGAGTCAGGAAAAGCGGGATAGGATACTGACCTGGTATTAGACTTTGTCCTCCTTGCAATAGTAAACGTGACTCCCTCTGGAGTAAAGATACGAGCGGAAATATCCAATGCTCTGACATCGGACACTCGCTTACAGGAAATGAGGCAGAGAAGCACGGCCAATTTGGCTGACAATTCCTTTAGTGACAAATATTGGTTGTCCCGCCAAGAGGACAAGAGAGTAAGAACTAAGTTCACGTCCCAGAGTTCCGAATATCTGGGCTGCGGAGGTCTGGAGAGTCTAATACCCTTAAGAAGTTTACAAATCCAGGGATGCTTCCCGACCGGGAGATTGTTAAGGGGCGGGTGGCCCGCCGAGATGGCCGAACGAAAAGAATTGATAGTGCGATACGCTAAGCCAGAGTCCCCTAATTCTGCAAGGAAATTGATGATGTCGGTAACACTGGCCCCCATGGGATCGCAGTGTTTGCCCACACACCAGCGAGACCATCTGTTCCATGCAGATCTATATCGTTTGCATGTACCCGGGGCCCAGGCCTGTGCGATGAAGTCATTAGCCTCCTGCGAAAGTCGGTTGTCTTGCCAACGATGCCGGAAATTTTCCAAGCTATGAGGGAAAGATGACCTTGAAGGACCAGAGGGTGATAGGAACCCAACGGATCCAGGAGTATTGAGGGAAAATGCGGGAGGCGAAGAGGACACTCGCACGAGAGTTCCAACAGGGTCGGGAACCACGGCTGTGACCTCCACCAGGGGGTTATCAGAACCACCGTCGCCTCTTGGCGGCGAACCTGAGCCGCAACCCGCGGGATGAGGAGAAATGGGGGAAAAGCATAACCCTGAAGGGTATCCCAATGCTGGAGAAACGCATCTACTGCCGCCGCTCCCGGATCCGGTCGCCAGCTGAAGTATAGGGGAAGTTGAGCGTTCCAACGAGACGCAAAGAGATCCACTGAACAGGGACCCCAGCGATCCATGATCGGCTGAAAGACCGAGCGATGTAGTCGCCAATCGCTGGGATCCTGGAGAAACCGAGAATTCCAGTCTGCCCCCACATTCTGGACTCCCGGAAGATACTCTGCTGTGACTGAGATTTGGTGTTGAAGGCAAAAATGCCAAAGATTCATCGCCAGTTCCGCTAGGGCTCTTGATCTTGTTCCCCCTAAGCGATTTATGTAATGTACCGCCGATACGTTGTCCATCCGTAGTAGAACAACACATGAGATTTTGTCTCTCGTGAGAGATTTGATCGCAAAAGATCCCGCCAGGAGTTCCAGGCAGTTGATATGCATGGTTAGTTCCTGCGGGGTCCAGCGTCCCCCGAACGATATGTCTCCGCAACGAGCCCCCCATCCCTGGCGACTGGCGTCTGATTCGATCACCAGATCCGGGGCTGCACCAAAAATGGCTCTGCCATTCCATGCCTCCATGTGGTCCAGCCACCAAAACAACTCTGTCCTTGCCTCTGGAGACAGGGAGATCAATTCGGAGTACGTGACCCCTCGGCGAAGGTGAAACGCTTTCAAGCGTTGCAGGGCTCTGTAGTGTAGGGGACCCGGAAAAATGGCCTGAATCGAGGAGGAAAGCAGGCCGATCACCCTGGCTAATTGACGTAACGAAATGTGGTCTCGTCGAAGGACTTTCCTCAGTTCCTTCTTTATCTTGGAGATTTTCGGCGTCGGGAGACTGAGAGACGCCGATCGGGAATCCACTAGAAACCCTAGAAAGACTAACGATTGAGTCGGAGTAAGTTGCGACTTCTGTTGGTTGATCACGAAACCAAGGTCCTGGAAAAGCGCAATAGTTGTGTTCAGATTGAACATCAACTGAGACTTGGACTGGTCCATCAAAAGGAGGTCGTCCAGATAAATTATGAGGCGTATGCCTAGCAATCTCAGTTTTCCCACTATTGGTTTGAGAAGTTTTGTGAAGCACCAAGGTGCCGATGACAGGCCGAAGGGGAGTGTGGTGAACTCGAACAACTGGCCGTTCCATATGAATTGCAGGAATCTGCGATGGGGCGGAAAAATGGGGACTGTGAGGTATGCGTCTTTGAGATCCAGACGAACCATCCAGTCTCCTTGTAAGAGGAGGTCGCGGAGCATGTGAATACCCTCCATCTTGAAATGTCTGTAAACCACCCATTCGTTGAATGCCCGAAGGTTGATAACGGGGCGAAACCCCTTGTCCTTCTTCTCCACCAAAAAGATGTTGCTCACGAAACCTGTGGGGTGAAAGGAAGTGAAGGAAATGGCTCCCTTGTGGAGAAGGGCCTGAACCTCTAATTCTATGAGGTCTGAGTTTTCTGCCGAAAATACGATGGGCGGAGGCAGTCTCTCCTGAAGTGGGGTACCCCAGAACTCTATCTGAAAACCTGAGACAGTTTGGAGAACCCATGCGTCGGAGGTAATGCGCCTCCAATTGTCCTTGAAAAACCTCAATCTCCCTCCAAAATTTTTTGGGGAAAAAGGGATAAGCCTCACCAGAGGGACCTCCAGGGGCGTTAGATGCTCCTCGCGTGTTTCTGGACCCTCTGCCTCTTCCCCTGCCTCTGTTGGGGAAGAAAGTTCCTTGTCTGCCGTCCCTCCAACCGTTGTTCCTGAAGGAACTGGGGCCTCGCTGGAAAGGACGGCCGGAAGAGCGACCCCTGCCTCGCCCGGCCCCGCCAAAAACCTTGTTGGGGAAGATCTTTTTAATGGAAGATTGCGCTTTATCCAAAGCCGAAAACGTAGCCACAAACTTCCCCAATTCTTTGACAAAAGGGTCGCCAAATAAATTGCCTTGGGCAACAGCCCCTGCCTCTGAGTTAGATAGTTCCCCCAATTTGGGGTCGATTTTGATTAATAAAGACCTGCGTCTTTCTGCAGAGATGGCACAGTTCGCGTTGCCCAGGAGACAAACAGCTCTCTGAGCCCATCCTGCGACGATGTCCGTCTGAAGGGGAGTGTTTGCTTGCCTGGCACGCTCCGCCAATTGAACAATCTGTGTGAGGGGACCAAGGACATCAAGAAGTTTATCTTGACATGCTCGCCAGGAGCGGTCAATCCCTTTTTTGGGATCCCTGGTATACTTTGCAAAAAACGTACACATTTTAGGGTCAATATCAGGTGTACAAGCGACCTTATCCGATAAAGACGGGCGTGGGCACTCCGCCCGTAGCCGGGCCCGCACCTCCTTGTCCAGAGGTTGCCTAATTTTGCTGGCGACATACTCAGCCACCTTGTGGTCTGGGCGCCACTCCGAGGAACGTGGATGGTAGATACCCTCCGGTTCAAACATATCGGAGTCAGAATCAGCGCGATCCGAAGGATCTGGTAAGGTAGCCCCAGGGCGCCAAGGGCGACCTGAGTCGTCATCCAAAGATGATGAGTCCTCATCTGAACCTCCCATGAAGCCTTTGGGGGATTCCAAATCAGGGTTCCATAGGTGGTGAAGCTTGTCACCCATTACCCCGGGCAAACAGCCCTCCCGGGAGGGTAAGCGCGTATGCGCGCGCGCACTCTTGGGATGGGAAAAAAACTCGCCCTCCTCCAGGTGCCCCGCGTCGCGCTTGCGCAGTTTCCTGGGAGCCGAAAGGGTAGAGGAATCACCCTCCGCTCCCGTCACACCAAACATGCCCGTACCTCTGGACACCTGTTCAGTAAGTTTAGCTACACTATCCCTAAGAGGGGCCAAAGCGTGGGAAATAGCCTGTGAAAACAAAGTGTCCACCCCGGGGGGGAGGGTACGGCGAGAGGAACCCTCACCTGGGGACATGTTGGGAAAAGGCTCATGTTCTTGAGGGGAGTGCATAATGAGGACTGGACAGAGTGTACACCCAACAAAAAATATGATATATAGGGTAAAATCCCTACCCACTCTGTCACTGTAAGTGCAATAAAAATAATATCTTCCCTAATGGGGTAAACCTTACCCAAATGGGTGTCACGGGTAGGGACAAAACTGTACCGAAGGTACAAACGTGTAATTGAGGGCCAAAAAACCCTTAATTGTGAAAAGAAAACAAACGCGAGGCGCGAGCGCCGAGCGCTGAGAGCTACATGCTCTCCGAGAGAAAACAGCGTGCGCGCGTCCTCTAGTGGGCCCGACGTGTATTTAAACACGCCGGAGGGAGAAACACAAAAGAAACGCTCGAGCGGAACGTTCGTTCCGGCGAACGAAGACAGAAAATGCAATTAGCAGAGACGCGCCAAAGCAAACAAAAAAACCCCCGAACCGGAGGCAGAAAGGCACTTATCTGGCTCACAGCAGTGAAGAAAGAGGAAGTGTGACGCATTTCGGGATACTTATACCAACGTGAAGGAGCGCACCTCATTGGATACTCGTTACCATGGCGGCGGGCTCATGGAACTTGTAGTTTTTTTGTTCATGTTTTGTTTTACTTTGAACTTGCTGTTTAATTAAAAGTGAAGAAAGATCTGCATAATCCTCGCCTCCGGTCCTGTGATAGAATTTAGTTACATGTTTACTGACGCGCTCCACTCTCGACGGTTTCCGGCATTATTCAACCGGCTTTTTTCTGCACCATGGACTTTCCGAGTCCTTTCTTGATCTTCCCGCTGGATTGACACACCGGTGAGTGGGCCCTAATTGACCCCATTTTTCGATAGTATGGTTTGACATATCCACTCGATTCGACATCTAATTACACTGTAATTTAAGACACTACACCCACGTGTTTGCACGTATTCCTTGCCCTCAGGTTTTATCACTGTTTCTTGCAATGTGTATGTAATTATTATCCTCTTCCTTCCCCTTTCTTTTGTTAGTTGGGGAGGGTAGACATTAGTAGAGGACCTCTTAGTAGACATGCTAATTACCTTTTGTATATTGAGGCCCTACTCACATACTATATGATGATTATTAACTATTTGTTTTTTCAAATTACGGTCTGTTTATCTCCTTTGTACATATTTTAGACCATAGAGGTCTCTTTCAATCCGATGTCTGTTCCCTGAAGAGGCCCTACATTTAACTTTTGAAGGGTAAGCATTTAGGAAGTTACACTAATCTGTACTTCCCCTTTGTTATCTTTGTGTGTTGATGACACATCACCTTTGGGTTTTATCACGAGTGGAGTTTTCATCTTTATAAAAGTACTGTGTTTATGTCACCTTCGTCCAAATTTGGCTTTTTATGTTCGTTCTTTCTACTTTTCTAGGTTCTGCTTTCCCTAATATGGGCAGCCCAAGTATTTGATGGATTAGGTACGTTTTTTTGAGGTCCTGACGAATCGCACAGCGAGAAACATGTTGACCAGTGATGTTGAGTAACACAGGGGACCCTGTGTTTACCTCATTTCACTTATACCACCCCCGAGTAGGAGAGGCGGTAGCTATAACTAACTAATTTTTACGTTTTATGGGGAGTGTAGACATTATTTTTCCATATCCCTAACCTTTTGCTTTTAATCTTGTCAGAGGTACTAACACATAATTAAAGAATTCAATAGTTGTTACCTCTAGACATTTTTAAACCTTTCCTATTCCAATCCTCGTGTTCTATTTTTGACCGGCACGCATTTTTCACTCTAAAAAGACCTCCGGCAAAGAGCCCCCGTGTGGGGCCCGTCAGGCATTGCAGCGCCGGCCTGACGAGGAGCACTGCCCTATGATGAAGCATGTCACCGAAAGGTGAGTGAGGGCTTGTGCTTACAACCTTTTGGTTGTCTTGATTTGCAGAACTAGTAGATACTACTTCCCGCCTTTTGGAACTGTGTGTGCAATTTTTTGGTATATACAATTCCTTTCACATCCTGTGCCACAGTGGCTACTCCAAAATCCACAAACATGCAAATAAATCCAAAGCTACTATGCCACACTTTGCTTAATGCCCACACACACACACATGGATATGAGTCAGAAATATAGGAAATAGCCAATTGGGCAGGGGAAGAGTACCAATCCTAAGGGTGTGTGGTTTGCATCCTACACACATAACACAACACCTCTCTTATGACACAAAGCACACATAAAGGGATCAAACTCACAAAACATGGCTCTTTGGTAAGCCATATGTTACAAGAAATGTCATCTAACTACATCTACATCACACACATATTTCATGGGTGAACTGTAATGTCATTCAAATAACACAATCCTCGTGCCCTTGAGGCTGCACACTCAAACGAAACGAGTGCCACAACGCACCACTATAATCATGTACGCAAACAGGAACTCACACAACATGGGAAGTGAGTCTGATCCCCTAATTCATGCACCAATCCTGTGCCAGGCCAGACAACAAGATACACAAGGGCAGGTCTAACAATGTCTCTCCTCTCCGATTGCAGCGAACCAGGGACATGGCATCCAACCGTGGGAGATGACCCCATTTGCAAACCCACAAAGGGACTATGAGGAGGCGTATAATGAGGCACAGAAAAAGACCAGGAACCTGGTGGAGAGTAACTTTGGAATTCTAAAGGACCGCTTCAGATGTCTTGATTTATCTGGAGGCAAACTGTTGTACTCACCTCTACTTGTGTGCAAAGTTATAGTTATATGTGCCATATTGCACAATATATGTGTGTGGACCAATGTCTGCTTTGAGGAACAGGTGGAGATTCCCAGGGAGGAGGATGATGCCCCGCCACATGAAAGAGGGCTACTTAATACTGCTGCTGGGGCATGCAGAAGGACAATATTTTTGCAAATTTTGTTTTCATGAATACTGCCAACATATAGCCACTATGCACCATCATTTTACTCACAACTGTCTTGGAGTCATTTTAGACATTGATATGCAACAGTAAATCATCCACAAATCTGAAACCATGAGTAGCCCGTAACAGTTGGTAGACAAGGACCCACACACTCTAGATGTCCCAACAGACGCACACAATGTACTAAGGAAGTAATGTACAAGTGAAATGTATGCACTGCCATTTGAACGAAGTTATCAAATAGCTACACTCATATCACACATTACTGTCAGAATAAAACATGACAGCCAAACAAAATTAAGATCCAAGTGATGAATGCCATCAATAGGTTAGGCAAAGGTAGGACAGCAATTAGCAGTGCCAGCATCAGTGGGTCACTGTGAGCTGCGTGACAAATCAATGTCTGACTGGCACTATCACAGGTGAAAAATACCAACTCACCCCTCAGTGGAAACCACATGTGTGACAAATAGTGACTGAAATACAGAGTACACAACACATCAATGTCTAACCCTTTTACACTCAAGTCAGTAGTCATCTTGCATGTATGTAAAAGTATGAGATTTCATGTTCCAAATCCTAGGATATATGCATGTGGCACACAGGATGCAGGCATATTACAACAGGCATGTTGCATTCATATCTGTCAGGCCAAATCATACATGCAATCCATACTCATTGTGCATCTGACAAAGGATGTTGGCTGCAGCTGTGTGGGAGTCCACATGTGAAACCCACACATTTTGAAGGATAGCGGAAACACTCCCTTACTCAACTGGCACAGTCACTTTGTGGAGGCCACTCACAGAATGCACAAGTGTCATGGCTGAAGTCTCTAAACGTGTGGGAGTCATCCACCAATCATGTGTACAAGGGAAATACTGATGGTCCTGGAGATGAACCAAAGTGTATGAGCAAGTTTTTTGGCAACCAAGTACTGTAACGTGCATGAAGGGCTAGACATTGAGTATAAGGAAGATGAGAAGCTAAATAAAAATCTGCAAACAGTGACAGCCAAGTGGCAACAGATACCTACAGTACACAAGATAGCTGCAATGTGTGGGAATCACCACAAAATATCAAATGTAGTCTACAAATCAACACTTACACATTGTGTATACTACTTTACATCACACTCCCACTGTTAGCAAGTCCCCCAGTGTGATTGCCCAGCACTAACAAGTATGAGTGAGGCATGATCGCACTGACACTCTTTGTACCTCAGGTTGCAACACATGTCCCGGTCCCAATGTCTACAAATGAAGTATAACAGCACAGAAGGAAGTCCACATATCACAGTGGCATGTAAGTCCCTAGCAGATAAAAGGGCATGGCTAACACCAATGGACTACTGAGTCCCAGTAGATAATGGTTATGGCTGACACCAATCGACCTGTAAGTCCCTAGTAGATAACAGAGCAGGGGAGTGTAAGCAATGGTTTTGTGTCACTGCACATCCCGATGTGTACTCTGCACTCCTTGTCTGACAACAGCCCTGCCATGCAGGGTGTGTGTCAAAACTAAGTCAGTGAAATGACACATGAAGAGCAATGCCATTGTCAAAGTGTTTGTGTAAGGAACCATTACACAAATTACTACCTAACTGTACTCCCTTGTTGCCCCCACCATTGTGTGTATCACAAATCTGAACATGTGCAAATGCAAAGATGCAGCAATGGACCTGGTGTATGATGAAACCACCTTTGTACACCTAGGTACAGGAGAGATGTTTCAACATCGGTCAACATGTAATATACCATTATGAGCAAAAATAGTGCACTGACGGACTGCA
Source organism: Pleurodeles waltl (assembly GCF_031143425.1). Lineage (NCBI taxonomy): Eukaryota > Metazoa > Chordata > Amphibia > Caudata > Salamandridae > Pleurodeles > Pleurodeles waltl. The sequence goes on along the minus strand of NC_090445.1, from coordinate 138,564,606 downwards.
TTGACCCATTATTCTGTACATAGATTGTAAATGTGACAACCCAGAACACACTACAGTAGTTTACAGAAGATATAAATACACAAAGAACAGTTGTCATTCACATGCATGTCATGTCATTAAAAATAGACCATTACAATTTTCCGTCCATCACATCACATTACATGCCTGCAGCATTAAATGAACCAACGCACAACCCTGCATGACGGCATCCACTCTGCACTTTAGGATGTTGGACATAATATGTGACATGTGCACACTTCTACATGTTAATGTAACAATCACAGTCCATGTCAAGTACATGCCATCCATCAGTGTGACATGGGCATTGGAAGTTGATGACAACACAATATCAGCACATGAAACAAATATCTGTAGTGCACTTGTACAATAATATAACAAAATGTAGCCTTAGCATGTACATATCCTTGTAAGACATGTATCATCAACCCTGTAAACAGTTGGCACAAATATTGTACACGTGTAGAGAGCAGTGTATGCCATACAAACGTACATAAGAAGGCATGGAAAATTTGAAAATGTGTACTACATGACATCATACATCTGCAAACACACACATTTCTACCCACAAAACGACATATTGGTCCTATAGGTGTTTTTTATACAAGTTACACATGAAAAATATGATGCGTATGTACTACCTTATGTTTTACTATTGTGACAACATGGGAAAATTACTAATTTCAGCGCTGTGGCAAAAAAACTACTCATTCCCAAAAAACGTGCCACATGTGCACAATGAAAGATATCATAAATCTGGCTTGATGCAAAACAGGACCCACAAACTCACTTTTACTTTCATTCTTTACTCACAGTCTTTTGTCTGTCTTGGAGGGAGGTTTTTATTATTTTGTGGATGGATTTGGAGTGCATTTGGAGTGGTGTGCTGTGCTGCTATGTTGTGTCCGTTTGGTGTGTAGTAATTGTTTTGTCTAATGTGTGGCCATTGTATTGTGGGGTGTTTGCATTAGGGGTAGTTAAGTAGTTGTGTCAGTTGGGGTTAGGGTAGTGTTTGTATAGTTTTGGGAGTATAAAGTGCTGTGGGAGGGTAGAATGTTGAGGAAGGGTAGGGGTTGTCATTTGAGCTGATGAGGTAGGGTTTCATTTGGTTGGTCCTGCACTACCTCCCCCGCGTGGTGGCCCAGGGTAGCAGGGTGATCTAGGGTTACCGCACGAGGCCAGAAAGCTAAGTTGGGGCAAGGTTATGGCCCATATGAACCAGATTTTTCAGGTGGAGAGGACGGTCCGCCGACTAAAACATCGATGAGCAGACCTGATTGTGTTATGAGCATGACCGGCTGAACTTCCTCGGAATTGAGGTTGGCGTAACAGTTGGTGAGTATAAGTACTTTGTGGGTTACTCCAGTTGTGCGAATGCTACTGCATGTCAGTTTGACATATGCCCAATTTAACAAAGTGAAGCATCAGGGCTGCCTAGTGGGTGGGGTCCAGTTTTAACATATACAACCATGAAAAGGCCAGTGAAGCAACATGTTGTTGGCAAATACCTCATCACTCACCTTATCCCCAGTATAGTATGTATGATCCCTTTGACACAGGGATGATGTATAGAAATGTTGCCACAACTGTGTAATGGATGTATAGAACAGTTACACTGGAAGTTATATCCTTGACCACTAAGGGATTGACAGATGTTGTATGTTGCATAGTCATGTACATGTGATGATGGAAGTGATGCAGGAGTAAAGGAAACATGCCTGAATGTGTCCCTTTAGTCACATATGTTCTGGGTGACATGATGAGTGTCCACGATTGGTAAATGGTGCACTGATGAGACCTTTGTAAAATATGTACAGTGTGGCTAAGACACATATGTATGATCCCTGCACACATGTTAACATGCAACATGTTAACATGTAAAGCTGGCCTATGCAATTTATGTCACACAGACAACTCATTTTGCCTTTTTGGGTTTTCATTATCCTAAGTCCTCTATGGACTTCAGGTACATCTGTGTGATGTGCAATATGTAACCATGCTGTTAAGTGATCAACATCCACAATGCTATGTCTCATGCTTACTCTTGCAGATGGTCCCCCTCCCTATACCATCGGAGAAGTATCCACCTTTGCTGACCCCAATTTTGCCAGTAAGTGTCAAAATGTTTAATCTTCTGTGATGGGAGTATGGTGTGAGATGTGCCATGGTCATTTGTGGTGCTCTTGAATAGTTGCATTTATGCCATTACAGTCCTCGTATGCAAAACATGAATGTGGACTGATTTGTTGCACATGTGTTTGAGATCTGAATTCCTAGTACACAATGCACTGGTGTCAACATATACGAGTAGAGACTTGTAAAGATTTGTCATGGTACAAGAGTCCCAATAACAGTGTTGTCTGTTCGTAAATGTGCATGATTTTGAGCATCAGACATAGATTTGGACAATATTCATATGTTGTTTGCTAAAGATGTGACTGCACTGTGTGCCCCACGTGGCACACGTCGGCTTTGTACCTGGTGAGATTTTTCACCATGTGATTACTACCCACATGATGCTATATAGTGGGCAGGGTCCAACAATTCAGTACTACCCATATCTCAACCTGCATGACATTGTCACACCCCAAACTCAGTGTTGTCAGTTACTACATTGCAAACACGTCATCCTCAGATATCTTGAACTGTGTATGTGGGCTGAGGGTTGTCCATACAACCTTGTCAGACCAGATTCCATCATGTCATACGTTCTCTGTTAGTGCTGGACCTGTAAGTGTCCATGATGTGAACCAAACAGCTTCACACTGTGTACAGCATTTGTCAGTGCTGACTCAAATTCCCAGTGCAGAATAGGTCTTTGACATGTGTGCACCCACGTATGAGATGGTGACACTGAGTGCGGTAGTGCTACATGCAATGAATATGTTTTTGACCTGTATACAAAGTATGCTAAACATAGTGCTAGACATAAAGGTACTCTTGCACTCTTCCTTGAATTATGGCACAATGAACCTTGTTCAGAGCTGTCTGGATAGTTGTGTTGTGTCACCCTCCTCTGTGTGACATGTGTGACTGTTTTAACTGTATGCCTGTCTATCTTTTGCCTGACAGACAGTAGCATAACATGTCCTATTTTTCATGCAGCTGCCAACATGGCTCCTGCTGAAAAAAAAATGTTGGTAAACGGGGAGGACTATATCGCCACATCAAGCAGGTCCGCAGGGGGTATAGGACAATGGAGGCCCTCTATGACATCGAAAAGGGAGGTATAGGGCAATCTCGCTTGAGGGACCTGGAAGAGACAATGGTAGTTCCACCACCCAACCAACAGGCAGATCAGCCACAACTGATGTTGGAAGACTATCCGGTGCAGGACCATCCTCAGCACCTATGCCACCTACTGAACGTCCACCACCTGCAGGATCCTAGCCAGGGCAGCACCATGTAGAGCCACTATACATCTAGGACCTGGGTACTGAACTGGCAGATCATAAATATAGGATTGCTCGGCTGGAGCATAGGATGAAACAAATATTGACAATAGTGAAGGACTTACAGGCCAACCAGAAAAGACATTGATTTGGAAGATCTGTGAATATGACAGTTTTTCCTTCCCCTTGTTCGAACGGTTCTTTTTTCCTATGTGGGGTTTCATTAGATAGTTAGTATAGTTACATTAGTTTAGTGTAGGTATTTTTAGGCCATAGTTGTGCATTAGTAAGGGGGTGGGTTAGTGGGCATCAGTGTGATAGTGGAGGGTGGGGACGGTGATATTTTAGAAAACAATTAAAAAAATACAAATAAAATATATATTTATTTAGCATATATGTTTATTTAGTCAATGTTTAGCTCTTGTCACTGTTGTCCTTGACAATGGATGTATTTTAAGGGGGGGGTGAGGTTGCTGTTCAATTGTGGCAACTGGTGTTGAGAATAGGTTAGGCTAAGCTAAGATACTTATAGTTATAGTTATAGGTAGGATAAGTTAGTGTAGGTTAGCATAATTTAGTTAGGTAATTTAGTTAGTGTGTACATAGACTTAAGTATGTTGTTCAGTTCTTATTGTACCATACAGCTTCCTCTTCAGAATGTCTATTGTGTAAGAGATAGCATGTCTATACAGGACAGTTTTTACACATTTCAGTGACATGACCAGCAGTACTTAGTGACATATGTGACAAAGTGTATCACCTGTGCTGAGGTCCCTGTCAGGTTGCCAATTGTGTGATGTCAGCTATTGAAAACACATTTCTGCAAGGTACTTGGCACTCTGATTGTTGATGGATACACAGCCTGACACAGGTCACCTCATCTGAATGTACTGTGTGTTGAAGGTATGTGACTTGCACAGTCAAAAGAATATTTGTCAATAGATTCCCACTACATCAAGGTTTTGTGACATGGTCACTCACTCCTGGCCCTCACAATCTTACACATGCATTATGTCTTTGGCATATACATGATGTGATGTAACTAACAGACTTGCATAGCCCAGCCACATGTGTCGTATTTGGGATCAGGTGTCACGATACATGCATGCTACAGGACACATGCCATACTTGGATGTCTCATGTATCACATGGTTCTCCTCATAGTTCTGTAACCTTAATCATGTTCCAGTCAGTATATATGGCATTGTTCCAGACACAGGCACACATATCCCTTGGGTAGGTACTCAGTGGCATATATGCAACGCACTGACACAACCATGCTATCATTTATTGCGACAATGCAGTGGTGAAGATTACTTACACATATGTACAAATGGGCACTGTGGGTCCCACAATGCAAACTTACAGGTGTAGCTCCCCTGCAGCAGGGTGATGCAGTGGAAGAGCACTCAATGAGTGGTGATTTGGCCATACCCAAGCACATTTCATGCTCTTTTTCATATGTTCCCACTCTGCACTTTGTGAATGGCATACCTCAGTATATTAGCTTCACTTGTAGAAATGCACAGCTCCATTTCTATGTACATAGGCCCCACATTGTTTTAGCATCAGATGATGCATTCTGTTAAAATAGTTTCGACCTCAGACACAGATTGACACAGATCATGTGTAATGTGTATTTATTTACCTGTGCTAGTGTGAGTTATTTGTTCAGTGCATTGTACACGAGACAGACTCCATGAAAGATCCCAGCTCATTGGATGCCCAATGAGATACAAGATCTAGGGTAACGTGCTTCAGTCAGGAGGTGGTCACATTGCCATTATGTATGATGGGGCACATTGACAGTCCATAGGTCTGATTGGTCAACAGTGGGTAAGAGAAGTGGGGAAGTAGATTGTTCTTGCGACACTGGCACGATCTTAAACACAGAGATAAAGAAAAACTGTTCATGAGCCACAGTCTGTAGTTACTAGCATGTTTTATGGTGAGATTTGTTTCTTCCACATCTTCATCCTCTGATGTGTGCGGTGCCCCCTGTACTAGGGATTGTGCTGGAGTTGGAGTTGAGAGAGGCACACACACATCAGGATGGAAGAAGTTGTATCGTAGGTCAAAGTAGCTGTCATCTGTCGGAAGATGTAAGACATCACTGCAACAAGTGGACACTGCTGGTTTCTCAACACAGCAGCAACATCATGCGGTAGGCAGCCAAGTACTCCTTGAAGGATACCAGCTCCTGCTCTATAGACTGCATGACAGTGACCATTTGCCCCAGCCTGTCGGCAACCTTGCTGGTGCCACTTTGGTAGGGAATTTGTTTGTGTCTCTGTGTAAGGGCACAAGCAATTTTGGCCAGGTACTGCCTCAGTCCACACAGCGAGGAGTGGGTGCCTCTAATGGCAGCTGAGTTGTCCCTATTGGGACTGAGGCATCTCTGTACTGCAGCTAAGCTACCTGCCATGATCTCCATCCCCACCTGCACATTTTGTGCCAGCTGCCGCTGGACTCCTACAGCTTGAGTTCGGAAAACAATGTCTTGTTCCTAAGGGTCCAGGGCTCTGTGTGAGCTGGCAGGTGGTATGTGTGCTCGGTTGGGTGAGTCATCTGGAGACCCCATTATGCTGTGTGTCCTCCCTGCAACCAGTGATGGTGACAAGATAGAACCTAGGATCTGCTGGATGGTGTCTGGATTGATGGTTACTAGTTGGTCATCAAGATTGTCTTGGATGTCCAGGACATGTAGCTGGCCATGAGGAATTTCTTCACTCTCTGCAACGAGATGGAGATATGTCACTGTTGTCCTGTGCTAGCTATTATATTTAGTCATAAGTTTCTATTTGTTTGCCGAATTTCAAGTGCACAGAGCCACACATCAGGTCCTTCATTCACGGGCCACTGGCTGCACATAGCACCACCAGGACATGAATTTGGATAAACCTCTGTTGACACATTAAGCAAGTCCACATGTCCAAATCATGTCACCTCTTAGTCACACAGCTTTTCATTTGCATCTGCATGTGACCCATTTCTTGGTGTACGTTGCATGGCATCTGGATGCCATTTGTGTTGTTTGTGGTGGGGGGATAACTGTCAACGTGCATCCTCCATGTGATCTCTTGTTTTGAGTGCATTATCCTGCACCATCCTTAGTAAGATGCACCCACCTAGTGTGTATGTGTTCGTACAAAGAGGTGTCCCTCATGCCCAAAAGCAAACATCCCCTCAACACAGGCCCCCTTGCAGTATGGTGCTGATGTGTCTGAATGGGCACACAACAATAACATATGCAGCAGCCCAAGTGGTAAGAACATCTGCTGTGTATAAGTTACATTAGTGCCCTTTCCCAGTGGTACAGGCAGGCCTTTCCCAGCCCTTGGTGCCCCGCCCCATGCACAACATGCCTGGTCCGTACTGCCCATTGTGAGTCAGAAATGGCTAGATAGTATAGTTGACTCAGTGAAGGTAGTGATGTGAAGGTAGTGAAGTGGTCTGTGCATATAAGGCAGGTGGGGGTCTGTGGAAATTCCATGCATTTGATGTTTAGCCATTAGTGTGCCCCATACAAACCATTACCATGCATGCAGTGCCTCCAAAGTGCCTCCCCTTATGTCATTTGTGGGTTACAACATTGCCCTCCATTGGAACTTATCCTGTGTTTGTTGTAGTCTCTCAATTGCAACAGGGTCCTGTCCCTGGACCCCTTCCACCACCTCATCTGGGATGACCGCTGCCACCATCTCCTCCAGCTTATCCAGCTGCTCCTGAGGTGAGGGGCTTTACACCTCCAGTCTGCAGTGCTGTCTTTCTGTTGCTGGCCAGTTTCCCTTTAGTTCTGTGCTTGCAATCATGCCAGTGCTTCTTACAGTACGCTACAGTTCTTCTGACCTCAGCCACACTGTTGGCTTTATCTTCTATGGACTGCAAAATGGCCTCCTTCCTATCCATTGGTAGTTTAGAGGTGACAAAGAGCTGGTGCTGGTGCTCTGTCACCTCTGTGATCAGTATTTTATTTTTCTCCTGACTGAACCCGCACTTCCTCTTCCTTTTCTCATTATCCTGTGACTCTCCATGGGCATCCTGGCTGGTACCTGGCTCACTGGGGTCTCTCTCTGGCCTCTCCTGTACAGAATTCTCAATTTTTCTATTTTTAGGCTTTTTTTTTGGTATTTTCACTGGCTTTTTCTGGACGCTTTTAGTCGAAAGGTGACACTATTATGATTAGCGCCACATAACGTGCCACAAATCAGATTAGTGCCAATTTTCCGACAATAGCGCCATTTACTTTTGCAACACAATGCTTACAATAGCGCCATTCTTTGTGGCGCTAAGCTTTCCCTACTGCCATGTTGCGCCATATTGTAAATATGGCGCAAGGAAATGTCGTAGCGCGGCGTTAGATTTTCAATTTCTTCTAAATCTGAGCTTATATCTCTAAACGCAAGTTGAGCCAAGCTGACAGCATCAAACAAAGAATCATTCTAGAATGTCTATTGATGATTGTTAGCAATGCAGGAATTGGGGACTTTTCACCCCAAACAACAACTCACTCTCAATGCCAGGGTTTGTGTGCTGTGATTGGCTTTCTTTTTCTTACGTGGTGCCCGCATGTCCCTTCTCCCCTTCTCACACTACAGACGGGCATTTACCCACCTACACCTTCAGCTCTGTTTAATTAGGTGCTGCAGTGCAAGCAGTGAAATGCCCATTGTGGCACAAAGTCTGCATCACATAAGGCAGGACTGGGTAAAGTGAACTGTCTTTTTATTATACTGGATGGAAACTTTAAGAGATAGTTAATGGTCAATGGTCCATCTGAGAAGGCAGCTCTAATTCCAACCACAAGGACAGCTAATCTCAGCTCAAGGCACTTTAATGTTAGGGCCAGGAGGTTACCTGGGAGATGCCCTGTATAAGACAGAGGCCCTCATTACAACATTGGCGGTAAAAGCCGCTTACCGCCGTGCAGAAGACCGCCAATACACCGCTGCGGCGGCGGGAGACCGCCACAGCTATTATGACACACATCACGGAATCCACCGAAATTCAGACACCCACACAATACCGCCACAACTAAGGTCAGCGATAAACATGCGGAAACATATCCTCCGCCTCCACGCCAACAGAAACACGCCCATGCTTTTACGACCCACGAATCCACGTGGCGGTCTTTCAACCACGGTATTCCATTGGCGGTACACACCGCCGCGCTCAAAATACACACACAGCTCCAAAACACCGCCACATTGGACAATTCCAAATACACACACCTGATACACATACACACACCACACCCACACATCCAATACAATATAAAACACACACCCACATCACCCACAAACCCCTACGACCACAAATTAGAGACGAAGGCCAGAGAGAGACACCACAGAATAGAGAACCCCATCACACAGAGGCACACTACACCATCACCCACACAACATCCACGCACAAAACACCACATACCACTACACTCACCACACTCATCAACACATACACCACCCCACACCTCACACACACCACCCCATGTCACGCCAAAGACACCCCCGCTTCTCCGAGGAGGAGCTCAGGGTCATGGTCGAGGAAATCATCAGGGTAGAGCCACAGCTATTTGGCTCACTGGTACAGTACACATCCATAGCCAGGAAGATGGAGCTATGGCAAAGAATAGTCGACAGGGTCAACGCTGTGGGACAGCACCCAAGAAATAGGGAGGACATCAGGAAGAGGTGGAACGACCTACGGGGGAAGGTGCGTTCCACGGTATCCAGGCACAACATCGCGGTACAGCGGACTGGCGGCGGACCCCCACCTCCTCCCCCACAACTAACAACATGGGAGGAGCAAGTCTTGTCCATCTTGCATCCTGAGGGCCTCGGAGGAGTCGTTGGAGGAACGGACACTGGTAAGTCAAATCTTCACTATCATATCCCCCACCCTACCTGCATGCTATCACAAACCCCCACCCTCACACCCTCCCCTATCACCCTAACTCCTCACTAATGTACCCATAACACCAACCACCCATCCCAACCCCAAGACCTGCATGACACAACTAAGCATGGACACCCAGCACTAAAGCATGCCCACTGCACAGACCCACAACACCCCCCTCAACCATCATCACACAAGCCGCCACACAGGAATACCTGCACTGGGGTTCACGCACACCCAACCATTGCACACCATGAAACACACACATGCAATAATCATGTACTTATACCCCTGCAGGAACCCGAAGGAACGTCACCACACCAGAGGGTCCAGACAACACCACTCCACCCCCAGAAGAGGCCCACAGTGACGACAGCAGCTCTGCCCTACTGGATCTTGATGACCAGCCCGGACCATCGTGGGCCTCAGGACAGTCGGTTCCCCTTGCCCAGCCACAGCCCAACACCGAGCTGCCACCCTCTGGTAGCACCAGCACAGCACCCACCCAGCGGGCCCAAACCTCCCAACCCAAGACAGGTCAATCAGCGGTGTGTCCACCACTACAGGGCACCCAGGGTAACCCAACACCCCAACAACAACAGGGACCTGGGGGCAGTGGTAGTGGGCACACGGTCCAGGGGATGGAGGCACAGGAACGTAGGGGAACTGGGAGGGCTGCTGTGCGACAGAGGGAGGACAGGCCAAGGGAACCAACTCTCAACGAGGCCCTCTCCTCCATCATGGGAGCATACCACCACTCCCAGGAGACGATGGCAACGGTCCTGGACAAGTTGCAGAAGACCCTGCTTCTACAGGAGGAGCAGTATTTGGGGTTCAGGGAGGAGCTCAGGACAATCGGCTCTGCCCTGGGCACCATCGTAGGGGTGCTGACGGACATTCAAAAGACCTTGAGGGACACCGTGGCACTCCAAGGGGCCCCTGACACTAGCCAGGACGATGAAATGCCCACCACCTCCGCCGGCGATAGTGGACAGGAAGCCCAGCCACAGGACCACCACACCAGCACCCCACCCCCTCCAGACGGACAACCACCGCAAAAGCGGTCCCTGAGATCCAGGAACAGGACAGAGCAAGATGGCAAGACCCCTGCCAGGAAATAAGACCACCCTGATTGTCCCCCCACTGTCCCACTTTGTTACCCTGTCCAAATCAGAACTAACCCAGCTCCACTTCCAATGGCCAGATGTGCAATGTACCTGTGAGACTAATAGACTGGACTCTGCCATGGACATTCTTCCACCATGACCTCTCCCCATTTCACAACCCCCTACATTTTTATGCACTTCAAAAAACACCCTTGAAACCATAATAATATTGGAGTCAGTCAATGATTGTGAACTGTGTATTGTCAATTACAGTGTTAAAAATGGTTACCCATTGGAAGGCCAACATACCAATGTCACACATCACAAGCCTTTCAAGGGTGCAAGCTGTTGACACGTAGGTTACCACATTAGTGAAACTGAAATGGAAGGGGACAACTCAGTTACCAAATAGGGAGTGAAATGTAGGTACAGGATAGAGGTAGACGTGTGAAATGTAATATTATGTGAAATATGAAATTGTACTCACCTGTGTCTCACTGAAAATATTGCTGTATGACAGACTCCCTGTTGTCGTTTTCATCTTCATCAGCTTCCCCCTCATCACTGTCCACAGCCTCCACAGGCTCACCCGCTGCAACAACACCGTCATCTGGATCATCCTCCTGCAGAAAAGGCACCTGGCGTCGCAATGCCAAGTTATGGAGCATGGAGCAGGCGATGATGATGTCGCACACCTTCTTGGGTGAGTAGAATAGGGACCCACCTGTAATATGGAGGCACCTGAACCTGGCCTTCAGGAGGCCGAAGGTCCGCTCGATCACCCTCCTAGTCCGCCCATGGGCCTCATTGTAGCATTCCTCTGCCCTGGTCCTGGGATTCCTCACTGGGGTCAGTAGCCAGGACAGGTTGGGGTAACCAGAGTCCCCCAATAGCCATACACGGTGCCTCTGGAGTTCACCCATCATATCAGGGATGCTGCTATTGCGCAGGATGTAGGCGTCATGCACTGAGCCAGGGAACATTGCATTTACCTGCGAGATGTACTGGTCTGCCAAACAGACCATCTGGACATTCATCGAATGATAACTCTTCCTGTTCCTGTACACCTGTTCATTCCTGGGGGGGGGACCAGAGCTACATGGGTCCCATCAATGGCACCTATGACGTTGGGGATATGTCCAAGGGCATAGAAGTCACCTTTCACTGTAGGCAAATCTGCCACCTCAGGGAAAATGATGTATCTCCTTACGTGTTTCAGCAGGGCAGACAACACTCTGGACAAGACGTTGGAAAACATAGGCTGGGACATCCCTGATGCCATGGCCACTGTTGTCTGAAAAGAGCCACTTTCAAGGAAATGGAGCACTGACAGCACCTGCACGTCAGGGGGGATTCCAGTCGGGTGGCGGATTGGTGACATCAGGTCTGGCTCCAACTGGGTACACAGTTCCTGGATTGTGGCACGGTCAAACCGGTAGGTCACGATGACATGTCGCTCTTCCATTGTCAACAGGTCCACCAGCGGTCGGTACACCGGCGGATTCCACCATCTTCCAATATGTCCCAGCTGACGGTGCCTAAGAAGGACAACAGTGAAGAAACTGTCAGCATTCCTCCAGGTATGTACCCACAGTCACACACAAGACTACAACAGACAATTAACAAATCCGGGAAAGGTTTTGAGTATAGGCCTCGGTATGTGTGATCAGTAGTAATTGAAATTACTGGCGGCTGCCTGACCTCTAAACTGGGACAGTGGAATTGTGGGGTAAGAGCGCTGGCGTTGGACACCGTCGCGGTAGGCGGTCGTAGAGCGCAGCACAATGCTGCATTGGTTAACATTGGACCCTATGGGTCCCAGGAGCCAATAAACAGGTGCACTGGCGGTGATGATGCGCACCGCCGCGGACGTCACCGCCGCGGACGTCACCACCATTTTCTATCTCTTCGATCACTAGATACCTGACATTCGACAGGAGAGGACCTACAGTGCTAGTGCTGCTGTGACCTCGGTCTGGAAGTGACGATGGCTGCTGCTTCTGGGGAAAGGGCCCCTGCCTTCACTGCACAGGAGTTGGAGAAACTTGTGGATGGAGTCCTCCCCCAGTATACGCTACTCTACGGTCCTCCAGACCAACAGGTTAGTACACAGGGAGCACGTTGTATGGGCTAGGCCTGGGTGGAGAGGACTGGGTGGATGAGGGAAGGGGGCAGAGTACATAGAACAGTCATGCATGTGGATGAATGGGCCACAGGGATGGAGTTGGGAGGGGGCCAATTACAACGACGGTGCTGTAGGTAATGACTGTTCCTCTTTCCTTGTGCATGTCATGTAGGTCAGTGCCCACCAGAAGAGGGACATTTGGTGTGCCATCGCCAAGGAAGTCCGGACCCTGGGGGCCCACCAGAGACGGGCACCCACTGCCAGAAGAGATGGGAGGACATTCGCCGCTGCAGCAAGAAGACGGCGGAGGCTCAGCTGGGGATGGCCTCCCAACGTGGGAGGGGTGTCGGTTGCACCATGACCCCCCTGATGTTCCGGATCCTGGCGGTGGCCTACCCGGAGTTGGATGGGCACTTAAGGACATCACAGCAGACACAAGGGATGAGTACAACCTCATCCTGTGGACTTTGAGTGCAGTGGAGCTGTCTGGGTGGGGGTGGTGGGCTGTGGGTGTCCCTAGGCCAGGGCGAGTTAGGTATGCAAGGCCCCTCCGTTATGTAGGCCATGTGGCACTCTACCCAAGCTTAAAAAAAAGCCAAATTGATGTATAGTTGCCCCTTTGCCATCCATGTGGGCAGATTTACCCCATTGCCATGTAGGCCATATCCCAGAAATTGCATGTGCAGAGGGCAGGAGCACGGCGTAATGCAGGGGGCTGCTGCGTTTGTCTTGTCCGCCAACGGTAGCGGTATGCCATGCACTAAAACTCTCTTTCTTCTGTCTCCCCCCTTTTTCTGCTGTCCCTGTCCTTCTGTACATCAGCATCAACAGGCGGAGGTACAGTGGCACCGGAGCACGAGGGAGCTGCATCCCACATGGCCATGGAGGGCCACACCACAGACTCTGAATTCACCAGTGGGACGGAGGGCGAGGGGAGCTTCACGTTGGTCACAGGATCACCAAACAGCGACACGGACTCGTCCGCCGATGGGAGCTCCCCTGTGGTGGTGGCACCATCTGTGCACCCCACTTCTACAGGTACAGCCGCCACCTCCCCTACCAGCACCGCCCTCCCAGCAGCCCCTCAGCATTTGCCCCGTGCCCGCTCACCCAGGAGGGTGGGCATCACCTTCGCCCCAGGCACCTCAGGCCCTGCCCCAGTCACTCCTGCTGCCCTCAGTGAGGAGGCCATTGACCTCCTCAGGTCACTTACTGTTGGGCAGTCTACCATTGTGAATGCCATCCAGGGTGTAGAACGAGAGTTGAAACATGGTAATGCATTCCTGGAAGGCATTCATTCTGGTCAGGCTGTCCTTCAGCGAACCCTGCAATCTCTGGCCTCAGCACTGATGGCAGCCATTGTCCCTGTGTCCAGCCTCCCACCTCCAACTTCCTCCACCCAGACCCAATACCATGTACCCCAGCCCATCCCAAGCACACCTACAGACCAGCATGCACACAAGTCAACACACACAAGTAGCTCAAGCAAACATAGGCACCACACACACCACAGGCACTCACACAAGCATCAGACCCATACAGATACAGCAACACCCACTGTCTCCACTGTGTCCCCCTCCTCCTCTTCTCCCTCCTCCCTCCCAGTGTCATCTACACACACACCTGCATGCACCACATCTACAGGCACTAGGACTCGCACCAGGACACCCAGCACCACAAGCCGCTCACCTGCACTCACCACCTCCACTGCCATATACACGTCCCCTGTGTCCTCTCCCAGTGTGTCTGTGACGCCCCCTCCCAAAGTACACAAACGCCTGCAATCACTCACCCAACATCCATCCACCTCACGACAGCCTCCAGTACCTGCACCTGCACCCAAAACAGCTAAAGTGACACCTCCTACAACCACCTCCTCTTCCTCCACTCCCAGAACCCCTCCAGCTGCCCATCCCAGTGTCCGTCAGAAACTGTCCCTATGTCAAATTGACCTTTTTGCCCCCACCCCCCCCCTCCTATTCATCAGTCCCGTCGTAGCGCTTCAGCCAAAAAGCCTCCAGTACCAGTGGTGCGTGTTCCAGGTTTTTGGAGTGCCCCGTCCACCAGGGCAGGCAGTAGGACCCGGAGCCAAGGCACTGTCAGCCCACCCCTTGTAAAGGCTCCGAAATTGGAGAGTGGACGACGGGACCGTGTCAAGACTCCTGGTGGGACACAAAGTGAAATGGGATCCAAGGCGATTGGTGAGTCATCTGTAACTCCAAAGAAGGTGGGGAAGGTCCAGAGGAAGTCTCCTCAACCTGTTGTGAGTGTCACGGCGGAGAAGTGCGCCATCATTTCCGGCGGTCCAGACACAACCGCCAGCACCGTCGTTACTGGTCAGGAGACCACCGCCAGAGTCACAGCCCAGGAGGGCTCAAGTATCGTCACTGGTCCAGAGACCACCGCCAGAGTCATAGCCCAGGAGGGCCCAAGTTTCGTCACTGGTCCAGAGACCACCGCCAGAGTCACAGCCCAGGAGGGCTCAAGTATCGTTACTGGTCAGGAGACCACCGCCACCGCCGGAGTCACAGCCCAGGAGGGCTCAAGTATCGTTACTGGTCCAGAGACCACCGCCAGAGTCATAGCCCAGGAGGGCCCAAGTATCGTCACTGGTCCAGAGACCACCGCTAGAGTCATAGCCCAGGAGGGCCCAAGTTTCGTCACTGGTCCAGAGACCACCGCCAGAGTCACAGCCCAGGAGGGCTCAAGTATCGTTACTGGTCAGGAGACCACCGCCACCGCCGGAGTCACAGCCCAGGAGGGCTCAAGTATTGTTACTGGTCAGGAGACCACCGCCACCGCCGGAGTCACAGCCCAGGAGGGTCCAGAATCCCACAGCCCCACACCAACGTCCAGTGTGGACTTCGTCATGCCACACACCAATGTCCAGTGTGGAGATCGTCATGCCACACACCAACGTCCAGTGTGGACTTCGTCATGCCACACACCAATGTCCATTGTGGAGTTCGTCATGCCACACACCAATGTCCAGTGTGGAGATCGTCATGCCACACACCAACGTCCAGTGTGGACTTCGTCATGCCACACACCAATGTCCATTGTGGAGTTCGTCATGCCACACACCAACGTCCAGTGTGGAGTTCGTCATGCCACACACCAACGTCCAGTGTGGAGTTCGTCATGCCACACACCAATGTCAGTATCAGAACCGCCATGGCAAAGCACCGCTGAACAGGGCAAAGACCACCATGGTGAAGACCGCTGAACAGGGCAAAGACCGCCATGGTGAAGACCGCTGAACAGGGCAAAGACCGCCATGGTGAAGACCGCTGAACAGGGCAAAGACCGCGTGGGTATGAATAGTCCGGCACATCAGGCATCGTTCTCCCATGTGCATCTGGGACAGTGACAGGACGTGTACTTTCACGGGGAGACTCATCCAGTCTGGGCACCAGTCCCACCCAGTACCAGTAGAGAACTGCATCTACTTGCGAAGATGTGTGTTTGCACTCCCCAGGATGGCACAGTGGGCAAGCCACCCACTGTAGAGACTTGAGAGACTGTGGCTTTGCACTCCCCAGGATGGCACAGTGGGCAAACCACCCACTGTAGAGACTTGAGAGACTGTGGCTTTGCACTCCTCAGGATACATCAATGGGCATGGTGCCCCGTCGTGGATCTGGCTTCGCATTCATCTGGCTGAGGTGCCCCCCCTTCCCTTCCCCCTCAGGTGCCTGTATTGTTTCTGATGCCCCGGCAGTGTTCTCTCGGATTTTGGTCAGGTATCTATTGTGGGCCTTGCCCATGCATTTTTGGACTGTTGGTGCACGGACATTGTTGTGTACATATCTGCACTACTTCTTGTATTGTACATTTATTTTTCACAGATTTCGTGATATATATCAGTTTAATTTTTTTATGCGTAGTATATTGTCACAATACAAAGTTTGACCGCAATTCGCTTTGTCTTTGCATTCTTCCGGGGGGATTGTGGGTTGTTACTGTGATTTTTGTGACTGCATTGGTGTGTATGTTGTGATATGCGAGGGTGGGGGTAGGGGTGTTTGGTGGGTGTCCCCGTAACTTTTGCCTCCCCGTGTCGTAGGTGCAGTACTCACCGGTATCTTCTGCGCGTACGTCGCTGTTGGTCGTAGATGAGCAGGAATGCAAGGGCTGGGAGTATTTGTAGTTCCGGCTCCATGGTGTCCTCGTTCCTCGTGGGATGTGTTGAGGTGAGCGTTTTCCCATAGCAAAAGCTGTTTCTGCCGTGTTTTTATCCATGGGGAATCCGCCCCGGAAAAGGTGGCGGATTGGTGTGTTGTGATAGTGTGGGCAGTACATTGTCTTCCGCCTGTCTGTTGGCGGTGTCCGCCGCGCTGTTTGTCTGTACCGCCGTGGCGGGCGGTGTGTTAAAGTGGCTGTCTTAGTTGGCGGTTTCCGCCAGGGTCATAATTCCCTTTTTTTGACCGCCGGCCTGTTTGCGGTGTTACCGCAGCTTTAACACCGTCCGCCAGGGTTGTAATGACCACCAGAGTTCTTAGCTGAGGTGAGACTAGGTCAAAAGACGCTACTGTTGAGTAGGCTCTTTTTTTGCTTAATTGTAGTCTTGCTTGCTCTATTGTGTTGTTTTCTGGTTGTATTGTTGTATCATGAATGTGTGCAAAAGTTTGTTGTGTTTGTTTTCTTGAGTTGTTCTCTTGCATTGTTACTGTGCTGAGGGGTTGTGGTGTTATGGTTTTGCTGTGCTGTATTAATGTAGTGATTTTATTGTTATTGTGTTTTGTTGTTGCTTTGTCCGTATACAGACTGAAGCAAATCTTTCGAGGGAAAAGCAGCACATTCCATGCGTGCTCCACTGCAAAATTAACAATTACCACTTTCAAAGAAGCTAAAATTCCAGGTTCTCCCAGCCATACATCTTTAAACGATGCCAGGCATTCAGCCTAAAGCTATGTAAGAAACGGTACTGAAAATAGCACTTTGCAAACTCACTTTATCTGATCTGGCCCAAACAGCTTTTGCAAACACAAGGGGCCTGCTTCTCATAAAGAATTTCATTGGATGATGGAAAACGGGGGCAGGATGCGATGTCTTCCAAACGCAGTGTTTCCTGGCATTGTTCACAAATGTGTCACTGTAAGTAAGTGCATCTGTAGCACACTGTAGCTTGAGTCACCTCTATGCACTGGTGTTATTATTGGTTTTGTGCTCGTGAGAAAAGACTGGGTTCATAGTTGCGAATCGGGCTAAACAGCAGATCACAAATCGTTGAATTTTCTAGTAAATTTAATCTTTTCTGCATTTTTCCTGAGATCTTTTTTTTAAGGAACTGATTCTTCTTTTTATCAAAAATTACTTTTTTGAGCCGTCGTTGATTATCTTGAAAATCGAGAATGAATAGAATGTTCCAGGACCAGCTCTAGAAACCTGAGATAAAACTTTTGCTACTTTCAGTTCTATTACTGTGTCTGTGCATTGCAACCTGTGTTTCTGATGACTGCACAGCACTGTATCCCATAATAAGGTCTGCTCTTTAGAAAACTTACTGACAAAATTAAAGTAATTAGGAAACAAACTATTGCATGAGAGTAGAGACGATCATACAGGGAGTGCAGAATTATTAGGCAAGTTGTATTTTTGAGGATTAATTTTATTATTGAACAACAACCATGTTCTCAATGAACCCAAAAAACTCATTAATATCAAAGCTGAATATTTTTGGAAGTAGTTTTTAGTTTGTTTTTAGTTTTAGCTATGTTAGGGGGATATCTGTGTGTGCAGGTGACTATCACTGTGCATAATTATTAGGCAACTTAACAAAAAAATATATATATCCATTTCAATTATTTATTATTACCAGTGAAACCAATATAACATCTCAACATTCACAAATATACATTTCTGACATTCAAAAACAAAACAAAAACAAATTAGTGACCAATATAGCCACCTTTCTTTGCAAGGACACTCAAAAGCCTGCCATCCATGGATTCTGTCAGTGTTTTGATCTGTTCACCATCAACATTGCGTGCAGCAGCAACCACAGCCTCCCAGACACTGTTCAGAGAGGTGTACTGTTTTCCCTCCTTGTAAACCTCACATTTGATGATGGACCACAGGTTCTCAAGGGGGTTCAGATCAGGTGAACAAGGAGGCCATGTCATTAGATTTCCTTCTTTTATACCCTTTCTTGCCAGCCACGCTGTGGAGTACTTGGACGCGTGTGATGGAGCATTGTCCTGCATGAAAATCATGTTTTTCTTGAAGGATGCAGACTTCTTCCTGTACCACTGCTTGAAGAAGGTGTCTTCCAGGAACTGGCAGTAGGACTGGGAGTTGAGCTTGACTCCATCCTCAACCCGAAAAGGCCCCACAAGCTCATCTTTGATGATACCAGCCCAAACCAGTACTCCACCTCCACCTTGCTGGCGTCTGAGTCGGACTGGAGCTCTCTGCCCTTTACCAATCCAGCCACGGGCCCATCCATCTGGCCCATCAAGACTCACTCTCATTTCATCAGTCCATAAAACCTTAGAAAAATCAGTCTTGAGATATTTCTTGGCCCAGTCTTGACGTTTCAGCTTGTGTGTCTTGTTCAGTGGTGGTCGTCTTTCAGCCTTTCTTACCTTGGCCATGTCTCTGAGTATTGCACACCTTGTGCTTTTGGGCACTCCAGTGATGTTGCAGCTCTGAAATATGGCCAAACTGGTGGCAAGTGGCATCGTGGCAGCTGCACGCTTGACTTTTCTCAGTTCATGGGCAGTTATTTTGCGCCTTGGTTTTTCCACACGCTTCTTGCGACCCTGTTGACTATTTTGAATGAAACGCTTGATTGTTCGATGATCACGCTTCAGAAGCTTTGCAATTTTAAGAGTGCTGCATCCCTCTGCAAGATATCTCACTATTTTTGACTTTTCTGAGCCTGTCAAGTCCTTCTTTTGACCCATTTTGCCAAAGGAAAGGAAGTTGCCTAATAATTATGCACACCTGATATAGGGTGTTGATGTCATTAGACCACACCCCTTCTCATTACAGAGATGCACATCACCTAATATGCTTAATTGGTAGTAGGCTTTCGAGCCAATACAGCTTGGAGTAAGACAACATGCATAAAGAGGATGATGTGGTCAAAATACTCATTTGCCTAATAATTCTGCACTCCCTGTATAAGGAATTCTAGAGACTAAGATCAAGCTAACCCAGGACTGTCCCAGAACCGCCCAACTAGAATGGGAAAAATAGGTGTGAGCTCCTGAGGCATCATCCTCATTCGGATTTTGGTTTCAGACGCTTCCCAGCCAACCTTTTAGCTGTTGCCGGGTTCCTCCTGTTTGCAGAATCTTGGCTCAGTCTTTTCCACGTGTACGCGCATGCTTTCTGTGGCTTGAGGTCATGTTGGATGCACCTCTGTGCCGTTTGTTACCTCAGAATCATGTGGCGGATTCTCTCTTGTGCTCAGAGGGCTGACCTCTTTTTTATCTCCATGACTCAGCTCCTTTGTATGAGTACGAGGAGTCCTTTCATTAGGCGTGGGGCAGCCTAAAGCTAGGGCGTCCATCTTGGATTGAGGCCACAGCCCTTTGTTTTAGAAAGACACCAGACCGTAATGTTCCAGGCTAGTACCTTTGGCTATGCATGTTTGCACCAGCTGCCCTGCCTAGTCAAGCTTCCCTGATCATGGCACGCAAGAAGGTAACAGTTAGCTGCTAAGTGTCACTAGTTTGCTGCATTTGAGGAAAATCTCTCTCTGTGCCATAAAGGCCTACCCGGTGTCTTTTGGTGCATCCCTGCAAATCAAATACGGTAATTAAGTTAATGAGATAAGAAAATGTGCAATCCTGCTATTTATCCTCAGTGAAGGATTCTACAAAATGAACTCACAAATGAATACTGCTTTTAGCTTTCTTTATGTGAAAGCCATAGCCTGCTGTTGGTTCAGCTGGTGCCAAGACACACTTTGTAATTTCACAACAATGCAATATGACTGAGCCCTGCCCAAAAAGAAAATGTGGTAACAGGCAGTCAGAACAAGGTCTTCACCCTATCAAGCAAAATGTATGCCATCTCCTCTATTTCTAGACGTAGTCCGTATATAGCCACCAGGTCTGCAGCCACCCTTCAGCAGGGTGGTGATCCCTATTCCCAAAACGCACACAAAGGGGGTCATTCTGACCCTGGCGGTAGGTGATAAAGCGGCGGCCAACCAGCCAACAGGCTGGCGGTCCAAAAATTAGAATTCTGACCCTGGCGGGAACCGCCAACACAGGCCGCCGCTTTAGCACTCCGACTGCCACGGCGGGACAAACAAACAGCGCGGCGGTCACCGCCAACAGCCAGGCGGCAGACAATGTACCGCCCACCCTATCACGACCCACCAATCCGCCACCTTTTCCGGGGCGGGAGCCCCGCCGATAAAAACAAGGCGGAAACAGACATTTTTCAATGGAAAACGCTCACCTCGAGACACTCCACGCGGAATCCGGGCATGATGGAACCCGAACTCCACATCCTCCCAGTCATTGCCTTCCTGCTCTTCTTCCAAGATCACGACCGTCGCCGCAGACAACGGTGAGTACTGCACCTACGACACAGGGGAGGGGGGAGGAGGAAAGGTTACGGGCACACACATACGCAACACACCCACCCCCACCCTCAACCCCACCCAAATACCTACACACCAATGCAGATAAAAAAGTCAGAGTGACACCCCCAAACCCCTCCAAAATAAATGCAAAGACAAAAGGCCATGATCGTAAAATTAAAACTATATTATATTAGTAAGTAAGTATAGCGAACTCAGCAATATAAAATTAAATATGTACACATTTTAAACGAAATATTTACAGTGAGCCAAAGTCCGGCACAGTTATACAACTGCAAATGTCCGTGGGCCAATGTCCAGTAACACACGGGCAAAGCCCACACACGAGACAGACTCCTTTGGAGAGAACACTGCAGGGGCATCAACGAAATTAAAGACAGGCACCTCAGGGGGAAGGGAAGGGGGGTTACCTCAGCCACATGAGTCCACGATGCCAGACCCACGAAGCTCCTCCATGCCCACTGTTCCATCCTGGGGAGTGCAAAGCCACAGTCTCTCAAGTCTCAACAGTGGTTGGTTTGTCCACTGTTCCATCCTGGGGAGTGCAAAGCCACAGTCTCTCAAGTCTCTACAGTGGTTGGTTTGCCCACTGTTCCATCCTGGGGAGTGCAAAGCCACAGTCTCTCAAGTCTCAACAGTGGTTGGTTTGTCCACTGTGCCATCCTGGGGAGTGCAAAGCCACAGTCTCTCAAGTCTCTACAGTGGTTGGTTTGTCCACTGTTCCATCCTGGGGAGTGCAAAGCCACAGTCTCTCAAGTCTCTACAGTGGTTGGTTTGTCCACTGTGCCATCCTGGGGAGTGCAAAGCCACAGTCTCACAAGTGGATAACAGACTCCACTGGTCATGGAGGAAGCATGGTGGGCAGAGTGCCTCGTGAAGCCCTGCCCGACACAGATCCGGGGATACCAATGGGCAAGCGGTGCTTGAGATGAGGGCCCAGCGGAGCGGTGCTTGAGATGAGGGCCCAGCGGAGCGGTGCTTGACAGGAGGGCCCAGCGGAGCGGTGCTTGACAGGAGGGCCCAGCGGAGCGGTGCTTGAGATGAGGGCCCAGCGGAGCGGTGCTTGAGATGAGGGCCCAGCGGAGCGGTGCTTGAGATGAGGGCCCAGCAGAGCGGTGCTTTAGATGAGGGCCCAGCGGAGCGGTGCTTGACAGGAGGGCCCAGCGGAGCGGTGCTTGAGATGAGGACCCAGCGGAGCAGTGCTTGAGATGAAGGGCCCAGCGGAGCGGTGCTTGTCTTGGCGGGGCCCTGTTCAGCGGTGCTTCTCACAGCAGCCCCTCTTCAGCGGTGCTTGTCTTGGCGGTGCCCTGTTCAGCGGTGCTTGTCTTGGCGGGGCCCTGTTCAGCGGTGCTTCTCACAGCGGCCCCTCTTCAGCGGTGCTTGTCTTGGCGGTGCCCTGTTCAGCGGTGCTTGTCTTGGCGGTGCCCTGTTCAGCGGTGCTTGTCTTGGCGGTGCCCTGTTCAGCGGTGCTTGTCTTGGCCGGGCCCTGTTCAGCGGTGCTTGTCTTGGCGGGGCCCTGTTCAGCGGTGC
Source organism: Pleurodeles waltl (assembly GCF_031143425.1). Lineage (NCBI taxonomy): Eukaryota > Metazoa > Chordata > Amphibia > Caudata > Salamandridae > Pleurodeles > Pleurodeles waltl. Next base: position 138,541,980 of record NC_090445.1, on the reverse strand, counting down.
TTCTCACAGCGGCCCCTCTTCAGCGGTGCTTGTCTTGGCGGGGCCCTGTTCAGCGGTGCTTCTCACAGCGGCCCCTCTTCAGCGGTGCTTGTCTTGGTGGTGCCCTGTTCAGCGGTGCTTGTCTTGGCGGGGCCCTGTTCAGCGGTGCTTGTCTTGGCGGAGCCCTGTTCAGCGGTGCTTCTCACAGCGGCCCCTCTTCAGCGGTGCTTGTCTTGGCGGGGCCCTGTTCAGCGGTGCTTGTCTTGGCGGGGCCCTGTTCAGCGGTGCTTGTCTTGGCGGGGCCCTGTTCAGCGGTGCTTGTCTTGGCGGTGCCCTGTTCAGCGGTGCTTCTCACAGCGGCCCCTCTTCAGCGGTGCTTGTCTTGGCGGTGCCCTGTTCAGCGGTGCTTGTCTTGGCGGGGCCCTGTTCAGCAGTGCTTGTCTTGGCGGGGCCCTGTTCAGCGGTGCTTGTCTTGGCGGTGCCCTGTTCAGCGGTGCTTGTCTTGGCAGGGCCCTGTTCAGCGGTGCCTGTCGTGTGTCTCCAGTGCCCCACACCTGGCCAATACTTGCCGCTCATTCTGCATCTGTGCTTTCCTTTGCGGGGCCCTCCTTTGATGGAGCCCTGGGGCCCTGGGTCTCCTCCGATACCCCCGGAATGGGGCTGGTGGGGCCCTCATGGCCAGGTCGGCTGCTCCCTGCCTTTTGCTCCTTGGCACCCTTGCCCTCCTTGGCAGACTGTACGTGGCCCTTGGCTCCCTTCCCCGAGGTGGCAGGTGAGGGTGTAAGGCTACCCTCCTTGGGGGCAGGCGTGTCAGGCCTGTCGCGCCTGCCCTTGAGTTTTTTGCTCCTCTTCCCAGGGGGGGTGCTGGCTGTGCCTTTGCTGCTGGTCGATGTCCCAGACCAAGGAAAGGGCGGACTCCAAAAACCAGAGACGACGTGCTTGGGAGTTGCTGGGCTGGTGGTGGCTGAGGTGTTTGGGGAACTCTTACGGGACGGAGGGAGTGGGTCAGGTGAGGAAAAGAGGTCAATTTTAGAGAGGAAACATTTCTTTGGAGCCATGGGAAGGGTAGCTGGACTGGGTATGGGAGTGGAGGAAGAGGATGTGGTTGTAGGAGAGTCAAGTGTGCTGTCTTTGGGTGCAGGTGCTTGGGCTGGAGGCTGTCGTGAGGTGGATGGCTGTTGTTTGGGTGCCTGCCTGCGTTTGTGTGGTTGGGAAGCGGGGGTGACAGACACAGTGGGAGAGGACACAGGGGACGTGTACATGGCAGTGGGGGTGGTGACTACACGTGTGCGGACTGCTCTGGAGGGTGTGCTGGTGATGGGTGTACTGGCTGATGGGGGTGTGCATGCAGGTGTGAGTGGAGACGTCACAGGGAGGGAGGAGGGAGACGAGGAGGTGGGGGACAGAGAGGGGGTAGTGGCTGTTGGCATGTCTGCATCTGGATGTTGCTTGGGTGAATGCTTGTGTGTTTTGTGGTGCTTATGTTTGGATGAGCTTGCCTTGGGTGTTGAGGTGTGTGCACGCTGGTCTGTAGGTGTGGATGGGATAGGCAGAGGAACAGGGGAGTGGGACTGGGTGGAGGCAGTTAGTAGAGGGAGGCTGGAGACAGGGACAATCGCTGCCGTCAGTGCTGAGGCCAGAGAGTTGAACGATCGTTGATGGGCAGCCTGACCCTAATGAAGGCCCTCGAGGTATGCATTGCTTTGATGCACCTCCCTCTCCACACCCTGGATGGCATTCAAAAGGGTAGACTGCCCAACAATGATGGTCCTCAGGAGGTCAATGACCTCCTCACTGAGGGCAGCAGGGGCGACTGGGGCAGGGCCTGAGGTGCCTGGGGCGAAGGAGATGGCCGGCTTCCTGGACGTGCGGGCACGGGCCGAACGCCGAGGGGCTGCTAGGAGGGCGGAGCTGGTGCGCTGGGTGGCGGCTGTACCTGTAGTCGAGGTAGGCACGGATGGTGCCACCACCGCAAGGGAGCTCCCATCCGAGGACGTGTCGCTGACGTCTGCACGGGTCCCCGTTGTGGAGTCCCCCTCGTCCCCCGTCTCACTGGTCACCTCGGAGTCCGTTGCATGGTCCTCCGGGGCCATGTGAGCTGCAGCTCCCTCTTGCGCCGATGCCACTTCTCCTCCGCCTGATGATGCTAATGCACACATTCACAGAAAAACAAAGAGAATGGGGGGGGGGTGGAAAAATAAAGACAAGTTGAGTGCATGCATTGGGGACACCGTTGGCGGAGAGGACAGACACAGAAGCCCCCTGCACTACGCTGCGCACTTGGGGTACACTACTCATTCACTGGGACATGGCCTACATGCCTATGGGCGACAACTGCCCACACAGAATACACAGGTCCATCAATAGCGTTACTATGCACCCTACAGAGGTGGGGGGCGGGGGCACAGGACCATGGCCCACGGAGGGGCCTAGCCTACAGAAATCGCCCTGGCCTAGGGATACCCACAGCCCTCCTTCCCCAACCAGGCACCTCCACTGCGCGCAAAGATAGAAGAATGTTCTGGTACTCACCCCCTTGTGTCAACTGTGATGCCCTCAAGCGCCCATCCAAGTCGGGGTAGGCCACCGCCAGGATCCGGGACATCAGGGGGGTCAAGGTACGACTGGCACCCCTCCTAGGTTGGGAGGCCATCCCCAGCAGAGCCTCGGCGGTCTTCCTGCTCCCGCGGCGGATGTCCTCCCACCTCTTGCGGCAGTGGGTGCCCCGTCTGTTGTGGACCCCCAGGGCCCGGACGTCCTTGGCGATGGCACGCCAAATCTCAATCTTCTGATGGGCGCTGACCTATGTGACATGTACAGGGGTGAGAAAAAAAATCATCAGTTTTCTGCATGGTGGGTGTGAGTGGCCCCCCTCCCCAACCTTGCCATGTGGCACATGCTCTCATCTGTCGTGCCATGCATTCCTCATTCGCTCCCCTCCCCTCTATCGTACATCCACCCCACTCATCCCAGGCATTGCCCACTAAGCATGGTCCCAGTGTACTCACCTGTTGGTCTGGAGGACCGTAGAGTAGCGCATACTGGGGGAGGACCCCGTCCACAAGCTTCTCCAACTCTTCTGAACTGAAGGCGGGGGCCCTTTCACCAGTAGCAGCAGCCATTGTCACTTCCAGACCGAGGTCACAGCAGCACGTGCAGTATAGGTCCTCTCCTGTGGATGATCAGGTCTCGAGTGATCAAGCAGATAGAAAATGGCGGTTACGGCCACGGCGGTGCGTACCGCGGTGGTGCGTACCGCGACCGCCGGCGCACTTCGCCATTGGCTCCTGAAACCCATATGGCTCAATGTTATTCAATGCAGCTTTGCGCCGCGGTCTTCGACCGCCTACCGCCACGGTGTGCCACGGCAGCGCAATGACCTCACTTCACATTGTCACACTTCACAGGTCAGGCAGCCGCCATTTTAAGGGCCCACATGGCTTAATTCCTAATGCGTCACACATGCCTAGGCCTTGCATCGACACTCATACAAGCCATTCATTCCATAGTAAAATCAGTACTGTACAAGCTGTGGGAACTTACCTGTGGGTTGATTGACTCTGTGCTCGCTGTTGTCCTTCCTAGGCACCGTCCGCTGGGTCTTGCGTGGAGAAGGAGGAATGTTCGTGTGTACAGACCGCTGGTGGACCTGTCGACAATGGAAGAACGACATGTCATCCTGACCTACAGACTCAACCGTGCCACTATACAGGAACTGTGTGCCCAGCTGGAGCCAGAGCTGATGTCACCCATCCGCCAACCCACAGGGATCCCTCCTCTAGTGCAGGTGCTGTCAGTACTCCATTTTTTGGCTAGTGGATCTTTTCAAACTACAGTGGCCATATCTTCTGGGATGTCTCAACCTATGTTTTCCAAAGTATTGTCCAGAGTGTTGTCTGCCCTGATGAAATACATGCGGAGCTACATAATTTTCCCTGAGGTGGGTAACTTGCCTACAGTGAAGGGTGATTTCTACGCCCTTGGACACATTCCCAATATCATTGGTGCCATTGATGGTACCCATGTGGCTTTGGTCCCCCCAAAAGACGATGAACAGGTGTACAGGAACCGAAAGAATTATCATTCGATGAATGTCCAGGTGGTCTGTTTGGCTGACCAGTACATCTCCCATGTAAATGCCAAGTTCCCAGGGTCAGTGCATGACGCATATGTGATGCGAAATAGCAGCATCCCTTATGTGATGGAACAGCTACAGAGACAGCGTGTGTGGCTAATTGGTGACTCGGGTTACCCCAACCTGCCGTGGCTATTGACCCCAGTGAGGAATCCCAGGACTAGGGCAGAGGAACGGTACAATGATGCCCATGGGCGTACTAGGAGGGTGATCGAGCGGACCTTCGGCCTCCTGAAGGCCAGGTTTAGGTGCCTGCATATGACTGGTGGATCCCTAATGTACTCACCAAAGAAGGTGTGTCATATCATCGTGGCCTGCTGCATGCTTCACAACCTGGCTTTGTGACGCCAGGTGCCTTTCCTGCAGGAGGATGGTCCAGATGGTGGTGTTGTGGCAGCTGTGGAGCCTGCGGAGAGTGAAGAGGAGGAAGATGAAGAGGACGACACAGACAACAGGGACAGAGTGATAGAGCAGTATTTCCAATGACACACAGGTAAGAATTTACTCCAGCATTTCAAACTATCTGTAACAGTACAGGCTCTCTACTGTCTGACCTTTCCCCCCAATGTATGGTATCTTAGTTGTGGATTTCCCTTCCTATTTCAGGGATCTGATCCCCACGGAGTGCCCTCTGGTTTCTTTCCCCATGGACTGCCGCTGTGTGACACTGGTATGTTGTCATCACAATGTAACTGGACTTTTTGGGTTGGTTATGTCTATTACATTTGCTTTAACGGAAATAAATTACAGACTCCAGATGGTTTTGGTGCAATTATTGTGTTTATTAAAGTGAAGAAATGGGTGATTAGTTCAAGAAGGGTGATGGGAGATGGTGGAGGCATGTCGTTGGCAGAGTCCAGACTCTCGTTTGCACAGGTGCATTGTCCATATGCCTGTGGAAGGTGGAGCAGGGGCTGTTCTAGGTTGGACAGGGTGAACAAGTGGGACAGTGGGATGACATAAGGGGGGATCCTTTTCTGGCGGGGGTCTTGACATCCTACTCTGTCTTCTTCCTGGATCTCAGGCCTTTCTTGCGGGGTGGTTCCTGTTCTGCAGGGGGTGGGGTCCGGGTGGGCCGTTGCTGTTGTGTGGGGGCCTCCTCACCACCAGCGGTGGCGGAGGTGGTGGGCTGTTCTTCCCCCATGCTAGTGGCAGGGGCCCTTTGGGAGGCCACAAGGTCCCGCAATGTGGTAACAATCTGGTTGAGTGCCACCACGATTGTACCCATTGCGGAACTGATGGTGCGCAGTTTGTCCCGGAACCCCATGTACCGTTTCTCCTGCAGGGCCTGGATCTCCTGGAACCTGGCCAGGACCGTCGCCATCGTCTCTTGGGAGTGGTGGTAGCCTCCCATGATGGTGGTGAGGGCCTCTTGGACAGAGGTTCCCTAGGCCTGTCCTCCCTCTGTCGCGCAGCAGCCCTCCCAGTTCCCCTTTGTTCCTGGGCCTCTGTCCCCTGGACGGTGTGCCCACTATCACTGCCCCCAGGTCCCTGTTGTTGTTGGGGTGGTGGGTTACCCAGGGTGCCCTGTAGTGGTAGACACACCGCTGCTTGACCTGTCCTGGAGACAGAGGCTTGGGCCCGCTGGGTGGGTGCTGTGCTGGTGTTTCCTGAGGGGGGTAGGTCTGCTGTGGCCTGTGGCTGCCTGAGGGGAACCGACTGCCCAGAGGTCCCCGATGGTCCAGGCTGGTCATCAGGTTCCAGGTCGACAGAGCTGCTGTCATCACTGGGGGCCTGTTCCGGGGGTGGGATGGACATTTCTGGACCCTCCTGACCGGTGTGTTGGCGTTCGGGTCCTGCAGGGGTAAAAGAGTATGATTATTGGTTGTGTGTGTGCCATGGCGTGCGATTTGTGTGTGGCCTTGTCCCCCAGTGGTGCCATTCCCTTGTGGGAGGAGTTGTGAGGGTGGTTTGTGGGGGGGGGATGGGTATGTGCAGTGGTCATGCTTAGGTGATGGGTGTCCATGGTTTGTGTTGGCATTCAGGGGTTGGTGTTGGGTTGGGTGGGTTGTGCTGGTGAGACATTATCAGGGAGGATGTGTGATGGGGGATTGGGGGTGAGGGTGGGGGTGTGGGTTGGCATGCTGGTGGGGTGGGGGGGATAAAGTAGTTGAGATTCGACTTACCAGAGTCCATTCCTCCGGCTACTCCAGCGAGGCCCTCAGGATGCAGAATGTTCAAGACCTCTTGCTCCCATGCTGTGAATTTGGGTGGGGTGGGTGGGGGTCCGCCGCCAGTCTTCTGCACCGCGATGTTGTGTCTTGACACCATCGAGCGCACCTTCCCCCGTAGGCCGTTCCAGCGTTTGCGGATGTCCTCCCGATTTCTGGGATGCTGTCCCACAGCGTTGACCCTGTCTACGATCCGTTGCCATAGCTCCGCCTTCCTGGCTATAGTGGTGTGCTGCACCTGTGTGCCGAAGAGCTGGGGCTCTACCCTTATTATTTCCTCCACCATGACCCTGAGTTCTTGGTCCGAAAACCGTGAGTGTCTTTGGGGTGCCATGGGGTGATGTGGATGAGGTGTGGGGTGGTGTATGTGGTGATAAGTGTGTTGGTGTGTGGTGCTTTGTGCGTAGATGTGGTGTGGGTGATGGTGTTGTGTGCCTCTGTGTGATGGGGTTGTCAATTGCTGTGCTCTCTCTCTCTGTCCTTCGTCTCTGATTTGTGGTTGTAGGGGTTTGTGGGTGATGTGGGTGTGTGTTTTATATCGTATTGATTGTGTGGGAGTGGTGTGTGTATGTGTTTCAGGTGTGTGTATTTCAAATTGTCCAATGTGGCTGTGTTTTGGAGCTGGGTGTATATTTTGACCACGGCGGTGTGTACCGCCAATAGAATACCGCGTTTGAATGACCGCCACATGGATTCGTGTGTCGTAATGGCATGGGCGTATTTCTGTTGGAATGACGGTGGAGGTTTGGTCATCTCCAGTTTATCGCTGGCCGCTGCAGTGGAGGTCGGATTTTTGGAGGTTTGGCAGTTGTGGGTCAGAATGACCGTGGCGGTTTACCGCGGCCGTGGCGGTATTATGGCGGTCTTCTGACCGGCGGTAAAAGTCGTTTACCGCCGAGGTCAGAATGACCCCCAAAGTGTCTTTATGCAGAACGAGATCCACACCCTCGCTATGACTATCGCTCCCACGTAGCTCCATGTCTTAGTCACCTTGACGTCAATTACAGGTGTTTAATGTGAGTGATTAATACAGGGATGCTCTATTTCGATTAATCTCATGGCCATCCATCAGCTGTACACATAGACTATAGCTTGTTACTACACATGACACTGACATATTGATGATGGTTACATGGTTACAAACTGAACCATTCACATAACTTTATGCCTTTCTCCTAACATAAAGGGGTGCCTATAATTTATTGCATGGTGCAATCATGTTAAATATTCTATATATTAAAGGCATGTATTGAAAATGAAACAGTCCACATTGCATTTGGCATTGCTTGTTTTATGGATGGAGTGTGATATTATGTACCCTAGTGCTATCATTTTTTGAAAGTTTGTAATGGTAAAAATGGTAGTAACATTATTTCACTTAATATTCTTAAACAAATATTGTATAAAATTGACCTTTTGAATTACAGGGCCTGGCCCATGTATTTCCCTTTACCCTAGCTTGTCTTGCTTTGTCTGTATCCCTTCTCTTATTTTATACTAAGAGCCGCTGGGTTTACGTGGTTGTGGCGAACCAAAATATGGTGCGGATGAACGATTGGTGGCAACTGCAGCAAAGTCATATACAGGGCTGGCGTTATTACTGGTGGCGCCCTGTGCGAGTCTTTTTTGGCGCTCTCGCCCCATGACCACCTCCTGGGATTCCCTCACTACCACCTGACAAATGTGCCCCTGATCTATCCATAGCCCCCCTTTCACATGCATTAATTTATTTTAAAGCGCTTGTAAAGACTGGCTTTACAAATCCACTCAGATGTACACATAAAATATATTTATGTTCATTGCAGCAGGTACATTAACCATCTAAGCTACTTTATGGCGAGTCAAAGCTGCTGCTAGACAAAACTTCAATTTCTCTCCCTAGCAGGAAGATTAATCACAAGAGGTATCTTGACATTTTAATTGCTTCCTGAAGGCTGGACCCACAAGGAACTTTTCAGCAAGTGATTTTAAATGGCAAGTTTCATAAGTTACTGCAAAACACAGCACCCCACCCTCCATCTAGGTCGGCACCCAGTGCAGACGCAGCGGTCACACTGTGCTAAAGCCGACCCTGTTCATATACGCAGATAATACCAGGACCACAAAATGGCTTTTGTCTAGTGGCCTTGATTTTTTGCCCTATGATCAACTCAATCCTCATTTCGTGCCCTTTATATTTACCTGTTCCTTACTAGTTTTTTTTCTCTCCAGTATTCTTGTTTTTTTTTTATTCCTAGGCTAGAATACAGAAGAAAGACTTGGCCTCCACCTCCCTCCAGTGTGTATGGCACATGGGACATCTCCTGTCCTTATTGGGGTATGGAAGAATACCAACCACCCTCCCCAACAAGGAATAGTGCCCTGTGACGCGTCTTCTGCCTGAGATGATATTATGCAGACATGTCAGGGTAGGCTGATTGCTGAGGTGTATTGTTTAAAATTCAGGGTGACATTCTGAGAGGTCATACAATGCGAGACAACTGTCCCTGCCTTTTGTACACTGTTTCTCAGAAGCAAGCAGCACATTCCCCATAATAAGGGTGCAGACAGGTGGTGATACATGTTTCCATTCTTTTCCAAGTGAAGATTTCAGCACAGGAAAAAACACATTTTTTTCACTTTAATTAGTATTTGACGTTAAATATGTTTTTCTTATATTGTAAAGTAAAAAGTTGCCAAAGATCCTGGGGAGTAGGAGGATATTTAACTTTTAATTGTGTGGTGAAGACAATCCCTCTTCCGCAATAGGTGAGGGGCAAGGAAGTTAGCGACTACAAGTAAAATATAATTTTCATGATTTTGTGTCTTTCGCTTTGAAAAACGGACATATTTTCAGCTCCTGGTAGCATTACAGTGTCCTCTGATGCCACCAGTGGTACACAGTAGTGATGGGCCCATCAGGCAGTGGGAGCTCCACCCAATTCCCTGTTTTACGCATAGTTCGGGCACATCCCTACGTGGTCTTTTCACCCCTTCTTCAATTCATACCTGACCCAATGTCGACCAGGGAGGGTAAGATTTTAGTTGGGTGGGGAAATCCTGCTGGACATCGACGTAGAGAGCCATCCGGGCTCTCCGATAACTTGTTGCGGACTGAGGTCAAGGGGTTGGGTTCACCACCAAGAAACAATAAAGACGAGCGCTGCTGACCCCGGCAGCAGCTCAGTATTACTCACTCTGCATGTGTCCTGTGTTGACTGTGACCGCACATTGGCAACGAGGGTGAACAGCCCCCACTGCAACGCCCCACGGCATATGATCCTGGTATCAGCTCTGGCACTTGATTCCCGTTGACACTCACCTCGGTGCTCCGCTCTCCTGGGGCAGCGAGCTTGCTGTCCTGTCGGCATGGGCGTGCGCGCACACTGGGGCCATCGTCCCCCCTACTCCTGTGGTGCTGCTGCGCTCGGTCGCACCCCAGGACAGTGCTGTCCGTCTCTTGTTGCAGAGGCGATGCTCTGTGTCTGTGCCGGTCCGGGTGCACGGCTCTCCCTTCGATGCTGCCAGCAGGGGTAAGACCCCACCCAAAGGCTGCCCCGCGTGTGCCTGCCGGGCTGGGAATGATGAGGCCTTCTGACTCCTGAGCTGGTGGAGAGTGCAAGGGGTCGCCTGCCGCATGAGGAGGCCTGAAAAAAAAAAGAAACTATACAAAGATACGGCAGTTGGAAGGAAGGAATAATCCAATGCAGAGTGGTGTTAGAGGTGTGTATATATATATATATATATATATATATATATATATATCCTCTAACACCACAAGAGAAGTCACAAGAGACACCAAAAAAAACAACAAATAAAGACTATAAGGCTCTTGCCTCAAGTGGGGATGCCAGCAGCAGAGACACAGGCCTGCCAAGCCACAGAACAAGATTGTCCGTGTAGGGAGCGGGTGCCGCTAGACAAGCGTCATGAGTTTGTTGCAGCAGAACCGTGACTAGCAGCCTCCACCACCCAATGTGGGGGCCCACTCATCTGTGGCAGTGCTGCCCCCCTTCAGCCAGCTGGCAGATCCTGCCACGGCGGCACTGCAATGGTGTCATTGGCTTGGCCGCCTTGACAACTATTTCTGTGCCACTAGAGGTACGGATGGTGCGGTGCGCAGGTTCCTGGTGTCGCACATGGGTGGTGACAAACTTTATGAGCTCTTTGGCACTCTCCCAAACACGGGTGTGGCCAATAACTCTGACGCGGTGGTGGCCGCTCTGAACCTGTACTTTGACCCCCAGTTGAATCCAGATTATGAAAGGTTCAAGCTCTGCCAGGCACAACAAACTGACACTGAGTCTGTGGACATGTTTTACGCCCGGGTGCGGAAATTTGAAGGTACCTTCGTATGCCTAAACCAGCACGAAGAGATCCGTGCGCAGGTCATTCATGGATGCCATTCAAACATGTTACGGAAACTTATACTGCGAAAGCCGGGCATTACGTTGGACGGGATTCTGATCCTTGCCTGCTTGCACAAACTCTCAGCCGCCGTGGGAGGGCAGGCATCGACGGCATCCAGTGCCACCAGGCAGCCGGTGGTGAAGGAAGCACAGGTTGATATTCTGCAAACACGTCATCACCCAACGTTCGCCATGTGACCAAAAGCAAGGGGAGAGAGACTGCAGTAGCTGTGGAAAAGACCACAAAATGCCCGCACTTTTGCCCAGCAAGAGGGAAAAGCTGCAATAAGTGCGGGAAAGTGAATCATTTTGCCAAAGTGAGTCGAACCTAACGTTTCAAACAGAAGACAGCACTAGAAAAGACTGCCACAGTTAGGTGACTGATGCCTGTGGAAAGCACAGATGTTGCCATAGGGGGCACAGGAAATATGAGATACGATGATGAAGATGAGGAAGACATTTTTTTCATCTTGTTCACTGGATGGAGGCAGCAAAAGCGGCGCCCGCCCCCTATGTGCAATGTTGAGATCCATGGTGTCAGTGCGACCGTGTTGATTGACACTGGAGCGTCAGTCAATGTGTGCTATACGACCAGCTGTGGCGGACTCCACAACTTATGCCCTGCAGCTCGAAAATCTACATCTATGGTGGGCATGATCCGATCCTGCTGCAAGGTGCCATTGACGTGGAGGTGGTCCGCCAAGGTCGCTTGACAAAAGCCAGGTTTTACATTGTGAAAAAGAACAGGGGTACCCTTCTCGGATGCCACACAGCTGAGGATCTGGAACTTGTTTTCTTTGCACCCCAGATCCATGACATGCATGCAGGGGCCATACTTGATGACTTCCCACAGTTCTTCGTAGGACTGGGCAAACTCAAGGGGAAACAATTTGAGCTGCATTTTGACCCAGCAGTGACCCCCATGGCACTGCGGCACCGCCGCGTTCCGTTTAATCTCCAGTTGAGGGAGAGCTGCAAGCCCTAGAGGACCAAGGGGTGATTGAGAAGGTTACAGGGCCTCCCTCTTGGGTATCGCCATTGTTGATCGCACCAATACCCAAGCAGCCCGGGGCCCTTTGCCTCTTTGTGGATATGTGGCTGCCAAATCATGCTATCATAAGGAAACAACATATCACACCTACTATGGACGACATCGTCGCGGATTTGAACGGTGCACAAAAGTTTTCAAAACTTGATTTGAATTCCGGCTACAATCAGCTGGAGTTAGCATCTGACAGCAGGAAGATTACTACTACAGTATTACCCACACTGCGTGTGTCCTGCGTTGACTGCGACCACACTAATGATCGCCCGGCCAGACGCAACAATCCACATTTAATAGGAAATTAAAAGTGCGATATTCTTGTTTTCTGTTTTGCCAATAGGTAAATCTCGGTTTTATTTTTTATGTTATGTTTCTTTTTTGTGTGTGTTTTCTGCAATCTACAAAACGTACGACTTTATAAGCAAATTTGAGGTACCTCTGCTTACTTTCCTATTCTTTTCAGTAAAATTAAAGACATGCTTTACTCTGTAGCTGGCATTATCCGACTTTTTTATTGTATTCCCGGGGTATAAGCGCATGGACGTCAATTTACCAAAACGCCAGGGGTAGCGGAAGTGTCATCACACGGCATTTAAACTTTACTTTCAATAACACACACATGCGCTCATACACAGACTCTCTTTTACATAAGCCCACTCTCACCTGCAAGCATGCACAGAACACATTTAAATGTGTTTATTACTTTCCTCAGCTACCAAGGAGGGTCATATTCCAACTAACCACACTCCATATAGTGAATAATATATTATTATTCACTATTAACGCAATGAAAAAACTGCCTGAAAACAAGGAAGTGGAGCCCCCAGCAACGTCCTTAACAACGAGCTGCCCCTTTCTTCCTGGCACTAATTTGCCATCTCTGAGGCCAGGGGACCCAAAGGCGGTGCCAGGGTTCGCAAAGAGCAAGCTGGGGGTCGCAGCTGCGACCACTGACGACCCCTAAATGACGTCCATGTAGGAGCGGATGTCTTTCCGGTATTCTTTTTTGTTTAGGCGACTTTAGGTTTTCTTTTCATATGCCTTTCACATTGTTGCTGTGGGTTTGGTTGCATTCTTGCCTGCATGTAGTTGTGTACGCATGGGTACTCGCTTCATTTTTATGCTTCGTTTTCTGGTTATAGCCTACTCCTAAATAGTATCAAGTGTTAGTGCTACTGTACAACAAGGTCAAGGGGGCGCCTTCTGCATAACAGGCAGAGGCGAAATAAGACGTCTGCAGGGATGTTTGTGTGTCCAGCACTTTTTAGGCTTGGCAACACTAGTGGTTAATGATAATTAACATGGCTTGGTAGCACTAGTGGTTAATGATAATTAAAAAGGCTTGGTAGCACCAGTGCTTAATGCACATGAGCAGATAACTGACATTTGTCTAGTCACAATTTTAACTCACAATATTGAAGCATAGAGAGTTAATTTTCCTGCTGCAAAGTACACAGTACTTAGCTTGTACATAGGTACCTCAATGGGTTATTGCTTTTATCACAGAGATCATTTTGTTTTTTGGAGTTCGTAAGTAAAAATCCTTCTAATGTAGCACATTAAGCTATGAATTAGCATCAAACGCAACATGCAAATTGATAGGCAGATGGGTTGAGAACCTTATAGTTTTTCCCCTTAGCCTACTTTTAATCTAAAGTTGCTCAAAAGATGTTTATGGGGCGGATTTATGAACGCTTCATACCTGGTTTGCTTCACAAAATTGTTAATTTGGGGCTTAATTTCCAGCACAAATTTTAACTTGCATTGGACAGTAGCCTTAAAGTAACACAAAGTAGCACTATGCACTATTTTCTGTCAAGAAGGCGTACTATGGTTGTTACATAGATGGTCCCATGCTCACACCCATGTATTTGACCCTAACTTAGGTAAGAGGGAGTAGCATCAACAAATTACACCTCCAAGAGGCAGGTGTAAGATTGGAAAAATATTTATTTTCTTCAAACCTTTCAAACTTACACCACACATGCAAAGTGGTAAAGTGCTAAACTTTGTCTAAGCACAGAATTTTGTACTGGAAGGCTACATTTCCAGTATAAAACTTGTGCTTGACTTCAAAGAAACAAACTTTGTTGTATCTTGCTAGTAGTGATGTAATCCTTCATTCTACTCTCCATGTTGTGTTTTGCTGTATTTTGCACTGCTTCACAATCCAAAGAAAAAACATTGTACTTTGTCATTAGCAGCCATTTTGTCATTGAGCTTCTTCCCTACAATTAATAAAATGCTCACTCTGCACAATCCATTTTCTTTGCTTTGTGTTTCTCAGCGCACATCTATTAAGCAGCAGTGAATGAGGGGCGGCATGCAGGATTAATTTGTAAGAGTGTTTTTAGTTTCTTCCTTCAGACAGCATTGGCTGTCTGGGAGATCTACTGTTATAATTACTCTAACATATACTAAGAGCGGGTTTTGGCCCTGCCCCTTGCTCATGATTCAATGGTTTTCTTGTTCATCTCAGTGCCATGGCCTTGATTCAATGGCTTTACTTCCTATTCTTGTTTTCATCCTGCCTGTGTTTTGACTGGATGAGTTGTATCCTACTGCTTCTGCCAAGGAATTATTTTTCTTAATACTTATTTGTTTACCGTTCTCTCCTCAGCTGTCCTAGCTCCAGCGCCCTCCTTTTTCCCTGGTCTTCTTCATTTACTGGCTCCACTACCACCTGTCTCATTACTCTTCACTCCTCCGTATTTTCCTGGTGACTCTCCAGGTCAGACCTCCCTCACCGCTTCCCACCCCTCCTTCTGTACTCGCCTGTGGCCACTCTTGCTTTCTCTTGCACATTCCAGAGAACAGCTAAACAAATGATCTGCATCAGTAACTAATATATTCATCTTATACAAGTATTTTCAAATGACGGCACTATCCACCGCTATTATGATGACTAATATGGGCCATTAACTCATTATCTCAACAACGACTTTTAACATCATTACCTAGTACTGGGATATTTAGGCCATAGGAGACAAGTAACTTCCATTAGACTTGCTAAAGTTAATACATGAATATTTATGTTAAATGTATGATCTGCCTGATCACAGTGAAAGCACAGTGGATAATTTTTGCCATTGTTCAATTCCACTTTAAACAAAAGGAGACAGTGGAGGGCATCTGATGTGTTCATAATTGTCTTGTACCTGCGAATGTAAACTATGGGAGCATGGAGTCTGTCCCAGGGGGCCAGTGCTAACAACTTACGGTTCTGAAGGCTGCTACAGCAAAGGCTTGCAAACAACTAAAGGAACCTTTAGGAACAGCTTTAGGGACAGTAGCCTGCTACAGGGAAAATGTGTTAACAACTTAAGGAACCTCTAGGAATGGTTTAAGGAAAGATTTGTGTACGATTTTAGGGACCGTTTTGAATGGCTTAAAGTTCTGCCGCCTGCTGAAGCAAAGACTTGTTTATGAAGTTAGGAACCTTTAGAGACAGCTTAAGGTAGTTCAGCCTGGTAAAGCATCGCCTAACCCCCCCACCCATGCTGAGCCCTTTTTTTGGCTATTTGGGGTGGTTTGTGCTCAGAGCTCCTTACTTTTTTCTCCACATAAGATATTCATGCAAACGTTTTTATCCAACATCCTGAGGATTCTTCATGGAGGGTACCAAGAAAATAGGCAAAATATAGATAAAGCTTGAGTTTTTTGGGAAACATGGGTAAAAAACACTCCAAAATGTGTGTGTTTTTTTCTCTTCAAAATGACCTTAGTGAACGGTTTGTTGTGCTAAAGTCGCCATCTTCCCAGCTTTCAGGGACATGCAGAGCTGAATAAAAAAACAGATTTTTTTTTTAACATTGTTTTGGCATTTTTCAAAGAGGTAGGGCAGTTTTCCTATTTTATGTGCCCTCAACCTACTTCCAGTTTGTGGTGGAAACCAGTGTGAAACCCATGGGTGATCTACAAAAGCTATACACTTCTGGAAAGTGGATAAAATACTGAATCCAGCAGGGGCTCATATATGTAGAACCCTCAAGGTTTTCCTGAAGAAACTAACTGTTGAAATAATGAAATACTGAAGATGAGTAGGAAAAACAGCCGTATCTGTAAACATTTTCAAATATAACTTTTTGTCACAATGTCCGACTTATAAAAGCTATATACCATTACGTATGCAAGAACCTTCTGGTTGCAGTGATATATAGTGTTTGTAGGTTCTTCAAGAACCCAGTGAGTCAACAACTCATTTTCACCGTACAATGTTTTTGCATTGTGTACCTAGTATAGATCAATGCATAGGGTGAAAATTGATATGAAGGAAACCTATGTACTTCTGTAATGGCACAAGATATGGCGTTTAGGAGTAGTGGTTATTTGTGCATATCTGAATTCTTGGGTATGCGTACTAGAATATGATTTTAAAGTTATTTTACTAAATATCTCCCACCCTGTAATACAATTGTAAGGCACAAATGCAGCAAAATCCAATAGGTGATAACAAATCTTCTACTATTCTATGCTTCTACATGTGTTCTAAATGGTACCTCACTTGTATGGGTGAGCTACAAGACGGGACACATCACATTTTTGCACTGAAAACGGACTCTTTTTTTCTAATGTGGGTAGCTGTGTATTTCGGGCCCTAACTCATTTGGCACCTAGGGAAAACTAGCAAACTTGCACATTTTTTAAAACTAGACACCAGGGGAATCCAGGGTGGGGTGATTTACATGGCTTTCACAAGGGTTCGTAACCTAGAATCCCTTGAAAACCTCAAACCTTGACTTAAAAAACATATTTTCATCGACTGTACGACGAAACAACGACTGCAAAAACAACTACTGCCTTAACAACGAGGTCGGAACACCGACCTCGTTGCTACTACTAATGATTTTACCACGAATGCCTTAACAACGATATTTCGTTGTAAAGGCATTCCTGATAAAATCATTAGCAATAGGCACCATTCACCCTACATCCCTCACCCCACCCCCCCAACCCCACCCCAAAACCTAAAACCCCCTGAATCCCCAACCACTCCCCAAAACCAAAAACGCCCCACCCCCCCAAACCCACCCCAAAACCTAAAACCCCCTGTCCCCCCACCCACTCCCCAAAACCAAAAACGCCCCATCCCCCCAACCCCACCCTAAAACCTAAAACCCCATGACCCCCCACCCACTCCCCAAAACCAAAAACGCCCCACCCCCCCAACCCCACCCTAAAACCTAAAACCCCCTGACCCCCCACCCACTCCCCAAAACCAAAAACGCCACTTACCTTCGCCAAGTCCCTTCTTTGTACCTTAACCACGCATGTTCGTTGTTCAGAACATACGTAGTTAAGGCACAGAAAACCGAAGTCGTGGTTAAAAAAAGCGTTGTTGCGCTTTCATTAACCACGACCTTCGGAAAAAAAAAAGTCGTAAAAAAGGATGTTTCCCATTTTCATCACATTTCTGTGATGGAAATTACTGGAATCTGCTGGAAGCCACAACTTCCTTTCATCCTGCATTCCACTAAGTGCCCTAATAAAAATGGTACCTCACTTGTGTGAGCAGGCCTAGGGGCCGCAGCAGGAAACAACTCAAAACCCAACATAGATACATCACAGTTTTTCACTCAAAACTGATCCTTTAACTTCAAAGTGGGTAGCTCTGTATTTGACGGCACTATCCACCGCTATTATGATGACTAATATGGGCCATTAACTCATTATCTCAACAACGACTTTTAACATCATTACCTAGTACTGGGATATTTAGGCCATAGGAGACAAGTAACTTCCATTAGACTTGCTAAAGTTAATACATGAATATTTATGTTAAATGTATGATCTGCCTGATCACAGTGAAAGCACAGTGGATAATTTTTGCCATTGTTCAATTCCACTTTAAACAAAAGGAGACAGTGGAGGGCATCTGATGTGTTCATAATTGTCTTGTACCTGCGAATGTAAACTATGGGAGCATGGAGTCTGTCCCAGGGGGCCAGTGCTAACAACTTACGGTTCTGAAGGCTGCTACAGCAAAGGCTTGCAAACAACTAAAGGAACCTTTAGGAACAGCTTTAGGGACAGTAGCCTGCTACAGGGAAAATGTGTTAACAACTTAAGGAACCTCTAGGAATGGTTTAAGGAAAGATTTGTGTACGATTTTAGGGACCGTTTTGAATGGCTTAAAGTTCTGCCGCCTGCTGAAGCAAAGACTTGTTTATGAAGTTAGGAACCTTTAGAGACAGCTTAAGGTAGTTCAGCCTGGTAAAGCATCGCCTAACCCCCCCACCCATGCTGAGCCCTGTTTTTGGCTATTTGGGGTGGTTTGTGCTCAGAGCTCCTTACTTTTTTCTCCACATAAGATATTCATGCAAACGTTTTTATCCAACATCCTGAGGATTCTTCATGGAGGGTACCAAGAAAATAGGCAAAATATAGATAAAGCTTGAGTTTTTTGGGAAACATGGGTAAAAAACACTCCAAAAATGTGTGTGTTTTTTTCTCTTCAAAATGACCTTAGTGAACGGTTTGTTGTGCTAAAGTCGCCATCTTCCCAGCTTTCAGGGACATGCAGAGCTGAATAAAAAAACAGATTTTTTTTTTAACATTGTTTTGGCATTTTTCAAAGAGGTAGGGCAGTTTTCCTATTTTATGTGCCCTCAACCTACTTCCAGTTTGTGGTGGAAACCAGTGTGAAACCCATGGGTGATCTACAAAAGCTATACACTTCTGGAAAGTGGATAAAATACTGAATCCAGCAGGGGCTCATATATGTAGAACCCTCAAGGTTTTCCTGAAGAAATTAACTGTTGAAATAATGAAATACTGAAGATGAGTAGGAAAAACAGCCGTATCTGTAAACATTTTCAAATATAACTTTTTGTCACAATGTCCGACTTACAAAAGCTATATACCATTACGTATGCAAGAACCTTCTGGTTGCAGTGATATATAGTGTTTGTAGGTTCTTCAAGAACCCAGTGAGTCAACAACTCATTTTCACCGTACAATGTTTTTGCATTGTGTACCTAGTATAGATCAATGCATAGGGTGAAAATTGATATGAAGGAAACCCCCCACCCACTCCCCAAAACCAAAAACGCCACTTACCTTCGCCAAGTCCCTTCTTTGTACCTTAACCACGCATGTTCGTTGTTCAGAACATACGTAGTTAAGGCACAGAAAACCGAAGTCGTGGTTAAAAAAAGCGTTGTTGCGCTTTCATTAACCACGACCTTCGGAAAAAAAAAAGTCGTAAAAAAGGATGTTTCCCATTTTCATCACATTTCTGTGATGGAAATTACTGGAATCTGCTGGAAGCCACAACTTCCTTTCATCCTGCATTCCACTAAGTGCCCTAATAAAAATGGTACCTCACTTGTGTGAGCAGGCCTAGGGGCCGCAGCAGGAAACAACTCAAAACCCAACATAGATACATCACAGTTTTTCACTCAAAACTGATCCTTTAACTTCAAAGTGGGTAGCTCTGTATTTTGAACCCAACTCGGCCAACACCTAAGAAAACCTGGTAAAATTGCACATGTTTGAAAACTAGACACCTGGGAGAATCCAGGGTGAGGAGGTGACTTGCATGGCTGTCACCAGGTCTTTTCACCCAGAATCCCTTGCAAACCTCAAACTTTAACTGAAACACATTTTCCCCACATTTCTGTGATGGAAGGTCTGGAATCTGTGGTGAACCACAAACTTCCTTCAACCCAGCTTCCCCTAGTATCCCAATAAAAATGATACCTCATTTGTGTGGTTAGTCCTAGTGCCTGTGACAGCAAATGGCCCAAAACACAACATGGATACATCACATATTTCTACTCAAAACTGACCCTTTTTGTGCACAGTGGGTAGCCTTTGCGAGTGGACTTCCATTGACCTCGGGTTGATCTGTTCCTATTATGGGCACTTTGCCCAACCACGCAAGTGGCAAAGCGTTTTCATCAGCGCAAGTGGGGAAACACTGAGTGGCAGGAATTTTATAGATTCCTGCCGATTCTGGAAATTTCCATCACAGAAATGTAAGGAAAATGTGCGATTTCAGGCAATGTTTGAGGTTTGCAGGAAATTGTGGATAAGAAACCTTGTAGAATTCATGCAAAGCACATCACCCTGGAATTCTCTAGTTATCTTGTTTTCAAAAATGTCTGTGGTTCATAGGTTTTCATGGGTGTCAGCCAAGCGTGGCTCCAAATCCTGCAGCTACCCCTATTGCTGATCTCTCCAAGTAGCTCTTTAGGGCATTTTGTGTCAAGGTTTACCCGCACTAGTGAGGTACCAATTTTATCGGGAGACTTGGCAGAGTGCTGTGTGAAATTTGTGGCTCCCTGCATCTTCCAGAAGTTTTCCTCACAGAAATGTGGGGAAAATGTATGTTTTTAGTCAAAGTCTGAGTCTTTGCATGGGTATTGTGTGTTAGAAAATGGTTTGGAATCCAGGCAAAGGACACTATCCTGGACTCTCCTGATGTCTAGTTTTTAGAACTGCCTGGGTCTGGTAGGTTGAATATCCTATCCACCCCCCAGGAGGGGAAGCCAGCCTATTGGGCCGGGGGGTAAAGAAACCATGGGCCCATGTCCAGGGGGGATCTCCCCAAACTATATTTCATGAATGCAGTTCTTAGCGTCTAGTGTGCTTTCTGCCCCCTGCGGGGCAGATTGTGTATAATCGTTCCATCCACCCCCTGGGGGCCAGAAAGGCTGCCTGTTTTGTTTGTGGGGTGGTGGGCTATGCCCATGGCAGGCAGCCCCTCCTTATATTTCTTTTTAAAGTAAAATCAGTGGTGTCTAGTGGGCTTTCTACCCCCTGAGGGGGCAGATTGGGGGTAATCAACCTCTTCTATCCCCGGGGAGGGGAGTTGAGCATGGCCAGGGCCATGAAAGGCAGCCCTAACCCTGATATTTCTTTAAAAAAAAAGTTTTTCCTGGCATCTAGTGAGTCTTCTTTCTGGGGGAGCAGAACAGGGGCAATTAACCGCATTCCCACGGGTGGCAGAAAGACTCATGATGCCCTATTTCATTGGGGTGAGGGTATATCCATGACCATGGTGGACAGCCCTCGCCCCTATAATTAGAACATGCTTTCCTTGATGTCTAGTAGGCTTGCTACCCTCCAGGGGGCAGATCAGGATTAAACATCCCATCTGCCCTGAAAGTCTGATGCCCCATTTAGTTGGGTTGGGGGCATGATCATGCCCATAGTGGGCAGCTCCTACACCTATATTTAAAAAAATACTTTCCCTGGTGTCTTGTTGGGTGTTCGCCCCTCCCGGGGATGCAGATTGGGGATAATTACAGCCATTCACTCCCCAGAGGGGGAAGAAAGACTGGTGCCCCATTTAAATCAGGCGGGGGCATAACCATGCCCATGGTGGGCAGCTCCCACTCCTATTTTGAAAAAATAATGCTTTCCTGGGTGTCTAGTGGGCTTTCTGCCCCCCAGGACGCAGAACGGGGATAATGACCCCATACATCCCCAGGGTGACCGGAAGACTGATGCCCCATTTAGATCAGGTGGGGACATGGCCATACCCATAGTGGCCAGCCTACCCCTATATTTAAACAAATCATTCCCTGCCATGTAGGGGGCTTTCTGCCCCCTGGGGGGCAGATTGAGATAATTACCCCATCCATCCCCAAGTGGGGCAGAAAGACAGATGTCCCATGGGGGCATGGCCATGCCCATGGTGAGCAGGCCCTATTACTATATCTAAGAAATGCTTTCCCTGGCATCTAGTGGGCTTTCTGCCTCCCATGGGGGCATATCAGGGGCAGAGCAGAGGTAATTACCCCATCTGCCCCCTGGGGGGCAGAAAGGCGGATGCCCCATTTAAATGGGATAGGGCATGGCCATGCCCATGGTGGGCAGCCTCCACGTCTCAAAAACGTTTAAAAAAAATGCTTTCCCTGGTGTCTAGTCCACCCTCTGGGGGTCCACACTCTGGGGTCAGAAAGACTGAGGGCTGATTTAGATCACAAATGTAACGGCTATCCCATCTGCCGTTTTACGATCTATATAGGATATAATGGGATTGTAATACGGCAGACAGTATATCTGTGACGTCCCCTCCCCCAAGATCTAAATCAAGCCCTGAAATATTTAAATATGCTGGGGACAGCACAAGCCCATGCCTAAGGCCCATTCAGGACTAACATGTGTTTCTACATGGAAACAGAATAGCTGGACAGGAGACTTGTACATCTCCTTTCCAACTGCTGTAAGGCTTAGGGTGAGAGTTCTGCCAGGGAAGAATGGCAAAAGTCCTAGAGGGAGACAGTATCTGGAAGACTAGCATCTTCAGGGAGGCAGTAGCACCCTTGCAGCCCTTAGTTATGACAATGATAATAATTGCCACTGTCACACCTATTTTTAAAACTTCGTCAGCTTTGAATGTTGGAAAACAAAAACCATGAATTTGCAAAACACTGAACTTTGCAAATTTACACAGCTCTATCAAGAAGAAGGTGCCATAAAGTTAGGCTTATTAGAAAAAGGTCTTCACAATTCACAGAACTGTCTGGTTAGAGACAAAATCACTATCACAATTCAAAACTATGTTAAACATAAACAGGAGTGTAGCAGTAGTGGGTGAGCAAAGATAGGGCTGGAGAATCCATAGAGTCTGTTGTGTTACAGTAGGAATGAAAATTGGCATATGGAGTAGCAGGTCATAATTTTTTGCCATGTAAATCATTGTATATGCATTCGTTCATCAAGATGTTGAGCCACTTCCTTCCCATTCAGTTGAACATCCTAAACACAGAAAATCTTATTCTTCAATGTTTCATAGTTTGGGCTAGAGTGTTACTATTGGAGTCGTGCCAAGACTAATTTTCAAATGTCTGGGTCCAGTCTCAGGTGGCATGGTGAGCAAAAAATGGCAGACTGGATCGCGGCCCCAAATAAGCAATAGTGGCTGAGATTAATTCAAGCATTCCATCCATCATGTTTTGTATTCTTCATTTTGAAGCCCTAATTGCAACAGTAATGGGTCCCCTGCTCACTGCGCTACTGCAACTAAACTGACTAAAGAGGCTAAAATAGGCCAAATCCGGTCTTAGGTTGTGTGTGTTCTGGTTCAGAAGGTTCAGAGAGCACTTGACTTAGGGTTGGATGATGAACTGGGATGTAGCCCAGAGTAATTACCAGTGGTGAGATAAATTCAAGCATTCCATTTGTCACCCTTTTTTTCAAAAGATGTATTTATTAAAATTTTTAATAAAGAAAAAATAAAAAAACAAACAGCAGCAAGTTGGCATACATGAAAAGGTCAGATAAAAAATCAAATACAAACAGTGGCATATCAATATACACAAGAAGGGTCAGATAAAGATCAAATACACTTAGCTCTACAGTTAGCAATGACAACACCAGTCCAATAAATTACAAATAAAGAGGTTCAGGGGTGGTAGCCTTCCAGTATAGCACACTAGGGTGGTGAACATGTATTAAACATACCTTCATGGATCATGTTGTGCCTTATGATAGCGCCTCCGAACTTGCAGGGGTAATTAACAGTTGATAGTGTCTCGGCTGGCAGCATCTTCTAATAATATATCAATGCAAAGTCGCATGAGGTAACTCGTGTCAGTGGAGGAACCCAGTCAGTGTGAAGTGGGTAAAGTCGTAGGCTGGTGGGGGGACATATAGGTAGACGGTGGAGGTCGTAGGGGTCTCCGCGGAAGGATCTCTCTTTGGCACAGACTGGCGGTGAAAAGGTAGTCGAAACACTCATTGGTGAATATGTGAGTCCTTACTTCAGTAGCCAGGGGTGGGTTGCCTGAGACCGCACCATCCGTGGTATGGGAATTCAGTTTACCCCATAGCTTCAGTAGGTACGAGTCCCATAATGTGGCTGCCCCTCCCCGGAGCATGCAGTCATGCACCAGAGCACTAGCCTCTTTCGTGGTCCAGAGCAAGGTTGTACGCAGCCAGCTATCAATTGCAGGTGGTTGGGGCGCCTTCCAGGATATGGCTGTTAGACGTTTAAACAATATTAATGTAAGGTCTACAAATTTTCAGTAGTGCTTGGTCTGTTTAGTTCTCCTCGTGACCCCGAGAAGGCACAAGAGTGGTTCCTGAGGGAGTGGGGCGTCAATCATCTCTGAGATATGCTCCAGTACATGGGACCAGGTGGGTGTCATATGGATAAAGGTGGCATCATTATGGCCACACCTAGGGCAAAGGGCCAGTGTCCCTGGAAATATTCTGTGTAAGCGATGTGGCGTGACGTATGTTTGATGTGTTTAATTAAACTGCGTGTGTTTCAATCGTGAATTATGTGAAATACATTTTACCCATTCCAGGGCCATCGACCATTGCTTATCAGTTAAGGTGAAGCCCAGGCAGTCATCCCACCTAGTTATAATTCGCTGGTGTGGGAGACCATTCACCTCCAGTAAGGCCAAGTAAAGCATGGAAACAGCTCTCCTGCCTAGGCCATGAGTTAGTATGCAATGTAGCCTTCTGTGGGGCAGTGGCTCGGAACGGCCACTTTTCCAGATTTCCCCAATAACGGTTTTGGTGGCATTGTATGTGAGAAAATGCCCCATCCCTAGGTCATACATATCTGTTAGGTCTTGAAAGGACATTAGGGAGCCATCGTTGATTAGGTCTCCCATGAGGGTAAGCCCTCCCTCTCTCCACTGGGTGTAACTGTGTATGTGTTGAAGGTGCTGCAACTGGGGGACACTCCATAGGGGCAGCTGTGGGGAGTATGGGGTCGGTGCCCTTCTATTGTGAATGAAATGATTCCAGACCAGTTTTACGGTGCACGTAAGCAGTCCAAGGGTGTCGGAGGGTGAGTCTGAGGAAAGGAGCCATTCTAGGATACCTCTGTCGCCCAGGTCTAGTCAAACTGTGACACCCTCCATCGTGTTATCCCCAGCTATCCAGTGCATTGGCCATTGCAGCTGGGCAACCACAAAGTAGTGCTCCATATTTGGGACTGCTAACCCTCCTTCTAGCAGGAGCGCAGAAAAGGATACTCTCTTGCATCCCTTTCCCGTATGAGCTCAGTCTCCAGGTCCAGTAGAGTCCGAAAGACAGTTTTTCTGGACATCAAGGTCAGTCCCACAAATAGATACAGGAGCATCGGAAGGACCAGAATCTTAGCTATAGATGCCCTGTCCATGGGTGAGAGGGAGAAGTGTGTCCAAAAAGGTAAAGACTGCCGGATTGAGGCCAGGGCTCTGCCATGGTTGCCATCTAATAAATCAGTTTCTGTATGATATATATTGACACCAAGGTAGCAGAAGGTCTCAAAGGACCACAGGAGATTGCCACCGCCAAGACCCACCCAGTGCATCAAATCCAGTGCTC
This sequence comes from Pleurodeles waltl, assembly GCF_031143425.1. Lineage (NCBI taxonomy): Eukaryota > Metazoa > Chordata > Amphibia > Caudata > Salamandridae > Pleurodeles > Pleurodeles waltl. Next base: position 138,516,984 of record NC_090445.1, on the reverse strand, counting down.
GCAAGGGGAAAACAAAGGACTTGCCCCAGTTCACCCTGAAGCCGGCCACCTCTCTGAAGTAGTCCCAGAAGTCGTAGAGGGCCGGGAGAGTGTTCACCGTTCCCCACAGGTAAACCAACACATTATCCGCATATAGCAATGTTATGTGCTAGATCGGTCACAACTGCACACCCCAATCAGGGCCCCTGCTGCGCAGCTGGGCTGCCAGGGGTTTTAAAAACAGTGCAAAGAGCACTGGTGAGAGGGAGCATCCTTGGTGCTTTCCCCTCTGTATGATGAAAGAGCGGGAGATTTGGGTACCTGTGCAGACTCAGGCCTGTGGGGCAATGTGTAGGAGCCTTATCCAACGTAAAAAATTAGGGCCAATCCCAAATCGCTCCAATACCTGTTGAAAGTATGACCAACTTGTCGTGTCAAATGCTTTTTCGAAATCTAGGGAGTCAGCCACAGATGGCCAGCCTCCCCAGATACTGTGTCTAGTATATGGCACAGTCGTCTAATGTTATAATGCGTTGCTCTCTGTGGTACAAAACCACACTGATCAGGGTGTACAAATGGGCTGAGCATCGCGAATAATCTATTCGCAAGGATCTTGCTTGTAATCAAAGTTCAACATTGATAACGGGCGGTATGAGCTCACCTCAAGGGGGTCTCTACCAAGTTTAGGTAGCACCACTATGATTGCTTCATGTAAAGAATTTGGTAATTCTCCTCGTTTATATGCCACCTTATTCATGTCCAGTAGGTGAGGCGCAAGGCTAGCCTGGAAAGTAGCATAGTACTCAACTGGGAACCCGTCTGTGCCCGGTGTCTTCCTGGGGGCCATTTGGCGAATTGCCATATGGATTCGATCTATATGTAGAGGTTGCTCCAGGTCTTTTAGTTGGAGATGTGTCAATCTGGGAAATGTAAGATCCCATAGGAAAGCTTGTGTGTGTGACGGAGGGGGCTCGGATGGGGAGGAGTAAAATCATTTGTAGTAGCGAGTGAAGATGTCATTAATCGCTTACTGGGTATTTACACCTGGCCTTCTCATCTCGTATCACCCCTATGAGAGTTCTGGGTGTTTCTGAGCGTATTAACCCCACTAACGTATGTCCCCGTTTGTCTTCGTCCATATGTTGCTGAGCCAGGTATGTTTTGTAGTCTACATCGCAAAGGCACTGTAGCTCCTTGCTGTACTGGCGCTGCTGGTTAATCAGGAGAGGACGAGCCATAGGGGTTGTGACCACCTCTTTGTCTATTGTTTGTATACTGTTTTCAAGAGGCGAGACACTGCTTGTGAGAGAGGACTTCACTCCCCAGGTCGTGTGTGTACAGTGGCCTCTCATGATCATTTTCATTGCGTACCATTTCACTCCAAGGCCACCCACAGGCCCTGTATTGTCGGTGAAGTATGCAGAGATGTGGGAGCCTATTGTCTCCTTGTATGCCATGTTGTGTAGGTCCATTTGTCACTCTTGTATTCCTCAATATTTCAATAGCCCCCTTGGCCAGAATCACAATTACAGCACCTAAACCTATGATGTGCTCAATAATAATGCTAAGTAGTCAACACTTTGTACATAATATTGTAAAATAAGAAGTGGGTGTGGATTAGGACTCCAGGTAGTTCAGTGTTTGTAAACGTTACCTTCTTTTGACCCTCTGTCGTCTCCAGCTTAAAAACATATGAGCAAAGTGGCTAATTTGCCATTCAAATATTATGTGATTCTCAATAAAATACTTAAAGTAGATTTAGAACTTTTTGGTGATTCACAACTAATCTCAGGAACACTCATGCACATCTATGCCATTTGTAAATTTTCACGAGGAAACCTACTGCTCACAATATAGACATCCTGATGTGTGCATCAGCACAGTTTCTTCCCAGGGAAATCAGTTTCACAAGAGGATTCCTCTTTCTCTACGAAACCATTTAATAATGAACGTTTCCTCCACTTTTCCAAGCTGGCCTTTGATGGGAATAAATGTTCATACTGTTCTGAAGTGGAAAACTAGATGCAAGAGGTCTGCAAATGCCTCAAACTTGTAGGTTTTAGGGGTGTTAAAAGGGACGGGGCTGAGCATGGTGGGGGATATTAATAATATAAAAAATAATAATAGTTAAAAAACAAAAACCCCTGCCACTCCTCCCTCCCCTCAGCAGGCACAGGCTCCCAATCTGCTTTGCGGCCAATCCTAACACTGCATGAAAGTAGCGTTAGGATTGGCCGGAGTGCCCAGCCAGGATGATTCCAGGCAGACTTAGAACCTGTTCCTGCTCTTTCCAGCCAGACAACACAGTGCGGGTTGGAGAGAGCACAGTGCGCATGTGTGTCTGGCCAGCCCGAGACGGCCGGCCAAACACATATGTGCACTCAGGGGAGTGCACAGTGCACTCTCTCTTGTCATCCCCCATGGCCCAGCCCCTTTAACAACAAAACAATAATAAACATAGTTTATTATTGTTTCCTGAAAGGTTGGCAGCAGCTGCTGCTGGTGGGGGGGCAACACTCCTCCGCCATATCGGTGGAGCCGCCGCTGATGAGAGAAGAAGCGCAATGGACAACGAGCTCAAAATGGCCACCGTAATCGAATCCTGGAATTATGAGGATGCATGAAAGATGGATAGCGAGGTAGTAGCTCTTGTTCCTAGAAGACACAGAGGGGGTCATTCTAACTCTGGCGGGCGGCGGAGGCCGCCCGCCAGAGTTCCCCCCTCCAGAATACCGCACCGCGGTCGGAAGACCGATGCGGCTATTCTGTGTTTCCCGCTGGGCTGGCGGGCGACCGCAAGAAGGCCGCCCGCCAGCCCAGCGGGAAACCCCTCCCTACGAGGAAGCCGGCTCCGAATGGAGCCGGCGGAGTGGGGAGGGTGCGACGGGTGCAGTTGCACCCGTCGCAAATTTCAGTGTCTGCACAGCAGACACTGAAATTCTTTGTGGGGCCCCACAACACCCCATACCGCCATCCTGTTCCTGGCGGGCGAACCGCCAGGAACAGGATGGCGGTATGGGGTGTCTGAATCCCCATGGCGGCGCAGCAAGCTGCGCCGCCATGGATGATTCAGCAGGGCAGCGGAAAACCGGCGGGACACCGCCGGTTTTCCTGTTCTGACTGCGGCCATACCGCCGCGGTCAGAATACCCTGCGGAGCACCGCCAGCCTGTTGGCGGTGCTCCCGCCGACCCCGGCGTCAGAATCAGGGCCAGACTGTGTCAAGGTGAGCCCCTCCACTCCCTCTCCCAGAGGAGCAAAGAGGATGCAGACACTCAGCAGAAGAGGCAGGGAGCAGACTATTGCATAAGACCCTAATAGTGCATGGGGCTAGTAAGTGGGAGGTCCGAGTGGGCACCCCCAGTGTAATTGACATGGCAACACGAGCAGCCTGGTGAGAGAGGTCATGGGAGCGAGGAGTCCAAAAAGTGCAGGGCATGGTGCAAAGGAGTCTCAGCAGGTGCCCCCGATGAGATGAAAATTGAAGACAGCAGGTCTGGTGAGGGAAACAGAGCAAGGATAGTAATATGGTACTCGGCACACACAGGCAGAATACCCCAGGAAGCAGAGTGACCATGTGTATATAACACAAGGGGATGAATTGAAACTGAGACCCTGAGACCGCAGGAGTTGGTGTGTTGAAAAGGCGTGTCCTGCTTGCAACATTGTCCAGGCCTGATAAGGGGCAAACCACTGGCACAGCCTCTCAGCAACCCACTGTGAACCACTCTGCATCACATGGAACCTGGAAGATAATCACAGCTGGATTTGGCACCACTGGGCAACATTTCACCACAATGTCACTAGTCTTTCTCAAGAACTTTCCCACAAGGCTTTTTCAGACCCATTATTGGTGAGTTACTTGGACTGCTCATCACCTCCTTCAAGACTCCCTGTTTCACAAAGTCTGCAACTAATTGTGCCACCTTTATAAGGACATCTTGCGCCATATGGTACTGCGGTACCTGTGGAGTAACACAGCATTTGGCTTTACATTGACTTTGACTGGTTCTACTCCTTTTATCAGTCATACTTCTTTCCCTGTCTAGTCCCACACCTTCTCTTGGACTGTCCCCTGCAAATCTGCTGGCAGATCAGTCACTGTGAACATTGGGAAGAAGTTAATCAGAGGATACTCCTCATCCGTGGTCTCCGTTTCAGGCTCTGAAACTTGCTCCTCATCTCCTTCATCATCACTGTTTGTCTGAACCGCAATACCCTCATTAGAACAGGTGATTGAACACCTTGTCTTGCATAGTAAGTCTCTTCCCAGTAGGGACACGGGACTCGAATCACAAACCACAAATCTGTACAATCCCTGAAAAGTCCAAGCTCAACTTGGACTGGATCTGTAATCGGGTTAGTCAGAAGCTGGTTTTCCACTCCTACCACCTTGACTGTACGTCCCAAAAGGGGCAGTTTCGGAACCTCTGCGCTTCTGCCTGTAGAGCGTGTGGCTCCTGTGTCAAACAAAAATGAAACCTTGTGACCCATTACCTTCCCCTGAACATAGGGCCCTTTCTGATCTACTTTTAGGGACGCTGCAAGCATACACTCCTCACTATCTGAACTCTCATCCAACCATTCATTGTTTATTCCATTCTCACCACGCAATGGGAACTGTTGTACTGCATTACTTTGACTCATTCTTTGATCTGTGACCTGTTGAGGAAGCATCACCTGTTGCTGTCCACTGGTGCTAAGGGCAATTTCATTTGCTGTCTAGGTACCATAGGAACCTGCTGTTGCATTTGCTGCATCTGCATCGGCTGTACATGTGGCATCTGCACCTGCTGCATGGGTTGGAGACCCTGCATCTGAATCATGTTATTCTGAAAGTTCAGATTAAGACCTCTCAACCTTGGTCCCTTCACGTTTTGAAATGCACTGACGTCATTGCTTTGTTGAACGGCACCCTCCTGCACCATCATCGGGCACTCCCGCTTTCAATGTCCAACTCCCCTGCAAGCATGACAAGGTAACATCTTCTTCATCCCCTGCACATCGTTCTGAACTTCTATGGTATTCAAGTCTGTGATCTGTTCACAAAACCTCTGCGACCTCTGCCTCTCACTTGCGCCTGAAACATCCAGTTTCCTTGCGGCTGTTGCACCATCTGTTGTAGACAACCTCCATGCATAGCTGTCTGTGCTGCCTTAATTTGCACCACCATCGCTTTCTCCTTCAACTTTCTCTGCTTCAACTCAGTCTCGTCACTACAGTATTTCGCATACTGCAACACCTCGTCAATCGGCTTTGCTTGCCAACAGATCAAGTGATTCTTAATCATCTGACTAATCTCAGGTCTCAACCCTTCAACAGATCTGAACACAAGGTCATTCATGTCCTTTGCTTCAACAACCTCTGTACCGCTGTAGTTCTTGAACGGTTTCAACAACCTCTCATAGTAGGCATGTATCAATTCCTTAGGTTCCTGGGCTGTCCGATCAATCTTTTGCCAATCAACATTCTGTGGCGAAACCTTCTGTTTCAAGATCTCAATCACCTTATAGTAGTATCTCATCACCTCAGGAGACGGTGCTCCTGTGACTCTATCCCTTGCCGGTTCCGCAGCCGGCCAATCCACACTTCTCTTGCACTCAAGCCACAGATCAGATGGAACTATGATCTCAAAGAGAGTATTCAGGTCTTCCCAGAGACATTTCGCAAGCTTCACAAACCTCTCTGTTTCCTGATACCACTCTATTGGTTTCTCCCTTAGCCTGGGAAATTCATTTGTAAATGACAAGATATCACCTCTAGTCCACGGTACATGGACAAGAACCCCTCCAGCCGTCTCTCTCATCGGTAACATTTTCACCGCACCCACATCCTGTAAGGCCTTTGCTGGCTGCTCTATGCAATCACTTTTCCTCTTATCTGTTTTCTTCGCCCATCTGCCTTCCCACTTCTCTAAGGCGCCCCAAACCTGTGCACTCTGCAGTATTTCTTTAAGGTGTGCCTTCATCCCATTAGATCTCAAATGTTCAAAATCCTTAGGCTCAAAGTCTAACCTGTAACTCCTCTTCAGATGTTTGGTATTGTCTAAGTCTATTCCATATTTGTCTGCCAAATTTGCCAACCTCTGGTGCACCCTGCTCACTTCTTTGGTTATTTTTGGACACAAGTATCTCAATTCTGCTTCCGCTTCCGTGTATGATTCTAGCCTCTTCACTCCCATGCTTCCTTCAGCCAGTTCATTTGCCTCAATGCCCAACCTCACAAAATTCAGGTATTCTTCCCCTTCTGACCTTCCTGCCACTGCAAGAGTAGTCTGTGGTGCATTTAACTTGTCCAACCAATCGTTCAGCTGTTGCGCAGTTAAACCTTGTAAGGAGATATTCCCAGCCTGCACTGTCGGTGTTTGCGGTATATTCGCACTTGAGATCTGCGGTGTCAGCAGTCCCAAACCTGATTGTCTCATGGCATCTGGAGGAGCCCCGACCGGACTGAAGTCTAACAAAGACCTGGACCTTTCGAATGTCGGCTCCACTGGAGTCATCCCTTGAGAGCTCCCTACAAACCCTCCTCTTGTCATTTCTTCAGTCATTATCCCCTGATCACATACACTAGGCTTCGCCTGTGCATACAATGGTACTGGTGGACCAACTGTAATGGGCAAGGATATGGCGGCTGCCTATTTCCCAAAACCTGTGGCGCATTAACTCCCATATTCTGGTTCATTACTGGTGCCGTGGATGACTGGTCTTGCGACCAAAGCGTAATTCGGAATCATCTGTTGCTGTGCCTGGGGCAGTAAAGGTGGAGTTGGATCAGTCTGAATCAGCTTTGGTCTCACATATGCCGGATCTGACGGCACCATCAAATTCATGGTAGTCTCTAGTATTGGGACATCAGGGTAAAGTCTCTGAACTTGTGGTGGCTGTAACTGAGGTTGCATCTCTGGAGCAGTGGACATACTAACACTACTCTGCACCGGGACCGGTGTCGAGACAGGACTAACCAGTACCTGATTTGCTGTCACCTTGTTCTGAGTTGAACTTACAGGGCCTGTACTAGTGCTCCGTCTGGTCGATCATTCAATAACTGATTAAGGAACTCATCATCATCTGAGTCATCCATCTCGGACCAAGGCTTCTTAGCCTCTTTGTCTTTAGAAGAGCTTTTGTCAGTCTTACAAGTAGCTTTCCCTCCTTTGTCTTCACCTTCTTGAGCCATTGCAGGAAACACCCTAACTCCATTTATTGTTTCTCTCCTCCAAACACTCTGTGCACTACCCCACCTAGCCTCCGCTAGTGTCTTTTCTGCTTTCCACATCCTCCTCTCAAATTTCTGTTGCTGCTGTCGTATTGCCATCAGTTCCCAAATTGCTAGCGCCTCAAACTGTGCTGGCCTCGGAGGTGGCTTTAGCTCATTTAACACCCTCTGCAAATTTTCCAAAATTCTTATATTGAACGTTCCGTGCTCCGGAAACGCCAAGCACCCTTCTTTCTCTGTCGCCTTGCACCATTGTTTTAACCAAAGACATGGCGCAACACCCCTCTCCTCCATTACGGCATAAGCCGGTGTATCTTCTGGCGGTGGAACCTCCCCTACACTTGCGGTAATATATGTATCTCCCATCAAAGCGCTCTTTAAAGCCTTAAAAAATTTCATTTTTGCGTCTTTTATTTTGTTTACAATCGAATCAGGAAGTGACTTTAATTCCCAGAACTCTCTTCGCTTACCTTCTCAACCAATTGCCTCTCACGAACGGCTGCCAATCCGTGCGCGACCCTTCTCACTAACCGACCTATCCCAGCACGGCTCCAATGACGTCACACTCACACACACTGCGGCTGACAAAGTCTTGCGGCTTGTCTTCCTCACTCTCTATTCACACAAAACTAATGCAATATATTGCGAGCACCAACAAAACTCAAATTTGCCGGTTTACTACAGGAAAGGGTAACACAATCGCTTCAGAACTTTACAAAGATTTTGCTTAGCCTCGGCCGCTACTCTCTCCTTCTCAGATCCCGCACTTGCAAGCAAAATTTGACCCGCAAATTCTACTCTCGACTTGTCAATGGGTTGCCCTAGTGCACTTTTGGACTCACCAAATCTCCATCGAAGTTTTCATTCACTCACGTTGACTTAAACTTGACTTGTCAACCACGCCCGATTGACCTATTAAACCGCGCAAATTACAACATAAACCAAGTGTCTCATACAATATTCTGCGGAGTCTTAGACCACGCAGGGTCTGTACATCGCCAACAACCACGTGGGCAATTTTGAGCACTAAGCGCCACACTCACATGAAGTTTGCCGACTTCCCTACTCTCATACTGCGGAGTACGCACACTCCTACTAAAACATTACGTGGCCTAAAATTCTCACAAACCTCACAATTAACCTGCGGTATGCAGAAGCTGTACAAGCGCAAACCCTACTTCGTTCACACTATCACTAGAACGCCGAGAACATACCCAACTCACTTCGGCAGGCTCCAAGATTCTGGGAAAGTCATTCGGGACTTAAGGGCACATCTTCTCTCCAATTTGCATAATTTAAAAGGAATAACTATGCTCATCAATTTCTGCCAGACCTTTGGACCCTTTGAATCAACAATCTTATCAAACAGCGGTCCCTCGTCCTGGGGCTCCAAAGGGCCAAACCATTACCTCTGCTACCAAAAACTGATAGCGCATCAGAACCTTGATAAGTAAACTTACAAGGTGACACGCCTAGGCCGATGAACCTTTTGACCACGTTCGAGGACTTCCCAGCACAAGATATCTTTCTGGCATCACAAATCAATATATCAATAACCCAATCAATATTCTTAGTAACTAATCAACAAGTTAATCAATAACATCTAATAAAGATCAATAGAAGTGAACACACCATGAGCTTTCAGTCATAAATAACCACATCAATTTAGTTAAGAGTTAGAATATTTAGTTCCCTATTTGGTTACAATCTAAAGTCATTTCTGTTAATCTTATTAGCAATCAATTTCATTAGTAACTCTTCGGATTTACAATTTGAACTCAGTTAATCAACGCATAGAGAATATTCATTAAGCATTAACACATCACTAATAAGAAGCAGTTTAGCAAAGTTGCAGTAATACATGATTCCACAAAGCAAGAACTCATTCATTTGTCTATTTGCATCCGATATTAGTGAACACCTTAACTAACCTCGAATTAGCATCAGCATGTTGGGCTTCATGCAAAACAATTTAACAAACACAAATTTGGCAAACTTCTAACTATGGCCTCTATCAAAGAGAAGTTGGTACCTAGAAAGGAAAGGCAAAGAGACAATTACAATTTTCATCAGATAGTTACCCCTCCAACGAATCAGCAAACATCGTCAGTCTTCGTCCTCAGGACATCAATCGATTCACCATCAGCAAGGATAAGACCGGGCAAAGCCTCAGCATGGCATAGCCAAAGAATAAAGCACTTCCCTCATATGGAGGAGAAGTAAGTATCAGGTAAGAACGAATAGAGGATGATTTAAAGTATTAGAAGAATAAACAACAAAATCTCAAAATGGCTCAGTGGAATGAACAGGAATGATGAAGAATGGCGAGGAAGGACCTACTTCTCCTCGGATCATGCGGTTATATCAAAACTGTCGAACTAGCACTTAATTACCTATTGGATCATTTTTGGTGCATCATTATCTCTGTCCAATAATTCTCCACGCACCTTACTAGAATTTTCCACAAAACACCGTTCTCATGCAGTTGATTGGCTCTTGTAATTGACGTCTTCATCGGGTGGAATGTCAGGTAAGATAAGTTACACTTTACGCTCCCAGTCTAGGCAGCCTTGCACCTGTTACGAATTACACTGTTGCATTCGACAAGAATGTCTCCTTGAGCAAGTTGGGTCCCATGAGAAAGTATTTACTACGGCTACACACACATACTAGCTTCTGGAAAAGTACAGCTTTGTGCCCTTCAGGAAAACAGCACATTGCACTTTAGAAAAACACAGTTTAATATGAGACCAGGCAGCTAGGCCCAGACCCTTGCTAACTAAGGCCTAGTGATTAATTTAGCAAAACCCCAATACATGACTCTAATTAAAATATGCTAATACAAATCCATACATTAGTACATTATTAATTCATCATTAATAAGTTTTATTAGTCTCCGTATACATTGGTGGCCACTCCCCGTAGGCACATTTCAAACGTGTGTATTATCTTCAACGTTAACATATTTTCTATGCAGCTTCATTACAAAATATATTGCAAGCGTTTCACGTTAATATTGATTTTAAAGGTCACACTCCAACAAAGGTCATGAAGTGAAAAGAGGTCCTCACTTATACAAACAGCCAAAGACACCAGTGAACATTGTAAAAGACGCACAACACGGGGATTATTGTAAGGACATCGCTATCCTAGCAAAAGTAGTTGACTTGCTATGGCCACTACTTAAGAGAGTGGGAGAAGAGACTCCGCAACGAGAAGCCCCACTACTGATTACATGCTGGGTAATCTACAGACACCAACAGGGTCCCGAAAAACACTGTATGTGCCTTAGCCCGGAGCACTTGAAAGAAGAGTCAAATGCCAGGACCTGGGGATGAAAATAAAGAATATGTCTTATCTGAAACAAAGTTCTAGCCCTTAGTTGGAAGTGATAAGTGTCTCTTTTCTAAGACCCTTCTGAGCGAAACACAAAACAGAAAAGCCAAAGGTGAAAAGTAAAAACGATTCCAAACTAAGAGACACATTGACCCATTCAGCAATGCTGGCCAATGAGGAGAAAGGGAAACAGGCTTGAACCCAGAATAAGCCCAAAAGAGCTCAACAGGAACAGCTACCGTAGGTCAACCAGAAACCGACGCCTCCTGGGCAAGATTGAATATAGAGTCTCTATTCAATTCATTAAGAGCAAGCATCCAGACTGTGAATGCAGACCTTGCAAATGAGGTCTGATTGCTATGCAGGAAATTCATGACATAAGTGAGAGAGTTTAAAACTTAGAGAACTCCAACATTGCACAAGAGTAGGAATTTGAAATGCTACAACAGGAGTTCCTCCAACTGAAAAATTAACAACTCAACCTCCAAGCAAATTCCAAGGATTTAGACCGAGATATCAGAATATAAGGAACAGAGGAGTGCCAGATGGAGCGGAGGGAAACAACAAAATGTCAAAAGTACAACATCTTGTTTTGCCACATCCTATCACTCTCTGACCACACAAGTCAATCGGGGTAGGGCACATGGAGTCGGCAAACCTAGCAGCAACAAACGGGCAAGCCCCTCAGACATTTTAAAATGAGTCCACAAATTCACTCTTGGAGAGAACCTAATAAGAGAAGCAAGGGGGTAAGGTACAGTGATCCTTCAAAGAGTATATATTTCATTTTATCAAGATCTTTCTTTGATTGGAGTTTCCCTTGATAACTGCATTCCTAAGAGAACATAAATTGAAGTGTGTCTGGGGCAATCCTTTAGGCTGACCAGTTTATTTATGATGAGACAATACAATTGAAAAATCACAATACTGAGGAGTATGTAAAAACATAGAAATTATCAGTATGCAATTGAGTTGTAAATAAAGAGGACTAAGGAGGGTAGAATGAAAACATGCAATAAGAAAGGTAAGCATGTACAAAATCCTTGTAGATTACATACACAAGTCTGAAATGAATATAATATATAATGTAAATATATAGATTATAAATATATGTAAATGCATATAAAACAATATATTTTTTTTATGTGGGTATGGTTATAAAGTATTCACTACTATTTAGGAGGTTTTTGTTAGTAAGGACAATTAATAATAGTACATATTTTGGGAAATGTATAACTGAAGAAAATCACAGTTATATTGAACTTATATGTTATAAATCTGAGAAGAACTTTTAAACTAAAATGGATGGTTTTATTTGCATGGAGTTAGTAGTATTTTTAAAATGTATGATGTACAATATCATTATCAACAATAGGATGCCATGGGGGTTTGAGAACTTGCAGTGGGTGTAACTGAGGACTCTGATGAAAGGAATTAGTGATTGGAGACCATATGGTTTGACTTTTTAATGTATATAGGGTGGAAGTATGCTCTGTCCAGTCTATGAGTATGACAAACTGCATACCACCAAGCTTGAAATGATATTTGGGTGAGCGTTTTCCAATGTTTAGTTATTTGTTGAAATGCACTTGAGAAAGCCAAACATATCCTGCAGATCTCTGGAAGGGAAGAGATGGAGGAGGCCTAATACTATCTCAAAAGAGGTTCCCCTGGAACCAGGAGAAAATTGCAACCCTGCCCCAAAGGTACAGCTCAAGAAACCCAAGATGTACCTGGAAATGTGTGGAGCAGGGTGGTCCAAGTCTATGGTGCAGTGGCCTCCGAGCCACCTTGAAAAAGGACAGATGAGACGTTGTATGGGTGTGGGGGAGGGAGGATTGTGGAGCAGCTGCCTTAGGCGGAGGGTGCTGTAGTGGGCAATTAGGTGGATCTGAGAGAGTAGGAGTTTAGACAAGTCAAGGATGGCGTCGCCGACAAGGGTAAGAAGGACCCCGGATACCACAATTTCAAAGTTGCTGACTTCCTGGCCCAAAGTTCAGTGGGATGTTGAAGGTAAGTTTGTAAGTGTTTACAAATGGCTAGATGTGTGCAATACTCTGGAAAGGTCTAGCCTGAATGATAGGAGGGGACAGACTGAGGGAAGAAAACCGACACAGGACTGAGGATAGTACAAGAGAGTGCTTTAAAATAGCTTATAAGACAGTGGATAATTAACATTTTAGTACCTTTAATGTCCAGAGCCTTAATAGAGAACAGTGTACCATCCTTGCTTCACAAAGGTGGGTATGATTTATACGTATTGCAGGAAGTTCATCTGGTGGTGGAACATTGACGTCGATTAAAATCCCCATATTTCCCAGATCAATAACTGTCATCAGGCCACAATAAAATGGAATGTGTAAAAATGTTGGTATGTGACCAATTGAGGAGGAGATCAAGGGGAAGCTCATGGAGTTGAGAGGGTGAGCAATAGCACCCAGGGTAAAAGTTGGCCTTTGTAGCCTCACAGTGGCAAAAATATATACTCCCACTAAGGACCAGTCGGAGTTCTTTTGACACACTTAACAGCAGACATTCCTAACTCCTCAGACAACGCAATAGTGCTAGAAGGTGACTTCCATCTAATGATGGATAATGAGAAAGACCGATGTGGCTTTCACAAATTAGAGGATTTGTCAATGAAAGGCAAAAATTGCCTGAAGGAAGTGGAACTATAAGATATATGGAGGGAGAGGAATGCTTCAACGAGAGAGAGCACCTACTACTCAGTTGCACATTACCCATAAGCAACAATTGACTGTTTCTTGGGCCAGCACACACACTTGGTTCTATCCAGGGTGTGGACATGTGATTAAACATCCCTCTAGGCAGACACACCAATCATACCTGAAATGCACTTAAAAGGAGGGAAACTCACATTAAGAGGCCTCCTAGAGGCTATGGAATAACATTCCCAGGAATACAACACACCAAAAAGTAATATAGGATTCCAGCACACATTCCCTGGATAGTGCACATAGGGTCGGCAAACCAAGTAACAATGAAAGGATGAGGCTCCTAGACAATTGAAAATTTTAACATGCATCGATACCTTCACTCTGAAAGAAGACTTAATCAGAGAAGCGTGGAGGAAGGTGCAATGGTATTTGAAGAAGTAACTATTTCATTTTATCAAGATCTTTCCTTGATCACAAAAAGAAAGACGTTTCCCTTGATAACTACATTCTTAAGACATTGAAGTACCTCTAGGGACACCCCTTCTGGCTAATAATCAAGTTCAAGACCAGTTGCAACTGATCCAATCACTTGAGGAAGATAAGCGCATCCTGCAGATCTGTGAAAGAGGACATGGAGGAGGACCAATGGAAGAGCTTGGCACTGTCTGAAAAGAGGGTCCCCAGAACCAGGTGAAACTTGAAACCCTGCCTTTAAAGTATGTCTCAATTAATGCAAGCTGTACTGGAGAAGGTGCTGGACTAAGATGGTCCAAGGGATGGTACAACCGCCTCCTGAGTCCCCTTGTAAGAAGACAGGCAAGATATTCTGTGGCTGTGAGGAAGGGGGGATAGTGCAGCAGCGGCCTTGGATAGTGGATGCTGAGGTCCATTCTTCACAAAGGTGGCTACGCTGAGGTGGGCGTTAGTTGGGAATTGAGGGAGTAGGAGTGTGGACAGGTCAAAGATGGCTTTGCTGAGGAAGGTAGGAAGAACTTTTAATACCACAATTTCAAAGTTAAGGGACAAAATGGGTTGGCTTCCTGCTGCAAAGTTCAATTAGATCTGTAGGGTAAGTTTGTAAATATTCACATAGGACTAGATGTGTGCTATACACTTGCAACATTAAGGGCCTGATTTAGAAATCGGCAGATGGGTTACTTCATCACAGCTGTGATGAATATCCCATCCGCCGAAATCTAAATCCCATAGGATTGAATGTGATTTAGATTTTGGCGGACGGGATATCTGTCACTGTTGTGACAGAGTAACCCGTCAGCCGAGTTCTACATCAGGCTCTAAGTCTGAATAAGCAAGTAGCCATAGGAGGGGACAGACTCTGGGAAGAATACCAACACAGGACTCACTGTAATATAGGAAAGTGATTTAAAATAGTTTATAAGACAATGGGTAAGTGTAAGGAAATGCCTCCTTGGCATGGTTACCCCCTGACTTTTTGCCTTTGCTGATGCCAAGTTATGATTTGAAAGTGTGCTGAGGCCTGCTAACCAGGCCCCAGCACCAGTGTTCTTTCCCTAAAACTGTACCTTTGTCTCCACAATTGGCACACCCTGGCATTCAGGTAAGTCCCTTGTAACTGGTACCCCTGGTACCAAGGGCCCTGATGCCAGGGAAGGTCTCTAAGGGCTGCAGCATATCTTATGCCACCCTAGGGACCCCTCACTCAGCACAGACACACTGCTTACCAGCTTGTGTGTGCTGGTGGGGAGAAAATGACTAAGTCGACATGGCTCTCACATCAGGGTGCCATGCCAACCTCACACTGCCTATGACATAGGTAAGTCACCCCTCTAGTAGGCCTTACAGCCCTAAGGCAGGGTGCACTATACCACAGGTGAGGGCATAGGTGCATGATCACTATGCCCCTACAGTGTCTAAGCAAAACCTTAGACATTGTAAGTGCAGGGTAGCCTTAAGAGTATATGGTCTGGGAGTCTGTCACACACGAACTCCACAACACCATAATGGCTACACTGAAAACTGGGAAGTTTGGTATCAAACTTCTCAGCACAGTAAATGCACACTGATGCCAGTGTACATTTTATTGTGAAATACACCCAGAGGGCATCTTAGAGATGCACCCTGAGAATATACCCGACTTCCAGTGTGGGCTAACTAGTTTTGCCAGCCTGCCATACACCAGACATGTTGCTGGCCACATGGGGAGAGTACCTTTGTCACTCTGTGGCCAGTAACAAAGCCTGTACTGGGTGGAGGTGCTTCACACCTCCCCCTGCAGGAACTGTAACACCTGGCGGTGAGCCTCAAAGGCTCACTCCCTTTGTTACAGCGCCACAGGGCATCCCAGCTAGTGGAGATGCTCGCCCCTCCGGCCACTGCCCCCACTTTTGGTGGCAAGGCTGGAGGAGATAATGAGAAAAACAAGGAGGAGTCACTGGCCAGTCAGGACAACCCCTAAGGTGTCCTGAGCTGAGGTGACTCTGACTTTTAGTAATCCTCCATCTTGCAGATGGAGGATTCCCCCAATAGGATTAGGGATGTGCCCCCCCTCCCCACCGGGAGGAGGCACAAAGAAGGTGTAGTCACCCTCAGGGCTAGTAGCCATTGGCCACTATCCTCCCAGACCTAAACACACCCCTAAATTGAGTATTTAGGGCCCCCCAGAACCTAGGAAGATAGATTCCTGCAACCGGAAGATGAAGAAGGACTGCTGACCTGAAGCCCTGCAGAGAAGATGGAGACACCAACTGCTTTGGCCCAAGCACTACTGGCCTGTCTCCCCACTTCAAGAAAAACTGCAACAGTGACGCGTCCCCCAGGCCCAGCGACCTCAGAAGCCTCAGAGGACTACCCTGCATCTAAAAGGACCAAGAAACTCCCGAGGACAGCGGCCCTGTTCCACAGAACTGCAACTTTGCAACAAAGAAGCAACTTTTAAAGACCACACGTTTCTCACCGGAAGTGTGAGACTTTCCACTCTGCACCTGACGCCCCTGGCTCGACCTGTGGAAAACTAACTCTACAGGGAGGACTCCCCGGCAACTGCGAGCCCGTGAGTAGCCAGAGTTGACCCCCCTGAGCCCCCACAGCGACGCCTGCAGAGGGAATCCAGAGGCTCCCCCTGATCGAGACTGCCTGCTTCAAGGAACCCGATGCCTGGTAAAGACACTACCCCTGCAGCCCACAGGACCTGAAGGAACCGAACTCCAGTACAGGAGCGACCCCCAGGCGGCCCTCTTCCTAGCCCAGGTGGTAGCTACCCCGAGGAGCCCCCCCTGGCCTGCCTGCATCGCTGAAGAGACCCCTGGGTTTCCCATTGAATCCAATTGCAAACCCGACGCCTGTTTGCACTCTGCACCCAGCTGCCCCTGTGCCGCTGAGGGTGTACTTTCTGTGCCTGCTTGTGTCCCCCCGGTGCCCTAAAAAAACCCTCTGGTCTGCCCTCTGAAGTCGCGGGTACTTGCCTGCTGGCAGACTGGAACCGGGGCTCCCCTATTTCCATTGAAGCCTATGTGTTTTGGGCACCACTTTGACTTCTGCACCTGACTGGTCCTGAGCTGCTGGTGTGGTAACTTTGGGGTTGCCTTGAACCCCCAACGGTTGGCTAGCTGGGACCCAACTTTGAACCCTGTAAGTGCTTTACTTACCTGTGAACCTAACAAATACTTACCTCCCCCAGGAACTGTTGATTTTTGCAGTGTCCACTTTTAAAATAGCTTATTGCCATTTCTGTCAAAACTCTACATGCTATTGTGATAATTCAAAGTTCCTAAGATACCTGATTGAAATACCTTTCATTTAAAGTATTGTTTGTAAATCTTGAACCTGTGGTTCTTAAAATAAACTAAGAAAATATTTTTTTCTATATAAAAACCTATCAGCCTGGAATTGTCATTGAGTGTGTGTTCCTCATTTATTGCTTGTGTGTGTACAACAAATGCTTAACACTACCCTCTGATAAGCCTACTGCTCGACCACACTACCACAAAATAGAGCATTAGAATTATCTCTTTTTGCCACTATCTTACCTCTAAGGGGATCCCTTGGACTCTGTGCACACTATTTCCTACTTTGAAATAGTATATATAGAGCCAACTTCCTACAGTAAGCCAAACTCAAAATAGGTATCTTTAATGTCCAGGGCCTCGACTGCCTGGCCCAGAGCAGAGCTGTACTGTCCATTCTTCATGAAGCTGAGTATGATATATGCCTACTGCAGGAAACCCATTTGCTGTTGAAACATTGACACAGATTAAAGTATCCATATCTCCCAGATTAATACAATAAAAAGGAGGGAGTGGCTATTTTGGTACAAAACCAATTTGAGGAACAGAGAGAGGAGAAGCTCAAGAAATTGAGAGATGAGCAATAGTGATTAGGATAAAAGCTGACCCAGTAGCCTAACAGTGGCAAACATATATACTCCCACCGAGGACCAGGAAGGGTTCTAATGACACACATAACTGCAGACATTCTTAATTCCCCAGACAAAGCCATAGTGATAAAATGTGACTTCAATGTAATGATGCGCAATGAGAAAGACAGACCTGGGTATTGCAATACAGAGGATTTGTGAATGGAAGGCACAAATTGACTACATTAAGTGTACAAGAGCAGCTCTACTACTCAGCTGCACTTCAGACATATGCAAGAACTGACTGCTTTCTAGGGATGGCACATACGCTTGATTCGATCCAGGGTGTGGCAATGGAATAAATATCCCTCTCGGCGCACATAGCAGTCATAATTGAAATGCACCTTCGAGGAGGGATGCCCACACGAAGAGGCCTCCTAGAGGCCATGGAATAACATGTTAAGGAACAAAAAAACAAAAAGTAATACAGGACTCCATCCCCGATCTCCACAGAACAATGATAATGGAGAGGCTGTGATAGACATTCTGCGGGACACACTGAAGTCAGTATTAAGGGGGGAACTGATCGTCATCTTGGTGAAACAAAATAAAGAGAGGAAGGAGAAGAAGCAGGAATTAAGAGGGAAGTGAGAGAATAATTTATGATGGAAAGTCTTAATTTTATTAAAGACACGGAGGCGAGAATTATGCTTACTTTTCCTGCTTCAATTTCAATAGCAGCAGCAGTCAAGAATATTAACCAATCCCAGATGGTTAGCAGAACAAGCAACCAATGGGAAATAAAGAGTTATAACAAACCAATCAGAATGCGATGCACATAAAGAAATACCCAACTTGACTGCAAGCAGCCCTCTTTTCTTCTGTGAGAAAGTCATTAGTAAGATTTAAATAATGGAAATATACAAGCAATTATACAAACAGCTAAAATTAGAGAAAACACTTCCTGGAACCAGTCCAAAACAAAAGCAGAGTCCGGTTTGAGGAGAGGAAGATAGTAGTGGTCCAAAGTTATCGTAGGAGGATTAAACCTCTGACCCATGACGGAAGATGAGCACGGGATTCTATCCTGATGTAGTTGCTGAAGCGTTTGTAGAGACTAAAGGGAGGGAAAGAAGAAACAAATTATAGTGGATGAGTGGTGGGATAATACTCGCCTCCGTGTCTTTGATAAAATTAAGACTTTCCACCATAAATGATTTGGAAAATCAACATTTTATGTCAAGACCGGAGGCTCCTATTATGCTTGTTTAAAGCATATCAATCACCAGTGAAGAAGCATTATTAAGAGGTTTACAATAGAAAGTATGAAAGGTAGAATAATTTGACCAATCTGGTGATCTCAGAATGTCTTCTAAGCGGGAACCAGACCAAAAGGCATTAGACGCCATAGCGACTCGGGAAGAATGGGCTCCACATTTAGAGATATCAATTCCTGCAAGGGTCATAATCCATTTGACCCAACAAGCCAAGGTGGGGGAGGAAACTGGTTTAAAGGGTTTTCTAAAGGAAATTAAAAGTTGGGTGGTCGAAGACGTTCTGAGATCCATAGTCTTTTGTTCACAGACTTTTAGAAAGTTACCTACACATAACTTAGGATGGTTGGGAAAGAAAGGATATAACACGGAGGAGATATTGGTTTTTGTACATCTAGAAACATTAAACAGTACACCAGTAGGGGTAAAATGTCGAGCAAAAACATCTAGAGCTCTGACATCAGAAAGACGTTTAATAGGGACTACACACAATAACATTGTCAATTTAGCAGAAAGCATTTTGAGAGACAACAGTTCATTATCTTGCCAGGATCAAAACATTTGTAAAACAAGGTTAACGTCCCCTAAAACAGTATATTTGGGTAGAGGAGGATTGTAAAATGTTACTCCCTTTAATAACCGGCAAATGAGAGGATGTTCTCCAACTGGTTTACCGTTAATGAAAGGATGATGAAGAGAGATAGCTGAACGATACAAATTGATGGTCCTATAAGATTTACCAGAACTGGCTTGAGAAGCGAGAAAATTAGATACTAAACTTAAATCTGCTGAAATGGGATTACAAGATTTTCCCATACACCAGCTAGACCAGATTGGCCAAGTGGACTTGTAAGCTTTAGATGTACCAGGGGCCCAGGAATTCTTGATATAGGCTGAAGCTTCAAGCAAAATTCCTGGATATGAGGAAGAATCCCTGACACCTTCCAGGCTGATAGAAGGGGGGACTGGTTGAGGATCAGGTCATGGGGAAGACATTGGGGATTGAGAAGTATTGATGGGAAGGAGGGAAGAAGGACGGGAAAGTCTATTGATAGTTCGAGGTGGGGAGGAAACCAGACTTGAGACTGCCAAAAGGGGACTGTTAAAATGATTGTGGCTTTTTGGCGATGTACTTGTGCAAGCACTCTGTTGATCATGATGAAAGGCATAATTTATTGCATTTGACCAGTCTTGGAAAAAAGCATTGGTTGCAAGAGCTTGGGGATCTGGTCTCCAACTGAAGAATTGGGGAAGTTGAGTATTTAGATGAGACGCAAAGAGATCTATCTGGAAGGGGCCCCATTTGCGGTAGATGAGATTGAAGACGGATGAATGAAGTTCCCAATCGCTGAAATCTAAGAGATGATGAGAGTACCAATCTGCAACTGAATGGAGAGAACCTGGCAGGTATTCTGCTTGAACTGAGATTTTGCGACGGAGGCAGAATTCCCAGAAGCTTTTGGCTAATTCGGCTACAGGTTTGGATCTGGTACCGCCAAGATGATTTATGTATCTGACAGCTGAAAGGTTGTCCATACTGAGAAGGACCGAACATTGTACTTTGTTTTTGGTAAAACGTCTGATCGCAAAGGAGCCTGCAAGCATCTCTAAACAATTGATGTGCAATGAAGACTCCTGAGGAGACCATGTGCCTCCAGTCGATATTTGACCACATCTTGCGCCCCAACCTGTTAGGCTTGCATCTGATTCTAAGACAAGATCTGGGGCTGATGCAAAGATAGTCCTTCCGTTCCAGGCTTCCAGATGATCTAACCACCATTGAAGTTCTGTACGGGATTCTTGATCGAGGAGGATGGAATCTGAATAAGCAAGACCCTTGCGCAGGTGTTGAATTTTTAACCTTTGGACAGCTCGATAATGGAGGGGACCCGGGAAGATCGCTTGAATCGAGGAAGAAAGAAGACCTACAATCATTGCAAGAGACCGAAGGGAGAGAGAAGTCTGCCGTAAAGATTGGGTTATTTCTGATTTGATAGATTTTTATTTTTGAATCTGGGAGTTGAAGTGTACCTTGAGGGGAATTTACTAGAAATCCTAGAACTTCTATGGATTGGGATGGGGTTAGGACAGATTTGTCGATGTTAATTATGAAACCTAGTTCTGATAGAAGAGAAGTAGTGTAAGAAAGTTGAGAAAGAAGAGTGATCAAATTTTGATGCATGAGAAGTATGTCCTCTAGGTAAATAATTAATCGGAAACCCTGTGCTCTGAGATGAGCCACTACTGGTTTCATTAATTTGGTGAAGCACCAAGGAGCTGAGGAAAGCCTGAAAGGAAGGCAAGAAAATTGATAGGGCTGGTGTTGCTATTGAATCTGGAGAAAGTTTCTGTAAGAGTGATGAATGGGTATCGTTAGATAGGCGTCTTGAAGATCTAGACGAACCATCCAATTGTTCAAAAGGAGAGAGTCTCTGAGGTGCAGAATCGTCTCCATTTTGAAAATGTCGATAAACGACTAATTGGTTGAAGTGCTTGAGGTTTATAACTGGTCTGATCTTTTGTTTGTCCTGATTACCAAAAAACCAGACTGATGAGGCTGAACCAGTTGAATAGCATGTTTGAGAAGAAGGGATTGGATTTCTGAAGAAACCAGATCTGCCATATCTGTGGAGAATTTTAGAGGAGGAGGGCAAAAAGGTTGATAAGGGGTTTCGTATTGAATAATCTCTGACTGTGTCGAGGACCCAAGGGTCTGATGTAAGCTTCTTCCACCTGTGAAGAAAGAATTTTAGACGACCCCCTATGGAAAGATGGCCACAAAAAGGGCTTACCTGCGGGAGAATAGTTCTAGGAATTACATTGGTTCCTGCTCCGGAAGCCTCTGGCTCGTTGAGGATTGAATTGTGGTCTTAATTCTTGTGGTTGAAAGTTGAAGGAGCCTCTGTAGCCTTGATATCTGGCATAACGGCCGGTAAAGCGAACCCTTCCTCTACCAGCCCTGGCAAAAACACAAGCATTAAATACTTTTTTAAGTGACTATTGCACTTTATAAAGGGACGCAAAGGTTGTAACGTATTTGCTTAATTCCTTAATGAAGGAATCGCCGAACAACAGGCCGTCAGCTTTGGGACCTGGGTCCATAACAGCAAGATTAGCTAACTTAGGGTCCAGTTTGAGTAAAAGTCCCTTTTGCTGTTCCTGAGACATAGCTAAGTTTGCATTGCCCAGTAGACAGAACGCTTGTTGAATCCAAAGCGAAAGCTTTTCTGGATTAACTGAATCGTTGTTTAATCGGGCAGATTGTGCCATGTCAAAGATGCGGGATAGAGGACCCACAATATCTAAAACTTTGTCTTGACAGACTGACTAGGCTCTATCAACCCCTTTGTGCAGGGTCTTTTCTAAATTTTGAGAAAAAGGTTATCATGGAGGTATCTATGGAAGGGGTAGCTGTAATGTGTAGAGGTAGAGAAGGTCTAGGGCATTCGGATTTAAGTTTAGCGTGCACTTGTGTATCAAGAGGTAGGCGTAGTTTTGCAGAGATGTAATTAGCAACATGTTCAGATGGTAGCCACTCAGTGGAATTGGGATGGGTGAATTAAGAGGGGATCGAACATAGGCATCCCTTCAGCATCTAGAAGAGCAGAGGAGTTACGATCTCCTGACACTGATTTAACCTTTTTGGCAGGAGGACCAATCCAAAAATCCAAATTACTGATATCATCCATGTCTTTATCGGAGTCTAAATCATCCATGTCGTCATCAGTATCTTTTATTTTATTAATCACAATTTTATGGGTTGAGAGTATATGTTTTGATTTTGCTTTACTCTTAGTACCCATAGAGCTTTTCCCCTCCTTATTAGGAGGCCTGTGAGGAACGTCATCCTCCATCCTGTGTGAGGTGGACTCACTGTCCAAGAGCGGAGGAACACTATTGTGGATATCATCAGAAGCCTCCGTGGCTTTGCGCTTTCTGCTTTCCCCTGCAGATAGGGCAATTTGTGATTAAGTTAGACAGGATGAAACAGTATTTTCCAATTGTTTTGAAATTTTTGACACGGACGCAGAAACAGCCTTTGCCACTGAGGATTGTATAAATGTATTCACATTTTCAGAGAAAACTTCATTTTCATCATTATTTTCCTCATAAAATGAGGAAAAATCAATTTTAAATGAAGTGAATATTTTGCACTTGTGAAAACAGGGTTAATTTTTAAGAGGGAGGAAAGGGCGTGTAAAGAAAGGCTTCTCTGCCAGCCGGAACGTGAGGCAGAGGAAAGCCGCGCCCCCAGGAAGCAGCCGAAGAAATCTCCAAGTGCAAGAGGAAAGGCTAAAAATAGCCACGCACTGGAGCAACACGCAGCAATTGGGAAAACCCCTGAAGCGTGAAACGCGGAAGAAAACAATGCGGCGGTTGAGGCGAAGCGCGCCAGAGTGTTCTGAAGAGATTATCAGAACTGCCGGAAAGGCGCGGTAAGCACAAGGATAAAGGTTGCGTCAACTGTATAAAAGAAAAAGGGGGGTTTGGGGGGAAAAACCAACATATAAAGCAATGTAAAACCTTATTAGTGCCAAATAACGCTGTAACATGTATGAAAATAGACAATTAAACAGTAGAAATTAGAAATGTAAAGAACGCCATAAAGATATACTTACCTTGACTGCGAGCAGCAAGAAAAGAGGGCTGCTTGCAGTCAAGTTGGGTATTTCTTTATGTGCATCGCATTCTGATTGGTTTGTTATAACTCTTTATTTCCCATTGGTAGCTTGTTCTGCTAACCATCTAGGATTGGTTAATATTCTTGACTGCTGCTGCTATTGAAATTAAAGCAGGAAAAGTAAGCATAATAGGAGCCTCCAGTCTTGACATAAAATTATAAACCATCCATGAAAGAAATGGGTCTCCTCGGGTGTGCACATGCTCACAGAGGCTAGAGCACAGCTAAAAAGTTAGGATATGGGTACAGCGGAATATGCAATGCTATGCAGAAATACTACACAGGTAGAAACAAGGCAGGGTATTGATTGATATGCTGCCTAACGGTCAAAATCATGGAAGAAGAATCATTTAAAGCTATCAAGTTAAAAAGTAGAGAGCGAGAGAGAGAGCGAGAGAGAGAGAGCGGATATGAAGATATGTCAAAGGTTCAGGGAATTTTATGAGGCATTATGTGCAGGGGAGCAGCTAGCAGATTTGGACACCTAGGGATCATTACAAGGGGCTTAAGTTATATAGCAACAGGTAGAGATGCTGGCTAAAACTATATCAGTAGAAGAAGTTGTATCAGCCAAAATGAGACTGAAACCTATCAAAGTACCATACCCACACAGATACACCTCCCAGTGCTATAAGGAATTGAGCAAGTCTCTTTCCCCGGGGCTTTCTTGTCTCTTTAATTCTTTTGCAGAAAATATCACTGTCTTAGATACCATGATGGAGACAAGTATTGTGGTCATACTTAAGGGAAAGAACCTGTTGCAATGTGGGCCATACAAGCCCGTCTCATTAGTTAATGTAGACTCAGCTCTTTACAAAAATGCTACCTGCTAGACTGAACTTTATGGTGCTGGGCCTGATAGACCCTGACCAGGCAGGCTTTATGCAAGAGATACAGCAATAATACAAAGAGGGTTCTACACCTAAATGATAACATGTACAGAACACAGGCCCTACTACTTTCTATTGACGCTTGGGTATTTGAGAGAGTTTATTGGGTCTTCCCTGGAGAGACACTCACACACTTTGCATTTGAGCAGGGATTTTTGCAGGTGGATTTTCAGTGGCTACACAGTCCCTTGAGACATGGTGAAAGTCAATGGGATGGTATAGTCTTCCCTTCAGATACAGAGGGGAACAAAACAAGGATTTCCACTTTTATCTCTACTCTTTGCTCCATATGTGGAGCTGACAGTAGAAAGAGTCAGACCAAGAATTTACAGGGATTGAAATATGGCACGATGAGCAAACTCATGAAACTCAGCCTTTATGCAGACAATGCAGTTGTCTAACGTATCTGAAACTGCTGTAATCAATTACAAAACTGTAGTAAAGAATATCTAGTGAGATCTTAATACTTGGCAACATTATAACTTCTCCTGGCTGGGCAAATTAGCAACCATAAAAATGAACACTCTACCAAACGTTTTCCTCATATTCCAAAAACTCTCCTGCAACCTCCTCAGGGCATGATGAAAGACCTGCATAGAGAGACAGGTAAATTTGTATTGGCTGCCATAAGGCCCGAATACATGGTAACTAGGAAACCAAACAATCAAGAGAAGCTGACCTAGGGACCCAGAATCTTATAACATACTATCAAGCGTCACAGCTCCATGCTACATATAAAGAAATCGAGAAGGAAGCTTTTAAGCAAATGTTGGTGCTTTATTGACCAGACAATTGCTGAGTTACACACATGGAAACACCCTGCTTACAGAGGAAACAGAGTGGATGGGGACTCCATTCGCCACTAATCACTGGGCCAAAAATGGCTGAACAAATCCCGTCTTCTCCTGGCAGTGCAAGGGTGAACATTTCGGATGCTGGCAAGAGTCAGGATGTAAGAGAGCAGGAAGACGTTTTGTATGGAGGGTATCCTCTCGTTTGAACAGCTGAAGAAAGAATACAGCCTACCAGAGCACCTTATCAGCTAGAGACTGAAAATTATATCCCCTGGGCAGAGGATGTGGT
Source organism: Pleurodeles waltl (assembly GCF_031143425.1). Taxonomy (NCBI): domain Eukaryota; kingdom Metazoa; phylum Chordata; class Amphibia; order Caudata; family Salamandridae; genus Pleurodeles; species Pleurodeles waltl. Next base: position 138,491,513 of record NC_090445.1, on the reverse strand, counting down.
TAGAGGATTTGGGATGTTCACTAACTAACAGGGAATGGGAGGAGGTATTTGAAATGGCATGGGGCACAGCTATTAGTGTTTCAGGGAGAGAAACATGGATTAAAATAGTAACAGACTGGTACTATACACCTGGGAGACTCCAAGGATGGTACCCAGAGAAATCTGAAGACTGTTTGGAGGGAATGTGGGAAGTTCACCTTCTTTGGAAGTTTACTAAACTGCAGAGATATTGGGGAGTAATCCTGGATTACAATGGCGAAATATTCAACACACAATTCCCCAGATTTCCAGTATATAAATAGAGATTCCTTCTGTGCTCTCAGAGCGGGAGGCAGAACTAACTGGCCATTTGTGCAGCTTATCAGACTATGGGGCATATTTACAACCCCCTAGAGCCTCGTTGTACCACATTAGCATAATTTTATTTACGCTAATATGGTGTTAGGAAAGCATTTGTGCCACGCCAAATTTACAAAGTGGTGCACTGAGCCACTTTGCACCCCCTTGCGCCACATTATGCCTTCTGGCTTAGGGTGGCCCTTAAAAATGGCGCAGTGAAATCTACAAAATTTCACTGTGCCATTTTTTCTGTCATCCTTAACACTTGCTTAGAGCAGACGTTAAAATTATACACCTATTGAAATCAATGGGCCTCCCTGCACTTTGCTGCACTAACGTCAAAAGCGCCACAATAGCGTAAAAAATGACGCTATTGTCCAACGACCGCCATGGTGCACCGTATTGTAAATACGGCGCACCCATGGTGTCATTAGGTAGGATAGGGCCGACAAAAGAAAACTGGTGCATCAGTGCTGATGCGCCAGTTTCTTGTAAATCTGCCCCCATAGTGGTACTGTGGGGAACAAATTAAATTCCAGAGCACAGAAGATGGATATGTAAAATATGGGACATGTTAGCTATGGGAAAATGTTTTTAGATAACTCAGGAAAGCCTTCAAAGACATATGGGAATTGATTGTTATGTTCTGTCTGATAAATTCAAGCAACTGACAGAAATATTTAGAATTTTTACATATAACACAGAGAGGGGAAAACATACGACCTGAGAAGGGGAAGAATGAGGTGAGGCCATAGATTGGGAAAAGGAAGCTTGCTATCATAACAGAGTCTCCATGTACAACAAATGCCCCCACAAATAGGTAGAGGAGTAAGGCATATTCAGGCACAACGGCCCACAAGGTCTGAGTGAGAGGACTAGGTAGACAGAATTGGGAGACAAGGGGACAGGTCTTTTTCTTATTTTTTTCCTCGCCAGCCTACAGTTTTAGGAGAGTGTATGTATTAAAACATATAAAAAAACTAATAAAACAGAACTGATCCATAAAAATTGTCTGCGAACTTCCCATACACTTGAACTTTAAACTTTTTTCAAGTAGGGCATTTGGCATTTTATACATGTCATTTCAGATTGAATTATATGAGATATTGCATTTATTGAAAGTAGGGCTAACTGTACTAATAGTTTGGTCACGTTTTGCGATCATTAAATTATTTTGCAAACTGGCCTGTGTACTAATAGACCCGTTCATACAATAATGATTCAGAAGCGGTCACAGAACGACCTGCCTAATGAATATTCATTAGGCGGGTCATAATTTGAAACTCTCTCTGATTGGCTGGAAATAGAGTCATGATGGCCTGCAATGAACGGCACACCACCATGCTAGTCTTTGGGCTCCTCCCTCCTTTTACGAATGAGTTACCACCCCAACTTAGGAGTTGGTAACTTATCAATGGTGTATGACCAGAATAAGGGTTGCAAACCACTGATATATAGAGTACTGAGTCGCAATTTGGAAAAGACGCCCTAAACACTTCCCTTTCAAAATGTGGTTCGGAATTCAGTTCTAAGTTCTTAGTGCATTACAAAAAGAGTTTTAGGACATGGCCAGGGCAAGGACTGAGACATGTCCTTACTGATACTGAGCTCTATCCCAGGCTTGTAGGCAGAGCTGCCAAAGATATGCAGGGACTGGCTAGAAAGTAACCATCAGTGTGACCGTTCTTTGCTAAGGTGTTGATGGGGGATGCTTTTGATTGCGTGATGGAAAAAGAATGCTTCCGTTACACTTGAATATGCATCTGGAGATCGCTGAAAGTGGTGCAGACACTTCAAGATGCACCCATTGACCCTAACAGTCTATTTAGGCAACTATGCAGTTGGTCTGGTGCAGGTGTAGGCAAGGGCCCTCCCGCCACAGTCTGTCTCCCCCACCAGAAGAGTAAGAGTGACATCATCTTGAGGTTCATGGTGAGGACTCCAAAACAGAATCAAGAATGGTATTCCCAATGAATAGGCAACCTAAAATCCTATCTGTCAAAGAAATGCTGGACACTGAAAATGAGACAAGAAATAACAAGCAGGTGGCCAAAGCACTTGTGAAACCCCCAAACCTAAGGTTCTGCTTGATGATAAAGATAATTGCAACACATCTCATTAATAACGAATAGAACCTGATAGGTTAACCCTACAATACTACAACTTTAAATAGATCATTGGGATAAAATATATAGAATACAGACCTAGGTGGTCATTTTGACATTGGCCGTAAAAAACGCTTACTGCCGGGGTGACGGCTGCCAAAATACCGCCACCGCAGCTACTATCCGTATCCATCCTCCATATTATGAGCACTGTCGGTCTTCCGCCACAAGAAGGGCGGGAATCCGGCAGTGTTCATGGTGGCGGACAGTGGTAAGGGGGCGCTGCTACCATAGGCACTGCCACGCTAGTAGAACACTGCTAGCCGTATTATGACAAGTAACATGGCCTGACGGTGTTCTGCTGGCGGTAGCAGTGCCCCTTCCCGTTCCCTGCCGGAAGACTTCCTCGACAAAGGTAAGCAGGACTTCCAACAGGGACGGGAGTGGGAGGGCAGGGGGTGCTGTGTGTGTCTGAGTGTTTACACGAATGTGTGATTTAGTGTGTGAATGTATCTGTGTGTTGTGTTGTTTGCGTGGTTGTATGCGTGTGAGGGAATGCGTGTAAGAATGGTGAAGTGAGTGCGTGTCTGCATGTCAGTGTGATTGTGTATAAGAATGTGTGCAAGTATGTCTGGAAGTATGCGTGTATGCTAGTGTGAGTAATTAGGTGTATGTGTGGTGCGTGTCTGCAGGTGTGTGCGTGTATGGGGGTGTGTGTGATGATCGGAGGGGGTAGGGTGTGTGTGTGTGTTCGGATCGGGTGGGGGGATAGATTTTAATGGCAGGGATGGGGGGCTTTGGATGGAGAGGGGGTGCGGGTGTCAGGTGTGTGTTTGGGGGGTGGGAGAGCCACCTACCGGTGACAGGGATGGAATTCCGTGTCACCGGTAGGGCCTACCACCATGGTTTTCATGGCATTGCTGATGCCACCATGGTGGTAGGCAGGTTCATAATGCCGCTGGCGGTACTGTGCCAGCCGCTGGGCTGGAAATTTACATCTCCGGCCCGGCGGCTGATACCACCATGGCGGTATGAGTGGAGAAGTGGCAGGTTGGCTGCAGCCAACCTGCCATTCTCATAATGTGGCGGTATATACCGACAGCATGTTGGCGGTACTACCGCCACATTAACACTCACTGCCAGGGTCATAATGATCCCCATAGTATTTTACTCCATTATAAAATCTTTGTGTCATTTGGGTACCCAGTGTTCCCTTTTGGTTTTCAACTCTTCAGTGTTGTTCATTCTAGAGATACTTAGGGGCGCTGAAAAGGCACTTCTTTCATATACTTGGAGAGTTTGTCCATGCCCCAGGTTTGGTCATTCTCTAGTATGGCTACATTTTTTCCCACCCGTGTAACTTTCACAGGACTAGAAAAATGGCTGCCATTTACTGTTCTTCTTCCCCGTAATCTGACCTTCACCCACTCTCTCTTCTTAAATGTCTGTAGAACAGGGCTATTGTTCCTGTCATATCTTTCTTTATATATATTTTGGGGTATTTGAATCTTCTCTATCACTTTCTCCCATCATACCATCACAGGTTTACTTTTCTTTTAACCAATTCGTAGATAACTTAGTTCTGGGATGTCTTCCTTTCAATGGAAGCAATGGTGATATCCCTGTGATTGTGTTAGGAGTGGTGCGATAAGCCCATATGGTTTCCTCCAGTGCTTTAACAATGGGAACCTGATTTATTTCTGCTCTCTGCACGCACTCTTTTATTACACCGTTTATTTGTTGTACCATGCCATTCACCCTTGGACAATATAAAGCAGTTTTCCAGTGTTTTATAGATAGTTCTTTTAGAGAATCCTGCATCTGCTGTGAAGTAAATTGTATCCAATAATGTGTAATAAGAATTCCAGGTACCACTTCTTCAGAACAAGCATCTCTTAAACTTGTTACCCGTATATCAGTGGTGATGTTGGAACACATTTGGTTATTACCCACCGTGTGTGATAGTCAACTAACACAAGTATAAATCACTCCCTAATGGATCTGTAGTTGAGTGGTTTGAGTGGTCCAATAATGCCCAGTGCTAATTGGGTCCAAGGTTTCTCTGGAACCTTGACAGGAGAAAGTGGTGGTTTGCCTGTGCTTAATAGCGCATCACTCTTAACACAGTCAGCAGGGTTGTTAACAACCTCTTCAACCACAGCATCCCTGTGAGGCCACCAGTAATCAGCTCTTATTTTGTTTTTTGTAAGACTATGCTCTAGATGTCCTTCATGAGGTAGATCTACAATCTTTTGTCTCATAGCTTGAAGAGGAACAATTTTATCTCCTCTACAAATACATTTCCCAGAGTCGCTCAACTCCAGTCTCACTTCCCAACATTTGCTTATGAGATCGGGCAATTTACTTTTACTCACAGGCCAACCTTCATTAATTTAAGGAATAAGGCCCATATTTATACTTTTTTAAAGCCGCATTTGCGCCATATTTTCACGCAAAAGCGGCGCAAACGTACAAAATACAATTGTATTTTGGAAGTTTGTGCCGCTTTTGCATCAAAAAGCAGCACAAATGCAGTGCTAAAAAAGTATAAATATGGGCCTAAGTGTTTTAATTTCCTCATTTTAATCCATGTTTTGTTCCCATTCTTAATAACACGGGCTAGACAGTGTGTTGTAGTCAATGCCGGGACGCCGAGGTAAGCGTATTATATTTACTTTTATTGAAGAATAAATCACCAGTAAGAGCGCCACAGTCGCGCCTGCTGGGCAGCTTCACCTCCGTCCAACCGTCGTGAGATTCGTACAAGGTTGGTGGATCATGCTCATGAGGGTCATCTTGGTGCCACTATGACTAAGAGACGTATTAGAGCACACTATTGGTGGCCTTCTATGGACAAGGATGTAGAAAGAGTGGTTGGTGGGTGTGTTGTGGGTAATACTGCAGAAAAAGGGTTGAAGATTGCAAAACCTCCATTAGAACCCCATACCAGACAAGGCTTGGGTCAAAGTTGGGGTTGATATGGTTGGACCTTTCAATTTTCTCCCCAGCCAGATGCGTTATGCTTTTGTTCTAATGGATTATTTCAGTAAGTGGCCAGAGGTGCGTTTTTTTGTAAAGCCTACTGCTGGTAGTGCGATTCAGTTTCTCAAAGAGATTTTTTGGAGGGAAGGTTTTCCGGAAACCTTGATTTCGGATAATGGTGTACAGTTTGTGGGCAATGACATGGAAACGTTTCTGAAAGAATCTGATGTGAAACATTTGAAAAGTTCTCTATACCATCCTCAAACGAATGGTTTAGTAGAGGGAATGAACAGGGTGGTTGTGGAGTGTATCAAGTGGGCTAAAGCAAGTAAGCTGGATGTGGAAGAAGCAGTGAATTCTATGTTGTGGTTCTATCGTACCACTCCACATTCTGGGACAAAAATATCTCCTTTTGAACTGCTCAAAGGAAGACGTAGCACCTCAAGACTGTTTCCAGCGTGGTTAGCCAAAGTTGTCTCCGGTAAAATTCCTGATTCTGTGAACAAGGACTGGGTGTTGGGTGAAGTAAAAAAAAATCAAGAAAAGGTAAAAGCTAGGTATGACCTGAAGAATTCTACAAAAAAACTCTCATTTCAACCTGGAGATCTGGTGCGCGTCAAGTTACAGACATTTGTGAGTAAAGGGGAAGCCTGCTATGGTTCTCCTATGAGGGTGAAGAAAGTATGTGGTAATGCTATCATGGTTGAGGGTGGTCAATGGTGGAATATGGGGAAGGTTGTTAAGGTTAAGGATGTCGGTCACCGTTGAGTGGAAGGAAGTGGCTCCTCTGGGTCAGAGGGCATTCATCAGGAACGCAAGGTGTTAGACAACCATTTGTTAGAACCCGACACCTTGAGGAGATCTGTCCGTGAGAAACGGGTACCGATCAAACTCTGGGAATATCATAGTATTTAGCAAGAATGTTTAAATTTTTTGTAATCTCATGGACACACTGATGTGATTGTTAAATGTTATGTAATGCATAGGTTATCCAATGCTCTTATGTTTTTTGTTCTTATCTATGTAAGTTGTTTTTTGTTTTTAAAAAAAAGGAGATAATATGTTATGTCCAGGTTTGGGGGCGCGGTGCTGCGTGCCGAACCCGATCTGCCTCGAGGGGCAGGCGGTCGCGTCGCCCGGCACGAGCGAGGCTGGATGACGGTTGGATGGAGGTGAAGCTGCCCAGCAGACGCGACTGCGGTGCTCTTCCTGGTGATTTATTCTTCAATAAAAGTAAATATAATACGCTTATCCTTGTCGCCACAAATGAGCTGTTGTAGTCAATGCCGGAACGCCGAGGTAAGCGTATTATATTTACTTTTACTGAAGAATAAATCACCAGGAAGAGCGCCGCAGTCGCGTCTGCTGGGCAGCTTCACCTCCGTCCAACCGTCGTCCAGCCTCGCTCGTGCCGGCCGACGCGACTGCCTGCTCCTCGAGGCAGTTCGGGTTCGGGTTCGGCACGCAGCACCGCGCGCCGAACCTGAACATAACACAGTGTTACCTCTAAGAGCGTGTCCTCTAGCATTTCTTCTACTTCTCTATCTTGTCCTTACGGTGTAAGCAATAAGTTGCATTATTTTGTGAACCAGGTAGAAATTACATCCCTTCAGTCCTAGTGTCCACCGAGAAATTCTAGGTGTGGTTCTCTCTAACCCTCTCGAAGTGAATGCATAACTACTAGTTTGCAATCATTACTGATTGTGAAGGGAATACCCCATAAAAAGAGTTTAAAGTGCATCACGGCCCTGTAACAGGCTAATGCTTCCTTTTCTACCACTGAGTATTTGAAATCATCCCCTTTTAGAGCTCTTGACATGAAAGCAACTATGTGTTCTTCATCATTCACGTTTTGTGTAAGTATGGCCCCTAATCCTCTGCTGCTAGCATCTGTGGTTAAATGAGTAAACCTACTGGGATTAAACCTTCTCTGTGGCGGAGCATTAGCTATAGACAATTTTATTCTCAGAAAGACACTTCAGCTTTCCTCATCCCATAAAAATTTCGTGCAGGACCTCTGCACTGAGTGTGGAATATCTGCATTTGGGGTGGGGGCTCTGCAGTCAAGCTGGAACCCAAAGAACATATACACTGATGTAGTGAACCATCAAGCCACTGATGTAGAGAACCATCAAGCCACTACAATACATTCTATACAGTGCACACCCAAAGGGCTGAATCTGGCCGAAGGGGGTAAATAAAAGTGGGTTTGCCGCTTGTGGCAGTCACATAATCACCATCAGCGGAGCCCAGTGTATATTGTTCATGTGCAGTGTAGATTGTTTATAGCGCTTATATAGCGTGGCAGCCCCAGAGCACACATTGGCGACAAGGATGATACCACTGAGTGCCCAGCAGTGTGTTACCAGAATCTGTAGCTGGAGTTGCTGGTGCACTGATCTGTGCTCCCAGGCAAAGGGCGCACCAATCAAGAGTCCCAGTCTGCAGGGAGCCAGAAAGCAAAATGGAGGTGAGTGCGAAGGCGCTTAAGCAGAGAGGAGCAGAGTGCTGTGCCACTTGTAGCAGGTCTGCTCCTAAAGAAAGGTTGTGAGCGTGGTGGATCATGCTGGAGACCACGTGTGTGGCTGCAAGAGGCCCGTGACAAAAGGGAGGCCTCCAAAGGTAGGCGCACACTGGGAGTGGAGATCAAGGCTGGACCTGGCGGTATTTGACTCGCCATTGACAGTGCAAGTAAATGGAAGGTGAAAAGTGCACCAAGAAAGAAAAGCACAGAACAATAAGCACTGGCACTGTTAAAAGCACAGGAGAAAAAAATGAAAGGACTAACATCCAGAACTAAAGTCAGTGGACTGTCAAAAAAGAAAGAAATAACAACCCAGCTGCAGTGAGTTACATAAAAGGGGCTGAAGAAGTATTCTAGACTGCTCCCCCCACCAATTGACAAGGCGCTTAAATAAAATACAATAGCGGTGTATATGAACTCAGAAGGAAAGCAAGAAGCATGTCAATGTCACAACAGGAAGCAACAGCCTCAGTGCCACAGAAGTGTGCACATGCATCTGTCATGGCACTGCCGCCTTTCAGTCAACTAGCAGATCCAGCAACAGCGGCACCGCGATGGCGCAAATGTATAGGAAGATTGCAGAATTATTTTTGCGCAAACTGCGGAATGGATGGCACGGTGAAGAGATCCATGTTGTTACACATGGGGGTGATGAGATATATGAACTGTTTGAGGATTTACCTAACACCAGAGCAGGTGATGAAATCAATGTGGCCGTTGCTGCTCTAAACAGACATTTCGACCACCAAATGAATCCGGACTACGAAAGGTTTCAACTGGCAAGTTTGTGTACTGGCATAGATAAACAAGATGAAATCAGAGTACAGCTGAGTGAGGGGTTTTGATCGTCCAATCTGAGGAAGCTCATCCTGCGACAGCCTGGTATTTTGCTAGACGACATAGTAATACTGGTGTGCTCCCATGAGCTAACGGACAGCAGAGTGGGAAAAATTGAGTAAGCATTGGTGTGCAGTGCGCCCGCACCAGACGAGTGAAAGTGAAAGAGGAGCATGTGGAAGCCATGCAGAGATGGCCAGCAATGGGGACGACTACCCCAACAGCAAGGTTGGATGAAAAAGGGGGTGGAAGTTGTGGACTTGTACACCACCTGCTGAAGGGGTGCCCAGCACAGGGAAGGATCTGTCTGAAATACAGGCATCCAAATCATTTTGCCAAGGTATGCCACACTCCAGGGGTAACATTGAACGTCAGTAAGGAGGAGGGAAAAGGAGCAAAATTAAGGCAACTGTCATAAGAGGATGGAGGAAGTCAGTCCAGGGTGAGTGATGCACTTTCACTGGTCCAGGACAATGAATAAGAGGTATTCATGATCTCGTTCACAGGTAGAGACAACAAGAAGAAAAGACCACTATCTATGTGCTAAACAGACATTGAGAGCCATGAGATCACAGAACTCATAGACACCAGAGCTTCATTAAATGTTATAGATGCTCGTCAATTTAAAAATCAGACTAAAAGCCTGTCCTTCTCCCAACAATGGCTAAAGTCTTTACCTATGGGGGCACAGAACCCCTTCCTCTGAGGGGAGGCATTGAATTTGAAGTGGCTCATGGGGACAAGACACACACGCAATTCCATGTGACACAAGACGACACAGGTACTCTGTTGGGGTGTCATACGTCAGAAGATCCCGGTCTCATGTTCTTTACAAGGCAAGTTCACCAGTCGCATGCAGATGACATTCTCAACAAATTCCCAGGGTTGCTCAAGGGCCTCAGATATTTGAAAGGATTGAGAGTGAAGCTTCACATCAACAAGATGATCCACCCTCGAGCGTTGTGCCATCGTAGAGTGCCATTTTACTTGAGAACCCAGGTAGAAAAGGAGCTGAAGCAGTTGAAACAAGCAGGAGTGATTGCAAAGGTGACTAGAGCCATGCCCTGGGTATAGCCGTTGGTCGTCCCCCCAAAATGGAAGCAACCTGGAGCAATTGGACTGTGTGTGGATATGAGACTACCCAATCAGAAGGGAGAGGCACAAATAGTGGCTGATCTCAATGGGGCCCAATGGTTTTCTAAAATTGACCTTAATTCTGGTTACCACCAGCTGGTTTTCGATGAGTCAAGTAGATAAATCACAACATTTTCTACGCATGTGGGCCTGAGAAGGTTCAAGAGACTGAGTTTTGGTGTTTCTTCAGCCACCAACATCTTTCAGGACGCTATCAGGGAAGCATTATCAGGACTTATGGGAGTCATCAATGTGAGCGATGACAGACTCATATTTTCAGAAACCCTGGAAGACCATCATACGAGGTTAGGGGCAATATTGCAGAGACTGGAAGAAAGAGGGCTCACATTGCATCATCAGAATTGGGCTTTTTACACCAATAAGGTGGACCCACAGATAGTAGAAGCTTTTAAGGTGGCTGACGTTCCCAGAAACGAATCAGTAGTTCACAGTTTTTTTGGCATGGCAAACTACTGTGGAAGATTTATACCTCAATTGGCAACCATCTCAGAACCATTCAGGGGACTAACACGCAAGGACGTGCCATGGTATTGGAACAGACAAGCAGCACAGGCATTTGCTGACCTGAAGAATACATTATTAAAGGACGCCTCCATAGCATACTTCAGTCCTACAAGGGCCATTGAACTGATTGTTGTTGCCAGTCCTGTTGAATTGGGAGCCATTTTGATGTAAAGAAAAGATCAAGAGGAGTGGGTCCCCGTTGTGTATGCCAGCAGAGTGTTGACAGCAGTGGAAACGCGCTAAGCGCAGATCGAAAGAGAAGCACTGGCTATTAGGTGGGCATGTAAACATTTCCATTTGTAGCACTGAACACAAACCGCTGGTACCACTATTTACAGGCACAGACTGGAGTGGTTCACCACAAATAGAACGGTGGACAGCTCCAGCAGTATTTATTCAATGTCACCTACCGGCCGGAAGTGAACAACCCAGCTGATTACTTCTTGCATCATGCCATGGCAGCAGATTCCGGTATTGAGAAAGATGAGGACCCTGGCACTGAAGGATTCATGAAAATGATTGTGGACATAGCGTGTCTAAGAGTGCTGTTGCTGGAGGAGATGACTGAAGAGATTGAAAAGGATGGAGGTCTTTGCAAGGTCAAGGAAGCACTGCAGAGGCACCACGGGAGAAAGGGCCAGCTGTAGGAAACAGTTTGCATGTCGCAAACAGCAACTTTCGCTGTTTGCGACGTGCAAACTGCACTTTGCAATGCACAAAACCCGTTTTGCGATTTGGTAACCTGGTTACCGAATCGCAAAACGGGTTTGCGAGTCACAATTAGGAAGGGGAGTCCCCTTCCTAGTTGCGAGTCGCAGTGCAATGCCAGATTGCTTTGTGACCGCGAACGCGGTCGCAAACCAATCGCAGTTTGCACCCATTTGAAATGGGTGGTAACCCATTCGCAAAAGGGCCCCCTTCCCCTTTGTGAATGGAACTGCAAACATTTTTTCAGAGCAGGCAGTGGCCCATAGGAAACGTTTCATTTTTCGTTTTTGTAATGCATCTCGTTTTCCAAAAAAAAAAAAAAAAACCTGCCCGCAGCAGGCCACCATCCCTGTGAATGCCGCGACTCGCAAGGGGGTCGCAAATTGCGACCCACCTCGTGAATATTAAGGAGGTGGGCCTTTGTGACCCCCTTGCGAGTCACAGATGGTGTCAGGGACACCATCCTACATTCCAATTTGCTACTCGCAAATTGCAAGTCTCTCTGACTCGCAATTTGCAAGTCGCAAATTGGAATCTACCTACATCTGGCCCAAAGTTCCTTGAAAATATGCAAAGTCCGACGGATGAAGAACATGAAGCCCGCACACAATTATGGAGATGCCGTGACAAGTTGAGCAAAAGTAGAGAAGGGCTCATCCTGAAAGGTAGCCCGATAGTTGTGCCCCATAACCTTTGGGAAAGCACAGTGGAACTTGCACACCAGGGACATCAGGGGATTACAAAAATAAAGGCTTGAATCAAGACAAAGGTATGGTTCCCTGGCACCCTGTAAGCATGGACTTTGAAAGGTTTCCTGATCAAAGATCCATGCTAGTGATCATGGACAGTCATACAAAGTTCTCAGTGGTGGAACTAGTGAGGTCTACATCTTTTGAATGTTTGAAAGTGGTTCTGGGCCGCATCTTCGCTTTATTTGGTTAACCCATGGAGATCAAAACAGACAATGGTCCACACTTCCAAGGGTAAGAATCCAACAGTTTTTAAGAGCCTACCACTAAATTCCTCACAGCACTACTGGATGTGCGCTCACTGAACTTCTGAGAAGACCGGTGAGAGATCTATTACTGGTGAGTGCACAGTGGAGACCGGAGGTGTTAGACACTGACAGACCGCAAGTGAAGAAAAAAGCCACAAATGAAAGCACCAGTTGGAGCCGAAAGGCCATCGAACCTAACCTGCAGGTTGGAGATCAAGTCGTAGTGCAAGACAAACACCCCAGGTATCGCACACCCTTTGAGGAATACGTTTTGGAGGTAGAAAAAGTGAAAGGAACCCTGATAACCGCCAAGAGAGGGGTGGTAAAAGTCTCACAGAATGTTTGGTTTATGAAAGTGGCTGAAGGACAAGCCAGTGTGGAGGAACCAGTGATGGACCATGCTGGGGGAGAAGTGCTACCCCGATTGAAAAGGAAAGACATTCAGTGACAGAATCTGGGGAGACTGAGTCCAGTGAATCACCACTATCACAGTTGTAAGGGAGTGAGATGATGGCAGATACCTGAGGAGAGAGCCGAGGGCATCCAAATCGAGTGAGGCCGAATCCACTGCCGAGCCAGTGGCTTAAAGACTTTTGGGCATATTTAAGAGCCCTTACCTCCACCTTAGCGCCACCATAACATAATTTTTGTTAGCTAAGGCGGCACTGAAGTGGCTTTTCTGCCACACCATATTTACAAAGTGGTGCAATGCATGCATTGCACAACTTTGTACCCTCTTGCGCCACATTATGCCTGCACCAGGCATAATCTACGCAAAGGGGGCGTTCTGGCGCTAAGAGGCCCACAAAAATTGCACAGTGAAATTTAAAAGATTTCACTGTGCCATTTTTGGCATAATTTTTAACGTCTTCTCAAAGCAGGTATTAAAATGACGCTGCCGTAGTTACCTATGGGCCTCCTTGCACTTTGGTGCACTAACATTAACATTTTTGGCGCTAGAGTAGCGAAGTGCAAAATTGCGTCAAAAATGTTGACGCTATTGTGCTAATGACTGCCATGGTGCGCCGTATTATAAATATGGCACAACCATGGTGTCGTTAGGGGGAAGTCGCAAGAAAAGTGACGTATCATAGCTGATGTGCCACTTTATCTTACATATGGGCCTTTGTCTGCTAAGTACAGTCTTTATACCCTGACTGTCCTCTGAGCAACACTCATGGTTTTTGATGGTGATCTTTTTTTCATTTTTTTTTTAAAATTCATTAAAGGTTTTAAGGGATGTAGTGAACCCTCCAGCCACTACAATACATTGTATGGAGTGCACACCCCGAGGGCCAGGCTCGAGGGGATCAATAAAAGTGGGTTTGCTGCTCGAGTCATGTAATCACTATCAGTGGCATCCAGTGTACGTTGTTCATGTGCAGTATTCATAGCGCTTGTATAGAACGGCAGCCCCAGCGCGCACAACTCCCTTTCAGTGAGTCAGAATTTAATATCCCTATTGACTGGGTGCTTAATAAGTACCCTCAGATTTATGGGGCCCTGATGACCAGTTGAGCAATGCAGTGCATACACAAATTTGGGATGGTATCGCTGCGTGCTCTAGTACAGTGGGTATGTACCAGTGGCAAGACAAGATGTGTTGTAAGCCCGAGGAGGACCTGTGATGCAGGGCCCGTATTAAGGCCCAGGACATTATGGGGAATGTGCCCCATTCACAATGGCCCCACATGAGCCAGTTGTACAGGAGGGCCCTGAATACAGTCTGAAGACAGTCTGGCCAACCCTTGATGCTCAGCTGGAGGACTTTGAGCAGCAGGGAGCTGGTAAGCACATGAACTGCATTATGTTTCTTGAAGTATGATGCGAGTGATGAGAGAGGTGTACCATCAAGTGTTTTTGTCACCTTTCACTTTATCTGAGTAATGGCTGCAAAAATGATAAAGTCTGTGCATCAGTGAAGCTATTGGAATGCTATTTTGTGGGTGGATTTCCAATATAAATGCACTTTGAGAAGGAATGCACTTACATAATCATGACAAGTGAACTAAGGGCCTTATAACTCCTATATGCTGTGGTGAATGAATGGCTTGGACAATGTCTACTGGTGGTATGTGAGATGTTTAGTGTGGTATCATGCATGCTTCTGTGTATGTTTTATGTTACCTTTCACTTTATTTGAAAAATGGCTGCAATAATTATAAGGTCTATGCATCAGTGGGGCCATTGGAATGCTGTTTGCTGAGGGCATTCTGGGACTTGAAGAGTTCAAAACACAACTGGGTAGAGTTCCATTACAATTGCATTTTTGAGGAGAAATGTACATACATAATTATGACTAGTAAACTAATGGCCTTATAACTGTTGTATGCTACTTTGAATGAATGGCATGATCAAAGTCTATTGCTGGTATGTGAAGTGTTTGAGTGCTGTATGTTATATCATGCATGATTTTGTAGCTTTTTTGCAGGATGACTATTATTTGGCATACAATGAAGTAAAGGCTGCCAATGTGTCACTTGTCTCAAAATGAGATATACATATCCAAGGTGTGCTAAATACACACATATTCTCAACAGTAGCATGTATGTTATTTCAAATATATAGGTAGCTGCACTAAGTAAGCACGTATGATTACCAGTGTACAGCACAAATGAAGAAGTCTTGTTATGTAAAATGTGGCCCTTGCCATGTAGAGTCTTTGATGTTGTCAAGGAATGTACAGAAAATGGGAATCACATCTTTGCAAAGGTCATATTCAAGGCCTCGTTTGCATATGTACAACACATATAGCATGTATAGTGTTTTTAATATACTACACAACAGATGATAGTCTGTAGTAAGTGTAAGACAGCTGAGACTGCATATTTGTGTGCATAACAGGATAAACCTGTATCCACTTTTAGTTGTGGAGATATCCATCCACATTGTAAACTATCTCCACTTGTAAAATTGCATTTGAAGGTAAATATGTTTAAATGTCAGGAACCTCACATTCAACTAATGCTGTAAGGGTTGGCAAATACTAAAGATTATACTGGTCTAAACTGAGAAAGATGTTATTGATTAATTCATTACAGTGACAGTACACATACTTTTGTTTTCGAATCACATATTACTGGTTAGTGAGATCAAAGAAGTGCAATGTCAGTACTAGCTTTACATTGTCTCGACCTTTATTATAAATTGTATACCAACTATATAAGTGTTTGTCTTCAATTTCAGTGGACTGGGCTGGCCAAAGGACATCTGGGAGGACCAGGGGTACAGCAAGACATCCTCGGCTCGTTGGAGGACACATCCTCTGGGCATCATCAGTGAAGAGAAAGAGGAGGGAGACCAACCATCAGGCAGAGCTAGTGCGCCCACCCAGACCGAGCCATTACCATCTACATCAACAGTCTGGGTGGAGACTGAGGAGACTGAAGGTGGTGGGGGGACATTGAGAAGGACACCACCAGCCAGGGGGATGATGAAAGTGTGTCTCCCCTAGCCCACAAGAACTTAATTTAGAAATAGTTTCCCCAGGCCGGGTCACAGCACCATCTGGGCCTGCCACTGACCCCTATCCTAACTCTTGAGGCCCCCATTCCATCAGAGCCTCCAGCTGCACCTCCTGCTACTACTCCCCCTCCAGGTCCCTGTCCAGAAAAGCTGAGGGAGACATCTGCTCTTGATGCCGCATGCCCTTTCTACTCTAATACAAATATGTAAGGCACACATCCAACAAGTCCATTTAAGATAATGTCCATATCTTTATTCCATGATTCCACCACAATTGTGCATATCCTTATTCTTCAAATCTTGAATTGCCAGTCAATTGGTATTCCGTCATAACCAAAGTTCACCAACATCCATGCTTGCCAACACGTGTTTCGTCAGAGGTGTATCCTGTGACTGCATACCAGGAATTTGTGGTGCCAGCTGATGTTATCTGGACTGTGTTCTCTCAGGGCTTACAGGAGGTCAGGAATTAAATCTGTATGTTCCGAGAGTGACAGTCCAGACTAATGGAGAACAATCACTTCCTTGGATGCAACCATATTGTCTGTGTTGTCCCAATATCCCGCCCAGACCACTGTTGTTGTGTCCACAAGTGTGCCTTCCCTCTCAGTTTCCCCTGCTATCCTTGCGACCCCCGTGTTTGCAGCTCCCACGGGGTGTCTGGTCCTTCATCCGCCAGCCACAGTGAGTCCACATGTGTGAAGGATCTGGACATTGTTTTCAAGGATGACAGTGAGGATGGCCAGTGGCTAGGTAATGTTTTGACTGAAGACTACATTTATTTTCCCCTTGTAAATAGACTGGATTCACTGATGCTTTCTGACATGTTTTCGGTATGTTACCTGACACACTCCAAGTTCCTTACTCCCTTTCCGATGAACAGTATTTATTTGCAATTTATTTTAAGAAAAAAATTAATCACTATATAAAATATTGTTAAAAACCACCTCTCTGTCTTGTGTTTTCCATTATATAGGCTAGATTCAAAGTACGGAAAGTCTACATCGGTAGGTGTTTAGACATGCTTTTGACATGATACCTTGTAAGACAAATGGTCATACAACTCACCATGTCTTTCTCACACACATTTATAGTCACATATGTGCCCTACAACCAGAGTAACCATTTGACCATCACCAACTGTTAATCCACTCAAGATTGAAGAACTGAATTGTGATTTTTTCTTTTTATTTATAAATCTTTTGAGTATTTACATATTTACAACATACCTGCCAACTTACAAACAATTTTTATAGTAGGAGGAGCGGGCGAAGCCTTGGGGAGGATCTGTTGAGACGGGCCACTCACCTGAAAAGCAGGATGTCTGCAGGGACGATGGTATGCTACCCTTCCTCCTGGAACCCTTCTCGGCAATTCCTGGTGGACACAGAAAACCCCGGCAGGTGTCCCAAAAGGAAAGGGGGAGTGGAAGAGAACGAGACAAAACACTGCCACATCTTGCCGGTCCAGCCAGGCACCCTGTATCTTCAGGGGGCAGGTCGTTGTTGACAGAGTGATAGTAGAGTTTAGTGCACTCAGCTTCCTTGAAACTGAATCTCTCTTTCTGATATGGCACGGGAGCGGTAGAAGAACACCGGGATGCTCCAGCACTTTTCTTGGATAATAATAACTGTTAGCACAATTACTAACACTGCATTACCAAAAACCCAAACTAAGTACCATAACAATAAGTACTGCGACATTAGGGCTGGCTTCACAGAGATTCACTGTTGCACACTACAATTAGAACTGAGGTTGCACTTATCATGCACAAGAAAGCCAAACAAGGGCATTCATTATATCACATATAACTTTCCTGCATGCAAAGGGTTAAACTAAAAGGAACAAAAACAATCCAAGAAATACAAATGTCCACTCTGAGGTTAAACAGTTAGGGTGGCACAGTTTGGTTTGGTTTCACTGTGTGTGTGAAACACCCTTCAAAAGCAAATTGCTCAAACCTGAAACACAGGCATGAATAACACAATTTAAATCCAAGAGTTATGCTATTAGAGAAAGAAAAGTCACGTAAATGCTCTTTTAAAATTGCACTGTCACATTTTGTAGTACTTGAGCTCAAGCAGATTTCCTGAAGGACATTTAGACAAGTAACTACAATAATAATGTAGAATGTTCAGAAATGCATTTGTCTCTTCAAGATAAGCACTCTGCCAAAATACGAGGTCTGAAATACACCAGCTGTTCTAGGAAAGCGCGGTGCTCACAGAACAAACTCCCTGGAGAATATTAGTCACTTAGCTGCAGTCTTTTTCAGAGTGCTGGAGGAATGCCTGGGGTCAGCTGGTACAGGAACGAAGCAAAGTATTGCCTCAAAGGTCCTGAATACGAGGATGACAGCAGGGGCTGGACTGCCAAATCAGATGCTGAGATCAGGAAGCAAAACAAAGCCAAGCAGGGAGGCATGCTTCCCTCTGCTATTTATAGCCAATCAGGAAAGCAGTTGAATTTCCACATGTGGATGAGTCACCACACCCAATTAGAAGCACATGTCTACACCTGCTCACATTACCAAACAAGCATTGGTAAAACAAGCATTGATAAAACCAATTGCGTAACACAGCACATTGTGTTTACTTAGAAACAGGAAGGTTTAACCAAGAACAGAGATATGATTTAACCCTAATCCCTGGGGATGCTGACAGATAACGCAGGAGGCACCTTGGGGATTCCTGACAGGATCGAGCCTGATGCCAAGAGCTAACTAAGAGACACTCTGCCCAGCACCAAGCCCCCACTCGCTCCCAAAATGTAAAAAACAGGGTCATCAAGGCTGTGCCTGATGCCCTGGAGTGCTTTCACACCTTTTATGGACATTGGCTGCTTACAGCCTCTAAAAACAAGCTGAAAACCCACTGTTTACAGTAGTTTTCAGCTTGTTTTCCCCGCCACAGTGTGATTTCGGCTTCTCACTGGGTGACTGTGTGAAGAGAGCTGAAATCGTGCAACACACTGTGGCACCATGTAAGTTGGCGGGTCTGTTACAGTGCTCATAGGTGATCTCTTTCACGACTTCGCAAATGTGGTGCTGATGAATTCTGTGAGTGAGTGCATATTCTGTGTTGGTACAGATGTTTGGATGGGTGTGGTGCATCCGCCAGAGCCGGTGGGTTAGTTTTAGACATGGGTGTAGAATTCCACTCCGCCGGCGGAGTTTGCAGAATTTGGGCATTCTGTGCTATGCAAGGTAGTGTGGAGTTCCCGCATTCCGATCTCTGGCACGGAGCGGAGTTTGTTAGTGCTGGCAAGATTGGGTTTTGATGCCTCTCGCCAGCGCGATGATTCTCCTGGGCCTCTACCGAGCACACACAAGACTTTGCGTTCTCTTGGTTGCTTCCAGCCACACCGGCAGCCAAAATGGGCGGCCCACGAGTACAAATTCATTTCTGAAGTAGATTTTCAGAGCTTTTTTGGCTAGATGTTCTTCTCCAATGGACCCTGCAATTTTTTGGGGAGATTGAGAAGCCTTTTTTTTCAAACTGGAAGGAAGTGTGCCAGAGACTCCAACTTCCTGTTCCTGTCCAGCAGACTCCTGCCAGTGCTTTGTCAATTCCCTGGTCACTTTTCACTTGGAATTCGAGGTGCAAGGATCACTGTCTTTGTCTCCTGGATATACCTTTGGATTTAAGGGCTTTGTTTTTGTGAAAGCACACAAGTAAGTTCTAAAACTAATGATCAAGGGTGTTGTGGTTTGTTTGCTTGGGCATGCACCAGTATTTCTTTGTACTTTCATTTGATTTTAAAAATGTATAGTGGTGGGTGGCCTGGAGTTTAAGTATGGGCCTACTTATAATTTATTTTGCATTTCATTGATTTGTCACCTTTTGTAAAGGAAAATTGTTGCACGGCTCAGTACCTTTTGCACATGTTTAGAACATTTGCAATAATATTTTAGTATGTGGCTCAGATTTCCAAAGGGCCATAATAATATTTAATGGCATGTGGCTGGCAGCCATTTTGTGCATGCAGTCAGTGTCCCTTTGCCATATGCTTGCATGGGTTCTTCTTTTTTATCCTTGCTCCTTGTTGTTGTTTGACCATGTGACTGGCTGGCAGCCATTTTGTGCATGCAGCCAGGTCCCTTGACATACGCTTGCATGTGTTCTTTGTTCGCCATGCTTCCTCCTTGCTGTTGTTGTTTGACCACATGGCTGGCTGGCAGCCATTTTGTGCATGCAGCCTGTGTCCCTTTGTCATAGTCTTGCATGTGGTCTTTGTTCTCCAGGCTTCCTCCTTTCTCCTTGTTGTTGTTGTTTGGGCATGTGGCTGGCTGGCAGCCTTTATGTCCATGCAGCCAGTGTCCCTTGACATAGGCTTGAATGTGTTCTTTGTTCGCCATGCTTCCTCCTTGCTCCTTGTTGTTGTTTGACCATGTGGCTGGCCGGCAGCCATTTTGTCCATGCAGTCAGTGTCCCTTGCCATAGGCTTGAATGAGTTCTTTGTTCTTCATGCTTCCTCCTTGTTCCTTGTTGTTGTTATTTGACAATGTGGCTGGCAGCCATTCTGTGCATGCAGCCAGTGTCCCTTTACCGTAGGCGTGCATGTGGTCTTTGTTCTCCATGCTTCCTCCTTGCTCCTTATGGTTGTTTGACCATGTGGCTGGCTGACAGCCTGTTAGAAATGGAGTTTCTGGTTGGCTGGGGTATGGACCTAAGCCAGGCAGAACCCACCACTCTAGTCAGGGTGAAAGGGCTACCCACCCAAGATAACCCCTGCTCACACCCTTGGTATCTTGGCATGAGCAGTCAGGCTTATCCCAGAGGTGATGTGTAAAGCATTTGCACAATACACACAACACACGTGACACAATAAGTACACCACAAAGGAAACACAACAACAAGTTATATAAAAAGAAACTGTACTTCATAAAACATTATTAGTCCAAACACAACATGAATCAGTAATACCCTGCTACACAAGCAGTTGTCAGAATATCACACAGGTTATTAGTACTCTGTGAAAATAAGCAGTAGTCATGTAAAAATATAGGTTACTGGTATTCTGCAACACAGGCAGTAGTCAGGTTGTCATTACCACCAAAAAGGCACGTGTCAGAATAAACCCATTATCAGGAATGCCAGGACATCCTCATGAACGCACATAAAATGAAACATTCCTCTATGGCATAGGTCAGACCCCCACAATGCCCTGGTCAGGATAAACATATTGTTAGAGAGGCCAGGACATCATCAGGAGCGCACATAAAATGAAATATTATCATCTGGCCTATGTCAGACACCCAAAATGCACGTCTACATGAGCATATTGTCAAAGAAGCCACAATATTATCATGAATGTACATAAAAGCCAGCCCTCCCCTGCATGTCAGGTAGACTGTGAAAGCATGTATATGTCCCTCCAACCTGGCAAGCATGACATAGCAACAGCCTCCGATCACAAACGGCAGAGAAAATACTGAGGGAAAGAAAACATATCACAGAGGTAACTCATCAGTGTGCCCTCTTGTGAGTAAATCACAGAGTATCTGCACTTCTGCTACAAAAAATGCGATAACTGAAGCACCCTCCATCCTGCAGGAGCTCCTCGCTCCTTTTACACCAAGTAGGGTACCTTTTTCCTCTAGTGGAAATGGGGCTTCCGTGGAGGTTTCCGTCCTGTCCCACAGGTGGTGAGGAAACAAAGAATGCTCACAAACAAATGTATCCCTCCCAGGGGGGAGTAAGAATGCTCCTAAACAAAGGTATCCCTCCCAGGGGGGCGGGGGAACACACACGCTTCAAGACCTCTCCAGGTCTCTCCTCCATGGGGTGGAACAATCAGCAACCTTGTCACATCCGCGCGGGATGGCTGATCCCATTGGCAGCTCCTTCATGAGCCATCTCCTCTACTGACAGCGTGTCTGCAGCCCTCCTGGGACTCCTAGACTGCTGCCTCAGTTTCCACTAAGCCGCTACCCGCAAGCAGCAGCACAGGTGCTCAAACCAAGGTGGCAGGTCTCCCTTTCCAGTGATGGGGCCGCAAAAGGGGGGCCTCCACGGCCAGCCACCAGTTAATCCCCAGTGGAATGGTGCCTCCAAGTGGCACCCGGTTCGAGGATTGTTGTACATTGCGGCTTCCCTGCTTGGTTGGTGGGCACGCTAAAGAGTCTCAAACACTGCTGCTCAGCGGGTCACAAGGACTCAGTGTGGGGTTGTGCTGGCTGGAGACATGGTTCTCCCTGCAGCGGTCTCCGACGCGGAGCACAACTCATGCTAGTGGAGACAGTACTGTGAGATTCCCCCGCCACCAAAATAAAGTGTGCTTCCTGCACTGTAGGGAGAAGAGGGGGTCTCTGCCAAACAAAAGGAATAAATCACCCAGCCAAACAAAATAAATAAATTGCTCTTCATGCGCTGAGGCTCCAGAATGCAGTGCTTCCATTGCTCTGGCAAAATAAATGGTAAAGCTCCCTTCCTGCGCTTTGAGGAAGGGGAAATGCAGGGGAAAACAGGGGGTACTACCCAGCACCTGGAGCCAGTAATGGGGCACAGGGCTGCATGGTCCCAGCAAGCAGGCCAGCACAAGGGTTAAGAAGGCAGTGGCAGTTCCTCTTGGTGACCTAGCAGGTCATGGGTCAGCACAACAGCAAAGCAGTCCCAAAGCGGTTCCTGGCGAGTCCTTCCTGCAGCATCCAGTGTCCAGTTCCTTAGTCCATTAGTGTCTCAATTTGTGGGGGACAACCCCTGGTATTTATACTCATTTTGCACAGCCTCCACAAACGGGGGCTCCAACCAGCACTAACTGGTTCCAGGAATTTCCCCTTTCTCCTCCAGCACTGGCTCCAGACATCAGTGGGGGCTAAATGAGCCCTTGGTGTGTGGCCAGGGCACAGCCTTTACAGATGCAGGTGTGCCCTGCCTCTAACTCTCCCATCTCAAGAAGACCATTCAGTATGCTGACGCACTCTTGTGACACCTCCACCCACCCTGTGTACAGGCTGTCTGAAAAGTATGCACAAAACCCAGATGTCACTCTGCTCCAGATGTGGATTAGAGGCAAGCTGCAAGACACCAGACTCATAAGCACAGAGAAATGATCAGTTTCTAAAAGTGACAATACCACTTAGACATATGTTAGGGCGTTTCCAATGCAGTCCTATGAGAGAGGCAGCACTCACAGTAGTGAGAAACCAAATAGGCAGTTTGTCACTACTAGGACATGTAGTACATAAAGAGATATGTCCGACCTTTTACATACATGGAACCCTGTCCATAGGGCTAGCTATGGCCTATCTGAGGGGTGACTTATATTTAGTAAAGGGGAGTTCCAGGCCTGGCAAGTAAATTTAGATGCCAGGTCCCTGTGCCAGTAAACTGCACACTCAGGCCCTTTGGTGGCAGGCCTGGGACAGGTTTGAAAGGTTACTTCTGTGGGTGGCGCAAGCTGCGCTGCAGGCCTACTAGTAGCATTTAATTTACAGGCCCTGGGTATAAGGGACACTACTGTACAAGGGACTTTCAGGTAAATTAAAGGTGCCAATCAGGTGTAAACCAATTATACCAAGCTTAGAGGGGAGAGCATATGCTCTTTGGCACTCATCAGCAGTGATAAAGTGCCCAGAGTCCTGAAGTTAACAAAAAGGGTTAGGAGAAATAGGGGAGGAAGGCAAAAAACATATGGGGATGACCCTGTAAAAAGGGCCAGGTCCAACACAGCTATTTTATCCGTCAAGCCAGTGTCCCTTGCCATAGGCTTGCATGTGTTTTTGTTCTCCATGCTCCCTCCTTGCTCTTTGTTGTTTGACTGTGTGACTTGCTGGCATCCATTTTGTTCATCCAGCCAGTGTCCCTTGCCATAGGCTTGCATGTATTCTTTGACATGCTTCTTCCTTGCTCTTTGTTGTTGTTTGGCCATGTTGCTGGCGGGCAGTCATTTTGTTCATCCAGCCAGTGCCCTGTGCCATAGGTTTGCACGTGTGCTTTGTTTTCCATGCTTCCGCCTTGCTCCTTGTTATTGTTGTTTGGCCATGTGGCTGGTTGGCAGCCATTTTGTGCATGCAGCCAGTGTCCCTTTGCCATAGTCTTGCATGTGTTCTCTGTTCTCCATGCTTCCTCCTTACATCTTCTTGTTGTTGTTTCACCATGTGGCTGGCTGGCAGCCATTTTGTGCGTACACTGTGCAGCCAGTGTGTGTTTTCTATTTTTATTTTTTTTATTGTAATTTAAAATTTATGACATTTTTACTTCATTGTATTAATTTATTGTAATAGTATTTTTTATATTTGATTTTTTTATCATTTTTGTAAACTTTTTTTAATTTAAATGTTTTAATTTCTTTTTATTTATTTTAATTTTCATATTTGATTTTTTATATTATTTTTTTTTTTACTTTTTTCATTGTGATTTTTAATTTTATTTTGTCATTTATTTTACTTATATATTTTATACTTGTTATTATGTATTTTGCCTTGATCCATCCATCCAATCCATTCCATTCCTCCTTCCACTAAAGACGAAGAGCTGCACTACAGCATTCAGTTTCTTAGGTGTAATTATATTTCCTCCAGGACAACCTGGCACGGCAGACAAATCAACAGCATAATTCATTTTGCCAAGTGAATATTCCATTTCCCCTGGACTACCTTGCTGCCATAGGTTATTTTATTTAAAGGATTATTCCATTTACCCATGGACCTTTCTCTGACTACTCCAGGTGACTCGTAAAACAGATGGAGATAAAGCAAAGAGCCAGATCTGCCTGTTGTGCTGTCCTATTTGAAATTTACTTTTTTGATGGTCTGGTGGTGTGGTTTTCCTTTACAATATTTGATTAAATACTAGGTACATTACCTAAGTAACCAACCACACTAAGGTCCTCATTATGACCTGGGCGGTAAATCCCACCTACCGCCACAGCGACAGCCTCCAAAAGACCGTCGCTGTGGCTACCTACCGTCTGCCATATTATGACCGTAGCTGGAATTCCGCCAGAAGGCTGGCGTAATTCCGGCTACGGTCATGGTGGCGGACAGTGGTAGGGTGGCGCTGCTGCCAGCAGCAGCGTCACACCAGTAGAACGCCACAGACTGTATCATGACACATGATGCGGCCTGGTGGTGTTCTGCTGGCAGACGCTGCTGCTGGCAGCAGCGCCTTGCCCGTCTCCTGCTGGAGGACCCCCTGAAAGCAAGTAAGTTGGGTTCTCCAACAGGGGAGGAGGGTGGGAGGTGTTGTGTGTGTGTTGGGGGGTCGTGTGACTGTTCTTGTATGCGTGCATGCGGGTATGAGGCGTGTGGAATGCATGTGTGCAGGAATAGGTGTGAGTGTATATGTATGTTGTGTCGTGGTAATGTGTGTGTACTTGTATGTATATCAGTGTGTGTTGCTGTGTGTGTATGAATGTATGCATGCATGGGTGAATGTGGGTATGCGTGTATATATGAGTGTATGTCTGTGAGTGTAGGTGTGTGCATGTCAGGGGGGTCGGGAGTGGGAGGGGGAAGGGGGAGGGTTCTGGGGAGGGGGAGGGGAGTGGGGAAGACTCCTATGAGTGCCAGGGAAGGAATTCCCTGGCACTGATAGTGACTACCGCCATGGTTTTCGTGGCGGTAAGCTTCCCACGAAAACTATGGTGGTATCATAATCCCGAGGGTGGGATTGTGACGGCCGCCTGGCTGGAGACCGAAGTCTCCAGCCGGGCGGCTGTTACCGCCCTGGCAGACAGAGTGGTACATTGGCGGTTTGGCTTGAGCCAAATCGCCAATGTCATATTTTGGGGAAAGGTACCGCCAGCCTATTGGCAGTACCTTTCTCCAAAATAATTCCGTCCGACAGGGTCGTAATGAGGGCCTAAGATTGCATTTCTCCGTACTATGTTCAACCTGCTTCAACAATGCCACATTTCACTAACTATATGTTTTTCTCCCTTGGTTGTTTTTAGGTGTACAAGGGAAGACACCACACATCACCAGCAGTAGTCCCAAAGAGAAGGCCTTACAGTTACTTCGGTCCACATGCACCAAACTCTTTCACTTGTGCATCTTGGTGCCACTGCCATCCTAGAGCTAGGTAAGATGGCCCCAAAGAAAGTTTCCTCCAGGAAAGTGGCCAGTGAGAAGAAGCAGCTTTCTGCCAGATGCGTGCAAACCTCAGCCTTTTTTGGGAGACGTGTGCCTGCCACAACGGCCTCTAGGTAGGAACCTGGGACAACAACACCACACAAACCCAAGCCCAAAACTATGGCCCATATTTATACTTATATAATTGTATTTTGTAAGTTTGCGCTGCTTTTGCGTCACAAAATGATGCAAATGCAGGGCTAAAAAAATATAAATATGGGCCTATGTCTTTCAGTGAGGAGTCCGACATTACTATCCAACCTGCTCCGAAGTATGTGGCACAGACAGCACTGCCAGCTTCCATATTTGAAAGGCCCCAGCAGAGATCTTCACCAACCCTCACCTCAGTACAAGTATGCACTGCAGAGAGGCAATTGTCACATCCACGATCACCTACATCCAGTTCTTCTTCAGGAATTGGCAGTTGCCCAATAAGAAAGTACTCTTCCCCAGTTTGGGACTTTTTTACAATTAGCAAACAGGAGGAGCACATTGCCATATGCTCCATTTGCCACATGAGTGTTCGTCAAAGTAAGCATGGTTCACGTTATGGTACAGAAGGCCAGACGACCCATATGAAAAAACATCACACAATCCAGTAGGAGCAGCATCTTAAACAAATGGCTCAACGTGGTCATGGTGGTGAAGGTGAGGAGAGCCAGGAAACATCAGCTACACCTGGTCAAATCACGGTGGAAAGTGAGGATGAAGAGGGTGACATCATCCTCATGCAAAGCAGCGCTGTCCACAGCAGTGCACCAGAATCACCCAATGGCACAGGGAGACTCAGAGTCAGATGAGGACACTACAGCATATGGTGACTGCACCACCATGACGCGCATTGACTCTACCTCCACGTACATCTGAAAAGTTCCCTGCATCCCTGGCCCCACAAAAAAAGAAAATCCAGTGTACAATTACAGGCTTGTTTAGGCAGGAGGGGCCCTAATACCGCAACAAACCAATGGCTTGTTTGTACAATGGCAAGCTGGCAAAAATATTATCGCTAGACCACCTCTCTTTTTCTTTTATTGTAGGAGTGTAATTCTTGGAGTTTGTGGCAGCCCACTGCCCAAGATGGAAGGTTCCAAGCTGGACTTATCTTGCCAGAGTTGCTGTACCAGTGCTGCTTCACAATGTGCTGCAATTGGTTGGGCACACTTTGCAGCAACGTTTTGTCCACACTATCCACCTGACAACAGATCCGTGTACTAGTTATCAGGTGACTGATTACATGAGCATCACTGCACACTGGATCTCTTTTCTGGGGGTAAAGCAAAAGCTATCTACTGGTCTTAGCCCTGAAGAAATTTTCAAGAGCGTTTGGCGGCATGCAACAGTAGCTATGTTCGCCATGGAGAAGTCACACATAGCTGCAAACATTTTAGAGGAACTTAATAGCAAGGTGTCTGAATGGCTGCAACCCAAAGGTCTTCCAGTTGGATTTTTTCCACGGACAATGGAAGTAACATAGTCAAGGTCATGGCAGACTGTGGATATTTCAGGGTCCTGTGTTTGGCACTCTGCATCAACCTGGTTGTGCAAGTTTTTATTAAAAAAGAAGAAATAGCAACTTACTGACCACCTGCAAACAGATCTGCACTAATTTCCACCGTTCTTTTAAAACCTGGAAACAGTTGCGGGTTATTCAGAGTAGTAACAGAGTACCAGTTAGATCCCTGATACTGGAGGTGTCAACATGTTGGAACTGAACCTATTATATGTTGCAACATCTGTTTGAGCAGTACAAACAGATCAATGACAATGTCATTCAAAGAGGAGCTGATGCAGTTGGGAAAGCTATGACCATGGATGCGGACAAATGGGGTCTAGTCAAATACTTCACACAGATGCTGCTCCAATGGATGTTTTCAAGCAGGAAGTTAGCAAGGGGAACAGTACAATGGGCCAAGCTATCTCGTTATTGCATCTGCTACGGGAGCAGTTAAAGAAGGGGTCCGAAAGGTTCACATTCAGGGGTGTGAACGAAAACCCAGAAGCGTATACCTTGGTTACTAGCCTAAGCTATCGCTTGACTTGAAATGCAAGGCTGTAAAATTACATCATCTCTTCTAAAGAGTACATCTGTGCCAGCCTACTTGATCCACACTACAGAAAAATTCTTCCTGCTATCACTCCTTTTTCTGAAGGGGATGTTTCACAAAACAACAAGTGGGTTCTTGAGCAAGCAGGAGAAATGGAAGAAGAATAGCTGGAACTTAGAGTCACCCTCCACAATTCTGGGGTGCCGCCTTCAACTTCCAGAGAGGGCAGTCTTGTGTCACATCCGCCAACCCCACCAACAAGAAAACTGGTGACAAGAGCAACAGCAGAGTTGGACCCAACCTCTGCATTGACCTGTTTTCAAGTGGCTGGTCTTCAGTCCAGTGCAGAGGTGAATGAAAAAGAGGTAGAGCAAGTGGCAGCACCAATGACCATTCAGAGGCTGTTCCAGCAGTATCGGGATGACCCTAAAGAAGCATATTTGGATCAAAACTCATTAGTGTATTGGTATGGGAAGATGCACCAATGACCAGAGCTCAGCAGCCTAACAATAAAGTTTCTGGCTTGTCCTATAGCCAGGGTGTCTGCTGAACATATGTTCAGTGCAGCTGGTGCAGTTGTTACAGTAAAAAGGACCAGTCTCTCTCCTCAAAAAGTGAAGAGATTGACGCTGATCAAAATGAACCAGCATTTTATTCCACCTAATTACACCATTCCTGAAACACCACAGGAGAAAGAAGAGGTTGACTGGCCAGAATCAAGTATGTTAGCTGACCAACTTCTGGGTGACCCACCAAAGTTTGAGGATGAACTCTACTTCCCCTTCCCTGATTGAGTATACCAGTGCCACCACAGAACTGTTTCATTATTTCTCATTCAGTATCTTTTTCACTTTCTCTGTTTGCAAAAACAATATTTATATATATCTGCTAGTGCAAAATTATTTTGTGTCGGATTTATGCTGCCCAACCATTGATTTTATAGTCACATACTAGCCTGGATTGTAGTTGGACCTGTCTGCAGTGAAGAAGCCCCCATATACCATCCAGTACATTGGAGATGCTGCCTGCCTCCCTCTCAGACCATTGCCTATCCTATGTTTACATCACCTACCAGGGCTGCTCTAGAAGATCATTGATTAAAAGACCTCCAGTGCCAATGACTAATTCCAATGTGTGGATACCATCAAAGAGGAGGTATTTTGCTCAACCACCGTGCTTGGATTGGAGGAGGGAACTAAGTAACTATTGCACCAATGAGTGGTGATATATTGATTGATTGTGATTGTAAATTTATGAGTGATGAGCTGATGTATGCGGTGGCTGACAGTGCGGGAGGGAGTTCAACAAAATTGTAAACTTGTTTCTGATGATTTGCAAATGTTTGGGGGCTGATGGGTGATTATTATTTCCTGAACGTGAATGGCCTTTCAAAAGCAGTGAAATTTACTTGCAGGGTCTACTCCTTTTTTCTAGTTCCTCGTAAAAAAACAGTCACTTAGTTACCAAACACACATCGACACAAAAAATACCCCAGTTCTGTTTCTCTATTTGTTCTTCAACAGTAGTGCACTTCACAAGTCTGCCCTGCTTAATTGGGATTGGGGTTACTCTGAATCTGGAGATGGAAGATAGAAGAACTCAGGGCGGGACTACCTCAACAGCTAGAAAGGAGAAAGTTTTCGACTTCAAAGAGAACCCATGATGATGGTAAAGACTTTGAGGCCTAGTACTCACTCAGCTCTGTGAACTGGAGAGAGGTGCGTTGATTTGGAAATGCTGCAGAGCATGTGGTTGCGGCATTGCTAGCTCAAACGTGAAACTCCTCTTATGTTTTTGCTCTGCCTCTGAGTCTTCTTGGTACACTCCTGACTCCTCATGAAGCTTACCGTGCTTTCTTTTGTCATTTTCCTTTAATCTATAATACAGGTACTGTTACTTTCAGTATACAGGCCTTCTCCAGTAGTCTCCTGCACAAACAAAGCTTGGAAAGCTCAAAACTCCAGCTTACCTATCGGACAGGTGCAGACAAGCACCAGAGTGACGGACAATCCAAGAAGAACGGATACATCACCCAATTTGGCAATACAGTATCATTTTCCTTTTAGCAATCATAATTTTTAGAACTGGGTGGGTTACGTTCAATCTTCCATATTTCACAACTAGAAGACATAGCACTTAGGATATACTATCTGGGGTCTCTCTGGGGCAGAATGGCTGTTTCCAATGAATTTACTGAACTGTGCCATACTTTCTTACTTATCCTTTTGTTTCCTTCCATAACAGATTGATGATGGTGTGCTGCTCAGTGCCCCAATGAATATTGTAATGATTTATTTTGTGTAGTGTTTGCCTTGACACCTTTCCACAAATCATCTTTCCTATCCATTGATTAAGCTGCTAACCCTCTTCCCCTGGGCTGTGTGATTTATAAAGGTGTCACCTAATTTTACACCATAAATGAATTACGCACTTGCTGTGGCAGAGGTGGTAAAAGCAACTTTTACCTTCTATTACCTGAGCAATATTCCACATCGGCCCCATCAACATCTTCATTCATGCCTTGTGTGTGTGTTCTGTAAATGCTTAACCTGATCTAAACACTCTTGAGTCCGAGCCCACTTCTGACACCAGGATCTTGTTTCCTAAGTTCAGTTTTATGCTATAGCTCCCCACCATTGCTCAGAAGAAATTGATATTGCTATATGTTATTATCATATCAGGTCGCATTTGCTGTGTGTCAATATTGTCACTGTGGTAGTCTGGTCTCAGTCTTTCTACAGTTATGATATATAATGATGACCCACAAACTCTTTGTTTTCTTTCAATCGAGTTGACAGTGATGGGTAATCCTTTGATTAATCCTGTATTTGGAGTTTGCATAGGTGGGAGTGGCACCTTCTGCAAAGTTCTATCTTCCCTATTAGCGTGCTAGCCTGCTACTACTACTATCTACTTACCACCCCCATAATGCCATCTTGGGAAAACCTCACAGTAAGAAAAAGACTTCCTCATTTCATCTATTCAGGTAGGAGAAGAACTATGGATTGAAGCGAACTTGTTTAGTTAGTATTTAACTCCTGCTAAAGAATATGTTGTCTGTGTGTACTGTTTTTTTTGTAGGCAAATAATAGCTGCAGAGGGCATTAGAGCAAGGGTCTAAGCAAATAACATTCACTTTGTTAGCAGATTAATGATAAAAATCTACACAAACAGACAGCAGTGCAAACTAAAAGTCTAATACACCAAAATAAAGTTTTGACATGCAAATTAAGTTAAAAATATCCCCTTTATTATTTACAAATATAAAAGCCTCCATCTCTACCCACAACAATCCCATCCCTTTCCCTGAACAAACATAACCCCATCCTCAAAAAGTCCAACAATAAGTCCAAAGTGACGTCCAGCCCAAATCCCTCCCTACCCTCTCTACCCATTACAAGTCCCTCCGACCAAAACCCAAAAAAATTAAAAGGGCTTCAAAAAGGGTACTCTCTATATGGGTCCGGAGCTGGTCGATCCTCTGCTCTATGCTGGCGAGCCGGCTCTCCATCCAGTCCATCTGCTGCAGGATGCGTCAGAACAATGCCCTGGTGGAGCGGGAGGGTGCAGCAGCAGGTGCAGTAAGGGACCCTGACTGCTAGCGCCGGTGATTTACTGGCTGGGAGGCTGTGGGCTGGCATGCTGTTCTGCTGTGTCCTGGGTCTGAGGTAGCTGTTTCTGCTTCTTCCTCCACCAGGATCACCAGGTGCTGGAATTCTGCCTCAATGTTCCCCAGCCTCTACTGACGCAGATGGCCTGCTGTCTGCTGCCTAGCTGGTGGTGGTCATCGGGCAGGAGAAGCTATATCGAGAAAAAGAAGAATAACAAAAGACACATTGTAAACAAAGCTCTGAACAAATACCTCTGCAATTGATAGATAGAGGGTTGCACAGTAGCAGTACACTGCTGGTCCCCTAGGGATGATGGAATTTGATGTGATTATTATTTATGATTAGAAGAGTCACAGGACCAATCTTTTATTTGTTTACCTACACATGCCTCACATAAGAAGCATTAACAGTCTGGTAAAAAAAAATATGGCGGGATACAACCAGGTAAAAAAAGCTGGTGATTTCATTTTCTTCTTTTAAAGGCTGTCCTAGTAACTAAATCAATACATATAGTGGAAAAATAAAACATATTTGCCTCTCATTATGATGAGTAAGGCATTATGCACTATGGAGTACAAGTTGTTGTGCCAAAATATTGGAGGCATGCTGGCCAGTGCTTCAAGAATGTTGTTATTGTCTGCAGCTTGGGCAGCTATAGCTGACAATTATTTATTTTTAATTCCAATAACCCTGCTCTTCTCCACATGCCTTTAACTTAGTTTAGTTTCTACCCTGACTCCAAAGAGGCACGTGAATAAATATAAGATACATCACACATGTCATGTATAAAATCGGATATATTTTATCCTGTCTGCCATAATAGATGGGGGAGGAACGATGCACTGCACTAAAGGGAAAGGAATGGGGTATATAGATTGTATTTGGCACGTTCGTCACAGAGTATCCCCTACGCCAAACTTGAAATCAAATCAGACACATACTAGTCCCACTTTACTCACTGGTCTCGTCCACCATCACAAATTCTTTCCAACAAATTGATTCACTGGGCAGTAAGGAAGGTAAAGGAACTTGACTTACTCTACTGCAGAGTAAGGCAGATGGATCAGGCAGGTAGGTTGAGCTTTCGCTATAGCAGAATAGTGGGGCATCACAGATCTCTCTACAGAAGAAGAGCTCCCTTCTTTATTCATCCAAACAATTATTCTATCGTCCTTTCATTCTTTCCCTATATATACCCATAGCCACCATGATTTAAGCTTTACTTTCTATCATCCAG
Source organism: Pleurodeles waltl (assembly GCF_031143425.1). Taxonomy (NCBI): domain Eukaryota; kingdom Metazoa; phylum Chordata; class Amphibia; order Caudata; family Salamandridae; genus Pleurodeles; species Pleurodeles waltl. The sequence goes on along the minus strand of NC_090445.1, from coordinate 138,458,929 downwards.
TCTTCCACCTAAATTCACAATCCTTTATCCATCCATTCAGTACCCACAATATCCACACTTTTTTTTCGATCATCCTTACATCCATCCATCCATTTAACCAATACCAATACTCACAGACACATCCTTTTTCATCTACCCACCCATCCTTTTATTTTACTATTTTAACTCATCCTTTCTTTTAACCTTCCGTTCTTTCCCGTTTCTATCAAGCCATCATTTTTAGCATACATTATATGTGCTTTTGCTGAGCTGCAGATAGAAGAGGCCATAAGTAATCCAACCACCGCTGTAGAGGTAATGCAGGGGGTTTATGAATACGATCAAGAAAATGCCCTAGTAGCTAGAGAGTAAGAGTAATTGTCAATAAGCAAGCAATGTGACTTACCAGCGCCCATCCCTGGTGCTGCATCTTCCTCTGCTCCATCTGGTCTTGCAGCGGTCAAACTTGAGCCGGCTTCTCCACTGGTGGCTGGTGTGGCTATTCAAAAACAGTGTACAGTCTTTGGATGCCAGATCCCATTATTAATTTTTAATACCAAAAAATTTAAAATGCAATCGTTACAGTTCGGTTAGCACTGCAGTATCTTCTGTCAAAAATATCACTCTGGGCATTTTGTTGGAATGTTAGAAAAGCCAGGTAGACAACCAGCCAAAAGCTTTGCATAATAGAGGGGCAGACCTATAGCCTATGACTGACGATGACTTGTAATCATTGAAGAGCAGCGAGGGGATGGAATCCAAAATGGTCAATGAAAGACAGAAAAAAAATAATGAAGAGATAACAGGAATTAAACAAAACTTGGATTGGGGGATTGGAGAAAAGGGAGAAAGTGTAAAAAATGAAACAAGGCAAAATTAAAAGTAGTATAAAAGTGGGGAGAGGTAAAAGTTAGGGAAATATTAATAATAATATTAAATATTTCGACTTACTGGGATGAGCAGATCCATCAGCATCGGCACTGGTGGTTGGCGCCTCCCCAGCTCCTACTGGAAGCTCCGGTGCAGTGCCCTTCTTCTTGCCCTTGGTTGCTGATGTAAGTTTAGAAAGAAGATTTAAAAAACTACATTAGTGGTACCGTTAAACTCCACAAAATTATTATATAACAAGCAAATGCAGTAAGATTGTACTTAAATCAGATCGCCTATGGTACTATACTAGTATTATCAACTATTGTTAACTTGGCATTACTCCTAAAATCCCTATTCCAAATTTCCTTAAGAAAATTTATGTTTAGAACAAAAGCATTGCAATTAATGATCTTTCATTCTATTCTCATTTCTCAAGCCCCTTGATGGACCAACTCAGTTGCCCTTTTTTGCAATGCATGTATACTCACATCACTGTGAAATCGCTTGGGACTGTACGAGCTACATAAAGTCACAGAGAACGCTGACTCACTTATATCACTAATAATTCACTACGGAGACAGGAGGACATCGGTGACTGCATTGTAATTGCTTCTTAAATAATCAGCCAAAGCAAGTGCCTACCTACGAGTATACTGATGTAGCGCCAAGTAACTGCCTAGCTCTAACTGGATCACATAAAAAATAATAATCTTAACATAAACTAAAGGTAACTTACTCTGAGTGGAAGCCGCATGCTTTTTGGAAAAAAGTGAGCATTGTAGAACACAAACACAATAAAAATATAATACTCACCAAGCCCTGAGATGTCCAAGCCTAGCAGGGCAAACAGGTCCTGCTCGCAGTCGATGATATCCACCCAGCGGTGCACTAGCTGCATGGTGGTGTGCTGGACCTGGGTGGTGTCCCTGACCAACCGGCACACCCTAGTCCAGGGCTGCTGACGCTCCCACAGAGGGTAACTGCTTACAAGCCTTCCGTCTGTTGACAGCATGGAGGGGAGGTGGTATTGCACATAAAAAAAAAACTGTGCTGTCACCTCCTCCTCGCTGAAGATCGGACGAGGACGCTGTTGCCCCTCCATTCTACCATGGCGCTTCGTGGGTAGGATAGGAAAAGAAACAGGTGGAAAAGAAGGAAATAAGGAAAAGTAAACTAAAATACAAAAAGTCACAAAAACATGAATACACCGTAAAAGTAATGAGGCACAAAAAGAAACACTAATACAATAAATAAAAAAATTAGGGTAAATCAAGTATGTGGTGGAGGAGTACAAAGATTGAGGGTAGATTGAAGTAGAAGTGCCAGCACCATAAACAGAGTGAAAAACAAGATGGCCGCACCCATGCCAACCATGTGGTGCCATTCCCGGGCGATTTTGAGCACGTACATCACATTGCATTTGACATCAAACACACTGTGAATGGGCACAACGGATAACTCTGCCCGCTTTCAGAACTACACGTAGCCTTGCTACGTTTTTTGCTACTTCGAGGAGTTCCACATACTGTGGCTCCGCCCACTCCGCCCAGGCCTAGTTAGTTTACACAGGTGAGAAGGGTGGTGCCTGTACAATTTGTGAGTGTACCTGTATATGTGTGGAGGGTGCCTGTGTAGGTGGGGACATGCCTATTCAGGGGATGAAGTGCCTGTGGAGGGAGCACCTGTATAGGATGTAAGAGTACCTGTGCAGGTGGGGGAAATACCTTTACGTGGGGAGGATGCCTGCATAGAGGTGGAGGGTGTTTACTTTGTGGGGAAAGTGCCTGTGCGGAGCAGGGCGTGCTATACAGGGGGTGAGGGATGTGCCTGCACATGTGGGTTACGTGCCTGTGGTGGCAAGTGCACTGGAATTGCTGGTGTATATTGAGGTGTTACCTGTGCAGGTGGTGGTACAAGTGGCTGCGTGGGATGGGGTTCAGGCAGGTGTATGGTCCCCTCCATGTGTTGACCATGAAGGAAGACTTTGAGATATTTTCAACATGCCCTCCATCACCTTTATGACCAAGGCATGAAGTCCTGCACTTTCCTCCCTATAGACTGATATTTGGTCATGGTGCATCCTTGACATGTCTAACCAAAATTTCACACTACCGTCTATAACACAAGTCTGCTGGTCACTCATCTAAGAGATTTCCTGTAATGAGTCTGAAAAGTCAGCCAGAGTAGCCCCTATTGCACAAATCTCCTGCCTTACATCAGACTGTTATTAGAAAAAAATCATCCTTCCACTGGCCAACATGAGCATCTGCCAGCCCCCTCCATGGGAGACACTCTCAGATATGACTGCCAGGTCCACCTTCCCGGGGAGGTGTGGCACATTAGAGGCTGTGGGGAGGAGAATCATGCCTAGTGTCTAAATGCTCCTCACCAGGGCTATTGGGTCCTTCACATGCTTGGGTAAAGGCCTGGGAAGCACTGTCAAGGCAGGAGTGTGTAGTAGAAGCAACACATTAACCTTGGATGTGAGGGTTGTGAGGAGGTGAGGGTTGTGTTGTGGGAGGTGAACGCTGTGGCTGGTTGACTGACTGCTGACTGATGTTGCCTTCAGTCTTCTGGTGAGTGGGCCAACAATGCACTCTTCCTCATCCTGGTCCTCCTCCATAAACAGTACCTACTCATCTTCCTCCTCATCCTCCTCTTGTTGTGCAATGCAGGCCGCTGACACTGCTGCTTGGAGTAGGATCAGGTTCTCTTTTTGAATTGCCCACTGCCCTCTACTGGTGGATGATTCAGCTTTATCGGCGACTCATTGTCCTCAGCACCTTAGAGACAGAGGTTGCAACATGATAATTATTTGCCATGGTATATCATGTGCTACAAGTATTAAAACCATTTTTCTTTGCATCTATCTGAAGTTCCACATGTGATCTGGTTTGTGTAAACCTATATCTGACAGCTCACACTGTAGCATTGAGGTCTTCAATGAGGATCTGCAATGCAAAATCACACTAATCAGATCCACCCGTAGGCCCGTGTTGTATTGAGATCCTCTGCGATGTTTTGTATGGCAGAAGACATGATCCTCAATCGAGCAGCTTCACAAAGAAGTGACACATTAATTAATGTTCAGCATGAATTATAAGTGAACATGCAAAATTAACACAGAGATCAATGATTATGTTCGGAACACATTACACACCATTAGGGGCCAGATGTAGGAAAGGATTTGCAAGTCGCAAACGGCAAAAATTGCCGTTTGCGAGTCGCAAATCGCATTTTCCTATGCAGAAATGCATTTTGCGAGTCGGGACCGACTCGCAAAATGCATTTCAGAATCGCAAATAGGAAGGGGTGTTCCCTTCCTATTTGCGATTCGTAGTGGTATGCAATACCATTTGCGACCGCATATGCGGTCGCAAATGGTGTCGCAGTTACCATCCACTTCAAGTGGATGGTAACCCACTCGCAAATTGGAAGGGGTCCCCATGGGACCCCTTCCACTTTGTGAATGGACCCCAAACTATTTTTTCAGGGCAGGTAGTGGTCCAAGGGACCACTACCTGCCCTGAAAAAATACCGAAACTAAAGGTTTCTGTTTTTTTTTAAAGTGCAGCTCGTTTTCCTTTAAGGAAAACGGGCTACACTTAAAAAAACAAAACTGCTTTATTTAAAAGCAGTGACGAACATGGAGGTCTGCTGACTACAGCAGGCCTCCATGTTTGCGAGTGCCTAGACTCGCTATGGGGCCGCAATTTGAGACCCACCTCATTAATATTAATGAGGTGGGTCATTGCGACCCCATAGCGACTTGCAGACGGTGTCTGAGACACCGTTCTGCATACCAATTTGCGAGTTGCAAATTGCGAGTCGCAGGGACTCGCAATTTGCAACTCGCAAATTGGCTTTTTGCTACATCTGGCCCTAGATGCTTAAAAAAAGTGGCAATATCTGCTAATTTACTTTCACAATGATTTAGTTATTGTGAACTCTTTGGAAAATAGTTGTTTACAACACTCAATGGCACACTTACATGATAGACAGATTCTAATTGGTCTAACTGCTGCAGTCAGAAGGTCTACCAATTCCCTGGATGAGGGACTTTGGATGACTCAGTGTTGAACATGGCCTTTTAGGGGATGATCCTAAAACATTTTACCTTTTTCTCCCAGTTTTTTTGCTGACTTTCTTCGTGTGGCCGTAGGACTCTAGGCACTTTCCCACTGTACTGCAGTGGAGAAGTGCACCCGCCCTTCCTACACATGCCAGAAAGGGGTACTCATGGGCATGGTTGCTGTGCTGTATCCAGGAGTGCCCTGTAAAAATGTATACCACACACCTGAGGAGGATACAGCCCTGGCTACTAGTGGGATGCTGCAATGAGTGTGCCACCCACTAGAAGAGCTTGTCAACCATGTCTTAGGCCTGACAATGTGGGGGCTTATGTGCGCCTGTGCTCAGGGTGGCATGTCTTAAGCCGTGGATAACCCTGAGCAGGCCTTATGCTTCCCCAGGGCTGGTACACCAAGCCCTGGCAGGGAAGAACCCCCACATGGGTTTTCCCTACCTATGGGATTTGGCCTTTCCCATACGGTGGGCTATCATGTAGTGGGCGTAGGGCCCTGGGCACTATCCTCCTGTGTACCAGGTGGAATTGCACATGCCCTTATTCCACCAGTTAAGAAGTGGCACTAACAAGCAGATATGGGATCTGCTGCAGCAGGTCAGTGTGTGTGCACAATTGCACAATTACATTTTACTATGTACTGAGACTGTCATTGCAGGCCACTGTGTGTGCACATGCACAATGGTGTTCAATAAGGTATTGAGCCTGCCATTGTGTCCCAGTTGTGCACACCTGTACAATTGGGTTTTCTTATACATTGAAAATGGCCTAGCTGGCCAATATAAGCACACTTGCACAATGGTGTTTTGATATATACTGAACCTGGCATCCCTTGCCAATATGTGCACAATTGCACAATGGTGTTTCCATCCATATACTGAGCCTGGCGCAACTAGCCAATATGTACACTCTTGCACATTAGTGTTTTCTTATATACTGGGCCTGGGCCAACATGTCAGGGCATGGACAGTTGCACACTGGTGTTTTTAAATATTCTGAGCCTATCACTACAGGCCTGTATGGGTGCAAGTAGGAACAGGATAGAGTTTAAGCCGTCATAATATAACAATCTTCCACATCTTCTCAATTATCTGAATGACTAGAAAAGGAAATCGAAGATCTTGCACTTGACAATGTGTGTTATTTACGGCATTCCCAAGAAAGGGACTACACACTCTATTTACAAGTGCGTAAAACCAACTCTAGAACTGTTTTTTTTCCTAGTGAATGAAGGGTCCATGACTCCTAGAAGCTGAAATATGAGTATGAGCTATGTCCAACCATTCCTCAGTCACCATATCAATAGGGACTGACACGCACAAATGTTCAAACAACAGATTATGGTAGCTCAATGAAATAGCCTTAAAGGACATTGCTTTGAAAAGTTCCATTGCTGATGCAATTCATCTCTACTTTGAAGAGAAAGATTGAATAAAGGTGTTGGTAAACACAGTATGGGATGTCATAAATGTGGTTGTGAGAGAAAACCTGATATCCCATACATCCACTTTTAAAAATTGTATTAAAAAAGAAATAGAAACTTGAATTTTAAATCATTGTTCTAGAAATGCAATACAAAAATGATTGCAGCCTTTTCTGTTATCATGTGTTAAGCATAGCCAGAGGGTGTTACGATCACTACTTCCTGCATCCAAGCATGTACCTTATGTTGTGCAACCCATCACATAATAAATCATGTAGCTGCTCCTCAATCTCTCACACCTTAGATTAAGGCCCTCATTATAAGTCCCGCTTACTCCATGCCGACTGCCGCCAACATACCACTGCGGCGGCGGTTTACCGCTACCCATATTATGACACACACATAGCAATCCGTCACTATACAGACACACACACAAATCTGCCAGCCCAGAGGTCAGTGATAAACTGGCGGTAGCAAAACCCACACCGTTACTCCAACAGAACTACACCCACAGCATTGTGATCCACGAATCACCGCGGCGGACATTCAAAGGCGCTAAACCATTGATGGTACATACCGCTGTACTCAAAATATACACACACATACAAAACAACACTACATTGGACAAATCTAATAATACACACCTGACACACATACACACACCACACCCACACCACTATAAAACACACATCCACATTACCCACAACCCCTTACAACTCAAGAAAATTGACAACTGAGGGAGAGACACACCAAGAGCACCCACAGAACAATAGCCACTGAACACCATTACCCATACACCATACAGGCACCTCACAGCACACACCCCAACACATCACCCCACACACCCTCACACACACCACTCACACTACACCCATGGCACCACAAACACACCCCAGGTCCTCAGAGGAGGAGCTAAGGGTCATGGTGGAGGAAATCATCCAGGTAGAGCCACAGTTATTCGGATCACAGGTGCAGCAGACATCCATTGCTAGGAAGATGGAGCTATGGCGGAGGTTCGTGGCGAGGGTCAACTCCGTGGGACAGCACCCCAGAACAAGGGATGACATCAGGACCTACAGGGGAAGGTGCATTCCGTGATAGCAAGACACCAGATAGCAGTACAGAGGACTGGCGGTGAATCCCCACCTCCTCCCCCACAACTGATAACATGGGAGGAGCAGGTCCAAGCAGCCCCTCAGCGAGTTTCCCGTGCCCTCTCACCCAGGAAGGTGGGCATCTTCTTCGCCCCAGGCACCTCAGGCCCTGCCCCAGTTAGCCCTGCTGCCCTGAGTGAGGAGGCTATTGACCTCCTGAGATCCATCTCTGTTGGGCAGTCAACGATAGTGAATGCCATCCAGGGGCTGGCAGGGCATTTGCAACAAACAAATGCATTCCTTGAGGGGATTTACTCTGGCATGGCAGCCCAACAGAAATCAATCCAGGCTCTGCCGCCCTCCCTGATGGCAGCCATCGTTCCTGTCTCTAGCCACTCCCCTCAAACTTCATCTGCCCAGTCCCATTCCCCTCAACCCCAACCTATCCCAAGCACACATTCAGACCAGCATGCACCTAAGACAACACACAGGAGTGGCTCAGGCAAACACAAGCACCACACATCATCCCACAGGCACTCACACAAACACAATCTGGATGTAGACACACCAACATCCACTGCCTCCACTGTGTCCCGCTCCTCCTCATCGTCCACCTCCCTCCCAGTTGTGTCTACACTCACACCTGCATGCACTACATCCACATCCACTGCCTCCATCACCATCACCCCTATCACTACACACCCCTCACTGGCAGTCACCACCCCCACATCCATGCACACATCCCCTTTGTCCTCTCCCACTGTGTCTATCCCCCCTCATCCTCCCCAGGATGTAGCACACTGGGCACAAAGCCCCCTCCAGAACCAGTGGAAGAAGCCACCCACTTGAGAGACTGTGGCTTTGCACTCCCCAGGACCAAGCAGTGTGCAAACCACCCACTAGAGAGACTGTCGCTTTGCACTCCCCAGGGCCAAGCAGTGGGCAAACCACCCACTTGAGAGACTGTGGCTTTGCACTCCCCTCGACCAAGCAGTGGGCAAACCATCGACTAGAGAGACTGTGGCTTTGCACTCCCCAGGACCAAGCAGTGGGCAAACCACCCACTTGAGAGACTTTGGCTTTGCATTCCCCAGGATCAAGCACAGGGCATGTTGCCCCCTCCAGGACAAGTGGTGTTGTACCATCTTCAGGCTGAGGTGCCCTCCTTTCCCCGTCCCCCTGAGGTTCCTGTGTATTTTCGACCTGATGCCCTTGCAGTGTTCTCTCCGTATTGATGCAGGAGTCAAGTGGGGTTTTGGCCTATGTGATGTGGCCCTGCATTTGTATCCCTCCATTTGTATATATGTAAATGCTGTTTTGATTTTTGAGGACGTATTTCTAGTTTTTTATCTTATTACACTAACTTCAATCACTTCCTTTTGTCCTTGCATTATTCCTGAGGGCTAAGAGGTGGATGTGTAATGTTGTTGCATATGTTTGTGTGTATGGTGTTGGGGGTGGGGGTGTTGCATGTGTGTGTCACTATCTTTTTCCTCCCCCTCCCCTGTGTGCTAGGTGGCAGTACTCACCGTGGTCGTCTTCGCTGGAGTTGGTATTCATGTTGTAGGAGGAGGTAGACCAGCATGGCGAACACCTGCAGTTCAGGCTCCATGGCGTTGTGGTTGTTCCCTGAGTCACCAGAGGTGAGTCGTTTACCTTCTGTGTTCTGTTTCTGCCGTGCTTTTGATGTCATTGGTACTGCCCCGGAAAAGGTGGCGGATAGGCCTCTTGTAAAAGCTTGGGCAGTACATTGTCTTCCGCCTGGCTGTTGGCGGTTACCACTGTGGTGCTTGTTGCTACCACTGTGGCTGTCTGTGTGGGAGGTTTCCGCCGTGGTCATAATTCCATTTTTTTTAACACTGGTTTGTTAGCGGTATTACCGACGCTTTATCACCGACTGCCAGGGTTGTAATGAGGGCTTAAATATTTGAGCTAAGTGTGGTATCACTGTTGCCTACACCAAATCTTTAAATTATCTTTGTGTTTGCAATGTTCCATGTGCTTGGAATTATCCCTAGATTTGACTAAAAGGCATCATGTTGTTCCACATTTGTACAAATCCGTCTTCAATGATGACCTTTTTTCTGTTATTGTAATTATTCAGGAGCTTGATAATTATCCATGTGCCTGCAGACATGGACTTTCCAGTCAGGTACCTTCCAGAGTGATTCATTATTATCCATGTGCCTGCAGAAAGGGACTTTCCAGTCAGGGACTTTCCAGTGTGAAACATGTGCCCTTCCAGAAAGTACTATCTACCTATAAACACAGTCAAACCCCAGTCGGGCACTTGGCTTCATTTCCCAAAAAATAACTCTTACCCTCCTCTCCACTCTCCTAGATCATCGTACCCTCTACTCATTAAACCAAGCTTCCTAGCCTGACCCGGTAACATCTGCGCCCCGCAGATATCTCTGAGTAGCTCAACGGATATATCAGATCCCTGGATTCAAGAAAAAACCTACCATGAGTGACAGCGGGTAATCCTCTTTGCGGCTGCAGCCATTCATGAACTGGTCAATTGGTCATTCTGACATGTGAGAGCGTAACCTGCAATGAAAAGAAGGAGGAAGCAAAAGAAGAACAAACAAGGTTAGTACACTAGTCTTTGTTTCTCGTCCTGAACAATTCTACAAACATAAAAATAAATAGACTTGTGAATAATCCAGGCTGAACACCCCCACGCTATCTGCTGGAAGTTCAAGAGACAGGAGAAAAAGAGAATTCAAAATAAAGAACAGTTACATAGCAAGAGCATACAATGTAATATGCTGCCAGGGGGAAAACTGTGAACTGTCATCCGAAGATCATGAAAGGAGTGGGAATTTCTATCCCACAAGAACAAAAGGAGTACGTATTTTCTATGTGGTTATAAGCATCTCTAAGAGTATGTATTTTCATTGCTCCAATGTTTTTTGAACTAACTTAGTCAATGCATGCCAATGCTAATATAGTGTTTGTGTTCCTTCCCTCTAGTTGACTCTCCTGCACACCCCGAAAGAAGAAGACACTTGGGGCATTCCTGAACAGGATAGCAAGTTCTACACCACTCAAGAGGACACAAGTCTTTGTTTCTTTTATTATTTTGCCCCAACCCCCTTCCCTCCTAGGACAGCGCTTTATTTGAGGTTATTATTCCTTGGTTGGGCGTTGTGTTGGGAGAGACTAGGGTTAAATATCATCTCTGCGGACAAGTTCTCCAGGTTAGTGGCCTGACACAGTGGAATTGGAACATTTATTGGTTAGAGAAATGGCAAAGAACATTTGATACACAGGCCAAAATACTACTAGAAAGGATGCAAGGCAGACCACATTCTGGCATTTAAATTACAAACAATCCAATCCTGCAATTGCATATACAAAATATAGGATGATAGAGGGAATTTTAAGGTCACAATACAAGATAAACTTTAAGCACTTGTTGTATATACTCATCTTTATATCAGGGCAAAATCCTCTCTGGAAAATCACAATACTTCAGTAATACTCCACAAATCATTTGAAGAGCTTGAAGCCACCATCCCTCCTCAAAGAAGTTTGGATTGAAATTAGGGGCCATAAAACAAAGCTAAACATCATGACTGTTTTCTGCATCTTTCTTTCAAAGCTTTGCAAGACACTCTGGCTGAACCATTAGACACATTATTCAACTACATGGGGACAAATAAGAAGGTCACAGATACTATGGCAGGATCCATAATAACAGTCTTACTCAAACTCAAAAAAAGACACAAAGTTGTGGGTGCCATATCACCCCATAGCTGTACTTAACTTAGACGCAAAATGTTTCACTGGAATCCTGGTTTCCAGGCTGCACTTAATTTGATGAGAAATAATTTTGCAATAACAATTTGGCTTCAAACAAAGCTGTCAATCTGCCAACAAACTTAAGTTGGCATTAACTTCATAAGCATTGCCACATGGTAAAAAATACAAATGGTCCTTCTCTGCTTTCTGACACTTGATGTGGAGAAGACATTTGACGGCATAGATTGGAGGATCATATAAAGGGTACTGCCGAAACCTAATCTGGACCCAACAGTGTTCTTGTTTATTCTGGCCATCTATGTACAAACATCAGCTTGCAGTAAAATCAAAGATGAGCTTGCCCAGTAAATTCACCTCACATAGGGTACAGGACAGGGATGTCCAATTTCATTGCCTTCAAAATTGAATCTCTAATTAAAAAAATAAATGAAAATGGAACAATAAATAAATAGTTACTAAGAACTGGGGCCCTCATTACGACTTTGGTGTTTTTTTTCAAAGACTGCCGAAGCCACTGAAGCCAACAGACCACCAGTGCTGGTGGTCTGCTGACCGCCATATTAGGAGTCATTGGAGAACTTCCACCCATTTATGGGTGGAAGTCCGACTGCATTGGCCTGGCCTATGAAGTTGAAGAGGCGGGTGCATCGCCAGCACGCCACCCCAGGAAGACTCTGCCTGCCGTTCTATGAGCCGTAATACGGCTTGACGGAGTCTTGCTGGCGTGGTGGTGCTAGCGGTGCAGAACCGCCAGGACCCATCCCCTCCCAGATGACCAGCTTACCAGAAAAGGTAAGCTGATTGTCCGAAGGAGGTGGGGTGTTGGGTGTATGTGTGTGGTGTGTGCATGTATGTGTGCGAATTGGGTGTGTACGAGTGCGTGTATGTGTGCGAATGCGGGTTTATGAGTGCACGTTTGTGAGCAAGTGAGTGGGGTGTCTATGTGCAAGTCTGTGAGTGAGTGGGGGTGCATGTGTGCAGATGAGGGGGGTGCAAGTATGCATATGCGGAGGGGGAGTGTGTTAATGTATGCATGTGTGCATGAATGCGGAGGGGTGTGAATGATTGTGGATGGGGGTGCGTGTGAGAGCAATTGTTTGTGGGTGGTGTAAGTGAATGTTTGTGGATGGGTGTGGGGGTGTTTGTGGGTATGTGTGTGCACGTGCATGTGTTTGTGTAAGTGGATGGGAGGGTGTGTGTGTGTGTGTGTGAGTGAACGTCAAGAGCGGGTGAGTATATGTAAGCGGTGCAGGGGTGAGTGAATGTATGTATGCGGTGCAGGGGGAAGGGACGGGGTGTTAATGTTTACGGGGGTGCGTGTGTGTGAGTGGGGATGAGTGTATATCAGTGTGAGAGCCGGTGGGGGTGTTTGAATGGATGTGTATGTTTGGGGGGGGGTTTGTTAGTGTGTGGACGGGTTTAGGGGGTGCATGGAGGTGTGGGGACATGTGTGCGTGTCATCGGGTGCATTACCACCAGGGTTTTTATGGCGGGGTGACCGCCACAAAAAGTCTAGCGGTGAGCAGTCTTGTAATCCGTCCGGCAGGCTGAAGCCTGCCGCTGGGCTGGAGGTGCTCACTGCTGGCCGCCTCGGTGTGACCGTACTGGCAGGCCAGGTGGCACTGTGGCGGTTTGGCATCTGCTAAATCCCACAACTTGTAATGCGGCAGTCTTTACCGCCGAGTCTGCGGCGGTAAAACCACCACAGCGAGGCTGGCGGTCATCAGACTGATGACCGCCAGCCTCGTAATGAGGGCCTGGGTCTTCAAAGTTTTCCATTTTCTGCATCACATACTTTTCTTAACAGATCTGGTGTCTTACACCCTCACCTTGAGAGAGGAACTTGAAACATTTTCAAACATATGTGGGTGTAGCATAAACAGCTAAAAGTTCCAAGGCATGGGAGTAGCTGATACTTTCATTTTTCCTTTTTTAATTTTACCCATCAAAGATGAGGATTTGAGTTTGCACAAAGCTTGATCCCTTAATAGGGGATCAATATCCTACATGGTCACAAAGCTCTATACAGGTGCAATGACCTCCCCCCATTCCCTTTTGTTGGATGTCAATCTTCAAAAGCCTGTATACATGGAGGTATTTAGAACTGTCTTGTTTTGGCAGGATTAATTTCATTAAGATAAGCATCCACCCATTGTCCCTTTATGCGCTCCCAACACTTCTACTTAAGTTTTCAAATCAAATATTGAAAGATGTTCATAAGCCCTTACTTAACTTTATTAGGGAAGAAACGGTACCTAGAATAATGATCTCTACATTCTTTAAGAATCCTCAGCCAAAGGGCTAGGACTCCCTGAAATTTCCAGATATCTTGTAGCAGCTGAATTACAACCAGCCCTAGACCGGATAAGAAAATAAAAAATAAAACCATGGCTGCTAGTCGCAGAAGGTTACACCTCAAACCCTCAAAATCATTGAATGTGGTTTCCCACACTCCACAGTCACAAAAAATCCTTCTTAAGCACCAGAATAACTTGGTATGCAGCAAAAGAGTAATTACACCTGATTCCGGAGAATCCAATATCCTACAACCCTGATTTCATTCCTGGACTTGACAACCCACATTTTGTTAATCAATTTAGAAAAGTGCCCTTTTTCTTGGCATGGTTACCCCCATTTTCTGACTGTTGTCAGTGTGTTTGACTGTGTTCACTGGGATCCTGCTAACCAGGACCCAAGTGATTATGCTCTCTCCTCAAAATTTGGTTGCTACTAAACTTTTCTCCCCACAATTGACATACTGGTGCCACCTGTAAGTCCCTAGTATATGGTACCTAGGTACCCAGGGCATTGAGGCTCAAGGGGATCCCTATAGGCTGCAGTAGTTATTCTGCCACCCATAGGGAGCACATGCAAAGGGTTCTGCAGGCCTGCCATTGCAGTCTGTGTGAACTCGGTGCATGCATCCGGTTTCACTACAGGTCACTGCACCAGGACACTGCAAGTCACTCCTATGGTAGGCCCTCTCAGCCCAGAGGGCAGGGTGCAGGAAACTGTGTGTGAAGGCACCCCTGCACTAGCAGAGGTGCCCCTACGAATTCCAGCTCCATTTTACTGAACTTTATGAGTGCGGGGATGCCATTTTATATATGTACTGGACACAGGTCACTACCTATGTTCAGCTACATAATGGTAACTCCGAAAGTGGGCATCTTTGGTATCAAACATGTGGTAATCATATCCCAATACTGTTGCAAATATTGGAAGTATGATTCCATGCACTCTGGAGGGCTCCTTAGAGGACCCCCGCATTGCTACCACCAGTCTTACAGGATTTTCCCGGGCAGCCCAGCTGCTGCCACCCCTCAGAAAGGTTTCTGCCCTCCTGCTGCTTGATCTGATCAAGCCCAGGAAGGCAGAACAAAGGAATTTCCTTTGGGAGAGAAGGTAACACCCTCTTCCTTTGGAAATAGGTGTGACTGGCCTGGGAGGTGTAGCTTCCCCAAGCCACTGGTTTTGCTTTGAAGGGCACATTTTGTGCCTTTTGTGTATAAACCAGGCCACACCGGTTAAGGGACCCCCAGTCCCTGCTCTGGTGTGAAACTGGACAACAGAAAGGGGAGTGATCACTCCCATGTCTATCACCACCCCGGGGTGGTGCCCAGAGCTCCTCCAGAGGGTCCATGTGTTTTGTTATCTTGATTCCAAGGATGGCAGGGAACTCCGGGAGCTTCTGAATGGCCAGACCAGGCAGGTGACGTCAGAGGCACCCTCTGATAGGTAGTTACCTGGTTAGGTGACCAAGGGCCTGATTACAACTTTGGAGGACGGTGTTAATCCGTCCCAAATGTGACGGATATACCACCTACCATTTTACGAGTTCCATAGGATATAATGGACTCGTAATATGGTAGGTGGTATATCCGTCACATTTGGGACGGATTAACACCATCCTCCAAAGTTGTAATCAGGCCCTAAGCCTCCTCTTTGGGCTATATAGGGCCTTCATCGGGGTGGGTCCTCAGATTCGCTTGCAAAACTTCAGCAGGACTCCTCTGCAACCTCTGCTTCGACTTCTGGCCTCAGGAACCGCAACTGGACCCTTCAGGAGCCTACAAGCTGCAGATCCGCGAGGAAGACTATTCTGCAACATTGTATCCAGAACTCCTGCCAGCTTTGCAACATTTCCCTGGATGTGCATCCTAAGAAGACTCCAACTCTTCAGCCTGCACAAGAAGAAGAATGAATCAATCTCCCTCGGGGTGAAGGCATCATTCCTCCGTAACTACAGCTACCTGGCTGCATCGACGACCGGCTGTGTGGATCTCCCCTCATCCCGAGTGGCGTGGGTCCTGCATCACGAGTGGTGGTCCGGAGAGTCTCCCTTGGTCCTCTGTACCAGCTGTCGTACTTTGGTGGTGGTTAAGTCCTTTCCACCCCAAGAAAGACATTACCACCGTGCACTGTATCTTTTGCAGCTGCCAAGACTTGTTGCTTCACCTCCAAGGTGAACTTCAAGTGACGTGTAGCTCCAGCCCCCAGCACTCCCTCCTGCAACTTCTGGGCCTCTGTGTGGTCCTCAGACAACGTGGGAGCAACTTCTGGGGTGCTGCGTGGGCTGCTTCAGCAACTTCTGTGTCCCTGTCCTGTGGGACACTTGTAGGTGCTGCCTCTGCTCCTCTGGGCCTTCTGCGATGCCGAGGGTCCCCTGTGACTCCCCCTCCTGGGTAGAGTCCTCCTGGTCCCCGGCAGCACCCCTTTCCCTTCAACTGCGAGTTTGCCTTTGCCAAGACTTGTTGGTGGAAAACCTTCACCGACACCCTTCTGCAATCCAGCTTCTGGTGCGGGACACCTTTTGCACACATCAGGAGCTCTTCTCCACCTTCTGTTCTGCAGTGCTGGCCTCTCTTCCTTCTTCATTGACCAACTCCAAAAGGTACCTATGGGTGGGTAGTATCTCCTACTAACCCGGGACTCCACAGACACTTCGGACTTGGTCTCCTCTTTCCACAGGTCTTCATCTTTGGTTTCCCACTGCTGATTCCTTGCAGGCTGTTCTGGGTGTCTTCATTTTCTTCCTTTCATCCTTTGGGGTGGTTTTGGGAAACTCCAGTGTTTTACTCCTGCATTCCTGGTCGCTGGGGGGTACTACATTACTCACCTGTGTGGTTTTCTAATACTCCCTGCTCCCCTCTACATAATTTATTTACCTAGGAGGGGGCCCTCTGTTCCCATTCCACTTTCTTAGTAAATGGTTTGGGCTCCCCCTAGGGCTACTATTGCAAATTGCTATTTTACACAGTTTTCTAACATTTTTATGTCTCTTACTGTTCATTAGTGTATATATATATATATATATATATATATATATATATATATTGTGTATTTACTTACCTCCTTTTGGAGAATTTCCTCTCTAGTATTTTCTGATACTGTGTTCCCAAAATAAAGTACCCTTATTTTTTTACAACCAAGTATTTTCTTTTTTGTGTGTAAGTACTGTGTGACTGTAGTGGTTTTGCATGAGCTTTGCATGTCTCCTAGATAAGCTTTGGCTGCTCATCCACAGCAACCTCTAGAGAGCCTGGCTTCTACACACTGCCTATATTTCACCCAGAGGGGATAACTAGACCTGGTATAAGGTGTAAGTACCATAGGTACCCACCACACACCAGGCCAGCTTCCTAAAATCAAGATAGCTCAGGACTACAAAGATTACAGCACTGTTATATGGGAGAGAACTCAGAGACAGGACAAAGGGCAAGATGTAACAAACTTTTTTTGCATCCGCAAACGGTGCAAATCGCAAAAATTGGCTGTTTGTGAATGCAAAAATGCCTTTCACGATGTATGAAAGGCATTTGCAGTGCAAATATAAGGAACCGATAAAATAGCGATTCCTTGCAACTGCGACATGAATTTGCGTGTCCTAAACTGTGTATCGCAAATAGCAACATGATTTAGCGAATCGTTATCTGCGTAACGCAAATTGAGACCTAGATTTGCGATTCGCAGATAGCGATCTGCAAATTCATGTTGCTATTTGCGATACACATATTGCGACACGCAAATTCTGTCTCGCAATGCTATGCATCAAAAAATTGCAAATAGCGAATATTCGCAGAATGGCCTTTTGCACATGCAGTTTACCACGAATTTAAATCAGGTGGTAACCAGGTGCAACCTACATAAAGAGGCCCAGAATGACTCAGCCTCTTTTCCACAATGGCTGCACTCTATGTGATGGCGATGAGGATGAATATCCTGGAGGTTTGAGGAGAGGGAGGAGGAGACAGGAGCGCATTTTTAGAGTGCGCATAACCCTTTTTGACCAGACAGAGGAGGAGATGTATGAGAAGTACAGGTTAAGCTCAGCCATGATACTTGACCTGTTAGCTGATCTACAACCCACATTGCAGCGCACCACAAACAGGACCAATATTATACCCACCCGTGTGCAGGTATTATGCTCCCTGCACCTATTAGCCTCAGTGAGCTATCAAGGGGTTATAGCAGCAGCAGGAGGGATCTCACAGAGTGCCCTCTCATGATTTTTCAATTCATTTCTCAATGCCATGCTGAGCAAAATTCAACAGCACATAAGATTCCCCAACACCCCACAGGAATTACAACAGAGAAAAATTGATTTCTACCAGATTGGCCAATTCCTGCATGTCATAGGTGCCATCGATCTGTCCACCATCGGCCACAGAGTATTTTTATCAGAACCGTAAAAATTCACATTCCATGAACATACAAGTAAATAGCAATGCCTCCAACATCATAACTGATCTAGTGGCCAGATATCCAGGTAGCACACATGACTCCTACATCTTTCGCCACAGTGGAATTTACACAAGACTACTAGCTGGGGAGTTTGGCGAAGGATATCTACTGGGTAATGTAATAGCTGACAATGTTGCATTGATGTAAACGTGACGTAAAATATAACAAGTATTCATTTCACTCGCATTTCATTCCAGGATACAGTGCCTATGCAGTACGGTCCTTTATACTGACGCCCTACCTGAGTCCTGCAACGCCAGCCAAGAGGAGGCACAATGCTGCTTACAGAAAAACCCGCAGTGTTTTGGCGAGGACCTTCGGACTGCTGAAGAGCTGCTTCAGGTGCATCCACAAGAGTGGTGGTGCACTACAATATAGCCCTGAAACAACCTGCAAAATTGTGGCTACATGTACTATGTAGCACAACATTGCAACTACAAGGGGCATACCTGTGGAACCTACCGAACCGGACTCAGATGAGGAAAGTGATCCCTTACCACCCCTTTACCCAGTAGACAAGAGCAGTGCAGCAGAGGGCAGACAAAGACGTGCTGACGTCACGCGCAACCATTTCTGATGTAAGTAATGACAATTCTACATCTTTTATTTGTAATGCTGTAGGTAGCATCTTTATTACCTTGACTTCAGGTAACATATGTGTGAATAGGACATAGCTATGCACTATAGACACCAACTGCCTGTGCATTGACTCAATGTGTTTGCATTGCAGGCGCTGCACTTTCAGCATGGAAGCATCAAGGCCGCCAAAGAGTGATGGACCCCCTCCTTCATCAGTGCGCTGTCTGCTTTCATCGTGATGCCTCCTGAGGGGAGTGGACTGATACTGGGGCAGGGACAGCTGCCTTACTGTGAATCTAGCCTCTGGGGGTGGTGTGGGTACTTCATCCAGCACTTCATTCCAGGTGTTAAAAATGGGGTCTTTGGTTGGCAGTCAGGTTACCCCCTGTCCAAGCAAGGACCCTCACTCTAATCAGGGTAAGTCACACTCAATCCAAATTATCCTGTGTCCACCCTCGGGTAGCTTGACACTGAGCAGTCAGGCTTAACTTAGAAGGCAATGTGTAAAGTATTTGTGCAATAAATCATACAATACCACCATATAGCACCACAAAAATACACCACACAGTGTTTAGAAAAATATATAATATTTATCTGGTTAAATGCAGGTCAAAACGATCAAAGATGCAATAAATAAATGTAGAGATATCACTTGAAAACTGATATAAAGGCCCTCATTGTGACATTGGCGGCAAATGCCACCTACCACCACAGAGATGGCCTCCAACATACCATCCCCGTTGCTACCAGCCTCCTACCCGCATTATGACCCTCAACGGAATTCTGCCAGACAGCTGGCGGAATACCGTTGACGGTCATGGTGGCAGACGGCGGTAAGGTGGCGCTGCTGTCAGCAGCAGCTCCACACAAGCAAAACACTCCCTACCGTATCATGATCAATGATATGGCCTGGCAGGGTTTTTTGCTGGTGGACGCTGCTCCTGACAGTAGCGCCGCATCCCATCTCCTGCTGGAGGACCCCCTGCAAGCAGGTAAGTCGGGTTCTCCGACAGGACAGGGGGGAGGTGTGTGCATGTGTGAGGGTGTTGTGTGTGTGTGGGTGGGTGTGTGTGTATCTGTTTTAGTATGCGTGCATGTGTGTGTGAGTCGCGTTGAATGTGTGCGTGAATGACTGAATGTGAGTGTACGTGTATGTTGTGTGTTGTGAATGCGTGTGTGTGACAATGTATGTTGGTGTGTGTTGCAGTGTGTGGGTGTGTATGAGTACATGCATGGGTGAATGTGGGTATGCGTGTGTGTATGATTTTGTATGTGTGCACGTGTGGGTGTGTAAATGTGTGGGGGAGGGCTCTGGGAAGGGGGCAGGTGAGACCCCTACCGGTGTCAGGGAAGGAGTTCCCTGGCACTGATAGTGCCTACCACCATGGTTTTCATAACAGTACGCTTGCCACGAAAACCATGGTGGTAGGCGGGGTCATAATCCTGAGGGTGGGATTGTGACGGCCGCCCTGGCAGCCGGAGTGCTACATTGGCGGTTTGGCTTCAGCCAAACCTCCAATGTCATAATTTGGAAAAAAGGTACGCCAGCCTGTTGGCAGTACCTTTCCCCAAATTACCGCTGACCGCAAGGGTCGTAATGAGGGCCAAAGTATCTTAAGTCTTTTAAAAGCAAACAAAGGCCTCCATTATGACACTGGTGCAAATGCCGCCTACCCCCACGGCGACGGCCGCCAACATACCGTCACTGTGACTACTAGCCGCCCACCCACATTATGTCCCTTGACGGAATTCTTCCAGAAGGCTGGCGGAATACCTTCGACGGCCATGGCGGCGTGTGTGGGTGTGTAAATGTGGGGGGGAGGAGAAAGAGGAGGAGGGTGGGGAAGGACTCTGGGGAAGGGGGCTGGTGAGACCCCTATCAGTGTCAGGGAAGGAATTCCCTGGCACTGATAGTGCCTACCGCCATGGTTTTTGTGGCGGGACGCTTGCCACGAAAACCACAGCGGTAGGCGGGGTCATAATCCCAAGGGTGGGATTGTGACAGCTGCCGGGCTGGAGAACGAAGTCTCCAGCACAGCGGTCATTATCACCCTGGCGACAGGAGTGGTACATTCACAGTTTGGCTTGAGCCAAACCGCCAATGTCATAATTTGGGAAAAGGTACCGCCAGCCTGTTGGCAGTACCTTTCCCAAAATTACCGCCGACCATCAGGGTCGTAATGAGGGCCCAAGTCTCTTTCAAGCACAAAGTACCTGGTTCACGTGAAAAATCTTCTCAAAGGGCCGCAGAGGAGGAGAAGCGTGGAAACAAAGGGGAGTGCGTCGATTTCTCGTGCCGCACACAGCGATACGTTGTTTAGTTTCCACGCAGGGACGGCTGTGCGTCCATTTCCGGTGCTCGGTTGTGGATCCTCTTCGGGTTGTGGGGTTTTCAGATGCCCCGGGGACGGTGCGTGGATTTCCTGTGCTGGCAGGATGAAGTCACAGGAGCTGCGTTGATCCGGTGGGCGTTGCATCAAATTTTCTATCGCACGGCAGGCGCTGCATTGATTCCTCTCTGGAAGTCGGGCTGCGTTGTTCCGGCTTGGCTTTGCATCAGTCCAGTGGGCCGTGCATCGAATTTCCGGTCACTACACTGGTGCTGCGTCGATCTGCTTGTTGCAAAGTCGGGCTGCGTCATTCCGGTTTCGGCATGCAGTGAAATTTTCACCGCGGTGCAGGTTGTGCGCCATTTCTGGCAGGCTGTGCATCAAATTTTTCCGCACAAGGAGGCCTTCTTGAAGAGATGAAGTCTTTTTGGTTCTGAGACTTCAGGGACAGGAGGCAAGCTCTATCCAAGCCCTTGGAGAGCACTTCTTCACCACAGCCAGAGAGCAGCAAGGCTGCAGGGCAACAGCAAGGCAGCAGTCCTTCACAGAAAGCAGTCAAGTGAGTCCTTTGGGCAGCCAGGCAGTACTTCTTGGCAGGTTCTGGTTACAAGTTTCTTCTCCAGGAAGTGTCTGAGTTGTTAGGGGCAGAGGCCCTGTTTATATACCCAAATGTGCCTTTGAAGTGGGGGAGACTTCAAAGAGTGGCTTAGAAGTGCACCAGGTCCACTTTCAGTTCAATCCTGCCTGCCAGGGTCCCAGTAGGGGGTGTGACAGTCCTTTGTGTGAGAGCAGGCCCTCCACCCTCCCAGCCCAGGAAGACCCATTCAAAATGCAGATGTATGCAAGTGAGGCTGAGTATCCTCTGTTTGGGGTGTGATGAGTGAATGCACAAGGACCTGTCAACTAAACCCAGCCAGACATGGATTGTAAGGCACAGAAATATTTAAGTGCAGAGAAATGCTCACTTTCTAAAAGTGGCATTTCTAAAATAGTAACATTAAATCAAACTTCCCCAGTCAGCACGATTAAATGTCACCATTCTGGCCATACTAAATATGACCTTCCTACTCCTTTCAGATCAGCACCTACCACTCAAACAATGTATGAGGGCAGCCCCAATGTTAGCCTATGAAGAGAACAGGCCTCACAGCAGTGTAAAACAAATTTAGGGGTTTTACACTACCAGGACATGTAAACTACATAGGTACATGTCCTGCCTTTTGCCTACACAGCACCCTGCCCTGTGGGTTACCTAAGGCATACCTTAGGGGTGTCTTAAATGTAGAAAAAGGGGAGTTTTAGGCTTGGCAAGTACTTTTAAATGCCAAATCGAATTGGCAGTGAAACTGTACACACAGGCCTTGCAATGGCAAGCCTGAGACAAGGTTAAGGGGCTACTTAAGTGGGTGGCACAGCCAGTGCTGCAGGCCTACTAGTAGCATTTAATCTACAGGCCCTGGGCACACATAGTGCACTCTACTAGGGACTTATAAGTAAATTAAATAGTCCAACTGGGTATGATCCAAAGTTACCATGTTTAAATGAAGAGAGCATATGCACTTTAGCACTGGTTATCAGTGGTAAAGTGTGCAGAGTCTAAAAACCAGCAAAAACAGTATCTAGAAAGTGGAGGGAGGCAGGCACAAAGTTAGGGGTGACCACCCTAAGGCTGTCAGGTCTAACACCAGGTTATACTCTGGGGGAGGTAACACTCTTGCCCTGCGTCTAGTTGGTGCAATAATGAAGGACTCACTGGTTTTTGAGCTGAACTGTGGTTGTGTTTCGCTATCCCAAATATTTCCACCTTCTGCTGCGGCAGGGCCCGGGACATCTACACCGACAATGTGCAGCATGTCATTTTTTAATATTTCACAAAATGTTGCATAATAGTAAAAAGTGTACACTAACATTGTATCACTATGAGTCATTTGTGTTGTTTCTCTATGTAGCTGAACACTAACTTGTTATATATGTGATAGTTGCACTTTGGGGGTGTGGACTACCACTCCCATAAGGCATTGTTGCGTTGTATGTAAGATGTGGCATGGACTACTTATCACACTGCATCGAGCTAATAGCTACTTTCTAGGGGGCATTTCTACATGCACATATGGTGATACACATCATTACTGCCCTTACCTTTGCTGGTGCTGGGTGTCCCTGAGGTGTCAATGTCAGTGACACCACTGACAGCTTCAGGAAGCAGGGTGGACTTCACCATGTCTTCCATCAGTGTGGATGGTGTCTGGGTGGGTGGTCCTCCTCCGGTGCTCCTTGCCTCCTTTAGCCTGCTGGCTACCCTCTCTTTGCCATGGGAACGCAGGTCATACCATTGCTTGCATATCTCCTCAACAGAGTGCTGCGCAACACCCAGTGCACATTGGTCTGGATGTCTGACCACAGTTTTCTCTTCTCACTTGCAGGTACCTGGAGTGAGTTCTTCCCGAAAAGTTTGTCATGGTTCCTGACCACCCCCTCAGTGAGCACCTCCAATTCCTTCTCACTGAATTTGAGCTTGCACTTCCTGTCTCCTTTCTCCTTCGCATTCCCATCATTGGCCATGTTGCTATTTGGTCCTGGCTAGGTCACAAGGCTGCCTCTCTGGTGCTGGACTGTGTCTCTCTGCCTGCTCCTGTGGGTGTGGCTCCTGGAAACAGCATGGGATGACTCACTTCCTGGTTGTGATGTCATCAGGCTGTTCCAGTTTACCGTTTTTGCAATTTGCGATTTTCAAATACCGAATCGCATTTTTTTTGCGATTTGGTATTGCAACTCACTAATTGCGTTGGCGAATTTTAAGAAATCGCTATTACCGACTCGCTATTTTGATACATCCCATTTTGCATTTCTTAAATAGCGATTTCTTAAAATTTGCTATTTAAGAAATGCAAACCGGGAGCTTGATACATCTGGCCCAAAGTGTGAAGAACAATTCCATTTTCTACTGTGAGACAGGTACAAACTAACAGGTTTTACACCAGGCAGTCTCGGGTGACAAACACATAAAAGGAACAGAGCCCTGACAGCAATAGAAACCTTATTCTTACCGGCCTGGACATAAAGATGCCTCTCCCATTTATACACACCATTGAGTGGGTCTCTCTCCGTCATTAGACAGAACTATCTGAAAAGTGGAAAGAGAAGCTAGGTCAGTCGCTCTCCAAAGACGATTACTGCACAATTTGTCTAAGGGTAGGAAAAATATCTAAATCCACACAACTAAAGGAGAATGTCTACAATCACCTTGCCCACTGTTACTTGACCTCAGTTCAATCAAGCAATCAATCAGTCATTTGTAAAGCGCAACACTATCACCCCTAGAGTATCTAGGCACTGAGGGTGCTGCATCTGTGTTGAAAAGCCACGTCTTCAGTTGCTTTCTAAAAAATGGCAGATAGGGTGCCATTCAGATGTGGAGGGGGAGGTCATTCCAGGCTTTGGCAGAGATGAAGGAGAAAGCACGGCCCCGTTGTGGGTGCGATGGATGCGGGGGACTTGTAAGAGGGCCAGTGAAGAAGAGCACAAATGTCTCGAGAGAAGATGGAAGTTCAGCCGGTGGTTGACGTAGGATGGTCCCAGTTTATGGAGGGCTTTGTAGGCATGTGTGAGTGTCTTAAACTGGCATATTTTCTAGACAGGAAGCTAGTGGAGTTTCCTGAGGTGAGGAGTGATGTGCGTATGCTTGGGGAGGTCCAGGATGAATCTGGCTGCTGCTTTTTGTTTTGTCTGGAGTCTTCTGAGGAGCTGGGAGGTGATACCGGTGTAAAGTGCATTGCCGTAGTCCAGGCAGCTGGTGACGAGGACTTATGCGATGCTCTTTCTGGTGTTTACCTGGATCCATCGATTGATCTTGCAGAGCATGTAGAGGGTGTGGAAACAGGAGGAGGCAACTGCATTGACTTGTTGTTTCATGGTCAGTTAACTGTCCAAGATTATGCTGAGGTTGCGGTGTGGGAGTGGGTCCAGGTTCTTCCGCCCACCAGCTTGGTCTGAAGTGGCGGTGTTCTTTCTAAAGATCAGTATCTCGGTTTTGTCAGAGTTCAATTTGAGTCTCTTATCCTGTCGACAGGTGAAGGGTCCTTCAGTGGAGCACAGGGAGGCAGTGCAGCAGCGGGAGTCTTGGCGTCCGGTGTTGAGGACCAGGAGCTCATCTGCGGCATAGCGTTGGGTGGTGGGAGGACCAGGGATCCTGGCACTGGGTGTGGTCCAGGAGCATACGGGCACAGACAGGCTTGCCTTTTGTGCGCCTTCGGCACGCTAGCAGCACAGTAGCAAAGATACCACCATTTAGTAAGTCCTGGACTGGGAGGGTCATAGGAGGGGAGCAGAGTGGGAAAAGAATGGCAGGACGCGGGCGAAAGTGGAGGAAAAAGTGGGAAGAGGGAAGGGGAGGCAGCGGGGGCTGGAACCAAGGAAAGGCAGGAGGCAGCAAGGCAGCAGCAGGCAGGAGGCAACAGAAGGCAGGGGCAGCAGGCACTATGCTGTAAGTGCTATATAGCGCTTAGAAGAATAGTGCAGGGGGAGCTAGGGTGGCCTGCTCAATGGGGGTCACCCAGCAACCACCATTAAGTATGACCTAGTGGGGGAGAGGTGTGGGGGCAGGAGAGGAAGCCGAGTGGAAAAAATGGCATGGCGTGAGGGGCCTGAAGTGGGGGAAAAAAGCGGGAAGAGCAAAGGGGAGGTGGCGCGGGCCTGAACCAGGGAAAGGCAGGAAGCAGCAAGGCAGCAGCAGGCAGCAAAAGACAGGGGCCGCAGGTGCTATGCTGCAAGCACTATGTAGCGCTTAGCAGTATAGTGCGAGGGGAGATGGAGGGTCCTGCTAGGCTTTGGGGCATGACATTATGACTCATGTTGGAGACAGTGCCAAATGCAAGGCAAAATGTTCCATTTTTGGTGGTTGTTGGACTTTTGCTTATGCAGGGTCATCCCCAGTCTTTTTGCCTCCTGCCTCCTATTTTTTTCTGACCTGTCGCTGTTGGCTTTTGAACTCTGAGCACTTTCCCACTGCTAACCAGTGCTAAAGTGCATATGCTCTCTGTGTGAAATTGTATGTGATTGGTTTATCCATGATTGGCATATTTGATTTACTAGTAAGTCCCTAGTAAGGTGCACTAGAGGTGCCAGGGCCTGTAAATCAAATGCTACTAGTGGGCCTGCAGCACTGGTTGTGCCACCCACATAAGTAGCTCTGTAATCATGTCTCAGACCTGCCACTGCAGTGTCTGTGTGTGTATTTTTACACTGTAAATTCGACTTGGCAAGTGTACCCACTTGCCAGGCCTAAACCTTCCCTTTTCTTACATGTAAGGCACCCCTAAGGTAGGCCCTAGGTAGCCCCAAGGGCAGGGTGCAGTGTATGGATAAGGTAGGACATATAGTAATGTGGTTTATATGTCCTGACAGTGAAATACTGCCAATTTCGTTTTCACTGTTGCAAGGTCTGTCTCTCTCTCATAGGATAATATGGGGGCTACCTTTAAATATGATTAAAGTGTAGATTCCCCTAGAGAGTAGATGGACATGTGGAGTTTGGGATCCCTGAACTCACAATTTAAAAATACATCTTTTAGTAAAGTTGATTTTAAGATTGTGCGTTTGGAAATGCCACTTTTAGAAAGTGAGCATTTTCTTGCTTAAACCATTCTGTGACTCTGCCTGGTTTGTGGATTCCCTGTCTGGGTCAGTTTGACAGTTGGGTTGTTTTTCACCTCACACCAGACAGTGACACAAAGGGAGCTGGGGTGTGATCTGCATTTCCTGATTAGCCATCTCTGCTAGGAGGGAGGGGTGGAGTGGTCACTCTCATCTGAAAGGACTGTGCCTGCCTCTGACAATGCTGTCTCCAGCCCCCTGGTGTGTGTCTGAGGCCTTGCCTGGGCAAGGCAGGATTTCACAAGAAGGTGTGAGTCCCCTTTGAAGAAAGGTGACTTCAAAGACTAAAATGGGTATAAGAAGGGCACCCAAACTTACAAACTTTAGAAACACTTCTGGAATCAAGAGGAACCTCTGCCTGGAGAAGAGCTGATCGCTGAGGAACAAGTGCTGCCCTGCCTGTGACTGTGCTTTGTGGAGCTTTCCTGCAGTGCTGCTTCTGCCTGAGTAAGAGGGCAAAGACTGGACTTTGTGTGCCTTCCATCTTGAAGAAGAAATCTCCAAGGGCTTGATGTAGAGCTTGCCTCCTGTTGTTGAAGTCTCAGGGATAGCAAAGACTTCTTCCTGCCAGCACCTGGAGTCTCTGGAGAGACCCCTACTCTGCTCTGTGGTGCCCTTCCAGTTCCTGGGACCCTGAAAGGAGAGGCTGGCAGCCTAAGGACAAAAATACACGCACCGAGCGCCGTGCGGAGAAAAGATCGACGCGAATCCGATCGCGGCTGAGAAAACGACGCGACGCCGGCTCCGCAGCTGAGAAACGACGCCGCAGGAAACGCGACCGGAGAATCGACGCCCGGAGCAGGAGAAACGACGCGCAGCATCGCTGACGAAGGCTGAGAGATCGCAACCAGCGCCGCGGGACTTTCGGACCGTCGCGTGGCTGGCTTTTTCGACGCGCCTCGCCGTGCCGAGCTGTTTTCGACGCATATACCCGTGCAGGGTTATTTTCGACGCACACCGCCCGTGCGGGGTTATTTTTGCCGCAAACCAGGTACATTTTCACGCTAGCAGCGCTAGTGTGGTGTTACAACTACCTAAAGACTCTTTTTATTTTAAACCTTTAAAAAATCATAACTTGACTTGTGTATGTTGGATTTTTGTCTTTTTGGTCTTGTTTTGTCTAGATAAATATTTCCTATTTTTCTAAACTGGTGTTGTGTCATTTTGTAGTGTTTTCATTAAGTTACTGTGTGTGTTGGTACAAATACTTTACGCCCAGCACTCTGAGGTTAAGCCTACTGCTCTGCCAAGCTACCAAGGGGGTAAGCAGGGGTTAGCTGAGGGTGATTCTCTTTTATCCTAACTGGAGTGAGGGTCCTTGCTTGAACAGGGGGTAACCTGACTGTCAACCAAAAACCCCATTTCTAACAGTGGTCATGCCCAAAATTCAGGCAGTATCGAGCCTCATGAAAGACATTACAGGAGTGACACTTCGAATGGATCCCACAGTAATGCTCCTGGGCTTTCCAGAAGAAGAGAGCATATACCCTCATCATAGTCCCTTAGGCAAATTTACTATCACATTTTCTTCGAAGCGGAAGACTAACCTTGTCTATGTTTTGGAACCGGAGCCAACCCTCCCTCACTAGGAATTTGGCGGTCCCAAATCTGGCATGACTATGATGTGGAAAAGTTATCAGCTATCATTTTAGATAAAATGCTATTCTAAAAAATAGTCGGAAGCCATTCAAAATATTCATAAGAAGGAAAATGGGAAGAAGACTGTCCCAAGATTTTCCGGATTTAATACAAAGGAACAGATGCATGGAATGTTAAACTCCTCAAGGGATGATAAGAGAGAAACAGGTATCAAGGGAACATGACTAACCAATGATGTCCAACGGTAGCTATAAGCAGGCGTGGCACTGCGAAAGACTCTTTTTTGTTCCACATCAAAATCTACATTCTTGGGACTGAAGAGGACTGTGCAAAGCAAATGAGAAATGTCTGGATGTCAAATGGAGGAAACAAACCAGTTGTTTGCTAAACTTCAGCATTGTAATATGAACGCAGCAATGCATGAACTCATAAAAAACATCCTATGAACCTTATAAATCCCAGGCCCACCATCTCAGATCAGCCATACTGAGTATAATTGATTTTTTTTTTTTCATTTTGCCTGCTCATCATGTTCCCCTTTTTCTCTCTCCCTTTCCCTTCTTTCCATGTACCTAATTGTTCTTCCTTTTCCTACTGTTCCTCCAAGCCATAATGTTTTTGTACCACACATTCATTCTTTCTTGTTTATTATCTGAATATTTCTGGAGTTCTCTGACTGTGACGATTTTCCAGAAGTACTCATGTAAGCCTGGGGAATTGTGGAAAACTGCATCAATGCGAGGAAATAACCGATGGGTATTAATTTTAGCAACCAGGTTCTTGGTTAATAAAATTGCTGTTTTCAGCAATTCAGCTAAAATCCTTTTGTGAATAGGGCTCTTTTTCTCAATATGTGTCAAATTTTAATATATGTAGAACATGTGTACGTACAAACGGCTGCCTGGCGCTGTCTCTAACACAAGGTCGCGACCAACCTACTCCTCATTTAATCTTAGTTTGTGTAACTGATCCTATTAATTTCTGTTTACAGAACCGCATGTTGCTAGAATCAAAATGGTCTCTTTAAAGCACTTTGTACTGTTTGAGAAACATAAATAAAGTAAATACGAATTACCTTTCTGTAAGTGAGTATAATTTTAACTCTGGTGTTCTTGACTAGAACACATTTTTTTCTAGGTTGGGCCAGGCTGGAGCTTAAAAAACAACAGAGCCCCGGCACTTTACAACTGCTGCTCCCTGAGAGGATTGCAGACCCCATGAACCGCCTGGGGCAGGACACGGCACAAGGGGTGCCTCCAGCATTTCAAGCTGTTCGCGTTCCTCAGTCCCCTCTGTGTAAAAAACCATCCTTGGATTCTTAGAATCCAATTTCTGGTTTATAGCCAAAGGCTGCAGAAAATTGCACTTGAAAAAATAGATATAAATTGCTGTCGTGTTTGGGCACTGTTCAAAAACAACGAGGAAAAAAATGTCAAAAACAGCCTTCAAGAAGAATGTGCAAGCAATGTTCCCGTTTTAGAGGATGTCTAGGCGGGTAATGACTACTAGTACGGGGGGAACTGGCCCGGTCTTAAATGGCCTTCTTCTGCTTCCAATTGAGACATTTTTTAACAGATGCACGCAAATTAGCGCCCTGCGCATCTGTCAGGTGCTATCAATATTAATGCTTGCGTCGCTATACACGAACAGGAGCCATTTGTTAAACTTCGCAGGGCTCGTGCTTCTATAGAGACCTGTTTGCATCAGTGGGGTTGGCCTACGCAATCAAAATCTTTTGCCAGATATTTAGCAGATGCCCATAGTCATAGAGGGCCAGATTTACTAACAATTCACGCAAGGCAGTGCAGCAAGGCAATTTGTTGCTCTGCGTTGCGAGAAAGAAAGACATAAAAAATGTGCCATATTTACAAAGATATGGCACATTTCTGTTGCCTTCTTGCGCTGGTGCACTGATTGCAGCCTAGAGCCAATGCAGGCACCATTCCACCCACGGAACGCCTCCCTGCAGTAAAGTAACACATGGCAAGAAAATGCGCTGCCTTGCGTTACCTTGGATTTACTAAACCACTCAGAACCATGCAAGGTGGCTTTGTGTGGCATAGTAAATCCCACTAAACAGCCTGCGTCGCCTTGTGTGATGGACTGGCAATGCAATCCATTAGTTATGCCCAAGGGACATTCCTTGGTGCAGTTTTAAAGAGGGTGAGGGAAATTTAAGTAGATCCACAAGTGGCTTAATGGCCTTTGTTGGCTAAAAGTCTACATTAAGGTTAGGTAGACCTGCAATACTGGTGGTGTGGGGTACAAATCACCTTCACACCAGCTGTGGTCAGACTGCCTAATTTCAAGATGTCAATTTTTTATTGCAGATACTTTACGCAATACTTTTCTCCAGGACTGTTAGGATGGAACATTGCATGGTAAATCAGTGTGTAATCCCACCCTTAGTTATCCAACTGCATGTGCAATTGGATTACTGATTTTTCGATCAGGCTAATCTCATGTGGGTGCTAAGGGCTAAGCCTGGCAGTGATGACTCTGAGGTCCAGAACTTATTCTGTTACTTGGAGGGGCATACCAAGTGTGTACTCTGTCTTGATTTAGGACTACTCTTCAGTCAATGTCCCGGTGAAGCGTTGAGGGCAGCATACCATTATTTTTAAATTATAGTACTGAAACAAACTTTTTTGCAGTTCAGATGGAATGTGGTACCTACTGTCCTCACTCATGTGATCTTTTGCCTATATGTGACACCTAGACTCTTGCACGGACATCCCAACTGTGTGTTGAATGCATGTGTGTAAGGTTTGGATGGTAGCAATGCTCAGGGGGTTATTACGAGTCTGGCGGTCTAAGGACCGCCATGATGGCGGCGGCGGTCGTACCGCCAATGGTGAGGCAGTGAAGACCGCCATATTATGACCCTGGTGGTCTTCCAACAGAACACAGTCAAACAACCGCCAGTGTGGACATGCCGCGATGGCGGCGGTAGCCACCTTCAGGCCGGCGGGGACCATGTTCCCGCCGGACATATTATGAGGCTGCACACCGCTAAGGTTTCCACTGCGGCCGCACCACCACGAAAACCCTGGCAGAAACCAGCTCTATAAAAGGAGACACTCACCTTCAGGAACACATACCTGACTGGAGCCGCTATGTAACCTGAACTGGAAGTCCTCCCACTGCTCCTGCTTGCACAACGACTCCAAAACCAGCAACAGCGATGAAGACAAGAGCCGTGAGTATACACACCTACCTCACACTTAAGGAAAAAACCCACACTACACACACAACATACACATCCGGGACGGCTGGCGACAGCGGAACACACGCGTAACCACACACCCATACGCACATAAACACACCGACATACACACATGCACATCCATACAACGCACTCACCCATACTACACACACCACGGTCAACACACACGTGCCATACATACACCAGTCCGCAGGCTAGGCATCGCCACTGTCTCACACAACCATCCACAATAGCACAGACACACACAAAGACAACACAAACGCAACTACACAGATGCTACACCAAGCAATGTTACTGCACACCACCACATGACAACACATACTGACATCAACATGTAACAACACCAGACAACCAATAAACACATTCATACTGCCATACAGTGAGGCAGACGTCACAATACGCTAACACCACACACAACATATATGACATAGCCATAACCACACACCTGTACGCACACACTACAACCACACATGGGCACACACCACCCACACAATACCACCATTACACATCTCTACACAAACAATACACACATTTGCTATATACATGCAAGTAACAACACAATCATATCTTACACTCATTACACAGCAATGACAGCAGGACAAATGACAGGGCCACACTCACACTTGCAGCCCAGGCACAACAGCTGGCACAACCAACACACACGTCACACACACACAAACCAAAGTTTACAAACACCAAAATGCCATGTAGAAAGAAAGGCAGGACAAGTATGTAAACATCAAATCCAAGAACATGTTGGTCCTGATGTATTAATAAATAATAATATAATAAAAAACAACTATGTACAAATAAAAGGCCAATGGCCAGTCCGAAGTGCCAAAGGCACAAATGGCACCTTGTACAGCCCCAACTCGACTCCTGAGTGCAAAATGACCTCCACATGGTAGAGGCATCAAGGGGGCAGGTAGGCACCTCAGGGATTAGGAGGGAGGAGTTTGGAGGAGGGGTTGGGCTGGGTTTGGAAGTGGGGTCCTTGGGCTTGGGTTTGGGGGGCGGTCCTTGGGCTTGGGTTTGGGAGGGGGTCCTTGGGCATGGGCACTACTCCTATGTCAGTACCTAAGTAGGACAGCACAAACAGGAGTCATCCACATGATGACTAACCAAGCCATTTCTGCTAGCACAGCATGCTCTGGATGCAATATATTATGTATGCCTAAATACACATCATACCTCACCATGCCCCTATCAGCTATTTGATGCCCAGCTGAATGAACAAAACACTACTGGCCACTACTGCAACAACACATGATCAGACCATGCCCTCTGAAACAGATCCATAACACTGAAGACAACTCCACACACAGTCCACAATCAGTACAGTGATGCCAATGTGGAAATCAACACTGATGTGGCCATTACAAGTCACACATCCAAATTGTTGACATCTGATGTGTAAAATGGGAGTCTGTGGTATAGCCGTTAGAATAGTCTGACACAATCATAGAACTAGATTAGCAGACTCAAAACACATATATATTACAACTGACCATACTGCTGAGTGCATCTAAAAATCCCATATAGCACCCAAGAAACATCCATACACAATCAATGCAGTGTCACACCAGATGTACTACAGGAACAAACATATTACATCATGGTCCACTTACAATGCAATCCCACATGCAGTCACACCTGTCAGACTGCGCAACAGGACAACTCCACCCTCAAACACCAATCCACTAATGACAATACCTGTCACATAGGTCAGACAACACACATTTCAGACGGTAAATGTCAGGATGTATTAGGCACAAATGGACCCACACCACTGCTTGTACATCATTTACATATCCCACCACTACATGAGCCAGCCAGGGGGACTAAAAACAATATTAGAATCACATCAACGTGCCATATGACATGCAATGGGCCAGTCTGTCCTAATCTGCCACTTCAGCTTGGCCAAGGCAAGCAGAAAAGTCCCAGCCCATCAGATGTGCCCCCAACTTATCATTAGGAGATGATGTTGCCGTTAACTCCGCAATGTAGCACATCAATTGCTAGGCCATTGTCATACACCCCATATACGTACCATGCTGACATATACAAGACCTTTCAAGTCACCTACCACCTCTAGTAACATTCCATAGGTTTAAGGGTAAAATCTCTGCAAGTATTGCACATAAGAATGCATAATATCTGCTACCAGACCACATCTATTGTACATGTAACAGTTTCCCAGTTAGTCTACCTTCACATACCCCACAGTCAGCAGATCACCTATACCTGACAATACAGCTATCAAATCAATGATACAATCCCATGTAGGCCATATCTGTCGTGTAACTTTGATGGCAACGACACATTCAGTAAAAAACATTACCAGTACATGATGTATTCAGTCCCAATGATTAAACTAGAGTTGCACAGTAGCATATACAGGTATGCTACACAAATGAGAGTGGACTGACACCTCAGAGCCCATCATGCAGATGGATGGTGCTAGTCATGCTCAATGCTTAAGGTGATACTAATACAGACATCCTTTGTATAGGCAGGATGGTCTCACACA
Organism: Pleurodeles waltl; assembly: GCF_031143425.1. Lineage (NCBI taxonomy): Eukaryota > Metazoa > Chordata > Amphibia > Caudata > Salamandridae > Pleurodeles > Pleurodeles waltl. The sequence continues at coordinate 138,425,048 of NC_090445.1, read as the reverse complement.
TGTGGCAATGTCATATAAGCATCTCCACATTCCAGACATGAAGAGGTATTTCAATGGGAGATGTACGTCCACTTACAGTAAAGCATGCCAACACATCTACTATCTATACTCAGCCAGGGTACATAATACCCCTTCCCAATAGACGATACACAGGTTGTCAATACAAATAATGTCAATTAGCCTGCATTGAGGCACAATATCCCTTGTGGTTGCTGTGCTGCCCTCAAACGCCCATCCACCTCAGGGTAGGCCACCGCCAAAATGTGGGCCATTAGGGGGGGTCAGGGTTAGACAGGCACACCTGCCCCATTGGGAGGACATCCCCAGCTGGGCCTCCCCGGTCTTCCGGGCCCAGCGTCTCAGGTCCTCTCACCACTTTCTGCAGTGGGTGCTCCGCCGGCTGTGGACCCCCAGGGTCTGCACATGTTCGGCAATGGAATGCCAGATCCCTTTCTTCTGATGGGCGTTCACCTGCGTGGATGACACAGACAGAAGGAGAAAGTCAGGTACACATGCCCCATACCAACAGCCGTGGACAATACTCATCTGACTCTCCAAGTGCAAACACATACTCTTCCTCTCAGTCCACATGCCTCTACAGCATGCCCCCTGCATGCATGTACTCCCTCCCAGTAAACTTACCCTTTCCACTATCACACACACCCCTCTCACGCATGACTATGTTCCGCTGGTGCCCCATACAGCTGTTCATACAGGAGTAGGACACCGTCTACGAGCTTGAACAGCTCTTCTGGGGTGAAGGCTGGGGCCCTATCACCTGAAAGATGTGGCATAATGGCTTCCAGAGACAGGGCACAGCAGCTGACCTCATGGACATCTTGCTTGCAGGAGTTTCAGGAGTCAAGTGAGCAAGGCTACAGAAAAAGGCAGTCACGGCCACCATGTACAGGACCGTCACTGTCGGCAGTGATCGCCATTGGCCCCAATACCCCATAGGCAGTAATGTTATTCAATGAGAAGCTGCACGGAGGTTGCAACAGCCTACCGCATTGATGACATACGCCGGCTTACTTAGGTCACTTCCAACTGTCCTGTGCAACAGGTCAGGTGGATGCCATTTTGTGCACGTCATGCCTTGCAGTCCCTAAATAAGTGTGTCATACACATTTATGTGCAAAGTGCGGAGTAGGCTTGTGTTGTGCCATCATAGTTTAATCAATACATGTGACATGTATGTCACTGTGAGGCTTCAGCTTGCCCATAAAAGTATGTGTCAGCAGTGCAACGCATGTCTACTGTGTTCTGTGTGTGCGATGATGAAATGTACTGCTTACATTTGTGAAGTATTCATCACTCCGTACATTTTCTACTCTCTATCCTAGATATCCTGCATGAGGATATTAAGACATGGACCAGTGTAAGGACCTCTGGTTGACCTTGCTACCATGGAGGACAGGCATATCATCCTGACCTTTCGTCTGAATCGTCAGACCATCATGGATCTATGTGGACAGTTGGAGCCTGATCTCTTACCTGCCATACGAAATCCGTATGCCATTACTCCCACAGTAAGGTCCTGTCAGTGGTACACTTTCTTGCCACTGGATCCTTTCAGAATACAGTGGATTTGGCAGTAGGTATGTCACAACCCATGCTCAGTCTTCTGTTGAAGGATGTACTGTGTGCTTTATTGAAACACCTGGCCAGCTACATCAGGTTCCCCCAAAGTGCAGATTTGGCCTATGTGAAAGCAGACTTCTATGATGTGGGATGTGTCATGTGATTTGGGCCATAGATGGCACCCATATAGACTTGGTCCCTCGCAGTGCCAATGAACAGGTGTACAGGAACAGGAAGAGCTACCACTTGATCAATGTCCAGGTGGTGTGTCTGGCAGAACAGTACATCGCACAGGTGACAGCCAAGTTTCCAGGATCTGTGCATGACTCCTACATTCTGAGGAACAGCAATGTCCCACACATGATGGCATTTCTGCATAGAGAGATGGCTTGGCTCATTGGTATGTATGCATTTGGATGTGTGTCTCTGTTATGGCACCTATCATCACATTATTCCCTTTGGCTGTACCTCCATTGTAACGGGTCCTACCTTTATGCACACAGGTGACTCTGGCTATCTTAACCTTCACTGGCTGTTGCCACCAGTGAGGTACCCTGCCATGGAAGGAGAACTCCGTTTCAATGAGGCCCACGGGAGGATGAGACGTAATTGAAAGGACATTTGGACTTTCAAAAGCCAGGTTCAGGTTCCTGGACGTGTCTGTAGGTGCTCTCCTCTACACTCCCAAAAGGTGTGCCAGATCATAGTTGCCTGCTGCATGCTCCGCAATCTTGCCCTGAGACGTCAGAAACCATTGCTAGCTGATGATGAGAAGGCACATAGCTGGTGATGCAGAGGCAAATGAGGATGGTGTAGCTGACTCTAGGGCTGAGCTCATCAATCAGTACTTCTAGTGACATACAGGTATGCTGACTGTGTATTTGCAAGTGATGTGTATCCACATTGTTTGGTGACAAACGTCATCCTGATTAGTTTCATCAGTGGTGTTGTCAAATGTGCCTTTCCCTATGTGTGTGTTGGTGGAGGAGAGTGCTTGAATATAAGGTGCTGAATTAACATGTATTTCTTATCTAACGTGTACTCAATGCAGTTTGCTAGATTCACATCTCCTATGGTCAGACCCGTGTTGAGCTATGTGTCCTGCATTCTCCTGTCCTCATGTTATTCCACCCACTGACTTTGTTCTGCAAATCAATGCCTCTGCTACCTATGGCTTGAGGCATACATGCTCATTAGCCGTTGGTAACTGTATACGGATGAAGTTTTGCACATAACAGATGGCAGTTACAGGGTATTGTCATGTATTTCCAGTGACTGGGGATGTAGAAGTAATATCTGTTGTGCCATGAGTCGGTGGCAATCAACACTGGGCTAGACAACTGTGTATACTGCATACTGCATACTATCCTGATGTAACTCTGTGTCATGGTTTCTTCTGCAGGTTGGATGAGTGAATTCATTGCAGTGTCTGACTGGACTGGTAACATCCTTACATCTGCCCTAGGACATATCTGTTGTACTGTGTCTCCCGCAGAGGATGCCTCCTTCTGCTGTCCATTACACTGTCTATTGGGTTAAGGGGGGCATACCCACATCACATTTTGCTGACAAAATATTTGTACATGTTCAAATAAAGATGTGCAGCTGTTGTGATCAATAGTGTTTATTGGGCATACAAGGGGTGTGTGAACAAACAATCTATGGTGCATATAGTACTAACAGGTGATGAGTGGGGTCATGGTAGATGTAATCATCAGAGTAGGTGGCACATCTGTAAGTAGTGCAGGTCCAGTGTACAAGGGCCCTGGGAAAATGGAGTAATGTCACTGAAAAGTCAACAGGGTCTCTCAGTGGTACACAAGGAAGAGAAATCAGGAGAGTTCACTTCCTGGCAGTGGGTTTTGTCATGGCATCTGCTCCAGCCAGATGTCTAGGGTTGCGGGGGTTCATCAGCTACAGAGAGAGGGGGTGCCAGAGGCCTGTGGTTCCCCTGGCAGGGCCTCCATTCCACTAGCTGCAGCAGATGTGGATGGCTCAGTGTAATGTGGCTACTGGAAGGGGCCTGCTGGTTAGTGGAGGAAGCCCACAGGATGGTGGTGAGGTCTCTGGGCACCACTGCAATGGAGGTCATGGTGGTACTGTGGGCCTGCCACTGCTGCATGACCTCCTGGTGGTATTCCCTCTGCAGCCTTTAGTTTTCCCCCAAAATGGTAAAGATCTGGCCCATCCTATCCTGGGATTGTTGGCACCATCCCAGTACTTGGTAGATGGTTTCCTGAGTCCCTTGGATGGCCCATCCTCTGGCCCACAGGTTCCCTTCCATGCACCCTGCCCCCCTGTACCTGTGCCCCTGGCACAGTGTGCCCACTCCCAGTGTCACCAGGACCTTCATTGTCTTGGGTGTGAGGGGTCGACTCACATACCTGTACTGTGGGGCACACTATTGATTGAACTGTCCTCAGGACACAGGTTTGGGGACAAAGGGTTGGCTGTGCTGTTGATGCCACAGGGTGATGAGAGGTGGTTTGATGTGGGCAGGGTGAGGCGGGGAGTTGTGCACTGGCCTGGTGTCCCAGGTGGGCCATGTAAGTCGTCAATGTCCAGACATCCAGAGGCATTGTCCTCACTGGAGCCTTCATCCTGAGGAGGGCTGGCTGTCTCTGGCATCCTCTCCATGTTGGCTGTGGCAGGGGTGCCTGTGTATGGAGCGAGAGAGTTACATGGTGGCGGGGTGATTGGTTGTCTCTTTGTCTGATGCATACAGGGGCTTGACCTGATTCCCAGCAATGGCAATGACAGATGCAGCGCTGCCAACATTGTTTGTGGATGGTGGATTGTGACATGTGTACAATGCTCCATTGTGGATTAGTGTTAATCTGGGTAGGCAACTTTTGCTGGGTGGGTGGGATCAGGTGTTCTGTGATGGTTCACATGGCAGCTGTGCCATGTTTGCTCATTGTAAATCAGGCTTGCTATATGTGAGTGGGGATGGCTTTACATTGCAGCATGGTGTCCAAGTGGGAGGAGGGTATGTGCGTATGCATGGTAACTTGTCCTCTGTGTGACTTTAGTGCATGGGGTTTACCATCTTAGTTTCTAGCCCATGATAAGTCCATTTCAGGTTTGTAGATCTGGATAGGTGGCCATTTGTATGGTACAGTGCTGTGGCTGTGTTTGGTCTTGTTTGGCATTGCATGGTGCCACTGCACTGCTGTCATTGCCATGTATTGGCTCTCACCCGAAGCATCCAGTTGGTGTAGCTAGTGCAATAGTCATACATGCAAGAGTTGTGCTGTGAAGTCGACATAGCAGCTTTTGATGTAGCTGGGCTGTTGCATTGTGGGAGTTGTAGTGATTGTTATTGGTACTGCTATCCGTGCACTTGACAGGGACTATGTGGACATTGGGACTGGATGGTGATGTGGCATGCAGGAGAGGGGCATTAGGTGATTATGTGGGAGGTGTAATGGGAGATAGAGTGAACTGGGCAGTGTGTGGGTGGTGATAAAGCATGCTGGACAGGATTAAATTGTGCCAGGGTATTTGTAGTTACTTACCAGAGTCCAGTACTCCCGGCATTCCAGTCAGGCATTCTGGATGCAGGATGTCCAAGACCTGCTCCTCCCATGATGTGAACTCTGGGGGAGAAGGTGGGGGACCACCGCCAGTCTTCTGCACAGCAATATGGTGTCTTGATGTCATGGACCCCACCTTCTCCTGTAGGTCATTCCACCTCTTCCTCCCTCCCTTGTGAGTGGATGGTTGCCTACTGACTTGAACCTGTCATCAAATTCCCTGCGATAACTCCATTTTTCTGGCAATGGATGTTTGCTGGATCTGTGCTCCAAACAGTTGTGGCTCTACTCTGATGATTTCATTGACCATGACCCTCAACTCATCGTCTGTGAAGCGTGGGAGCTTTTGATGGGACACGGTGGTGGTTGTGGGTTGGGGTGGGTGTTGTGTGTGTAAGCGTGCCGTGTAGGGTGCTTGGTGGGGTGAGGTGTTTGGTTGTGTGTGATGGTTGGTTGTGGTGTTTGTGTGTAGTCGTGATGTGTGTGTTGTGTTGTTCGTGCAGTTGTGTGGTGTGTGCTGAGTGTGAAGTGTATAGGTGCCTATGGTGCACAAGTGAAAAATCATTATATTTTGGCTCCTCAGTGTCAGGGAAAGTCGTTTTAGTAGCAAAGGATTGTGAGTTGTGTGGGGGGGTGTTATATAGTGCAGTGAGTAGCTGTGTCTGGTGTGGATGCGTGTCAGGTATGGGGTATTCAAACTGTCCAATGTGGTGTTATGTCTGAAGTGAGTTTTTGGATGCGGGGGTTCGCTCCGCCAATGGTTTTCCACCATGGAAGGACCGCTTTAGTGATTTGTGGCTCGTAATGTGGTGGGTGGGAAGTTGTCGGGCTGGTGGTGATGGTGGTGCAACCACCTCTTTCCGGCCCTCCTGTGTCCTGGCGGTCTTGGAATTTTAGCTGTATTTTAACGGTCTTCCCTGTGTGACTCTTAATATGGCAGTCGGATAACCGACAACATGGCGGTCTTTTGGCGGCCGCCAACATGGCAGTCTTACAATAAGACCGCCAAACTCGTAACGAGGCCCTCAGTGTTGTGATGAGGGCATGCTTGCCTAGACTGGCGGGATTCATTTTGGTTTGCTCTAGGTTTGATATGGCATAATATGGGGAGTGTACAGCTTTCCTAGCAATGGAAGTGTATTGCCTGCATTCCTGCAGCTAAAGACAGTGGCGGTTGGTGAACTTTGAAAGTGGTGAGACATAAATGCAGACTCTTACGAGCGCATCTGCTCCAAAGCAGATGCAATTTATTACTCACAAAAACAGATTAAATGTAAATGGTTTATTTTCCAGGATACTTTCATAAATTAACTCAAAAGTCTATGTGGATACTGAAGGTTTATGCACACACTAAGGGGCCTGGCAGTCTCACAAGTGGAGCAATAATCTATCACAAGACTCCATTTCACAGTTCCTGTGGGTAACCTGCCAAATCACATATTACCAATAACCTTGCATACCACCCTTCTCCCTGGCCTAGTGGCATGCAGAAAAATACTCCACATTCAGTGTCAAGACACAGGGCTGTCACCATAACATAACATCTGACAACCCTTCATGCACTCTGCCATGCACTGCAATCAGCAGTCTAGATTCTTCTGCTACCGCCTTAAACTTCAGATCTCCTTAATATAAAGAGTAACAGTGATCAGTGGTACTAGGGTCATGGCACAGTGGAATAACCAGATTCTTAGTGGCAACTAATTCTTCAAACTACATGGGTTACTTGCCAAGTTCTGTCTCCCTGCTGTTCTGTGTGATGGACAGGGATGTAGTGTATGCACAGCACACGTTGTACTGAAGCACAGCCAGAATATAAAAACCTTGGAACTACTAAACCTTTATATTCCAGCTTTCTCTTTCTTCTAAATTCTTCTCCAATCCACAATGTACTAGTGCTGAAGCATCTTGTGACTGTTTTGGGTAAGGTAATTTCTATCACAAGCATCCTTTATCATTCCATCTCACCATCTCCATCACCAACCCCCCCCCTTCCACCTAATGCAATTCCAGCGCTTTGAGGCACCCTCTGAGCTGAATGAGGCAACTTACAATCGACCAACACCGGCTTTCATTAATTTCTAAGATGCTGCGCTTTTTTTTAACTTCATGGAAAAGGACTTTGAAGTAGACGACATTTTTTTATTTGCATTCTTTTTGTAGTGCCAACAATAAATACATTGGGAAATGCCAGTTTTGAGGACAGGCTTTAATGTTTAGGCACTTAAAGGCCCATCAGTGCATGTTATAAAAAAGGCACAGAACGTCCGATCTTTTAATAGCATTAATGTGTGTGCATGGTTTAAATCCTAAACTGGGATTTGAAACCCGGACACAAATAGAGAAAGTAAGCAATAAAAACACAAACAGACAAGACAAACTTGCCCAACTTGTAAGTCTTGTCCTCTGCTCCTTCTATTTGGTGTGTCAGATGAAGGTACTGCACACCAGCAGTCACTTTCACAAGCAGTTGAAATGCTCTAAGAGATATACAAGGCACAGAAACATGTGCAGTGTATCTGTTTAAAACATGCAGCACATGACCCGGCCTCACACAGCCATGAGTTGAGGCCTTCTTGCAAAGGCTGCAACCCCTCCCTTTTCCAACTCGTCACCCTGTGATGACTTGGGAAAGGGAGGGGAGGTAAGAGGCAGATGTAGATAACTGACAAGCAGCCCTGGATGTACAAGACTGATACTGTATGTGCTCTGGTTGCTTCAGAATGTGACGCTTATTGCGCCACTAGTGGGTTGTCCCAGAGGACCGCAAGTATTGCAGACTCGGGCTGACAGCATGTCAGCCCATAGGCTGCTTAACATTTATGGTTGCACCTTTCTCCCTTTAACTGGCACATGGCACTAGCACATGGGCAGAAGAAAAACTGCCTGATGTCCAGTTCTGCGAGCGTCACTCTAAGCAGGCAAAGGCACTGCATATTAATTGGAATGTGGATTGTAAGTGATTTTTGCAATTACCATCCATAAGGGTTGTAAAGTTGGAGGGGTGTAGCCCCCCAGCCCAGCATCAGAAACTGCCCCTGGCCAAAGAGAGAAGCCGCAAACACTGAAGTGTAGAAGGATGAAGAAAGACAGAGCTAACCTTTACAATTAAATGAGATCCTTTCAGGGAAGGGTGGCTAATTAGTCTTTCCTGAGCAGTATCTTTTGTTTGATGGTTAAAAAATTGGGATGAGTTAACAAGTTCTGTTTTTAGGGATAGGAACGTTTCTAGGCCAGGCGAGCCCTTCTGTCTTTCCTTGTGTCCTATTTCGGGAAGGCTCACACTCATGTTTGGATACTCCTGCTTGGAGCCAGCATTATCACCACATGCTGAGAAAGCCATCACTTTGCACACAGACTGTCTTTATTGCAGCCAAAAAATGAATTTTGAGAAGGAACTGGCTCCTGGATTTAAGACAGTGGATCAACATCCCCTCTCCTGAAAATCAGTATAAAGGTAAGACCCCAACCATTGCACTTGCTTCCAGTTCCGAGTTCTTCTTCTGAATCAGCTATGCACAGACTACTGGAAGTGCTGCTGTGATCCAAGGATGGTGTCTGCCTGACAGCCATTCACCCTGCGGTGAGGGGGCATTATCGGAAGTCTGTACAACTTGCTGGAGAGCTGTAAGCCTGCTTAGCATCTACAAGCCTGTCTGTCTGCCTGCTTAAGGATTGAAGGAGTTTGCCTGGCTCTGCAGGAAAAGAGACTGCACAGGAGGAGAAGCCAAGCCATGTTCACAGTGTGAGAAACACTCAGAGAGATGACGTACACCACGGCTGTACATGGAGAAGCCTCAAGTTGTGATGGTTCACCTGGCTTCCATGTGTGGTTCATGTGGTGAACCATGTGGAGAATTGACAATCCCCAAGGGACAGTGTGCCACTCAGCTTCACCAAGATCCGGTGATGCCCAACAGACAGTGTTGGAGTGTGTCTTTAAAAAGCAATATTAACATGAAAAGCTTGCAAAATATTGTATGGTAAAGCTGCATAGAAAATGTTTTAACGTAGAAAATAATGCAAGCGTTTGAAATGTGCCCACGGGTAGTGGCTACCATATATACGAAGACTAATGAAAGTTGCGAAATTGATTAACTATGTACTAATGTTTTGAATTTGTATTAGCGTAACATAACTAGAGTTATATATATTAAGAGTTTGCTTATAAATTAATAGGCCTTAGCTTAGTGAGGGTCTGGGTCTAGTTGCCTGGTCTCATATTAAACTGTATTTTCTAACGTGTAAAGTGCTGTTTTCCTGAAGGACACCAAGCTGTACTTTTCCAGAAGTTATGTGTGTGTGTAGCTGTAGTGTGTAAATTCTTTCTCATGAGAACCGACTTGTTCAAGGAGACTTTCTTGCTGAATGCAACAGTGTAATTCGTAACAGCCTCATTGTTACTAGAGTAGGGGAAAGCAATGGAGACACTGACTGGAGCGCAAAGTGTAACTTTTCTTACCTGACATTCCAACCAATGAAGATGTCAATAACATGGACCAATCCTCGACATGAGAACTGTGATTTGTGGAAAATTCTGGCGAAATGCCTGAAGGATTATTGGACAGAGATAACGATGCACCAATTATTATCCAATGAGGAGTTAAGGGCAAGGAGAAAGGGGGCCATTCTTTTGAGACTTTGCCGTTTATTCTTCCTGTTGCCTTAAACCATCTTATACCTATCCTTACCTGATACTTACTTCTCCTCCATACAAGGTAAGATCTTATTCCTTAGCTATGCCCCGTCCTATCTCTACTGAGAAAGAATCGACTGATGTCCTGAGGACGAAGACTGAAGCTGTTTGCTGATCTGTTGGATTGGTAACTATCTGATGCAAAATTGTAATTGTCTGTTTGTCTTTTCTTTCTAGGTACCAACTGCTCTTTTGACAGAAGCCATAGTTTAGATGTTTTCCAAATTCATGTTTGCTAAATGTTTTGCATGAAGCCCAACATGCTAATGCTAATTAGAGGTTAGTTAAGGTGTTCACAAATATCCTACGCAAATAGACAAATGACTGAGTTCTTGCTTTGTTGAATCATGTACTACTGAGACTTTGCTAAGTTGCTTCTTATTAATGACATGTTAATACTGAATGAATATTTTCTATGCATTGATTAATTGCGTTCTAATTACAAATCTGAAGAGTTACTAATGAGATGAATTGCTAATGAGATGAACAGAAATGACATTAGATTGTAACTAATAGGGAAATAAATATCCTAACACCTAACTAAATTGGTGTGGCTATTCATGACTGAAAGGTCATGGTGTGTTTAACTCATTGATTCTTACTAAGTGTTATTGATTGGGTTGCTTATTAGTTATTGAAATTACTGATTAGTTTATTGATCTATTGGTTTGTGATGCCAAAGAGACATCTCGTACTGGGAAGTCCCCGAACGTGGTCCAAAGGTCCGTCGACCTAAACGCGTCTCCTTGTAAGTTTACTTATCAAGGCTCCGACGCGCTAACAACAGCACCGTAGCGAAGACTCCCCACTGGCCCGGAGGCCAAAACTGCTGAAGATGAGTGACTCTTGTCACAACCTATTCTGCTGTTTGTTCTCATCAGTGAGATCTAAGAAGTAAAGCTGCTGCCCTTGATCCTTCAGCTTCTGGCTGAGGCACTGACTCTCCGTAAAGGGTGCACCATCAACCCCAGTGATAGGCCACGTGCCTTGGATGGGTAATACCAGGCCTGTAATGAAAACTGAGAGACCGTGTCTTGCACTGAAAAGATAAATCTGCATTCTAGAAGTATTAACATCCCAGGGTGAACTGTTTTGCAAGATACGGACAGAACTGACCTACAGGTCAATGAACAATTGCTCGCACAGGGCAATTAGTGACTGCGTATGTGTGCTGATGTCCAGTTACTTCAACCTCTCTATGAAGCCCTAATATACTGCTGGATAGCGCATTTAGGATGCTGCCTGGTTCACTATTTACGCAGCGCATTAAAGCCATTAAATGTAAGTACCATTTTACGAGTTGCTCGTTATTTGGTTCATGGATAAGGAGAGGCCAGAATGGTAGGGAATTAAAGATACATCAAGAAAGAGCTGTTATGAATAGCAAATCTTACTTTGCTTATATAAATATCATCAAAATGTATTTACATAGGTGTGTGTATGTGGCATTTGTAGAATACGAACGTAGCCAAAGGCAGCAGAGTGTTGAATTTGAATAAAAGCAAAGACAAATGAAACCAGCGATTGGGACAGAAATTGGATGCTGAGATTGGAGTTAGACTGCTAGTTACTTTGTTGTGTTCTTTAACATGGTGTTCATTTCAAACTTACACTAGGGTTTAGATAGTCCTGATGGATGCACGGATGTTGTTCCATATCCTGGGTACATGAATGGAAATAACCTGGGGCCACATGTACGAACAATCCCTTTTGCAGCTTCCTAATTGCGAATCTTTGTGATTCACAGTTAGGAAGTTGCAAACCCTGATGTACTAACCTGTCTCAGACACATTTAGAGATTCCCAGTGTGTCACAAACGGACCTGCTTCATCAATATTCATGAGGCAGGTTGATATTCATGAGGCAGGTTGCAATTTGTGACCTATTGGGAATGGCCAGACGTCCCAGGGATGGTGGCCCTCTGGTGTCAGCAGACCACCATGTCTGTGATTGCTTTTTCAAAAAGGCAATTTTAAAACAAAATGCATCCCGTTTTCGCATTTCAAAAACAAAAATGAAAAGTTTTTTGAATTTTTAAAGAGTGGCCAGTGTTCGATGAGACTACTGCCTGCTCTTCAAAATGTTTGTGCCCACATTCACCTCCCTCAGGAACCCCTTCCCTTTTGCAAATGGGTTACCAGCAACTCGAAGTTGGTCATAAACTGCTAATGTTTTGTGACTGCATTTCAGTCGCAAAACATTCGCACATGCCAGTGCAAGTCGCTCTTAGGAAGGGACACTCTTAGCACACCCCTGCCTAATACCAAATCTCAAACCCTATTTTGAAATTCTGTAATATGTTATTGACTCACAAAATAGGGTTAGTACATTAAAAAAGCCTTTTTAGCAGTTGCAAGTGGCTTGATTCTGCGAATTGGACCCATTGCGACCGCTAAATAGCTCTGTACATTGCTCCCGTATAATGGTCTCGTGGCTGCTGGGATGCTCAGAACAACTGGAGGTGGTGAGCTTGTACGTCAATTAGGTGGCTGGTCATGATGGATATATAGATGATGCTCCTGGTTTTGACGATGGCGTGAGGTAGCAATTGTAGCATCTGGAACTTCTATCAGGTGGCTTTAATGTGTTCATATTTGTTTACTTGATGAGACATGCTGTGGCAGCTTGAATTCTCTTAAGAGGGGCCAGTGTAGAGTCTAAGAGGTCACTGAACAAACTTTTGCCACCATCGGACATGTGGATTTACGAATTAATAACAGTAAATGTAGGGGTACCTATATTTCCTTACCTTGAGAATATGATGCTACGCAATATTATGGAGCTAGTATTGTTGCAAGTTGATATTAAAAACGTATAGCCTGATTATGAGTTTGGCGGTAAGGTCCAGCCGTCACTTTTTCACCAGTCTTCCCACCTGCTGCCTTGGCGGTCTACCTGCCTGATTATGATCCTGCTGGGAACTCGCCTACAACCGTCTCTGAACTGCCGCCATCAGCGAAAGTCCTGCTACCACGTCAATGCTGGGTAAGCCCGAATAGGAGGCAGTCCTGCCAAGGTTCCCGCCGTCTGGATTGTGATCTGCCTTTCCATAGAGCTTTTCCTGGCGGGGACACCACCATGCGAAAATCGGCAGAAAGGCAGAGAAAGAGGTGCAAACTCACCTTTTTTCGAGGTCCCACTTCATAGGCTGTGTCTGATGCCACTGTCCAGGTCCCTCCTGTGCTGTTGCCACCTGACTACCATGCTCTGAAACCCCGTTGTCACCGGAATTGAAGGTAAGCTTCACCATCACTTCTCCTATGTAATGCTTGGTAATAATTTATCATATTTTATAAGCAGAAAAAAAATACAGTACATATGACTACATATACAGTATAACACATACACAACACATATATATATGTATATATGTATATATATATATATATTTTTTCTGATATACACAGATTGTACTTACCTATCTTTCCAGCAGCGAAATGTCACTCCTTTGGTACTCTGCCACCAACAGACCACCAGCTCAACAGGAACATCGTAATATGGTGTGTGGGAGACCGCCGACTCGGTGGTCTTCTTGGGACCACTGAACTCATAATCAGGCCCTTAATATTGTGATAGAACATCCATCAAGAAATCTCATCTCCTGAACATGTACTGTTTTTAGAAATTCTATGATCTGGCTGCTTGCCTCCCACATCTTCTGGGTAATCCTCAAAGGAAACTATTTTAGTTCTGTCCTATGTACAAATAATTTTTCTCCCAACTGTCTTACATATACTTCTGTTTGCTGCTAAACCTTTGCTGTGCTTAAATGAGCGTAGCTTTTTGTTGCATTTTGAAGATGCACACTGGTAGTAAGACCCAGGAGGCAGATAGGTAAGGGAACAGGTATCTTATGTTCTAGCCTGTTGTGGAATGCTGTGAGTCATGTGGAATGTGTGAAGTCATCAGTGTAAGTGTTCAATTCCTGTCATTTGGAATTTCTATCTACAGCTGGGGGCAGTCTACTCTGAAAATTTTCCCTGAGCCACTGTTGTGTTTTACTCTTCTCCGTGGTTGCTGAGGTACTTATACTTTTACTGTACATTCTTACTCCTGTCTAGTTTGACAAATCTCTGCTTAATTGTTCTCACTCTCACAAATTCCTGCATCTCATTTTCTGGTGGGCATTTTGCACTGCATAGAAATGACCAAAGATTTTACCTCCACATAGAAAACCTGGCATTAGCAAAATGGGCAAAAACGTATAACTTTGTCTAACTTTATGGACGTGACGTTTCCCCACCCATCGGTTTGCACAACTGGGCAGTTTCCTAGCTGCGGGATGTTTGACTATTGTACAGCAGAAAATCCTGTGGCAGGGAAAGACTACAAGTGCATTCCCCATGTGGTGGGGAGTCAGTGGGGCCTAAGACATAGGGAGGGCTTGAACCGTGAGAAAATACATGGTAAATACCTGAAAACAGGCATTGTGGTGAGTTATCTCTGCTAGGACCAAGACTCCATGACAAATGTAGTTTATTGATCAACTCCTCAGTGCAGCCGTCAGTGGTAGAATCCTCACAGCAACAGTCCAAACACCCTCAATATTCTATGTTGATGTAATCACATTCTGAGTGATACTAGAACATTACATGTCTTCCTTACTTACACAAATGAAAGAAAATACAATGTTTACAAATAAAAATTGATTATGTACAATAAACTAATATGACAGCAACTCAAATATGCATTGATAATATAAAGTTAGAAACTGATTGAACTGCTACACCTCCCCCCGTATTACAGAAACAGGTGGGGATTCAATACTAAAGGAACATTCTCTTATTCACAAACAAAATCCTTCAGTTTAGAAGGCAGTCTAATTTCTCTTCTGACCTTACACTCTTCCTTTCTTACACATTTGTTTCCTATAAGATCCTTCAAAGGTTCCTTTTCTATACTCAACTAACCTACTTTTATTCCATCTTGATCCATCATCCAATTCTACATAATGTCATCCTACCTTCTTCAAAGTCTTTGCCTCAAAAAATACATTCTCCCTTTGTGAACACACCATGGCAATTTCACCTTAACTTTTAGTCCCACCAATACCATGAAGTCCTTTGAGCTGAATTTTTTATCGAAATTCCTTTTATACTGATTCTGTTTAGCCATAACTCTTTCTTTCCATTTGGTTTCATCAATTTCAACCACTTCATCACTCCTACTCGTGAAAACAACCGACCTGAATGTTCTTCTTTTCAGCAATTCAAAAGGTGATTGCCCAGTGGTACAATGTGTACTAGTCCTATATGACCACATCATCTGGTTAATGTGACCAATAACTGTTCTTTCGTTAGCCACCGCCATCTGAATAATCTCTTTAATTACCCTGTTTACTCCTTCTACCAGACCACTGGCTCTGAGATTATATACTGTTGTCCTGGAGCCCAATATGTTCCTTTGTGACAAATACTTACTAACCTTTGCTGCACAAATTTGTGGACCTTTATCAACATAACAAATGTAGTTTATTGATCAATTATTCAGCGCAGCTGTTCATGACAAAATCTCCACAAAAACTGCCAATGATCCAAATCCAAACTCCCTCAATGTTCTATGCTGATGTATTGACATTCTGAGTGATGCAAGAACATTACATGGTGGGAGTGGAGGGGGGGGGCAGATGAGGCAGGCAACGTGCCAGGGCTTTGACAGGGGACACTTGCCAAGCAGTGGCAGTTCATCTTTGGGCCCTTTTGCAGTAAACATTTCCAGCTGTTTGTACTTTTTAAACTTTGCGAGTATTGGGTGTTGCAAGTCTCATGAAGTTACAAAATAAATATGAGAAGTCCTTAACTTTCTACACCTGTGGTGCTATAGCACTCTTTATCTCCACACATATTAAACATGGTTCTGCTCTACCTTCAGAACGATCTGGGTTGTATGACAAGTTCCTATAGGATTTACACATTTGCTACATGTCCGCAGTGGTTTGATACAAAATTATGTTAGATTTCTGGTGTTGCTTACTGCATGGCTCCTCTCCCTTGATGTTCTGCACCTAATAACTGGAACATGATTTTTAATTTGCACAAATGTCACACATTATATGAAATGTGTGTTTTTCAAATACAGTGCAAATACAGGGTCAGTCCATGTTTTAATAAAGTGGATTGTGAAACCATTGTTAAGTAAATTTCACAAATGTTTTGCCTGTCAAATCAAATTCTATTTGCTTTCTTCTGGGCAAAGTCCCATAAAGCAAAGTGTGAACAACTTCATCCTGCACACTTTAAAGTAGCTAATACTACATTTAAGCTTTTTAGTAGACAGATAAGTGAAGCCAGTCTGACTCGAACTCGGACCTCGGTCAGAAGTTCGAGGCCCTCCTCCACCCGCAGGCTTCTGTCTGCGTCTCATCCCTGGTGTCTAGTGGGAGAGCTCTGCTCCTCTGCTGGGCTGCCCTCTGCCTCTTTTTTTCCTCGTTTTTCCTTTGTGTCCTGTCTTTGTGCCATTTTTCCTTTGTGTACTGTTTTTTGTGCCTTTTGCTTTCTGCTTTCCTCTATCTTTTCCTCGTTTCTCTTGTCACTCGCTTCTCTCTCTCCCACTTTCCCCACCACTGCTGCCCCGCGGCCCAGCCCCCCTTTTTCACGCTGTTTCCCACTCCCGCCTCCCAGCTGTCCTCTTCTCCCCCCTCCCTATTTAATGGTGGCCGCTGTGCAGACAAGCCAAAGGCGCACCTAATAGAAGCCCGTCTGCGCCCGTCCGCGACCCGACCATGCCAGGACCCCTAGTCCTGCCACCCGCCGCCACACGTCAGCGGCACTCATCGCACTCAACCCAGGACGCAACAACAACTGCAAGCAACCATCACCAGCCAACACCCACGGACCCTTCAGCTGCCTCCGCTGCCTCCAAACCTATAACACCACCAAGACCTTGGACCCAGCACAACGCACTCGCAACAACACACTGAGCCCAAAATTTCTGAAGTGCATTCTCCTCAACATCCGCTTCCTCCATAAACACGCTACCGAAATCTGGGACCTCCTTGACAGCACCACCCCGGACATCGCATTCCTCACCAAGACCTGGACCAACACCACCTCAGGCCTGGACATCGCCATCGCCATCCCCCAGATACAAAATCATCCAGAAAGATAGCCCCAGCCGCCCTGGGGGGGATCTGCCATCGTCCACAGGTCCAACCTCCGCCTGAACACACACTCCAAAGACTCCAAAGAATCCACAAGCCTGATAGAACACCTCCACAAACCAGCCAGACATCCACCATCAAGAGAACCCTTATCTACTACCCTCCGGGACCACGAGCTCCCTTCGCTGACTCCATCACGGACTACTTCTCCGCACAAGCCATCACAGCCACCAACTACACCCTTCTGGGAGACCTCAACTTCCACCTCGACAACCTACAAGACCTCAACACTGCATCCCTCCTAGACAACCTCCACAACATAGGGCTCTGCCAGATTGTGACGGAGCCAACACACTCAGCAGGACACACCCTCAATCCTATCTTCACTACAGGAACCTCCACCACCTTCAGTCACACCTCAGAACTCCCTTTGACAGGACCACCGATGCATCCATTTCACCTTCAACACAAACAATGGCACACAACGCATGTCATAATAATGCAAGGATGACAGTAAAGCAGTACTGAGAATGTATTGAATGGGAACAGCCACCAAATGAACCAATTGGATAACAAAGAGATATGTACAATTGTCCAGAAACGGCCAATGCCCAGGCCAAAGTACAAAGGACCCACATGGCCACAGGGCACAGTCCAAGGCCCAACTTGTTTCCTGACAACATCCACACGGAAATGTGCAGGGGCATCATTTTGGAAGTGGGCAGGCACCTCAGGGAGGAGAGGGGCAACTCAGCTGAAGTCGGGAACTTGCCCACTGGTTCTGAAGGGGGCTCCATGCCCATTACCCTTTGTGGGGAGTGCAAGGTCACAGTCTTTCAGGAGGGGGACTTGCCCACTGTTTCTAGACGGGGCCCCATGTCCATTACTTATTGTCGGGGTGTACAAGGCCACAGTCTTTCAGGTCGGGTACTTGCCCACTGGTTCTGGAGGGGGCTCCATGCCCATTACTCATTGCTGGGGTGTGCAAGGTCACAGTCTCTCAGGTGGGGCACATGCCCACTGGTTCTGGAGAGGGCTCCTTGTACAGCAGTCCCTGGAGGGTGGTCTACGTGCCCTCTGCTGGAGGTGAGGGCTGCATTGTCTCAGCTGGAGGTGAGGGCTCCATGACCACTGGTCGCGGTGGTGTTACCCTGCCAGCCTCTGCTGGAGGTGAGGGCTGAGTATCTCATTTCGGGAAGGTACCTCCTAGGCAGCCTTTGTTGGAGGTGAGGGCTGCTGTGTCTCAGTAGGGGAAGGTGCCTCCTGGGAAGCCCCTGTTGAAGATGAGGGTTGCTGTGTCTCAGTAGGGGATGAGGGCCCGTGCCCATGGTGGTGCTGATGCTGGTACCCTGCCAGCCTCGGCAGGAGGTGAGGGCTGTTGTGTCTCAGCTGGGGAAGGTGCCTCCTGGGCAGCCTCTGTTGGAGGTGAGGGCTGCTGTGTTTCAGTAGGGGATGAGGGCCCGTGCCCACTGGTGGTGGTGATGTTGGTACCCTGCCAGCCTCTGCAGGAGGTGAGGACTGCTGTGTCTCAGTTGGGGAAGGGGCCTCCTGGGCAGCCTCTGTTGGAGGTGAGGGCTGCTGTCTCTCAAGAGGGGATGAGGGCCCCGTGCCCATTGGTGGCGGTAGTGGTGGTGTTGGTACCCTGCCAGCCTCTGCAGGAGTTGAGGGCTGCGTGTCTCAGCTGGAAGTGAGGGCTCCTTCCCTTTCATGGCAGGAGGTGAGGGCTTCTTCCCTTTCATGACAGCAGGTGAGGGCTTCTTCCGTTTCATGGCAGGAAGCGAGGGCTTCTTCCCTTTCCTGGCAAGAGGCGAGGGCTTCTTCCCTTTCCTGGCCGGAGGTGAGGGCTTCTTCACCTTCCTGGCTGGTGGATCGGGATCCTTCCCCTTCCTGTCTGGTGGAGTGGGATCCTTTCCCTTCTTGGCTGGTGGAGTGGGATCCTTCCCCTTCCTGTCTAGTGGAGTGGGATCCTTCCCCTTCCTGTCTGGTGGAGTGGGTTCCTTCCCCTTCCTAGCTTGTGGAGTGGGATCCTTCACTGTCTTGACTCCATGACTAGGAGGTGCCTCCCCTGTTCCGCTGGACTGTTTGGCTGAGGTGCTGAGCTGAGTTGTTGGGACCCTGCTCTTATGCACAGGATGGGGAGGAGGGAGAGGGAAGAGGTCAAGTTGGGCAAGGAAAAGCTTCTTAGGGACAGTGGGGCGGGATGAGGGAGGAGGGATGGGAGTGGAGGTTGAGGGAGTGGTTTTTGGAGGAGTACGTCTGCTGGACTTGGGTGCAGGTGCATGGGCAGTGTGCTGATGTGAGGTGGATGGCTGTTGGGTGTCTGAGTGCCTGAGTTTGTGTCCAGGGGGACAGACAGGGTGGGAGAGGACACAGGGACACGTGGATGGATGTAGTGGAGGCATCTGCTAGTGAGGTGTGTGTGCTGCTTGCTGTGGTGATGCTGGTGGTGGATGCTGAAGCAGTGCATGCAGGTGTGAGCGTGGATGTGACTGTGCAGGAGGTGGAGGAGGAGGAGGAGGGTGACACAGTGTAAGCAGTGGATGTGGTTGTGTGTGCAACTGTCCGGTGTTTGCGTGAGTGCTTGTGGACTGAAGTGTGGTGCCTGTGTTTGACTGTGCCATTCTTGTGTGATGTCTTGTGTGCATGCTCATCTGTATGTGTGCATGGGATGGGTTGGGGTTGAGGAGACTGGGACTGGAAAGTGGTAGTTGGAGGAGGGACGGTAGGAACAGGGACAATGACTGCCATCAGAGAGGAGGCCAGAGCCTGAATCGATCTCTGTTGGGCCGCCAATCCACTGTGGATGCCCTCCAGGAATGCACTGCATTGCTGCATCTAGGATGCCAGTCCCTGGATGGCATTCACAATGGTTGACTGCCCTACAGAGATACATCTCAGGAGGTCAATAGCCTCCTCACTCAGGGCAGCAGGGTTCATTGGGGCAGGGCCTGAGGTGCCTGGGGTGAAGGAGATGCACCCTCCAGGGTGAGCGGGCAACTCGCTGAGGGGCTGCTGGGAGGGAGGTGCTGGTACAGGTGGTGGCGGCTGTACTTGCAGCTAGGGTAGCACCAGAGGTGTCCGCCACAACCAGGGAGGAGGTATCTGAGTCAGTGTTGTCACCTCCTGTCTCTGCCGTGGTGCTCCCCTCGCCCTCCGTCCCACTGGTTCCCTCGGCGTCAGTGGACTCTGCCTCCTGGGTCCTGTGGGATGCAGCTCCCTCTGTCGCCGGTGCCCCTGCTCCTCTGCCACATGATGCTAATGCACACATGGACAGGATGACAGAAGGAGGGGGGAAGGGAGAGAAAGGGAACGCTGGATCAAATTACAGCACCAACACCACAGTTGGCATACACAGTACCGTCACACACAGGGATAAGGATTGAGCACTATGCATTGCACTGGCATTCAATTGGCTAGATGCCACAGCAAGATGAGGGTCAACCACTGCCAACTGCACCCCTCCTGGGACCCACTAAGCCCTGTCTGACATGGAATGCAACCTTAGCTAGGTTACATGGATTTGCTATACAACCATTACCCTTGAGCTGGATCACGCTGCAATGCCTGACCTGGCATTAAGAGGCACCCACTAACTCGCACCCACCACCCAGGTCCCATGCCACCTACCAATTATTGTTGAAACGCCCACTGTACTCACTACATTGTGGCTGCTGTGATGCCCTCAAGCGCCCATCCAGATCTGGGTAGGCCACCGCCAGTATGCGAGCCATCAGTGGGGTCAGGTTCCGACAGGCACCCCTTCCTCGTTGGGAGGCTATCCCCAGCTGGGCCTCCGCAGTCTTCCGTGCCTAGCATCTCAGGTCCTCCCACCTTTTCCAACAGTGGGTGCTCCACCTGCTGTAGACCCCCAGGGTCCGCACGTCCTTTGCGATGGCATGCCACAATCCCTTCTTTTGATGGGCGCTGACCTGTAGAGGTGATACAGATGGGAGGACACCATTACACATACAATCCAGCCTGTCACACATATGGCCCACAAATCCCGTTTCCATCACCACTGGCACACGCAACGCCTGGCGCCCACCATGTACACTACCACCAGACATTCCCCCCTGATGACACAATGCTTGCACACATATCTCCATGCATCCTTCCCTCATGCATCGTGCCCAAGGTGTACTCACCTGTTGGTCTCCAGGCCCATACAGCAGTCCATATTGGGGTAGGACTCCATCCACCAGTCGCTCCAACTCCTCCGAAGTGAAAACAAGGGCCCTTTCCCTGGTCACACGGGCCATGGTAGGTTCCAGACACAGGTCACAGCAGCACACGCAGTGTAGGTGTTGTCCTGTGGAAAGTCAAGAAACGAGTGAGGCTGTAGATAGAAAATGGCAGTCATGTCCGTGGCTGTGTACACTGTCACCGCCGGCGCTGATCCCCATTGGCCACTGTACTCCAAAGAGCCCCATATTAGCCAATGAGGAATTGCACAGTGGTGCAAGACCCCCTTCCGCCACGATGCCCAAAATCGGCTGAGTTACCTCACTTCCACCTGTCCCAAGATACAGGACAGGCGGTCACCATTTCATGGTTATGGACAACGATCAGATTATCCATAACTGCGTAATTGCCTAGAATTGCACATACATTGCCATTCCCACTGTCCCATCACATTGATGCTGTATGTACACTGAGGTGGTGGTTCCATTGTTCAAACTGTGACAGTCTACTCGATCTTGTGTCCCTTAAATACGTACCGCTGCGGATGAATAAAAGGAGGAGACAACCCCCTGTGTACAGGCCCCTTGTGGACTTGGCTACACTGGAGGACAGGCACATTATATTCACCTATAGACTGGACAGGGTCACAATCACAGAGCTGTGTGCCAAATTGGAGCCTGACCTGATATCAGCTATCCGTCATCTCACTGGGATCCCCACTCTTGTGCAAGTGCTATCATTGCTCCATTCCTGACACCTGGTTCTTTCCAAGTAACAGTGGGCTTGGCAGTAGGAATGTCACAGCCAATGTTCTCAATCGTGCTGGAAGGGTACTGTCTGCCTTGGTGAAACATATGTGCAGCTACATTGTTTTCCCCCAGGTGGAAGATTTGGCCACTGTGAAGGCAGGATTCTATGCAATGGGGCATATTCCCAATATTATTGTGGCGATTGACTGTACACATATTGCATTCGTCCGTCCCCCCACCGCCAGAATGAACAGGTGTTCAGGAATCGGAAGAGTTTCCACTCAATGAATGTGCAAATTGTGTGCCTGGCAGACCAATAAATCTCTCACGTCACTGCCAAGTATCCTGGGTCGGTGCATGACGCCTTTGTCCTGAGGAATAGCAGCATCCCAAATGTGATGGCCCAACTACAGAGACACAGGTTGTGGCTAATAGGTGAGCCAGAGTCCCCATCCACTGTATGTCAGTATATGCCTTCAGGTGTTATCCCCATAGCATTGTGTTAGGCTAATGTTTTCCCTCAATACTTGCAGGTGACTCTGGCTACCCAAACCTATCGTGGCTCCTGACCCCTGTGAGGATTGCCAGGACAGGGGCTGAGAACCGTTATAATGAGGCACATGGGCGAACCAGAAGAATAATCGAAAGGACCTTTGGCCTCCTGAAGGCCAGGTTCAGGTACCTCCATCTGACAGGTGGATCCCTGTGCTACTCACCCGGGAACGTCTGCCAAATAGTAGTGGCATGCTGCATGTTGCACAACCTGGCCCTCAAACGACATGTGCCTTTTCTGCAGGAGGAGGAGACTGGAGATGCCCCTGTGGCAGCAGTGCACCCTGAGGACAGTGAGGATGAGGAGGCAGAGGATGAGGATGTGGACAACAGAACATCAGTTATACGTTAATACTTCCAATGATACACAGGTGAGACAGTGGAACTGATCGTTTCTCTGACTATTGATTTCATCTGTGTGACTGTTGCATGATGGCATTCACTACCTTTGCATCTCAACTTACTGTCACCTATGGCTTGTCATTTTACAGATGATGGTGATATGACAACAGTGTCCTGATGTGATTAAAACCCCGTGGGCTCGTAAATACATCTGTTTATTAACAGAGATTAGCTCCAAAGATAACCGAGAGGAAGACACGGAGACTCCGCAACCGCCGCTCTCCTCCGCGCTTCCTCCTCCTTTTCTTGATTCTATTCCTCGCGCCGACACGTCCGAATTATCCTCGCACGGCGCGAGGAACAGAATCCATAGAATACTACACACCCCCTTTTCTTCAAAATAAAATAACATCAACATATTTTACAACATGAAAACTTTAACCTAACATGAACAGTTATATGACAACAACTATAACTCACCGAGACGAAATGATTAATTATGAAAATAAACAAAATATTGGCATTTCAATAAAGTACAACTTCACAGAATCACATTGTCAAATTCACTGTTCGACATAATCATCTAATCTCTTCGGCCTTCTCAACATTGACCTATCTCTCACCTTCACGCCTTCACGCCCACTTTTACACAATGAGGATTCACTAGTGCTGGTCTTATCACCCCCACTGTTACCCGATTTTCTTCCCAAATCAGGCAACTTCTCCCGATTACCTCCTCCAGGCACTTTTATAACCTTCCCATAGTTCCACACATTACCATCGCTCAGCAACATAGCGTACCTATAAACTTTCCTCACCTCCAAAGGCTCTGAAAACTTAGACTCCCCTTTAGCTGTCCACGCACCCTTCACTACTCGCACCCAATCACCAACCTTGTAATCACCAGGTACATCACTCACATTTAACTTCTTGTTCATCACCCCCTTTGACAACAATGCCCTCGGTCTTCTACCTCTCATGACCTCAAAAGGTGACTTTCCCGTCACACTGTGGGGAGTTGTCCGGTACGACCAAACTAGGTCCTTCACAGCCTTCCGCCAATTTATACCATTGCAAATTGCTAATTGCAGCCCCTCTTTCGGCGTTCTGTTCCACCTCTACACCAAACCGTTACTTTGTGGATAATAAACTGATGCCCTAATGTGCTCTATATCAAATTTGCACAAAAACTCTTTCATAACATTTGATACAAATTGCACACCATTGTCAGACACTATTATCTCCGGAACACCTTCCATGTCAAATAAATCTGACAAGAACTCCACAACACACATAGTATTTATGTTTTCTACAAATTTCACGACTGGCCACCTGGAAAAATAGTCCACAACCACCAAAGCATATTTTGGCACACTTCCCAAAATATTAAACGGACCCATAATATCAATAGCTATTTTTTTCCACGGCCCGTCCGATTTGTCAGACACCACAAGATCCTTTTTAACAACCTTTTGTGACTTATCACTCCATGCACACAACACACACTCCCTTACATGATGTTCCACCTCTCTATCAAGCCCTGGCCACCAGTACTCCGATCTGATTCGTCTTTTAGTTGCGCTCATTCCGAGATGGCCCTCATGAGCCAATTCCAATACTCGTTTCCGCAAGCCTGTAGGAACCACCAACAGCTCGCCCCTGAACATAACTCCATCCACCATACACAACTCCACACCAACATGGCGGAAATACTCTGCATCACAAGAAGCACTACCTCTATTTGGCCACCCATGACGGCAATAACCCATCACTTCTTGCAGCACAACATCTTTTTGAACTATTGACACCCATTCCTCATGTGAAATTCTACCTTCTGTCACACATCCAATATTCCCACCAACATATGCTATGAGTTCATCAACTTCAGGTTCACCCTTTCCCCCAGCACTGAACGCACAGGAAGCCTAGACAGACAATCCCCCAACACATTCTTTTTTCCAGGAAAATACACCAAATCGTAATTGTACTCCAACATTCTGGCCACCCAACGAGCAATTCTAGGAGTGGCCCTACCTGCTCCTTTAGTCGAAAATACTTCTATTAATGGACGATGGTCAGTGCGAATCACAAATTTTAAACCCCATACATACTTGCGGAAATGGTCAACACCCCACCAACATGCCAATGCCTCCTTTTCAATGGTGGAATAATTCATTTCAGACGAGCTCAACGGTCTGGAAGCATACGCAATTGTAACTTCTTCACCCCCTCTTCTTTGTATTAACACCGCACCCAGCCCAACGGAACTGGCGTCCGTATTAATAATGATCTCATCCCTGGTGTCAAATGGCTTAAGAGCTGGAGCTGAGGCAATTTGTTTTTTCAACAAAGAAAACTCCTTCTCACAATCCTCACTCCATACAAATTTCTCCCTCACGCATAATAACCTTCTCATGTGCACAGTTTTGTCAGCAAACCTGGAAATAAACTTTGAGTAATATTCCGCTAGACCTAAAAATGACCTTAATTGATGTTTGCTAGCTGGAGAAGGCGCGCTTTCTATCGCCTCTACTAAATTAAGTTTAGGCAAAATTCCATCCTTATTAATGCAATGCCCCAAATACTCCACTTCTGGCACACTCAATCTGCATTTCTCCAACTTGATCGTCAATCCGCTCTCCTTTAAAACACTCAACACCTTTCTCATAACTTCGTCATGCTCTTCCTGGTCACTCCCAAACACCAAGATATCATCTTGAAAGTAAGTTACACCCGAGATATCCTTCAGTAAATGGTGCATTGCCCGTTGAAATACAGACGACGCTGATGCCAAACCGAAAGGCATGCGCCTAAATCTGTATGCCCCCTCAGGAGTAATGAAAGAGGTTAAGGCTCGTGACTCAGGGTGTAACTCAATTTGATGATACGCAGATGATAAATCCAAAGTAGAAAATACACTTGCCCCCCTCACTGTAGATAACATCTCACTAATGTTGGGCAAAGGATGCCTATCCACCCATATAGCAGCATTAAGATCGCGCAAATCCACACACAAACGCATGTCACCATTGGCCTTCTTAGCGATCACCACTGGGGCCAACCACTCAGACGCTTCAATTTCTTCAATCACACCTTGCTCGGATAACTTGGATAATTCACATCGTAATTGTTCCCTCATCACAATGGGAACTGGACGTGGTTTATGCACTTTAGGTACAGCATCCCGCTTTAAAACAATTTTATGCATAGAACCCTTCAACTTTCCTAGCTTATTATTAAATACTTGAGGGAATTCCCTTACAAAGTTAGACACCTGCACCATATGTACATTAGATTTCGAACCCAATACTTGATCAGGGTGATTCGGATCAAGAATTATTCCGAGATCTTTTTGTTGCGGCCAGCCCAATAAATTTGTACCCTCCTCCACAAAATATACTTTAGAGTTGACAACTGTCCCTTGGAACTCCAGCTTAGCATCCATATACCCCACAAGCTCAATGGGCTTGTTACCATAAGCTAGTAATCGTACATCCGGTGGTTTGATCTCATGAGATGGAAAACTAGGAAAGTTTTCTTTTCCAATCAAAGTATACCTTGCCCCTGAGTCAGCCATCACAAGTACATCTATACCATCAATTCTAACTACGCAATGCGGACCACAAGAACTCACACTCCCAACATCCACCACTTGCAGAATAAATTGTTGGCTGTCAATGTCCTCACTATCACTTCCCACTGAATTGATCGCACCTCTACTCCTTCTTGCGCTCAACTGCCTCCCTTTGCACACCCTTGCAAAATGTCCCTTGGACTTGCACTTCCTGCACACTTGTCCAGTCGCAGGACAACAAACATCAGTCGCAATGTGCCCTTTAAGGCCACATTTGTAACAAATAACGTCCTTTCTTCCATCCATCTTCCCAGAAGTTCCAAATGTATCCTTTTTCTTGAATTTAGAATCTTCCTCACTGACCACGTTCACAACTCCAGACGTGGTAGATAGTTCCTTCAAGCCATCATTCGTTATTTCAACCCCTTTGATAAAGTCTATGGCTTTTTGCAATGTCAAATCTTCTGTATTCAATAGTTTCTCCTGAATTTTCCTATCATTAACTTTCAAAACCAGCTGGTCTCTCAGCATTTCATCCTGAAAATGCCCATAATTACAAGTGGCTGCCAAAATCCTCAAGCTTGCCACATAACTTTCCACAGACTCTCCTGGCAATTGGCTCCTCTTTAAAAATTTAAAACGCTCCACCACAACATTTTTCTTCTTCCCAAAATTGGAGTTTAACTGTTCCATGGCAACCTCATATTCATCCTCATCTTGGTCTCCATCCTCATAAGGGTATGGTAAATGTTTCAAAATGCGTCTTCCTTCCGCACCCAAACAATGCTTCAACATGGCCAATTTCCTGGATGCAGTAAATATATCTCCACCCACAGCCAGGACATACGCTTCAAAACCTTCTTTCCAGTCCTCCCAGGCTACAATAGGTTCTCCAGGAGTGTTAAAAAAAAAACTTGGTGCAGTAAAACCTTCCATTTTCCCAATAAATTTGTCTTCGCACCACAGATGCCACTTCCAGCTGGTGTAGGCTGGTGTATAAATGCCCCTTCAACGATAATGTACTTGGTGGGGCTTGCTTGCGTTCATCTGCAGCACCAACCTCCTCAAAAGTTAAATTGTTACCAAAATATTCAATTTCTGGGCTTGAAAACAGTCAAAATCCTTATGACCTCGGTTGCCTAGCAATATTGTGGGCCCAGAGCCTTCCTGAGAAAGCTTCTCATGGTTGCCAGGCAACTACAGTTTTCTTGCCGTTGAAAACCTTCAGAAAATGCTTTGCCATGTAGTTTAGCAACACTACGATCCTTCCTGCTGCTTCCCTTGGACACGGTTAATTTTCAATGAAGCTGCTGCCTCACGAAGACCAAATAGCAGGATTTACAAAGACAAGTAAACACAGCTCCACAGGAAAGCTGTCATAAAAATAATCAACCTCTCAAGTCTCTTGTCTTTCCCCCCGGTCAGCTGTACATCCTCGTCGCCAGTGAAATAATTGTCCCTGAGGCCGTGGGCTCGTAAATACATCTGTTTATTAACAGAGATTAGCTCCAAAGATAACTGAGAGGAAGACACGGAGACTCCGCAACCGCCGCTCTCCTCCGCGCTTCCTCCTCCTTTTCTTGATTCTATTCCTCGCGCCGACACGTCCGAATTATCCTCGCACGGCTCGAGGAACAGAATCCATAGAATACTACACAACAGTGTCCTGATGTGATTAAAACCAACAGTTACCAGTCATTAATTGTATGCTATCACAGTGTTCAGATCATTTGCACTAGATGTGACTATTCCCCAAAAGGTACATTATCAACACATAAAATACTACCAGTCAAGTTGTATTCAAGGGTGTTTATTGTAGTCCTATAAAATTGAGGGAAAAGTGCAATGGAATGGGGTGATGGTAGAGGAAAGTCGAGGGTATTGTTCCAGTTTGTTTGTGGCACAGGTCCAGTGTCCAAGTGGCCATAGAAAGGGGAGCAAAGGCAGTTCAAAGTGGATAAGGTGACAGGGTGGGACACAAGGGGGACAATCAGGAGAGTCTAATTTCCAGGCGGTGGTCTTGATCTTGGCAAGTGTCTCTGGCTTCTGCCTGGGTCAAAGGGAACATTTACGGGGTGGTTCACCTTCTGCAGGGGGAGGGGTGCTGGTGGCATGTGGGTCCTGTGGCGGGGCCTCCTGCCCACTAGCTGCAGTGGAAGTGGAGGGCTGGTCAATAGACTGGCTACTGGTAGGGGCCCACTACCATGCTGTCGATTCCCTCATGATGTTGGCCATGTCTGCCAGCACTCCTGCTATTGAGATCATGGTTGTGTTGAGGGCCTGCAAGTCCTCCCTGATCTCCCGATGGTGTGCCTCCTGCAGCTGCTTGTTCTCCTGCATGTTGTCAAGGATCTGGCCTATTGGGATTGTTGGTAGGTCCCCAGGATC
Organism: Pleurodeles waltl; assembly: GCF_031143425.1. Lineage (NCBI taxonomy): Eukaryota > Metazoa > Chordata > Amphibia > Caudata > Salamandridae > Pleurodeles > Pleurodeles waltl. The sequence continues at coordinate 138,396,349 of NC_090445.1, read as the reverse complement.
TTGGTGAGTGCCTCCTGGAGAGTCGGTTCCCTGGGCCTGTCCTCCCCTTGGTGCACAGCAGTCCTCCCATTGTCCCTGTTCCCCTGTGCCCCTGTCCCCTGAACGGTGTGCCCACTGCCACTGACCCCTGGTCCCTGATTGTCTTGGGGGTGAGGTGTGGACTGGAGTCCCTGTACAGGTGGGCACACTGTTGATTGACATGTCCTGGGGACAGAGGTGTGGGGACGCTGGGTGGGTGCTGTGGTGTTGGATACTGATGGGGGAGGTTCTGTGGTGGACCGTGAGCGGGCTGGGGTGACCGACTGTCCAGTGGTCCCTGATGGGCCAGGTTGTTGATCCAGATATTGAAGTCCAGAGTTACTGTCATCACTAGGGGCATCTTCTGTTGGGAGCCTGGTTAGTCGTGGCGCCTCCTCTCCGCTGATATTGGCTGGGGCACCTGTAGGGATGTGAGTGCTGTATTATGCTTCATGCCTGTGATATACTGTACATCCCTAGCTTCCCCTCTATCGTTGCTGTTGCCCTGCCACCTTTCTTTGTGTATGTTGATATATTGTGGGATTGTTAGTTCTCCTATGCTGTGCATGCTTTGGTGATGGATGTCAATGCAGGGCTGGGAGGGCTGTCCATGCATTGGTATAGCATGCAGGGCTTGGCATTGGGGTTAGTCCTCTCCCTACTCCCCTTTCCTGTGAAAGTCATCGAAAAAGCGGTCAACAGCCAACTCGCCACCTTTTTAGAAGACCACAACATCCTCAACATCTATCCAAACAGCCCTCTTGGCCACAACAGACGACATCCACTGCCTGCAGGACAAGGGAGAGATGGTAGCACTCATCCTGCTAAACCTCTCGGCGGCCTTCGACACAGTCTCCCATCACACCCTGATATAAAGACTCCACGAAGCCGGCATCAGAGATAAGGCCCTCAACTGGATCCAATCCTTCCTCTCTGGCAGAACTCAAAGAGTGAGACTCGCCCCCTTCCTCGCAGACCCCACAACCACCACCTGCGGAGTTCCCCAGGGATCCTCCCTCAGCCCCACGCTGTTTAACGTCAACATGGCCCCGCTAGCCACCATCGTCAGAAGCTACAGAATCAACATCATCTCCTACGCCGACGACACCCAACTCATCCTCTCCCTCTCCAACGAACCCAACAAAGCCAGACACAACTTCAACAAAGGGATGGAAGCAGTCGCCAACTGGATGAGAAACAGCTGCTTTCAAATCAACACAAACAAGACAGAAGTACTCATCATGGGCCCTCAACCCAACGTGTGGAACAACTCCTGGTGGCAACCCACCCTCAGAAACCCGCCCACCCCCACCAGCCAAGCCCGCAACCTCAGGACCATCCTGGACTCCAATCTCAGCATAAACCATCAAATCAACTCAGTCACCTCCACCTGCTTCCTCACCCTCGGCCTCCTACGCAAGTCCTTCAAATGGATCCCAATCGAACATAGAAAGACCGTCACACGGGCCCTCATCACCAGCAGACTGGACTATAGCACTGCACACTACGCCGGAATCAACAAGAAACTCATCCGCAAACTACAAAACATCCAGAACGCCGCCGCCAGACTGGTCCTCGACACTGCCACATCTTGCAACACCTGCGTACAATGTACTGGCTTCCCATTGAGAGAAGAATTACCTTCAAGATCCTCACCCATGCATACAAAGCCCTCCACAACACCCGACCAGACTACCTGAACCATTGACTCAACCTCCACGTACCCTACTGGACCCTACACTCAGCCCAGCTCTATCTCACAGAAGTACCCCGCATCAAGAAGACCAGAACAGGAGGACGCTCCTTTTCCTACCTCGCAGCCACCACCTGCAATGCCCTTCCTTTCCACATCAGACAAACCACCTCCCTCCTCAGCTTCATGAAGGAACTGAAAACATAGCTATTTTAGGAACCACCGGTGAAGGCTACACTTTCCTCCCCCAGCGCCTTGAGACCCTAACGGGTGAGTAGTCACGCTTTACAAGCATTGATTGATTGACTGATACACAAGAGTTTTAAAAAAATACAGTACCAATCAGATAAAGACAAAGGAGTAATTATAAAATGCAATACATTATACTCCAAACTGATATTATTAGGAAGGACCATCTTCCTTGAATATTGTGACCATGAATATTTCAAAGCAAAACAAACTAATAACATATGATTCAAATCTTCTGGTTCTAAATCATATAATAGGTGTTGACGCGCTTTGTAACACCGACTGTCTCCCTCTTAAAGACTCAAGAGGTAAACTCCCACTTCTCAACATTATAAAGAGTTTTTGCTGGGCATGATTTTGTAGTAAACCCATACACACTTGTTTCTGGTTTATCATAGTTATTTCAGTAATAAATCAATACAGTTTAGAATATGCACAATAATCATCATCAGAGGTGAAGTTAGCATTCATCACAGCTATTTTAAATGCCCACTTCATTTGCATTAAGTTAGTCATTTAAACCCTATTTTTTTTTAATATTTTAAGTTGACCCAGAGCTAGACTAAAACAGCTTTTAAACAACTAATCAGGCATTGATATGTTAGTTCCATGCGAATGTAGTGCTGTGATCTTCTGCCTGATAAATTTGGTTACCTTGCCACACAGGTCTTTTCAATAAGCCTAAGCTATACCAGCCTCTGAGTGCAATGCTTTTAGAGAGAAGCTCAGACTCACTAATACCAGAGTCGTCTTAATAGTATTTTTTAAAGTAATTTACCTTTTTTATCAAATGATAAAAACTCTGCATAAAAAGAGTGAGAATCACTTTTACCTCATACACCTTCAAAAGGTGGCCAATCCCCTATAGAATGAATGCCTTGCTGACGAATATGCAGGGCAGTAGAACTATTTGATGACAGCATCTTTCATAGATACATAAAAGATTTGCCGTTGTCAATGCAACTATTATTTTTTCTAAATTAGAAGCTGATTTTTCTTTGATCCAAACAATAATAGAACTTCACATTTTCCCGGATTTACTTTCAGAAACTGCTCTTTTACGTATTTCTCGATCTTACTAAGACCTCTCTGCAAACCATTAGTAAGCTAGGAAATCATAGTATTATCCACAGTGTGAAATACATTTTTATTTTATCTAGCAGACGATTATTTCAGACTCACTGGACACTTGAGGGAAGTTATATGAGTATAAAAAGAATAACAAAGGGGCAGGTAGACATTTATGTTTTAGACTGTTTCTATTAGCAATATGTGTCATGAAGCCTTTATTCACGCCCACCAAGTCTCTGGATCATGTATCAGTATGTAAAGCATTCACGAGTTTAAACAGGCCAGATAGAACACCCACATTTCCAAATGTTCACCAGAGTGTAGTCTTATCATCTGATTTAAATGCTGGGGTTAAATCATTAAATGTAGGGTAGTTAGGCTGATTTTTTCATTGGTAGGGCCTAATTACGAGTGTGGTGGTCCTCAGACTGCCACACTCGCTGTGGCTGTCGGACTGTCATGGTTGTGGCAGTCTGACTGCCATATTATGAGGTTGACAGGCAGCCCCGCCAACCTACCACCATCTTCGCCGGGATCAGAGATCCCGACAGGCTGATGGCGGTGCAGGTTGGAATCAGCCAGGGTGGCGCTGAACTCAGCGCCGCCCAGCTGATTACAACCTGGATCTCCTGAAGCCTTTTTATGGTGGTGAAACCGCCATGGCCTGGGCAGTGCAGGGTTCTCCATGCGCAGCACCCTCGAAATGCGCACTGTCTGCTGCGCATTATGAGAATGCTGGTGCCCCCTGCGGGCAGCTGGTGCCCCCTGCGGCCATTGCAGCTGGATCGATTACGAGCCGGAGACAATGCTGCTGCCACTTTCCCGCTGGGCAGTCCGGCAGAAACCTTGGTTTCCGCAGGTCAGCCTAGTGGGAAAGTCTTAATGGGGCAGGTAGGGAGGTAGCCAGCACGGTGGTAACCACCCCATCAGGAGTTTGGCTGACGGGTGTTCCCATCTGCCAAACTCATAATCGTAGTTGACCACCACAATGTTATTCAGTTATGAACAGTTGCCCCAAAATCTTTATTGCTTAATATGTATAATTTGATTTCCTCAAAACCTTCTTGCAGATGCTGTAAAGTAGATTAGTAGAATTCATAATTTACCACTAATGTTAAGGAGGGAGATTTAGAACTATTTTTTGAACTGGCAATAGAATGCTATCCTGCCAAGAGTCAGAAATCTCTTCTAACCTATAGCATGCATTATGTAATAAAGCTAACAAACGTCCCGAGGTATCTGGGGAATGTTTAATTACAGATAGTGGTATTGCATCAGTGCCTTCAACTGCAGAAAAATCAGCCTTTTAAATAAAAGAAACAACCTGGGACAAACTGGGTGTTAACAAAGAAGAAGAAAAGCAATGGTTAAAATAATATAGGGTCCCATTAAAATTAGGCTCAAGGTTTCCAGCATAGAGATCATAGATGTATTTAATACAGTCCTATACATTAATGGAAATTGTGAGCCTCCTGGTTTTAGTACCAGTCTGGAGTGCAATCAGTCACAAACATCTCTGTCAGTCTTTTTCTCTCAGCTTCATGCAGCAGACACCCATGCTTCATCTCTTTTGTGATTCGGTTGTTTACCTAATTATGGTTGTTTCTTTTTCCCCGTAACTAACTTTGCACAAGTTTCCATATAAGTCAAAAACTCCAGGCGCCAACATTTATTCTACTCATAACAGAGTTGATGATTAACTTTATCCTTCTCTGCCTTCATGATAGCCCTTTTACCCTTGCAGTCTCCCTCTCAAGATTTCAAACTGTCAATTGTTCTTGCATAAATGAAATGTAAACCACAAAATTGATTACCAACATTGACAAAAGTCTATGCTTCACCAAACTTTTCAGTAACCTATTGGGCATCCGCTTGAATATGGGATGTCCGGTACAATTGATTATTAGGCAAATCACAGCTTCCTCATTCCAAATACCAACTATTATCATATCAAAGAAGTAATTTTACTTCAAACATAATTAATGTGAGATCACTTAAATTAGAAAGGTATATTATTAATCTGCAAAATAATCGATAAACAACTGATGTTTTGGACCCACCTGAGTAGCACTATTAGGAATAATCCCTTTGATATGACTAATGACAAGTAGATAGACAATTTCAGTGAAATGATTCATAAGCAGGATCCCTCTTTTATTTGTTCTATAAAAAAGTTGAAAAGCAGTTTAGAGATTTTCAAAACTATCTTGAGTACTTGAACTGTAGTGTACCATACAATTGCATCAGTTATTTTTGCATTTAAATCTCACATTATGATTAGATTCTCACTTGATGCTTTTCGTAGTAGTCAGAATAGAAAATGAAATTAAATATCTCACCAGTAGGGTTATAGACAGGGGCTCAGCTAAACCACAACTTAATGCTCCGCATCACTCCCCACTGATGCGATAAATGCATTGCACCTACACAAATCCAGAGGCTTCTATAAGAAAAACAGAAAAATAAAGTCTAAACCAACATAGACAGTTTATTCACTGATACACATTATTCCACCAATCCCATTTTTTCGCCTTTACATTTACATAAGAACCTGTCATTGTATCAATCTTCAAAAAGTTATTTCAGACAACTACAAATCACTGTTTGTTACACAGCAAACACGTGTTTTGCAGATTACCCAAGTAATCAACTGGTGCAACAGCACCAGTCGCGCTTTTTACTGCCTGTAATTCAGGCAGTGAAAAGCACAACGGGGCCGCCCATGGGGGCCCCTGCACTACCCATGCCAAGTGCAGGAGCAGTGCAGGGGCTCCATTGGAGTCCCCAGCACCCCATCTCCACCAGCTTTTGCATGGCAGTGGAACCAGCATGCAAAAGCTGGCAGACGCGGGAGTCGTAATCCCCAGGGCCGCGGTGGCCGGTGAAAAAGTGGCAGTGCCAGTGGTCAGACTGTTGTGCTTTTGCCACAGTTGTAATGCGGCTGTCAGACCGCTGCTTTGGCTGCAGTCCGACTGCCACAGCAAGTCTGGTGGTCCTAGGACCGCCAAACTTGTAATGAGGGCCTCAGTAATTAACCCTCTGAGTGTGCCTTAATTTAGGACCACTCCTCACATTAAAAATAGAAATGTTATTTTCTCTATTTCTTATTATTATATAAACACAGAAAAAACTCAATTTGCCCTGTTTCAAACACTGTTTGCTTTATGATAATTAAACTGAAAAACAGAACATTTATGTTTGCATATCCGATTGTGAGTGAAGTATGAACAATATGGCACTGTAGTGGTTAAGTTGGTCGCAGTTATACATATAAAACTGATGAAGGCAGGATATGTAGCTCAGTACCTTTTGTAAAGACTTTAAGGCTCACCTATTCAGGATTTACCTTGAAGAGTAAGAGCCTTGTTTACTGTTTTCCATAGCCACTTTCTTTCCAATGGAGTACTTATTGCCACACCTACAGATCCCTGTCTGCCTAGAAGTGATCTCTGTGCCATTTTTCAACAACCTACCCTGTCTTCTCTTCAGTTGCAGCAATAAACATCCAAAATGTAATTGCTAGAAGGCAAAGAGAAATGTCCATGATGTATAGGAAATACTTTGCCCGTGCATGAGCTACACTGAGACATTATTTAAATTTTCCTCCCCAGGACTGCCATACCTTGTATATTGGAAAAGTCAGTGGAAGTAGCCCCTCCCTAAATAATGCGGACCTACTACCAGTGTGACCTGGCAGCCCTGTGGTAGACCAGCCTCTAAGCCATAGATTCCCTGTATTGGAACCAAATAAAGATCTGCCTTTCAAAATCCAGTATTTTCCCTGCCTTTAAATGAGAAAGGAGAACCAGAGGTTTGGTGGAGCAGGAGCACTAACAATATATGGTGGTGCCCCTCCCAGCCAGCCTCTAAACGAGGGCCTAACTCTTCATTTATACCCAATTCCTCACTATGTTATATAGCCAGTGGCAGCCAGCAGCTTTAGGAGGGAGGGGGGCGGGAGGGACACACACACGCACACACACACACACACACATACACTAATTCTTTCACACACAGACACGCACGCACATCCGTTAACAACACTCATACCATTCAAACATGCACGCACGCACCAAACATTCATTTTAAAAGATCGCACACACTCATTCTTTCACACACATACGCACGCACGCACGCACATCCATTAACAACACTCATAACACTCAAACATGCACGCGCGCACCAAACATTCAATTTAAAACATCACACACACACACACACACACACACTTACCTTCAGCCTCCAGGTCCCAGGACGGTTGGGACTGCTGAGGAAAGGCAGCAGTCCCAGCCTCGTCACAGAGTGGGATGAGGTCAGTGAGACTGCTGACCCCACCCCACTCTATGACGAAGTGTCACTGATTGACACTCGCCCTGGGCACTTCAGGGCTTGAACTGAAGCGCCCAGGTAGAGTGTCAATTGGTGACGCTTTCCTCGTCACCCAAGGGAGGGCCTCGAGGCACCTTTGCTGATCCGAAGAGGTAACGCCCATAGGAGCTGTGACCTCCTCAGCCCAGCAAAGTTCGGCTCAGGCAGCCAGGAGTGTGCGCAAATCGCGCATGTCTGCTCCTGGCTGCCTGAGCTGAACATGGAGAGTGTCTGTCAGGCTGACCTTTGTTCAGCCTGACAGACACTCTTCATGAGGGGCAAAAGGTGGGGGGCGTGGCCCCTCCGCCCTAAAGGATGGGCCGCCACTGTATATAGCAATGTCTGACTTCAAGTAAAATGCTTCATTTTGCCTGCAGCTATGTCTGCATTATACAAATACATTTATTAAATACATACGAGAAGCTGCGAAATATAATCAAGGTTTACCCATTTGACCAAATTGCATGAGCACTGGACAAGACACTTTTGGGTCTATTCAAAAGGTAACTTACACTTGTGAGCAGTTTACACATGTAGGTTTACGCTTAAACTTTTGAGTAACTTTACTACTATTGGATATTCACGAAATTCAAGTGTAAAGTTATTAAAAAGTGTATACTTACACATCTCCAACCCCTGAAAAAAGAGTTGGAGGCACATGTATAGGTGTAGGTTACTACAGTCAAAAAGAAACAGTAGTATAATAGACTTATTTTGTTTTCTCTATACTTTACCATACCCAGATCTCTGCCCCCACTGTTGAATCTCCGTATGGTTAAAGTATAGGAAAAACAAAAACAGTTTATTTAACACAAATATAGCAAACACATTTTTATGTGCAATAATATTGTACATTAATTTTAGATATGTATTTTAAATGTTAAAGACCGAATTCCTATTAAATATATTAAATATTTAAATAAATATTAAAAATGGAATTAAGTTAAACATATCAAATTACATTAAAATATTTTTGGGGAAGTTTAAATTAAGAAATAAATTCCTACCTAAATTAACAAAAATATTATACAGTAGTGTATAGAATGAAAAGTAATGTAATTATAGTTTAATAACATTTAATGTGCATTAACTTTTACATTAAAAAGGTTGTAAAATCTGTTATAATTAAACAACGGATATGTTTAATGTTTTAATTATCTGCATATTTTAACAACACATATATTTATTTTGTTCTATATTTAATTATTTTAAATAATTTGATTTAATTAAACTTTATATTGTTTCCAAGAGTGTACTATTTCAAGTCCCTACCTCCATTATTTTCTATGGTAGGCTGTTGCAATAGTAGTGGTTGGCCCTGTGTGGAGCTGGATTTACTTCAGCTCTGAGCTGGAGTCATTTACTACTGTTTTGGGTCCCTTTTTGGCAGTAGTAACTTTAGAAGTGCAGTTTGTGAATAGCAATGATTGTACTCTTTTGTGGGGAAGGGTGCCTGTAGACCCAGGTGAATTTTTTTTTTTTGTCTTGCAGAGTTCTGGCCAAATTCCACCAATCCCTGCATGTAAGAATTTTGACCCTGTATGAACACCGCCACAATGATGAGTACAACAGAAGCCTCTAACAAGTAAGCTGGGAAGCATGAGGAAGTTTTGGTGTCATCTAGTGAGATTTATGGTCGCTAGGATGCCTTCCAGCACCATTTTCTAATGTGTGCGGTCACCAGCGGTTGCGTTCAGAGGGCTGCTTCTTGAGTAGACTTTCTACTCTAGAAACAGCATAATCAACTCGAAAATAGGTGTTGAGTAACTACTCTACCACAGCAGACAGTTCTGGTACATTTTTAGCACAAAGCAAATTTTTTGTAATTTTACTTTTCTTTCAACAGGAAGTGTCACAGAGATTCCAACTTACTTTTCTTGTTCAGAAGGCTCCTCCGAGTGTTTTGTCCATCCCAAGTGAAAAACAAAAACTTTTGGACATGTTTATTGTTTGATGGAGGGCATGCACCAGTAATTTTCTGTACCTTTTTAATTTTTAATAACAATTTCACATTTGATTGTTGATGGCCTGGAATTGCTGTAGGGGACTATTTTCCATTAGCTTATTTAGTTTTTTCTAAAACAATTTTAAAGGGCTGGAGGACCTGGTTTTAAAACCTTTAAAGTACTTTGTCTCCATTATCTTGTGTGTTTTTATGAATTTTGCAATATTTTTCTCATTTTACTGCGGGGCCTACTCTGCCCAGGGGCTATTGCCAGCCAGCCATTACTAGGCATTGGGTATATATTAAACAACAGTTTCTGTGGTATATGTTTTTTCAAAACATCTATTGATTTAGGGATGGCCTTACATTAAATACAAAATATGTTTTTATTGTATTTTACGTTTTTCTGTAAAGTGTTAAAGTGTATTTTGTTTTTCTGTAAAGTGTTAAAGTGTATTTTGGTGGGGTAATTTTTGATGCCTTAGGATGTTTGTGTTTGGTGAATTTTTATGGTTAACAGAATTTTCGTTTTTACCATTCCTGAAATAATGGTAGTGGTTTCTTCTTTGCCTCCTTTCTTTGCTGGCCACATGGCCATTTTTTGTGTGGCCTCCTTGTCGCCCATAGGATTTCTCATAGTCTCTAGGGAGACACCAGCAATACATTTTTTTCAAGTATATGATTTTTCCCTGCCTGCCATAGGTGTCTCAAGGCCATCGGCACACCAGCAATAATTTTAAGGATTATTTCATTTTTCCCTGCACTCCCTGCCTGCCATCAGTGTCTCATAGGTGCACAGCATCAATATTTTTTAAGGATTATTCAATTTTCCCCTGCACCCCCTGCATGCCATAGGCACACACCAGCAATATATTTTGAAGGATTATTCCATTTTGCCCCCTGCAACCGTTGCCTGCCATTGGTCTCATAGGCGCACACTAGCAATCATTTGTGTAATGATTTTTCCATTGTTCCCTTGCACGGCCTGCCATAGGTCTCACAGGTGCACACCAACAGCAATGCTTTTAAGGATTATTCAATTTACCCTGCACCCAACTCCTGCCATAGAGCCACACAAGAAATAATGTTTTTAGGATTATTCCATTTTACCCTGCACAGCCTCCCTGCCATAGTCCATAAGTATACAGCAGCAATTATTTTAAGGATTATTTCATTTTCCCCTGCAGCCCCTGCCTACCATAGGCATCTCATTGGTCTTAGAGGCACATAAAGTAAACTTTTCAACCTGTATTTTATTGAAATATTATGTTATGCTTTAGAATGGATACACTACTTTTAATTATTTGTGATGACCTCACTAAATTATATTGTCTGTAGATTCAAACTGCAAATGCCATGTTTCACTGATTTTTTTCTTGTTTGTTTTTAGGTGCACAAGAAATATCACACACAGTACTGCTAGACAGAAGGCCGGTAGTGACAGACACACACTGTAGGAGGCTGGACTGGCTTGTAGTGAGTACCAAGGGGTACTTGCACCTTGCACCAGGCCCAGTTATCCCTTATTAGTGTATAGGGTGTCTAGCAGCTTAGGCTGATAGATAATGGTAGCTTAGCAGAGCAGCTTAGGCTGAACTAGGAGACGTGTGAAGCTACTACAGTACCACTTAGTGTCATATGCACAATATCATAAGAAAACACAATACACAGTTATACTAAAAATAAAGGTACTTTATTTTTATGACAATATGCCAAAGTATCTTAGAGTGTACCCTCAGTGAGAGGATAGGAAATATACACAAGATATATATACACAATAGCAAAAATATGCAGTATAGTCTTAGAAAACAGTGCAAACAATGTATAGTTACAATAGGATGCAATGGGGAAACATAGGGATAGGGGCAACACAAACCATATACTCCAAAAGTGGAATGCGAACCACGAATGGACCCCAGACCTATGTGACCTTGTAGAGGGTCGCTGGGACTATTAGAAAATAGTGAGAGTTAGAAAAATAACCCTCCCCAAGACCCTGAAAAGTGAGTGCAAAGTGCACTAAAGTTCCCCTAAGGACAAAATAGTCGTGTTAGAGGGAAAATGCAAGGAAAACACAAATCAGCAATGCAACAACGATGGATTCCTGACTGAGGGTACCTGTGGAACAAGGGGACCAAGTCCAAAAGTCACAAGCAACTCGGAGATGGGCAGATGCCCAAGAAATGCCAGCGGTTGGTGCAAAGAAGCTCTTACTAGGCTGAAGAACTGTGAATACTGCAGGAACGACAAGGGCTAGAGACTTCCCCTTTGGAGGATGGGTCCCCCACGCCTTGGAGAGTCGTGCAGAAGTGTTTTCCCGCCAGATGGACGCCAACAAGCCTTGCTACACGCAAATCGTGCGTTTGGCGTTTTTGGACGCTGCTGGGGCCCAGGAGGGACCAGGAGGTCGCAAATTGGACCTGCAGAGAGAGGGGACGTCGAGCAAGACAAAGAGCCCTCATTGAAGCAGGTAGCACCCGGAGAAGTGCCAGAAACAGGCACTACGAGGATGCGTGAAACAGTGCTCGCCGAAGTTGCACAAAGGAGTCCCACATCGCCGGAGACCAACTTAGAAAGTCGTGCAATGCAGGTTAGAGTGCCGTGGACCCAGGCTTGGCTGTGCACGAAGGATTTCCGCCGGAAGTGCACAGGGGCCGGAGTAGCTTGCAAAGTCGCGGTTCCCAGCAATGCAGCCCAGCGAGGTGAGGCAAGGACTTACCTCCACCAAACTTGGGCTGAAGAGTCACTGGACTGTGGAGGTCACTTGGACGGTGTCGCTGGATTCGAGGGACCTCGCTCGTCGTGCTGAGAGGAGACCCAAGGGACCGGTAATGCAGCTTTTTGGTGCCTGCGGTTGCAGGGGGAAGATTCCGTCGACCCACGGGAGATTTCTTCGGAGCTTCTGGTGCAGAGAGGAGGCAGACTACCCCCACAGCATGCACAAGCAGGAAAACAGTCGAGAAGGCGGCAGGATCAGCGTTACAGAGTTGCAGTAGTCGTCTTTGCTACTATGTTGCAGGTTTGCAGGCTTCCAGCGCGGTCAGCGGTCGATTCCTTATCAGAAGGTGAAGAGGGAGATGCAGAGGAACTCGGCTGAGCTCTTGCATTCGTTATCTAAAGTTTCCCCAGAGACAGAGACCCTAAATAGCCAGAAAAGAGGGTTTGGCTACCTAGGAGAGAGGAAAGGCTACTAACACCTGAAGGAGCCTATCAGCAGGAGTCTCTGACGTCACCTGGTGGCACTGGCCACTCAGAGCAGTCCAGTGTGCCAGCAGCACCTCTGTTTCCAAGATGGCAGAGGTCTGGAGCACACTGGAGGAGCTCTGGACACCTCCCAGGGGAGGTGCAGGTCAGGGGAGTGGTCACTCCCCTTTCCTTTGTCCAGTTTCGCGCCAGAGCAGGGGCTAAGGGGTCCCTGAACCGGTGTAGACTGGCTTATGCAGAATTGGGCACCTCTGTGCCCAACAAAGCATTTCCAGAGGCTGGGGGAGGCTACTCCTCCCCTGCCTTCACACCATTTTCCAAAGGGAGAGGGTGTCACACCCTCTCTCAGAGGAAGTTCTTTGTTCTGCCATCCTGGGCCAGGCCTGGCTGGACCCCAGGAGGGCAGATGCCTGTCTGAGGGGTTGGCAGCAGCAGCAGCTGCAGTGAAACCCCAGGAAGGGCAGTTTGGCAGTACCAGGGTCTGTGCTACAGACCACTGGGATCATGGGATTGTGCCAACTATGCTAGGATGGCATAGAGGGGGCAATTCCATGATCATAGACATGTTACATGGCCATATTCGGAGTTACCATTGTGAAGCTACATATAGGTAGTGACCTATATGTAGTGCACGCGTGTAATGGTGTCCCCGCACTCACAAAGTTCAGTGAATTGGCTCTGAACAATGTGGGGGCACCTTGGCTAGTGCCAGGGTGCCCTCACACTAAGTAACTTTGCACCTAACCTTTACCAGGTAAAGGTTAGACATATAGGTGACTTATAAGTTACTTAAGTGCAGTGTAAAATGGCTGTGAAATAACGTGGACGTTATTTCACTCAGGCTGCAGTGGCAGGCCTGTGTAAGAATTGTCAGAGCTCCCTATGGGTGGCAAAAGAAATGCTGCAGCCCATAGGGATCTCCTGGAACCCCAATACCCTGGGTACCTCAGTACCATATACTAGGGAATTATAAGGGTGTTCCAGTAAGCCAATGTAAATTGGTAAAAATGGTCACTAGCCTGTCAGTGACAATTTGGAAGTAATGAGAGAGCATAACCACTGAGGTTCTGGTTAGCAGAGCCTCAGTGAGACAGTTAGGCACCACACAGGGAACATATACATGCACACCTATGAGCACTGGGGCCCTGTGTGACAGGGTCCCAGTGACACATACATATAGGCCACAAACCTATGAGCACTGGGGTCCTGACCAGCAGGATCCCAGTGACACATAACAACCATACTGAAAACATAGTGTTTTCACTATGAGCACTGAGGCCTGGCTATCAGGATCCCAGTGAGACAGTGAAAACAGTGACAAACATTCTGACATACACTCACAAACAGGCCAAAAGTGGGGGTAACAAGGCTAGAAAGAGGCTACCTTCTCACACAACCCCCCCCCCAAACGAAGGACAATAAGGCTAACCTTGGCCAGTTGAGACTTTATTGTCTAAGTGGTGATAAGTAGAGAGTAGCTCTGCAATAGACTGGTTACTCCCTTTATCATCCACTATATGGTTACTTCCCTGTGGGGATGTAAACCACCCTGTTTGAAGTTTTTTAGCTAACCAACAATGTGAAGATGTATTTTCAGAGTTTCTATCAGTAAGTTTTAGTTTAGAGCAGTGGGAATTATCCACTGAACCTATTTGTAATGATGGAAATGCCAGACAGGGATGCTGTCTCAGTAAAGCCATAGCTGGACAAAAACTTTGTCCATTTGGCTGGAAGAGAGAACAGGGATGCTGTTTCTCTTGAGTTGGAGCAGGGCAGGGATGCTGTCCTATGAGCTCCACACTAGGGCAGGGATGCTGTCCTAAGTGTTGTGAGGCAGTACAGGGTTTCTGCACTAAAGTTTCTCTGGGAGGGTTGGAGGGATGCTCCATGTTAACTAAAATGGTGCTCTTTTTGTCACCAATGTTAGTTATCCCACAGAGAGGTACTTCTACCTCAGGGAGTCCAGCTATGCCAGCTGATGATTCCCTTGGAACAGGTGCCACCCCAGGAGAGGTTTCTCCCACCACAGGAATAGTATCCTGAATGGTAGGGTGGTTAGGGGATACTGTGATACCCTTTTTACCTGTTGATGGAGAGGGATCCTGAGTTTTCAGGCCTTCTCTCCTTTGCTTTTTCATTTCACTTGAAATGAGAGGGAACAATTCCTCAGGGATGCCCAGCATGGCTGCATGGGCATAAAACTCTACATCAGCCCAACCTGAGGCCTCTAGGTCATTACCTAAGAGACAGTCTACAGGTAAGCTAGGTGATACCACCACCTGCTTAGGGCCAGTAACTCCACCCCAACTAAACTGAATTATAGCTAAGGGAAGAAACTTAGTGGAGTTATGGACATCAATAATCTTATACTGTTGTCCAATGATGGGTTGATCAGGGTGCACTAGGTTGTCAGTCACCAAAGTGAAACTGGCACCTGTGTCCCTGTAGGCCAAGGCCTCAACACCATTTATTGAAACTGTCTGCCTGTACTTATCCATTGTAAGGGGACAAGCAGCCAGTGTGGCAAGGCCAGTGCCACTAGGTGTGACAGAAACTGTCTTGGGACTGATTACATCAGTTTCCACTATGGACCCATAAGTGAACCCAACTACACCCTTTGCTTGACTGTTGCCAGCAGTCCCACCACTAGTACCACTACTGCTAGGGGCACTAGAGCTTGATGTATTAGTGGTGGTAGGCTCAGGGGGTTTACCTGGACAGGACTTATCCCCTGGCCTATGGCCTCTGTTTTTACACACAAAGCACCAAGGCTTTTTAATGTGTGCAGGTTGGGAAGAAGAGGAAGAATTTGTTTTATCCCCACCCTCTGAAGAGTGTTTAAGATTTGAAGTGGGATCTTTGGTTTTACCCTTATCCCCATGCTTATCTTGAGATTTTTCACCATCTTTCTTCTTATTGCCATCTTTGTCACCCCCTGTATGAACTTTTCTGTTCACCCTTGTTCTGACCCATTTGTCTGCCTTCTTTCCCAATTCTTGGGGAGAGGTCAGATCAGAGTCTACCGGTACTGGTGCAACAAATCAGACACACAATTATTAAGTATATGCTCTCTCAGGATTGTGTTATACAGGCTTTCATAATCAGTAACTTTACTGCCATGTAACCACCCCTCCAAGGCCTTCACTGAATGGTCAATGAAATCAACACAGTCTTGTGAAGACTCCTTTTTGGTCTCTCTGAACTTTATCCTGTACTGTTCAGTGGTTAAGCCATAACCATCCAGGAGTGCATTCTTAAGAACCTGGAAATTATTGGCATCATTTTCTTTCACTGTAAGGAGCCTATCCCTACCTTTTCCACTAAATGATAGCCATAGGATAGCAGCCCACTGCTTTTGAGGGACATCCTGTACAGCACAGGCCCTCTCAAGTGCAGCAAACCACTTGTTAATGTCATCCCCCTCCTTATAAGGGGGAACTATCTTGTGCAGATTCCTGGAATCATGCTCTTTTGCAGGATGACTATGGGGAATACTGCTGCTGCCACCATGGGTATCTAAACCCATCTTCTGTCTTTCCCTCTCTATTTCTAAAGACTGTCTATCCAAATCCAGCTGTTGCTTCTTGAGCTTCAGTCTGGTTTGCTCCACTCTCAATCTATTGAGCTCCCTTTCTAACAATCTGTCATCAGGGTGGGTGGGAGGGACATTTCTAGATACAGAGGTATGATGGGAATGAACAGAAGGAGACCTGTCCCTTACAGAGGGCACCCTAACAGCTTGGCTACCAGTATAATGTGAGAGCACACCATTAGTATGGTGTGATTCAACCTCTGTACCAACTATGCTAGACTGTCTAGTAATGGGCAGGCTGAGAAGTTTCTTTCCTGAACCTTTTCCTGGGGGAGTCCCTGAATCAGATTGGGAACTATTAGGTACTTTTTCAACAGCTGGGGCACCTATGGCCTTATCCTGTTCTCTAAGCATATTAAGTAACAGTTCCAAGGAAGGATTCTTCCCTACACTCAAACCTCTCTCTATACAGAGACTCCTTGCTCTTTTCCAGCTAAGGTTGTCATATGCAAGTTTGGACAGATCAACACTTTGGCCTGTGCCAGACATTTTTTAGAGAGAGTTAAAGTGATAGAAAAAGAGAAAAAAGTTTTCAGAACTTTTTGGAAAGACAGAAAAAAACTTTTTAAACTTTTAAGAACTTTTTGAAAGTTTAGGGGTACTTTTCAGCACTTAGAAAAGAGTGAAAAGAGGAAATGCAAAACTTTTTGGCTATGTGTATATACACTGACCTTGTTTTGTATATTTTTCTCTTATGAAAAGTACAATGACAAGAGTGGTAAGTAGTCTCAAGCACTTATCCCACCACTGCACAACCAATGTAGGAGGCTGGACTGGCTTGTAGTGAGTACCAAGGGGTACTTGCACCTTGCACCAGGCCCAGTTATCCCTTATTAGTGTATAGGGTGTCTAGCAGCTTAGGCTGATAGATAATGGTAGCTTAGCAGAGCAGCTTAGGCTGAACTAGGAGACGTGTGAAGCTACTACAGTACCACTTAGTGTCATATGCACAATATCATAAGAAAACACAATACACAGTTATACTAAAAATAAAGGTACTTTATTTTTATGACAATATGCCAAAGTATCTTAGAGTGTGCCCTCAGTGAGAGGATAGGAAATATACACAAGATATATATACACAATAGCAAAAATATGCAGTATAGTCTTAGAAAACAGTGCAAACAATGTATAGTTACAATAGGATGCAATGGGGAAACATAGGGATAGGGGCAACACAAACCATATACTCCAAAAGTGGAATGCGAACCACGAATGGACCCCAGACCTATGTGACCTTGTAGAGGGTCGCTGGGACTATTAGAAAATAGTGAGAGTTAGAAAAATAACCCTCCCCAAGACCCTGAAAAGTGAGTGCAAAGTGCACTAAAGTTCCCCTAAGGACAAAATAGTCGTGTTAGAGGGAAAATGCAAGGAAAACACAAATCAGCAATGCAACAACGATGGATTCCTGACTGAGGGTACCTGTGGAACAAGGGGACCAAGTCCAAAAGTCACAAGCAACTCGGAGATGGGCAGATGCCCAAGAAATGCCAGCGGTTGGTGCAAAGAAGCTCTTACTAGGCTGAAGAACTGTGAATACTGCAGGAACGACAAGGGCTAGAGACTTCCCCTTTGGAGGATGGGTCCACCACGCCTTGGAGAGTCGTGCAGAAGTGTTTTCCCGCCGGATGGACGCCAACAAGCCTTGCTACACGCAAATCGTGCGTTTGGCATTTTTGGACGCTGCTGGGGCCCAGGAGGGACCAGGAGGTCGCAAATTGGACCTGCAGAGAGAGGGACGTCGAGCAAGACAAAGAGCCCTCACTGAAGCAGGTAGCACCCGGAGAAGTGCCAGAAACAGGCACTACGAGGATGCATGAAACGGTGCTCGCCGAAGTTGCACAAAGGAGTCCCACGTCGCCGGAGACCAACTTAGAAAGTCGTGCAATGCAGGTTGGAGTGCCGTGGACCCAGGCTTGGCTGTGCACGAAGGATTTCCGCCGGAAGTGCACAGGGGCCGGAGTAGCTTGCAAAGTCGCGGTTCCCAGCAATGCAGCCCAGCGAGGTGAGGCAAGGACTTACCTCCACCAAACTTGGGCTGAAGAGTCACTGGACTGTGGGGGTCACTTGGACGGTGTCGCTGGATTCGAGGGACCTCGCTCGTCGTGCTGAGAGGAGACCCAAGGGACCGGTAATGCAGCTTTTTGGTGCCTGCGGTTGCAGGGGGAAGATTCCGTCGACCCACGGGAGATTTTTCGGAGCTTCTGGTGCAGAGAGGAGGCAGACTACCCCCACAGCATGCACAAGCAGGAAAACAGTCGAGAAGGCGGCAGGATCAGCGTTACAGAGTTGCAGTAGTCGTCTTTGCTACTATGTTGCAGGTTTGCAGGCTTCCAGCGCGGTCAGCGGTCGATTCCTTATCAGAAGGTGAAGAGGGAGATGCAGAGGAACTCGGCTGAGCTCTTGCATTCGTTATCTAAAGTTTCCCCAGAGACAGAGACCCTAAATAGCCAGAAAAGAGGGTTTGGCTACCTAGGAGAGAGGAAAGGCTACTAACACCTGAAGGAGCCTATCAGCAGGAGTCTCTGACGTCACCTGGTGGCACTGGCCACTCAGAGCAGTCCAGTGTGCCAGCAGCACCTCTGTTTCCAAGATGGCAGAGGTCTGGAGCACACTGGAGGAGCTCTGGACACCTCCCAGGGGAGGTGCAGGTCAGGGGAGTGGTCACTCCCCTTTCCTTTGTCCAGTTTCGCGCCAGAGCAGGGGCTAAGGGGTCCCTGAACCGGTGTAGACTGGCTTATGCAGAATTGGGCACCTCTGTGCCCAACAAAGCATTTCCAGAGGCTGGGGGAGGCTACTCCTCCCCTGCCTTCACACCATTTTCCAAAGGGAGAGGGTGTCACACCCTCTCTCAGAGGAAGTTCTTTGTTCTGCCATCCTGGGCCAGGCCTGGCTGGACCCCAGGAGGGCAGATGCCTGTCTGAGGGGTTGGCAGCAGCAGCAGCTGCAGTGAAACCCCAGGAAGGGCAGTTTGGCAGTACCAGGGTCTGTGCTACAGACCACTGGGATCATGGGATTGTGCCAACTATGCTAGGATGGCATAGAGGGGGCAATTCCATGATCATAGACATGTTACATGGCCATATTCGGAGTTACCATTGTGAAGCTACATATAGGTAGTGACCTATATGTAGTGCACGCGTGTAATGGTGTCCCCGCACTCACAAAGTTCAGTGAATTGGCTCTGAACAATGTGGGGGCACCTTGGCTAGTGCCAGGGTGCCCTCACACTAAGTAACTTTGCACCTAACCTTTACCAGGTAAAGGTTAGACATATAGGTGACTTATAAGTTACTTAAGTGCAGTGTAAAATGGCTGTGAAATAACGTGGACGTTATTTCACTCAGGCTGCAGTGGCAGGCCTGTGTAAGAATTGTCAGAGCTCCCTATGGGTGGCAAAAGAAATGCTGCAGCCCATAGGGATCTCCTGGAACCCCAATACCCTGGGTACCTCAGTACCATATACTAGGGAATTATAAGGGTGTTCCAGTAAGCCAATGTAAATTGGTAAAAATGGTCACTAGCCTGTCAGTGACAATTTGGAAGTAATGAGAGAGCATAACCACTGAGGTTCTGGTTAGCAGAGCCTCAGTGAGACAGTTAGGCACCACACAGGGAACATATACATGCACACCTATGAGCACTGGGGCCCTGTGTGACAGGGTCCCAGTGACACATACATATAGGCCACAAACCTATGAGCACTGGGGTCCTGACCAGCAGGATCCCAGTGACACATAACAACCATACTGAAAACATAGTGTTTTCACTATGAGCACTGAGGCCTGGCTATCAGGATCCCAGTGAGACAGTGAAAACAGTGACAAACATCCTGACATACACTCACAAACAGGCCAAAAGTGGGGGTAACAAGGCTAGAAAGAGGCTACCTTCTCACACACACCACCTGACTCCTCTACTTCCGCTTGTGCAGCTAAGTGCAAACTGCCAGAGCTAAGAAAGAACTTGAAGATGGCCCCATAGAAGAAGGGTGTTCCTGCAAAGTAAGTGGCCAGTGAGGAGAAGAAGGATATTGTCACCACTGGACTGCTGCCATCTGCCTTTTTCAGGAAATGTGGTGTGCCTGTGCATTTTCCTCTGTGCAGCAAAAAGCTGGGAGACGCACTCTTGCATCAACAACACTACTCGAACCTAAGGCTAAGCCTAAATCCATGTGTCTGAGCCATGCAGCCACTGCAGTCATGGCAATGAGCTGTGAGTCTGAACTGGATTTGTGTCAGCCACAAAGTACCCAATTGTTGCCGCAAAATGGACCACAGGATCTTCAGCCATCAAAAGTTCTTCCTTAGGTAGGAGCAGAACCGAAGATTGAGATTCCTACTGAGCAAGATGTTGCTCTTCAATTATTTACTTCATGATCTCTAGCAAGAAAAGGAAAGGGTACTCTACCATCTTCTCCAAGTTCCTTTCTGATGACTCTGGACATGGATTGGACCCCAGCCGAGTCTGAGACCCGCCAGAGAGACAAGGGAAAATAAAAGTTCCTGGAAGCTTTAGAATTATGGAAAATTACAGTGCTGATGATGAGGCAGTGATTGTCATTATGGGGGTGACTTAGAGGACACTGAGATGCCCGCTCCCACTCAAACTACTCAGAGCGATGGGGTTCAACCACCACCAAACCAACGCCTGCTTCCGTATTTGTAAAACCCAGGTCGAGACCTGCATCTACCACTACTGCATTCAAAGTACGCTGAACAGAAAAGCAAAAGACACAGCCACTTACCTCCAGTTTTTCTGGCATTGGCAGTGGCACACTATGGAAATGTACCTCACTCCCATTTTGGGACTTCTTTATGATTAACATGCTGGAGGGTAACATTGCAATATACTCCATTTGCCACATGAGTATTGGTTGAGGTAAGCCAGGTTTACACTACCGTACTGGAAGCCAAGCATCCCATTTGAAAAAATAACACACAATCTGGTGGGATGAGCACCTTAAAAAGATGGCTGGTGGTGGTGATGAGAGAGGGAAAGCAGCTCAGTTCACAGTACTAGAAGAAGAATGTGGTAATGAGAAAAGGAGAGGATGACTGCATTACACAAAGCAGCCCTGTCCCCTGTAATGTGGCAGCATTACCAGCATCACCAACCTCCAAATGGCACAGCACTCAAATGAAGGCACGTCCGCATACAGTGATTTCCCCAAGACACATATTGAGTCTACTACCTCCTGGTTCTGCCCGGAAGTCGCCTGTATCACTGGCACCACAAAAAAAAAAAAACATGCAAGCTACTGTTACGGGCATGATTAGGCAGGTGGGGCCTTACTAATGCAGCCACCCAATGGAAGTTGGATAAAATATTAGTGCTGGACCCCCTCCCTTTTTCTTTAGTGAAAGGAGTGGGATTGGGAGTGGGATTTTTTGAATTGTGGTGGCTCGAAATGGAAGGTTCTCAGTTGGACCTATTTTGCCAGAGTTTCAGTTTTATTGCTTCATCATGATGTGCTGCAAATGGTTGACCAAGCTATGCAGGAGAGTGCTGTTCACACTATCCACCTGACAATAGACATGTAGACCAGTTGTCAAGCAACTGATTACATGTGCATCACTGTATCCTGGATCTCTTTTATGGGGGTTAGGCAACATCTATCTGCAGGCCTCAGCACTGAAGAATGTTTTAAGGGCATTCGGCACCATGCAACAGTAGTGATGCCCACCACAAAGAAATCCAATACCACTGTAAACATCTTGGAAGAGTTCAACAACAGGTTGTTTGAATGGGTTCGCCCCAGAGGCCTTAGAATTGGATTTGTTGCCATTGGCAACAACAGTAATATAGTCAAGGCCATAGCAGATTGTGGTAATTTCAAGGTGCTGTGTTTGGTGCACTGCATCAACCTGATTATGCAGGACTTTCTAGAAAAAGAAGACATAGGCGGTCATTCTGACCGCGGCGGTCGGCGGTCTCGCCCGCCAAGCGGTTCCCGCCGAAAGACCGTTCCGCGGTCAAAAGACCGCGGCGGCCATTCCGGCTTTCCCGCTGGGCCGGCGGGCGACCGCCAGAAGACAGCCGGCCGGCCCAGCGGGACAGCCCCTTCAACAATGAAGCCGGCTCGGAATGGAGCCGGCGGAGTTGAAGGGGTGCGACGGGTGCAGTGGCACCCGTCGCGATTTTCACTGTCTGCACAGCAGACAGTAAAAATCTTTGTGGGGCCCTGTTAGGGGGCCCCTGCACTGCCCATGCCAGTGGCAGGGGCCCCCAGGGGCCCCACGGCAGCCGTTCCCGCCATCCTGGTTCCGGCGGTGGACACCGCCACAAACAGGCTGGCGGGAAGGCGCTCGGAATCCCCATGGCGGTGCTGCAAGCAGCGCCGCCATGGCGGATTCCCTGGGCCAGCGGGAAACTGGCGGGACACCGCCGGCTCCCCTTTTCTGACCGCAATCGCCCAGGAAGCACCGCCAGCCTGTTGGCGGTGCTTCCGCCGCCCTCCGCCATGGCGGTCATGGACCGCCAAGGTCAGAATGACCCCCATAGTGAGCAAGATACTGGTCGAAGAATCTGCACTTATTTTTGTCATTTCTTTAAAGCCCGGAAGCAGTTGAGGATCATTCAGTGTGGTAATAGAGTGCTGATTAAAGCCCTCATACTGTGGGCGGCAAGACATTGTAAATTGACCTACTACATGCTGCAGTTTCTGTTTGAGCAGTACAGACCAATTACTGACTATGTTCTTCAAAAAGGAGGGGATGCAACTGGGAAAACCATGACATTGGAGGTGGACAAATGGGGGCTATTCAAGTGCCTGACACAAATGCTTCTTCTTTTTGAGGTTTTCACACAGGAAGTCAGCATTGACGACAGTACAATGAGCCAAGCAATCCTGTTGTTGCATATGTTACAGGACCAGATGAACAAGGTGGTGCAAAGGTTTGCTGATGTGAACGAAGAAGCATGTGAGTTGGTTCAGAGCTAAATCCTTCTCTTGACTGTAAATGCAAGGTTGCAAAAAGAGACTGTATCCTCTAAAGAGTAAATATGTGCCACAATACTTGATCTACAGTATACAAAATACTGGTCTCTGTCCTTCCTTTTTCAGAAGGCGGATGTTTCACTTTATAAGACTTGGATTGTTGATCAAGAGAGAGACCTGGAAGAAAAACCGGTAGAAGTTAGAGGCTCGGGCAGAAGTTCTAGCATGCAGACTTCAATCTCCAGAGAGGGGAGTGCTATTGTCTCACAACAGCTAATGCTGTCATCCCCAGCAACACAAGCAACACAAGAATCTGACCCAACCTCTGCAATTGATTGGTGCAAAGTAACAGGGATTGAGTCAAGTGCAGAGGCAAAGGCAACAAAGGTGGAGCAAGTGGCAGCACCAATGACCATTCAGAGGATGGTCCAAGACTATCAGGATGACCCAAAGGAGGTCTTCCTGGATAAAAACCCATTTGTCTATTGGTATGGGAAAATGCAACAAAGGCCTAAGCTATGCAGGCTGGCAATAAAGTATCTGGCTTGTCCAGTAGCCATTGTGTCTTCTGAGGGTGTATTCAGTGCAACTGGCACAGTTGTCAAAGTCAGAAGGACCAGTCTTGTGCCTCAAAATTTCGAGAGATTGACCATGATTTAAATAAACCAACACTTCATACCACAAGATTACTCTGTTCAAGAAACACCAGATGAGGAGGATGAGGGCAATTGGTCAGACTCAAGTAAATCAAGTGAAACTTCTGGGCAAACCCCCTGAGTTTGAGGATGAACTTTACTTACCTGACTAAGTATTACCATACAAATGGACTTGCATATATTACAGTCGAACTGCTTTAAAAAGAAAAAGAAAAGGTAGATAGAAGAACATTTATGTATTTGGTGTCTGACTGAGTCACACAGCCCCATTTATTTAGTCAAATTTATGGAGTGGATCAGTGTGCATACAAGAAGCCTCCCCATTCAATCTAAGGGCATAGGACAATGCCTCCTATCTCCACTCCATCTTCTCTTTTCTTATTCCCTAGCTTGGCTGCCAGTAAAGATCATTAATTATACAAGACTGCTATTGAGTGTCGCTTCCATGGGGAAAGAGATACAATAGAAAAAATGTGCACCATACTTAGAACAGGTAACTATTGCACCAATGAGTGATATATTGAGTGATTGATAATTCATATTGTGGCTGGGACGGTGTGGTAATTAATTTGTAAACTTGATGTGTAATGTTTGGGGCAGGAACATGATTCTGCATGAATGAGTGCATTGCTTGCTATCACATTTCTAAGAACTTACATGGTCAACTCCTTTCATATTATTTGTTTTTTCAACCTCTTCCGAGACCATTCAGTTTAATTTCAAAACTCCACAAACTGCTCAAATTGTTTTGCTTTTCTTGTTCAGGTCAGGTGTGGGGACAGGACTTTCACAACAGCCAGAAGAATGAAGTTAGGAACAATGCCTATCTGTTTCAATGAGAAACAATCAACATGACTCAAAGAGGCCTACTCCCTGGACTGGAGAGAGGTGCATTAATTAGGAAAACGTGGAGTAGAAGGCTGGCTCCCATCTCATACTCTAATTAAGTGGTTGTGGTCTGGAGGGGGGGTTGTCACTTGACTCATATCACATGATGGACACACACAGCTAAATGCTCTTGACATTTGTAATATTGATCAGCCACGTACATGCAGCTATATACTTGTCTGGAATTGGTGGTAAAAGATTGTTCTCACTTCTCAGCACATGACTGCACCAGCCTTTGCTCTGCCCTTTTGATCCTCATTTACCCTGACTCTGCAATTATAACATTTACTTTTTTGCATTCCACACGTCTGCTGCACGAAAGCTCCATACCACTACTGCTTTCTGGACCATTTCAGCCCTGCACCAAAGATGGACATTCAGAAAAAAAGAATTAGAATCCACCATCCATTTTGGCATTTATGCAGTATATTTGTTACTTTTCTTAACAATAACAATTAGATAACTTGGGACTCTCTAGCTGAAGGACTGCTTGCATTAAATAACTAAACTTACTATTCCTCCCACAACAGCTGTGATGATAATATGCTGCTAATCAACTTAATGAATGTTATGTTTATCTTTGTTTTACCTCTCGCCAACTCCCCCTTCCCGTCCATTCATGAAACCCCTACCCCTCGTTCCCCAGGTAGTGAAATTTATTGAGGTGTGACTTAGTAATTTATACCATAAACGGAAAGCACACTTGGTTGGGTAGAGATATGGTTAAAGCAACTCCAAATGTTGTAGGATCTTTTTAACTGCAAAATGGCCCATGCCAGCCCCACTACCCACCCAAGCATAAAAGGGACATCATCATAGTGCAGATTCTTAATACAAACTATGCCAAGGCTAGGTAGTACTAGTGTGTGCTTCGGCCTGATTCACAAAGGTAAAGTTACACTTTTGGTGTAAGTTTACTCTTGCAGTATAGCTGTAGTACCAGTAACTTTATGAGTAGTAACTTTATGAGTAGCAACTAACTAGTAGTAACTCCTTTTCAAATTATAGGAGTTACTCACTACTCACAAAGTTACTACTTGTGAAGTAAAGCTACTGGTGGAAAACTTGCAAGTTGCAAACTTACACTGCAAGAGTAAATTAACACCAAAAGTGTAACATACTTTACCTTTGCGAATCAGACCATGTGTTGCTTACAAAACTGATGCAACATGGAGTAACCTTCTCTTGAGTCCTGACTCCTGACTCAAGGTTTTTGTACGCTTAGTTTTAATTTTAATAAATTAAATACTAGCTCCCCAGATTGCTTACAAGTTACTACTGCTAGCTGTTGTTTTGGTATGACTTTTTTTTATCATGGCAGACTTGGATTACCTACTTAACTCAGAGTATTCTTTCATTCTAATTGCTTGTGGTTGATAATCCTTCTGAATAATCCTAGAGTTGAAGTTCACCTTGCAACATCATTCAGAATAGGTGTGAATGGGACCCAGTCATTTTGTGATATCTTCCCTGTTAGCACTAGCCCACTAATACCATCAGCATTAAGAAGGCCCTTTGGGAAACTCTGCAATAAGATTTTAGAAGATTGATAGAAGTAACAGACAGTACTTAATCTATTCAGGTAAGAACTCGTTAAGAACTTTGGGCCCGATTTAGATTTCGGCAGAGGCAGTGGCGTAGCGTGGGGGGTGCAGGGGGGGCCGGCCGCACCGGGCGCAACATCTGGGGGGGGCGCGCTCGCACTCTCGAGTGCTAAAATCCACGGGTTAGGGGGCGCAAATAACTTGCCTTGCCCCGGGTGCTGACAACCCACGCTACGCCACTGGGCAGAGGGGTTACTCGTCACAATGGTAATGGATATCCCGTCTGCCAAAATATAAATCGAATAGGAAATAATGGGATTTATATTTAGGCAGACAGGATTTCCGTCACCATTGTGATGGGGCAACCCATCCGCCAACCTCTAAATCAGGCCCTCAGTACTGAAGTTGTTCTTTGGAAGGAGAGATAAGATTCAGTTGTTCATGTATGCTAGCAGACCTTATTAGCGGTCAATAGTTAAAGAGGGTAGGAGTTGGAGAAGGGCAGTAACTTACTACTATACAGTATCACTCGCAGGTGGCTGGGTGCTGCAAAACCTAATCAAGTAATAGAATCAAACATAATTAGTCAGCTTTCCGTTCCCACTCTGGAAGAGGGTATACTAGGCTTCAGGAAGAGGTAGGTAACCTACTGAAGGAGAAATAATACATGACAAGGCACTTCAGATAGGGAATGACTAGGGATAAAATAGATGCACATTATAAAGCGTGACAATTTCAGAGAACAGCTTCTTGTCTCGCTCTTGTCTCTAAATCACAATGCTATTCTAACTAGCAATTCAAAGACTTACAGTAAAGATGAGGAAAAAAGCCCATTTATTTTTTTAACAAAGCCCACCTTCTCCACTCACAACAAGCCCGCCCTCTGTCCCTAAGCAAAAACCCAAATGTCCCTTTGACCCTTTCCCCAACTCCCGTTCCCACCCAAAACAGGCCCTCTCACCAAATAAAATATTTAAAAAGGGTTTTGTGGACACCCTATTCATTTTTAATGCCTGCCACCTCCTGGGCCAGGTTCTGCTACCCATGTCTGAGCAGCACCAGCTCACTCACATAGGACACAGTGGAGAAGGCGGCCGGTTGATGATGATGAGGAGATGGGCTGGTGGTGCAGGCGGAAGTGGACCCTGGCTGGAGGGGGTGGTGTGGCTGGGTTGGAGGTGGGCCTGACTGGTAGGCCCAGAAACTGGAGGCCCATGCCTCCTCCTCCTTCTTAAAGGCCACCAGCTGGTGGTATTCCGCTGCCACAACCTACAACATTTGGCACCACGCCCGGGTGACTATCTCCCACTGGGATGGTTGCTGGTCGGCTCCAGCAGCAGAAATAGCTATATCAAGAATGAAAAAAAAAACAAATTTAGATGCTCATAGCAAACACTTGTATTTACTGTCAATAGTGCACAGTAGCAGAACATTGCTGGTCCCCCGGGGCTGTTGGTATTTCATTTTGATATAATTAATCACAGGGCCAAGTTATTCACACAAATAAACATAATGCAATGACACTCACTGCACAGAATGAAGCCTGACCACCAACATAATCAAAAAGTGATTTTAGTTTAAATGATTTCATGTTGAAACTGAACAGACACTTTAAGTGTGTTAATAAATGAATTAGTTGCCATTAATAAGTAAGGCGTATATATGCTGCAGACTTAATTGACTATATGTACAACATTATTGGGGCCATGCTGGCAGGTCTGCTGCTCTGCAGCATGTTTTTGGGGCAGCTGTAATGGCATGTTAGTAACTTACTATCATTAATTACAATGGCCCTGCTCTTCTCCTACTCCCTCTTCAAAGGTATCCTGAGTTCAAAATTAGGGGCAGATAGTTGGAGTCTAGCAAATGGGATACTCTGTCACACAAATGTTGGATAATGGATACCTCATCCACCTACAAACACAATATTTTTTTTTATTCATCATGTTTGTAACAGAGTATCCTACAGCCAAACTTTAAATCAGGCCTTTAGTCCCATATTACACCCTGGCCTCCACCACAAATTATTTTCAACAAATACCTTTACTTGGCCGTGGGGAAAGTTAGTCTACAAAGAGGTAAGTTATATGGATTGTGCTAGGTAGAGGTTTAGCTATGGGACGGTTGGATGTCGCTGATCTTCTACTACGCTTTTGCTTAGTCACATTGGTTGACAGAAGGAGAAAATTGGAACCGTAAATGCGTAATGGAAGCCATGAAAGTTAAGCTACTTAGGCAGAAAAATGTGACGAATGCAGAGATGGAATTTACATTTTGGGTAGGATGGGACAGAAAGAAAGAATGATGAAGTGAAATACTAGTAGGTGACTGAGTGGGCACTGGGAAACACACCTTGCCATTGGTTTGTACGCACTGTAGATTTCATGCTATGCTGTTACCTCAATCAGACGTAAATTTATCTGCCTACGCTGCAGCACCAAATTAAACTGTGCTGCAGTTCTAGGTGGCAAAATACTATGGACAAGAAGGCTATGGGGCAGGATATCTGCTTCGCTTAAGTGGTAGGAGGCTTGGTGCTTTTCTTTGGACAACTGGGATCTGTTGTCCAATGGCGTTTTATTTTACATAAATAGCACCATGGTTTCTTTTCTTTGTTTTGATTTGAAGAGGATTTGGACCCACCACCCCCATAAGAGTGTTTTTGTGGGCCTGATGAAGACTCATTTTTAGATTTGTCCCCACCCTTGTCAGAAGACTTACCATCCTTCTTCTTGCCATCTTTGTCACCCCCTGTATGAACTTTTCTGTTCACCCTTGTTCTGACCCATTTGTCTGCCTTCTTTCCCAATTCTTGGGGAGAGGTCAGATCAGAGTCCACCAGGTACTGGTGCAACAAATCAGACACACAGTTATTAAGTATATGCTCTCTCATGATTAAGTTATACAGGCTTTCATAATCAGTAACTTTACTGCCATGTAACCACCCCTCCGAGGCCTTCACTGAATGGTCAACAAAGTCTACCCAGTCTTGTGAAGACTCCTTTTTGGTTTCTCTGAACTTCATCCTGTACTGTTCAGTGGTTAAGCCATAACCTTCTAGGAGTGCATTCTTAAGAACTGCAAAATTATTGGCATCACTTTCTTTCACAGTAAGGAGCCTATCCCTACCCTTTCCACTAAATGATAGCCATAGGATAGCAGCCCACTGCCTTTGAGGGACATCCTGTACAACACAGGCCCTCTCAAGTGCAGCAAACCACTTGTTAATGTCATCCCCCTCCTTATAAGGGGGAACTATCTTGTGCAGATTCCTAGAATCATGCTCTTTTGCAGGATGACTATGGGGAATACTGATGCTGCCACCATGGGTTTCTAAACCCAATTTCTGTCTTTCTCTTTCCACTTCTAAGGACTGTCTATCCAAATCCAGCTGTTGCTTCTTGAGCTTCAGTCTGGTTTGTTCCACTCTCAATCTATTGAGCTCCCCTTCTAACACTCTGTCATCAGGGTCGGTGGGTGGGACATGCCTTGAAACAGAAGTATGGTGAGAATGAACAGAAGGAGACCTGTCCCTAACAGATGGCACCCTAACAGCTTGGCTAACAGAAACATCACTTCTACTATGATGAGAAGGAATACTCTCACTGTGATGTGAGACAACACTATCAGTATGGTGTGACTCTACATCAGTACCAGCTATGCTAGGTTGTCTGATAATGGGCAGGCTAGGAAGTTTCTTCTCTAAATCTTTTGCTAGGGGTGCCCCAGGGTCAGATTGGGAACCATCAGCTAATTTCTCAACAGAAGTGGCACCTCTGGCCTTATCCTGTTCAACAAGCATATTAACCAACAGTTCTCTAGAGGGATTCTTCCTTACACTTAAACCTCTTTCTATGCAGAGACTCCTTGCTCCTTTCCAGCTAAGGTGATCATAAGCAAGTTTGGACAGATCAACAGTTTGGCCTGTGCCAGACATTTTAGAAAGTGTTTAAGGGATAGAAAAAGTGAGAAAAAAGTTTTTCAGAACTTTTGGAAAGACAGAAAAAAACTTTTTTAACTTTTAAAGAACTTTTTAGAAAGTTTAGAGGTACTTTTCAGCACTTTAGAAAAGAAGTGAGAAAAGAAAAGCAAAACTTTTTGGTTAGGTGTACATACACTGAACTTGTTTTGTATATTTTTCTCTTATGAAAAGTACAATGACAAAAGTGGTAAGTAGTTACAAAGTACTTATCCCACCGCTGCACAACCAATGTAGGAGGCTGGACTGGCTTGTAGTGAGTACCAAGGGGTACTTACACCTTGCACCAGGCCCAGGTATCCCTTATTAGTGTATAGGGTGTCTAGCAGCTTAGGCTGATAGATAATGGTAGCTTAGCAGAGCAGCTTAGGCTGAACTAGGAGACGAGTGAAGCTCCTACAGTACCACTAGTGTCATATGCACAATATCATAAGAAAACACAATACACAGATATACTAAAAATAAAGGTACTTTATTTTTATGACAATATGCCAAAGTATCTCAGTGAGTACCCTCAGTATGAGGATAGCAAATATACACAAGATATATGTACACAATACCAAAAATATGCAGCATACTCTTAGAAAACAGTGCAAACAATGTATAGTTACAATAGGATGCAATGGAGACACATAGGGATAGGGGCAACACAAACCATATACTCCAAAAGTGGAATGCGAACCACAAATGGACCCCACACCTATGTGATCTTGTAGAGGGTCGCTGGGACTGTAAGAAAACAGTTAGGGTTAGAAAAATAGCCCACCCCAAGACCCTGAAAAGTGAGTGCAAAGTGCACTGAAGTTCCCCCAAGAGCACAGAAGTCGTGATAGGGGAATTCTGCAGCAAAGACCAACACCAGCAATGCAACAACGATGGATTTCCAGACTAGAATACCTGTGGAACAAGGGGACCAAGTCCAAAAGTCACGATCAAGTCGAGAGTGGACGGATGCCCAGGAAATGCCAGCTGTGGGTGCAAAGAAGCTGCCACTAGACAGTAGAAGCTGAGGATTCTGCAGGAACGACAAGGGCTAGAAACTTCCCCTTTGGAGGATGGATGTACCACGCCGTGGAGAGTCGTTCAGAAGTGTTTTCCTGAAGAAAGACCGCAAACAAGCCTTGCTAGCTGCAAGTCGTGCGGTTAGGGTTTTTGGATGCTGCTGTGGCCCAGGAGGGACCAGGATGTCGCCAATTGCGTCAGGGGAAAGAGGGAGCGCCCAGCAAGACAAGAATCCCTCTCAGAAGCAGGCAGCACCCGCAGAAGTGCCGGAACAGGCACTACAAAGTGGAGTGAAACAGTGCTCACCCGAAGTTGCACACAGGAGTCCCACGCCGCCGGAGGACAACTCAGGAGGTCGTGCAATGCAGGTTAGAGTGCCGTGGAACCAGGCTTGGCTGTGCACAAAGGATTCTCTCGGAAAGTGCACAGGAGCCGGAGTAGCTGCAAAAGACGCGGTTCCCAGCAATGCAGTCTGGCGTGGGGAGGCAAGGACTTACCTCCACCAAACTTGGGCTGAAGAGTCACTGGACTGTGGGAGTCACTTGGACAGAGTTGCTGGATTCAAGGGACCTCGCTCATCGTGCTGAGAGGAGACCCAGGGGACCGGTGATGCAGTTCTTTGGTGCCTGCGGTTGCAGGGGGACGATTCCGTCGACCCACTGGAGATTTCTTCGGAGATTCTAGTGCAGAGAGGAGGCAGACTACCCCCACAGCATGCACCACCAGGAAAACAGTCGAGAAGGCGGCAGGATCAGCGTTACAGAGTTGCAGTAGTCGTCTTCGCTACTTTGTTGCAGTTTTGCAGGCTTCCAGTGCGGTCAGCAGCCGATTACTTGGCAGAAGGTGAAGAGAGAGATGCAGAGGAACTCGGATGAGCTCTTGCATTCGTTATCTAAGGAATTCCCCAAAGCAGAGACCCTAAATAGCCAGAAAAGAGGGTTTGGTTACTGAGGAGAGAGGATAGGCTAGCAACACCTGAAGGAGCCTATCAGAAGGAGTCTCTGACGTCACCTGCTGGCCCTGGCCACTCAGAGCAGTCCAGTGTGCCAGCAGCACCTCTGTTTCCAAGATGGCAGAGGTCTGGAGCACACTGGAGGAGCTCTGGGCACCTCCCAGGGGAGGTGCAGGTCAGGGGAGTGGTCACTCCCCTTTCCTTTGTCCAGTTTCGCGCCAGAGCAGGGCTGAGGGGTCCCTGAACCGGTGTAGACTGGCTTATGCAGAAATGGGCACCATCTGTGCCCATGAAAGCATTTCCAGAGGCTGGGGGAGGCTACTCCTCCCCTGCCTTAACACCTTATTCCAAAGGGAGAGGGTGTAACACTCAATGTGTAACACTCAATCTGAGGAAGTCCTTTGTTCTGCCTTCCTGGGCCAAGCCTGGCTGGACCCCAGGAGGGCAGAAACCTGTCTGAGGGGTTGGCAGCAGCAGCAGCTGCAGTGAAACCCCTGAAAAGGCAGTTTGGCAGTACCC